>NC_086297.1:8366313-9686251 GCF_963924245.1 Chroicocephalus ridibundus
GTGATATGTGCTCATCAAAGCCTGTGAGTTTTATACTTAGAATTCCTGTTAAAATCTGCGTGTTCTGATGAATGCTGAAAACAATGGAGCTTGTACAGGTGGGGATGTGCATCTGAGAGTAGATCTCTTCTTTGTGCTTCTTCACAGCTTGTCTTGCTTCTTGCTGTTCAGCCTCATCAATAAACCAGGCTGAGATCTTGCAAACCAGTCATAAGATGATTTGAACTTCTGAGGTTCATTCACACTTACTGATTGGAACAAGCTGCCTGAACCAGCAGCTCAGTTCAGCGCCATCTGGTGCTGTGCATTATTCACAAGAAGACGCAGTCTCCTGGGAGGGCTGCGGATTGGAAGTGATGATGCCTTTTTGTCTTTGCAGGATCTAGGTGTGAACAGCTTAGAGCAACTCTGCATCAACTTTGCCAATGAGCATCTCCAGCGTTTTTTCAGCCAGACTGTCATTGCCCAGGAAGAGGTAAATGGAACTCACTCCCTCCACTTATTCTTGTCTGCATGTCTGGATTTGACTGGTTGGTCTTTAATATGCAGGAGGAATATAGAGAAGAGCAGTTAGATTGGATTCCTATTTCCAAGATGTACAGTGAGTCATGCTTAGATTTCATTGCTGCAAAACCCCATGGCATCTTGCGTATCCTGGATGATCAGACTTCACTGACTCAGGTGAGAAGCTCTTATCCTCTTATGTGATCCCTTTCACAGCATGCTTATGGTGAGGCAGATACACAGACTTAACAGGGACTGTGTTCGCAGAGCTATTAGACTTTTTGCCTTCAGTTCAACAGCGGCTTTTTGGCCTACTGGATATGTTGCAGCAGCAGAAAACATGCTTGTCATCTCCTTTACAGGCCACTGACCACACTTTCCTCCAGAAGTGTCATTATCATCATGGAAACAGCCCTTGGTATGCCAAGCCCAAGTTGCCTTTGCCAGTCTTCACTGTGAAGCACTATGCAGGCCCTGTCACTTATCAGGTGAGCTGGCACAGGGCTCTGAGCAATTGGAGCAAGAGCAACAGACCAGCTTGGAAACATGCTGTGGATGTCCTGATGGACCAGCTCCGAGTCCTGTGAACAAAGCCCTCTCTTTGTAACTGCACATGCCTCTAGAGCATCCGTTTATAAGAAATTAGGAGCTTCTTATTAGTAGAGGCAACTAAGCCGCCTCTGGGCAGAAGCAAAATAGGCAATGGCCTCAGCTACACAACAGCCTACATTGCTTGTCTCAGAGCCCTGGAAATCCAGGAAAGCTGTTGCTGCTGAAAGAAAGTGAGGGGTCAAAGCCACTTGGGTAATGTGAAGGGGAAAAGGAGCAATCCCTCCTAAAATCCCTCCTAACAAGTCATTGTCCCCTCTACTCCTGGTGTCAGCAAGAATAGCAAGCTTCATTCTCTGCGACTTTCCCCCTTATTACACCTCTCCAGCTGTCTGCCACCAGTCAGGGTGTGTGTAAGAGGGATGTTTGCCTGTCTGGTGGTCTGAATGGTGCATTAAACCAGGATTTGCCTCTGCAGGTCCACAAGTTTCTTAACAAAAACCGTGACCAGCTGCGTCCAGAGGTGCTGGATATCTTCTCTCAGAGCCACCTCAAGGTACTGTAGTGGTTCAGGATGAAGATCTCTATTGCAGACACCCAACGAGCCACTCATTGCTTCCATGTAAGAAGCAGAAGGATCCTGGTCAGGTGTCAGGAGAAGCTGAAGAGACTATGAGGAGTTTTGTTCTACTGAAGGACACTTGGGAATTAAGAAAGTCATCTTTGCCTGAAATTGATACATTTTATATATAAATGGCACAGACTGCCTGAGAATGCAGCTGGGTTCTTGGCACTGCTAGGGGCAAGGGAAAATGGTCCCCCACCCAGTTTCAGCTGGAAGAAATTGTTCTTTCCATGTAGTTCAGGGAGCTTTGGTCATTTCTTTGTTTTTCCAGGTGGTGTCTCACATTTTCCAGAAGGCTAAAGCTGCCTATAGTCAGCAAAGGGAGCTGGGGGTCAGAGGCAAAGGGCTCAAGCCTAAGGCCTTCACACTGGTGTCCAAATTCCAGCAGTCTTTGCAGGACCTCACAGCCAAGCTGAGAAGGTGAGAGGTACTGTTATGGTGCCATCCCTGCACTGGGCTGATAGCTGCACCCAGAAGTGTGTGAAGTCTTCCCTGGTCAGCACAGAGAGGAGGATGATCAAAGGTTCTTCCTTCTATTTTACAGGAGTCATACCTTCTTTGTTCGGTGTATCACCCCTAATCCCAAAAAGGTAGGGCGGCACCCAGAGCTCCTTATGGGGTCCCTCAGTTCCTTGAAGTCCAGTCCTCTCCTGCAGTGCTCCTTTCACAGCTGGGGTTTGGACGTCTTTCCTTCATTTGATAGCTTGAAGCTTTTCTTCTTTCTCTGTCTCTCACCGTTCCATGTGGCTGTGTGAGCTGACCACATGCTGGAGGATAAGAAGCCAGTGGCAGTTGGACACCAAAAGATGTGTTGGGTTTTGTGTTCCATTGCCTATAGACCATGACGAGACCTAACTCGAGGAGAGGACAATAGGAGACCCTTCCTAAAATCTGCCTTCTGTCTCCTTTCTTTTTTGTTTCTTTATTTCTTGCTTTACATTTTTCTTCTGCCTTATTTTCACAGCTGTCAAATATCTTTGATGTGGAGTATGTCACTTGTCAGTTACGACATTCTGGGATACTGGAGGCTATCCACATTAGAAAGGAGGGATACCCAGTCCGTCTTCCGTTCCGGAACTTCCTAGCCAGGTACAGTGGTGTACTGGTTTGGGATTCCCCAGCCACTCGAAGCCTGGAGGAACTTGTCAGCACATTGTGATTTGTTCTCCTCTGAGGATTCCAGTTACAGCCCTGGCGTCCGTCATAACAACATCTCATCTTCCAGGTATGGCCTCCTGGCTGAGCGAAGGCATAACTGCTTGGAGGAAAGAGAAGGCTGCGCAGCTGTGCTATCTCATGTGGTGGGGAACTGCTCAGATCTCTATCAGATTGGAGTAACAAAGGTGATACCTATAGAGAACACCATCTTAATCGCACAGTCTCAGTTACCTATCTACTGGCTGTCAATGGACAGGGAGCAACTTGGCTCTCTGCCTAAAGAGGGAGAACATAGCATGCCTTCACCTTCCTTTTGCTTTGCCTCTTTTCTCAAGTATGAAGGAGGGATTTTTAGCATTTCAGATAAAGAAACACTAGACTCTTGGCTCCAGGCTGTTGTAGTAGCGTAGCCAACACCTTTGTCTACCCAACATTCCTTGATGGAAATCTGGGCTTCTACCTTTCTGCCTACTAACCTTCATCACTCCCTGATTCCCTCTCCTCCACAAATGCATCCATCTCTGTCAACTGCACCTGTGCCTCCTGCCCTCCCCAGTTAAGAGAGTGCACTTTCCTTAGCAGGGAGCCTTAAATGCTACAAAGAAATAAACCAGCAGCTTTTGTTATTGATCAACTCTTAGAGGAGCTGGCTGCTTTTCTTGTGGGTTAGCAGCTGTTCCCTTTGCCCAGGTCTTTCTGAAGGAGAAGGCCAGGCAGGTTCTGGAGAGACGGTGGAACCAGAGGCAGAGTTGGGCCATTGTTACCCTGCAGAGGAACTTCCGATGCCTTCTTCGCCGCAGACGGCTCCGTGTCCTCCAGGAGAAAGCCACAATCATTCAGGCTCACTTCCGAGGTTACCAGGCAAGGTCAGGAGTCAAAGGCCAGGCAAGGTGCAGCCCCTTTGTCCTTGCCTAGGGAAGCAAGGTGGGAACGTGCCTGACCAGGACCCTCCTCATGTTGGTTCCTGCCCTGCTGTGCCAGGGGGAATCCTGTTACTGGAATGGTGGACGAGGGACTTCCCAGCACTGAGCAGAGGTTCCAGGGGAAATACAGCTGCTGTCAAAACTGTTATAGTAACTTGCCTGTGCCAAGGCTGATACTGTGATAGCTAGAGTAAAGACTGTAGGGAAAACATCCAAGAGAGGACCAGGCTTAGCACAGAAAGACCAAATTCTGCCTGGCTGGTTGTATTAATGTTCTGTGTGGCCCATACCCTCGAATTGAGTCTGCCATCTGCCTAAATTTTGTTGATGTTTCCCTCATTAGCAATTCTTCTCTTTTCACATCCCCCTAGGAAGCGTTACAGGAAGTTGAAGAAGACTTTGGTGCAATTTAATACCATGATTTTAATCTCCAGACCTTTGATTCAAAGGAGAAAGTACTTCCAGGTAACAACATTCTTCTCTGGACCAGGGTGTTCTGCAGGAGCTATTTCTGCCATAGGTTGAGAGAGCTGGTGACTGGGTGAGGCCAGGGCAGAGATGACTTTAGAAGGTTCTTGGACACGATCCAATGAGGTGTCCTTCACTCTCTGGCTGACATAAATGTCAAAAGACAGAACCACAGAGGCTGGAGCCTTCTCTTTGTAAACGAAGTTCAGAATTAGGAAAGGTAGTACAAATGCAGCCCATTCTTATGTCTGTGTATGTGAGCTTCTCTAAGTTGCCCCATGCAAGACGTGATCTTATTCCATCTGTGGCTTCCAGAGCTGCTGTTCTGTTCAAGCTATAAGGAGTCATTCATCTTGCTCTTTTAGTTGTCCAGTTCATTTTCTGGTGTTTTCCCAGACGGTGACTGAAATGCAAGGTTTTTTCAGTCTGCAGTGATCCTTCCCTGACCTCTTACAGCTACCTCAGTGTGCTGAAGTCCTTGGCCTTTTGGAAATCAGCTGGGCCCTTAGTTGGGGTGAGAACAGGATGACAGTGGTTTGAGAAGATGGAAAATTGTGTGCAGGGGAGACCCGTGGTTCTGTCAAACGGCTTGAAAGCATTTTGCACAAGCTGTTAAAAAGAAAATTGAAAACAGGAAACCAGACCACTTGTCCTTAGGGTAGCAACTAACATCCCTATAGCTGTCAGCTTCACGAGGGAGGGAGGGACCCAGTACAGCTGCTGGCATGACTAGCAAAGGATGGGGTGGAGGGTTAAGGTCAGTGTTGTTGGAAGACTGCAAAGGTTCTTTCTGCCATGCCACACCCAGAGCAGTGCGTGTTTCTGTTCTTTTTCCTGCCCCTTCCTACTTGGACAGGATCCAGCTTTTCTGTCTCCCAGGTAACCACAACAGCACAGCTCTTTTGAATCTGTTTCTATTCCTCCAGTGTTTGCTTGCTGAGGTCTCTGTACATGCAGTAGCAACAATAAAGGTCCCAAAGTTCACCTGCTGCAAAGTTCCTCCTTTCCCCCCGCCCCACAGCCCTGCCCTTTGGACTTTAGCATGCCTACTGTCTTTCTCAGCCCAATCCTCATAACCTCCCATCTAGTCACACCATCCTGCAACATAGACAAACAGGAGAGAGAGCAGAGACAGAGACCTTCCTTTTCCATCTCGGCATAGGAGTCAGGTGAGTGGTGAGGCTGGGGGACAATAGAATGGATAGGAAAGGGCAGAGCTGCAGAGTTTGGCTTTTGGTATCCCTGCCACCCCATCTAAAGCAGTCCCTCTCCGTGGATGAGTTCATCCATCCATATTCAGGCTGTGTTACCATGTTCTTTGATGCTGGATGAGGCAGGGGAATATTTCTGACAGCTTCTGTGTGCTTTTGACCTGAGACACATCAAATGGCCGGCAAGGGAGGAAAGGTGTTGCAGGAATGCTGGGCGGGTGGTGGAGGCTCTTGGTGTTGAATTGTGTTGTGCAGGGCAGGTGGTGTTTCAGTGAAGCTACGGGGCAACCCCTTCTCAATACACTGTGTTGAGTCCCAAGAAGGCTCTGCAGCTGTTCTGTCATTTTATCTGCTGGAGCAGGACACCAGCTCCTGCTTATCCAAGCAGTCTGCCCCCAGAAGTAGCTGTAAGGGATCTCATATATATCTTTTCCCACCCCTTATCCCCCTCCCCTTTCATCTTCTAGCAGAAGGAATTAGAGGAAAGGAAACAAAGGAAGTGGTCTCTGGCCAGCGGTCACACAGAGAACAGTTACAACCAAGGAATGGTAAGTTGTCAAATAGTCTGGGAGGGTCTGAGGTAAAACAAGCCCGGTTCTCAGCATGTTCCCCCTCCCCTATGCCTCCTCAGCCCAGGTTTGCTGGGGAACAGCAAAATGTCTGGAGTGTGTACAGAGACCACATGTATGCTGGAAACCTAGCAGCAAGAGTGCAGTTTGGCCTGGTATAAAGAGCTTTTAGTTCAGTGTTTCCAGTCTCTGGGCATAGTCAGGCATCATAAAGTGGTCCTGAGGCAGAGTACTGTATCAGTTCACAGCTCCGGACCTCTTCTTTGGAGCTGGGAGGAAGGCTATTTTTGATAATCATGTTCTGTTGTGAAGAGCTGGGAATGAGGCAGCTCTGCACAAATATAATAATGGAAGATGTTGTAGAGGAAGGGAGGTATTAAAGTTTTCATAACAAATTAACTGCATAGTCTACAGGGTGTTTAAGCTGTATCAACTACTGTAAGTAACGCTGCTAACTAGTGTCATTATTTGTATGTTTAGGCTGGGCATACATTTGCTATGATGTGTGTAGCAAGGAAATATGAATTTATATCATCCACAGTTTTGCACAGATTTGTCAGTAACTACAACAGGAATGCTTAGTGCTGTTTTATTATCACCTGCTTCCTCAGGTGTGGATTTGGGATTGTGGAATTTCACACTCCACTTCCTGAATATGCCATTGAAAGCTATATTTAAATTCAAGTATCTTATTATGAGAAAAATCAAACTGATCAAAAAAGCTGTGAACCTATCTTTAAGCATTGCTGAGAGTTTATGTGGAGAGAGATGTCAGAATGGTGTGCTATTGAGGAGAGGCTTTACTATGCAGATCTTAAAAATCCAAAAAAACAAAACCCAAAAGCTCAGGCTTTGTGCCTTTGGCTTGGTTTCGGTGTCTTAATCTGAGTAGTCCTGTCTGAAGTACCCCAAACTATATTATATGCAGACATTGATGCTGATACACTGTGTTGCATTGGCCCATTTACTTCCTACCTTGCACAAATGCATGCATCATGCAAGATACAAACCAGTGAAAAATCAAGGTTCATTGGCCAGATTGTCATCTGAATTATCCAGGTACAGATCTGAGCATCCTTAGGAACCTCCAAAATAGTGGCCTGCATCAAAGGTTAGAATCAGGTCTCTCTTTATTTATGCTATAGCACTTTTGGATACTGAAAAATAAAAATAAAAATAGCAGAAAAAAGAGCAGGAGGAAATGGCCTTTACCCTTCAACCGCAATCTCTTCTGTACAGTATGCCAAACTTGTTAGTAATGAGAGATGAGTCAAAGAAAGTCAACTTTCCTGTCACTTCCCCCTGTGGCAGTTGATTTTTTTAGGAATTACTCACCTTTCTCTCATTTACTGACCCATGTCATATACCTGTGTTAATGTGATACTTCCCTGTTTGTGATGTTTCTGAATGTTGCATAGGCAGAAATTACTGGTTTTGCTCAGATGCTCAATCCTTGTTCTGGCCAGTTTTTCGAGGCAGCTTTACCTGGTCACAAGAGAACAGCTCAGAGTTTATATGTTGTTTCACTTCTGGTACCCCAGTGACTGACTTGCTCACTCTCTCCACAGGATGTGGGACTGCTGGAGATCCCTGCAGAGCTTGCTGTCCTCCTGCAGTTAGCTGAAAGTGAGAAATCCTCCCTCCTTCCCTGCCTTTCCTGCGCTGTTTTACTTTACTGTTTATTTCCTTGTTTTCTAGCAGTTTAAGTACGTGCTCGTTCTACCTGCTGTCTGTCACCTGGCTTGCATTGGATTTATTATCATTGCAGTGTAAATATGATAAAGGCAAATGGTGTCATGTATATTGTTTCCCAACACAACAGGGTGGAAAAGCGCCCCGGGCCACCGAACAGAACAAAAGATTAAAATTCAGTGTCTTTGTTACCTTTTCAGCTCATTTTTTGAACTGTGCTGATAAAACTGATGACAGTGATGGTGCAAAACTTTTTGGTCAAAGTTATGTGACAGCAAACTGTTTAATGAACGCAGGTGTCTTGCAAAGGTGGATATCTGCAGAGTAAGAACTTAAACCCATATTTTTTCTGCTCAAAAATCTTTAAGGAACTTGAAGGTGAAGAAGTCAAAACTACAATTTTGTCACTTTCAAAGAAATATTTTTCAGTTTTCATTAAAAATTACTTCAATTACTTCTTAAAAAATAATTATTTATTTTAAAATAGAAGTAGGTACAAACAATGTAACAACTTAAGGATGTAACAACAAAGGAAACATTTTGCTTGGCATGGGAAGTTTTTTGGTTTGTTTTCAAATCACCAAAATACCACCAACTGAAATAACTTCCTGAATTGCTGACCTGATCTTGAGCATTAAGTTACTTGCAGTTTTTTTTTTCCTCTGTAACTCTTTGTGCAATGTATATATTTAAGTTGCAAATATACATAAAGAGGATTCGCCTCTTTATGTTGGTATAGCATCTAACAAAATGACAGCTGTATCTTTGGCCTTCTGCAGAGTACAGTGAAAGATACAATCAAGCTGAAGAGTCTTGTGAATTGGAGCAGACTGTGTTGGATTCCCAAATACTTCATACTTCAGCGCAGGGACTATTGGCTGGTCTAGGAAGCGTTGTTACTTAGAGGAGTTCAGGGGACAAATGACACCGAAACTGCTGAAAATGAAAGTTGATGGGATGTAAACAGGAAGGAGGAGGAGAGCATCAGGAGGGGACACGTTGGTTTGGAGAGAGAGGAATGCACCGAAGCTGTGCTTCACTGAGAAATCTCTTCATTTAGGAAGATGTTTGCTCCTCCATTTATCCATGATAAATCCCTCATCCAGTGCCTCGTCACAAAGACCTCTCGTTTACTTGTTGACTGAACGGTTGTCAGTCCTATCTCTGCATAGGCTCAGTGTTTCCTGCCTTGTAAACTCTGCATAACAGAATTGAAACTGCAGGTGCTGACTGTCCTCTTGGCGTTACCCAGGGTACGAGTTGAAAGATCAGCGCTCTAAAAGCGCTCTCCTGAAGTTAGGCCTTGTGGCCTCAGAGAAGTGAGGGTGTGCCCGCTTGGGGATCTGAGGCAGCAGGGGTGGTTTGGGTGTCCGTGGAGCTAGGGTGCTGGTACAGGTGCTCAGGCAAGGTTAAATGCATGTTAGCCATGTGTTGCACTGTGAGTCAGATGTGTTCTGGATGTCTTTCCAACTGCTACCACAAAAGACCTCTTTCTCTTGCAGGTCAATACCGAACACGGGCCAACCACATAACAGAGACATTGCCTCCAGAAGTCAAGGTCAAAGATGACCTTTCCCTCCCACCCACCATCAACAGCTATCCTTTCTCCTCCTTTATTAAGTCACACTTCCAGGTGGGAACTCTTTTTATATCTTTTCATTGCTTCCCCACTGGGAACACACAAAACCTCTAGTAACACCAGGAACAAACTCTGTGTTTCTGTCCTTTTGTTTCTTTGTAGAAGACAGATTTCCCTGCTCCTGGTCAGCCTCTGCAGCACCCCTTAACCTGTCTGGACACTGAATACCAGGAGAGCGCGCTTGAGATCAACAAACTGGTAAGAGACGTCTTTCTTGACCAGGGTTTTGTTGAAGAACAGGTGGGCATAAGACAATGTTTTAATTCTGTTATACAACAAGATGCTGGTGGTGGGTACTGTTCTTATAATACATGGTGTGTTGGGAGAGCAGAATAAATTGCTCCTCTGAGGGGCACTGGAGCTGTCTGGCAGAGATCACATGCAGCCCCTTAGGGTTGCTGTGTTCTTGGTGAGGCATAGATCAGCCATAGAGTGATGGGATCAAAGTGAATTGCCTGGTGATGTAGCCACAGAATTTGGCAGGACATGTAGGAATTAGACTGCTAAGCCTCAGTTTCTCAATATTCCAGATTCAGGAGCAATGACAGTATAAGGGAGATCTGTCTTCTCAAGCACTGATTCTTATCAATCAGTCATAAAAAAGTTTAATTTAACACAAATCTTTTCCATGATGTGGTTTATAAATTTTATCTCAGGCATACAGTTGTGTCAGTTACACTACAGGGTACAATGAACTATTGTACAAAGGCTGGAAAAAGGCAGGGACTTTCTCATCATGAAAACAACACCAGGAGCCACACCCTAAGGCTGTATTGTTTGCACGAGGGGGATGGTGTCACTTAGTCTCTGCGGATGTGAAACAGATTTTTTTCTTAGAAATGGTGATGTTGACTCTCTGAAAACAGAATGAAACTTCAGATAATTTCTAAGTAAATCTGGCAATTCTTTTGAGAATTACACATAATTAAAATAAGCCCATTAGGAAAGGTAATACCTAAAACCAGTCCCTTGTTTTTCCCTAATGATCCCAGTTATAGAAGAGCGTAAGCATCAGTAAAATCCTGTGAATAGGATTGTGTTTAAGCAGACTACTATTATTTTTCCTAAAGATCAAAGATAATTCTTCACTGCTAAATAATAAAAAAAGCTATTTCTTTGGCAAAGGCTGTAATACATAGGGATTTACTACAAAGAATTCCATGAGAACTAAACAACCACCGTCTCCTGTTTTTCTCAGTGAATCTCTGACACGCTTACTACCATTAACCATTTTAAGAAGTGGTGTTCTCTGAGGAAAAAATAGGCCATCATTCATAAATGTTGTTTCCAAAGCTGTCCATGGCACATTTTAGAAAAATTTTAATCTAATGACATATTGAAGTGTAGAGGCTGAAAGACATTATTCTGTACCTAAGGGTGAGAAATACAAATTACAAAAGCATCTAAGATGTTGATATGCATAGCCAAGAAGCTGAATCATTGCTTAAGTGAGTTGGTCGAGGTACCGCATCTCATACTACTTGGTATAATATTAACTACACCAAAGTCTTTTCAACATTCAGTTGTTAGACAGTGTTTCCTCATGTCTGTCTCCCTGAGCCTTTCACAAAGATCAGCTAAGCATCAATTTCTTTTACATATTTTTATTGCTAGGCAGCCTGTTGGCTCAGACACGATAACAAATAGCCTACAGTAACTTGCTTGTGTATCTGAGCTCTGCCCAAAGAAGGGGAAGCATTTTGCCCAAGAACAAATTCTGAGTCAGAGGCATAACTAAGAAGAGACTGAAGTCATTCTGACTTTTAGTCAGAGTCCAATCCCTATGAACACTGCCTCCCAGATTCCTCAGAACTTAGGTGGTGCACAAAATCTGAGAATAGATCCCAATCTGAGCGTTGGCTACTCTTTTTAGGCCAACAGACACCCTGGTATCTACAGCCCAGGTTGTCACCTTACAATACGGTTTGGGACAGAGGGTTACAGCTGGAGCTCTCTCTTTTTTCCCCCTGGATGCTTCTAGATTTTACGGTTCATTGGTGACAAGAATCTCCATGGCTGGCAGGAGGTACTTCTGGGCAACTACATTGCTGGGAGAGGTTTGAATAGTGTGGCTCTGCGCAACGAAATCTTCAGTCAGGTGGTTACCCAGACATGGAAAAACCCAGACATGGAGCACAGCCAGCGAGCTTGGGTCCTGATGGCGACTTTGCTGAGCTGCTTTGCCCCTTCACCAGCACTGGAGAAGCCGTTGCTGAAGTAAGGAGGAGAAAAGACCTAGCTATGCTTCCATTAAGGTTAAGAGAGATGATCAGTGTGCTAAATGCAGTCGCCTTTTCCTAGATTTGTGTCAGATCATGGCATGGAGGGCTACAATGCTGTTTGCCAGCACAAGATCTTGACAGCAGCGCAGCATACAGAGATAGACTCTACATTCTCTCGGGCCTACCCTCCCACTCAGCTGGAGTGGATTGCAAACCAGAGGAGAGGAAAGATGGTGCTGGATGTTCATACCTTTAATGGTAACTTGTGCTTCTGCCCTTCTGCTATCTTCTAGTCCCTCAGGACTTTTCCAGTGCAGAAATCAGAATTCAGAAAATAATTCCCTCAGCTTAGTAAAAAGGGATCAGAACACCAATTGCTTCTGGCTGGTACAATCTAGACCCAAAACTCCCAAAGTCTGGTCCTGGTGAGACCTGCTACTCAGGCTGAGGGATGAGATTTTTCTGGGTTTGGGCCCATCTCAACAGAGGGCTGTTCTGGTTGTGCATCTCTACGGTTCTAGTTTTCCTGTTACCCATCAATGCACAGCCGATGCAGCAGCAACTGCTGCCTTTGTTACAGGGACTTTCTGCCTTTCTCCCTTCTCAAATATTGGCTTGTGCTGCCTCTTGAGTGATCAGAAGCTCTGAATTGAATGCAGAACATCCCTGCTCTGGCTCCTTGGTGAGTGGAGTGGTGGCCGGAGCAGACTGCGTGGGTTTTCAGCTGTCCGGTTGGAAATGCCAACCTGTGCCATCAAACAGTTATTTGGGATGCAAATGTGTTCATGTGGAGCCCTCCATGTGCTTTCAGTCCTCCTGTGGCCGCTCAGGAGCGTGTCAGGCTTTCCAGCTGGACTCTGTGTGTCCTGTAGAGCTTTAGGTCCTGCTGGGGAGGTTGTGTGTACTGACTTTCTTTTCTATGCTAGAGGAGAAGTTCTCAGCTGAGGTGGAGTCCTGGATGACTGGGGAGCAGTATGCAAGCTGGATTCTGAGTGCAAGGTACTGCCAGAGGATGTGAGAAGATCTAGGGGTGTGAAAGAGGCTGTCACTAGTTCTAAGGTTTGGACTGGTCAGGGCTGCAGGCTGGAATTTATATGGCCACTCCTTACCCACTCTGGCTCGTGCTATCTCCTGACCCACTCCTGTGTTGTGCACTTTCATCTGTGCACATAAACTGTTAGGCCTCTTTAGTAACAGAGGAATCACTTGTGTGATCTGTGAAAGCAGCTTCAGAGAAAAGATGAAAAAAAAAAAAAATAAAAGGACAAATCTTGAGTGATTCTAGTTTTTTCCTGACCCTGGGCACTTAATAGTTGATTCACACCCTAAACCTTAGCGACTTAAGCCAGGATAGAGAAGGCAAGAAGAAATCAAAGGCAATGTTTTCCTTTCTCTCCCTTTCCCCTGCCTACCTGGACACCTTTTCTCTCTTTCCTTTCCCTGTCACCAGGGGCTGTGATAAGAAGTCTCGAGGGTGGTCTGTCTCCATGTTTACTGGCAACACATGGCAGGACTTGCTGGGCTGTGACTTTGTCCTAGACCTCATTGGAGAGATAGAGGAGGTCAGTAACCACAGCAGCCCTTCTCAGTCCTCAGCTGAGTACCCCATCACTCCTGCAAGGGACAGAAGCTTCCTCCAGAACTCTGACCTGGATTCGTAAGTCACCTAATCCTCCTGCCCCACCACTTGTGGCCCTGTCACCCAGTGACTCGTTTTTCTCTCAGCACTCTGTGCTGTCCTCATCTCATTTTCCTCTTCAACAGGATCCCTCCTGCTCCAGGCATCCAGGCCCCTACCTTCCCGCCACCTAGCCTGCCTCCAGAATTCAACAATCTCCATCCAGGTAAGTTCTTGCCCAGGACAGTGGATGGCACTGGGAGGGGCTAGGTCGGTCCCAGATAGGAAATCAGAGCAGAGTGGGAGACAAGTGATTCTTCCTGATGTAGAGCAAGGAAGGGGTTCCACTCCAAAACTGTCTAATAGGGACTGGAGACAGGGGAATATTCCTTACCTGCCTTGTCACCAGCCAGGTGACGCCAGTGCCTTGTCACTTCTCTCTGCTCTTAGATACAAGATCCAGAGATGACCTGAGGATGCCTGTGGGCTTGGATCACTATGTGGATGATCTCTTCAGCACTGTGCTGCATCAAGGCTCCAGAGTACCAGTAAGTCCCTTGATGTTCCCTCTTACTTTCTCTCTGCAGCTCTCTTGTCCCTGTGACTCCCTCAAGCACGCCACTGTCTATTCACTCTGCCTCTGCTCAGCTCAGATATGCCTTTGAATGGCTCTTCCCCTTGAAGTCTTATCTCTCTGAGCTCGGATAACTATTTTTTTCTTGATGCAGGATATGGAGAACAGGGAGAATCTGACTGGACGCATGAAAGGAGGTGGGAAGATTGGACCCACACAGAGAGGAATCTTTCCTTCTACAGGTCTGTAAGGGGATGGGGACAGCTGGGAACACCTGTGGGGCTACATAAGCTTCAGTGAGCACAAGTCAGGGGAGTCCCTTAAAAGTTAATTATTGCATGGGCTCAACTCATGAAGACTGGTCTTTAGTGTAGGTCATCGGAAGTTGTACTCCTCACTCCCAGGTGCTCGGAGACAGATGCTTTGGGGAAGGTGGTAGGTAAGGGTACCACCTTTGGTCTGCTTTTAATTTCTCTCTTGAGTTGGTCTTGGGGTCAAGGCAACAAGTAGCTTGCTTCTGACCCAGGCCACCTCTTCCCTAGGCCAACACTCGTTAAGTCCCGTGTTCACCTCCTGTTTACCTTATGCTTTCACAAAATAGTTGCTGCCTTTCTCATGGGAGGATTTTAATATTTCGTATTGCTTCCTTACAGACTTTCCCATCATCTCTAGCTATTCCTTGGGTTAGTAAGTCTGAAGCCTGTAGAGGTTCTGGTTTGTGTGTTTGGTTTCTTTACTTTTCTTCATTTGTCTGGAGCTAAGACTCAGGTATTTTCAATAGAATGGAGTCAAACACCAATATATTAATGGCACCAAGAAATCTGCATGTGTAGAAACATACCCAGCTGTTTCAGAAAGGTGAGGAATGTCCTGTTCAGGTCATTACTGAGTCTGGGACTATTTTTGGCAATAGCCTCTACATCAGTAGAAGCTCTGGGGCATGACAAGCCCTATTGCAGATCACTGGCCTGAGGCCAGTTTGTTACTCGTGGCTACTTATATCAGTGAGGAATGTGAAGGTCTCTCCATGGCATCCTGGTCCATTCTCACTGGCAAGGACATCATGATTCAGTAGACCCGTGCTATGTGCTGACTTACTCCTAGCTGAGACTGATCTCCATGCCCCTTTCTCTGCTGGCTTTGCCCTCAGTGGGATTTCTGTTTTGTGGCCTCATGTGGGACTTGACTGCTGGGAGCGGCGGAATTCCTTTCTCCCCACAGTTCCTTCAGATGATACAAAATGCCACCCAGGCCAGGGCTTGTTGTTAATTCACCCTTGCTACCTGCTGCAAAGAGGCTGATATGGATCTGTCAGTCCCAGAGATCTTTGCCCAACCCTCAAGAGAAACCCTTCTCTGTAATCATACATAGGCAGGAGTTAGTTATATACTTAGTCATGAAGGATGGTGGTGTCCTCAGTTACACTGCAGAAGCAGGGTCTGGATCCTGCTATTGTAAATTTCCTTTTTCCACCTGAGTTTTGCTGTGTCCTGCTGTGTGTGAAGAGATAGACCATTCACATGTCCCTATGGTTGGCACATGTGGAGAGAGAGTACCCAGCCTATGTGTTGTGTTCTGTGGGATGGATTTGGGCTGTCTGATCTGTGATTGCGTATGTGGCCTTTTGCCTCTAGGCCTCTCTGGAATGACTCAAGCACCAGTTTACCAGCCCATGCCTTCCATGATGGGGATGCCAGCAGCTATGCCTATGATGCCAGCGGCTGGTGGGATTGCATCTGTGCCAGGTATTAACAGTGTTTCAGTAACTGTACAGGGGAAGAGTATGGAAGGGTGGCTGTCCTAATGGAGCCTGTGCGGTGCACAGTGAACGCTCATCTCTGGGCTGATGCTCAAGCACTGTGGGGAGCTATTGCCAGTGGATGTCTGCAGATATTTGTGTTTTCCACAGCCATGGTTATGCCCCAGCCTGTGGTTCCAGCTGTAGATCCCAATCAGTTAGCAGCACAACAGCAAGCTTTTATCAACCAGCAAGCCATGCTCATGGTGAGTGGAAGGGACTGGCTGGGAGGGGCCCAGGAATTGGGGAAGAACAACGCACTAGTGTGTGTGCTGTGAAGAGGTTAGCCATGCTCCCCTTCTGTCTTAGGCCTACTCTGTGCTTGGGGTTAGCTGTATGAAGTTGGGATTATTTAAGACTGCAAAACTGAGAACTCCCTTTTTGTCCCTTTGTGTACATGGGGACGCTGAGGCATCATAGGTGAGTGAGTAGCAGGGACGGGAGCAGGCTCCAAGAAGCCTCAGCTGTAATTCCCATGTGTTTTTAAGCTGGGATTTGCTACAGATGCAGATCTGAGTATTCTGCTTTCTGTACAAAGTCTTGTGAGTGCATGGAAGTCCCAGGCTATCTCACTAGTAGCTGAGTCTCTGGAGTGTTGTTAGGAGCTCTGCATACTTGGCCAGGGGAGAGCAGACTCCATGGACATGCCTTTTCCCTTACACTGGGAAATTTGCAGTGGACTATGTAGATGTTCTGTGATTACTAGTGAAAGAAAGGGACAGCCTGCCTGATGGCTGGTGGTTTTGTGTAGCCTAGAGCTCATGGACATTGCAATTCCTTCTTCTAGGCCCAGCAGGTGACCCTTCAAGCCCTGAGCATTTCCCAGCAACAGCAGCAGAGGCAACAGTCTCTTGAGAACTCAAGACCAAGCGTCTCAAGTCCACCACAAGCCCAAGCACCGTCTCCAGCTCCAGTCCCAGCCACTTTCCCAAAACCCAAGAGGCCTCCCAGCAGCCAGAATGCTGCACCACCACCACAGGCTCCAGAACCGCCACCTAAGGCAGAAGAACTGGTATGAGAAACAAACAGTGGGGGTGAATTCAGTTTGAATTTCATGATTTGCATTTGCTCTGCGTCCCTTCCAGTGTGGCAGTGGTTTGGCAGAGGGGAGAGCAGAGAGCTATGTTTACCTATGATACTGAGATGTTTCAAACTCTGCTTGATGAATCTTTAAGACGTGGGATCAAACCTTGGTGGCGTTAGCTCTGCAGAGGTTTGGCTGTAATGTTGGCCAATTTAATTTCCAGCTGATATGAATTTTACTATAGGAAAATTAATCTCTCTGAATTCTTTATCTTCTAGCAAGCTCTCTTGGGCTTCTGACATACTTCTCCTTCTCTGGACTTGCTTGATGATTCCTTGGGTCAGAGACTAATCTCTTGGGACTCTCCCAGATGGGGAAAAGTTCTAGATCAGAACTTGGCGAGGGAAGATCACCTCTGAACTTAAGGGCACTATGGTACCTGCTGGCTAGTGCTAACTAACCATGTTGTGAATTGCTTGCAGGTTTATCACTACACAGAAGATCAGTTATCCAACAATGTTGATGATGACTATCCTCAGGAAACCTTCCAGCAGAAGAGAGCATATTTTCAGAAGATGGGTAAGCATCTACCACTTTGGGAATTCCACTCATCATAACACCTTGTTTTGCAGCCTCCCTGGCGTAACAAGGTGGTTCTTGTCTCCCTGTCTGGAATCCAGCTAATCCCTGCAGGAGCTGCTGGTGCTGTGTGTAGCAATAGCTTTGAGTGCCTGCTCAGCTGGCAGCAATTCAGATTGTGAGGTGCTGTGTTGCCTTTTTTCTAGAAATCTTTGGGCTTCTGACTGTCACATCCTTCTTTGCCTCTTAGAAAGCATAGGCTTCTGCTGACTGATGGAAGAGTGGGAAGCATGCCATTAGTGCTAGGTTTTGGCTGTGGGTTTAACTAGCTCAGGTCCCCCTTTCTATGCAGGAGAGCAACACATCCTAGTGAAGAAAGTCAGGCCTCCTTCCAAAACCTGGACCCCTCCAGCAAATCTCCAGACACAGCAGGAGGAGGAGGAGAAAGAAGCAGAGAAGGAGAAGAGGGAAGAAGAGAAGCCCAGCCCTAAAATAGAGGCAGGTAAGATGACGTGCAGTGGAGAGCCAGGCAGGCTGACAAGCATCAGGCCAGGATATAGCCAGAGGAGGAAAGGATCTGGCTGTTCTGGAAATTTGCATCTTGACAGCAGAGGGGAGAGACAAAGGCCTGAGCTTTGGGAAGTAGGATCCCAAAGCAAGGCAGTGGAAGACAATGGCCAGTCAGCCTGGTGGTGAAAGAGAGGGAGCTTCAAATGAGATAAAGTGATTTCTCCTGTGTTGTTACTGGTCTGTTGGTTAAAGCTATCATCCCCAATAGCTCCTGCTCCCCCTTTGCCACCTCCTGAGCCAAAGCCAAAAAAGCAGACACCAAAAGTGAATGAGGAACCACCTGTAGTGAAGCCGTCAGGCCCTGAGTCGCGGCCTGCACCCAGCCGGGAGATCCGCAACATCATCAAAATGTACCAGAGCAGGCCAGCCCCTGAACCCCAGCCTATCGAGCCTGTCAGGTGAGAAGTTGGATCCACCCAGGTGGGCAGGAAGGAGATGAGTGGGACTATATCCCAGCACTGCCACATGCCTTCATTGTGGCCACAACCCCATCTGCAGCCCCTGTAACTGTGTTCCCCATTTCCTTGCAGGAGAGTGTCTAAGCCATTTTTAAAGAAGAACGACCCCAAAAATGAGGCACTGGCCAAGCTGGGAATGATGAACCTCGCATCTCCCAAATCAGTGAGTTCTTTGCTCTCCAGTCACCTAAGAGCTCAGTAGAGAGGGCCTGTATATCCAGTCTGCAACAGCTTGGGAGCTACCTGGTATTGCCATAGCAGCCAGGTGATTCCTTGTTGGATTACTAGATAGCTGTAAGTTTGAGCTCATACCATGGTGCTGCCCGTCCTAGACTGTGTTCCAGTCTGTAAAGTCACTTGAGGTCCTGGGGAAAGGGTTCTGGAGCAGCAAGTCCTATTGTGGTATGTTTAAGGCTGATCTGGAAGCAAGCAACTCATGTTCCCCACATTTGGCACAAAGGTCTTGGCCCATTAATGTATTTTTTCCCCCTCCCAACTGTAGGCTTCAATCTCAAATACTTGGTTCTCTGCACCTGTGTTTGCTTGATCTTCATCTGTTTGTAGATCATGTGCTGGTTTAAAGGTATCCCTGTTCACACAGATCTTGCTTCTAGGATTGGGCTGCTGCCCTAGGGATGATTTATAACAGCAATGTCAAGATAGAGCACAGTAATGTAGAGGATGACTGGGTCAAATGGTTTTGCTTGCAGCCAAACACCCTGCCACAAGAGAAGAGAACACCTCCACCTCCACCTCCCAAGCCCAAGACAGGCTCAGCTTCCAGCACTATCAAGGAGAAGCAGTTGCCTCTCCTGTCCATCTTCAGCTGGGAGAGTACCCCAGCAGGTTCCCAGGACCCTCCTGCTCCCCCTCCTCCCCCGACATTGCCTTCACCTCTCCCGCCTGTGAACCAAGACGAGCAGGAATCCACAGGGAAGGGTGAGTATTGACTTCACCCAAGTGGGATTTGGTAATGGGCAGGGAGGGGATGGGGTCAGAATCAGCCCGGTGGCCCGGGAGAGTCATGGCACATTTTCTGTCATCAGCCAGCTGGCCAAAGACTGAGGGGGTTGTGTGAAATCAGAGATTGTCACCATAGTTCCAGTCTGGCCCAGCACTCAGCTTGGCACTTCCCAGCTCTAACTCTTTGCTCTCTTCACAGTTCAGTGCAGGTTGTCAGGCACAAATGATGGAGGGGCTGGGTTTCTCTGAAAAATGCAGATAAAACCAGAAGGGACCTTTGGGCTACGGCTTTATCAAGGTCCAGTTCACAATAGGTTTTATTACCTACCTGAAGCATAATTACTTTATCAAAGCTGCAATTCAACAGATGGACTTTAGACCAGGGAGGAATGGGGAGCCAAGTGTTTTACCTTCTAGAGCCTCTGGAGGGTCCTTAGAGACAGGCTGAGGAATGAGGGAATGTTTCTCAGGGGGTGAATGAGAGCCTGGGTGACCTTGCACAGTGGCCACATAAGGAGTGTCTAGAAAATGGCATAGCTAATGCTTCTCAGCAGGAGTTTAGAAATGTTACTCAGTCCTAGGTTTTGCCTCTGAATTGCAGTGAGAGCCTTTGTTGCTATTTTGGATACACGTACCAATGTTTTTCAAGCTGTTTAAAACTCTCATCAGCATCACATTTCATAACGTGCAAGGAAGGAACAGTCAGTCAAGCACATTACCACAGGACTCCATCCTGCATCAGCTTCCCTGGCATAAAAGAATCTCCCTGTTTCACTCCCCCTCCCTTTTAAAAAACTGCATCTTTGGGAAGTCCTGTGGAAGTAAATCGGATTTACTGGTTTAGTCTGAAAAACGCCTACGTGCTTTTGAATAGGAATATAGAAACAGCTGAACCGCATGTGGAATCTTCTATATTTCTTGATTGTCTATGAGCTCTGAAGTTTTGAAAACTGGGAGTGCTTAAATAAAGATATACAAGACTACCTTGTAAAGCAATGCCTTTGAGTGGTTGTCTTCAGACTGAGCTTGTCTTTAATAGATCTGCTGCAGAGAGAAAATCCAGTGCAAGTACTGGGTGCCTTGTACCAGAACCTTGCAGTCTGCAAGCTCAGGGAAGAACTTTTAAGTCCTTTTGAAACCTTTAGAAGCCTTTTTACAATGACATAAAGCGAAACTGTGTCTTCAAGCTTAGGCACCGGGGTAGTATTTTGCCTGGCATGCTGTGTGCTCCCTGTCTCTGGAGTGTTTCTATTATGAGCACTGAACTTTGTGGCTAATACAGCAAGTATAAATACCATCAGAAATGCTGGTACTTACACGATAACAGTTTTGTGCGTGCATTCATATTAGCTGATCACTGACCTTCAAGAGGGTTCTTGACAGTAATCTTCAGTCAGGCCCATGGCACTGTCCCCATTCCTGTGGTAGGTCTTTGGCAGGTGGGAAGGTGACCCTGTAGTTAGCAAAGCCCGTCTTCACTGCTCTCTTTCCTCACACAGACTCTACTGTAACTGTAGCAGAAGATGATGGTATCAAGACCCAGCTGTACAAGCTCACTGACAGTGTCAGCTTTTCTTACGACAACCCCGCCTGGAAAATCTTTCTGCGCAAAGAGGTACAGTTCCTTCACTGAGGATTGGCTATGGGGGCAGGGGAGTGGTCCCATATTTGGTTAAAATCCTTTTTTGTCATAGGCATATAGTGTAAGATAAGAGCACAAAGACAGTTCTGTGAGGAGGTCACATGACACAGGAGTTGGAGGCAGGGGATCATCCCAGAGGGGATCTGATTCCTACTCTGCCTTACTGACTCTGGTGTCTCAGTTTCCCTACCTGACCTTTCCTTCGTCTGTAAAGCACTGAGAAATCTACAAATAAAGTAAATTTGTTGTTACCTGGTGCTTTCCTGTTAGAATCATAGAATGGTTCGGGTGTTGGAAGGGACCTTAAAGATCATCTAGTTCCCCACCCCTGCCCTGGGTAGGGACACCTCCCACTAGACCAGGTTGCTCAAAGCCCCGTCCAGCCTGGCCTTGAACACCTCCAGGGATGGGGCAGCCACAGCTTCTCTGGGTAACCTGGGCCAGGGGCTCACCACCCTCACAGCAAAGAATTTCTTCCTCATATCTAATGTAGATCTTTCAGTTTAAAGCCATTACCCCTCATCCCATCACTACACTCCCTGATAAAGAGTTCCTCTCCATCTTTCCTGTAGGCCCCCTTTAAGTACTAGAAGGCTGCTATAAGGTCTCCCCAGAGCCTCCTCTTCTCCGGGCTGAACACACCCAACTCTCTCAGCCTGTCCTCACAGCAGAGGGGCTCCAGCCCTCTGATCATCTTTGTGGACCTTCTTCTCTGGACTCACTCCAACAGGTTCATGTCCTTCTTATGTTGGGGACCTCAGAGCTGGACAAATGTGCTTAAAACCAAGTACTGGAGAGTGCACTGAACAGACCAGGGTTCATTCCATGGAGTCAGCACTTTAGTTTTGGTCCTCCACTCCTGGTCCTTCTGTTTACATTCACAGTCTCTCTTCCCCGCCTGTCCTTGGAGGTGGACTCACTCTTGTCTGGCAGTAGGGCATATGGATTACAAAACATCCCTGGGGGAGCTATTTCTGCAACATCTGTAATGTTACTATTGTTTTTATCTTCCTCTTGCAGGTGTTTTACCCCAAAGAAAATTTCAGTCACCCTTATTGTCTGAACTTGCTGTGTGAACAGGTATGTACTGGTACATGACTCAAGGCCTGTTGTCTCTCTGTAACAAAACATTCCGTAATTACAATGCATAAGTTACTTTCACTTCTGTATCCCTAACGGTCTTAGTCTCTTCTCCAGGTCCATCCAGTCAAGCTCCTGCTCACTCATCTCTGGAACTCAGTCTGTTTAACAGCCTGAGATGCTCCAACACGCTCAGATGTGGCCTTTTCAGTGAAAGCCTCTGTGTTTCCTTCCTCCGCAGATCATGCGTGACACCTTCTCTGATTCGTGCCTTCGGCTCTCCAGGGAGGAGAAGCGCAAGATGAAAGACCTGCTGAGTAATTAACAGCTCTTCCTCACTGTGCCCATCCCAGCTTTTGGTTTGAAATGAGAAACCGGCCTTCAAGCCTTTTCAGACAGGACTTAGGGCAGAGGAGAAATGTTTGTCACTGCAGCAAGAAAGCACACTTGTCCTGCGTAGTGCAGTGGAGGAATGTTTGTTTATTCCAAATGGCCAGAAAACAGCCCTGAAATTTCTCTGAGCTAGAAAAACTTAATTCTGCTATATTTATTGTGGGGAGAGCAAACTGAGGCCCAAGGATGGGATTTTGAGTTGTCTCAAAATCCAGCTGTCATCTTTGACAGGAGCTTCATAGAGAGGGGGAGAGAAACTAGTAGTAGACTGGTGTGTGCAAGTTACATGGTATCCTTTCGCCTCTGCGTGTCATTTGTTGTGCTGTAATCACTGAGGAGGACTGATGGGAATGAATCCCTGGGCAGAGGAAGACTTGGCTATCTTTGTCTTGCTGAGAAAGTGTCTGCTTTCTATCCCTGCTAGTGGAGTTCCGTGTTGGCAACGATGTCCAGTCCATTCAGGAGGATGGGATAAAGAAGAGGATTGTACTGGCTGCACGGGATAACTGGGCTAACTATTTCTCCCGCCTTTTTCCAGTTCATGTGAGTCTTAATCTTCTCACCAGACCTTGGGCTTGCTTTAGCTATGGGGCTGTAGTTCACCTGCAATCTCTTTCTGTCTCCCTGCCTGGCTACGCATCACTCATTATTCTGCGCCTTCTGTACCTTGATGGTTTTGACACCTCTGTCTGCCCAGGGCCTCCTTCATGGTACATATGGTAGCATCATCTTATTCTGCTTCATCCTGTCCAGGTGGGATGGAGCCTTTGATGCTCTTTGCCACACTTTCCTCACAGGGTGAAAACGGAAGTGATGTCCAGATCCTGGGTGTTTCTCACCGGGGCATGCGGCTGCTGAAGGTGGTGAAAGCAGCTGGCTATAATCCTGAGCACCTGAAGATTCTTCGCAGCTACAGGTGAGAAAAAGGGCACTGGTTGCTGCAGGATGATAATTTGTCACTTGCAGGATGCTTTCAGAGTGTAGGAGACAGACTGAACAGGTGAGATGAAAATTGTCTGGTTGTGCTGTGCTCTCTAGGATTGTCCTAGGCCAGTTGTGACTCACTGACACTAATGAGTTTGGCCTTTTCCTTTTCTTCCTACCTTGTGCTTGCTCACAATAAGTGAGTGTAGTAGTATGAGTCAGCTCCATGCATGTCATCAAAAAGGAGGTCCTCAGAGTGAGTGGTACGGTGAAAGCCATGAGCGGCCTATGGTGCTATTACTCTTGTAATACAGTGCTAGTGAAAGGCCACCCTCTGGAATATGCTGAGGCCTGTCTCTATTCTCAGCCCTTGGAACAAGCTCCCATCCCCATGATCTGCATCCCTAGCTCTGGCAGAAGGAGCCTGAGCACACTGTCTGTGTTCTTAGCTTTGCAGATGTGCTGTCAGTGGAACTGAAGGGAAGCAATGCCCTGGAGTTCTCTCTCAAGACAGAGCAGCTCGTCCTACACTCTCCAAAGGCTCCGTGCATCAAGGCCATGGTGGAAGTCTTCATCCAAGAGCTGAGGCAGGTGAGGGAGTGACTCTAGAGCAGTAGGAAATGAAGGTGGTTTCCCACATGGACTGGAGGGGGTTCATGGGATGACATGGTCTGAGTCCCTCACATCCTGGGGACAAGATTTGACCTCCCCATCACTTTTTCCCCAGGATACCAACTACGTCGTTGCTCTGCGCAGCTACATTGTGGATGACAAGAGCCTTCTTAGCTTCGAGAAGGGTGACCTCATCGAGTTACTGCCCATGCAAGGCGTGGAGCCAGGTGAGGGAGTTTGTTGAGATTGGCAGGAAAGGTGGGGACTGGCTTCAAAGGCCTCCTGGGCCCATGGTGCCCAGAAGCCCTACATGCTGCTGTTGAGTAAACCAGAGGAAAGTAGACTGTTAAGGGCTGGCATAGTCAGCCTTCGGCTCTGCTCTTCTTCTCTTACTGCAACTCACCTTGTTCCACCTGCCATAGTTATAGCGGATGTTATGTTAGGATGCAGGAAAGCCTGGTCAGTCTGGTGCTCTCCTTTGCCAGTAGGATGCCTCATTGCTTATTTCTCTTGGTAGCTTCCATGGTTTCTGACTCTTTCTCCCCCATTTCTGCAGGCTGGCAGTTCGGTTCCACTGGTGGCCGCTGTGGTATTTTCCCCACTAGCCTGGTGCAATTGGCTGCAGCCCCTGATTACCTCAGCACCAGCATGGACAGACATGGAGGGCAGCAGAAGAGTGTGAAAGCTTCCCTGGAGAGCAGGAACACCAGCAAGGAGGTGAGTTGTCCTTGGGGAACTGCTAGACAACATGGCCGAGTTCTGTGGGAGCTGACAGGGTGGGTCCATGGCCCTGGTAGCGTCTGACCTCCAAAGCTAGAGGGAAGAAGTCTGCTTAATCCTTACAGATGGAGGCGCTCAAATACTATCACAGTGGGAGGGGGAGGCACCACACAGAGATGAGACCTTCCTAGGTCTGACAGGTGAGAATACACACTGCAGTTCCTCAGCTGACTTTTCAGGGTGGGTTTGGTGCCTGTCCCTGCAGACTTCTGTTCCCAGCCTGGCATCAGAATTCAACAACGTCATGTTAGTCCCTGCTGGTGACCATTATACCATGGTGGACTTCGCCACAGCCTACTTCCGAGAGGCTCAGTCCATGTGAGTAGGCTGTGGTCCTTCCTGAACAGGCGTACACAGGACCTGTGTAGCCTGACACACACCAAGCCATTTCTGGTGATACTACTTAGATTGCATGCTCTTTCTCCTCTGTCTAGGCAGGGACTGAAGGGGATGTCTTCTGAAAAGAAGAGTGCAGCTAAACTGGTCCAGCACACCAAGGTGAGCTCAGTCTCTCTCCATGGCTATAGGCAGAATCCCAGCTCCAGCATTGCCTCTAGCTTTGTCCCCACATGGCAAAAGTGTAGAGGGCAGATCCTGGGCTGCAGTCTCTGAAGTGTAGGTGCCCCTTATTTTTCAGTGCTGCCTGGAACGTACTGGGAGCTTGTGTCTGTCATGAACCCTGTAACACAGCTCTGTGCAATCTGCCTCCCCAGTTTACCCTTGTATTCTGGCCCTGCAGGTCCCAATCCAGGAATCTTTGCTGCGGTTCTCTGATAGTGAACTGAATAAGCTTGCTACAAAAAACTTCAAGAGTAAGTACCTCCTTAGGACACAACACTGCAGAGGCTGGAGCTGGGGTGAGTGGGATGGCCTTAGTGGCCACGCATAGGCATTATGGGGCCCAGAGTGGGGAAAGAAAGCTGTGAGAGGAAGGCCTCTCCTAAGGCATTTCTGCACTTAATAACCACCTGTGCCCATGCTAAAAGTGTCCAGCAAAATGCGCTTTGCTTCAAGTGCAAAGTGCCCAAGAACACCCACTGCCTGGGCTCATGCCCCACTGACTACACATCCCATGCAAGCCTCATAGTAGCCTGTGGAGTAGAAAAGCTTTCAGGATATTTTTCCAGTCTACTGCTTGCCCCATGGCAGGATCACCTCTGCTTACATCTAAATGCTAGCCTTTGCTTTGCAGCTCTGATGCGGTTCATGGGAGATCAATCAAAACTTAAGAACCAGAATGAGGTTGAATGCATCTGTGAAATCCTTCAGGTTTGTGACCTTCCCCTGGGCAAGGCACTGAAGCACCAATGGGAATGAATGGCAAAGAGCTAGCTGGGAAGAGAGAGAGCAAGGAGAGCCATAATGCAACCCCCTACATGAGAAAGGGAGCAGAAACAGAGGCTGATTAAAAAACATGGCGGGGAGGGCTTGCATGTAAATGGTTTTCCTGGATATCCCTGTCTGGATGAGAGCACCACCTGCCTCTCCTTCTTTGCACCTAGATAGCAACAGAGACCAGAGGCTGCAAAGCCCAAGCTTTAAGCCACATTGGCAGAGTACTGGAGCTAGGAGAGAAAGGGCACAGAGAAATGTGGGGCCTCTATGATGCTCTTATGCCCTCTCTGATATGTCTTCTCTCTAAATGCAGCTGTGCAAGGAGAAGGAGAGTTTGCATGATGAGGTCTACTGCCAGGTCATCAAACAGGTCACCCACAACCATAACCAGTGAGTACCAGCACTGTCAGTTCCCGAGTGTGCACAGTTGGAGGGGAACCAGTTGCTTTGCTGCATAGACAGCAGGGCCAGGAGAAAGGCTACCCCCTAATGATGTGCTGTCCCCAGCTGCTCAATTGCAGGGCTTTTTGCTGAGCACTCATGGAATTTAGCCAGTCACTGGGTTTGACTTTTTCACTTCAATGGATGTTTGTCCATTGTATCTCTGGCTGCTGATATATCTGGACACCGGTAAACATTCCTGCTAGTTTCCGGTAGTGGTGCTGCTCAGAGCCCTATTTCCTCTTCACAGCCCTGGGGAATTGGTGCAACATTTAGGACCAGCTTGATCCCATACTGCCCTGCGATATGGCAGTAGTGGCATCAGAGTAGCCTTGACTGTTCCCTTTCTTTGTTTGCTGTTAGAATAACTGAATCAAACCCTTCCTCAGCATAAGAAACCTCTGACCAAGGGCTGCAACCTGATTTTCTGCCAACTGCCATAGGTGTTCAGAAGGGCAGAGGTTTACTTTGAGCTGCTTGGAGCAGTAATTGTCTTGTTCCAAGGTGCCCATAGTTCTTTCTGTCCTGCAGGGAGAGTGTGCTGCGTGGCTGGTTGCTCCTAAACCTGCTAACTGGGTATTTCCTCCCTTCTAATGTCCTGATGCCCTATGCCACCAAGTTTCTGCAGCTAGCCAGCAGTGATCCATCCAGCACCCACCATGGTATGACTGTTTCTGTGACCTGTAAAATAAATGGCTGACCCCTTGTTACTAAAGTCTGGGGGTTAAAGAAAGGTGACAGGATCCAAGTGGGGACATGGTCCAATGGGGAAATCTCCCTTACCCTGTTAGGCAGGATAAATGAGTGGGGCACTGAGGGACCTGAGCCTGCAGGCAAGAGTCTGCTTTGTATCTTTAGTCTTTCTGTTTGCAGAGGTAACTTCCCATTGCATCTTCACCTGGGCAAGTTGGAATTGTGTGTCTCTCTGAGGCTTAGCTTAGGCCCAGTTTGACAGCTAGACCCTGGGGAAAAGGCAGGCTGTGGTCTTCCAGAGCCATCAGCTGTGAGGTGTTTGGGTTGGAATCCTGACGGAGAAGAGGGTTCTAGTTCTCCCATCCTGTCATTCCTGTGTACTCCTACTGCCCTGGACACTGTCTGGAGCTGGCCCCTCCTGATTTGGATGTATCCTGGCAGAGTGGGAGATGAGGTCAAGTCTCTTTCCTCTCCTAGCAGTGGCCCTGGGTTAGATTCAACACAGCCAGGATGACCCAACACCATAGGAGACAATGCTAAGTCCTCTGCTTGGCTCAGCACATGAAGCTTTTTCCTCTTCCTGCAGATATAGCCAAGATCTGTCAGAGCAACCTGCGGAAAAATTTCATGTATGGGGGCCGTCGCCACCTTCCTTTCCCTGTGGAGTTAGAGGCATTGCTGGTATTGAGGGGCAGGGAAGTGGGGATGCTGGGAAGAGCGGGGGGCAGAGGCTTGTCGGGAGGTGCCATGTGCAGTGTTACGGGGGCGGTTAGTGTTCCAAGACAGGAAATGAGGCATGTGTCTGTAAGGGGACTGGGACATGCAATGCCATGGGGTGGGCAGGGAAGAGACAGGTACTATGGACAAGTAGTGGGAGGTGGAGGTGAGGAGGAAGGAAGAGGGAGGAAGAATTATGGGGCTGATGGGATCCTGCATGTCTTGCTGCCTAAAGACTGTCCTTTGCAGAAGGGGCATGGTGCCCGCCGGCTAGTGGTACTGATGCCTGGAGGCATGGAATACCTCAGCAGAATTAAGACATTCACTGTGAGTTTTCTGCTTTTAATTTCTTCATTTATCTGGACTCTGAGTCACACTAGGGAAACTCCCTTATCTGCCAAAACTTTGGGCTTGGCCTGTGCTTCCCATAGCGCTGTGACAGTTTCCCACTCACTTCCTAGGAATGCCTGTAGCAAAGTATCTCTGCAGGTCCCACACAATGCGGAGATGCCTCACCCAGCTTGCTTCTTTCTGCAATGGGCAAAGCCATACTGCTGCCCTCTAACAAGCCCACTATGTCTAACTGCTCTGGGCATGTTTTGGGCTTGCCAAGCCACGGTACTTATTTGCTTCTTTCCTCGCTTTAGGTGGCCAAGGAGCTCTTGCAGGAGATCTGTGAGCAGATGGGGGCAAGTGAACCAGAAGAGATAAAGGAATTTGTTCTTTTTGCCACCAGGAGTGTCAGTGATAATCTCGGCAAGTAAAGACTAGCATCTAGATTCTTTCTTAAAGCAGTTTCTCCAACAGGGAGTACCATGGCTACTGTTTTAAATAGTTCCCCTGCCCTTGGCTGGCTCTGGGGTTGCTCCTCTTCAGCAGTTTCCCTCTGTTACTAGGGTTCAGGATTGTGCCTTCTCAGAAGCTGTGTTGCTTGTTCCTGAATGAGGTGTGTGTGTCTGCATAGGTCTGTGTCCCTTTGGAATGGCTGATGCTGGGAGACGTAAGGGCAGGGTGGAATAGAAGTGTGAAGGAAGGCTCCTGTCCCATGCCATGGAGCTCAGCCCACTGTCTCAGCCCCAAAAGTGATGACCCTCTCTCTGCATAAACATGTAGGTAAAATGGTGAGGCCAATAAAACCGGAGGAGTATCTTCATGATTACCTGCTGGAGGACAAGTTGATCACTGTGACTTTACGCAGGCTCATCTGGACAACACCTCTGCACTTTGAGAACAAAATTTACACTGATGTTCATTATGGACAAGTAAGTAACAAGGGCAGTGCCCACCAGGGTCCTCCCTAGCACGGGCGGAGTTAGTATACAGGCCAATGGGAATATCCCAAGGGGGCTGAAGCAGCGGGAGGGCTTTGGCTAATTGGCTCTGTATGTTGTTTCTGGGATTGACTAATAACTGAAGCTATGGATGGAAGGAAGGCAGTGTGCCTGTAGCCCTAGACTATGAGCTGTACTGTTCCAGACATGGTTTGTGCAGTTCTGCATGAACTTTACTTTTGCTTTTGTGTTATCAGCCTGAGCTGGATGTGGTATCAGCAAGGCAAGATGTGGCTCTCTGCAGGCTAGTGCTGCCCACACTTGCCTGTAGCTTCAGGAGAGTTTAACAAAGGTATTTTTGTGCTATCTCTCAGGTGCTGTGGGATTACCTGAATGGAAGGATACTGCTGGGCCATGGTGAAGAAATGAAGATGCAGGTGGGCATTTTGGCAATGCTCCAGCACTGCGCCAAAACAGAGCAGCAGAACACTGCTCCCTCTGGGTATGTTTGTCTCAGGGTCGGTCTCGATCTCTAATGGCTGTTGGCACCACAGGGGTTAGCGCCTGAAAGTTCTCTCTGGATAACTGAGGAATGGACAGTTCTGGAGAACATAAGCTACTAATTAAGTTCACTACTCAGTGACTGACTCCTGCCTTTAATCAAGAAAGTTTACCTCCTGTTCGAACTCTTAATGGTGGCTGTCTCTGATCCACATTTCTTTTTGTGACTTCTCTTGAGCTGAGGGTCATGAGGGTGCCATGGACAGTTCTTTTGACTGCTATGTGTTTGTAATACCAAGAAGGAGGTGCATGAGCTTATAGTTGGGATGAATGCTCTTTTTTTCTTTCTCACAAGTGCTGGAGTTTTCAACCCTGGGCACTTGAAATCTGTAATGAGTTGCCCAATGGGAATGAAAATGTCTCTGGGTACTGGAAAGCTTCCGTCCTGCAGCTCTGAGCTGTATTTTCACACTCCTTCCTTCCTGTATCCTTACGCGCTTAGAGTGGAGGTAATGTCTCCATCAGATCCCCTCACACCACCAGCAGCAGGGTGGAATGGCATAACCCTGCTGGGCATAGGGAACTCTGCTCTGTGTAGTGCTTTGGAGGCACAGGAGCAAGGCAGATCTAGTCAGGCGTTTTTCAGCTGAGACTGCCTGTGAAAGAAACACCCTGTGGCCTTATGTCCATGCTATAGTCCTTGCTCGAAGAGCTCCTGTTGTCTCCAGAAAGGAGGGATTTCTCTCAGGGCACTAGTCAGTGGTGCACAGCCACCTTCTGTGTGCAAAATGGTGCCTCTCTGATATTTCCCTCCACAATATCCAATTCAGATACAACCTGTTGTGCTCCTCCCCTCTCCCTCCACCCTTGCCCCCAGCCATGCAATTTGAAAATTGCTGGCACACCTTAATGCCCCTGGTTATCTTTTGATTTTAGCTGGGCAAGGGGTAAATTAGTATCTGCTTGTTGGTACAGGGAAGACCTGAAGAAGTACACGCCAAAGACCCTGCAGTCCTCCATCGATCCCCAGGCTCTGCAGAACCACGTTGGCATGCTGCTGAGAACCCGGCAGGCCCTGCAGCCACTAGATGCAAAAATCCAGTTCATAGGTGAGGAGACATCCAGATCTGCTTGAGTTGTCTATCCTGAGCATGATGGAAGCTGCTCTGAATGTGCTTTTGGGACAGTTCATGAGGTTGGCGAGGGTCCTTGGAGCCTGGAGTGGCCCATGACATATGACTCCCTGACAGCCTCCGCCTGCAGACTGGCACTTGTTCCCAGGCATGGTGATCATAGTAGAAATTCCACCTCTTTCGTAGAAGCCTGCAGTATGTTTTCAGAGCTCTCTACAAATTGTGTTTTAATTGATATTCTGGCTGCATGTCTGTTTTCTGGTTGGAAAAAAACAGGACATCCATTCAGGCTGCTGAGAATTGAGTATCAGCAGCCAGTGGGGAAAGGAGTTGTCAATCTTACTTTTTAATGTAGAAAAGCTTGGGAACACTTGTAGTTTTTGACTACCTTAGGTTGGTGCAGTAGATTGCTGGCTGGAAGCTGCTGCCTGAAAGCCACCTTTTGCTTTCTTACAGAGCACGTGATGAAATTGCCATTCTTTGGCTACAACACCTACTTTGTAGAGAGAGTCAGCGATGAGACCATACCTGTGCCCTGTTTCTTTGGCGTGAATAAAGAGGAGATCATTGTGGTGGATGGCACTACCCAGGTACGCCAGACAATTCCTCTGTAGAGTTCAGAGCCCTGATGTCTGTCAGATGTTAACTTTGACTCTTAGAAGAACTTGTGCAGGAAGAGACTGTATTTACCTGCATCACAGCCACTCTACCAACAGCCCTAGCCTAAAGCAGGTGACAAGAATGGTAGAACAGTTAGTACTGCCATGCGCTCTTTTGTAAGTCCAGTGATCATGCTAACAAGCGTGCTCCACAGTAAAACTAAGAGTAGGTCACATTCCTCTTTGTCCCAGTCTTGTAAGAGTTCTAGGGACAGGCGGTTAGCAGGAGCCTGCCCTGCATTCTGTACACACTGCCCTGTGCCCCAGTCCTCGTCTCAGCTTTCAATAGGCTCTTGGAAGTGAATCCTCCTGGGTGAGAATCACATGGTTTTATTTGTAAGGACTGCACCAGAGAGTGTTTTGTGGCTTTTTTCCTTATGCAGGCAGTCTTGTGTGTCATTCCATTGAAAGAGCTACAGAGCATGCGAACCCTGCGGCCTATCTCTGATGGTGGGCTTCCCGGCATAGAACTGAACTATGGCTCGCCTGCCAGCCCCAACACTATGTGGCTCGAACTATCACAGGTGAGATGAGCCTGGACCTACAGCTTCCTCCTGGCAACCTGGCAATTCAGAAATTGCCTTGCTCAGCTTAGCCTCTGCTAAGACACAGTACTACTGTTCTCTTCTGTTCAGAGGTGAATGGGGGCACTGCATTTCCCAGGCCCCAAAGTGCAGCTTTGTCCCAGCTGGTATTTTATTATGGAAAGTGATTTATAGGAATATTTAATTAGGAGAAGCAGCCATTTCTGGGATGGAGAATGACTGATACTGATTTGTCTTTTGACAGGCTAAAGAAATGTATCACACGATTGTTGTCATCCTGGAAAAAACAGAGCGGCACCACTAGAGCCTAAGAGGAGGAGAATGACCAAGCAGAACACCACCATGTGATTTTTTTTGAGCTTTTTCAGTGCTCCCTGCCTTGTCTTCTGGAGAGGACTCTTCCGAAAGACATCCATGACCTCAGACAGCTGCTTTCTAAGACTGCCACCACAGTGTTTGTTGATGGACTGGACCATAATTTCACCCCTCCTGACCTACCATTCAGTCCCCAAGTACTCTTCCTTGAAGCGATGTGTGCACTGGCTAAACAAACCACAAGACACCCTTTTCACAACATTGCTTTTTCATAGCCTGTTCTAAGACAGAGCAGCTGAACAGACACAAGCAATTGCCTTCAAGCTTATGCAGTGTGGACCATTCTTTTCTTTTTGAGTTAATTAACATGAGCAAAGACTGATGCTTGTTGGAGATCTGTGTAACACAAGGCACAGCTGAGGCTATGAAATTACTTTACTGCCTGCTGGTGTTTTCCATAGGCCAGCTTTTCCTCTGTATTGATATGCAAGAGGCCCTATAGCAGGATTTGTGAAGCAGGAGCTTGTAGAAAGCATCTTAATTGCAAAGCAGATCAGTGTTAAGATACAATTAACACATATGCTGGGGCACAGATTGAGCTGCAATGGTAAGAAAGTTTGTTGTTAATTAATTTCTTACTGACATAATTATATGCATATGTTTCCCTCTACTATAAAGAAGTCAGTCGTGTCCATGCAGCTGTCATACTTAAATGATGTCTCCATGCCTATGGAGCAAACGTATTCAAATGGAATTTGTATTACATTAGAGGAGAGTGGCTTGGGTTGTACAAAAATGCTTAATTTATTTTTATTGCTACAGCTATCCTACTGAAGTGAAAAGTATCTGCACTTTAGGAGATTCCAATAAAATAATCACATAGAGATATTTTGAAGCTATGATGTGACAGGTACTAGTTTACATCTAACATGGGAAGACTGGCCTGCAGGTAACTGGCAAAGCTTGAGGAAAAGGTTGCAACTGTTGGCTGGGAATGGGATAGATCTGAGGGGGCTCAATCCAAGCCCTAATGCACAGCTACTTTCTTGCTGGTGAGCTGATGCCAGCAGTAACTGCAGCATCTTCCCTTGAAGTGCTGCTCACTGGGGCTGGTGAGGTCTTAGCTGAAGCATGTTCCACCCTCTCCCTTCAGCAGTGCTACTGCATGGCTAATAAAGCACCACAGCAACATGAAAGAAAGGAAGAGAGAAGATATCTGAAGATTAACTTATCCTTATTCCCCTTCTGTTTCTCTGAGCTTTTGCTGCCTTACATAGAAGCACAACTCATACAGTCAGAAGTGCCCCACGTTGTGATAAAGTAGTTTGTCACACAACCCCATGCCTTAACTAGCCCTTTCTGGAGCCCCCTGATTTACAAGATAAAGAAAATGTTTCCGAGAAGTTCACCCAGGCAGCAGCTGAACTTTGTAAGCATTGAACTCTGAAAAGATAGTAACCTCACTTAAGTGGCTGACGAAATGGGATTTTTAATAGGAAGGTAAAATAGAAGGCAGCAGGCAACAGCTGAAAAATAATTCTATTGTGTAAAAGGCTTCCTATAAAGCCCTTTGTCCTCCAGTGAGCAGAGAAAGCTGAAGATGAAAGTGACTTTTGAGTTAAATATTTCCAGGTTCTCCTTCTGGTTCTAGATGGAGAAGTCCTGCAGCTATAAGGGCGTGGAGGTGTCTGCTGGCTCGTGCTTCCCTTCCATCCCATCCCGGGCTTGCGTTTAGTAGCTGTCTGTTCAGATAAGAAATGAGCTTTTATGTCTATGTTCACAATGATGGAGTATTAATGTATCTTAGACCAGGTTAATGGGTAAGAGCGAGCTTTCAGGAAGAGTCCACAGCAGCTATAACATTGTTTTTATTGTCATTTCCGCACATACCCTTCAGTACATTTAAAAAAAATACATCTGTTGAGTACAGTCATCCCAAAAGCCTGTTTGATGGCCTCTCAGGCTGCAGATTCCTCTAGCAGCACTAGTGCCTGAGGCCACCCGCCTCTGTAGGCATGGAACAAAGGCAGAACCCAACAAAAACTCAGCAAAAAGGACTTGTACCAGGGAATCAGGTTATTTCAAGCCCACTGATACCCTAAGGTTCAGGTCTTATATAAATATAGCAGCAGAGGCACCACAGTGTCAATTTGAGGGCCACAGCAGTACCTTAACCAGTTGCAACAGCAGCATTACCCTCTGTATTGCAGGCTGTGGGTGAGGCACAGGGAGCAAATATGGCTTTAGGGGTTACAAGCAAATGCTGGAAAAGTGTTGGCAACCTTGGTGCCACTATTGGAGAGGTTAATACTGAAAGAGCATCACTGCTTAAGTTAAAGGGCAGGCAGAACTAGACAAAGTTAAAAAAAAGTTAAGATTAAAAGAAAAAGAATCAGAGTTTCTCCACCTTCAGAAAGTAGACATTGCCTGCGTGGTAAAAACAAAATGCTCCCCTCCTGCCCTTCAAGGAAAAACATTCCATCCAGGAACTCAGCCATCAAGTTCATCATTGGCAGCCCTGAGCAAAGCATGTGAACTTGTAGCATAAGGCTTCTATCGGTACCGCTGAAATAAGAACTAAGGCGGGGGGGGGGGGGTGGGGGGCAGGCAGCGGGGAGGAACTAGGGGAGGAGCCGTCTAGGAAGCAAGATGCCATCCCAAAGCAGAGTCCCAGTTGGAAAGTCTGAGCCCTTCACAGACTGCTGCAGGGAGCAGAGACTGGAGACACTGCAGAACAGCTGAGGCAGCAGCCCCAAACATACAGAGCCAATGCAGATTTCACACCTCTTGGCAAGAGGTACTAGAGGGCTTCAGCGCCCTAGTTATTGGAGAAACTCTCCGTAAGTTCACAGAAACCAGTTCCTGGAAGTGCGTGTCGCTAAGGACAGAAGTGAGCAAAAATGCAGTGGAAAAAAATTAAGCTCACTTCTGCAGTTTCATGAAACCCTCCATGGCTGAGTTCTTCAAGATCCGTTGGTCCCACAGCTGGAGGAAGGAAGACAGCTGACATGATGCAAGGATCAGCTCTCTGAGCTCTGCAGCTCCTGCCAGTCTGTCTCACTCTCACACCTGACTCTTGTTTTGAAAAACTCCTTGATGAGTCTCTGTGCTTCCTCCTTCACTGTAAGAGAGGAAGCACCACCTTTGAGATGAATACTTAAGACATCTGCCCCCTCTAAAGACCATTTAGCATCAAAAGAATTCAAGATTCTTGGTGCTCTTCTCAGGTACCAACTCACCAGTCTTGCGGGCAGGGTTCTGCTCTTCAGCCAGTAAGTGAGATAGGTGCCGAGCAAAGCCTTTAAACAGATCCTGCAGAATTAGGGAAGATAAAGAGCAGAAAGCAGACATCGGTTACTTCACCAGACTGTTTCCATGTTTTTCTCGCCCTCAGCATGGGCTGACTCTAGCACAGACCACTCATAAATGTAGATTACAGGAGTGTTGCAAACCTGCAACTACCCTGCAGTGCTGGAGAAGCACATGCACACACATCCTGCCTTGCAGCGTCAAGTAAACTACACCAGTACTGAACCTGATCCGTTGCCACTCCACAGGTGGGAGTTCTTAAAAGCGTGCCAGAGTTTAGTGTGAAAACATCAACAATTACAAACAAGTGTGGAACCAAGACAATACCACTCTAAATCACAAACCTCTTCTGGGGAGAGGTGCACCTGGTCACTAAAACAGCACATACCAAGATGTGACTTGGAAATGAAATGTGGTATCCAGATTGTCTTCCCCTTCTTAGAGCCCCAGATCACTAGATGCAGTGATCCTTCCTCCCTAGATGCGGTCTCCTTCTGTTAGGGAGTCTTGAGCTGTGCCCTACCTTGGAAGCAAATTTGCCACCCTTGTAGAACGGGGTCAAATGTTTGACAACGATGTCTGCTGTTTCTTTGAGGGACATGCCTTTGGTCACTGGCTGTACAGTCTTGCTGGTTCCTTCTTCATCACACTGTGATAAGTTTGGATCAAAAGTCACCTTCTTCTTTGTTGGACAAACACTTTTGCTTTCTGGCTGGGACAGAATAGAAGATTTTGCCACTGTCCGTAGCCGCTTTGTTGCAGGACTTTCCATATCCTGGAGATAGGACAGAAGGAAAATCAAACCCACCAACTCCTGTGGCAGCATTACACTTCAAAACAGCACTACCTTCTGAGAACATGTCTCCTTGCAGCATCCTGCAGGCTCTCCCTATAGTGAATACCATGTAGGAGTCTATGTACCCATTTTGCTGCGCAGACATAATACGCTGTTTCCCACACAAAGGGACTTTGAGAAAAACCCTTTAAGACCGCTACATTTAGAATTACCTGATGCTCTTATTAGAGCAGATAATTACTAGACCCTATCCTATACAGGAAAACATGACAGGAAAAGATTTCTCAGGATGTCTGCTCAGAATACACCTCTTAAGAAGAATCAACCACTTCAGGAGTGTCACATTCCAGCTCAATTTGAAAGAGCAAGGAGAAGACTGCACTGTTCAGTAGAGAGAGTTACCAGGCAGTCTCAGATGGCAAATGCAGAACCAGCGACTGAATGGCAAGGAAGGCTGAAAGCATAGTTCACTTCTGCATGGTCCTCTGTGTCATTGGCCTGTAGTTGTTCCCTTGACTTGAGAAAGCAGCTTGCTAATTATAGTTAGTTACAGATCTAGAGGGGGTGGAGAGACTCATTCCAGGCAAGTCATCAGCAAAGGGTATAGTCACATGTGTTGCAGAGAAGAGGAAACAAAGCAGAGCAGAGGGGAAGCTTTCTACAGCACTCTGAGTTGCTGGCAGTGGCCCAGAGGGCAGCAGTGGGACACCAGGAATCCAACACAACTGCAGTTCTCCTCTGCTGTGATTGCAGCTGGGCCCTCCCCACAGAAATAGCACTAACAGGTGAAGTTCAGACCAGGAGCATCATTCCCAGAGAGAAAGTTGGCACACGATGAGCAGAACAAATAGAGGAAGTTAGTATCCGTTAAAGTCTTACCTCATCTGATCCTGGTCGCTTCCCAGAGTCACCTTCCCCAACAACAGTTAGCTCAGTTTCTGCGACATTTTCAGCAACACTACTGGGAAGAGTGGAGAGAAAGCCAATTTTAATCATTCGACAGTGAAGATATTACTACATACACTGTCAGTGGCCACAAGACTTGCCATGGTAAAGCAAGAGTCTTCCTCACCAGCCTAAGAAATCTAATACAGATTCCCAATTTCCAGGACAAGGAAACTGGTGGGGCTCTGCAGCTCATTAACAGGGCAACAGAGGGAGCAGAGAGGCAGAGCTTTTACCTGGATTTTACATCAATTTCTTCCTGAAGGAGTTCAGATTTAGCAGCCTGCTGGGCCTTAAAACCCTCGTCTCTCTCAGTCAATATTACTTCTGTGTCTCCCAGCTCTTCATTCTCTGCCTGGGACTGTGCAGTCACATCTTCTCCAGAGACATCTTTGTTTTCCTGAGGTATTGGTTTCTCTTGACACATGCTTTGAGAAGAAACCTGAGGTAGTGTGTTTGCAGAACAGCCGTCTTCCTTTGCTGAGCTGCAGCTTTTAGCTTTAGACCCACCTTTGGGGAGGGAGAAGAATTTGGAAATATCCTGTGATTCTTTTTTAGCTGCTTCTGCGAGCATTTGCTGCTTCTTGCTAGGTTTGGACTTCTTAGTAGGGCTATCCCAAAGGGCTGCTTTTGTGTCTGGACTGGGTTGCTGTCCTTTCTTTTCGGGAAGGGGTACTTCTACCCCAGTACTCTCACACATCACTTTAGTTGCTCTTTTTTTTTTCTGGAGAACAGGGTTTCTAGTGTCCACTTTCAGACTGCAGTTGCTGTTGTCTTGCTTGTTTGGACAATCTACTTCTTTTTTGACAGGCTTTGCATCGCTCTTCTCCTGAACCTTCAGCAGTTCTGAAGCTGTCTGGAACAAGCTGGATTTCTTTGGAAATCCTGCTCCCACACGCTTGGGTTTGAACTAGGGTGAAAGGAAGAAGAAGAAATTTTGGATGTGAGAGCATTAAGGAAGCCCTGTGTGCAGAACCCTGAAAGAAGCTAAGTTTCTGTATACAATACACCAGCGTGTACAGCCGTAAGCTGGGGAAAGCTCTAAAACTTACTCATCATCATAATCATCAACTGAGACATCAAGGAAATGGATTAGGTTAAAGTCACAGGCCCACAGTAAGGAAACAGACAGCATCCTTGGTCAGAGCAAGATGAGAAAAACTTATTAGATATATGGCCTGCACATAGATTATATTCACTAACAGGAACCAGCAGGACTAGTTGACGTCACTCCAAAACCAAAGGACAGACAGGGAAAGCAATTCCTATAGAAATACACAGCTATGGCCACACAAAGGACCTAAAATAAAATTATTAAACAGCAGATAGACAAAGCACTCCATTCCCTCCTTGTCTATCCCATCTGTACTCACTCACCGAGTAAACCTGGGATGCAGGGAGGAAGTCCTCTTCTGCTGGAGACGCAGATTTTGTTTCAAAGCTGCTGTTGCCACCAGTTCCGGACCCAAACACTGAGAACAGCTCTCCTTGTTTTGAGGCTTTGTTGATTTCCGCTACCTGAAAAGAGAACAGAAATATCCTCTAATGGTCAGAAATCTTTATGCATTCCTGCCTCTGTACACACTAAAAGCCATAGTGGCAAAACATATGCATCTATGGATAGACACCTATCTCAAGAACAGAAACACCTTCCAAGAGATTTATTGCAACCAGCTAACCTAAACCAAGGCTTCTCTATTGTCAGCGACAGTCTGAGGAACTCCCCATTCCCTTTATTGCTAGACCTGGAGGATATTTGGATAAGCTTGCACTGGTATGTAGGTTTTCAAAGCCTGTAAAGGCAACAAAGATGTGAAACTAACGTGACTCTGGGCCCGGGCCCTCCTGGAAACGAAACCAAGAAGAAAGATTTGGAAGGCATCCAGGGCAAAGCAGAGCTTCTCCTTCATCTTTCCCACACAAACTCTACCCTATTTCCCCTCGAGCTGAGGCCACAGCACATTCAAGGGAATAACAGCAGATGTATGGCCCTACCTTCTTTAGCACAGTTGCCTTGTATGAGTTAGCCATTTTACTAGTTCGGAAAGCTTCATACTCCAGCTCCACGGCACAGGCATGAGGGTCTGACCTGTAACACAGGCTGGGGTGATTTCTGGCAAGACACACTTCTATATCTGCAAAGGGAACACTAATGCTAAAACATCTCCCAGAAAGTAGAAAATTCACTTCCTCTGGTGCAAGAATAAGTGATAACTTCCAATTAAGTCCTAACGGATGCAGCGGTGAATTGCTGGAGAATGGAAAGGGTGGTGAAAACAGTCTTAAATCCAAACCCTCTTGTCCCCTTGCTCAGTTTAAGAAGTACACTATCCCCACCTTGTGGGACAGAGAATAATTGCGACTCCTGGGATCACCCTGATTTAGCAGAATCGGACACAGGAATCCTCATACCTGATCCTGAACATCACTACAAGAAGGATGCTGTTAAGTGAAACCACATCCTTGGACCGAGGCATTCCCTGAGAGTGGCAATGTTGCTCAGGGAAGAGTGGGCCCTGTGTTAAGGGACTCGATATGCTACTCCTTTTCTCTCATCTCGTACCCTTTTCCTCCTGCTGCTGGAACCTTTTGATTGGTGCTCAAAGCTTCTTCCAGCATCTTCAAGCAGTGTTCCCGTCCCTAGGAAACATGGGATACTCAGACATGCTCTACAGAGGTCCTACTGCCCCTCAGGCTTCCATCCCTGAAGAAGTAAGAACAGGGCAGGCAGAATCTTTGTTGTTCTTTGCAAGTCAACAAGACTAAATGCTAACCGGCCTTTCTTACCTTCACTGTGAGCTTTGAGATTCTCCTGCTGAAGGCATCCTTCAAGGGGCAGTCTGCACCTACCACAAAAGAGACATTTGGAAAAGGCATCATAGCAGGGCTGGGGCTGATGGAGAACATCTCAACTGGCACTGGGAGGGTGCCAGTCCAGCACTGCTTGGCATGCTCCTCCCTGCATAGTCACCCCAAGGAGCACACAGTCACCCTTTTTACCTGGAGAAGCTACAAACTCCAAAAGAATCGGCAGAAGCCAAAGTGAGATTTTTCTCTCTGCGTGAGAACATCAACTTTTGCTAGTTTGTGACTAACAGCTTTCCAAAACCTCCCCATCTCAGGAAACCCTTTTTCAAGGAATCCCAGCTCTTAAGAAATGCAACCCTTTTCTGCTCCCCACAATACCAATCAACATTAAAGAGGCTGAACAGAGTAACAGGAACCACCACATATTCTTTTACAATAATGTAAGAACTGTGTTGCTAGACAGGACCCCAAGTAGCGCAGTTACAAACAGTGAAGTTTTTCAGCAGTTTTGTTATAGACCAATTGAATAATGCTGCATAACCACTGCAGAAATAGCCTACATAGCCAGGTTAGACAGAATTTTCCTTCTCTCTTGCTTATTTGGAAAAGTTGTTCAAAAAGATGCATTCCATATCTTCACCTCAACCAAAGCTAAGCTCTGATCCATCTCCTCCAGCCAAGCTTTCACAGCCAAAAGCCTAACCTCTCTGTGCCTAGGGATTGATACCTCCAGTGTTGATGCTATATAAATTACACGCAGCTGCAAAATACAGGATTTCCTTCTCCCAAAGAAATCCCACTATAAATCAAAAAAGATATTTACTTGGAGGAACAAAATCTTCCTTTTCTGGTTCTTTGCCCTGAAAGAAAACAAAGATAAGTCAAACATTTCCATTCCTGCAACACACATGCAGGTCTAGAAGCACAAGACACATTTTATACCCCTGCTCCAGGGAAAACTAACGCTGAAGTTACAAAGGCACTGAAAAGGGACCAAAATGGGGGAAAGGAGACAAAGGATAAGAATCAAAGCCAAAAGTTCACCCTTGCTACAGGAATATGCAAGAGAAGCTGAATGGGAAAATCTGTTTTTACTAATATCAGATGTACTAAAGACAACAGGATCCTCTTGATTAGCACTGCAGAGAAATTAGTACATGAATACGCTGCGTTCCTTTATATTATGGGACTGACACAGAATATGGAGAACATAGAAAGCAGAGGTACAAAATGTAAAATACAGAACAAGCAATAACAAGATGCAATAATTTCCTTTCATTAGTGCCAGGAGGCCTTTATCTCTGTAAGACAAGCTCACAGCAAATGATCTGAATCTCTTAAAAAGGGATACCAACTCACTTTGCGCAGACTCATCTGCTTTTTGTAGAAGTTGTTCCACTCCCGCTTCCGACTCTCCTCACTGGCTTCATCCCCATTCCCACTGCTTTCTTCATCATAGCTGGATAAGGCAGGAAAACAACAAGAACAAACATTTCTGTAGCTGCAGCATTAACTGGGGCACAGGCTTTGGAGAGCCGAGGTCACCCCAGTATTTACAGAAGATGATGTATCTCACATCCTTTCTGAACAAGTCTTAGCTTTCAGTTTCACTGCCATTGCTCAATTTGGACAGTAGTGAATGTCCTCCAAAAAATAATCATGGGATTAACAAATCCCTTGAACTAGTAAGCAGCAGCATGAACTAGCAGCACATGACTAGTGCTCTGAGAATGAAGGACTCTATTTCCGAAGCTCTGCCAGCTTCTCCCACAGAGCTGAGTCGTCACTGCCTTGTGTCATGTACCCCATCTGTCAGTCATTACTGCCCTTGGAGCAGAGATGGCAGAAAGGGCAAAGCATCCATTCCTCAGCCTCAGTTGTTCAGAGACTGTTGTATTAAATGAAATCCTCATCATTAATACACTGAAATGCAGCAGCTGATTCTTGCCAGATGTAGCCCAAGAGTTTACTGCCTTCCACAGCTGTCACAGCCCAAACGTACAGGTATCAAAAATCAAAGCTTTAAGGCTGTTGACTATTACAACTTCCAAGGCAAAGCTACAACCAAGTCATGGAGAGGCTCAATAAATCAAATGGTGAACAGTGTGCTGTACAACAGCACTGGCCCTGTCTTCTCCAGTCCTGAGATCAAACACGGGCTTAGGTCACAAGGACACCAGTTCCCTTCCACTCAGCTGGACTTGCCTGAAGAACAAAGCTACCAGTCTGAAGCTGTTTAAGCTGAAGCAGAGGCCTAGGCCAGTCGACAGCGCTGCGCATCCTGGCAAAGCTGCAAGGGCAGCGCAGGCAGCAAAACTCGCATCCTGGCAGCGCTGCACTATCGCTGCAACTCAGCCAGAGAACAAGGAATAAGAGAAGTTGTCATCTCCACACTGCCAAGCCTTTTACAGAATTAATTATGTTTCCCACCGCACATCTTCATTTTGCTGTGAGCCTGATAGGGAAACACTGAAATTTAGCAATCTGCAGAAGCAGTGACACTAGCACTCCATTACATCCTCTGTGATAGACTAAGTCCTGTCAGTTGCCCCCCCAGCCTGCTGGCCCACAGACAGCCATACTAAGTCAGGAATGAACTCTGGATCGTGTCATACTTTGCCGTCAGGTTGGTCTCAATTTAAACATTTTTGATCCTTGTGACAGTGAACGGGCTGAGCCCACTTACTGCTTTCAAAAAAAATTCAGGCTAGTTTCTTGAACCAATTACATTCTGCAGGGCAATTCTTAGGTCAGTCAAAACAGCTTTTGGCTCTCTGGGACATGAATGTGATCAAGGCTGCCAAAGTGTGTGGAAAATTAAATTCCAGCTCCTGCTGCCAGGAAGTTACAGGAAAATACCACCACACAGAAACATGCGCTGAAAATAGGAGTGGCTGGGCCTGCAGCTGGGAGATGCTCTCTTCTCTCTGAGAGCTTCTATGAGCTGAGTTAGAGCTACCAAGCACAGACCTGCTAAAACCTCTGCAACCTCTCCTCCCGCCTTCATAGAGCTCTGGATCATAGCTATCCCTGGAGGAACCTGTGGGCCCAATGCAGGTTTTGCTCCAGCTGTTGCTGCAGCGCTCCAGTGACTCCAGTTGTCTTTTCACTGCCCCTGGGTTCTTGCAGTAATCACAGCACTTGTTACAAGGTGGGGTGACATCGCCGAAGTACTTCGCTATGGCAGCATGGCGACATCTAGGAAACAGAAGAGAAAACAATCCAGTAATTATTTTTATTGGCAAGAGCACCACCCTCCAAATACAAGGTGTCTTTTGATAAAGAAAGACTTGAGTCTTCTTTTTTTTTTTTCCCAGACAATGCCTATTCTAGCAGGAATCGCAGGGATCACGCCCTGGAGCAGAACTGGGGTTCTGTTTCTCGCACTCTGCTTAAAGTGTCTCTGCCTCCACTTCCCCTCATGTAAAACAAACAGTGGTGTCAATCTCTTGCTAAATGCTTTCAGATCTCTGAGATCTCCAAAAGGCACAGTGGATGAAATATGCAGGTATTAATTCTGCATCGTTGGCCAAACATGTTCCATGTCCAATCAGAATGGCTCAAGGATAAATACGTAAAGAGGTCCTGTTGATCCCTACACCTCAGAGCTCAGAGTATGTCTCTATATTTCACATTGGAGAGCTTCTAATGTTATTGTTTGTGGTTTGAAGGTGAAGAAATCTACCCTTGAAGAAACAGGAATGTAAATTAAGTCACAGAAATAGAGTCCAGACTGAGGTCACAAGAGAGCACTATTCAGATAATACAGCCTGGGTCTTGATCTGCTAACACATGCTTCAGATCAGCAGCCAAAGTTCGGGTAGTATCCTACATCCATGAAAACCAGTCCATTTGGTCATACAGTATTGCACAACCAGTTCTACCAGCCTTAGCAAACTAGCCATGTGAAGATGATTAGCTTCTTCCAGGAATCTTCAGAAGATTTCTGGCAGACTTCAGTGCTTTTGGGTATGTAAAAAAGAGTTTGGTGACAGAGTTCATTAGCAACACAGGCAGGAAGCAATTTCTCTTCTAGAACACTTCCTAACTTAAGCCAGTGAAGATACTGATTTCACTAGATAAAGAATCATCAGGGGGTTACTTTTTTTTCCTTTTTTATTTTTCTAAGAAAGCAGGCAGAATTTAGAGGAGCTTTTCAAAACTTGGGTTTCACAGCAGAGGTGGCTGCTTGTCTCTTCATCAAAATGCTGATACTAGATACACAGAAACAGTTCATAGGGTATTTGGAGATCAAATTCTGCAGCCACGCAGCAACAAGAGTTATTTTAGAGAGAATTATTTTACTGCAAGAAAGAACAAAAGCAGAGATTTTTCTTCTCTACCAAGGAGTGCCCTAGTTGGCTTACCAACTTCATCTGCAAAAAACGGGTCACAGAGGGGAAAAGTAGGAGAGTGAGCGCTTCATTTATTCTTATTATAAACCCTTTAAGGTATGTCTGAACTTGCCAGAGATCTAACAAATGCAGTTTGCTTCTTAACTTGTGTGTGTGTCTGGGGGGAACATAACTGCATGTCTACCAACGCATCACGAACAAACCCTGCAAGGGTCTGCAGCAGCAGCTGCCTCGCTCGTTCCCACGGCCTGGGAGGATAATTCACCAAGGAGGAGAGCGAGTGAAGCAGCAAAGCAGCAGGTTACAGACTACTGCCGCCAGAGCAATGAAATGTGTGTGCTGAAGCGTGAAGGACCTGGCGCTGCACAGGTAAGGAGGGCTGCAACAGGGTGACGTTGCACAGTCTAGGGCACTGAAAGCCCAGAGAGGGCTACTACAAAGCTGGCTTTATATCCCCCTGCAGAGCCGCATTGACTCACGCTCGTCTTGCACTCAAAGAGCTCCTTTCACATGGTGGGGAAGGGTGGGGGGACCGGGATAGGGAAAACACATTCGATCCCCTTGTCCTGCCTTTCCAAAAGAACTACTGGTGCTGCCTGTCCTGCCAGTGCAACGTGACTATAGAAATGTCAGCGAGCTGCAAGTCAGCTTTTTGTTTCCCCCAAAAGAAAACAGGCAGGCATTCTCATTAGTCCACGTCTCTTTCTCTCACACACACTGATCTGTATTAGAGTTAACCGAGGCATACAGTAATGGTCAAGCCCTCTCCTCACTTCTACAGCCTACTCACCAGGCTTATGCTGGGGAGGGACATCCACACACACCTCTCTCCCTTAATGCAAACAAGAGAGCTGCCCCAAGGGAGGGCTTTGCTGGAAGCAGAGATCAGCTCTGAAGTCACTGGAATTTAGAGAGGTTCTAGGTTCTAACCCACCAGGCTTGTGAGGCCCAGCCCTTTCCGTCCAGCCTCCAGTAACTGCCTGGATCTTCCTACAGAATTACCCAAATTGGGGCCGCAGCCCCACTTTAGCCAGCGGTGCTCGTGAATTGGGTCGGAACGGAAATCCAGTTGCAGAACCAACATTGCAGTCCTATAATTAGAGTCAAAAGGCCAAAACCAGAGTTACCGATAGGGATGCTGGGGGGAACCATTGGATTAATGCTTACACTGAACACAAGAGGTCCTGAACCATAGTTGGTTATGCATTCACATGTGGTGGGAAAACTTCCCACGTCACATGAGCACCTGACTAATGCCCATGAGATGGAGAGCTGATTTACATAAGTTAATGGTAGTTCGTATTATTATATATGTACAAAAATTATTTCATCTTTTAAATATGCAACTGTATTATTTTCCTCCCCCACCCGTCAACAGGAGTATGTATAAGCTGACCACTGGTCTTTAAAATGTCTAAACAAAATCCTTATTTAATTTGAGACATACCACCCTAGTTTTACATCATGGGACAGGATGAAGAGCAAATAACAATCGTGTTTATTAAGATGTTTTTATCTGTGGCAATAAATTTCAGGAAACTGCTAAACTGACCACACCATGCCTCCTTTTGCTACTCCTTCCTTCTGTACACCAGGTAAAACAGAAGCCCTATTCGTGCAATTAACAGAAACAGATGAACTGTCAACGAAGGAAAGTCACATATCCCAAGAGAAGCTCTGCCTCTCCCAAAATATACCAGAAAAAAGCATTCCGTCATATGAGCCAAGGAAGGGTACCCAGCCACATCAGAAGAGCTCACCAAAAAAAACCCAGCAAGTCTGGGAATAAAGGCAAGAACTTAAAGCATTAAAAAGACAAAAATCATGAGGACAAATTATCTATGTAGAGGCCAGTTGCTGAACAAAAGCCATTTAATGAGCTTTATCGAAGAGAAGAAGAAATTAGGAGGTTGATGAGGAATGATAATTTTGCACCTGTCTGAAGGACTGTATCCTTTGTAGTATCAGCTGACCTTCAACAACCCTCAGACAAGAACACTGGGTGCCAGCTGTCCCCAGTATACAAGAAGCAAAACCCACAGCATCAAGAGAGCAAATTCCTTGGCCAAGGGCATGGAACAAATTCACCACCCCAGCACCAGCCCAGCTCCCCTGCCAGTGGCAGACCGGGCTGCACCGTCCTTGCCATTTCTTGCTGTGCCCCTTCAAAGCTGAACACAAGAGAAAAACTCCTTTCCCCGGGGAGTCGGAAGGAAACTGGGCAGCAGAAAGAAAAGTTAATTGCTTTAACACACACCCAAACTATCGCAAGGAGAGAATCAATTCAAGTCCCACTCTAGAAAAAGCTGTAATTAAAAGGAAAAAAAGAAAAGACCTTGCTAGGAGGAGATGCACAGAGGAAGCGAGCAACAAGTGCTGGCACTTGAGTGCTTCGGGGAGTTTGCACCAGCGGCTGGCTCAGCTTGCGGTGGCTCCTCGCCGCCCGCCCTCCCTCTCTGGCACACATGTAACACGAAACTTCATATCTCCAGGACAACCAATAACAAAAAAAAGGCAGAGACAACAGCTGGCTGTCAGCAGCGGAGCAGAGAGGAGCCGAGCGAGGAGCGAGACACAAGCCAGGATGAGGGGAGAGATGACATGAGAGTTTAAGAAGACAGAAAGAAAAACAACAGGAGAAGAGTTTGCAGCGCGGCTGGGGTAAGGCTGAGCTATTGCTGGTGTTCGGTCAACCGTAGCACCTTAACATTCAGCTAGTTAGCAAGTAGCTGGAGCTTTTGTAGCTCTCTGTACGGTGAACTGCAGAATCAGCCATTGAGCAGAGCTTGCTAGCCTGAATTTGTTTGCACGGGACACTCAGGAGCAAAGGTGGGAAAAGCTTTTAATAGGATTGCAGAAAGCTGCGCTGCAGCCGTACTGCTAACAAAAGGATCCAGCCTGCAGTCTTGCATTGCTTCAGCAGTCAGAGCAGGAGTAACTTACTTCTTTGCTGATTAGAAAGGCTGCCTGCTCATTTTTCTGTTGCTGTTACGGAATGTGACCTTAGCTGATAAGCAGGTCTAGCACAGGGCATTCTCCACAGTGATGACTTGATGTATTAATACTTAGTGTGGACAAGAGCTGGTCTGCTGCTGTGTATGAGTAGCGTATGTGCCATTAGCGAGTAGCTGCCAGCACAGGCAAGCGCGTGTGAAACCGAGTGGGTACCAGCCACAGCGTTTCTCCAGAGCTCCTCCCAGCTGGAGCTAAGTTTTATCCCCCAAATCCTGAAGCAAACAGAGAGCTTGAAAACAAACCCTGGTTGGGGAACTAGCATACTGTGCAAGTTAAGCATCTGTGACCAATAGAAATAAATTGAAAGATTTTACACAGCTTCTAACAAGAGCATTTTTAAAAATCAGCTAGTGCGTCAGGCACAGATGCTGGTTTCAAAACAGCATGAGAAACCACTGCTCTGAGAGAACACATACATACACATGGTCTATGGTTTACAGCAACAAGACCGTTAGGTCTGAATGCAGTAAGAAGAGAAGGAAGAAAAAAAGGATCCCCCAAATACATGAAATTACCCACTGTAAGCCTTGGGTTTATATAGGGAGATGCCCCACAACCTGTACTCCCATCTCTGTTTGCTGCTGGGTGTGGGAAGGGGGCTGGCAAGGAGACTGACCATGTAAGCCCCCGTTCTCTGCCATTGGAAGCTGATTACTGTTTGGAAGCTCTTGCACTGAGCTGGGACCCCCTGCATCTCCCAGGAGGTGCAGGGGCAGTCAGCTGTTTACAAACAGGTAAGGAGTGAGGCAGAAAGCCAGTCTCACAGAAAGATGTCTTCCCGATCTTACACATGCCTGTAGGGAGGAATGTTAAGGATCAGGTATTTCCACTTCTCTCCATTCCCATTAATGTGGAAGGGAGGGCAGGTCTGTCTAACTTACTGTTGTACAAACACCGAATTGGAACTGCCTGTGCGAGAATATGTAGTAGTTAAGACCCACACGCCTCCAGTCTAACCCTAGGTTCAAAGGGGACGGAGGGAAGTTTCCACCCTGCTAATGAAGGGTCTTCTGTAGGTTGTTTGTTGCTGTTAAGATGGTTTCTCAAATAAAGTAGGGGAAAAACAAAGTTTAGGACAAAAAAAAAAAAAAAAGGGGGTGGAGGGAGGAGCAAAGGCTGAAGGGCAGAGGAGGCAGGGAAGGAGAGAAACACGCCAAGTTTTCCTCACCAAAAGAAAATCTTAACGGGTTTGGCTGGGGGCTTGTCCAGCCGCAGCCGTGTTGTACATGTGCGGGGGGGTTGGGGTGGGGGTGGGGGGCGGGGAATAAGCAATATGAAACACATGTCTGGATAAAAGAAGCAGGACATGGCTTGTGTTACAGCTGTCATAGTGCACGGGCCTCTTAGCCTGACTGCAATGCAAAAGTGGTTATGGGAGTGGAAGTACAAAATAAACCAAGTTTGATAGAGCAGATCCTTTCTGTAACACAAGCCCTTGAGCCACCCAGCCTGCCGTGGGCCAGTGAGCAGATAGCAGAGACCGTAAGAGACCGCAAGAGAGCTGAGCGAGGAGAGCGGCACCCGCGGCTTGCCTCCATGCAGGCTCTCGCCACTACAGCAACCACAGCTGATACAGTTCAAAACGGCTTCTTCTGAGGAGGCAAGCAGCTGTGGTAGCCTTCAGTTTTGAGTTCCTACAGCCAAGTGACATCTTTTCTAGGAACAGACCGGCATATTTCAAAAAACTCAAAAATGCGTGTCATTTCTAAGATCTGTAGGTCTAAGACCAGTCAAGGACAGGACACAAAGGTGGCTGAAAGAAGATGGTGTTTCCAGCACTCTCAGGGGGCTCCACCTGCCTTACCTCAAACACCAAACTTCTGACAGATCCCAGTATGTTTGTGAAGTAACTATTTACAGGGCTTTCACAGGCACACACCTACCTCTCTGTCAGCTTCCTGGGAAATGGTTATTTTGCTAATATTAGAATAGACTTTCAGGCTAGATTCAAGCATCAGCAACCCTAAAAAAAGTTCTCTTGTAGAAGAGCTACAGGTTTATTTTTAAAATTGACCTTTTCCTTTCACTGGATGGCTCTGTGCATTGGTTTCCCTACTTCTTAAAAATGGGACTAGTAGGGAGGAATTATCTTATGGGGTTTTGTGGACTTGTTTGTGGGACGGACTGGAGAAAACCAGCGTGTTCTGTAGAGGTGTAGAGACTCAGCTCAGTGCCCCAATGGGTACCTCAGCTTCTCAAACTGCTATTGCAGGGAATTCAGTGCCTTTTTATATTAATCTAATATTAGGTTGTAGCAGAGGGAAGGAACATTTACGGTGCTGCCTCAAACCCAATCTCCAAATAGTGGGTGGTGGAGATGACAGGGTATTCCAGCCAAATGGCTACCCAGTCAGGGCAGCTTTATGATATGAAGGAATGTGTGGCCGCCTTTTCCAGACCAGCTGACAAAGTCAAAGCTTTTCTCCCATGACATTGAGCTGCAATTTACCAGTTTGGGTGTGTGCTGTTAAAAAGCTGAATTCTCTTGATACTGGAAACTATTTTCATCTGCTTGGGAATGAATTATAGGTCTGTCTGGCTCCGTTGACTCCTGTTTTAGAAAAAAAGGGCTTGTTTGTTGAACTATAGTTAACATTCACATGGCTGGTTAACTACAGTCATGGCAGCAAACATTGCATTAACAATGATGAGGGAAAACCATGCACTGATAATAGGACTACATTTCTATAGCCCTTTTCATTTCAAAAGTACATTACAAATGTAGAACAATAAACAATCGTACAAGAATTATTACATGTTCTGCCAAAATGCAGCTAAAATGTAACAACACCTAGCAGCCCAGCACTGCTTGAGGACAGGAAGCGTTGTAGACCTTATCCGTACCAAATCAGAAGCACGTTTCAGGAACCAAGAACAAAGCTGGTAGGCTGAGAAACTGCCCAAGCCTTCAAGTTCTTACGAAAGTGGCCAAATACAGTCAGAGTTTATTTTAAAGTTTTAGACCAGAATAAAAAAGCATCCCCTCCCCTTCAGCTGCTCAGCACTCTCCATCTGTGAGCCTGGGATTACCTTCTAAGATTTCCCACCAAATAAGCTACCTCAGTCCATACAGGCTTCCCATCCCTGTATTGATCCACCTTCAACCAACTTTCTTGGCTTGTCTGAGTAAGAACAACACAAAGCATTTGCTTCTCCACAGCCACAGTCTTGGGAAAAAGACAACATTGCAATGAGAATGTTGTCCTGGCATTCCACTTGCCTGGGCACATCAGGGAGGTCCTACTTTCTAAGGTCTGTGGAGCACTGCAGATAAGAGCAATGGGCACAGCGGAGGATCTCGAACTCACCTTCACTGGACTCGCTGCATTAGGACTAGAGGCATTGGCATCTTCAGGGCACCACCAACAGATTCCCCCCTCCAAAGCTTTGTCTCCATTTTTAGATTACTGTAGCAACAAACCCAAACAAGCAGATTCTCAGAGGGAGCACAGTAAAACCAATGGATCGGGAGGTCATGTCAAGAGACATAAACCCCATAGTAAGGAGCACCCAAGAGCAGAAGCCATGCTTTCATCTACTTTCATCCTCAACAGTCTCAGTGCCTGAAGTGTAACAAGCAGTTAGAAGCAAAGGCCATTTCATTTTGTAACTGCAGCAAAACCAGGGACTCGCTGTCTTTCTATGTAAAGATTTCAGAGCATTTTAGAGAGTTGGATACACAACAATTAGCAAACAAACCTCTGATGGTGATTACATGTTCTGCCACTTTGCAGAGATGAAGTCACCCAACAGAGGGATGGGATGACTTATCCGAAGTCACACAACCAGGAAGCATCACTGGCAGGCCAAGAAGACTGCCTGCATTTACTAACTTCCAGTCCTGGGGCTAAACCACAAACTCAAATCCACGTTCTTTGCACTGAAATAGGCTGCTCAAATGCCAGCAGGGTTATGACTAAACAAGTGTCTCACCCCTCAGCAGTAAAGTTAAGATCACCAACTCCCTACAGATCAACTTCTGACGCACCTGCATAGACACACAGATAGGGCACAGCTTTCCAAAGCAAACACGGACCAAAAAAATATGATACATTTACATAAATTCCAAAATACTTACAGCAACTTGACTAGCTTAAGGCAGACAGAGGGATCCGGGATCCCACCTTCCATAGTCATCCCAAAGCTCGCTTTCTTGCTTGAAGACTAGAAGCTACCACACACAGCCAGTTCACAGTACAAAGAAACCCTGACCACGGCTCTTCTCTTCAGTGTCTAGATTGAGGCCTTTTAATGGCTTTATTCTCAAAAGGGCTGAGCAGCCAACGTCTTTGAGTGCTTCGGCATGGCAGAAGTCCATTAAAACAGTTCAGAAAGATTATCTCAGTGCTATTATGGCAATTTTCACAGCTTTATTCAGTGGGTACAGCAAGATGAATCTGCATTAAAAACAAGTATTAGCACTTTCTGGGAATCTACCTCTACAGAAGCCCTAAATGTAGGACATGCTTTGGTTTTAAAGGACCATCGAATCCTTGCAGCTGAGCAGCACACCTGCAGACCTCCAGCATCCCCCTGCATTATTGCTGTGCTCTCACTTTTCAACAAGGATAACAATTCCTGGCATGTGGCAGATTCGCCCTTTTTTTCTCAAAAACAAACCAACCCAAATTAAAAGATTTGTTTTATTCCCTCCCCTGCCAGGCCTTGTAACACAGAGGAGGGCAGAAAGATTTGATGATCTAGTCCCACTGGCAACACTGGATAGATTAGTTATCTTTTAAAGAACAGCCAGAAGAGGAAACAGCTGAAACCACGAATTTCAGGCTGCCATCCCAGCAGGAACTTCCAAACTGCCTGTCACAAGATATCAGCATTGTGTTCACTTTCCTTTCTATGTGAGTTTCTCATCTTGCCTCTCTTCACTTCATATGATGTCTAGCTATAGCTATGGAGCAAAAGTTCATGACAATAGTCCAACACCACACTACGGAGGCTCCATTGCTCTGCAGTCATTCATCATTTCTTCTGTAACGGGTTCCACCAGCTTTGCTGCCCTCACAGCCGTGCCTCCTCTGCTCTGGAGGCTTCCTATCCTCAGTATATGTGGTTTTTAGGAAGGACAACGACCAAGGAAGAATTGAGAAAAACACAAGCAGAGAATTACATTTGCTCCAAACCGCACAGAATCTGTGGGTACGAACTTGGATGCCTGTTCTAGGCTCTGGAACAGCACTCCAGTCTTAGAAAGTAAACTGTCAGGTAAGACCTACAACCATAAGTTTTAAATCTCTCAAGACTTGTCCATTTGAATAATAATCATTACAGTTACTGCTTCAACCAAAAATCCTGCACCGCCTGTCCTTTAGTACTGTTGGTGACTGGGAGCTTACTTGAACACAGTATGATTAAAAAAAAATATTCATATAGCTCCACTTTGAAATTTGTACGTAATGTCATCACTGTTGTGTTGTACACGAGGAAGACAAGGCAGATGCATAAGACAACTTGTTTAAGTCACACAGCACTAGCCTTACCTGTATGATAATCTCTAGGGTAAGATCTTGGTTCTGCTGAAATCAATTGAAAAAAGATCACAATCAAAACTAGTCCTGACCAAAGACTTTACATCACAAGTAGAATGGAAGATAGAAAAGTCCATGAATATAACTAGCTCTCTTGGGGGAGTTTTACTTTTTTTTTTTTTTTAAAAGAAGTGATTTATTCTTCACTCTTTTGCTATGCTCCACAAGCAGAAATCCCAAAGCAGTGAGGGCCCTTAGAACCAATGTGCAGTCAGCAGTGCAGTCGAGGAGAAAACCTTTTGCTTCCTCACGGGTAGGTTGGAGACTGCACCACCAACATCAGACTTTGTCCCTGAAGAAGTTCAAACCAAGGTAAACAAGCAACATTCCTTGCAAGTTTTAGAATAAAAACTCCTTCACTTAGCTCCAGATCCGGTACCATGGGGCGGAGGAATGTCCATTACTGAAACGACAAGTTCTTATCATTTTAGGCTAGGCACTTTGCTAATCCACTTAGAGTTCTACAATCCTAATCAGTAATTTTACACCGTATACCCAAACTTCAGAAGCCTGGCTCTTATAATTGCTGCTTCTGGTGCAGCCCAAAGCATGGCACGAAAGGTTACAGCAGATTCCTTACTAGGAGAGGTTCTGGGCAGGCAGAAACACCTCCAAAGTTAACAAACATTTTCAGAATGTTAGAGCCAGAAATACTCTTTTTGTATTAAAAAAAAAAAAAAAAGTTTTTCTTCTAGAGCCAAGAGAAGAAGACACAAATCACTTCACCTCTGCCTGCACCGCCATCTCTTGGAATGGAAACAAAACTGGAAACCTGCTGACACAGAATCCCGCAGTACTGTGCAAAGGACAAAGAGCCATTTCTGGAGCAGCTCGCTTGGGGTATGGCAATCATCTGGAAAGAACTATTTAACCCTAGTCTCAAAAGTGACCTTTTCAGGTCAAAAGGCCACAGCTATCCCTCCCTGCTAAGCTGCACAGAGATCTTTCTGTAGATGTAGGCTTTCCATCCACCCCCACCCCTAAGAAACCAGCTGGTTCTGATTTTTATTCCTTAGCTTGGATTTAAAAGAACAAAGAAAACCCTTTTTGAATTGCATAAACATACAAAATGTAATTTAACTTGGCACTGTAGTATTTAAGCCCAGCATGCAAAGAAACATCCAAGGTCTCTCTGTCCTCAGTGTGTTTAGAAAAACTGAACTCCAAGCATCCATTTGTTTGAGTAACCAAACCAGATGTGCAGTAATGAACTAGCTGGCTTGTTCTGGAAGCCCTGTCTTGGTCATTTGGCTTTGCGTTATCACCAAGAGTAGGATATTAAATTGCAAGGTTCAAGTCCCATAAAAGTGTGTCGACTATTAGAACACACGCGAGCTAGTACATTCTGATATAATAATGACATAAGAATTAGAATCCATCCAAGCGTTGACCTGTCCAAACACTTGTGTTTGTTAGGTGAAACTGTGGATCTCTCAACAATATCCTGTTCCAGTTACTGACTGAAGTAAATTTGAACTTCCATAGCTCTCATGCAAGTTTGTTTGTTGCAATACCTTCCAAAATTTTGCTCAGAGGGCAAAAGAACAGCAAATATTCGTGGCAAAACTGAGGCATCTAACTTTGACTAGGCTAATATTTTTAGTAATAATAGTTCCTGATGATCATTCTTTCTGAGAATGAAGAAAGTGTAAGATTACTAAGCAGGGCAGGAGGGATTAGCTCCACAAGGGAGGTGTCTCCCCGACAGATCCAGGGGCTTTTCCTTTGCTCATCACCAGCAGTGATGGGTGGACATCCACTGTTCAATTCATATATTGCTCCATTAGAACAAACTGTGGCTTAAAAGAAAAAAACACCTACATTTACCTTACCATATAAAGCATGCAGTCATCTGTAAGAACTTGCAAAGCATCCAGCTGTCCCCACTGAACACAGACTTTAGCTCTTAATATCACCATTCAGTAAAACTGGTTGATAAAACATTATTAATGGTATTGTAGTGAGGTGTTGAAATAAGTGCCTTGGTTTTTGAAGGGGCTTTCTGCCGCTGAAAGTGCAAGAAATCTTCAAGGGGGTCTACTTTGTGTTACTTGGTAAAAGACAACTGAAAACTACTAGAGTTCAGCATTTGGAATTCAAGTCAAGTTAGAATTGCATTTCTTTCTGGAAGGACAAGTTAGCACAACTGGAAAAAAAAATAATTGACTTTCATTGGGTGAAAGCCAAGGCAGGCACTGTCCAGTTCGAACTCTACGCCTGCTGAAGTAAGTGTCCTTTTAGAAGAAACACCGTTTCGCCTTTGCTGAACAATGCTCTGTCAAAAGCACCCTCAAAGCCAGATTTTGAAATTAAAATAGTGCCAAAACATGTAGACAATTAATAGTCCTCCACCTTAGCTACTGGGAACAAGGACTGAGACCAGATAAACTTGTTTTCCTTGTGATCACCAGCTCTATAAGAAGGCTGGCAGCTTCCTAGCATTAGTCAGTGAAAAGGTGTATTCTCTGTTTGGTTCTTCTACAGCATAAAGCCTGGAGAGGTTGAGCCAGAATGTCTTCTGAAGGCTTTCTGAAGGAAATGCAAACCATCGGTGAGAAGTTTCTCCTTAAGCTCCAGAAACTGCCCAAGGCTGACCCGGTGGAGATTGTGTCCTTTTGTGTGGTTCTCCTGTTTATCGGTGAGTTTATTGGCGGAGGCAAAGGGGTGTCAGAATGTCTCTTCTCTTCTACAAGGGCAGCTTGCTCCACAATCTTTGTTGGTGGGTTGGTGGTGTTGGCAGTTGTTTTCTGGGCTGTGCTCTGAGGCCCAGTTTAATTTCTAGGTAATTTTTTAATGCACAGTGTGTATCTCTACATGCAATGCAGACCACGATGGGCAACAACATAGCTTTCCCCAAAGCTCTTATATTTAAGCATTAGCTTAAACAGCAGCATATTAACCAACCCAGAGCTGCTGCAATGTTTTGATGCACAGGAGATTTGTTTACCACAAATGGTATTAGGGCATCTCATTGACACAGAAGACACTTAAAAGTCTGAGACTCTGAGTGTCACTCCTGTGCTTAGTTCAGTAGAAGCCAGTATGCTTCAGATGAGCCTATTTATTCTCCTCTGGTAATGGCAAGATCCCTCCTGCTGCTCTGTGTGGGGATGGCATGGAAGGAATAACAAAGAGCTGCTTGATCAAGGGGATGAAGTTTGTTTAGACAATGGGAAAACAAGCAGGAAGGAAGGCAGGCCCTCCCCCTCAAAGCCGTACAATTTGCTCCCAGCCAAAAGGAAGGGTGTGTATCCAGCCTGGACACTCCTCCCTGGGCTGGAATTCAGAGACACACCTGCTGCTTTATTTTTTTCATACCTACAGCTGGTTCCCCACAGGTCTGGTAACTTGGCAGCTCGGCTCCAGACTTTTAAGGAACACATGCACACACACGTGCACGTTCACACACTCTTACGTGTTCTGCAGGATTAAACATGTCATCCTTTTCTGTTCCAGATAAACTAACATATCTCTCTCCCAACACCAACCATTACGCCTAGTGTAGAATAACAGTACATTAGCCCACTGCTTTCTGAAACAAAACCCTACATTTGAAATATCTATGTTTTCAAGCTAAATACAGAAGAAAGAGTAAAGCCAACCCAGTCACAAGTATCTGTCCTCACTAAAGGGTACACTGCACACGGTCTTCAGAAATGGAACTGGCATTTTGACTAATCAAATCATCTCGAGTTGCTTCTGACCCAACTATGGGGAGAGTTAGATCTCCATCCTTTCCAGGCACACAGCTCTACTTAGTTACTGCATGTCATCTCCAAAACAACAGCCCATTAGGCAGGTAAAGATATACCCCCGTATGGTTGGGTACGTACCTCTTAACATCATGAAATATCTGGTAATGATTGTCTAGATTAAATGGATAACTAATACAAGGGAGCAGGAACTTAGGAGGAGGGAGGTGGGGATATAGGGGAAAAAGAATAAATAAAATATTGGCAAGAAACCAGGCTTTGTTCATTGTGCTGCTCACCAAACAACTTGGAGGAGACATAGAGTAACTCTGCAGTAATTGCATCTACATCATGAAGCAATATCCTGTGCTTCTCTTTCCCAGCTACTGTTCTGCTGCTCATGATCATTGCCTGCAGTTGCTGCTGCTATAGCTGCTGTAGCTGCGATGGACGTCCTGACAACAGACGTAGGAAGATCCAAGTCCGCCCAGCTGCCCATTCATGAAGTGCAACGAGGTTACACAACCTACTACAAAGGACGTGCATGGACATCATGATTCAGTCCTATGGGAATGACTTTCTACACTAGGTCACTGAAAATGGCAATAACAATATTAATTAATATGACTCAGAGGACCAGAAATCACAGCATGGAATTCCTTCTTTCTGTGACAGCCACTAGTGGGCTCTGTGGTGTGACCAGAACGGTAGCGCTACTTTACCATCACTGCCTCCCTCTTCTAGGGTGGGGTGGGGGGGCATGGACATATGCTGCTGAGAAAACAGACATGCTTTCCCAGTGACAGCCCGGCAGCTGGGCCAGCCAAGGATTCCCTTTGGGAGCATGGAGCCGCAGACCAAAGCAGAGAACACTTACACTGCCGCATGCTAGGCAGCGCCTGTTCTCTTCACAAGTGGCTAATCCAGAAGGATGGTGCTGGGCGCTAGCAAAACCCACTGACATCACTGGGAGGTTCACATGCTCAGTACATCTTGGATCAAGCCCAAACCTGCTCTCTCAAAAGCCACTGCAACAGACACGTTTAGCTGGGATGTCTACGGAAAACAACAAATTGCGGACCTTCTGATCCAGAGGCGCCAGCTGAGGCTCTGAGTACAGCTGGTAACAAATGCTTCCTCCTTTCTTTCATCAGTGTTACAATGATGTGAAATTGCCAAAGAGAAAAATCAGATCATGTGCAATACCCTTTGTAAACAGAAGGATGAAGGCAAAAGGGAAAAACTCACCAATGCTACAGCTTAATTTGACCATTCTGCTGCTAAACGTGCTCCCTCCCCACTCCCCGTGTGGTTCTGCTCTTCTGCTTATTGCAGGTGAATGGTACTTACAGAGTACGGGAGTCACAGGAGATGAACAAATCCCTATCCTTACTTGAGGGACCTATCTGCCTGACTCCCTGCACCGTGTGCAGTTTGTTTTAGTGGACATAAACATTATGCCTGAGGTATGTTTATTAGCATACACAAAGGCATTTCAGAGGAGTGACATACAGTATGGTAACTGTCACTTCAGGGTATACATGCAGCAGCTGACAGTGGGCATTGTGACAAAGCAGAGCCAAGAATGGGCTGTATGGCTGAAGTTAACAAGTGCAAATAAATCCCTTTTCCATGCTGCAGCCACTGTGTATGTTTGGTTTTCACTTCAGTGAACTTCAGAAAGGGATTTATGTAAGTACAAGGCTATGGCGCGGGCCACGACTTTCATAACTGAGACAGCCAAACAAAAGACATCATACTGCACCTAACTCTAACCCACGGGACTTTCAGCCCCACATGTGAAACCAGCCACCTTTATGAGAAGGTATAAAAAGTTACACGCATACAGATAAGTCGTCATCTACCCCTGCATTCCAACTGCTAAGTGTAGAGGAGTCAAAGGGATTACACATGCCATTACACCAGAGCCAACATCTAGCTAGAGAGAAAAGAATCAAGTTTATAACAGTGGGCTTTTCAATATTCTTCACACTTCAGAAGCGACAAAAAATGGAAGCTTTGTAAAGAAACGTCTCTTCTTTGATGCCGGCACCCAAATTAGTAAAAAGCACATTACATCAGTAGCTTCTCATGTATTTAATGCACTTGAATTTTTGCAAAGAAACTAGATTTAGATATTTTGCATTTTTGTACTGCTGCATATTGGAATATATCTGCAGCCATAGAGAATATATAACACAGAAAATAACAGTCTAAAATTTAAGAAAAAAAATAATCCTCAAACCAGCAATGTTAATTTTAAATTAATAAAAAGAAAAACTTGCCAGCAGAAAATGAGGATTTTCCTTAGAAAGTAAAATTTGAGCTCCGACTTGACAACTGCCAACAGAAGACTGCACTCGTATAAGCTGCTGCGTGCGCAGTTACACTAACAAAACGCTGGCCTTTATCACACTGTCCCAAAGCTTTCACTCCCAACCAATGTGTCAGGGTAGGATAAGCTCAAGCGTGGCATCGATTTGCTCTAATCAACATTCAGAGATGCATCACACTGCCTCTGTCAGGTATGTCTTTGCTCACTTCCCTTACAAACAGGTGGCAATCAAGGTGACATAGGAAGTCTCAGAACCTCTTTTGCAGGAGACAGACTCAACAGACATTTCTGTATCTAAGTCACAAGACCCGTGAAAAGAACAGAGCTTACTTTCTTCCCTAGCTTGTGCCAGACAGTGCCAGCTACAGGAATTAACAGAATCCCATTGAGAAATGTTTCAGCAGCATGGAACCAGTCTGTGCTAACAGTCAGGAGGAAGCTCAGCAGGCTGGAAACATACCAACGACTGACAGGTCGCTGTCACTTGGACCCAGCTGCCAGGCCTTATCTCAACAGGAAAAGCTACAAATACATGTTTCCCAGTGGTGTTACAAGTTAAACCACTGACAGATACCAGGCAGGGGGACAAGAGAAATGGCTCCTGTCTTATCTCTGCCACTCTAAGTTCCTGAATTAGAAACAGAGAATAAACACAGAACCGAAAAAAAAAAAAAAAAAAAAAAAAAAGAGGAGAGAAAATTAAGCAATTCTCTAAAGAATTCAGGTGGCTTTCTGGAGCAGAGGAGCAGTCACAAGTAGAGGAGGGGTCCTTGGACCGAATTCTACATACTTGCCTGGACCTCACAGGCCTGATGTTCTGCTTTGTGCCATTGTACTCAGCCGGATTATTTCTATACTTGGTATTTAGATATGCCAATTGCTTGTCTGGGCTGGGTGGTGTCTGTTGCCTTATTGCACACAACAGATCGGGTTGGCCTGAGAGATGCCCAGCAAATCCCTAGCTTACTGCAGCTCTTCATTTTCTGTTGACAAGAAGCATGCCAGTTTTTGGGTCCCTGCTCACCACCCACACAAGCTTTTGTGGTTTTGGCTTCAATCATTACCCATATAAAGGGACCTAGAATGCCCTGAGCACTAATGGGGATGGATCCTCTCAGTTTCAAAAAGCAGAGAGGGATTCAGAAGAGCACAGACTAAGGTGAGATTGCTTCAAACACAGCAACTTCTGTAGGTGTTGTGAAAGCCTGAGTGAGCCTAGAAGGAACAGCAAGGGAATACAGTTACTCCAGTCCTGATGATACAAGTGTTGAAATAGTTTCTTTCCCCGAGGAACCTAAAAGAGACGGCAAGGCCAGCCTCCCCATCAGAAGTGGTTGAACTGAAAACTTAATGGAATAGCTTCTATTCTGTAACATCATCCCTCTGGTTTCAAAGTGATTTGCTTGGCTTGTGAAAAACAACTTTCCTTTTACACACAGAGTCTCACACACCAGTCTCCTCCTTCTCCCCTCCCGTCTCGCTCCAGCACCATCCCTCTGGTCTTCTTCAGTTAGGAAAGCAACGGGGAGTCAGTTTTATTGCAGCTAATAGCAGTGCAAGGCTCTGTAATGAGCGTATCCACCTAAAGTGTCACGATGAAGTTTGGACCAGAGGGCAGTCTTGTTCATAGTCTCATTTTAGGTACGGCAATCTCCTAATGGAGCTTACAATACAGATCTAGTCAGGATCCAGGAAACAAAGCCCTCTTCTGTACACCACAACCTGCAGCCTTCCCCAGTCAGGCGAAGTAGTGGGCATTTACAAGCACTGGAACAGGTCCACGAGTGGCTAAAGCCATGGAGAGGAAGAAATGTCTGAGCAACAGCTGAACTAGGTCTTTCTGACTAGCCTCAAAGCCTTTGATTAGATTAGCCACACCTTTGCAGGAAAATCAGCTGTTAATCATTTACTGCAGTACAAACAGGCAACTTCCATGCTAACTCTACAACTCTCCAGGTACAGCGAGGGGGTCTCTTGTCACAGGCCAAGGTCTCAGTGGGCACAGAGGCGGCACCAGAAGAGACACCTACTACAAACACAACAGCTTCAGGTATTTATAAAATTGCATATAGCTCTCCTGTTTCAGAAGATTAACTGTGGTTAGCAAAAGAGACAGGAACTTTCTAGGGTGTACAGTCACGCAAGGTTTCTGCCTTTGGGTCTACAGAACTAGTATCTAGGCTGCCTCCTTTTTAAAGGCAACGGAAGCTATCCAGAACAGCTTTCATGTCCTGTATGCCTCCTGGGTAGACACTGGGCATGGTGATCTCCCATAATTGCAGAAAACAAAGCATGAACTGAATATATTTGGCTGCTGAGAAAGAAACAAAAAATTTAGCAAACTCAAGTGTGAGTTTGTGTTCCTAGTCAAGTGTGACTTGCTGGAGATGAAACACGCTTTATACAGCTAATCCCATTCCTTACAATATTAAGGATACAGACATAAGGGGCAGCAAGTCAAACAAATTTTCAAAAATAATGAAGACAACTTCCTGCATTACATCTGCACAGTCGTATTTGAGAGAGAGCATGAGAAATAATCCATCCTTTCCCTTGAGAAGCAAGGAAGCTTTAGTAAAGCCACAAGATGCTCGCAAAGAGATACTGAATGTTCTTTAGGAAGCTGATAGCCAAGTCATTATGCAAAGTATCAGTAAAAGAGTAAGTGTGTAGAACCCACTGAGATGCCAGTTTAAATAATTGCTGGACCTAAGTACTTCATGGGAGGAAAACTTACGCTTCTATTGCAGAGTAACAGAAAGTGTTACTAAAGCAAACTCTGTTAACTGCAGACCTTTTTTACAGAACTAGACTATTCTAAGCCCTATGGGAGCAACAGGTTGTACATGGAGATCTTTGCTTATTGTTGATGGGGTTTTTTGTTTGTTTTAAAGGAAGCATTCGTTTAATCTCCAGTGTGTGTCAGAGTTTAAGTGCCCAGTTCCTTTTTGGGGATCTTTCCAATGATATCGAGCAAGTTCTCTCACTGAATACTTGCCTTTCATGTATAGGCTGTAGAGTTAACAGAGACGAAGGGTTCATACTGAACATGCTGGGAGAGACACTATATTATATTATTAAAAATACTGATAAACTATGGTGAAAATAAATCTCAACTGCCAAAATCTTGTAAAGCCAGAAGCTTTCCGCTTTACATCTCTCTAGATCTGATTGTGAAACTGGCCTCAGCTATCTTTCTTCTGGTTTATGCTCCCATTTTTGTGAAGGGTGATGCTCTCTTTTGGAAGAGGGATGCCTGCAGGCACAGACAGCATGCATGCCTATACTGGTTTTGGGATTGTGGCTCAGACCATAGAGAGGATCCACCAACATCTGATATTGTTCTTGTCTACCTCCAGCATATTGGAAGCCAGCATGTCATCAGTGCAAGAGGCATCCTCAGTTCTGGAAGACCTAAAGAGACTAATTACAACAAGTGACTGGGCTCTTGGAGGGCTAGTGGTGATTGGCATCTTCTGTCTTGTTTTTGTTGCTCTCGTTTTATTTGCTGCCATCTTTGGGTGCTGCACATCTCCAAGGCACAGATAGAGTGGTGCATAAACAACGAAGCTGAGACGCAGTACCTGGAGCCCTACAGCAAGAATCAGCCCAGCCACAACCTGATTGTGTTGTTCATAGAAAGCTTTCTCATCTTCTCTCGCTGGGTGCGGTTATTTCTTCCCATGCAACTTTCCTGCATCAAGAGCAATGCACCAACTGCACCGCAATGCAATGCAGCAAGTTGTTCTGCAAGTCCACAGCAAACTCAATACATAAGGCTATCTGAATTCAGGAACTGCATCACTAGCCAAATACCAAAGTCAACTCATCTCTGCCTGGTTTTCATCTTTCAAGCAAAACCACTGGTTAGAGGTGGCAAATGGTCAACCACCACCTAAAACTGATCAAGATGTCTTCTGCTGCTGCAGTTACATGTTTTGGTTTTTTTTTTTTTTTTCCATCTTGCAAATGGGCAACAGGAAATTCTTGATCAGCAAAAATCTTTGTCTAAACCCACTCTCTAAAAGCAGCTTATACCATACTCAGACAGTAGCCTAAATATACTATGCAAAAACTTGGTTGCCAAGTCTGTCTTTATTAAGAACCTTGTTCTTATTTAGAACCTTGCAGGGTCAGATTTTCAGGTTTGTTTTCACTGTTGGGATAGTGAATAGAAATGTATTAATTCAAAAAAGAAATGCAACATGGCATTCCATTAAATAGCATCTTAGTCTTATATATAGTTATAAGCAGGGAAGCCAGTCAGTGGCGCTGCAATACGGGACTCTGGGATGCAGCTGAGATGTTATACACTAGGAAGAACATACCAAGCTGGGGGAGGGAAGAAAAACTATGGGAGACATGACTTCTAATTAGGTCAGTGATATTCCCTTACAGAAATCTCTCTTTTATGTACACAGTGAAATCCTATTTCCATTACTATTCATCTGAGCAAAGGAGAAGGTTTTCTCTCTGTCCTCGCTCAGTCATTGCCTCACTGCTACAGTGCAACGCTAGAGAAGGCCCTCACTTCAGGTAGCAGTCAGGCTTTTTACAGCATGCATGAAGTGGGAGATGCTGCAAGATGGTTACATAGAGGTTAACTCATACCCTCACTGAGACACCACCTGTGGCTGCTTCTGGCTTGTGCAAGCTTAGTTCAGCGATCCCAGTCCAGTTCTTATGGCGCTAGTGTCCATTCCAAGAAATAACTGTCATGGCTAAGTATACTGATAACCAGCTTAGGAATCAAGGAGAAATAGATATCAAGACAAGGTTTCCTGAGGTTAGCATCTAACCAGGTAGATACAACTGCCTCTCATTATACAAAACCCAGACACAAACAGCCATCCGGCCACTCTTGCTGTGAGCTGGTCAGAAGGAGCAGAGCTGCTTAGCCAAGTGGATCAAATTCCTATAGCAAGAGGCCTCCTAGTAGCTACTTCCCAGAATCACCTTGACTTTGGGCAAAGAAATGCTCCTTCAAGTGCCCCAGGACTCAGTGCTGTGCCGTACTTCAGTACAAGCAAGACTTTCCCAGAGCAACCCCATAAAACCAGGATTTGTTTACTAAATGTGGTCACAAGGAGAGAACATGCTCACCAAGGCATCAGAAAAGAAGCATGTGTTACATTCACACTGAAAAAGTTGCCTTAGATGCAGGTGTGAAGAATGAAACATAATGCAGACTTGAAAGGAAGAAACTTGTTGACCATCGGTTAGTGAACTGCATACTGCTCTCTTACTGGCAAAATTATAGCTTTGATGTCTTATCCAGCATAGAATAGCAGTTAGTACAATTACATCTTACAAGTCATGAACTAAACCTGAACAATGCATGTTGCGGTTGCTATTCTGCATTTAGACTGAGCATGTCCATAATTTGAGCCTGTTTCTGAAACATTCTAAGCACCATCAGCTCCTCCTAAGGTCCATGACAATCATGGATACCTAGTACTTTGCAGAGTGGAGCCCCTGAGATTTAGGGAAACATTAAATCTAAGTGCTTCCATCCCATGCTGATTAGGCTGGCCGTTTGTCTCCTTAGAAGAGAGATGATGTAGTGAAGGTGGAAAGAATCATGAAAAAGCAAATGCTACTAAGTCAACCCATCATCAAAGACAGAACGCAGTAAAATTCGTAGCTAGAGGAGTTACGCTTTAACATCACATGTCACTCGGCAGGCTCCAAGACCAACAAACATCTCACTTAACTCAGAGGTGGGAGTGAGAGAGAGATGTCGCAGGGACACCTTCCTCAGTCCAGACAACAAAACATCAGACAATTCATTCAGTATTTTCTTTTTCCTGGACATGCAAGAACTGAGCCATAACAGTGCCTCAGAAGGGGTAGTGTATGCTTTCCCCAACATTAAACAGTGTTTGAAAGAAGTGCACTCACCCCAGCTCTTCGCAGAAGTTCACAATGGCATCAAAAGCTGTCATCACAGCTTTGTCAGATTCTTTTAAGGTGCCTTTTTTTTCCTGAAAGTAGATGGGGACAATAACTATAGTTTTCAATTTAAATATAAACAGATAAAGTAATTCTTGCAATGGCCAAATCCAACCCTTCTGATCAATATGGCAAACAGCTACACACACCACCCTGTCTCTGCTCCACACTTCTGCTCACCCACGCCTCTCTATTTTAGAGTTGGAGCTGGGTCTAGCAGCCCTTTCCCTTCCTGCTTCACTCCCTTCTGCTGTCCCTTGAAACAGGTCCACAGACAGCTCTAGACCCAAAAAACCTCATTTCATCTTTGCATACTCAGAGGTCACCGCAGGCAAGAGGCAAACCAGATCAGAGCAAAGGCAGCATATCTAGGCAGGTGGATACTATTCTGTAGATCTTACTTGGATGTTAGAGAGCTCCTTCTTAATCAGGAAGCTGACTTGATCCCGGTCATTCCTTGAGTAATAGAGGCGGCAGCAGGATGGCTTCCCATCTCTACCAGCTCTGCCAGATTCTTGGTAATATCCAGCCATTGATTTAGCAATATTCCAATGGGCAACGAATCTGCATGTGATAAGACAACAGGAAACATAAGGCTGCAGGTTTCTTAGATCACTGCGTAGATGATTGTGTCATTTGTGGACATCAACAATAAAAAATAGGGCAGCAAAAGCATAAAAGACAAAGGATTTAGCAGAGCAAGGGACTTTTCACAGAGAAATTTAAGTCCTCTTAACACATGAGACGCAAGGAAAGCAGCAGAGCTATAGGAAAACAAATGCACCTGAATATCCCAAATAGCTGAATGGGCACACGAGTATCCCAAATGTGCATACAATTGCACAGCTATGAAGAGTGAGAATAAGGGCATTGACTTAAGGAGTTTGGGAGATTTTACCATAAAATACAGCCTTAATAAAAAAGTCCTATTTATTTTGTGGAACACAATTTGAACATTACAGAACAGAATTTGAAATATTCAATTTTAAAAAGACACTTTTTTTGCTAACAAAGTCTGCATCAGAAATTCTGTGTCACCAAGCTCACTTGTAGATGAGGGCATCCTTCCCAGACAGCAAATGTGACTATGAATCATTACTAAACTGTATGTAATCTCTGAAGGAAGGTTTTCAACACACCACTGCAAGACTGCTTTAAGCCTGCTTGTACCTGAATATTCAGCAATTCAGCTTATCCCTGTGTTGGGAGGATTTTACAGTACAGTAACGCTGACAATGTTTTAAATACCAGTCTGCCTCAAAACCAGCATGTCCCAGAGGCAGGTATGATGCATATGGGTGTGGCAAAATATTAAATGACCAAAGCAAGCAAACATATTTCTTCAAACACAAACACTACAGGAACAGGCCAAGCAGGAAGCATCAGAGACCTACACATTTATTCCCCATCAGGAAACTTAGTGAAGAAATTGATAAATAATCTCAAGCAAAACTGAACTGGCAGGAAAGAGAGAGGCGCAGATTCCATTAGAAAAAGAGACAACACCTCTGTTTTCCCTTTTGTCCAGAAAAGTCACCTCTAGAAGTTGTTAGACCTGATCTTACTTGATAACATACACATGAATACTCAGAACTCTGCCAGCATAGAGCCAAGGTTAAGTAGCAGTGCCTTGTTGCCTGAGCTTCGGTACAATGTCCTTTAAACTATTAAAAAAATCCTGTAAAGAGTCATTTTAACTTCATTCCTTGGAAACTAACCAGAATTCACGCATGTTTCAACTACACTTCACTGTTGATCAGACCTATGCATTCCAGTTACTCGGTTTTTTTTAGTGACCACTGTACTGACCAGGGCAGCGTGGTTTCAATGAGTCATTGATTCCTCCTGCCACCCTAGGAGACTTCTCATTTCTCTGTTGGGTAACGTGCATCAAGCAGTGAAATACTCTGCCATTGCTATGGGATACAGATATCTGTCAGCACAGTGACACAGACAGAAGGACAGCACAGTTGTGAACTGACGTGATTGTCTCAATGATGTGCTGCTGCTCTCCCGCGGCGTTCAGAGCAATTGCTTTATGTGGATTTGAAAGTAAAGATCAGGTCTGTGTAGGGTGTTGTGTGAGCTGCACCCGAGTTATCCCTCTACTAAGTGATCACAGCTCACAATACTAACTCAGCACGGCTATATTGTGGTGCAGGAATTCTAGCAACACAGAGCAAGTATGGTGACAGTTAAAAGTCACAGAGAAACAGCAATTGAAAACATGTGCAAAGTTTCTGTCCGTGGACTAGAACTGTATTTTTTATATGGCTATTGCCATTTGTGAACTGCTATTTTTTTCCCCATTGCATTGCAAAAGGAGACCTCTCAAAAAAGCTGGCTCTGACTATTTTAGTAGAGGGTGTATGAATTATTTTAGGTGCAGATTTTCTTCCCACTGCTTTTTTAACAGCAACTATTGGACTGAGAGAAATGAAAGGGACAGCTGTGATTGCATCAAGATGGCTCATTTTGAAATCCTGGAGGGTGTGGCAAAAAACAAGCGTTCCTCCAATTTTCTTGGTTTTGAAGATCAATGGCAAAGAGGAGCTCTGGTGCCTGGCTTTTAATTTCTTTACAAAATCCTTCCAGGTTTGATTTTGCTGCTTCTAAGATAAAGAACCTCCAGCTCTTTTTTGGGGTTTTTAGCAAGTATTCATCAGGCATTTGTGTCAGATGTATCAGGTAACAGAAAGACTGAGGCTTTCCCTTCTCACTGCTCAGGTTTCAGTCTCTGGTGGTGCACAACATTCAGCCTCACACACCTGACATTTGCTTTGTCTACTCCCATTCCAAAACTGATGGTTGCAACAATAACAGGAATCTTCTCCTCCATCCATTCATTCTGGACTGAAGTCCTGTCAGCTGCCTTGAGTCCTGGGAAGGGAAAAAGAAGGAAGGAAACAACAAAAAAAAAAGAAAAGAAACAAGAGGATTTTCTTCCTCCTCCATTCCCCCATGGCAAGCCAACCCCCTCACTAAAACTGACTGATGTACACACTCCTCTCTGCCCGTGTTTGAACTGGCCTGCGATCAAGCTGAAGTCAGCAGCAGCTGTTTCTATTCCAAAGAGAAAAATTCAGATCCCTCCGGGGATAAAAGCAGTTGTTATATTTAGGCCATGCAAGATCCAACAAAACCAACAGTTCTGGAGTGAAGGGTTCTGCCATTCTGTTGGAGGCCCTGCACTTATCTCACAGACCTGACATGTGATGCAGACCATGCTTAGAAACCTATTTTCGAGGTAGCCCCAACCCAGGCCTTAAAGGTGGTACAGCTCAGTTCTACCAGCTACTGAGAGATGCAGATGCAGCTTCCAATACCTGCGTGATACGCCTTGGCTTTCACTCCTCGGTAGCTCAATTCAATAGCCAGCTGGTCACACACATCCCTCATCCTGCAGTACACGATGCCACAACCAGAGTACACCTGGGCAAACAGGAGAGAAAGTCCGTGACACTGTCTGAAGCCAATCAACAAAGCTGCAGTCATTAGTACGGCAGAGACAGGAGGGATGCCTAAAGCTCATCTCTTCTACAACTGAAAGATACTGTTGCAGCACAAAGGTAAATCAGACATAAAAAGAGTTTCCTTACAGGGCCTAACATCGACAAAATATGCTCTCCCAATCCTCTCCCAGTGGGCACAAGGCAAGAAACAGTCTCCCTCCGCCTTACAAATAAACTCAGGTGCAGAGGCTACAACTGAGTTGCTGAGAGTTACTTTGGGAATTAGTGCTAGAGCAGGAAATCCAATTCAGCACTTCGAATGCTTCTGTTCACCCTTGCCACACTAGAGGAGCGGAACACCATCAAAAATACAAAGAGCACCTGGGACATGACAAACCAAGATGGAAACGCTAGTCGCATATTCATAATCCATTTTCTTTTAGACCAACCCCATTCTGAGGATATCCCTGAAAGGAACGCAGCCTTCACATTCTACTTATTTTAGAGGAACTAAAAAATACATGTGAGCACTTTTAAAGGAACTAAAAAAATATTTGTGAGGACTTTCCGTCCAGGGACCTTCCCTGCCACAGGCCTGTTGGGGCCATACCAACCACTGGAAGGTCAGTGGCCATTCAGGTAGATTTTGTTCAGTTTAGCCTTCTTCCCCAAATGTAAAACCTACCCCAGTGGTGTTCTTCACTTCAAGCGCCTTCAAACAGAAATCCTTCAAGTTGGCATATGGATCAGTCAAGAGCTCTTTGAACTGCACATCATAGAACAAGTTAGATCTGAAGCAAGGAGTCTTAAATGTGGAAAGTGGCTGCTTTAGCTTAAGCGCTGCCACAATGTCCTCCTGGACCTGCTTGGTGGCAGTGGCAGTCAAGGCAACACATGGTGTATTGGGTATGCGAGTGCGCAAGGTGCCCAGCCGTAGGTAGTCAGGTCGGAAATCGTGTCCCCACTGAGAGACGCAGTGCGCTTCATCGATTATCAGGTAGGACAAGAGGTTTCGGGACACCAGAGAATTCAGCGTAGGTTGGAAGGAAGAGGCAGCTGCCATCTCTGGGGTGATGTACAGGAGCTTTACTTGGGGCTTCTCACTTGCTAAGTCAGCCAGGATGGTCTTCTTTTCCTGGGCAGAAAGCTTGGAGTTCAGAGAGCAGGCTTTGATCTTCAGAGCCAGCAAGTGATCCACTTGGTCCTACAGCAAATATAAAATTAAAATTAAATTAAAAGCAAATGGATATAAAGATTCATCATCACCAAGAAAGACTACTAGGGAGATCCAGGTGAGGCCCCAGCTTCCACCTCCAGGATTGAGTCTCAGGACAACATACACCTACACTCCGGGTATTTATAACTTCAACTCTAGGTACCTTTATCTTCAGCTGTGAGCATATCTGTCCAGCTGTAACATCCAACTGCATTTTTGTGCATCCGTTCACTTTAAGACAGTCTTTTTGCTGCTAGGGAACACCAGCAGGATCCATGCAAAATAACTCATCATAGCCACAGTGAGCTGAAACAAGCCACCAACGCGTCTCAGGATTTACACTATCAAGTTGTCACAGACAGAAAATGAATACCACCACCCTTCAATAACAGAGGAGTTTCATTCCAAAATAGCTGAAGGATGTTTTAAACACAGCTGAGATAGGACAAAATACAAGAATCATGCAAATCACCACTGCAACAGAACAAAGTCTGGATGAGAATCATGCCATGAAAACTGAGAAAAAAAACCCATGGCATCACAGCCAGATACATCCAGATGAACCCTGCGCAAAAAAAACCACTTCCCTATCCTTACACTGGGCTGCTCACTTGCACTTGACTAGCACATAACATTTCAGAAGATATCAATAGTCCTGAAAAATGGATCTTATATTTCACTCCATAACCGTTTTCAGTGACTGATTTAATATCCACTGTTCTCCATTCATAAAGTCAGCTCTCAGCCTTCCCTGTAATAAACCACCCAGACTAAGCTCTTGAAGTTTGGCTACGCTGAAATACATCACGATCATTTCAGGCACAGCCACCCCATCTCAGGGCTTGATGAGAACACCTCAGAAGGTTCACTCCAGCTCTCTTCCCTAAGACGTATTGAGCCCATGTCAACCTGTTTGTCGCTCTGACACATTCTGCTTCATCTGCAAATTTTACCGATGGTATTCTTTTTTAACCTTCATTTCACTGATAAAATATTGCCTCTGCTGGAGCTTAATCAGAAATCCTCGCACGTGAAACCAATTCACTATTTATGGCACCTTTCTGAGATATATCACCAAGCCTGCTCTTAATTCTAAATGTGTATTTCATTGAGACTGTAAAGGAGTTTTTTAAAAAAAATCCACAAAAACCGAAACTCAAAACAGCAGCCTACACCACCAGATATTGTGCAATGCTAATCAGATACTTTACAGAAGCCTAAGCAATGCTACAGCTGCTCGTACAGGGAAGTGTTTCTCCCAACAGGTGTTGAAACAGTAGAAAAGGCAAAATACAGAACAAAAAGGTGTCACGGATGAAAGTGCTCAAGGAGCAGCTCTGCTAAACCAGCTTCTTCCTGTGACAGAAAGACTGACCGCAACAAAAAGACATTTTGATGCAGAACAAATTATGCCTTCAACGGCAACTAGGCAACTTCATCATTCCTGGAGTTACTACTCTATAAGTAAAATAGCAGTTTTCTTTGGGGCAAAGATCCAGTTTGGTCCATTTGAGGTACTCTGCTGCTTCTGTATAGCACACCGGAGGTAAAAGACAACTGGAGAAAATGGAGAATGGCTCAGTTACAAAAACCACTTGGTTATTATTAAAGAAAAACCTCCTTTTAGAAAACTGCATAGTATTATACCAGAGTTACTCTGCTCTGCAGCTAAGTTGCAGTCTCTTCACCTATCATCAGGTTAAGAAAAACACACCAAGACATCAAGATGAGAACAGCAGAGATCCGCGGACAGAAAGACAAGAAGCAGTTGTGCCTTCAGCGTCTCCCAACCCCCTTCACTGACTGCTTTTCCAGAGCTAACAGGAGACCGTTACCTGAATCAGTGCAATCAGAGGTGAAATGACAATGGTGATGCCCACTGCCAGAACTGCAGGAAGCTGGTAGCACAAGGATTTCCCTGCTCCTGTGGGCATGCATACAAAGACATCCTTCTCGCCTGCAAAGACAACAGAAGAAAGCTCAAGGCTACTGAGTGGTGGAGAGTTCCCAGGGCCCTGTCTGGAGCGGTGGGCACAATGGCTTGTAATCTGTGACAAACAGCATATGTGTGCACATACTGTGTGGCATACCAACAAAAGACACTTCATTTTAGGTTCTAAAAGCACAGCAATACTTTGCGTGCCTGCAATGGTTTCCTTCAAAGAATCTCTGATTGCTTTGTAAACATTTAGAAACAGCCTTACAAAAGTACCAAAAAATACACAGAAACCAAGACAAAGAGATGTTAAACAAGTTATTCATGCTAATTCTCTTGCAGACAAGCTGCTTGCTTTCATCTTACAAACCTCCAGTAACCAAATTACCAGCCCCATGAGAGATCTTTTACCACATCCTCTTAAAGCTTATCCCAAAAAGGTACCACATAAGAAATAAGGGTTGGAAATCTCAACCACACAGATAGTATCACGCAGTCAATAACTTTACTGTGCTAAGCAGTGTCCGCTCCAAGTCAGGGAGATCCCAGTGCACGTAACGTTAATAGGCAGAGTCACCCTGCTGACAGAACACCGCTTTTGGACAGTCTGTTGTCAATAGCACGTCTGCACAGCTGCTGGTGATAGCTAAAAATGGTAACTATGTCCTGAGTGCTGAGTTTGACGCTGTTCTGCTTTGCATTGTGAGAGCTGCCAGGGGAGCTGGCGGTTGGCACCTTGCGTATGTGATCTGCCTGTCCAACCAACAGCGGTATGATGGTGGATACGTTAACACCAGCACAATCGTGTTTCTGATAGCGGCCACATGATTCAGAGAACAGATATAAATTATGCCAGGAAATCAAGTCTTCTACTGGTATCATCTCTGTCTAACATCATCTACAACAAGGACTCTGAAAATGTATAAATGTCAACAGTTTTGATCTCATACGACCATAAACTTCCTGGCAGATGCCTCCAGTGGAGATACCAGCAAGACTGTACTTTGTTTCCTATTTTCTGGTTGATGCAATAGTGGGGTTACAAAACAAACGCAAAGGAGAAGAGTCAGGGCAAAGCCGTGCTCAGAGACCTTGTGCGCAGCACATTCTTACGCTCCTGTGCCACTGGAATGACCTCAGAGCAGAGGAGGCCTAGGAAGGCTTGGAGGGACGGGTGGTCCTGCCCAGTCCAGGTGATGCATCTCCTCAAAACAGGCGTGATACCAACTCCTGAAGTACCACCTCATGGGAAGACGGAAAACCAGACATGTTTCACATCTCTCCGACGCTGAGCCTCACCTCTTGCCACAGTCATGGTGGCACTTTCCTGTAGGGAGGTCTTGAAGGACTCAAACCCGAAGACTTTCCGCAGTGTTCTCCGGACCCTGCCTTCCAGGCCTGGGGGAGCCTCACCACTCATCTTAGAGAAGCTGTGAACAGGGACAGGAACCGATGCTACAGCCCAACCGCCACCCTCCTGTGGCCCCACCTCATTGCCACCTACACGACCTCCCCCGTGGTTGCCCTGCCAGGGTCCCCCTTTTTTTAGGACACCCCCCCCCTCCCCCAAGGATGCTATCCAGGCCCCCTCACCGGAGGGCACCCCAGTATCGTTTATTCTAGGACAGACCCCCACTGAGGCCTCACCCATGGGGCACAGGCCGGGCACAGCTGAGGGGGCCATAGCGGCGAGGGGGCCTCGCTGCCCCCCCCGCACCCCGGGGGATGAGGCGGGGTGTATCTCACCCCCTCCCCAGGCTGTATCCCCCCGCCACCCCACGTCCCATCCCGTCCCACCCGCCACAGCCGTACCCCTCCTCGCCCCGACCCCCCCCTCACTCTTGATCAGGGTCCGGCAGGTGCTGTCGCGGCGCCGCGCGATGACGTCAGAAGCAGGTCTTAAAGGACCAGCCCCCACTTCTATAAACAGACGGCGCACCTTTTATCTCTCCTCTCCCTCCCCATAGAAGCCTGGCTCCGCCTCGCTGGTTTTCTCCTCTCGCCGGAGCAGTCCCGGTTTGACGGGAGCCCGCTTAAGGCGAAACGAGGGGGCGGTGTTGCTATGGCGACTGCGCTGCTAGCGTCATCTCCGCGCGCCGGAAGTTCGCCGCGGCGGAGGCGGAAGATGGCGGCGGCGAAGCGGAGCGTTCTCTCCTCTTTGGCGGTTTACGCCGAGGATTCGGACCCGGAGTCGGACAGCGAGGCCGGGACGGCGGGAAGCGATGGGGGAGCGGCTACGGGTGAGGGGATCGGGGAAGACGGCGGGGAGGGGAAGGCCCGGCCCCCCGCTCTGGGAGGGGAAGGCCCCGCTCGATGCCGCCTCCCCTTTCCTCATGGTTTTCTTTTCCCCTTCCTCTTCAGGCGAGAAAGGAGGCCTGGTCTCGGTTGGTTACGGGGATGACGACTTCAGCCGCGTGGATGGGGATGAGGAAGGGTATGAAGAGGAGGATGATGAGAACAGCAGGCAGTCAGTAAGTACCTCTCTGCTCCAAGAGCTTGTCCTGGTCCCTTTCACGCGTTGCAGAGGCTTTTCTCTCTCCAAAGAAAGGCCCTGAGTGGCAGCCCATACTGGAACCCAGAATATCTGACTCCTGGTGTGGATCTCAGCATTTTCCAAATACTTTTATTCACTTTGTTTTCAAGTAGAAAGCATTCACCTCGAAACCTATCGGCAGCTTGGTGCAGCTCCTGTTGCTTGTTACTGTGTTGATGCCATTTCACTCTTAATGGGAAAAAGGCTGGTACAGGTCAACAGCCATGCTAAAGGAAAATTATTCTTTAAGCATAGTTGACGTATATGAAAACCTTGTAAGAGCAACACACTGTTGCATGGTCAGCTGGAGGATTAAAAAGAATAAAGGTCTGTGACGTTTTAAATTATTGTTTTGTGTATAACTCAACACGTTCACTACATGAGGTTACCTTGATATAGTGGCGTCCTGTCTAGACGTGAGTGGCTTTTGCTTGTAGTAGGTGCATGGCACACGTGTAACATCACCTAAATACCACGATAACTCATGTATCGTGAGACAGGGCACGTAGCTCCCTACCTGTGAGTGCAGCTATAACACACAAAAGGATATATAGTTCTGACATGTGTCTGTAGGAGCAAAACAAGTTGGGGTGGGAAGGAAGGTTCTTGTCTACTTTCTTTCTCATCAACCTTTTGCTTACCACCACATTAAGAATGTGTTATCTTGTCCCTGTTCCAGTTCTTTCCTCTATTGTGTAGCCAAAAAACCAGAGCTATGTTACTGTAACCTTTCCTCATTGAAATCTACTCTGTGTGCATTAGATCAGTCTCTTATGAGATGCTCACTGTTTCCTGCCATCTGTTTTCCTAAGTAGCAGGCAACAAATTTGTCAGTCTGTTGTTCTTGCTTTTGGTTTTCTTCTGTTGCTAACTGAAGAAGGTGCAAGCAATAGCCTTCAGTGTCTGCCCCTGGTATCTGGTGTAATGAAGCTTCTTTAGTGATTCTTCTCTTTATATCCAAAACTTCTAGACCCTCTTTCAATGAGATCTCTTTAGTTTAATGAAAGTAGTAGGTGTGATACAGATGGTTCTTGGGACCAGCTGCGTTTAGTTACATTGACAAATAGGCATGTAAATGGAGTAGCCTTTTTTGCATACACAACCTTCAGTGCAGGTTATGGCTGTCCATCATCTGGGAGGTACAAGCTGCTGTTTAAATAATGGCAATTGATCAAGTCACTCTGGTGCCAGCCAGTAGATCTTGCGGTTACTGCCCAGATGCGTGCAGGTTACACAGGGTGCCTTCTCTCCAGTGCTGTTGCAGGAGAGCTATGCTTGGGTTTTTTGCATTAAATATTCTTTGGCCAGAATTGAGAGCTTCCTTGATATTACTTGTTGTAGTAGCTTGTATTAGTTATGAGCTGGTTTTAGAAAGCAGTGTGAGTTGGACTAAGGTTGTCCTGGCCTTTTATTTAAAAAAACTCTATGCTTATATTATCTACCTTAACAGTAACTGAAAAGCCTCTGTTTTTTCCAAAGACAGTTCTCAGTAATTCTTTGTTTGTTCTTTGTTTATTGATGTTGTTTCAGTGATGTCCCCTGCTAGGTTAGGAGGTTTTGGGAGCTGTTTCAGTTGCCTGTCTATAACACGAACAATTCAACCCATTGTTGCGTTGTTGAAAGTGACTTTTATCTTTACAGTATAGGTGGGACTGGGAGGGGAGAGGAATCTCACTTGGGATAAACACCAAGTTACTTGGTACTATGGTTCTTTTCTAGTTGTGAACTTACTGTTGTTAAACTTTGACAGTTAAGACTGAATTATTGGCATATGTGAATCTTTCAGAAAGGTAAGCTGGAGAGTATCTGAAGTGAAGGAGTTTGATGTCTCACTTCTGTGGGATAGGCATGTTAATTCAGGCAATTAAAACTTACTGACGTTATTGTGCGGTCAATCTCTAGGCTGCCTTGCCAGAACTTGCTTGTGTGCTAATACTCTGAGGTGGGCATTTCGTTGTAAACTCTTCCTTTCAGTTGCACGTAATCATCTCACTTTTTTGTTTTTCTTTTTGAAGCTGAAACACCAAGTTCTTGTTTTGGGGCCAAAGTTGAAATTTGTGTTGGAGTTTGGAGGAAAAACCATTCTGCTGAGTTGTGTGAGCATGAAAAACACTTTCTGCTCCTCAAACTTGTTTTGAACACAGAGTATGTATTCATGTCTAGAAACATAGGTAACTCTCCGATCCCAATGAAGTAGCCCATAGCGAAGTGGAATAGTACACTTACCTATCAGTTGGGACCAAAGCTGGAGCTTGCTTCTCTTATGGTGTAGGATTTTACAAGAGGCAAAGTTCAGCATTTTAAGCTCTCACAGGGCAGAGATTTGCCTATTTCTTTGATTTATTTCTGGGTAGAAATAAGAACCGAATGGAGTCTGTTACCTAAACCAGGGAAATGTGTCAGTGGTTCCCCTCTGTGCAAGTTCGCGTCATCTGCAAACGAGACTATGAGAGCATTACACAAGTAGGAAAGTTGCAATGTCTGCTGGCATCACCGGATCCTTGGAACTTGGTGCTATGCCAGACCCTCACCAAGCCTGCATGTTTGGATGGCAGGCCAGCTGTGTGTCCTCTGTGTATTGCTGATGTTTGCTTGGGAGTATAACGGGTCTTGCAAATGCTGCTTTTTCTGTGAGTACTGCTTAAATGAGGGCAAATGCAAAAAGCCCACCTGCCACCTGGAAGGGACAGAATTATCAAATGACAAATGCTTTTTTCCCCCCAGTTCTGTTGCTTCTTATTGTCTAGTTCTGAGCACTCAGGAGCTGCATGAGTTTTGCGGGGGATGTCTGCTACTGAGTGATGCTTTTGCCTAAAAATAAGCAAACCCAAAGCCAACCAACCACTCCTTTCCGTGACTGTAGGACTTGTTTTGTGGTCATGAGTGGGTGGGGCAAAAGTGCCTTCTCTGGAAAGGGTCTTGGACTACTGCTGGGCTGCTGAATGCAAGCCCTTTGCTGTAAGTGCAGTTACTTGCCAAGCCTGCTCTTTAAGCTTAATCCTGTAAATTCTTGTCTTGTAGGAAGATGACGATTCAGAGACTGAAAAACCTGAGGCTGGTGACCTAAAGGTATTTGAAAGTGTGGTATGATGGTGGTGGGGGGGGAAGTTCAGTACAAGAGGAATAAGTCTTAACAGCATGGCTTGGTGTGTGTTTGTGACCTTCCGTAGCTAGTTTCATACTTTCCTTTTTGTAGCTGTAACGTGTTTTTTTGACTTTAGTTCTGGCTTTGGCCAAAGGTAGTTAACCAGTTAGGCTATGGGCTGAGTAACAATCAAGATGTGCGTTCGTGAATTTATCCATCTTATGCATTAGATTTGAGGTAGGTTTTCCGACAGCATCTCACCTATTTTGCAGTGATCTGGGAGTGTGGTATTCAGTATGAATTCTCTTATGGCCAGCGTTCGTTGGAATACTTTCTTTGTTTAGAACAACTTAACGAATAAATGATACTATGCTCCTAGATGTCCTGAAATGTGTCAAAATTGATTCAGTTGTCTCCAGCTCTTTCTGTCCCTCTGAATGAAGCAGTTTTGTAAAAGTTGTACTTAAAATTTAAAAAGTGAAATAATATCCCCAGATGACAGCTATCATAAATAGTTGAAGTCATCTTTATCTTTCGATTACATCTTGTTTCTGGTGAACAGTAGGTGTTTTAACAGCACACAGAAACATACATCAGGCTAAAATCTGGAAGGCAGACAAAAGACCGAATCCGTTTGAAACTTCATAGAGAATTGTGCTCAAATTTTTATGCAATTCAATGTCCCATGCAGTATAAGCAGTCTTGTGGGATACCAAGTGAATGACAGTTGCAAGGGCCTTTATTTTATCCAGTAGCTTCCTCAAGGATGCAGACAGTCTCTAAGCTCTGTTAAGGAAACCAGAGGACTGTGCTACAAACTGAAATTCTGTAGAGCATCTGAATTAGTGTAGGGCATTGATAGGACAAGATGAAGGCAAATGAATGTGTTTACCTATTCTGCTTAAATTAGTTTTATAGCAGCACCTTCTTCCAGTTTCCGCAATATTTTAATGGATTTATAGTGATACACAGTTGAAAATCTTGGCAGCTGTACAGCAGCTGGTAAAGTCTCTTGCATCAGTGTGTGAAATATCATTAATGCCTTTGGCATACAGGTAGGAGGCACTTGGGAGTGGAATGTGTTGCCTCCTTTCTTTGTTGCAATAAAAATAAGTTACACTTTTTTTTTGGAAGAGAGGAAAAGGTAATCTCTCACTTTTATTCTTTTTCTACTTCTAGATTTTTGCCGTTGTGGCTGCTAAGCAGGCTAGCAAGATATTGTAAAAACTGCTGGATTCAAGTGTGTACTGTGAAAGAAGAATAGATGGGGTTTCCTTAAAAGAGAATTCTGGTGTACATCACCAGGGCCCTGTTGCAGCTACGTGGATTTCTGTCTCCACTAAAAGGGCTCTAGGACGTCAGGGGAATGGAGAAAAGATTTGGCAAAGAGAGAAAGAACAAAATTGGGTTATAGTATCTCTTGTCTGAGAAATGATACATTACCGAAATCTTACCACTTAATTGTGTGGCTACTGTTTTAATATGTTGCTGACATTTCATTTCGCGTTGGCTTCCGTAAAAAGCTTCTTGATTTCAGTGGATTCTGTGTGCTACTGTCTAGATGCATTTTTGCCCTTCTGAAGAAGAGCTACACACTGCCACGGAGCAGTGTTTCAGCTTCAGTGTGGAAGCAAAGAAACAGTGAATGTATTAAAAGCATTTGGTACCTTGGGTACACTTTGCAGTAGGAACTCTGCAAGAACTGAAAATGTAAATTAAAGTTAAACTTTACATTTTGTTATTTTTTTTAATTGCTGCCATCCTAACATGGCACGTAAGTGAAAAAGGGAGTTGCCTTCTCTGGCCTTTTGGGTTTTTTTTTTTCAATTCTAGCTGAATAGCCAGCTGGCACATGGGGGAGAGGCAGGAGCACACCTTTGCTACGCAGCATGCTGTGAGGCAGCCCAGTGCTGTGCTGGTAATGGGGCAGGCGTGTTGCTGTACAGCATTCTGTGGGGCACTGGTGGAGTTGCGCTAGCCATGCTGTTAAGAAATTCACTGGGGACTGGGGGGAGATGGACCATCATTGTAAAGTCGTTAAAAGTAGTTCCACTTGGAGCAGTTGCAAGTCTTTCCTATCTCCCTTTTCCACCAAGTGGCAGTGTTCTCCTCGTTCCTCCTCACGGCTTTGAGCTTGCAATATCTATGACAAACAACTAGTGAGTAAGAGTAGTAGTTACTGTAAATCCAAAGTGCGGCAAAAAGTGAGGTATTTGATTATAACTTGCTAATGCTTTTCAATAACTTTACTTTGTTTTGTCCCATCTGAGTGCTGTAGTTGTTCTTGCTGTATCAATTTCATTGTAAGACATCACAGACCTGGAAACATGTTTAGAAAGATATCATGGGCTCTTTATATATGGCTTGGGCTTTTCCAGGGTCTGAATCTGACTGTGCACAGAAGGTAAATCCTTTAAAATGCATGAATGAGGTAAAACCATTGCAATTCATCAGTTATTCAGGGCTTGAAAAGACTGTAATTATACATTCAGCATTCTTTTAGTGTTTGCCTCTTTGGACATATAGTGAATGAACTACTTTGGGATTATGTCTTGAATAATTGACGAGGACACTTGAGCCAGTTTGTGTGGAGAAGGAGTTCCCTTGTTGCTGGTGCGTCCTGTGATTTGGCCTCATTCTGCACCAGCCCAGACACAAAACCTCCATAAGGTTCAGTTGGTGTCAGTTGTGGGCATAGGCTGAGGAGAGTGAAAGTGGGGAATGATGAGAAAATCGTCTGGTAAAGTGATGGTGGGGAGAGTGGAATTTGGAGCCTGCCTCAAACAGCCCCAACAGGGAGATGTTTTCCTACCTCACCCTATGTTGTTTATATTTGTCTCAGTTTTTTGTCTTGATTCCAGGTAGTATATACCCTTGTTGATCTTGGTCAGTCATCTGAAAGTGTTCTTCTAGATCAGACTTCTGGCCTGTAGGATTTTCTGTTACCGAGCACCTGTGAACGAGTCTCAAACACTGTGTGCTTGCAGCAGAAAGCAGAATCCTCCTCTTTAAGTAGCAAAGTCAGATACCTTTCATCCTGTAACTGCATTTTGAAGCACTTCAGGGACTCATGGAAAATAGGAGATTCAAATCTAGGTAAAAATAATTGTTCTTTCAATTTTGCTCTGGGAGGATGTGCTCAGGCTCTGGAGCAGGACATATTTGTTAGAGACTGAAATCACTTCAGGGGTCCCAGGTTTTAAGTGAGCAGTCGCCAATTGTAAACAAGCAACTGTCTTTAAAAGCACTTCAGAAACAAAGCCTTCTACTTAGAAGGGAAAAGAAGTGGTCAACAGAAGCTGTTGGCAGAGGTGTGGTGTTAAAGATGGAATCCCACAGCGCGGACAGGTTATGTCTTTTCCTCAGATAACGGAGCTGTGGATATAAAACAAAGGGTGTTGTGGAAATGGGTGTGAAATTTGGTGTTCTGCTGGTATTGGTTTGGAGTGACGAGGGTTAACGGGCTGTGCAGTGAGTGCAAGTCGCTTGGGCTCTTGCCAGCAGCTGGCTATGGTTACAGCCTTGGTGCAGTAACAAGATACAAGCCTTCAGAGCTCACTAAATGGACCAGCTCTGCTGGAAGAAGGAAAATGAACCTGAAATGAAATATCGACCTTGTGGTCCAGGTCTCACCTGAGGGGTTCTGTACTTCACGTTGTAGGGCTGGATGAATAACAGGTTGCAAGCGCTTATCAAGGACAGAGCCCAGCCCTGCAGCTTGGCTCACTGGAGTTTTCACAGGGGGAAATCATTAACTCTCGAGCCTTGATTGTGGTGTCAGGACTAGCCGGTGTAGGAAAGTGGATAAACACTGCCACTCCCTTGGCAAGTGAATGCCTGACGCATGGTAACAGTTTTCTCCAAGCAGGTGGCTACTTCCATGTGTTCCTTTTCTGGTTTTGTTTTAAGGGTCCCCTCTGCATCCGTGTGGCATTGTATGGAGAGGCAGCCAAACTGGGATCTAGCAGAAGGGTGTCAAATTTTCGGAGGAGTACTGTGTTTCTGAGCATGTCTAAGTACCACCTCTTGATAGTCATCAGCTCTTTATTATGTTTAGCTTTTATTGATCCAGCATACCTGTAAAGTAGTGTTACTGTATTATGATGTGGAGGTATGTGCTAATACTTAGAGGCTTTTGATTTTCAGTGCTGTTTTTTATCTTGCCTGCCCATTAACCTGTTTGTTTAAATGCCAAAATTATATTGATTTAAAGTAAAAGTGGTAAGTGCTCAGAACAAGTAAAGATGTGTGTGTGTGCAGTAATCCCTGTAATTAATTCTTATTTTGATAAGGCATATTAATTTTTCTGAATTCAAGATACATTCATTAAGCCAGCTTCTCAAAAGATGCCTGAACCTACTCAGTAACTTTCACCTCAAGTATAACTGTTCTGCTCTGAAGAAGGAGAAAAATTGTATTTGGGAAAAGTTGTATCATTAAAGCACTGCTGTTCAGTTTAGGTGTTCCACAGCAAACTGTATAAAAGGAGCTGGCATTAATCAGCTTTAGAAAAGAATTTGAATCTTTTATTTTGGCGGTGGCAAATTATGAATGTTGTTTAGGAAATACGAGCCCTTGATGCTTTCAGTTGTTGAAAGGTAGTCTTAAAATTGCTACTTAAATATGTTAGAAGTCATATAACTGAAGAAAATGTATTAAAACTGCTGTTTTACCCCAAACCAGTGCACTCTGCGGTGGCTGGAGTAGCTGTGTATTAGTCCTCTTGCAGTGGCTGTATCTGGTAGGGTATGACTGGTTTGTAAGTGTTGTAGGAAGGTGCTCCCAATGTCTCATCAGAAGCAAAAAAAAAAAAAAAAATCATTATGGTTTGGGGTTGGTTTTTTTTTTTTTTTCTGTCCCTCCTCCCTGGCTTTTTGATGCTATCTGGGTTAGTATTGGCTTCTGATGGCAAAAGAGCAGCTGTATTTTAAAAACGACCTTGTGTTATGCATGACTGTCCTGCGTACACTTTTGTAAACACTTTCAAACCATGAAGTGTGCAATTTCCAGGGCTAGGGTTAAGGTTAGGTCTCTAGTTGTTTGTTTCCCACTCATTCCTTTGCCTGCGAGCACCGCCTGAAGGTGCCAGTGATAAGCACCGCAGTCTCAGATTCTTCTTTTTCTGTATTCTAGCTTACTTTTAATAGAATTGTGTAAAATGCTGTCTGCGCTTCCAACTCGACGTAGTTTTCCCTCTGTTAGGTTTGGCATGCTGTTTTCCAGGACTCTGTCAAGGGAACCAGGAATTTGGCGGTTCAGCAGTCAGCATTCCGTGAGCCTTTAGGGGGAGCAGAGTTAACTCGGCTTCTAATGCTGTCCTCTGCACTATTACAGTGAGGGCTCAGACATGAAAACAGTTAATACCTGGTTCCCATTTTTTAACTAGGTGGCTGACCTTAGTTATTGCCGGAGAATATCAGCGGCAGTTAAACAGTTTTGCATGCAGGAAACAATAGTATTCAGCATCTGTGATTATTCTGTCCCTTGCCCCACATATTTCTGTGTCTCCAGCTCTGTCTACCTGAGAGGGTGATAGATCACAGCATTGTTGGGCTCTGAAGCTGGCTTACCTACTTGAGAGCTGCTGGCTGCGATCCAGCTCTTGAGCTGTTTGGAAGATGAGACATGTCCATGGACATGCTTGTTCCTTCCTCCCCGCCAGGCATACATGCTGCGGCAGACTCTTCACTCCCTGCAGTGCTAAATACCACGGATTATTGCCACAGGTGTGGCTCGCCTTTCTCCGAAGGAAGAGCCAGCCTTTTTCTGTTTGTCTTTAAACTTGAAGAAAAGTCCTTTCTGGAGCTGCTTCCCCTTGCATATTTCACCTGATAAAGGTCTAAGTTCTTCAAGTCCAGTTCTGTTGTTGCAATTATTTCTGTCTGCTGTACTGAAATAGGCTGGTCTGAACTTGCATGTTGGTGCTTGTCAGTGAGAGTCTGAGCAGTCAGCACAGATGGAGGATTGCCTCAAATACCAACAAATATCTGAAAATAGCTTCTTCCAGCTTCCCCATTCTGAGCACACACAGAAGGACCAAAATCTGCAAAAACTCTGTGGGATCCATCCATGGAGGAGCACATATCCCAGTGAGGATACTTGCTTTTACGCCCTGCCTCTACTCCAAACCATGAAGAATTTTCAATACTAGGGAAGAAATCTTTTGCAAGAAGTTAAGTTTGTCAGTTCTCATGAACCTTTCCTTTGCTGCTGTGAGGCTTAAGATTTCTCACAGCCCAGCTTCACCTTCTACTTCATCGTGCACCACAACAATCTGTAAAAAAATAAAATCATCGAAGTAGCTTGACACCTCAAGCCCTGTCACATGCTGCTGATATTTCACCTGTGAGTTCCTGTTTCCCTGTAGGAAGCAAAAGTGACTTGAAAGTGGAATTTATGGGCTCTGCAGACCATGATGGCTTCAGGTGGAGACTGCTGGGAGCTGTGCCGCTGGCTGCGCTCAAGGTGTGGAAGCTGTTAACTGCTGGTGTGCTCCCATGGGCTGTGCAGTCTTCCATGCAAGCTGTTTTGCACATTTACACCACTGCGCCCTGGTTGGTGTCTGCGCTGTGGAGAGGTTGTTACTCTGTGGTCTTGTAAAGCACGTGCACGGGGTGATCTGCAAATGTTAAACTTGGAGGTCCCCTAGCAGCACAGGTGGAGACGGAAAGAGGAAGCAGCCAACCGAAGCGGGTAGCTTTGGGACCAGGGTGCTGTTGTCGTATGGCAGACATTATTAACTGTACCTCCACTTGGAAAGTGCGAGTTCTGGCACACAGTTCCTTGGCTGGAAACTACTTCTAACAATAATCTTTGTCAAATATTGAGATAGCATATGTTGGGTGAACGGAATCAAGTTTCAAAGAAGCTATTTAAAGGCTTTTATGCTATGAATGCTTCCCTTCTAAAGCATTTTCTCACTGAAATGTTTTGCCAGATCTTGGTTGGGGTTTTTCAGTGTTTTTTCAATGACATTGAAAGTGAAGGTGGATTTTTAGACTTAAGTTGGCTTAAAAAGTGAAAGACAGTGTCAGCTACCCGTGTTCTTTGCTTTATAAGATGCTTAAGGAATGTCTCGGGAGTTGACTCTTTCCTGACTTGTTCTTCCTTCCCTTTTTGTCTGTGATAATAGTATCTCAAAATAGGTAGGTTTGTACAGACCGTATGTAAGTGTCACTGAAGATTGGATGCATCATTTTTTTTCTATACATGGCTTATTTCTGAGCTGTTGTGCTTCTCTTAGTACCTAGATCATGGTCCCTACAGTTTTTTCTTAGTTAAATTTCTTATCCTGTGCTGGGCACTTTGCCTGGAGCTAGGTATCAGAGCTGGCAAACAGGATATGGCTGTAGGAAATGGGGTTGTTTCAGGCTTTCTCTTGGGATTCTCCTCTCTCACAATACAAGAAAAAAGGGGGGGAGGAGGAGTAAAAGCGCTGTACTTCTGGTCCCTTGCTTTCTCTTCCCCAGGCTCTTGACACGCACTCTGTTTGCTGCCCTCAGCCTGGGAGCACACCAACATCAGGCAGATCTGGTGAGCAAGAAATGAAATAGTTCTTGTCATGCACTTTTAATATTAAATGAGAAGTTTCTGGTGTTCTCTTCCAATGAGCACTTCTGTATGATCACTGACTGAGCTTGTAGAAAAGCAAGAACATAATTGCTACTATGTTCCTTTGAAAAAAGACAAGAAAAAAAGCAAGCAAACAAAAAAGACAAGAAAAATAAGCCCAAAAAAAGCACACGTGAGCCAGGGTTTGGTGAGGTCTTTCTCTTGCTGCCTGCATATAAACGTTTCACCCACTTGCTCTGGCAAAGCCATCTTCACCATCAGCTTAGACAACTCTTCTAACAATTCGTGCTAAGTTACAGCGTTTCTTTCCATCGTACTCAGCCAAATGAGACTGTTGATGTGTTGAGACCCCAGGAGATAGTCTGAATTGTAGAGGAGGAAAAAATTACAAAACCTTCTTGCTGGTGCTTGCTCAGATGAGAGGAATCCACTGTAACAGCTATTGCAGCAGCAGGTCCGCTGGCTGCTAGTGGAAGGACCGCACTGAAAAATTCTCAGCATTAATATCTTCAAACTAAGCCGCTAAGTATGACAGCAGCGTGACTGGTCTATACGTTTTGTGGCTGTCAGTTCAAATTGGCATTAAATTTCGTTATGTGCAAGCAACCAGGTGAAATAGTTGTGGGACAGAAGAAGTTCTGCAATGCAAGAGCATTCTCTGAAAAAAGAGAAAATGTTGTTGAGGGGTACTGAGGAAGCTTCCTAGCTAATTTTTTTGATACTAATTGGAAGTTAATGGAAAAATGAAGGTGTAGGGCTAAGTTGGCTGTAAAATCTGGGAACACAATTGAGCGGAGGCAAATCTAGCATCAAGTTCTCCGATACTTAGAATTTGCGTCGTATTTAAAGCAATCAGTTTGAGGGTTTTTTTATCTTTTCTGCCTCCCTGTTCAACCATTTCTTGTAGTTGGAGTACACCTGCGCTAACATATGCAACTGCTTCTATGAGAAATTGTTGGTGAATTTGTACCTTTTGGCGACAGTTAATGCCAACTGTTACATTTGATGTGAGCTTTGTACTGGATTTATGGATCTTGTTTCAGGAAGGATTTAGCAAGCATTGTTGTACGTCAGTCCATTCTTTCCATTAAATAAAGCTGTTCTGGGCAAGCCTTTCCAAACTTGAATTCATCAGTCTCAGATTCATATTGTTTTTGCTTCCTTCCTTTAATCTCTGTTCCACACTGTGAGGATTGTGTTTGGTTGTTTTTATTTTCCATGAAACCTGAGCAGAGACTGGTGTTTATGTAACTGAATGGAAACACTCTACGACTGAAAAGATTGTCTATATTTCACCTCAGCAGGTGAAATCTTAAGCCAAAATGTGGCGCTTTCCTTATGCGTGTACACCCCCCCCCTTCAGCTTGCTCTTCTTCTTTAACTGGTTATGATACATGAAAACTGAAGCACCAAATTGGGTTCATATCAGTCAGGCTCTTGCAGGTGGCGTTGTCTTGCCCAGGGCTCGGAGAAGCATTTGTCTTGGGGAAGTAGAAAAAATGGAAAACCTTTTCCTGAACGCATACAGGAATAGGAATAGAATGGTGAGGCAATGTGTAGAATTGCTCTTAGAAACACAGAAATTGTGACTGATGTTAGTAGCCCAGTTAAATGTCATTTTTTTTTTCTGATTTGTTTTTTTAATGCTTTGTCTTTGCTCATAGCAGTTTGTGCTCTTCAGAGGCTGCTCTTTGCTAGTCTCCAGATCAGGGGAAAGGACTCTGCCTCCTGCTTGTCGTCTTGTCTTTCAGTCCTCTTCCAACTTGGCTCTGAACCACCACGGCATCCCTCAACGCCTGTCAGTGGGTCTCTTGGAGCAAGGCCGTCTGGCTTTAGGCCCCTGGACAGTTGGTCTTGTGAGATCTCGGCTGCAAAGTAGATAGCAGCCAGAAAATCAACTTGCTGAGTGTATGAGAGGAATAAAATACAGTACTGTTGGTTTTGTTTGTTTGGGGTTTTTTTAACTTAATCTAGCCATTCTTAGAGATCATTGTGTAATACAGATGGGACAAAATGACTAGAGAAAAAGAATGAACACAGGAAGCTGCTTTTTTTTTTTTTGCCCAAGTTTTGTATTTCTGTGATGGTAGAGAGAATTTTCAGCGTAACTAATGTTTCCAGGCTGACTGTGCAAGTAGTGAGAGACTGACTGCAAAAGTAAATTCAGAGATGCTCCCGTACAGCCTTTCAGCAGTCAGGCTTGTGAAAACTATGCCGGGTTGGAAGGTGCCACTAGTGAAGTCTTAACCTTGTTATTTTTCAGTGATCAGGGACCAAATGGAAATGATGCCTGTAGCTCTGCAATACTTGAAGGCTCTAGTAGCTTTCATATATTAACTCTGAGAAAGAGATTTGACATGAATCCCCTCTGCGTGGAACCACTCATCTGCTTGATTTTGTGCTTTTTATGTGAGATAACAATACATAACATGGTGGTATTGATGGTGTAGTAATCTGCAAAATGATCACTTTGCCCTGAATGGATTTAGGTAAATTCTCTACTTAAAATTCAGTTATCTTCCAAATTTTCCATTGATTAAATGTGTTTGACTTCCTTTAGAAATCTCTTGTCTGTGTGTAAATACTTCTTCCATTTCACAATGAAAAGATAGCAAGCATGCAGCATTTATTGTACCCTGTTATTCAGTGATTCTCTATCTCATTCAACTTAATATTGGATTAGATCTGCAGAAAACATGGCGGTTTCTTTTTTTTTTAACATACTGTCTTTTCTAGTCAGTTCACTGTACTCAACGCATTCCCTTCAGTTAGCCTAAGGGAGTGTAGGACAGTTCTTGTTGGATGATTACTCCACTGAAGGTGTTCAGGCTGTCCTTAAGTTCTGGATTTTCAGTAGATATCGGAGGCTTGAACAAGACTGCTTAAAGCTCGCATCTGCCAAACTGCATGTCTTTGGTCAAGTTGTTGGTACTTGCCTTGCCATAGTGCTAGACAGTAAACTGAGCAAATGTGAACAAGCACCGAAGGAGGAGTTGGGTCATCCCTTTGTTTTCTGAAGGCGTTTAAGAGGCTTGAAAGTAGTCCGACTTAATGAAAAGCTGTGTTGATGTCTTCAGCTTGTTAATGATGGAGCAGTGGGTGTAGGTACGCAATAATTCATTGGTAAGCAAAATTCATATCCTCTGGGCAGTGAGGTGTGGCTATAATATGTTAGTGAACTTGTTTTCTTTTGCTTGGTGTAGCGCTGGGGTTTCTGATGCCTTGGCTATAGCCTGAGGATGTGGAGATGAGACTCGCTAGAGCGGCTGTGGTGGAACGGGTGTGGGCGACCAGGCGAGGTAAATACACAGCGGCAGCCTGATAGCACTGGCTTTATTTAGCCCGCCACAAACGGGGCAGATTTGTGCCGTACCCCTACGATTAAAGAATACAAATTAAAGAACAGCCTTAGTTCCGGTGAAAGTAAACTTACTAATGATTCTGGAAATTCATAAAACATACTATTTAACACATCTGACACTTCAAAGGTATTTGTCTAATGTAAGGTACGTAACAGGAGAGGTTTTGGCAAATTATCTCTCAGAATATTAGTTCATGTTTCCTGAGAATTGTGTGCTTATGCTTGGTGCTGGCTCCAAACAGCTACAGGATACTTGAAAATGGGCTTCTGGAAACTTCAGAAATACAGCAAATACCCTTGCAACCCTGTTAACTGGCCAAATAAGAGGGCAATCTTCTTGAGGGCATTTAGTACACGTCTAAAGCACCTGAATTTGACTGTGCCATTGGGTTGCTTAAGTGCCTTCTTGGCAATATCGGTCACTCGGGTTTATTTCCTCTTGCCTTTGTGTTCTTGGATGGTGAGAGGACAAGTGGGCAGAAGATGGGAGGGATAATGGAATAATAAATACAGTGCTGGGTAAGAGGAAGGATCAAGAGTCCACTTAAAACAAAACTTTCAAAAGATAAAGAGTGCAGGATGTAGTTTGGTCAGGGTTGGAACAAAAGCAGTTCCCTCCTTTCACCTCAACCAACGTATCCATGTTGTCTCAAACCAAGGCAAGAAATACTTTTAATTACTTATCTAGCAAGTTCTCCCCCTAAAGGGAATAAAGCAGCCTTCTGACCCTGTGTGTTTACTGCCTCGTGAGTCACTGTATGCTGCCGGGACATGTGTTTCCCTTGTATCTGTAGCTCTATGAACTTCATCCCGCGTGCAACATTTGCACGCTAATCTGAATTTGTCCTCACAACCTGTTAGTTACCGCAGCATTGCCCCCGCTTCTCTGGTGGCAAAGTGATGCTCGCCACCTCAGTGCCATGTCAATGTGGTTGAGGCTCGCCACGTTAACGCTGTGGCTGCGTAGGTTTGTGGAGAACACCGCCTGGATTCCCTGGATTCCTCTCTAGTGCTCTCGCCAAAGAGAGCTCCTTCTCTTGGTGTAAGTTTTCTGCTTTGAAACGTCATGCTTCTGCTTTAATTTTTTTTCTGCTTGCACTGTTCTTTCTGAAGACCCTGGGAGAAGAGGTGTTAATGCCCTACACCAAGTGCGTTAGCTTAGAGGGGTTGGAGCTGTTACACTACAGTCCATCTCACAAAGGGGCCTGGGGCCTCGCCAGCTGGCCAGTGAGAAGATGCGTGTTCCTTCGTGTACATTTTTTTTTTTCTCAAATAGCATTAGCCTTGTATTTTTCTGATCCCAGTGTACTTATGGAGAAACAGTGCTTTTTATTTTGCCATGAATGGCTATAAAAAGTGCCTTGTAGCAGTTAGTCCCACACAAAGAATTGGGTTTTCTTCTTCCAGAAGGCTTTGGCTTCTCTGGAAATTGGTGGCGTTTCACAGTGAATTTGGCACAGCCTGTTCCCAGATCTGGCTTGGTGACCTTGTTACTTTCTCCTTACCTTCTGCATCTGTCACCTGATTGGAAATGGAGTAAAAGGGGGGGGGGTTCGAGAGTGGTAACTAAGCAGCAAGGAGGCAGCATTATGTCTGTGTCAGGTTGAATGAATAGCTTCAGTGTTTGGAGGCAGCGAGGAATTTTGGACGCACAGTCCAGTGAGTCACAAAAGGTCTTTGGGAGGGAGGCGGGGGGAGAGGGCGATGTTGGGATACAGCTGATACTGTTTCAGAGACTTTGTGCTGAACTTGGTATCGCTTCTGACTCTCATGGCGTCTTTCAGAAGCACCAAAATATTTGAACGTTGGTCTCAATATGGTGGAAGTGTATTTAATTAAGAGTGTCTTATCCTACATAACACCTCCTGCTCAGCAGATGCTGGTGCAAACATCTGCTGTGCTCCTGCAACTGAAGGAGCCTTAATTTATATCAGCGTGACTATGGAGGGCTTAGCTGTGCTGAGATGATCTCCCAACAGAGCATTGCAAGTGAGTGGAGGTTGCCCTTGAGTTTCTGTAGAGTAGACCGGCTATATCACTCCTGGAAAGTAGAAGCCAAGAGAGAATTGACAGTGAGGAACGTTCTTCCGAAATAGGATCTGCATCACCACCACGCTCTCTGGCATTTTGGTTCGTAGAGGGTTTATCAGCCAAAGCCCTGAATGGCACAATGACAGAAGTGAATGCTGGCACCACACACAACTGGCAAACCTCGGCAGCCCGGGCCCCGGCAGAGCCCTGGGTGGCTGCGGAGGTGCCTGTCGGATGCTGCTCTGAAGTTGCTGTGCTCTGCCGCAGGCTCTGGGAGCATTTCAGCTGTTTTTATGGTACTCTGGTGAATGCTGACCCTGCTTAGATGACTGCATAGAGGACTGCAAGTTGCGCAGGCCTGTGGTAGGCATTCCTAGGGCTGAAGCAGCTTTCCGTGGGCTGGATCCAGCTTGTATTTAGCTAGCTAGGCTCTAAAACATTGACTCTTGGCTAGTGCCAAGGGCCAGTCACCAAAAAGGAAGAAACTATGGTTTGATCTGTTTTGAGGAAAGGCTTCAAGTATAGCAGTTTTCATGGAATTAAAAAGGAGCTGAGTGTCCAGGACTCATTGAAACAAAGCCTTAATTCTTTCATTAAACTTAGACTTTAGCTTTGAAAGGAAGCGGAGCATCCTGTTAGGCTTTGACTTTCCATGGTACAAATTATCTATTTGTTATCTAATTGTTATTATCTAATAACTTGCATTTCATTCTTAATTTTTATTCTTTTGTCTCGTAAGTAATGCTTAAATTTCTAAACAAATGGACAGTATAGCTTTTTATGTTGGAAACATACCTTGACTAAAATCTGTTTCTTCCCCTTTGCTCCCAGGAATTCTCAGAACTGGAGAAAAGAGATCCTCAGGAGCTAGTTGGTAAGTTTGCTCAGAAGTATTTATTCACATCTTTTTGTCAAATTAGACCTTATAGCCTCCCCCTTTGTAAAAAGCATTTTCACTCTGTTCTGACAATGCTGCAGTTTGAGTTGTTGCCTGCAGTGTTTTCTCGCAGTGGAATATTTTCAGTGAAGTTTTCTTTTGGAAGAAAGGTACCATGCCTAAAAATATGAAAACGTTTTCACGTGTTACATGTCTAAGACATATATGTAAAGGGCAGTGTTGGTGTTTTTCTAGATGAGCTTAAAAACAATAAAGCGGTAGCTTTGTCCAGACACCTCTCAGAGCCAGTATGACCAGGAATGATGACAGATGCTTTGTTCTGTGGCTTCAAAAGCTTACCTAAAATATCCCCACTTAAATAGATTCACATAGCGATTTATAGCTGCTGTGTTGACATAGCGTGCCAAGTGTTTTCTAATGGTTACTGAAACTTTTGATTTTTGTGACATGTTACTTTTTCATGGCACCTGGAAAAAAAAGCTTGGAAAGTCCAGGATCATCAGCTTGAAATAGTATCCTCTGCTTGGTCTCTGTGGAGCTGTACAGTGTATTTTATGTTGAAGCTCTGACTATCTTGAACTAACCCTTTGTTCCTGAGACTACTAATACAGTTGTGTGGTAGCCTGTAATAATATCATTAAAAAAAAATCATGAGTTTAGAAGTTGCTTCATTATCTGTCAAGTCAGCTTGTCAAGGCTTAAGCATGAAATATCAGCCCTACAGTGTGATAAACATAAAATAAGACAGTAAGTACTAGGATGCTAAGCTATGACTCCTACAACAGCCATCACTCAGGAGTTTTGGACTTAAGTCCTTTTCAGTTGGCCTGCCCAGACTTTACACTAACCCAACTGGTATGTTGAATTTCCAGCTGTTAGGGGGTAAAACTGCTTTAACCAGTCTCATCATAGAATGCAACAGAATTCGTTCTCCAAACTACTGATCTGCCTCAAAATGCCCACTAGAAACATAGATGAGACAACAGCATTTAGGCTAAAAAGTAAAGAATATCTGAAAGCTAACAGCCCTTCTACTCCCTACTTTACATATGGGTGAAGCTCTACACTTGTAAAGCAATGTAGTGGGAAATCCTTTCTTGGTTAAGGTATAAGGCTCAGGTTACAGTTTAGTTAGTCCCCCTTTCCCCCAGTGGCTGCCCATCCACAAGAGATTGGAAGGTTGAATCTTATTTGTCTCATAATACCCAGATTTGCATACAAGCTTAAAAGCTGCACAGAGGGCACTTACTACAGCGTCACCCACTTGTGAGTGGACAGTGTTGGTGAGTCTGAGACCCAGATTAAGGTTTGCAATATATCTTTAATATCCTTTCCCAATAGCAGCACACACAGAGCAACGTGTGGGCTAGCTTTGTGCAGAACCAAGTTATTCGAGGTCAGTATACTTGCCGTGCTGGATTCTGTAGGTCTTTTGCATTAGACCATGTCTTGTCTTATCTTATCTAGTTGAAATGGAACTGTTGCAAGAGCCTTATGGTTGGTCTAACATGAGAACCACTCCCTTCCTGGAAACTTGGGCTTTTAGAGTTAGAATTCTTGAATGGAAAAAGGTGCAGGAATTTTCTGACACAAAGCAAGTAACTTCTCCAATGTGAACATCTAAAGTTTTGTCTAATATCAGTATGTGGAAGTCGAAGTTGTCCTTAAGACAGTTTTCCACAATTGCTTTTTGCGTTAGAAGCTTGTGGGTCTGCCCTTCTCAGAAGATAACCTTACATTGTTCAGCATCGCCTTTAATAAAGTCCGTGGTTATGTAGTTGCTGAAGTACAGCATAAATGTAGGCTCCTGCCAAAAGTAATGTTTCTGTTTTAAACTCCCCCGGACACATGCTAAAGTTTGTGTGCCTTGAGCTGATTTGGGAGTTGGAGCCAGCTGAGATCCACCTTCACTGCTTGGTTTTTTGGTTTGGTTTTTTGGGTTTTTTTTTTTGTTGTTGTTTTGTTTTTTTTTCTTTTCTTTTTTCTTTTCTTTTTTTCTTCTCTTCTGCAAGGCTTCCAGCTGGATCCATTCCCTGGTCTGCTCAGTGCGTGCTAGGTGAGTGCTAGAGTTGACACAAAGAAAGCAGCAGGGATGAGCAGCTGGGAAAGGGCATGGTCCTGAAGTAGTGATCACGTAATCAAAGAACGGGAGGGGAGGTTTCCCGCAGTAACTGCCCTGCGGTTGAGAAGGAAGTATATGTGAAACTTATTTTGATAGCGTTCTGCATCAGTGTTGTCCTTTCAGGTTTTTTTGTACCACTCTGCAGAGTACATGGTGCTGGCGGACACTGCATTTGCTGTTTCCTGCAGCCTTACAAAGTAATACTTTTAGGATGCACTTTTTTGCCCTGAAGCTCTTTGCAGCATGGTTGTTTACCTTTCGTACTGTAAGAAATGTTCTCTCTAGCCCTTAGGATATCTGAGCACAAAGTCAGTGTTCATAAGAGCAGAAAATATGGCTGAGTCGCGGGTCTCTTTCTGCATTTCTCAGCCCACAGAGCAGAAAGGGAACTAGTGTCCTTCCATGGATGGGTGACTCACTGGCATGTTGTTGCCTCCAGTTCTTCCCTCTGATTTGGCTGTTCTGGTGCCAGGAAATCAGAAACCCACACACACTGGTTTATGCCAAGCAGACTTGATTAGAGTGCCAAAGAATGCAGTTTTAGAGACCAGGCACCACCGGTTTGCATGTCTCCAGGGGAAAGCCGTGCCCCTCTGATCACCCTTTCCAGGTCTTTGCTTGGTTTTTTTGCCTAGTGTGGCCTTTATAGACAAACTGGCACCTGATGCTGCCTGCAGCCCCTTGTGGCTGCTTAAGATGCAGCATACAAGTGAACCTTGAAAAGGACAGGAGTTCTTAATCCTACATGGGGAGCAGTGTTATTCACTGAGCGCGCCGAGGCAAAATGCTTTACCAGATCTCAGCTGATCCACATGCCAGTCTGTCCAGGTACAGCCAGCTCTCTGTTCCTATGTTCTGTATTCTTTTGATTTTCTCTGCACTAGGAAAAAGTGTCTACCCATCTGTAGGAAACAAAGCTCCTGTGTGCCCCCGGTCCGTGTCTCCAGCAGAACCTTTGGACTGTGAGCAGTCATTTCCCCCTGGAAGGAACTGAGCGCGGTTTGCTCTATGGCACTTTCTCTCCTGCTACGCAGCACATCTTTGTGCTGTTGGATATACTCATCAAATAATCCATCTATGTGAAACTAGCATTTCCATGGTCTGCCTCGCCAAGATCTGGCAATCAGATATCCTCCATTGACTACTGAGGTGCTGAATGCTAGGTGCACCCTGATAGTTGGCCGTGCTTTTGCCTTCTACGCAGAGTGCGGGAGCAGCTAAACGTATCTGCCTTGCCACAATGCATGTGCTGGCTGCACAGAAAGCTACAAGCACCTATTGCTTGTGCTGATGAAATTCTTAACTTTTAGGTCAGCTTGCGGAAGGAGAATACACAGGCTAAGCACCAGTGGCAGTGTCCTTCAGCAGCAGGACGCTTTGAGTTGCAGACATGGCAGTGCCTTGGCTCCTACTTTCCTGAACCCCCATCTGAGTCATGGGATCTGCTGTATGGCTTTAGTTCTTTATCCGGAATGTGAATCTGATTTGGGGAAGATATTTACTTACTGTGAGCCAGAATCTGGGTGTGCCCTTAGTGATTAATCGTGCCAACGGTTAATTTCCTGAGGTCCCCACATGGAGATCCTCTAGGCTGTGTTCCAGCAAATCACAAGCCCTGTTAGAGACTGCAGTCAGTGTCACTATCTGTGACTCATGTAAAAGTAAAACTTTGATCTTGGCAGAAATAACAGGATGCACAAAGCAGTTGGATGTATCCTGTCAGGACACACCTTGTTGTTAGCTGTCCATCTGCGTTTATTGCTGTGTAGGCAGCAGAAGGCTGTGCTTGCAACTTTGAAAACGTCTCTTCTACAGGAGCCTGTGGCCATACCTGCAAATTCCAGGATTACCTTGAATGATAATCCCAGCTGCCCCTTTTTCTAGGGGTGGAAAGAGGCTGCGGCGTCGGCCATTCTGCTGTTTGGGGAGGAAGTTTGAGGACTGCTTGAGGGCATGGATAATTTGCACTTCCTTACTGTAAAATAAGCCTGAAGGGGTTAAACTCATCCTTTTCTTCCTAATGATGTGGCATCTGGGTCTGGCTGCGATGTGATGAAATAACTGAGTAATGGTGAATACTTGTCTGTGCTCAGTTTGTGAGGTGGAGCGGGGTGCGCGTAGCCTCGCTGCTGACTCAGCTTTCAACTGCGTACAGCTATGGCAGGATTGCAGTAGACAAAGATGTCTTGGTTCCAGTTCCTTGTAAGGTATTAAGAGATGCCTTCCCCCATCAGTATCACGTTGATAAATGATTGTTTTCACATGGCTCAAATAAAAGAGCAAATGAACACCAAAACCTGAAAAGTCAGGGGTCAAAATATATTGTCTCATAGGGAGCTCTTGTTCCTCTGCCAGTGTTGTTTCTGTTTCAAAGGAGCTTTGAATTGATTGCCAAACATACTCTTATGACTTTGACCTCTTGCCAGACAGAGTTCTTGCCCATAGTTCCTGAGCTTACATGAACCCACAATTCCCCTTCCCATAAATGTTTTGTTTCTCTGTGTCTCTTCTGGTCATCCGCAAAGATAAGGAGCGTATGGGATGTTGAACTTGGAGCTAGGCTTTCTTTTTTTTTGAGTTTTTTTATTTTGTTGGTTTTTTAGGTCCTTTCTTTGTCTTATGAAGTCTAGACTTGGTGGCCTTTTCTTCTTTTTAAGGTTTCTGCTGATGCTGTGAATCTCTTAAGCCATTAATCAGCTTTCACCTTTTCCGGAAAGCCTGGTGTGCCGTTTATTATGAACACTTCTGTCTATTTGCTACTGTCTCTCTGGGTTCCTGAAACTCTAATTAAACTAGAGGCTTCCCCATCCCACCAGCAGCTGTAAGCTATAGCAAATGTCTGCCTTGCTCCAGTTTGCCTGCCTTTCTCCAGGGGCTCTGGCAAGCTTTCCTTCTTCCATAGAGGCACCCTCTTAGTAAATGCCAAAGGACACTTTTTGTTCCTTACTCACAACTGCTGAAGAATTTAACCCTCAGCAACATCTTGATCAAATAGAATGAGTGGTCGCCTGCCAGCTTTGCAGCTCCAAAGGATTTTGTCCTTAGTGCTTTACATTTGTACAAAGGAAGTGGAAACTGTAGCAGCACTGAACGTGTGTAGCGTTGATTATCTGTAAGCTCAGCTATCTGACGCCCTGTGCTGGAAGGCAGGAGAGCACGCTGTGTTCAAATGCTGGTGTCTGTTCTTTGGGCCCTTCTGGGCTATCATCAAAGGAGCTGAATTTGAGCATGCTGGAACTGCAGTTCCAGCTTTTACTGGCAGCTTTTATTGAAGAATATCTAATTGAGGAGCCGTAAATGTGAATGGCTTTCTTGATATGACATCTGTGCTGCTGTCAGGTCTCTTATCCACTACAGACTATGACTCTGGGATGTGTTACCGGTATAAATGATGGTTGAAAACAATCCCAGCTGCTTAAATGTGGCACAGATCTCTGCTCCAAGACATGGCTAGAAAACTGCTTGAGTTTCCCATGATAGTGGTAAAGCAGCAAGCAATAGGGGGTAACATGGCAGTTTCTTTTGCCAATAACTTGTTAAACTAATCTTTACAGGGCAATCAGGTACTCTAATAGTATATTGCAACACAAACAGCTATAGAAATCCGGCAATCTGCAGTCCTGCAGAACGAGTTGTTCTTTCTAGCAGTAGTCTGACTCTGTAAGCAAAGATAAAAGTGCCTTTTAAGAAAACGTTAACTTAAGGATGAAATGTAATTTCCTTTGGTTAACTCCTTCAGTATTGCCAGAACTCATGCCCAGTTTGCTCTCTACAGCTTCTTTTTCAGAGAGAGTGCGGAACATGTCTCCAGATGAGATCAAAATCCCTCCTGAGCCTCCTGGCAGATGTTCTAACCACTTGCAGGTTGGTATAAGTCCACTTAATTTTTTTTAAAAAAGGCTCGCAATTCAGTAGGGAGGGGGAATATTTGGGTATTCTGCTCAGTATTTTTGCACAAGTCAACCCAGCATTGAAGCTGGGGTTTTACCACACTGAGTTTATGAATGCACTGTATTAATGCTTTAGACTTTAGGGCAATTCTAGTTTAGGAATCTCAAAGTAGCTTAAAGCTGTTTTCCAGCCTCTGTGGGTCACTTAGGCTTTAAAATGGCTCTTGATCCCACCAGTGACACAGAAGCAATGTTTACTGTGAAGGCTGCTATCCTCTTACCTCAGCAAATTCAGCTCCGTAGGAAAGAACAAATCATTGTTTTTCTTATACGGGCCCGAGAATCCCCTAACTGGAATAGTTGAGGCAGCATTGACTGGATTCCTTTTCCACCTACGTATCTCTAGATGATAAACATTTAGAGGGAAGGCTGGTAGCTTAGAGGCAGCAAAAGAAAACAAATGCATGTTTTCTCTGGTGCACACCCAAATAATTGCAGTAACCAACTTTGCAATAACCTTCTGTTCTGTCTCCTCCTCCTGATGCAAACGAAAGAGCAGGGACTGCTGTTTCCTACCACCCATTTGAGTTTTAACTGCAGCTATCTGCCCAGTAGAAAGACAAGTAAAGAATCACTTCTGCAATGTGCTATAAGCTATCAATGTGCAATGGGTGATTCAGAATGACTCGCCATCCAGATCACCCTTTCTTCTTCTCCGCCGTGTACCTGGGCACACCCATTCCTCCTCCTGTGCTGCAGGAGGATTTTGCCATTCTGACATCAATGAATCAGAGTGCGTTAGATCTGAGGAATGCAGAGACCTTGAGAGAGTAGACAGAATAAAGCAGATTTTCTTCCCCTTTGACAACAGTTTACTGTGTTAAATCAAAGGAGAACTTGTCCTCTGTTAGCAGGTCAAACCACATCTTAGAACGCTTTGAGCAAGGAGATGAGATTGTTCTTTAGAGAGGCAAAATGTTCTAGGCTTTTCATTGTTGATTTGCTCTTTCCTTTTGTCAGATTCTTCTCTAATAAACTATATCTTGAACTCTGCCGAAGGGTGTATTTCTTACTGTAAAGTTGACTAAGAAGTTCCCCATCTGTGGACTTTGTGAACTATAGCACTACCTGCACAGGGAGGGGACAAAAGGGAACACCTATTCAATCATTTCTACTCCCCAAATTCACCTTTTTTCAGTTGTTTCTTCAAACCTCACGATGTGTGTGCTGGATGTGAAGATTGTGTAATTTCTTCGTGCTAATTTTGGGAGGACCTGGTGAAAATTTATCTTAAGGCTTTTTTTTTTTTTTAAGTTGATGAAATAGGAGTTTCATATCAGCTGTTAACAATCCTCTTTTATTCCAGCATCGTCAAACCCTTAGACAATAGTCAGTTCCTTATTCAAGTTGACTGTCCATACAGAGGGAGACATGAAGTGACTTATCCAGAAGCAACAAAGGAAAATTGACTCAGCTCTTCCATCCTGAAAGACTGAAGGCCTAGCCTCTGGTCTTATTTTGTATGCTTCCTGTACCTGAGAGATTTGTGTCAAAAAGAAAAGATAAAGGAAATTACTGAGAATATTCTCCTAGTACCACTTAAGTGTATGTTCCATCTCAAAGTTTCTGCTTTTGCTATCCCTTCAGCATCACTAGAGTAAAAATACTTCTAAGGTTTTTCACTACCTTGCTGAGGAAGAAAGAAAATCATGTTTACTTTTAAATCTTTCAGTGTTTTTGGAGAGTAGACTGCTTGACATTTCCAACCTAAGTCAGTTAAGTTGCCTTTTGCAGGGGCTTGTGGCATCAGTAAGATACCCATAGACTTCTGTGCAGTGTAGTCCAGCAGCTGATTTTCAGGTGCACACCTGAGTCTGAAGGTGGGTGTGATGGTCACTGTAAGCTGTGGGAGAACCTTTGTGGGTTCACCTGTCCCTCTCAGAGCTGGCTTCTACTTCTCTACAGTCCTAGCTATAAAGGGAAGCAACAGACTGGGAAGGTGTGTGCACTACTGCCTCAAATGCAAATCTTCAATCACTGAGGCCTTCAGAAAGTGCAAAGAGAATTCCATTTCCCATCCAGGCCGTTCATGAAGATAATTTCAGTTTGTAAGTTCTGAAAGTTCAGAACCTTAAAGGCGGGAGTGTCTGTATTAATAAGCCTGCGTGACATTAAGGAAGAGGTAGAATCTCTGCTCCCTGCAAGGGAGGCCACTGGTTCAGTTGGCTTGTTTCCACGTGTACACTCTTGATAGTCAGCTGACGTGCTCCTCCTTCTCATACTGGCTCTCCCTGTAATCTTTCTCCCTTAGGATAAAATTCAAAAACTATATGAGAGGAAGATAAAAGAGGGCATGGATATGAACTACATCATTCAGAGGAAAAAAGAGTTCCGCAACCCCAGGTGAGCCATCATCTTTGCCTTTGTGACCAAAGCACCACAGAGCAAATTCCAAGAATTTTCCTCTTTGTTGGAGTTGTAGTAGAAACAGGATCCTGATCAAGAAGTACTACTGCTTACAAAAATGAGAAAGACATAATTTGCTTGTAATTGAAACAGTAAAACTCTTCTCTGTGTTCTGTGAGGCAACAACTAGAGTTGGTGTGGCAGTTAGATTTTTAAATGTACAGGCTTTGGATGAAGCATTTTAGAAGACGCGTCTGTTCTGGGAACTGGGAGATGAATTTGGGGGAAGTGGAAAATGCAGTTAATGGCATGGCACATCCATCAGAGCTAGCGTAGCTTCCTAGGTTCTGATTTTACTCTTGCCATGTAAAGAGGTGACGGCCTCTTTCTACTAACAAATCTGAAATGCTTCTGTTTACTTCTGTTTACTTACTGTTCTGAACTCTTGTCTTTCCTTTGCAGCATCTATGAAAAGCTAATCCAGTTTTGTTCAATTGATGAACTTGGTACAAATTATCCAAAGGTGAGGTGCGATACTTCTGACTGGCGAGGGAGTGGGTAAAAAATAATATAGGGGTGTAAACTTTCCTGAGCCTTTTCTTGAGCCTGCTTGTTTAGGCGCCCTTTAAGGGAACTTCTGTCTCATCCTCTGCATTGAAGATGTGTACCATCTTTATGTGGTACTGAGCCTCAGTGCCTCCAACTTTGCTATAATGATTCTGAACAAAAACTGCTGAGGTGTGTAAGTATACGTGAAACTCCTTGGGGGGAATAGAAGCTGAGCAGCAGAAAAACGCATGTCTTATCCCAGCATCCTTCTGGATTCAAAGCTGTTTCTTCATTCACAACAGAACGTGGTCCGATAAAAGAAGGTCTGATGTGATCTTTGTGTCATTGGGATACAAGAAGAAATGAGTCATGAATTTCACCAGTGAAAAGAAATACATAAAACGGTTTTGAACTGGATTTTGTGTATATGTGGAAATAGCCCTAATCTGATGTTTTTTTTTTTTCTTTAGGACATGTTTGATCCTCATGGCTGGTCAGAGGATTCATATTATGAGGCACTAGGTAATTCCAGGAAGTCTTCTTTTGTCCTAACTTAGCTCTTTGTATTTTGTAGTTAATTAACTGCACTAGAGTCTTCCCTTCTTTTATAAATGAGAAGTCATCACATGCTGCTCTTTAACGGCTTCATTCTGGTGCCTGAATGTTATTGATGCTTCATCAGTCTGGAAAGCCTTTTCATTTAAACTGGTTCTTCAGTGTTTTCAGCTCTTAAATGATTAATTTGGTGAAGTAATGCTGTGATGATTAAAGAGCAGTAGTTAGTTTCATGGCAGTTCAGTTTTCTATACACAATTTGATGTTTTTGATTGTTTATGATGGGAAGTGTGTGAGTGAGAGAGAACTATGGATTTTTACTGTTCCTAGAGCTTCTTGTAACTCCTGATCTTTCTCAGCTAAAGCCCAGAAGATTGAAATGGACAAATTGGAGAAAGCCAAGAAGGAACGCACGAAGGTAGCTATTCAAAACCAAAAGAGACGGAGATGCAAGGGTTTTGTTTGTTTCCCTGATGGATTTCATTTTGTTGCTTTGCTGTTTCTTACGAACTGTGCTCTTCGCTAACGCTGGATGTTTTGCCCTGGTTCTGTCCTCTCTTCTTTACATCTTTTTCCAAGCTGCACAGATCAAGTTGTTTGTCCTTCTTTATGGGTCCGTTTCACCATGTTGTTTATTCCACTGGATTTCCTTTTGATTTGTCAGTATTTTAAAACCAGAGCTCTTAAAACAATATTCAGTAAGCCAGATACAGGCAAGATAATGCATAAAGAACAGCTTTTTTTCTTAGTCTGTGCCACTTTGCCTGGTGGCATAGCCTAGTTGTAGCTCAGTTTCCTCACCATATCTCACTGGGAGACAATATCTGCTTTCCGTTCTCTTTGATATTGCCTTCTTGCATATAATTTGCAGAAACATTGGGCCTATTTTAACTTAAACTGGGCTTGTCACAAAATGTACGTTCTTACGTACCTCCCAAAAAGAACACAGACAGGCTCTGGAAGATTTTGTTCCTGTCCCTTAGTGGTGTTGCCTGTAAGAGAGTGGCTGGCATTAGAGAACTGTCTAATGTTAGAGATTGACATCTAACCTTGCAGAAGGCTCCTGCCATATTCAGTACGTGGAGGTTTGGGGGTTTTTTTTCTTTCAAGTACATGCTGTGTCTTGCTATTTGTCTTGGGTTTTGCACAGTAACCCAGGTATCTGATTACGTCCTTGCCCATATCTGCAGTTTTGAAAATATGAGACTGCATGCTGTTGTAGCTCTTGTTGCTAGGTTTCCTCCTATGATGCAGTCGCAGTAAATCGTGCAGGTAGGGACTTGTCTTGCATGTGTCTTAAAGGAAAAAAAAAAACCAGGAACTTTTCTAACTGTAAAAACGCATTCTTTAATGATCAGGATCTATCCTTTCTGGGCTATATCAAATTCCGGTGCTTATATCAGTTAACGAACACATTTTTATTGTATCTGGCTTAGGAGCTGGGTTGCAGGAATCCTTAATGATCATGACTTCAATACGCTTTGGCCTGAGGTCTACATCTTTCTTCCTGCGTGACAGTCAGCTCGGAGGCCAATGTTTTACATTATATTAAAACTGTTCTTAAAAACATAGAGAAGTGACGGGGGTTAAAAAAAACCCCAATGTATATTATCATTTCATGTTTGTCTTCTCCCCTTTCTCCTGTGTGTCTCTGCCTTCCCAGATTGAATTCGTGACTGGCACTAAAAAGGGTACAACAACAAGTGCCGCTTCTACAACAACCACAACAGCCAGTACCACTGTGGGAGGTAAAGAACAGTTGTGACTCTACCTATTAAGCTGTAGTAATGCTGGGATTAGCGCTTCCTGGAAACACTAAAGGCTCCCTATTGACTCTGTGCATGAGGTGTATATAGTGTTCCTTCCCGGAGTTCACAGACTAGGTTTTCCGTAGTCCCTATATCCCATGGCTGCCTTGCAATGAAAGCTCAGGAGACAGGTTGGATAGTGAAAGGATTTATTAGCAGGTGAAGATACCTGCTGATGTTCATGGTTGTAGGGTGTTCTTGGGGCTGATATATCTCAAGAGATTTGTAAAGACTGAAAATCGCTCTCCTGCCTGCAGCCTGCCTTTTAAACTGGGAGGAAGGGAGAAAAAACACTGGAGGCTGCGGAGTGTGTCCTGTGCCTGTACCTGAGCGACTGCGATACGTGTGCTCTGTTAAAATTAAATGTGCTTTGGGGCAGGGCGTGAACCTGTCTCCCATTTGGCTAGAGTTCAGGTGTAGAGTTTTCCTTTGACTCTTGAGATACATAGTTGTCTTTCTTCCTCAACATTTACTGCCAGCGTATGCTGACATTAATATGAGGGAAAGTTGTCTAGTTAAGCAGCGGTATATTAAGCGTTGACAAGACAGGGTGTTACAAAGGGATTGGGGACCTTTAACATAACGCTAATCCTCATTTGCTTTGTCTAATCAAATTCACAGATGCCCAGAAGAGGAAGAGCAAGTGGGACTCGGCCATCCCTGTAACAACGATAGCTCAGCCCACCATCCTCACCACTACTGCAACGCTGCCAGGTGTTGTCACAGTGACAACCAGCGCAAGTGGATCCAAAACTACAGTCATATCAGCTGTTGGCACCATTGTGAAAAAGGCAAAGCAGTGACTGGTGTGCTGGGCCTGGATTTTCGGACTTAGTTGTCATTGAAGCCATTGTTCTTGGAAGGGAGGGGTAGCTTTCGCCTTTGGTAAAAGATGACAAGATTCTTTGAAACAGACCACAGTTCCCTTTTGAAAGAATGGGGGCAGGAGCAGGCACGCCAGCTGTGTGCCCACAGGAATGGACCTCTGCCGAAAATGCCTCTGTCTTTTCTTGCTGTGGGAAGAACCAGCCTGCGTGTGTTGTGCTGGAGGAAGATGGTATCTGGAGTCAGCTTGTAAAAGTTAGCTTATTAAATTACTGCGTTAGGGTTTTACCCTACTTGCAAGTCTGGTTTAGGGGAAAAACAACAACAAAAGAAAGGCAAGTAAGTGAAGGAATATCAGTATTACCCTTTTGTATTGCAGGTCACGCTCAGAGGCTGCTAGCAGCTTGTGGCATGTACCTCCCTCACTTAGGCTAACTTAGTTCCAAGGGAATTAAAGCAGAGACAGTTGGTCAGTGTCCGTCTTCAAAAGTGTAGCAGAGACTTGAAGCGATCTACATCTATGAATGTAGAACTCACTCTCTGTTACAGTACTGACATCTGTACCTGTGTGCATATCCGTGTAGACCTTTGTGACCACGTGTTTCCGCTCTTGAGGAAACTGTTGAAATAGTCATGTTACCGTCTTGCAGGGGTGGAGATTTCTATGCAGAACCCGTAAGCTGTAGAGGTTTGATTTGTGAACTCGTTTGCGAAGACCTGTCCAGAAAACTCTTCCGTTGCCATGGAATGAGATTGGAGAGCAGAGGAGAGTGTCTGATCTTAATTGTGGTATTATCCATCTTTGTTCTAGGTAGTGCTGTACTGTGAAATGCACACATGGCAGTTATTGCTTGCTCCACTGTTGTGAAAAAGTATTTTCAGTTGAAAATTTTATTGTATAAATCTTCTTACTTGTGTAGCAAAAAATTATTATAAAAATGGAAAAGTCTTTAAAAAAAGCCCTGGTGTCATTGATGTGTCTGCATTTCTCATCTTGGTGAGGGAGAATCGGTAGCCATTTGTTGTGCCATTTGTTACAGATACCTTCAGGTCAGTGCGTAATAATTCCGTGGGAGTGGCATGAAGGGGGTTTTTTTCACATTACGGGTGTTTTTTTTACAGACGCGGGGCAGGGGGGCAGTGAGAAGGCATGAAACTCATTTCGATTGGAAATACTTCTGTTGTAGAGGATGTTCTGAAATAGTTGGTAATTCAGCTGGTTTTAATGCTTTTTTTTTTTTTTTTTTCCAAACTTATTCCTGCATCCTGAACTTCTTCAGAAGTTACTGTCTAGTACCAGCAGCTGGGTCTTTCATAAAACCTTCATCTATAGAGGCCAGTCTCCTAAAAAGGAGCTCAACGGCAAATTGTTCATTGTTTTGGGGCAGGTGGGATAAATAACTTGAATGGTTCCGTTTGTGCAGAGAAACAAACACTAACCTGGACTTTTTTCTTCTTTACAGTGGTCACTCCAGATTATTTAAATGGTCTTTAATTCTGAGATCATGATTTTTCAGATTCAGTAATTTTTCCGTTTCCCACTGTTTTAAGTTAAATTCCTACCTGGAACCTGTGTGTGTTCATGCATAAGCAGTGATAGGAGAGAAGGCTGCTAGATCAACAAAAGTGTCAGTTTCTTAAAATTCAGTGTTGCTTTTTCAGAGTTTTTCTACATACCTGATGTCGCTCCTGATCCAGGCTTTACATTTATGGAGGCCTAAAGAAGAAATAAGACGTTGGCTTCCTGCTTTCAAATAATTGTAAAATGTGTTAAACACATCTTGGCAGTCATTTTTGCTTCTAAAAAAAATAATTACGTATTGTAGGAATGTTTATGGAGGAGAAACCAGGATGAGACTGTAGCATGGGAGACTGGGGAGATGGTGGGATTGCTCTTTTCTTAAAGCAGTGGAATATTGAAGGGCGTGAAAATAGCAAGATGGAAACATTTCTCCTGTTGAAGTGCTCTGCGCTGGGCTGCTGCCTTCGTTCCTGCAAGCCTTAGCTCCATCCTCATCCCGAGGAAGATGGTAACAGCTCCCTTGGCTGAGGGTATCTTCTGCTTTGGGACTGTTACGTACTCTGCAGAGGGTGACACGTTTCACATCAACTATTCAAGGTGTTTATTTCCTTGCCCTGAGGATCAGAGTTCGTAGACCAGGGTGCCCCTTGTAGTGGGAAATACAAGCCATTGGGTAGCTTTGCAGCTCCCTAAGGTGACTTTCCAGTCTAGAATATCTTCTGCAATTCCAGCCTGTTTAAAACTTGTATAAAGATCTCTTTTGAAGTCCTGCTGAACAACATGTGGATGAAGGTACAACAGCAAAACTGCTGCAGAGGGGGCACCAGCTGCTGCCCTTTCTCTCAGACTATAGCTTGGTGACAGGCTTTGGGCACCAGAAGGATCACCGCAATCCTCTGCTCCTGTGAATAGGGCTGGGAGGTGTGTCTGGGCTTCTAGCACAACATTCCTCTGCTGAGTGTCCTTAATGTGTGTGCTGGAGCTGAGTGAGGTTAAATACCTCACCGAGATGGGTGCCAGTACACAGAAATGCAGCCTCGTGCCAGAGGTACCAGCTGGTCTTGGGCATCGCCTCCCCTGTCCTGTCCGAAACTGAAACTGGGGGGAAGCACAAAGTGGGAGAGTCTGATGAGACTACGTTAATTTAACCAATCTCACCAGTCAACCCTAAATATTAATGTAAATTATAATGCAAAAGTTTTTGTGTCCTTGTAACGTTGAATCAGCAGTAGTCCAAAAAAAAAAAAACAAACCCCTTGCAGCTGTGTGTCTCTTTCAGACCGATTCCCACCACTGTGATGAGAAACTCCTTCCTGACTCTTTAGTAATTTGGGAAGACTGTCTTCCATGGAAGTGAAATGCTGAATCTGACAGATAATGCAGTAAAAGTAATTCCTGATCCTAACCGGGAACAACTCTGCTGGATGGATTTGCTTGATTACAGGGAAATATTATTTATACACCTCGTTAAGCGTGTCAGCGCTTGTCTCTGTGTGTGCCCCGCCGTATTGGGGGAGAGGAGTAGCAAAGGAAAGTATGTGTGTGAATATATATATATTTTTTTTTTTTTTTGAAAGCTGCTACCAGATTGCAGCTGAACATACACTGGAGAAATAGGTTTGGAAGAAGAGAAAAAGGATTTGATTAAAAACAATAAATAAAATAAGAAAGTGCCGTGTGAAGCTGGGCTCCAGGCTGCTGCTTGGCACCTCACACGGGGCCACGGCTGAAGTTCTTGGGGATGAATCATTTAACTCCAGGAGCCACTGAACATATTGTTTAAATGCAATTATCTTATTCATATCACACATCCTGGCACCCCACCCCTTCCTCTTCCATGCGCCCTCTTCCTCCTTGTTCTGCAATATCCATAGTCCTTCCAAACCTCTGGATTTCTCTGCAGAATTAACGACCAGAGCCAAGAAATGCTGCTCGTTCAGCTCCTGCCGTGCTGCGCAGGCGGGGAGTGACAATCCCCGGCAACTCTGGAGCAACGGGAAAATGCTGCTGAGCCGGGCTTGATGCTGCTGCATAGAGGGATAAGGAGAAAACTTCCTAAAACTGGCGCTGCTGAAGCGTGCTGAGCAGGGGTGGCCCTGAGGCCACGGAGCGGCAGATTTCAAACCCCTGCAGTAACAGGCTTCTGCAAGAGACCTGGCTGAGCTGGGCTTTGCTCCGGCAGCAAAATCCTGAGCTCTCATGACTGTTTGCTGTCCGCAGCGGAGAAAGCAACTTGAAACATGCATGATTTTATTTTATTTTATTTTAATTATTTTTTTCTCTTGCCTTTCCGAAAAGTGGGGAAAAAGAAAAAAAGTAGTGGAGATGCCAACCATTGTATAACGAACTCGCAGGCAGTACAATAGCTCGCCGCTCTTGTTTATCTTGCGTGTTGCTATCGGAAGTAATAGACAGATACACAGGTTGGAAACTACAGTTCTAGGAAAAAGCCTCTTTCCTACCTCCGAGAACCTGATCCTGCAGGCTGGCGGCTGCGCTTGGCTGTGGTCAGGCAGCGCACCAGGGAAAGCTGGAGGGGCTGCTGGTGCGCAAGGGGGGAAAAGATCCTTTCCTGGCCCACGAAACCGCGGCCTGAAGCCCTCAAACTGGAGGTTTGACTAGTTGGCTTGTTAGAAATCTGTACGGCTGGGATCGTTCTAGGGGCTGTGTGACCTGCTGTGTTTTAAATAGCCCCCCAAGAGCTGCGAGCTGTGTCCGAGCTGCACTAATGCAAACTCCCAGCTTATGTGGCTGAAAGGTTCTTTGTGCTGCTGTGATAGCGATTGCTCAGGCTGCACGTCTGACCCCTAAAAGCTGTAGATACTCATTCTTACCTCTCCTCCCTAGGGGAGACTAAACGTACCCGGGAGAGTAAAACCAGTCTGTTTTCATTGTTCCTTAGACTGAGGATTACAGAATGCTCCTTGAAAGCCTTGAGGCTTCTCTCTGCTCACCACCTTTGCAAGCGCGGCTGTCTCCTAGCTCGAGTAGGTCTGTCTTAGCTGAAACTCCACGTTCAAGGGTGTCTCTGGCGGGCCGGGCTGCTCGGAGGAGGGAGGAGAGCTGCCGCAATGAAGTCATCCTTGGCAGCGCTGGCTCTGCTCTCGCCCTCCCTTCTGAAGTCTCTTCTCCCACCTCCATGCCCTGAGGTGTTGATTTTCTTTCCCATTTGCTTGTTGTGATTTGGAGACCTCTCCTCCTTTGATGCTGTTGTGGGAAGGGATTTTGTGTGCTCGGGATTTGCTTTTATTTTGCGTCTGGCTGGGTGCTGCCTGACCGAGAGAGCAGGTGGGGAGGGGCAGCGCTTGCCAGCCCCACCTCAAACCGTAAAATGTGAGCACCTGAAGCTATGTTTTGGTTGGATTGCTGCTCTGCTGCCTGTTTTATGAGAGTTATTTACTGAGACTTTAAAAAAAAAAAAAAAATTAAAGAAAAAGTCTTCCCTGCCAAGGCTTTGGGCCATGCCAAGGTTTTGCCGCTGAGAGGGGCAGCTGGAGCCACGTGGAGGTGATGCTTCAGCCGGCGTGCGGCCAGCTGACACCTGCGTGAGCTCCTGTCCAGCTCTCCTCCATCGCAGGGGAGAAGCAGCTGTAGCTTTCTGTGAAGCCCCTCAAACAGACGGTCTCTGCCAACGTGCCCAGAAAATTACCAAAGGGTATGGGCTGCTCGTTCTCTTAAATGTGTGAACCCAGGAAAGCCCAGAGTTGTGACGGAATCACAGAGCAGTGGGGGTTGGAAGGGACCTTTGGAGATTGTCTGGTCCAACCCCCTGCCGGAGCTGGTTCACCTCCAGAGAGAGAGAGATGCTTTTCAGCAGGGCTCTCTAAGGCTGCCTAAGGTTAAAATAAATCAACTGCTGTTAAAGTGCAAGACCCACAAAGGGGCTGTGAGGTTCCCCCAAAGTCTCCTCTTCCTTCTGGTGAGCCTTTACACCAGCGTATTCGTGCGTCTCTTACGGAGCAGCTTTCCACCTCCGAGCCGCGCCATGCGCTGCCGTTCCTCTGACTGTTTATATTCAACTTCCTTCCTTTTGTTCTAAGCGAGAACCATGGACACCGATGACTTCCAATATTTAGTCTTTGTTTATTTGAAACTTGTCTTTGGCTGGGGCTGGGCTCCTGCTTTCGGTTGCCAATAAACAGCAAAGCACCAGGATTTCACAAGAAAAGGTTTTGCCTTTTCACGTAGAAGGCGTCTGTCTGTCTGTCCTCTACCATGTTTGTACGGTCCGGCGTTAGGAAGAAAACAAGCCTGCCTTTTGGTGCGGCGAGAGAAGGTGAAGTTGCTGGTATTTTTAACCTCTCTCCTCTTTGTGTAACCTCTTGGAGTGCCTGGAAACCATGACAAAAGGTGACCGTCCACCTTCTCTCCGGGTTTCTGTTGGCTGGCTCCTCGGGAGGCTCTCGCCCACGCCATCGAGTGTCTTGTCTGGGCCCAGCCAGCACAAACTGGGAGGAAAGGTGGGCTATCTTCCTAAATCTTTCAAACATAACATCAGCGTGCTTTCAGCCCTTTGGCAGCTGGGTAAAGATGCTAATGTAACCCTGGTAGGTCTTGTTTTCCCTGGATGGATGTTAGCACTGTCGTAGGCTGAAGTTTTATCCTGGATCCTTTACAAAATTTTCCCTCTTGTGTTGTTCTGGTGGCCCGCTGACCTCTCGCTGCCGGTCCATCCCGGGGGCAAATGGGCATCGGGGGCGTTCAGCAAAGAAACGAGATTTTTCTTTTAGGTACGTGTTTATGACACGGAACATCCATTGCAAAACAGCAGACGCGCGTAGCCAATGCTATCTTAGGGGAAAGGCTGAGGAAGAGAAAACGTGAGGATTTCATCCTGCACTTTTAATTACCTGGGTAATTATATCAAACATAATTTTGTGCAGTAAATTACGTGCACATTAATGTACATTAATAGTACATTATTAAGCATTCCTTAAATTTACGCCAGATAGCAGGATATCGCTAATACAGGGTACAGTGCGGCTACGGGATCAAGTATTTATTTTTCTTTTAGCAGCCGGTGTTGTTACAGAATTCAAAAAGAGAATAAATGTGCTCCAGCAGCAGCCTCTTGGCTGTAGCCGCTCAGCAGAGACCTGGAAAAAGCCCCAGCGCTGTCTCTGGGCACGCTGCAGTGGCAGGACAGAAAGAAGAAAGGTTTTGTACAAGCTGGCGTGGCATTAAAAAAAAGAAGAAAGGAATTAACCCTAAAACCACTTGTAATTATCAGTAATTGGCACTGGGGCTGGTAGTCTCAGCAGAGAGCGCAATGATTTAGCGTCAGCTATAAAAATGACTTGTTTTGACTCCTGGGGCAAAAGTTTTTAGGCCACGTTGCCACAGCAGAAAATCGCTGGTTTATAAACGTGAGGTCCACTGCGTGTGCGGCTGGGAGCTTTGGTGGAGCCGTCTGCAGCGAAATCTGCCGAGCCTTCCTCTCCCAAGTCCCCATCCTCAGCTTAAAACAGCTGATTTGTGTGGCAAAAGCCTGGTCCAGCAGGCGGAGAACGAGGTACCGAACCACAGCAAAAACTCAAGCTCACTGGGTGTTCTTCTTCTCCGGGGGAATAGCTTGGAGAAGTTGCCTGAAAGGCAGCTCATAAAACACCAAAATTATTTAAAGACAAGATTAAGTGAAAACTTGTTAAACTCTTATGACTGTTTACTGTGAATTTATAATTCCTCTCTGCTCTGGTGCCTTAAAGTTTGGTGGTAGGGTTGTCTTGATGTGAGAAAAGCACCTTTTATCAGCCCTGCAACCGTCTCCTGAAATGCAGCCCGGCTACAAGCCTCTGGGATAACCCATGCTCCGTTTGCCTGGAGATCTGTTAGGGGCTGGGGGGATACTTCTCAAGGAAAGGTGCAAAACGAACACCTTGGTCTCTTCTGGCAGCACCCGCGGTGAGTAACCCGGCTCCTCCTCGCAGCTGGAGGTGCTGGTCCTGGCCCTTGCTCCTCCAGGCTGCTGGGACGAAGGGGAGGGAGGTGGTGTCAGGCGGCCCTGGGGCTGTCAGAGCGTCTGTAGGTGAGACCAGAGACGCTTGACAGGAGGCAACATAAGCATCCTCCACCTTGTGTGGAGAGAGGAGGACATCCAGAAACCATCGACACCAAAGGCTGTGATGGAAGCTGCCTGCTCCCAAGCTTTTCTGGTTGGCTCCAGGCCTCCTGTTGGGGAACCATCATTTTTTTTAATTTTTTAATTTTTTTTTTAGTATGATATTTCTTGCTTGTATGGTAAATTGCCTTTTGTAACTCCAGCACCTGGCAACGTTGGCTACCCCAGCGCCAAGGGAGGAGAGCTGTGGCAGGCTGGGGTGGTGCCGGTGGGTGGAGCAGACGCACCTGCCAGCATCGGCACGTGCTGCCCTCTGGCCCCGGGAGCTGAAGCCCAGCTTTCCTCCACCCGCAACGTCCTACAGCATCTGCTGCCTCTGCAGGTGCCTCTGCCTTCAGCCCCACAACGGTAACCATCTGCTCTTGGCCAGCAGCCGCTGCCGTAGCTCGAGCATCAGAGCCTCGTGTCCCAGCTCCCGTGCTGCGGGAAGTGTCCGTTGTGGTTAAAAAAACCCCGAAAAACACAGCCCCTTAATTTCCAGAATTTGTGTTTAAATATAGGAAATAGCATCTCCAAAAGTTCCAGGGTAATGAGATTGCCAAGTCAAATGTTCAGAAACTAGGAAATACCAGACTCCAGCTGCCTGGGCCACCTTCAGCTGCGCCCCTGCCTGTTTCCCGTCTGCTGCAGTTTGTAATGGCACGAGCACATCCTCCTTTTTCCTGGGGCTTAATTCATTTGCTCGTATTTACTCGAGCTTCCTATTTCTTGTAGTGAAAGGAGTCCAGCCCCCTACTTTCATTTGAATCGATGCTTGGTCGCCATCGTTAGGGAGTCAATCAGCAGCCACCGTGATGCTGTATTAATGATAAAGAGACCAAAACCGCCCTGCTCGTATTTTTACTTTCCAAACAAGGCCGGAAATATGCGACTTTTTCTCCTGGCTGTTGCTATTGTTTGTGTTGAAGCTGGGGGGATGCAGTTTTCCTGGTGAGGATTTTTTGGGGAGCTAAAACGCAGCCTCTGCCATCGCGTCTGCTCCGGTGCGTGTACTCTGCACAGCGAGAGGTGCGACTGGGTCTGAGCTGTGGTAAACCACAGACTCTAAAGCAAAAAGGTGCTGTGGGACAAAACCACCAACAACAAAAAAATAACCTCGCCAGGATTCTAAACCCTCCTCTGCTGTTTGTTTGACTGGGGAAGGGGTTTTGGATCCAGCCCAGCGGAAGGGCTGGCTGCAGTGGTGGGATTGCTGCTCCTCAGACCGTGGTGGGCTGCGTCGGGAGCAGGTGGACGGGTCTATGGTTACGGTGCTACGAGGGGTTGCGTTTCCCCGGGAGCCGCATCTGTCGCAGGTGAGGACTGGGCTGTCGTGCTCGTGCCCTGGATAAGGCGGGATGGGGATCTGTCCTCTCTGTGAGGCAGGTACCGTGGCTGGGGGTGGTGGTTGCGGAAGGACCTTACCTGGTATTTCAGCTGGGAGCTCCCTGGGGGCTGGGGTAACACCCCTGCTGGTGCCCGAGGGAGGTTTGGAGGAGAAACCCTCAGCGACGGGGTGAAGCTGAGCAGCCGACGCTGACCATCGCCCGCAGCCCCCCCCATGCACCCTCCGTGTGGCGGGACACCTTCCCGCCGCCCTCTCCATGGGGGGACACCTTCCCGCTGCCCTCTCCACGGGGGGACACCTTCCCGCCGCCCTCTCCATGGGGGGACACCTTCCCGCCGCCCTCTCCACGGGGGGACGCCTTCCCACCGCCCTCTCCAGGGGGGGACACCGTCCCGCCACCCGCTCAGCCCTTTCCCTGTGGGACGGTTCTTGTGCAGAGGGAGGGTGCTGGGCGTCCGTGCGGGCTGTGCCTGCCCCGTCCAGGTGTGCGGAGGGAGGAATGCCAACGCCTGAGTCACGGGCACCCCCGCCTCCCTCCCCGGCTGGGATAAAGCTCGTCCTCACCTGGGATCCGATCTCATTTATCACGGCTCCCACCTTTCCTTGCCGCCAGTCCCCCGGGAGGGAGAGGGGGCAGCTCCGGGCCGGTGAGGGGAGTGAGAACAAAGTCGATATTTGACTGGAGGGGACAGAAATCAGCGGGGAGGTATGTGGGAGCGCGGGCTGCCTGCCCTCCCCGCCGGACTGGAAGTTGACGTTTAACCGGAAAGAGAAAAGGGACAAAATATAGAGAGAAGGGAGGGAAAAAAAAAAAAAAAAGAAAAGGAAAAAAAAAGAAAGAAAGAAAAGGCTAAGGCTGGAAATCAAGTCGCAGCAGCGAAGCAGCGCGTTCCCCCTCTGCCTTCGGAAGAATCTCTTGGCTTGGTGTGTGGGTGCCTGTTATTCGGGCTGCAGCAGAGGATTTGGACACTGAGTCAGATCCAGCGCTAATGAGGTTTGTGGAATTAATTCATCTGCGCTCTTTAGCGTCCAGCTTGCTTTAATTTCGTTGTGTTGATTAACCAGGGGGGGTGGGGGTGGGCAGGTAGGCAGGGCACGGAGCTCAGGAGCTTGGCTCCCCGCCTGCTTCTGCCCCTTTTTCCTCTGGTTTTGGCGGTCGGATGCCGGCTCGTGCCTCTCGGACGGCCGGGAAGGGCAGCGCTGGTGACAGAGCGGGGCTCTGCAGAGCTGCGTGGGGCCATTTTCCTCTCCGAAGGTATTTGGGTGGGGGGCGGCGGGGTAGAGGTGGGGGTACAGCAGCACGTGAAGGCAGCGCAGAGCCCGTCGGGGACCGGTTGTTGCAGGTTTCAAAGGTTGCCCCTTCCGTCTGCCCTGCTTTCAGGGAAAACAGCGGTTGTGCCTCGGAGCTGGCGGCCCGGGGAAGATTTCACGGGTCAAACAGCCCGAGGTCGGCCGGGCCGCGGGTGGCTCCGGCTCGCTGAACCCGGGGGGGGGCTGTTTCACAGAATGGGGTGGCTGCATGCAAACCCCCTGCGAGGGGGGAGTGAGGGGAGGGGGTGTCCCCGGAGGAAAAGGCCTTTGCTGGACTGCAGGCGTCGAGGTATTTGCAAGCTGGTGGATCTGAGATGGATGGGATACAGGGAAATAGATGGACTGCGGTGAGGGAGCTGACAGGGGTGGGCTGGAAGGGGAAAAAGGGGGACAAAGAAAATCGATTTTGTTCTTAGGTGGCGCTTTGATTTGCAGGTCAAGCTTTTGATAGTTTTCTGGAGGTCTGGCTTGCTAATTTTTCCAAGGTTTGGAGCACAGACCCCGGGATCTCTGCGCTGCCGCGTGTGCTGGGGAAGGAGTAGCTCGGGGAGGGAGTGAGGGAGGGGGACTCCTGGCCCTAATCCATGCACCCGCAGCTCTGCCCTGGGTGGAGAACTGAGCCTGCGTGAGCTGCCGTGGCTGTCGCTGTGCTGCTGGTGCCGGAGCAGGACTGATGTCCCCGGGGGAGGCACCCCTCTGCCTTTCTGCTTTGCCTCCATCGCTATCAGCTCTCCCTCGGGACCCCCGGCCCCGTGCTGGGGCTGATCATGGTGACCAGCGCAGCCTGCCCGTGTGGTTGTCCCTGGCACACATTGGCAAGCACATGGTCCTCTAGATGCCTCGCATCTACCAGGACGCGTCCTGCCCCATCGTGCATGGGTGTATGATGCGCCCCTTGTCAGGACGGGGGTCTGCAGCCACAGGAGGGGCGATGTCCGCTGCTGAGGGAGGAACGGCTGCGCCAGGAGCTTGAGCATCTCCCTGGCTTTCCCACTCCTGTGTCCCCAGCCTGCTCGGTGTCCCCTGCATGGCAGCTGGGACCAGGGTTCCACCATGGGCTTGTTGCTTGCCATTCCTTGTCTCCTGGGTTCCCCTCCCTCACCCGCCCCAGGGCGATGCCCGGCTTCAGCCTCGTCCTTCCCAGCATGGAGCTGCTGTGGTTGGGTCAGGACAGGGAGGGGACAGGGGGAAAGAGCTCTGCTGCTCCAGCCCTGTCCCCCGTGTCATTGCTCCAGCGGTTTCTTTGGAGCATCCCCTGTTCTGGGGGGATGAACTACCCAGCCCAGGCTTCTCCAAGCTCGGGGGGGTCCTGGGGTCTTTCTGGAGCAGGTTTGTTGGCTGTGCCGAGGTGCAGACAAAGGCTGGGGGAGAGGTTGGAGGCCAGGAGGAAATGCCGGAGCGGTGGTTTGGGATGGGGTAGGATGTTTATCTGCAGCCAGGAGCTGCTCTGCTGCGTTCCTTGTGTTTGCACAACTGAATGGCTGCTTTTCTTCTTGTTGTGGTTATCGTAATGAAAATCCAACCAAACCCCTGCAGCGTTTCTGAAGTGAAAGTGGTGTTTTCCTTCCAGAGGACGCTTTTGACATCAAGGGATGGTCACTCACATGTTTTTGCACAAATATTACGGGCTGCATTCCTGCGGCCGGCAGCGACAATGCTCTGGGCCACCAACGCCCTGTGCGCTGGCAACTGCACAGCTAAATCCGTAGAGGTCGGTGGCTCACAGGGCAGCATGATGTTAATATTGAGGTTTACGCCCTTTTATCTCAGCACTTGAAAAGACATGACAGCAGTTTATGTATCTAAGGCCCAGGGTGTGTCCATTCATCCATCTGTTCGCTCTTTCTTGACTTCAGATTAAAGGAAGATGAATGAGGTCTGTGCTCTGAGGCTACCTTGGGAGATGGGTGCGAGAGCTGAGCAATGCAGTCCCCTGTATTCAGTCTTTCCCTGGTGACCTTTGCCATGATGGGAGATGAGATTTGCCGAGTGCTCAGGGGATTTTTTTCGTTGTTTTTTTCCCTTGACGGGCTCAAAGGACTTCCCCACCCTTTCATCTCACCTCTAATTGGCATCTCCCCACGTCTCGGTAGTGCTGGTGGCTGTGGTTGGCACGGCTCGCTGGGGCGGAGCAAGGCGGAGAGGGACTTTCCTGACTTCAAAACCCACCCGTCTGAGTGGCGAGGGACACAGCATTTGCCAGGAAGTGTCACAAGGACTTTTGCTGAAGGAGATCACGGGCATGTCCAGGGATGAGGATAACTGCTGGCCTCAGAGCCAGCGTTGGGGCTTGGCTGGGGGACCCCCCCAAGCCAAAGCTGTGAAGAACCTGAGCTGGGGATGGTGGGTGCTGCAGGGAGCTGTGCTCACGGGCCACGGGAGGAAAATACAGAGATTCCCTTGGTCAACTGGTCCCTCTTACCTGTTGGAAAATCAGCCCATTGGTTACCAGGTCCTTAGGAACAGCAAAGCTTCCCTGGGTGTCCCCCGGCAGAGATGCTGCCCCCAGGTTTCCATATTTCTCATGTTTCAGCTATGGAGGTTTAATTACTGTGTGCCAAATCCCTCTGAGCACAGCTGACAAGATAACTGAGATACGAACATCTTATCACGTGTTACCTGTGTATCCAGCGACCACCATGGAGAACGAAGTGCGAACACTAAGGGAGGTGTCCCCACGGCGTTGATGCTGTGTTGGTCAGAGCCCTGTGCTGCGGCGATTTCTGCGAGTGCTCAGCTTTGCGCGTTCAATGTATTTGCATTGCTTCAGTGGCCGATGCAGGACACAGCGCGATCCAACGCTGTTGATACTAGAACGGGTCTTCCCAGGGGTTTCCCTGGGCCCCAGGTCAGGTTGTTAGAAGCGAAGTCACCGAGTGACCGACTGCCTGCTGGTTGTCCCCCTGGGAACTCGGACATCTTCACTGCACACAACAACTATTCCCGTTTTCCTTCCCTGCTTCAGGTGGTTTTCACATTCTCTTTATTTATTCTAGAGTCAGGACTTGGAGAGCAAGAAGCTGTAAGACAATTCATTTGCATCTTATATTTCACACTTGCATCTCTCAGAAAGGAGATGCTCAGATGCTTTAAAGATGTCTTTACACCGTATTTTTTGCCTCAACTGTCCCCACTTGCCCTGCTGGGGTGCTGGGGTCAGGACCACCCTCCAGCACAGCAGCCGTAGAGCTCGAGTTCCAGCTTTGTCTCTTGTGTTTACCACGTCCAAATGCCGACTTCTGGATGGCACTTACAGTTTTCTGACGGCCAGCTAATAAATCATGCGTGGGTGCAGGGACAATGGTTCACTCTGTCTAGGATTTGGCCTCTGGGTCCACGCGAGGGGTCCTGCTGCCCTGGAGAGGACAGAGGGGAGCTGCCGGGCTCTCAAGACCACGGATTCATTCAACAGCTCCAAACCTGGCATTTCCCAAGGCCTTGCCCTCTATTTATTATTGGTTCAACCATCCTGGAAACTCTTAGCGCGATAGGAAATAGCCAAAGGGAGGGGTCTGTTTTGGTTTTGGGGAGAGATGCAGACGGTCGCTTTGTTTTCCTCCCCTCTTTTTCCCTTAACCTGCCAGGAAAAGCAAGGTCTTGACCTAATCGGTGCTCACACGTGTGGATGACGCTAGGCTCCGGCTGCCTGCACCGGCCCCACTGTCCCGGGCACCCTGACGCCAGGGGACATGGGTGCTGTGGTGTGGCAGCTGCCCTGCCCTGGCATTTGCTGGGGACTTTGAGCCTTTGGCACATGCCCGAGCAGAAAATGAGCTGCTCTTGGTTCTGCTTTTGTGCCCTGCCCTGCCGAGATCAAAGATTGCCTCCAGGCATTGGCTTCCTCCGGGCGGGCAGGGCTGTCCCACCCTGGCAGGGCTGGATGGGCTCTGCCGAAGCCGCTCCCATCGTCTCCGGGACCGTTTCCGTCTCTCGGCTCTCTACAACGTAGCGATCCATGTGTTTCAGGAGGACGAGGATGGATGTGCTGCCACGGGCATGTGCCGCGCTGCTCCTCCTGTCCCTGCTCTGTGCCACCGGCCTCTGCCAAAGGAGCAAAGGTGAGTGCAGCCGCGGTAGGTCCGTCTGCGGTCTCCCCTTGGTGCTGCCCCATGGGGACTCTGCGTACCTCTCCTGGGCTCCAGAAACGCTGGTTCTCAAGTGGATAAGACATGTTCTGTGTCTTTCCTCCTGTTTTCTATCACCCTGGTATTTGGGACCCCTCTCTTGCTACCCCACTGCTGTTTTATAGCCAGCTTCTACTAACCACCCAGGCAGAACCTCCACCAGCTCCCCCAGGAGTGGGATCAGCCTTTCTCATGCCCTCCCATGGCTCACTTGGTTTTCTCCATTCCTCATCCCCTGATCTTTCCTGGTAGATAACCGTTGTGTGCTGTCCCGGGCAAAGAGCTGCACCGAGTGCCTCCGAGTAGACAAGGACTGCTCCTTCTGCACTGATGAGGTGAGACCTTTCAGGGGAGCCTGGTGATGTGCTTCCCACCATGCTGATGGAGGGGTCACAGAATGGTTTAGATTGGAAGGGACCTTAAAGGTCACCCAGTGGCACCCCCTGCCCTGGGCAGGGACACCTCCCACCAGCCCAGGTTGCTCCAAGCCCCGTCCAGCCTGGCCTTGAACCCCTCCAGGGATGGGGCAGCCACAGCTTCTCTGGGCAACCTGGGCCAGGGGCTCACCACCCTCAGAGTAAAGAATTTCTTCCTGAGATCTAATCTAAATCTCCCCTCTTTCACCCCTGGTTAAAACTGGGAGAGGGACTCAAGAGCAGGGTCAGCTTCTGGCTCCAGCTTCTCTCTGCAAAGAACTGGTCTGGATGGGAAGCGCCAAATCTTGTGTTTCCTTTGGTGCGGACAAATGGGGAGGAATGGGAGTCCAGGGCAAACTTGCAGGAATACAGGGGTTTATCAGAAAATTCCCATGTGCCAGATCTGAAACAGTGGGTGCAAGGGATGGAGGGAAAGTCTTATCCCAGACAACCCAGTAATTCACTGGTGGTTGTATTTCCCTGGTGCTGGGTGACATCGGCTCTTCTGTATGACACTCGCCCCCATCTCTCTGCCTGGCTCCTGCTCCCAAAGGCTCACTAATGGTCTCAGCAGAGGACCCTGACAAGAGGCTTTCCCCCTTTCACGGAGGATTTGCTGCTTTCTGTGGTTGTAATGATGTTCTCGCCCCTTTGGCAGAGCTTTGAAGAGCCTCGTTGCAACTTGCGGGAGAACTTGCTGCGGTCCGGCTGCAGGGAGACCAGCATCGTCTACACCAGGGGCAAGATGGAGACCCAGCAGGTGGGTGCTGGGGAGACAGCCCTTGCTCGGCTTCTCCTGAGGGGTCCCACCATTCGCAGTGTCCTTCATGTCCTTCATCCTCCTCCAGAGTCTTTAGCAGGAAAAATATGAAGTCCAGACCTCTGTTTATGTAGGGTCTACTCAAAAACAATGCTCTGCCCTCACTAGCTGATGAACCTCTTGGCAACCAGCACTGATCGCTTAGGGCTGGGGTGGCTTTTCAGGCAAACAGATGTAAGCAAAATGCCAAGGTCTGGAGGAGGTGCCCAGCTGGACACCTGTTGACATGGGGATGTTGCCCCAGTTCCCGGCTGTACGTGAGGGAAGGGAGCGTGATCATTCCTGCCTTTCCAATTCCCATATACCTCCCTGCTTCTTGCCTCCTCCTCATTGCATCTGCGTAGGAGATGGAGTCCATCCCCTTCATGTCACTCTTCCTTCACAGAATTTCAGTATCAACACGTCCTTGCAGAGGACACAGGTGTCCCCCCAGGGCATGTTCATGCAGCTGCGAGCTGGGGAGGAGATGAGCTTCGACATGGATGTCTTCCAGCCCTTGGAGAGCCCTGTGGATCTCTACATCCTCATGGACTTCTCCTATTCTATGTCTGACGATCTGGACAACCTCAAAAGCATGGGCGAAAAACTAGGTGAGACCAGAGCTGGGAGAAGAGGGGAGCTGTGCTGCTGATGAGGGCAGGCAGCTCGCTCCTGCCCACGGCTGCGAGTTCTCTGCCAGCCCCAGAGAAAGGGGATGCAACTGGCAAAGGGCTGAGAGGTGTCTGTTTTAATTAGAGTTTCTTATTATTGCTGCTTTGTGCAGCTTTGTGGGTCGATGTCTCTCCTGGCCCCGCAGGGATCGTCTCCTCCTCCTCCTCGTGCTCTCCCCTTTCAGCCCAGTGTGGGGGCTGGTGCTGGCAGAGTTGATCCGTGCAGTGGCTTTGGCATCTTGAACCCATAGGTGTGGTGCGTGCTATTGCATAAGCTCCAGTCTTGGAAAGGGCTACCAGAGGTAGCAGAGGTTTCTACCCCAAAAGACAAGCCCCTATCCCAGAGAGCTTAAAAGCTGACAGTTCAGGAGTCTTATCCAAGACCTGACCAGCAGAGAAGATGACCAGGAAAGGACTTCTTTCTCTGGAGCAGCAACCTCACAGACATCTCTTTATTCACGTGTTTCCTCCTCCCTCCCTCCTTCTCCTCCCAGCGGAGTTCCTGCAAGCCCTGACCTCCAATTACACCATCGGATTCGGCAAGTTTGTGGACAAAGTCTCATCCCCTCAGACAGACATGAGACCTCTGAAGTGAGTGAGGCCAATGGGTCCATGGGATGGGAGCAGAGGGGAGGGCAGGTGCCTTCTGGTTCTCTGTGGCTTTCCTGATCTTCTCCATCTGTGGTTCTGCCACAACAGATCGCATGTCTTGTCTTCTTCTCCATCTCTGCCCTCATCCCTTCGACCTCTCAGTGCTGATAGCTTGCCAACTCAACTTCATGTCTTCTCTTGAGGGACTTTCCAGGCCCTGGGTGCTCTACCCACACTTCCTAACCTTGCACCCAGGTGTCCCTGCGTCCCTTTGCTCCTGTCCCCCAGCAAAAACCCTGCTCTCCCCTTTCTCCTAGGCTGCGCGAACCCTGGAACAATGCCGACTCCCCCTTCTCCTTCAAGAACGTCATCCGCCTCACCAGCGACATCGACAGCTTCAGCAAGGAGCTCAGGAAAGAGCGCATCTCTGGCAACCTGGATGCCCCTGAGGGCGGCTTTGATGCCATCCTGCAGACAGCTGTTTGCAAGGTGATGGTGGCCAGGGCTGCAGGAGCCATGTGGCTCTCTTCTTAATGAGCGGATCTTCTTGATGCTGGGTGATGAGTGAAAGAACAGCATGCTGGGCAACTGACGAGACAACCAGGGAGCCCAGGTTATATGTTCATCTACAGTCGGCTCTTGCCCTCCCAGCCACACGCTCCTGGTGCCGAGTTGTTTTGCATTCCCAATTTTTCCTAGGTCTTAGGCCATTTGTGTGTGTACTTCTGGTGTTTGACCCCCAGCACAGGAGCTGATTGCTGGGCACCCTGCGTGTACTCTTTGCTCTGTTCCCCTTCGTGCCTGCGGTGGTGAAACTCTGCTCCCTGGAAAACAGCCTGCTTGGGCTTGGCCGTTTGGCTGTGGGATGAGCACAGCTCCAAACACGTCCAGAAAAGCATGGGCTTGCCCCCCATATTTATACGTGTCTGGCACCAAGCTGCTGGGAGACATCCTATAAATTGGGGTTGTGGATGGGGGAGGCAGAGACCTGCTGGCTCAGATTCCCAGGGCCCCGTAGCTGGCTGTGTGTGCCGCCAAGTGGAGGTGGTGCCTTGCCCCTTGGGTTTCCAGCTCCCGCCAGTGTTGGCCTGCCAACGGCTGCAAATGCTCTGCAGTGGTGTGGCGGGCACGGAGATAAAGGTTCCTTCTCCCCCCTCCCTGGCTGTAGGATAAGATCGGCTGGAGGAAGGACAGCACTCACCTGCTCGTGTTCTCCACTGAATCCGCCTTTCACTATGAAGCTGACGGTACCAACGTCCTGGCAGGGATCCTGGCGCGAAATGATGAGCAGTGTCACCTCGACGACAACGGCACCTACGCGTATGACACCAAGCAGGACTATCCTTCGGTGCCCACCCTGGTGCGCCTGCTGGGCCAACACAACATCATCCCCATCTTTGCTGTCACCAACCACTCCTACAGTTACTATGAGGTGAGGAAACCATTGTGGTGGTGCCACGTGGGCTTACCTTTCCTCCAGGACCATTCCTCCTCTGCCTGCAGCTCAGCTGTGACGAGAAAATGTTCTCCCGTCTCTGGTCCCCAAGTGTTAAACCAATGCCCTGACATTTTGGGAGGGTGCTGCCGTGTGTTGGGGGGCTGCTCTGGATCATGGGAGGTCTCAGGGTGTATTACTGGGGTGTGGAGATCTGGCTTCCTAGAGGTATCCCTGTGTTGATGTCTGTTTCTTATAAAGCAGTGGGGACATGGAGCCAGAAAGTAATTTAGGTTGGAAGGGCCCTTTGGTCCAAGCCCTGCTCAAAGCAGAGCCCACTTCAATGCTAGAGGAGGTTTCTCAAGGCCTTGGCTCAGGCGGCTCCTGTCTCTCTGCAGAAGCTTCACAAGTATTTCCCCATCTCTGAGATCGGGGTGCTCCAGGAGGACTCTTCCAACATCGTGGAGCTGCTCCGCACAGCCTTTGAGGTAACGGTCTTCACTCTCGCTCCCAGGGAAGGCAGAGGGTGGGCACCTCCTACTCAGGAGAGCCGGCAGGAGGTGGGATGTGGCCCCTCTGAGGCAGGCCACGGGGTGGTCGCAGGTGTACTGCTGAAAAATCAGTGCTGTGGTTATCTTCTGCCACCCAGCGCATCCGCTCCAAGATGGACATCCGAGCTGATTTCGTCCCCAAAGCCATGAAGACAGAGTTCACCTCCTTGATGTATGAAAAGACAGAATCTGGCTCCTTCCACATCACCCGTGGAGAAGTGGTAAGTCCTTGGATGGCCCCAGAGGGAAGGTGTGTGTGAGGGGCTGAGCCCTCCGCTGCATCCCTCCTTCCTTCTTCACCCAGCATTGGTCTGGCCGAGCTGTGGTTGAGCGGTGCTGGCTCATCCTTGCGGCATGTCCCTTCCTTCCAGGGCAAGTTCAACGTGCGTGTGAAAGCACTTGAGTACATCGGCGGGCAGCACGTCTGCAGCCTCCCTGAGAAAGACCGGCAGGGAGTTATCCACGTGAAACCCACGTCCCTGAGTGACAGCCTCAAAGTCACAGCCTCTGTCATCTGTGACGTGTGTCCTTGTGAACAGGTACGTGGGGGTGCGTGTTGCAGAGAGATATCCTCCTTCTGGCCATCCTGGGGTAGGAATGCGTTGGCCGGCACGTGTAGGTCCCGCTCAACCCGTCACCGTCACTCAGCGGAGGCTCAGCCTGGCCAAAAAGATCTTCATCACTGCCTGTACCGAGCTGGGCATATTGTCCTATGGCAGAACTCGGTCTTGTGGGCAAAACTTTTCCCCTAAATCTGCCTTTCTGATTCCAGCAATGGTCTTACGGGCAGCTGAGCCCATTCAGCAACACCTCTTCTCTCTTCTCCTACAGCAAAAACAGGTTAACTCGCCCAAGTGCAGCTTCCATGGGGACTTTGCCTGCGGACAGTGCATCTGCCACACAGGCTGGTAAGGACTTTGTCCCTCCCAGGGTTCCTGCTGGGTCTGGGGACCCTCAGTGACACACGCTCATGCTGTGAGCATCCTGCCCAGGACCCTGCTGTCCTGCATTGTGCTCCCACCTCTCTCAGCGCCATCTCCTCCCCACCAGGCGAGGGGACACGTGCGACTGCTCCCCAGCGTCATCCCCCAACAACGAAGCCTGCATCCGCCCCGGGGATGTGGAACCGTGCTCGGGCCGGGGGGAGTGCCTGTGTGGGAAGTGCCAGTGCTACTCCGAGGACCTGACGCAGCGCTTTGATGGGCCGTTCTGCCAGTACGACGTCCTGCAGTGCCCGCGTACCTCCGGCTTCCTCTGCAACGGTGAGAGCAGCCCCGCCGCCCCCAGCATCCCCCAGCTGAGGGATTCACTGTGCCTTGCTCCATCCTGGTGGCACAGGCGGGGTGTCCCTGGTTGGTGGCGTGGGGGGTTGAGCGACCAGCAGTGGGCTGTGGGGACTCTGGGCTTGCAAATGTGCAGGGAGGGTGCCATGGAGTCTGTTTGCAGCCCCTCTGCACCCCCAAAGGAAGCAGGAGAGGCACAGACAGGGCCAGGGAGAGGTGCAGCACCAGTCCCTGGGTAACGCCTCCTCTTGCGTTGCAGATCGCGGCCGCTGCTCCAAGGGCGCCTGCGTGTGCCAGAGTGGCTGGGAGGGTCCGGGCTGTGAATGTCCCACAAGCAACGACACCTGCATCGACAGCCGAGGGGTAGGTCCTGCCCTGCCTGCACCAGGGACACCCAGACAAGGCAGGGCTGCAGCAAATTGCCCTGATGCCCGAGGCTTAGGACCACTGGGAGCTGGCGCCTTGCTGACTCCTGGTGCCGCTGGGTGTCTACGATTGCTCTCGGATGGCGACTGTCACCTCTTCTTTCCCAGGGCATTTGCAATAACCATGGGAGGTGCGAATGCGGCAGATGCATCTGTGACAAGGCTTCGCTGTACACCAGCTCCACCTGCGAAATCAGCTACTCCCTGGTGAGGCTCAGCCTGGGGTCCCCTCTGGGTTGGTCACTTCTCCTTCCCATGCAGAGCATCCAGGGGAGGAAAGCAAAGCAGGGATGAAGGCACATCTCGGTCAGGAGCAAGATCCTGAGCAGGGGTTAGTCTTGCCCGTCCTGCCTTCAGTGGCCAGGAAGGGTCTGGTATGGGAGCTGCTTTGCAGCCATGGGCTTTCTTTGCCCCCTGGTTCACTGACAGCATCTGTTGAACGTCTGTCTGTGTTTAGCTGCACACCAGAGAAGGGCAGAGGTTTGAGGCTCGGCTCCTGGCTCCTTCCGATTTGTCTCAAGATTAGAAAAAAACATTTAATGATCTGGTGCCTCAGTCTCCCCATTGACAAATATGGGCTAATGCCAGCGCAGGAGTGGAGAAAGCTGGCTTGGTTTTATTTTGTTAAGGCCACCTAAAACCCTTGGAGAAAGATCCTAATTGCTGCCCAAATGCAGGCTGTTGGTGTAAGAGATTTCGGAGACGGCTGTGCTGGGCTCCTGGGCTTGTAAAGCCTTCGTTAGCTGCTTGTTCTCAGTGATTCCCCTTTTTGGCCTTGCCCTGGCACCGCGGTGAGGATGCAGCGTTGCCTCTCCAGCTCTGCCTTTTGGAGGCGATGTCCTCCCTTGCTCCCCGTGGGCTGTCTCCTGACGATCCCACCTCTCTGTCCAGGGCTTCCAGGCGGTGTGTGAGAGCATCCGGGACTGCGTTCGCTGCCAGGCCTGGGGAACCGGCAACATGAAAGGGAACTGCAGCAAGTGCCACCTCCAGATCCAGATGGTGGAAGAGCTGAAGAAAGGTACTGGGAGAAGCAGAGCTGGGTGCGGTGTGTCTCCCATGGGCCCTGCCCCATGTGTGTGTGCATGTGGGGCTGGTCCCCAAGCTTTTTCTGGTCCTGATGACTTTGCAACCATGTCCCCTCGCTCTGCAGAGGAGGCCAGCGAGTACTGCTCATTCCAGGATGAGGAGGACGATTGCACGTACCACTACACCCTGGAGGGAGACCCCACCATCGTCCCCAACACCACCGTCCACGTGCAGAAGAAAAAAGGTGAGCAGGGACCCGGCAGGAGGGGATGCTTAGCCTGGGGTCTGGATCAGCAGTGACCTGCTCCACAGCACCTCCGATCCCCGCTTTGTCCCTTTGCTGTGTCCCTGGGCAGGGTCAGCTGCAGGCAGTGTCAGGGGTGAGTGACATTGGCTGTCACCTGAACTGCAGAGTGTAGAGAGTAGCATCCTCAGAGACCAGCATCTTTAGAGCTCAGTGCCTTCCCACTGCCGGCATGGGTGGGGAGAGATGCGAGGTGCTGAAGAGCCCCTTGGGGTGGCTGGATGCGAGCAGAGAGGTGGGATAGTTCTCCCTGAACAGCACTTTTCATCGTGAGCACCAAGAAAGCCATTCCCAAGCTTAACTGGGCTGCTCCATCCCTCAAAGAGCTGTGGTCCAGCCTTTCCCCTCTGTCCCTGCCTGTTCCCTCCCTGCACGCCCCAGGCAGGGGGCTGATGCCCGGGAGTGACATTGCTGTCGCTTGCAGAGTGCCCGCCGGGGAGCTTCCTCTGGCTCATCCCTCTGCTCATCTTCCTCATCCTGCTCCTGGGGCTGCTGCTGCTGCTCTGCTGGAAGTTCTGCGCCTGCTGCAAGGTGAGTGCCTCAGCTGACTGCCCCAGCCTGGGGAGAGGACCAGATAAAGGCCAAAACCATGACAAATTTCCAGAATCCACCCAGCCTCCAGCATGGCCAGATTGGCAGGGGCTGGATCCCAGTCGTATCCAGCATGTCTGCTGTTGTCGACAGAAGTTGCTGTGGGATTTCCCCACTGAAGTGATATCTGGCTAAAATCAGCTTCCAGACCCCTACCCATCCAGTGCCCAACCCTCCCTGCTGCTGTGAATCCTCCCAGGTGGAGACGTGGGGGGTTTTGCCCTGGGCCGCAAAGTGATTGTGTCTTTGTCCACTTGTTTTCTAGGCTTGCCTGGCCCTGCTTCCCTGCTGCGCACGAGGTACCAGCCCTTGGGACTGGGGGAGAGGGATCCATGTGGGGGTGTGTGTGCTGGGATAAGTGTCCCTCCTCCTCCTCTCTTAGCTGGGGAGGTGGATCGGGGGATAAGCTCCTAGAAGAGAGCCTAAGCCAGGGAGCCCTTGAGCTGCTGCTCCACTGCTCCCCCGTGCCCCACACCCTGGTGTGCCCTGCTGGGAATCCCACTGCTGGCTCTCCCCTGACCAGTGTCCCTTGTAATGCCTAGCTGGTGTGATGTGCTCTCCTCACTCATGGACGGCCTTTGCCCTCTCCACCCCACTCCACTCCTGACATCCAAACAAGCCCCAAAAATTCCCCGGAACAAAGTCTCCAGTGTTGGGAAGTTGATGGCTAGCGTTGTCCCGATCTGCCCAGACTCTGACACTGCCCCTGGTTCTGCAGGTCGCACCGTTGGCTTCAAGGAGGACCACTACATGCTTCGCCACAGCCTCATGTCCTCCGACCACCTGGACACCCCTATGGTCCGCAGTGGGTCCCTCAAAGGTCGGGACACCATCCGCTGGAAGATCAACAACAACGTTCACAAGCAGGGCTTAACCTCCCTCGCTGCCGCCAACCCCAAAGATCTCAGTGAGTGCCACGTCTGAGGAACAGCGCATAGAGGAGGTGCTCCGGGTGCTTTAAAGGACACAAACCCTCGGTGGCGGCCCCAGCTCCAGCAGCCATGGTGTTACCTCCAAGCCGGATTGCAAAGGGGGGGGTGTCCCTTCATCTGCTTCCATCCTGGGGGAAGCTGAGCAGCACCTTCCTGCGTCCAGCCCTGTAGCCTTGGAGACCTCCTGACAGTCTGGCCATGTCTTAGTCTCATTAGCTTAGTGACCCAGCCTTGATTTTGCTGCCTCATCAGTCCAGAGCCACCACTGGGCACCATTTCCATTGCTGGGTCTGGCGGAGAGCTTCCCAGTTATCCCTCTAGTTCTTCACGTGTTTTCTCTGTTGGTGATATGGGGTTTGGGTGCTAGCAATGCAGGATCTGGACACTGAGCATCATGCGTGTCCCCATGCTTCCAGCTTTCGTCTGGGTTATTTCGCTAAGAAGGAAGGAGTTTGACTTGGGAATTTCTGTTTCCAGTTCCCTATGGGCTGTCTCTGAGGCTGACACGGCTTTTCACGCAGAACCTGGTGAAGCCGGACACCCGGGAGTGTGAGCAGCTGCGCAAGGAAGTCGATGAGAATGTACGAGCCTGGGCACGAGGGGGGCCTGGGGTGGGACTGGGGGACACCACACTGTGGGGTGTCTGCGATGCTGGGGAAGGGGGAGCGCCCCATCCCTGTGCGTCCACGCAGCTCTTGAAAGCAAGAAGCAATTTTTCCTCTTTCTCAAAGAAAGCACAACCTTTAAGATCACAATTGTGAGAATTATCAAAGCGTCACATTGATGAGATCTGAGGTTTGCTTCGGAGCACGTGGTCTGAAGCTCCTGTTTGGCTTCAGTTCACAGCTTCTTGCCATGTCCTGGAGAGAAGCCCTGTGGCGGTCTCTGCCTGCTGCGGCAGGGCGAGCGGGGAGGACCCAGGGGTGGCCAGAGGGCTCTCGTGTTTGCTGGCAGCAACATCTGCTCGCCGAACACATCCCTGTTCCGCAAGGGCTGTGTTGTGAAAGTCTCTCTTGCTCCTTGCAGCTGAACGAGGTTTTCAAGCGCATCCCCGGCTGCCACAAGGTTCAGCAGACCAAGTTCAGGTGAGTCAGAGCGTGAGACACCTCCTGCAGGGCAGGGTTCCCCCAGGGCGCTGCTGGTGAGGGAGCGGACCTGAGGGCTGGGGTGTGAAATCCGGGATGCTGGGAGGGAGCGTGGGCTGTGAGACATCCTCGTGTGTGGTGCTTCACCTGCCCAGGGCTGCAGAGCAGAGCCCACCCGGCTGTGCTGGTGATCTCAGTGGCATCTGGCTTTGGACCTGAGACTCCTCCAGACAGGGACAAATCCCTGTCACCTGCTGCTCAATGGGAAAATTCCCACTGATTTCACAAGTTTCAGCCCTGTGCAGAGTTAGGAGTGCCTGGGGCAGGACGGAGCAGTCTGGGGATGCCAGCGCTGAGCAGGGAGTGTTAGCCCTTCCCCGCGGCTCTGACCAGATGTGATCCCTGTGGGCACGTTCCTCATTACGTTGGGAAACCCAGGGGTGGAGGGAGCTGCCAGGCAGGAGGGAACATGTGATGGGGCCACGGGCTCTGCGGGATGGGTTGGCGCCCGCAGGGCAGCTGCCGCAGCTCAGACCTGCACAGGGCTGTGATTCACGCAGAACTTTGTCTCCCCACATGTGTTAGTCACTCTGATTTTTTTTTCTTTTTTTTTTTTTTATTTCCCACCCCAGGTTACAGCCCAATTCTGGGAAAAGGTAAGAGGAACTAGCAGCCCCCTCTTGTGCTGCATCTTCTTCTTTGTACACACACGCGTGGGGTGACTGAATGCCCCACGCACTCATTAGCCCCTCCGGCTGCTATGTGAGATGAGCAACCCTGCCCTCAGCTCTTACCTGGCTTTCTCTTCCCACCCGTCACAGGCAGGACCACACCATTGTGGACACGGTGCTCACCGCCCCTCGCTCAGCCAAACCAGAGATCATCAAAGTGGTGGAAAAGCACGTTTCCCACGAGACTTTCAATGACCTGAAGGTTTCACCGGGTTATTACACCGTGACCTCAGACCAAGGTAGGGAGCAGAGCCCAGCGCTGCCTCCTGGCTGGGCAGGGGGGACATTTCCCACCTCTCACCATTGATCCTTCCCCCAGATGCTCACGGGATGGTGGAGTTTCAAGAGTCTGTGGAGCTGGTGGATGTCCGTGTCCCACTTTTCATCAGGGAGGATGATGACGATGAGAAGCAGCTGCAGGTGGAGGCCATTGATGTCCCCACTGGCATCGCAGAGATTGGACGCCGGCTTGTCAACATCACCATCATCAAAGAACAAGGTGAAGGGTGTTTGTGTTTGAATGTCCCATGCCCAGATGGACTCAGGTGGTTTCTAAGGAAGGCACAGCCTGTGTATCTGAGCTCCCCCAGATGACAGACCAGAGACTTGCTTGGTGACTCCTGTCTTAAATCACCTGGGTCTAAACTAAGGAATCTTTTAAAGCTCTAAAGAAGGGTCATCATCCCTGGTGACAGAGACCAAATATTTGACCATCACAAGTTTAAATGCTACCAATTCCATGGCAGATCCAGGTTTGACCATATGTCTCTGCTGCTCCGGTTCATAGGTCACTGGAGTGAAGTAAAACCTCTTTGCTGTTATGCTGTGCCTGGGGCAGGTGAACGGCCCCAGCAGTTTGCCTCTGCTTCCCGTCTGGTTGTTTTGAGCAGGGAGCTCGAGTCAGGAGTGGTAAAGTCTCCAGCCCATGCAGTAATATTTCATACACCGTTCAGACCCACGGGTGATAGGAGCTCTGTTCAGGGAGGACACCTGTGTGTTTGTAGTGCGATTCTTCATGTATTTTCTCTACATGTTCCTTCTCTCCTGCCCCTTCCAGCCAGCAGCCTCATCACCTTCTTGCAGCCAGCCTATTCCCACAGCCGCTTTGATAAGCTGGCCAAGATCCCTGTCCTCCGGGAGATCATAGAAAATGGGAAATCCCAAGTTACCTACAGGACCCGGGATCTCACCGCCAAGAATGGCAGGGTAAGGGTGATGCTCCTGGCCTTGGCAGGCAGGAATGAGCGGGCACAGAGTGGTGGGAAGGAACCGACGCTGGGGCTGCATAGGAGCAGCTGGTCAATCTCAAAGGGGGATGTGGGAGAGAGGAAACCCAGGGCTTGAAGTTAGCACAAGGGCTAATTCCCCTCCATCCTTTGTTCCCTGTGCCTCAGGGGCCTGAGAGGCTGCCGGTACCAGGGGCAGAGGGTACTGGCTGCTCCCTGAGCTGTAGGCACTTGGGAGGCAAGTGGGGATTCACTGGGAGATGAGGGGAGATCTCTGGGAGCCTTCTTGTGGATGCTGTGGGCTGTAATCACTCACCTCTTCCTTCTCCTCCAGGACTACACCTTCACAGAGGGTGACCTGGTCTTCCAGCCCGGAGAGACCCGAAAGGAGGTGCAGGTCCCCTTGCTGGAGCTGACCGAAATAGATACCCTCTTACACAACTGCCAGCTCAAGCAGTTCGCCATCGACCTCCTCCATCCCAAGCACGGCGCCAAGATCGGGCGATACCCCCAGACCACGGTGACCATCGCGGACCCAGGTTAGGGGCTGGCAGCCAGGTGGTGGGAAATGGCAGCAGGGGGTGTGGGACCCCCACACCGGACCAGCTCAGCCCGAAGTGGTGCACAGAGCTCCAGCCCTGCTCCTCACCCAAAAAGCGGCAATGAGGAGGTTCCTCCAGCTCCGAGCAGTAGATTTGGGCCTCCCTCTAGAGGCGTTAGTGGGTATAGACAGTGGGTGGGAAGAAGATGGATAATCTACCTCGCAAAAGGGAATAGAGTGGATTCTTCATTCATTTTCCTTGGGGATTTGAATAAAAAAGCTATAAAAATAGGGGAGAGGCGGGACTTGCCAGGAGCTGTGCTTGGTGCTTCCTGGGGCTGGACAAGCAAAACTGTAAAGGTTGTCATCAAGTGGGTCGATAACGTAAAGGTATTTATCACAGTGCTGGACATGAATGCTGGAGGTACAAGAAAGTCCCTTGTCACTGGACAACCAGAACCACTTCAGGGGCAGGCACTGGGGCTTGAGAGGCTCCAGAGAGCTCTCGGCTGGACTTGGTGGGTTTCCAGGAGAAGCAACTGGGTGACTCGAGAAGGCTCTGCCAATCTCTGTCTTCTTTCGTGGCTGCACAAAGCAACTGATCAGGAAGTTATTAAATACATTCAGACAAAGCTAAAGATTTTCAGAGGCAAGAAGGTGGTCTCTTCATTTCTTCGTACCTGGGAAGCCTGTGAGAAGCAGCAGGAGGTGCAGGACTCGGGGATTCTGAGCCCAACTCTCACGCCAGCTTGCTGCGTGGCTTTGGGGGAAGTCATCACCAAGTGCCTCAGTTTCCCTTCCCTATGATGGGGATCTACCCCTCAGAAATTCTTTGAGGCTCACCCAGGATGGCAGGGCGGTGCTGGAGAGAGGCACACTTCCTTCTTTTCTTTCCATGTGGGGGGCTAGCACTGATGTGACCTTTCTTCCTTGTGTCTGCAGAGGTGGTGGATGGTGTCCCCTTGATGACTGGCCTGGGACAGGTCTCGCAGTCCCCCAAAGGCCGCCTGAGTGCACCCCTTAATCCCAACGCTGACGCTCTCAGCTCCAGGGAAATCCGCTTCAACTGGTTTCCTCCACCGGGAAAACCTCTGGGGTACAAGGTAAGGGGGGAGTGAATCCCAGGGGAGGGTGTGGGTTTCACACACATGCAGTCATTTGTGCTGAAGGGATGGGGAGAAGACGCCCAAGAGAGGGAGCAAGCTCACCCCTTCTGGCCCCCTCCATCCGTGAGGGACCATGGCTGGGTGGATGTGGGATTTGCAGGAAAGATTCCTGGTGGGTTCTCTCCCTTTCCATCACACACCGTGAAATACCCAGACTGTTCTGGCCTCCCATTTCAGAAGAATGGCACAACACCCTGGCTTTCTCAGAGCAGATCTAATAAGAGACGGGGAATTTCTCACCCATTATGGTGAGGATCTGAAGGAATCATGGCTTGCTCTTGCTTTGCCAGGTGAAATACTGGATCCAAGGAGACCCCGAGTCAGAAGCCCGTCTCATCGATGTCAAAGCCCTATCAGCAGAGCTGAGTAACCTCTACCCCTTCTGTGACTACGAGATGCAAGTCTGCGCCTACAATGCCATGGGTGAAGGGGCTTACTCCGACATCATCCACTGCCGCACACTTGAGGAGGGTGAGTGACTCTGCACTTTGCTTCCCACTATGTGGAGCAAGTTGGTGCCTGTGAACCCAGCATGGAGTCAGGGCTCCGACCCTGAGCTTCTGATAGTCTTGGGGACAAGCATGGAGCGGCTCCCACTGTGTCCCAGCTGTGACCCAGGGAGATCTGGGCATCTGCGTGCACTCGCTCCCAACTTTCAGTAACCTGGACCCTTTGCTCTTGCCTTTCCAGTCCCCAGCGAGCCAGGACGCTTGGCTTTCAATGTCGTGTCTTCCACCGTGACGCAGCTGAGCTGGGCTGAGCCTGCAGAAACCAATGGGGAGATCACGGCTTATGAAGTCAGTTATGGACTCGTCAACGAGGACAACGGTAAGAGCTCATTTTCTGACCAGAGCAGTCCAGTCAGGCTGAGGGGCTGGAGTACACTTTCCCAAGGATGGCCCAATCCCAAGCAGCAGCAGAACCAGCACAGCTCCAAGCATGTTTCCTGTGAAAACTGCGATCTGGAGGGGTCACTTCTTGATGGAAGGAGTACAGAAAAATCACCGCTCAGGATTTAATCCTGAAAAGCCCAGAGCACACTCGGTTCCCATTCACTTCCATAGTGTTTTGTGGTTTTTTTCATCTTAAAAACTTAGTTCATAGGTCTAGACCTAGGGCTAGGGTGCCAGGAAGTTGTTATTTGGTGACACACCGGTAACAGGAGACCTCTGCTGTAGGTTGACTTCAACATTCAGTTTGGACATTTCCCCGAGACGATGTCATGCTTGTCATGAGCGGCCCAAATAGCTGCTGCACCTTGTCCCAGAGCCAGGCTGTGTCCTGACACCAAACCTCAGCGAGCCTGTTGGCCAAGGGTGGGGTGCTGTGGGGGTCCTCTGTGTCTCGTGACCTTGTGGGTGATAGGCATACCCATATTTGCAGTACCCATTGGCCCAATGAAGAAGGTGCTGGTTGAAGACCCAAAGAAGCGCATGGTGCTGATAGAAAACCTGCGGGAGTCCCAGCCCTATCGCTACATGGTGAAGGCCAGAAATGGTGCTGGCTGGGGACCTGAGAGAGAAGCCACCATCAACCTTGCTACGCAGCCCAAGCGCCCGATGTCCAGTGAGTTACTGCCGTGCCTGGGTGGGAATGGGGGGACAGGAGCAGTGCTGGGGAGTGCTCCGCATCATCCCAGCTGCTTCTCCACATCCTGCTCACTCTACGGCACCAGCCAACCTGCTGAATGCTGAAGGCCAGCCTGAGCGTGGGAGGCCTGTGTGGTTTTGAGCTGCTTGTCTAATGGCACTTTCCACCTCTCCTTCAGTCCCCATCATCCCTGACGTCCCCATCATTGATGCAGAGGGAGGTGAGGACTACGACAGCTACCTGATGTACAGTGCAGATGTGCTTCGCTCTCCAGCTGGCAGCAAGCATCCCAGTGTCTCTGACGATTCAGGTACTTTGCTCTGAGTTTTGCAAAGGTCATTTTTAACATTCATTTTCTTTAACAACAGCTTTCAGCAATGAGCTTCACTGCTCCTTTCCTCCTCAGGGAGATGGGGAGATCCAAGTCATGGAGATGGTGATCAGCCTTTCCAAAGCACAGTAGCTGCATCTATGGGAACACTTGACTAGTCTTCACTAGTCATAGTGTAAATAAGACCAGTCCCTCCTTTTCTTAGCCATGAGGCAAGGAGAAATCTCAACGTGGGGTGGGAGAGGAGCTTTTCATGGCTCTCCCTGCTCATCTTCCCTTCCTGTTGCCATTTGGCTGGACCACGAGAGTTACCGTCAGCAAACAAGGACTGGCAAGGCACAGATCTCTGAGTCCCTTGGATGCTCAGCGTCTTGGCCAAGCCAACAGGAGGGAACTCACCAAGTGCTGGGAAGGCACTGGCCTCTCTTCCTCCATCACTTCACTCTCTGAATGAGGCTGACTCTCTTGTCTTGTACCGGGACAATGAGAGGAAGATGGGCCATAAGTGAAATGATGAGTCTTATCAGTAGGATCTGGAGGGTCTTCCCTAGGGGGGTTCACCAGATCCACGAGTGAGTCCTTGGTCCTTTCAGAGGGGTAACACCAAGAGTCCGACCATCCTGAGTGCACACTAAGGAGTGAGGAAACCTCTCCTGATCAGAGGACAATTGTCACAGACTCTTCATGAGAGGGACAGGCTTGTGGTGGGACTTTGACACTCACCTTTTGTCATGATGGACACGGGGCTGGAAAACATCCCTGGGGTTGAGGAACCCCGTGTATGTCATGTTCCCACCATCCTCCATCTACCAGTCACACGACGGTTGCACTGCCTGAACTCATCAGCCAACACTTGGCAAGATGGGCTGTGAAGGGGTGTCTTTCCCACTGGCGCCTACCCCTTCCCCTCCCCAGCAAGTGGCACAAAAGCGGTGGGTAGCCCACTCTGTGCCCTGCAGATCATGCCAACACCAGTGCTTGCGTTGTCCCAAAAGGCTCCAGGTGGAAATATGTGCAGTTGCTGGGAGAAGACTTGGATCTTCGCCGCATCACCTGGAGGCTGCCACCTGAAACCATTCCCCGCCTCTCTGGCAGCAGCCACCTCTCCTCAGACACCGAGGGTCTCCTCCACGAGGAGGACAGTGACATGGCTACTGGCAGCCTGAGGAGGAGTGGGACGCCCCGGCCCCAAGCAGGTGAAGGACGGCTTCGTTATGGCACTGAGTGTCCTGTCTCGTCCTGCTCCGAGCCATGGGGCCCAGTACATGTTCCCTTCCTCTCCTTGTGTGCCCATCCTTGTGTTGGCGTGATGCACTGTTCACATGATGTAGTCTGCTTCAAAACCTTGTCCTGGTGTGTCTCCTCACAAGAGTGTCAAGGTAACCCCCATCTCGGCACGGACTTGGGAGCCTGCTAGCAAGTTGCTTCTACAAAAGGCTGGACCTTCGAGGCAGGAGCAAACTCAGATGATACCTACTAAGTGCCACCTCCAAGGGCAGCTCCTCACCTTAATTAAGCACCCCGAGCTTCTGGGGCAGATCTGCTGGACTTTTAAACAGAAATCACTCTCTCGTGGGTAGCTGATCTCTCCTGGCCTGCTGGGAAGGGATGGGGGTTTGTCAAGGACCAGAACAATGGATCAGAGTTTGCTTTTCAGAACCAGCTGAGACAGGATCCAGAGTGAGATTTGGAGAAACAGCCTCCATAAAGGGCTGTTTTTCTTCCACTTTCTTTTTAAATCTGAAATTATATACCTGTATTTGCGTCAAAGGAGAGATGTAAGAGAACACGGTGAGATCCACAAGGCAGTGCCCCAGCGAGGCCGAGGTCTGGAGTTACTTTGGGCACCATGGGTGTCTCTGGTGCTGGGTGTAGAACAAAGTCTCTGTTTACTTATTTGTTTCCCCGTCATTGCGTTGGGTGGTTGTGGCTTGTTCTAGATGTAGCACTCCAGAGTGACTTTCCAGATGCTGAAGCTGGGATGCAGCCGAGGCAGGGCGCACCATGATGCCTCCTGCTTCCTCCCCATGGAAACTGGAGCAGCAGCCCTGTCCACAGTCATGTTCCTCATGGTGTGCCCTCTTTCACAGAGCACTTGCTGAATGGCCGAGTGGACTTCTCCTTCCCTGGCAGTGGCAGTGGCACACTGACGAGGACAACAAACACCAGCTACCACCAACTGAGCTCCCACATGCAGCAGGAGCACAGGGTGATGGGGAGCTCCTCACTAACAAGAGACTACTCCACGATGCTAATGGGGCATGGTGAGTACTGTGGTGATGGAACCTGTCCTTTCCTTCCACCCCCACGGCTGTTTTCGGACCCATGCCCTGCAAGTCCTGTTGGGGTGAGGACTGTGCTCACAGCTAAGGGGGCCTATGAACCACAGATCTGGAAAGTCATATCCTCACCACTGATGTGTAGGTGCTTTGCTAAGGCCACCCTGCTCCCAGACCAGTGTGGAAAGGGTTCCCATCCCTCATGTGCAGAGTGCTAGGGAAAGGGAGCTACATCCTTATTCTCATACCGCAAAGCACTCTGGGAAGAGCATATGTGTCATCTTCTAACACTAGCAGCATGGTTGCCTTTCAGTTCCACACATGTACATCAGCTGGTGCTGACAGAAGGTTGTTAAAAGGCTCTTCAAATCTGAGCCTTAAAAAGTCACCTCTGCAGGAGCCACCACTCGGGCTGAACCTGCTCTGAAGTCTCCAATGGTGTTTTTCTCTTTCTTTTGCACCGCTTCTGTAGATTACCCGGGGAGATTCCTCCCTCCCATCCATGAAGATGCTGGGAGGACAATCCCACGGCCCCGGGATGTGGGTTTCAGGAGCAGGGCAAAGGTGAAGGGTTACTACCCCAGCACTGGCTTTCGGGACTCTATAATCATGACTGATGGGTCCGCGGGGATTTGCAAGTACATAGGTACAGCTTTGTCCAGTGTCTCCTCCCAGCCATGCATCCCATAACAGCCAAGCCACCGGCCATCCATGAGCTATTACCATTCACTACTCCACCTAAACCCTCTCTCCATGGCTTGCTGTGTGCCGCACTGATCTTCCTCTTGACCCGGACCGTGCCTCCATCACACCACCTTTCCATTTGCAGGTGACTTCAGCTGTGTTTCAACCCACCTGAGCTGATTAACACTCACCACTGCTGCCACCATGCTTTAATGGGCTGATCAGCTCATTGATTCCGTCCTCTTCATTCCTAACAAGCTTGTTGTTCTCAGTCTTATCCCACAGGCCTTTGGAGGACTCTTGGGGAGAACGTGTCCTCCATATGAGATGTCCCTCTGCAAGCTCCTTGGCCAAAGCCCATATCAATGAGAGGCTTCAGTCCCTGAGTGTCACCTGGGAGGCTGCTGTGCTTGCCATGAGCCTTGTGTCCCAGTGGGCTGAGTTGGGAGGAAACAAGAACACCCAGACCTGGCCCCAGCTGCCTCCATCCCCTTCAACAGTCCCTGGAGGTGTCGGGTTGCTTTAGCTATAGACTAAGGCCAATCTTAACTGAGCAACATTTGAAGATGCCTGTGAAGCTCCTGGCAGACTGGACAGGGTGCTTCGGGGTTAGTGAGGGGGCCACACACAGCACCTGAGCCCCTGCTCTGCTCTCTCTACCACAGGGGCACGAAGCTTGCCTTGACTTATCCCACACAAGGTTAGCACCCCAAGGCCATGGCACGTCACTGTAGGTGTGCAGAGCCAGCCAGTCGCCCCTTGTGGTGGGCCAGCTTGCAGAGGTGACATCTTATCACATTTTCCCCAGACCATCAGGACCATCCCACGCTTGCGCGGGCCACTCCCTCCTCTCCCTCAGCCCCCTTAACCCACAGCCTCCAAATCTCCACCCTGACGTTCCCTTTTTGTCTCAGACTCCAGGCTGCCACTGGGCGTCCCCGACACCCCCACACGCCTGGTGTTCTCCGCCCTGGGACCCACCTCCCTGAAGGTGAGCTGGCAGGAGCCGCACTGCGAGAAGGAGGTGCAGGGCTACAGCGTGCAGTACCAGCTCCTCAATGGAGGTCAGTGAACAGTCAGCAGGTGCCCACCGGGCAGTTGGTGGTGGGAGTTTCTGGGGGCGGAAAGTGTGGCCCAGGTCTTCTCTTGGGCAACTGGCTCTGGATTAACCCTGCTTGAGCAGGGGATGTTGGATCAGATGACCTCCAGAGGTCCCTTCCAACCTCAACCGACTGGTCCCAACTCTGCTTTTTGTGTAGCCTTGAGGAAATGTCTCAGCTACCCCACAGCTCTCATTCCCCATTTCTGCTGGGAGCGACAATTCCTGGCGTTGCTTGTGGAGTCACCCCTCCTCCAAAAAACCTTGGACTCCTTCTTCACCAGCCCTAACATCTTAGTTGAAGGATTTTTTGTCAAGTTGGACCTGGAGGAAGGATTGCAATGAAAATCTCTTATTTTTACATGAAACTTGGGGCAATGTTAGTGAAAATGTAATTCTCTTTGGCTGAAAATTCATGAGTTTTCAATAAGCTGTTGTTTGCCCTACGCCTTTTTTGGAACAACATCTCATCCTGCACTAGCAGTTGTTGGTGGCGAGGTGTGATGGATGTGACTGAGGAAAAGGGCCCTGGATGACTTTTCCAGGCAGTTCACTTGAGGTAGAGTGTAGGTGAAAGCCACAGTGCTGCCTTTGTGCCTGCAACATGGAGCTGATGTCTCCTTTCCCTGTGTGTCCCAGGAGAGGTGCACCGACTCACCATTCCCAACCCCTGCCAGAACTCGGTGGTGGTGGAGGACCTGCTGCCCAACCACTCCTACATCTTCAAGGTGAAGGCACAGAGCGAGGAAGGCTGGGGCCCTGAGAGGGAAGGAGTCATCACCATAGAGTCTCAGGTGGACCCGCAAAGCCCACTCAGCCCTGTACCAGGTGAGGTGGATGGGGGAAGGGGGAAAGGGGGCACTGATGTCTTTGCTGTTGTCTATAGTGGTGGCCTTGCTGTTTTCTCACTCCTTACTACATGCTGAGCTCTCCTTTCTTTCCTTTCATTTTGAAATAGGACATTTTCCCCATGCACTCACCTTCCACTAGCTGTCTAGATAGCTGAGACTTTCCAGTTCATTTCATAAATGCTGCGTGCAGACCCCTCCCAGGCGCCTCCTCACCACCTTCTTCGATACTGACCTCTTACTCATGTCCCTGCAGGTTCACCCTTCACGCTGAGCACACCCAGTGCCCCCGGACCACTGGTTTTCACTGCCCTCAGCCCTGACTCCCTGCAGCTCAGCTGGGAAAGACCCCGCAAGCCCAATGGGTCTATCTTGGGCTACATGGTCACCTGTGAGATGCTGCATGGAGGAGGTATGGTATCAGGCTCTGGAAGACCAGTTTGCTGTGTAGAACACAAGATACCTCCATCAAAGGCAGCAACTTGCTGCATTTTTCCTGGGACAAACAACAAAGTTGTCTGCTTACATCGGTGTGGACAAACTGGGGACATGAGGCTGATTCCATGAACCTGGGAGCTGCTGGACCCCAATGCTTTGTGTCATTGCATGGCCTGGTGTAACAAATGTAGTGGGAGGAGGTAGCATATTACAACCCAAACCCAGTGGAGGTTTGTTGAGGGTCAACACTGTACTAAAATAGCCGTGCCTTAACCCTTCATAGAACTGGGTGATGAGGTTGTACAGTCTGTTGGTGGCATAAAACTTAGGGAAAACAAAGACAACAGCCAGAGTTGTGTGTGTTTGGAGGGACCATTGCTCCTGCCTGTCTTCACCGTTGGTATCTCTGTGTGGATTAGGGGAGCCCAGGAATATCTATGTTGAAGGAGACAATCCAGAAACTACCCTTACTGTGCCCCACCTGAGTGAGAACGTCCCATACAAGTTCAAAGTGCAAGCCAAGACCACCCAAGGCTTTGGGCCAGAGAGAGAAGGCATCATCACCATCGAATCTCAGGATGGAGGTACAGTACCATGGCTTTATGGAGGTGGAAAGATAAACATCTTAGAGCAGGGAACACAACTCCCGGAGTCCCTTTCCAGCTCTGGTGGTGACTCCATTTTCCATGAAAGACATGGAGACATTGTCTTCCATGAAGACAATGCTGTGCCTTGTGAGCACCGTCTCAGTCCTGATACACTGAATGAGGGAGGATCGTGAGAACCTGCCTGTGTTTAATTTATTATGAAATTTCTGTCTCATACCTGGTTGTACACATACCTGGAGGCAACTTCTTACACTGGACAGGCGTAAGACCTTCCCAGTCCTCCCAGTTCCTCCTAAACCTGTCTCTGATGTCAGCAAGAGGAACCTCCTGAGATGACTGTTGATGCTCACTGTGCAGGGTTGAGGAGTTGGAAGTTCCTTGTTTCCTGGCTGACTTGTCCCTTTTCCTTCTCCCCAGGCACTTTCTCCCAGTTTGGAGGGCAGCAGTACATGAGAGAAGAAGTGTATAACTTCCCCACCGAATACACCACCAAAACCAGCATCAGCCATTCCTCCCTGGATCCCCACTTCACAGGTAGGGGCTCACTGTCTGCTTTGAAACCCTTGGAAAGCACAGAACAACTCTACTTGTTCAAAGGTCTGAGGGTGCTTTTACCTCGAGAGTAAAAGGCAGGGAGGGAGGGTCCATCAGGTAGGGTGGATGAAGAGGACCAGACTCTTTCCTGCACCATGTCCCTGCTCTGCCCCAGAGGCAGTTGCAGTCATTTCCCATGTGCCGCCCAGTCACGAGGGGAATGCTGAGTTTTCAAAATCCACCAGGACTACCACTAGGGACCAAATCATAACTCTTCCTGCAAGGTTAGACATCTTCAGAGCAGGAAAAAACAAAAAAGTGTGATGATCATATTTAACTACATCAGTGTAGTTGTCCCATGTTGTCCCCATTGAGTTCGAGGAATCACTGAAATACAAAGAGTTTGGGAGCCGTTAGGAAATCCATCTTACTGACTGACATAGCAAAGTACTGAATCACTTGATCTGGAGAGGTTTTCCATCGGTGAAAGCGGTATTTAGGGAGGAATCTCTGCCAGGAATCATCAGGCAGAGCAGATCCTTATCCTGTAACCCCGTACTTTGCGCGGTGTCCTGACCACTGAGCTTCTCGCTGCAGACGGCATGCTGATGACGACCCAGCGAGTGGAGAGCGCCAGCAGCACCCTCACCAAACAGGTCACCAAAGAGTTCGTGAGCCGGACAGTGATGTCCAGCGGGACCCTCACCAAACAGATGGAGAGGCAGTTCTACGAGGCCTGAGCCAGGGCAGGCCATCTGCCAGCGGGACGCTGCCGTTCAGGTGGCAGGACTTTGTGGAATGACCCAAGGGTGCTTCATCCAGGTGCTGCCTGGGCAGCTCCTCCTGTGGGCGCTCCTCCGCAGCACTTCAAGCTCTGGATGTCTCCTTTGGAGCCCAGCGCACTCAAAGCTCTGGCACAGTTGGGTCATCAGGTGTGCGCTCATCCTTCAGGGCTTGTTCACCCTGTCCTGCTCTCCAGAGACTCAGTTCTGCAGAGTCCACGGGGACGTCTTCCATGAACAATCACCACTCACTCCAACACCAGTCTTCAATGCCCATCCCCATCCAAATACACCTGCAACTGCAGAAATTCTGGTGTCTCGGTGGCTCCAGTCCCCATATAAACGGAACAGAATGATTTATTCTCAGGTCCTCAGCTTCGAGAGGATCCCAGCTGACAACATCCTGATTTACAGAAGGTCATCCTTTCCATCTTTGCTTCGGGCTCTCCGGCACCTTTGGCTGCCCACTGGAGGTGGTGATTTGTTCTGTTTGGTCTTTTATGAGAGCTGCAAGGTGGGGCTTTGGGGTAACCTATGCTTTCTTACTGCACCTAGTTGTGTCTGTTCTTCGCTGCTAAGATTTGGTACCACGATAGCAAACTATAGCCTTTCATTTGTATAGCGTTACTTGGGATGGCCTCTGATGCTTTTTTTTTTTTTTTGCATAAACATTGTACAGTTTTCGTAGTATATATATAAATATATATAAATGTATTTTATTATTTTATAAAAAAAAATATTGAAGTGGATGAGATCTATGCTGAATATTGAGGCTACACTGGGACTGTGGCTGCTGAGAAACATGAATAACTGGAAGAAATTAATTAAGGGCTTGATCCGAAGGCCACTAAACCCTGCGGAAAGCCTGTTGATGAGCTGCTGGGCTCTGCCTTGGGCCTTATGTCCTCCAGCAGAAGGTTCCCTGCACAGCACCCACCAGCCGAAGCGCCCTCCAGCCGCAGCACAGGCGCAGAAGGGCTGGGAGCTGCCTGGAGGTGAGGGATGGGGATGGCCCAGGCCGTGATGCCCGGGGATGGGAACGGTGCCTGGGATTTCTTACATGGCTGATGTGGAGAGCGTGAGGTTTTGTGGCAGAAGAGGTCGGGTGTCTTTAAAAAGCCCTTTTGCCCAACACCAACGTCTATAAAAGGAGCTGTGATCCCTCAGTAAACACGAGGGAGGAGCAAGCCTGAGAACAGCAGGGGCTCTCATCATCCTGAGCGAGCCTCTGAGCCCCCTTCAGCCCCCGGCTCTTGCTCTCCTTGGACGGTGCTGGATGCAGGGCTGAGCTGAGACCTTGCTGGACCTTGTTTCCTGGCTCTGGGCATGACACCTGGCGTCTCGCTGCCCTCTGCCAACAAGAACAATCGGGATCCGTGTCTTGCTGAACAGTGTGTTTCCCTGGCATGCTTCAGCCGCACAGGAGCCGGCAAGGAGCCCACCGAAAGCAAGGATCCCGCCCCATGCAGCAGCTGCCACCGTTCTGGATTAGAGCTTCCAACCAAAACAGCAGCTGCCTGGGCTCCCGGGCAGTGGCGCCTGCCTGATTTGATCTGACGCTGGACTTGGGCTGTTTTGTTCTTTTTCTGTTGTTGTTGGGTTTCTTTGTTTGGTTGTTGGGGCTTTTTTTTGACCCGGAAGAAGATTTTTCTAGCACTGACACCACCGAGAGCTCCCTCTCCTCTCCAGGCTGTTCACTTGAGTGGGACGGGTTGTCCATGTTTGAGCCAAAGATGCGCATGGGTGAGTAAAGTCCCCCCGAGTCTCCAGGACTGCAGCTGGAGCTAGGTCAGTTTTGAACTTGGGTGAAGTATCTCTTGACCCAACCCTGTGGTTCTACCATGACTTCAAGAAGCACTTATTTTTCCTGAGCACGTACCAGTGGTGTTAGCCTGCCTGCCTCCCCGTTCCCATCTCACCTTTGTGGTCGGGGTTTTTCCTCTCCAGCTGACATGTCTCCTCCTGCACAAGGACTCCAGGCCCCTTTCCCTGTGCTTTGTGGTCCAGGGTAAACACTGAAAACCACTTAAAAAGGGATCCCCCACCTCCAAGCATTTTAACCAAAGAGTATCCTGTTATCCAAGCACAGCTGCTGCTCTCCAGGATGTCACGCCATCCCCACGCACCAGGCGGCTGCGCACCAACCCCATGCCTCGCACTAGAACAGCCTCACTTCTTAATTTTCATCTGGTCGTTAGGGCTGGTGGTGTTTCAGCCTTTCCAAGGGCGGATCCAGCAGCCTGCTCTGACAGCGGGCCTTTGATCAGATGGCTTCCTATTGCACTCAATAAATGTTTTTCTCTACAGTCCGCCTCTTCCTGTTTGTTTCTTAAAAAAAAAATATATATAAAAAAAAATAAAATTATCCTCCCCCCTCCATCTGCAGCAGCACGTGAAGGACACAGATGAAGAAGCAGATACCCAAAGCAGGGGCTTCTGCCAAGCATCAGTGCCTGCTGCTGCTCCACTGCCATCCCCTCCCGCAACTGCAGCTCCAGAGGCACTACTGGACCCCGCATCCCTGGTAATGGCTCATTACACCGGTGCAAACTGGATTTCAACCAGTTTCCTCTGGGGAAAGGTCCCCCGTGACTTTGGCCTCAGAGCTCAGCCCAGGCGGGCACAGAACGACTGTGCAAATGTTTTGTGTTTATTAGGCAAAGGATGCAGGCAGACAAATTGATTCCCTTGTGAAGGCAGGAAAGCAGCCGCTTCTCGGAGGGAGGCGATCCCGGCCCAGGCGAGGCGGTCGCTCCTCTACAGGGGCAGGATCTTTGCCCCTCCGGAGGGTTTGGTGAGGTAGAAGGTGGCTGTGCCGCTGTATTTCTCCTAGGAGACAAGAGGAGCAGTAAGTGCCTGGGCTGGGGGGTGCTTTTGGGCTGGTGCAGGCAAGACCTGCTGGAGCTGGGGCCCTGCTGGCCAGCCCAGCCGTGCAGCTGGCCCAGCTGCCCCTCCAGATGTTTTTTTGGGGGGACAGCGTGCTGTCCTGGCCACTGCCTGGGGTCCCTTGGGCCGTCCACAGCATGGGGCAGGGAGGCTATCAACACATCCCCAAGCTCAGCCTCCAGCAGCCCCTCAGGGACTATTCTCTGTGACTTTTTCCAACCCCTTTCTGACCCTGCTGATGCCGCCAACCTCCACGGCCTCTGGCGACAGCAGAAAACTCACCGCCAGCCCTGCGCAGGGCTTCCTTGGCGCTGTTTCCCTCCTCACTCACCCAGCGGTCGCTGGTTCTTATTTTGGAGGATGCGAGGGTCAGTTCCACACTCACCCGATCTACTCCCTTCGCTCTTTTGTAACTCCTGGTCACGTTCCCTCTCTCCCAGCTTCTCGTCAGATGGCAGAGGCAGCGTCCTTTCAGTCTCTCCTCATTTGGACACCTTCCTCTGCCCCTTCTTTATCCCCCCCACTATTTACAGGGCTCACCATGATCTCATACAGCAGCGAAATAAGGCGCTGCCTCGTTCACTGCCCCCATCTCCTGACACCCCCATTTTGCTGGCATTTTCAGCTCCTGGCGCAGGCTGAGCTGCTGATTTAGAGAACATTGATGACAGCACTGAGATTTTTCCCGGGCTGTAAGTGCCGGTTTAAACTCAGCATTGCCTAAGCTTAGCTTGGATTGCTTTTCCCTAGATAGAGTTAGCCTTCCTGAAGCTCACCCAGCACCTTTTTGCTCACTTTCTCAATGCAGTAAGGTCCTTGGGCAGTGCTGCACGACCAGCACGATGCTGAACTGCAAGAGCTTAGTAGCATCGACAGACCTGGGGCTATCCCTGCGCGGCACCAGATGGGCTACGCCAACCCTGAGTGCCTCAGGAGCACAGCTCCAACAGCGTCCCCGGGCCATGCCCCTGAGTGTTTCCTTGGGATCTTTGAGTCAATTCTCCCAGCACTTTTCTGCCGCGTACCTGGATGTGGTGCTGGGCTCTCTCTGCAGCCCCAGCCTCCAGCAATGTCACCGTGCAGCCTCCGAAGCCTCCCCCGGTCATCCTGCTGCCGTAAACCCCATCGACCTCCAGAGCTGCCGCTACCAGCTCGTCCAGCTCCGGGCAGCTCACTTCGTAGTCGTCCCTGGAGAGAGGAGACCCACGGTCAGCCCTGTCCTGCACCCCAGCCATAGCCCTCGCACCCCTAACGGCTGAAACACGCGCCTTGGTGCATGCATTGCCATAGCAAACCGCAGCAACGCGGGATGCCACAGACCCCGGTCCCGCTCCCTGCCTATAAGTGCATGTATACATGAGCGAGGCTGCGAGCGTCAGGGACCGGCTGAGCGCTGCTGTAACAGCACGGCTCTGTAACGTATGCGACTGCCTGCCTCATCCCAGTACCCCCCAGCGCAGAAGCCTGCAGGGCTTCTCCTAAAACTCTCTGGGAGGCTGAGCTGTGAGAGACACTGGGCAGGACACGGCTCTGGCTGCCCCCCGTGCTGTCCCCACTGGCAAGGGAACCCCCTGAGAACCTGACATCAGTGCCCCCAGTGCAGCCTGCCCTGCCCAGGGGTGGTACATCCTCACCTCAGGGAGTTGTGACTCTCCACCATCAGCCTCCCAAATGTCTTGTAGTCCCTGTCCTGCAGTGCTTGCGCTGCCTGGACTGTCCGTGCTATCTCACCGACGACGTGCCTGGCCCGCCGGTACACCTCCTCGCCCAGACGGCTCCTGGCCGCTGCAGAGATAAGCACATCCTTGCAGCGAAGCTGCTCTGGTCTGCGGGATGCTGCTGGGGGTGAGCACAGCCGCATCCTGCAACCCCGCTTCTCCACTCGTGGCATGCTCCTGTCCCGGTGCATGCATCCACCCACCCTGGGTGCTGCCCCGCAGTCTCTGCCCACACCATAGAGCACCGAGCTCCTGCTGCCCCAAGGAGCGGTCAGAGCCGAGGGAGGGACCGTCCCCACCTTCCAGCTCAGCCATGGTGGCATCTCGCAGGCTGGCCTTGCCGAGCGCCGACGCTGCCTCCTCGCACTGCCGCCGGCGTGTGGGATACTCGCTGCCCGTCAGTGTGTGCCGCACGTTGGAGTTGGTGATGAGGACGGCCAAGCTGGTGTCAGTCAGCGGGACGAGGATGGTCTCCAGGGACCTGCAGCAAGAGCTCAGCACGGGCCGTGCGCCCGCCCCCCCGCCTGCTCCGGCCATCGGCCGTCCAAGTGACGTGGCAGGCAGCTCCTGCCTCCGCAGATGCAAAGTCCATCGAGTTTAGGATTTCGCTCGAGCATTTCACTCCCAGTTATTAGTCCCATAATGGACTCTATCGGCTTTGCGGGAAAGACAACCCAGGCAAGTAGCAGAAAAGATGCAGGAGGAGGAATCAAGACATAGGAATTAAAATGTAGGGAACCCCAGCCCCCCGATGAGATTTTGGGCTGGCTACAGGGGTTAACTCCTCCCTGCACTCCTGCATTTATTTTGTGGCCATGGAACCAGCTCGTCCCCACCTGCCCGAGGAGGCGGGCACAGCACAGCGAGCTCGGGGCTCGGCCCTGACCTGCAGTCAATGAGCAGCGCATGGCCTTCCTTGCCCATCACAGATATGAACTGGTCCATGATCCCACAGGGCATGCCGGCAAACGTGTGCTCTGCTTTCTGGCACGCCAGTGCCTTGGCTACCAAATCACCGTCATCTGTGCCAGAGCAGAGAGAGGCAGGTTAGCAGCTCTGGGACCTTTGCCCCTTGCCTGGAATAAGGGGAGAAAACACGAAGGTAAAGGGTTGCTTTGCCATGGAATGGGGGTTTGCTAAAGCATCAGCGGCAGGTGCTTGCTCCTGTGCCTGCGTGGGTCCCTGGATCCAGCTGGATGCAATAATTGGACACCGATGTCTCAGATTTTTGGAGACATGAGGGTGGGGAGAAGTTGCTCCCAAGAGAACATCCTCTCATCCCTGATGGTCCATGGGCTTTAGAGGCATTACTAGGTGAGCCGGAGCAGCCCTGCAGCCAGAGTGGCGCCAGCTCCACTAAGCGGTTGTGACCCACCCCACAGCGGCGTTTCCCTGAGGGCTGCGGGGTCTTGCTAAAGGCACCCTCCTCATCCCGGCTCCCACCCGGGAATGGAGGCACCTGGGGCCAGGACCAACTGCTGCCTTACCAGGGCAGAGCTGCTGGAGGAAAGTGTAGGTAGCCACCTCCAGAGCGGCGGAGCTGGAGAGGCCGCCGCCCAGGGGGATGTCACTGGCTATCACGGCGGTGAAGCCCGGCACGGGACCACCTGCGGGAACAGAAGGGAGGAGGGGGGCCGTGAGCCCCTGCAGGGCTGGGGGCTGCCGTGCCCCACAGCTCATGGGGAACCGGCTCCCGATGGAGGAACCCCTGTCTGATATCCCGTTTTAAAACACAGGGAGATCCACGGCAGACCGTGACCCGGGCATCCCCCCGCAAACACAGGGGTCTTTGGAGCTGAAAGCGTCTCTGCTGGAGCTTGGTCCTGCAGCAGCTGCGGGATTGTACCGGCACTGGAAGAACCCCCGGAGTACGCCAAAAGCCTGGTGCCAAGCACCGGCCCCGCATGAAGGGGGCTCTAACCCACCCTGCAGCCTGGGTCTTACCCCGGTAGTGCTGGATGACGCCCTTGACGTAGTTGGCCCAGCGCGGCTGCCCCGGGCTCAGAGGGCTGCCTTGGCGGGGAGCTGGGAACTGCACCCTGTGGGGCTCGTCCGCCTCCGCCGAGGTGGTGAGGATGGAGATGGTCCCGTCCTGCGTGGGGGATCCCACCAGCACCGTCCCCAGCTGCAGGGCCTGGGGAGGCAGGGGGAAGGTGTGCTCAGACCCTGCGGCATCCCTTGGAGCATCCCCACTGGTGGCAGGGGACAGCTGTGACTGCACCAGACACTTGTTACCCTTAACTCTGCCCATGCAGAGTCACCAGCTGCCACCGCACGCTCCGGCTTGTCACAGCATTGAATGTTCTGGCTATTTCATGCCACACAGGGTCAGTCTTAGCACCAAAATGTTGTGATCAACCATCCCAGCTCAGCCGCTGCTGGGCTCCGGGGGAGTGGAAACCCATGACAAGGACATGAGGTTTCGGGAAGTTGTCTTGCCTGCAGGGGAATTCAGCTGACCTGCTCCCACGCTCCTTGGCCTCAAAATAATTAGCTGTAGGTTTGATTTAGGACTGAGAGGGGGCTTCCCCGCCAAGCCAAAGCAGGGCAGGAAGCCCCAGCTGCTTCAAGCCATCTCTGCCACCAAAACCTTGCTCTCCAGGGATGGGAAATTTTTGATGGGGTTGCAGAAAAGAGGCTTCAACCCTTTGAAGAGGTGGCTGGGGAGGAGGAATTGCACCCCTCTGCAGTGAGTTAGGAGCTGGTCCGAAGGGTGCTGCCCCTGATGCTCCGGGGTCCCGGGCATGGTGGGGGATCCCGCAGGGCCCTGGGCAGGGGGATCCCAGGGGCAGGACGGTGAAAGGGGGATCCCGGTGGACCCTGCAGGGTCCTGGGCGGGGGATTCAGGGGCAGGATGCTGAAAGGGGGATCCCGCAGGGTCCTGGGCGGGGGAATCCCGGGGGTTGGATGGTGAAAGGGGGATCCCAGGGGATCCCGTAGGGTCCCGGGTGGTGGATCCCGGTGGGACACCCTGGGGCAGGCGGGGGGAGACGGCGGCCGGGAACCCCCGGAGGCTGCAAGGGGGACCCGGAAGGGTGACACCGAGGGATCACGGGGCCGGGGCGGCGGAGCACGGCCCTTACCATGGGCAGCACGAAGCCGCCGTTGTAGTCGGTGTGCTCGCCGATGAGGTTGACCCGGCCGGGGGCCCACGCCGCCAGCACCGCCGCCCCCCCGAAAGCCTCTCCGTGCGCCCGGCGGGCGGCCGCCAGCAGCGGGACAGACCCGGGCTCCGCCACCGCCTCCGCCATGGCCGCTCCGCTCCGCCCCCCGTCCCGCACCGCCCCCGGTCCCGCACCGCCCCGCCCCGCTCCGCCGGCGGCCGGGCTGGAACTTAGAATCATAGGATCATAGACTCATAGAATGGTTTGGGTTGGAAGGGACCTTGAAGCCCACCCAGTGCCACCCCCTGCCCTGGGCAGGGACACCTCCCACCAGCCCAGGTTGCTCCAAGCCCCATCCAGCCTGGCCTTGAACCCCTCCAGGGATGGGGCAGCCACAGCTTCTCTGGGCAACCTGGGCCAGGGGCTCACCCCCCTCAGTGAAAAATTTCTCCTTAATATCTAACCTAAATCTCCCCTCTTTCAGTTTAAAACCATTACCCCTTGTCCTATCACTACGCTCCCTGATAACAAGTCCCTCCCCATCTCTCCTGGAGCCCCTTTAGGGACTGGAAGGGGCTCTGAGGTCTCCCCGGAGCCTTCTCTTCCCCAGGCTGAACCCCGCCAGCTCTCTCAGCCTGTCCTCACGGCAGAGGGGCTCCAGCCCTCCCAGCATCTCTGTGGCCTCCTCTGGCCCCGCTCCAACAGCTCCATGTCCTTCTTGTGCTGAGGACTCCAGAGCCGGATGCGATACTTCAGGCGGGGTCTCACCAGAGTGGAGGAGAGGGATAGAATCACCTCCTGATATGCGGGCAGATACACATGTATATGTGTGCACCTGTCTCTCTGTTATGTATGTGATTGATGCCAATATATACCAATGTATTTATTTTATATGCGTGTACATGTATGTATATATGCATCAATGTCTGTGCTGCACCTATGGAGGTGCCCGGCCCGCAGGCAGCCGCAGGTGGGTGTGAGCCGGGAGGTTTCCCCCCCCCGCGGGGCCGGGCCGATCCGCTCCCGGGGCGGGGCCCGTTCCCGGTTGCCGATTCCCTCCCGGAGCCGCCGCCGCGGGACCGCCCGGGCCGGGGGGTTGAGCCCATGGCCGGGAAGGAGCCGCTGCTGAGCGCCCTTAAAGGTGAGCGTGGTTCCCCACCGCCCCCCGGGGTCGGTACCCGCCTCCCCCGGCAGCCCCCACCCGGGGCCCGGCCCTTCGCTGCGCAGCGGCACCGGTTTGGCCGGACTGACGACGGGGCCGGGCGGGGGTTTCCCGGTCCGGGAGCCGCCGTGGCAGGGCCAGCCCCGCCGCCTGACCGGGTGTTAGCCCCCGGCCTTGGCTTTGAGGAAGTTTACCGGAGTTTCTGCCCGCTGCGGCCGCGGGGTCGCATGCTGCGCCGTGTCGGGCACCTCCCGCAGCACCAGCGACCCGCCCTGGGGGTGTGCACAGGGCTGTTCCCGTGGGTGCCCCCCGCTCCGGGCTGGGGCACCCATGGGCGCTGATGCTCCCCCCACCGCAGGCGGGGTGCTGCGGCTGCGGGAGGGCGGGGGGCCCTGCACGGACGCCTCGCCGCACCTCACCTCCTTCTGCCAGCTGCTGGAGAGCATCCTGCGCAAGGGGCTACGACGTGAGTAGCTCTTTGTGCCCGGGTGGGGGGTGGCAGCTTCCCGGTGCCCACAGCAAAGGGCCCCGTGCTCCCTTTTTGCCACAGAGCCAGCCTGGGGCTTCAGGAGACGGGATTACTGGCACTGGGTGGAGCAGCTTCCCACGGGGGACAGTGGCAGGTGAGTGGCCCCGAGCTGGGCTGGGAGTGACAATCTAAGCCATGGCGGTGTCCATCCACGATGTGCTCATCCCAAAGACCCCAGGTGGGAGGAGGTCTGTCCCAAAGACCCCAGATGCTCCCACATCTACCTGAAAGGAGGTTGGAGTGAGGTGGGGGTTGGTTTCTTCTCCCAAGTAATAATTGATAGGAGAAGAAATGGCCTCAGGTTGCACCAGGGCGGGTTTAGGATGGATATTAGGAAAAATTTCTTCACCAAAAGGGTTATCAAACACTGGAACAGGCTGCCCAGGGAAGTGGTGGAATCACCATCCTTGGAGGTATTTAACACACGGTTTGACGTGGTGCTGAGGGACATGGTTTAGTGGGTTTTTTGGCAGTGTTGGGTTAATGGTTGGACTCGATGATCTTAAAGGTCCCTTCCAACCCAGGCAATTCTGTATGATTCTATGATGTGAGCTGCTTCCCCTCTCCCCATCCAGGCCGACCTCTCTCTCCATCAGCATTCAGAAAGCCGGCGGCTGTGAGAAGACGCGGACGGTGCAGGGCCGTGGGCGGTATTTTCTGCGCCTGGCTCTGCAGGGGAAGGTGCTGGCGGCGGCCGTGCGGGGGCTGGCACAGACCCCCCGGCTCCTGGAGGTGCAGCTCACAGCAGGGACCCCCACTACCCGTGGGCCACAGGCAGCAAAATGGCCGCGTGATGGTGGCATTTCTCTGTTTTTCAGTTTTATGATCCAGTGAGCTCCGTCCTCGGCAATGAAAACCTCCTGGGTAAGACAGTGGCTCCTCCGAGGCCGGATGTAACCTGTCCCGGGGGTGGCTGTCACAGGCGTTATGGCACCATGCTGCTGTGGGGGGCAGGGGGGGAATAGTCCACTGTGATTTTTCTAAGCCCAAATTAGTGGTAAAATCTAAATATGCTGCTGCAGTGATGGAAAATCAGGTGTAAGTATTTAAACACAATTTGAATCCATCTAAGGTTGGTTTTAGTGTCATGAGCTAGGAAAATTGCTTCTCAAGTGTTTTCTGAGTTATTGCTTTGTACCAAGGGTGCTGGTTTGAGCAGACCCAGCAGTCCGGCTTGGAGGGGAGCCCTTGGTGGCCGTGCCCAGGCTGTGGTCCCACAGGAGGGGTCACACAGGGGGTTCAGTGTGGTAAAAGGCTGTATTTCCTTGACAGGCTGCACCATTCCATCCGCAGCTGTGCTCCTTGGAGGGGGGGCAGGCCAGGGTGAAAGCCTTTAATCTTTTGATTATGATAAATAAGCCCATGTTAAACCTGTACCTAGATGGCTTGTAAATCACCCGCGCTGCTGGTGCCTGAGCAGATTGCAGATCTCCGCCAGTGTCACTGCAAGGCTCCTGCAGGAGAGCCGGAGCGGCTTCACTTTGCATTTGGGGGGAGAAATGGAAAGTTGCTCGTCAGCAGCGTTTGCTGCGAGCCTTGGTCTGAATTTGGGGAAATCAAGCATCGAGCTGCAGCACTTCTCTCCCCATGCCGGCAGCAGGAGCCCGGGATGAGCCTCCGGCAGCAGCCTGGGTGCCGTGGTGCTGGGATGCTCTCAGGGCCTCGCTCCCCAGGGCTCATTAATTGTGCCCGAAGTGGCTTTATTCGGACCTCTGCCATGTCCCCGCGAGGCTGTGGCTGCTGGGAACCTGGCGGTGATGCTGCCTCTCCATCCCCGTCCCTCTGCAGAGCCTTTCCTCTCGCTGCTGCTGGTGGTGACAGAGATGGATTTCTCCCTGGACCTGCAGGTACGGTGACAAATCGGCAGGGTGGTGGCCGGCATATGGCTGCCAGTGCAGTGTCCCGGCCCCTTCCTCGCCGGGACCGATGGCGCTGACGCTCCTTTGTTTGCAGAATTGCAGCTTCTTGGACGAAAGCTGGCTGCTGCCGGTAAGAGCTCATCTCTCCCCAGAGCCATCCTTCCGCCACCTGGCCCTCGCTGGGAAGTCAAACGAGGAAGCTGAGGAAGGATTTGGTGGGGAGGGATCGCCACGCACCCCTCCGCCCGGCCGCAGCCAGGGGTGACTTGGCTCAGGTTCCCCAGCACCACCAGACCCACCTCTGCCACCGAGGCTGGATCCTGCCGGGTGCCTGCGCTGGCACCGGCAGCAGATCCTGGCATTCCTGGGAGTAAAACCAAGCAAGAGCAGTACCCAGGCCTAAATTGCTGACATAAATCAAGTGTTCCCCTGCTCCCTCCCCTGATTTCTTGCCAAAAAAATCCCCATTTCCCTGGGCTGACACAGATTACGCATCGGTTGGTTTCGCTCTTGGTTTTGCCTGGTGAAAAATCGGGGCGTTTATTGAGAGCAGCGGGGATACCTTGACGTCTTTTAAAACCGAAGAGCATCCCTCCGCTGCCGCCTTAACCCAAAAGAATCCCCAGAAAAGCTGAAGGGGACTTCAGGGCTGGTTACAGTGTGCTGCTGCGGAGGCCGGGATGCCGCTGGCTTTTGGGCATTTCTAACAGCGAGTGCTCCCAGCCGAGCTGGTTTCGGGTCCCTGGCTAATGCGATGTGACAGTAAGTGCTGCCGCAAACGGCAGCGGCTCTGGGGAGGGACGGCAGCGCTCCCCTGGCTGCAGGGGGACGTGTGCAGCGAGGGAGGAGGGCTCATCGCTGAGTTCGGGGTTCACCTGCTGCTTTGCCATCCCATCCATCCAGCAGGTTTGTCCCTCCAGGGTCTGGGAACAGCCGAATCCCTGGAAAGGACAAGGACAAGCAGCCACTGATGGTCTCAGCCCAGCCTGGGGCGCTGGGGACCGGCCTCTCCCTGGGCTCCCAAAGCCCTGGTTTGGCACCAGTGCCAGGAACGATCCAGGGCAAGGGGTCCTCATCCTCCCCCTTCTCCTGGTCATGTTCCTTGCGTGTGCTGTGGCCACTGCCAGGGCCACTGTCACTGGCCACTCTCTTCCAGGTGTGCGTCACTTACGAGACAGTCCCGTGCCGAGAGCTGGGGATGGTGCTCAGGTAGGAGCCCTGGATCCTCCTCTCCACTCTCCAGCGGGGTCTGGACACCATGGCACTCAACCCATGCCCCCCCTTTTTCCCCCCCCCCCAAAAAGGGGAGATGAACACCCCATTGAGAGCATTGGGGCTGCCTCAGGTGCTTTTTCTCCCCATCAGCTCAGCCTCGCTGGTATAAACTGCCCAGGGGGTGGGTTTTCCCTGCCTCTGTGTATTGGTGAAGCATCGCTGATGGTACGGGAGGGCTGGAGGAGCGGGGCTGGGTCCCTGGGGCTGAGCTGGGGCACGGCCGCACCCCCAGGTACGTGGATGGCCGAGTCTTTGTCACCGAGGTGCTCCCCGAGAGCCAGGCGGAGGTGGACCAGGTGGTGCTGGCCGGCGACATCCTCGACGAGATCAGCGGCTGCTCGCTGAGAAACGCCTACAGTGGGCAGGTGGGTGGGCACGGAGGGCTGGTGTGTCCCCCCCATCTCCCCTTCTCCTGCCCCCCCAACCTCCAGCTCTGCTTCTCTCCCCACCCCAACTCCAGGCCGGGGCCGTGCTGCAGAAGCTGAAGGGACAACCGCTCGTCTTCCGCCTGCTGCGGTGGCGGTGGCATGATGGGGGGCTCTACGAGCCACTGCTGCCCTACCTGAAGGTCCTGAAGGAGAAGGAGCCCCAATTCCAGCTCCAGAAAGGCCCCCGGCACCGGGGCGAGGGGGAGCCACGGAAGCTGCAGGGGGGCAGGTAGGTCCAGCGCTGGGCTGGGGTTCCCAGTATCGAGGCAGCCCCGTGCCCACGCTGTCCCCCGTCTCTACTCAAGGCTGTGGGGTCAAAGCTGTCCCCGTGGCCTGAGGGTGGTGGGGGGGCTGCAAGCATCTTCCCTGGCAAAGAGCATCAGGAGGATGCGCGAGGTCCTTGCTCTGATGCTCCCGAGCCCTTTTCCCCCCAGGCTGCTCTACAACCTGCAGTACCTGGGTCAGACCAGCGTTGGGAAGGTGAGGCGATGGGGCAAAGACGTGCCCTGGGGTACGTTTTTTGTCTCTTCTGGGTTTCTTCTCACGTGCCCATGAATTACTCCTTCCTTCCCACTCTATTTCAGTGCGGTGGCAAGGAGGTGCTGGGCCGGGCCATCCCCGCCGTGCTGGAGAGGCACCGGGCAGCGCGGGTGAGCGACGGGGCTGGGGGCATCCCGGGAATGGCTTGACGAGAGAAATACAGGGAAATGTGGTCTCTACCCGGGGATATTTTTTCCTGCTGGCTCCAGGTTCGCATGGCCTGGCTGAGTATTTGACACCCCCCCACACTCCTGTGGGGTATTTCTTCTTTTTTTTGTCTTCTCTGCGGCCAGGATAGGAAAGTGCATTAAGGGAAAGAAAAAATACAACCACCTGCAGGAAAGTACTTGGAAAACTGCGGGGAGGCTGAGCCTGCTTCCAGGGATGCTGCAGGGCTCAGGACACCGTTGTCTGAGCCTTTGGGGGGTTGTTTGTGAAAAGCTCCAAGTGCGAGAGTTGGGGGGGGGGAAAAAGGCAGCACAGAGAAAATGCCTTGAAAAAGCTGTTCTTGGCTGTGCTTCGTCACCTCTGCTTTTGAGTAATCTCCCTCTTTTAAGTGTCTTATGAAAAAATCAAGCTTAGACGCTGTGATGATCGGGGCTTCTCCCCCCTCCATCCCCCATTCAGGATGTTTTGTTTGATGTGATGGAAGCAGAAGTCCTCGTACAGGAGACGACCTCTTCCAAGGTGAGCGAGCGACACCCATGCTCCAGGTGACCCCCCGACGCTGCCGATCTGCCATCGTGGGGATGGAGGGGCTGTGGGGCCAGTTTAAACCAGGAACTGGGATGACAGGGACTGTCTGCAGCCCCTTAATGCCTTCTCCCTCCCGTCCCCCACGCAGCTCCTGTGCCGCTACCCCTACCCCACCATCTCCTGCGTGGGACGCTGCGTGGACAGCAGCAATTTATTCGCTTTCTGCGTGGCGTAAGTGCTGCCCGCGGGCGCTTGGCGGGGGGGTGTGTGTGTGTGTGTGTGGCTATAGAGGGATGTGGGGCTTAGAAAATAAACAAGCGGCATCCAGACCCGCCGTGGGGTCTCTGGTGTGGTTACGAGCCAGGGCCGGGCTTCCAGAGCCGCTCTCTCTGACAGCTAATGTACGCGTTTCCATTTTTAGCGCTTCCCCGGAGAGCCCCGACGGGAGCACGTTCGACTGCCTGGTGTTTGCAGCAAGTTCTGAGCAGGAATGCGAAGAAATCGTCAAGAGAATTGGTAAGGGAAGGGTTTCCGTCTTCAGATATCATCACAACGAGCTCGTGGAATACCACGCATCGCTGTATTCTGGCCCACCGCATGCAAGATCTAGCTTAATTTCTTTTTTTGTTAAAATTACTAAGACAAATTGATATGGTTTTGTGGTGGGTTTGGTTTTTGCGTTGTGTGTTGGGTTTTTTTGGTTGGGTTTTTTTTTTTTTTTTTTTTCCTTGGTTTATCTTTTGTAAGAACTGCTAGACAATGATTTTATTTTAAGAAACAGCTTCAAGGCATACCCAGATGGTTCATTGTTTCCACTAAGAACTTGGAGGAAACATTGTTTTCGAGGGATGTTATTTTAAAACATACTTTTCCTGCAGGAGCCCAGCCTGCTACTGGAGTTGAGCACCATGTCGAGCATTCATAAATCCCATCACTTGGAATTTTTTATTATTTTTTTTTTAACCTGCCTAAACGCAAGCTGTGTGGTGCTTCCCAATTTACGTGGCTCCTGGGCCACCGAGGACCCCCAGGTTTCTTGTGGGGACGTCCCTGCCCCATGTCTGTGCCCCCCTGGGACAGAGCTGATCTACCCGAGATCACTTAATATCAACTAAAGTTACCGAGGTGGTGCTTAACTTTAAAGCAATTAAGTTGACAATTTAGCTGCAAGGAGCTCTTTTTCCCTACAGGTTTATCAGCGAGGAAAATACTTGTTTAAAACCTCATCTCAGATTATCTTGAACATGTTTTTAGCAGCTCTGTGGCAGATATGATAATGGTATTAACCAGGGGGGGCCCGTGTTTGTTCCGAGCATGCTTGGCGCGGTGTAGGGAAGGGCGGCGAGGAAGTTGTGTAAGAGCAAAGGCTAAGGGGCGCCTGTTCCTCCAGCTGCAGGATTTAAGCACACGGAGTGGTTTGTCTGAGAAGGGAGAGCCCCGGCACCAGCCCCGAGGGATGCAGGACCCCGAGGGATGCTCAGCAGCCCCCGAGGGATGCAGCATCCCCCAAGAGCTGCTATCCCTGACTCCTGGAGCTGGGGGCAGGGTGGTTTTCAAACCTCTCCCCGGCTGTCCTAGTGGAAGGAGATGCTGTAAACGCCTCCAGTCTGCAAGCACTGGGCGCAGAGGGCTCCGTGTTGACTCACCACTGGCTTGCCAGAGTGAACTGTTGCTGTTCTTCCTCCTGGAATGCCACGGCGCTTCTAATTCCATTGAAATAAATCAAGATGGGCTCGCTAAACTACTTCCCTGTGCTACTTTTCCATGCCAACTTTGAGCCTTACCAGTGCAGCCTGTTCTTTAGGAGAGGAGAGCCAGCCTCACAATTCAATTTAAATGTTAATTACCTGTGTTTCAGCTGTAGTCAGACAGCTCTCCTCAACCACAGCCTGACAGGGGCCAGCTGCTCCCAGAGGCACCGCTGGGAAAGCCAGACCCGTCTCAGCCCAGGGCCTGAAGAGCTGTTCTCAAGTGAAGGTTTGAGTATAATCCTGTTTCATCAAAAAAGCTTAGATGGGAAATGAGAATCTTATTGAGCGCCCATTCCAGTTTGCTCAGCAGCCCATATGCTCTCAGGTTGTATAATTAGCTTTTCCCCTCGCATACCATCCTGCGCTGGCTGCTGTTATTAACTGGGGCTTAGTCATGCAGCCAGATCCCACAGAAACTGGTGGGCCCCAGCCCCACACAACCCATGCTGAGACGCTGCTGGGGAAGAAGGTGGTGGTTCACACCACCAAAATAAACTTCCCCTGCATCTACTGGAAAGCAGAAGAAAAAAAAAAAAGCTTAGCATCTCCTCAACAGCTGACACTGATAAGCAGATAAGCTTTATTAATTAAGAAAACCCACAAAGGTTATTCCTCCTCTGCCCCATAGCTGCAAGGCTCAGCTCTGCTCACTGGTCAAGACCAACGACTCAAGCTACAGCAAGCCTCCAAAAAAACTCTGAGGGCAGCCACAGCAAGCTCTCCCTTCTCTCAACAGATAAAATTAAGTTGCTGCAGCAGCACTGCAGGACTCCAGGCACCTACTGCTAAAGCTACAGGAGCCAGGAGGAGGAAGCTTCTTCCAGCCCATATAAACCAAATGACAAAGACTCCTCACATGTGAATGTAAAACATTTAATTTAAAAATGTTGACACTACAATATATAAAATAGCTATTATAAATGCACATAGTGTATTCTATAGCTGCCAGGTTTACGTTTTTAGGAAACTGTAAGTTACACTGTGGTTAAGACTTGTAGTTTCACCCTCTGAAAAAGTCCACATTTGATCACAGTGATGTATGGTCAGACTAACAGCCCCAATTGTTAAACACTTGGATCAAGTCATAACCAGTTTTATTGCAAAAGGACCCTGTACACATTTATATCAATTCTAGTACCTTACAAGTTTAGCTACCCAACAAGTCATTAACATACAGAAACATGCATGAGAAGCAAGAAAGATCACCCATCCCTTCTGCATATTAGCAACTTGTCACTCCTGAGCAACAAGGCTCACATCACTGAGGTTTATGTGAACAGTCACTTTTAGCATTCATCCTGAGTGAAAGATGGAATGACTTAAGTACAAATGCAACATATTATAAACAATTTCTTACAAAAAAGTCACAAATTAAAACCAAAGTATTTTACAGAATTTACTACAAAACACCATAAAAACAGCCTTCACTTAAGCCCTCTCCCCCCGTATCCTGCGAGCCAACTGGATATCTTTGGGCATGATGGTGACTCTCTTGGCATGGATGGCGCACAGGTTTGTATCTTCAAACAGACCCACCAGATATGCTTCACTGGCCTCCTGTTTCAAGAGCACAAGAAGAAATGTCGTTAGAAACCCTCAGCGAAGCATGCTCAGCACCGCAAGCGCCAAGGCCCAGCAGGCCGCGAGCAATACCTGCAGCGCACCGATGGCTGCACTCTGGAACCTCAAGTCTGTTTTGAAGTCTTGGGCGATTTCCCTGACCAGCCGCTGGAAGGGCAGCTTGCGAATCAGCAGCTCCGTGGACTTCTGGTAACGACGGATCTCACGGAGGGCGACAGTGCCCGGCCTGGTTGGAGGAGGAAGGAGGGAGCGGGTGAGGCGGGGCAGGGGCTGCGGCAGCGCCGGGCCGGGCCGTGCCGGCGGCCTTACCTGTAGCGGTGAGGCTTCTTCACGCCGCCGGTAGAGGGGGCGCTTTTCCGGGCCGCCTTGGTGGCCAGCTGCTTGCGCGGAGCCTTCCCCCCGGTGGACTTGCGGGCGGTCTGCTTTGTACGGGCCATTTTTCTTCACTTACCTACGGAGAACAGGCAGGCGTGACACGGGGTCCGGCTCTCTCCATCCCCGTGCCAGCACGACCCGCCAGGCCCGGTGATACCGTGTGTCGTGTCGTGCCCTTCCCCCTCCCCTCTACGTCCAATCCCCTCAAGCCCCAGAAGCGGCAGATGTCGGAGAGCTGCCCCCCTCCCCCGCCGCCGAGGCGGGCAGGCGGCCAGCGGCCTCCCCGGGGAGAACAAGGGGGGGAGGAAGGAGGAGTCACGGTTCCCCCCTCCGCCCCCGCTTCGGCGTTCGTGGCCCGGCCGCTCCCCTCCCCGGGGGAAGGGGACTGAGTCACGCCGCCTCCTCCTTCCTCCCGGGCCGCCCCGGGGAGGTGGGGGGGAGGGGTATGGGGGATGGGAACCGGCCGTGACTCAGGGCACGTAGGCAAGGCCCTGCCTGCCCTCCGAGCTCTAGGAGGAATACAGGCCTCCAACAGCCATCCAGCACAGCCATCCAGCACCGCCACCCGCCGCGGAACGCGCCCGCCACCCGCCACTCACCGCTCGGCGAAGAAGGAAGCACCGGTTGCCGGTACCGCTGCGCACCGAAGCCTGCGCGTCTCCTGCCCCACAGCCGCTCAGCAGCCAACCACCCCCTCACTGCGCCCTCCCCGCCGCGGGGACCCGCGTTTTATAGTGGGGGCGGCACACGGCGCGGTGACCTCACAATGCCTGGAAGCAGCGCGCCGCACCATTGGCCGGGACCTCCGCCGGCGCCGTGGCGTCACGACACACAAAGGCCGTGCTCCGGTTCCTCGGCGCTGATTGGGCGCATGCCCGGACGCTGATTGGTTGTTAAAGTAGGCGCTCGATTGGGTACTGTGGGGCGAGAAGGGGCCAATCGACGGCGGGCGGGCGCTCTGCGTTCTGATTGGACGAAACGGGGCAGGGTTTGGATCCTACCCTTTGTCGCGAAGCTCCACAATGGGAAGTCAATAGGAGCGGGGCTAGCGGCGGTGGGGCGGCTGGCTCCCCCGGGCACCCCCCGCCCGGCCCCGGCCGCCCCCCGACCCGCCCTCCCCCGGGCAGAAAGCGTCTTTCCCGGCCTGTGGTGTGGAGGCGGCTGGCGGGGGACTGCTGCGAGCGGCGAGGGCCGGGCCAGGCCGCGGGGCCGCCCGGGGAGGGGGCCGGCGGGTCCCCGTTCTCCCCCGTCCCCCCCGCCCCCAGCGCCACTGCCTCCGCTTCCCCCGGGAGCCGCAGCGCGCAGGCCGCCGAGGGGCGGCAGACCTCGGGCGGGGAGCGGGAGGCTCCGGTTTGGTGGTGGGTCCCTCGGGGCCCGTGTGTTGCCCCCCCCGCCGCCCCCGCGGCGCTCCTGAGTGACAGCGGGGACGAGTGAAGCCCCTCGCAAGGGAAGAGGCAGCGCCTGCGGCGGGTCTCGCCTGTTTTTACCATTGCAGCAGCCTAAGGGAGGCTCGTCACGGGGTTTGGGTGGTCCCTGCTGGGCTGTGACCCCCCCCCCAAAAAAAGTCAGAGTCTGACCCCTGGCCCTGTGGTGGCCACGCAGGGGACGAGGCTGTGCCCCTCTGGGTCACCGTTCCCTGAGTCCCACCCACTTCGTGCGTTGCCTTCAAACTCCAGCACTAAAGCGAATTGCAAAGTTTCATGGTGACTGAAAATCCAAATTCCATGTTGCCTGTTGGTAGCATCTAGGAAGATAAATAACAAGACTCTCTTTTGGGGGAGATTGCTGCCTTAAGAGTTTATACCTTGTTATATATGACTTTGTCGTTGTATTTGTATCTACTGCTGGGAGTGGAGGCAGGTCCCTGCCCCCACAGGAAGGGTACCTGGATCAGGACGAACAGGTCCCAAATGCCCCGCAGCTGTAGTGCGCGGAACATATAGGGAACACAAACAGACGCCTGCCTAAACCACCGCTCCTAAAGGTATCCGTCAGCTCCACGAGCCGGAGCCCAGCTGTAATCATGCAGACTTTGCATGAGGTTTTGCATCCTCCCCGAACACGTAAGTCTCTGGGGCCAACACCCGGCACGGCGGGCAGAGCCGGGATTGCCGCGGCACTGGAGCTCGGCACGTACCCAGCGTGTCTCCCGCTTCCCCGCCTGCCCGGGTAAGTCAAGCAAACGCGCGCCAATATGGTGCGACAGGAGCGTCACGTGTGCCCGGGCCGGGGCTGCCGGAGGGATGTCGTCTGCTGCGCATCTCCTCTGCCTCTGGTCCTCATTTTCAGGTTAATTTCCTTTCTTGTAAAGGAAAATGTTAATTATTTATCGGAGACAGAAAGCTGCATATCAATGGCGTGACTTGGGAGGTGTAGGTAAACAACCATTTGCATTGCACATGTTTTGGAAAATCTGAAGTAAAGAATTCCCCTTTCATCTGAGTCGTTCACGCTTAGGAAGAAGAAATCTAGCAACCTGTTCTGATGGTAACAGCATAGACTTTAAATCTGATAGTTTTAAGAGCGTACTCTGCTGTCACAAAGGCAGGAGCCCGCTCCTTCGTGTTTGTTACCAGGAGCTGAAATACCTTAGATGTTTCCTTTCCCATAGTTTCGCAGTGATGGCTGCTTACGCCTCTAATTTTAGAGATACTTTTGATTTTTTTTGTTCTCTTTGGGATCGGGGAAAAGCTGTGCACCCTCTGGGATGCAACGAACTGAGGGAAAGGTGAACGCGCCAAAGCGGGAGAGCGCAAACGAGCACGTACGAGGACCTGCGCAAAGATGGAAGCAAATGCACCCTGAGCACACGTAGCTGGTGTGTCCTAAATGTTCCTCTGTTGCTTGGCAGAGCGTGAAACAGAAGAAAACTGGAAGAGGAAACAGTGTCACTACCAGATTGTCAATTAAACATCAGCGAGGAAGGATTGGAGTCCCTGGTTTCCAAATCCCTGAGCATGAAGTGCGCGTTGATGGTGTTTTCAGTGTGATTCGTCAACAATTGAAGGGTTTTTTTTCCGCAGGTTCATCGCTGACAGTGATTTCCTGTTGGGTATACGGGCGTGTGTATGTAGATATTAACTGAAATACCTCCACACATACTGACTTATGAAAAGTTGTCCTACTTGACCAAGAGCTGCATAATTACAGTGCTCCAGCCTCCCGCGGAGGGTTCTTAGATGAATAAGGAGGTATTGATATCCTATGACTTATTCCTGCAAATGCAGGGGAATAAGCTATTAAATTACCCCAGTAAAAGCCTGCCCGCGGTCGGTGCGCAATCAATGTAAATGAGAATTAAAAAAGTTATTTCCCTCCCCAAAACGGCTGCACAGGCAGCGCGCAGACCAGGGCCAAAAGTTTATTATTAACGCCGTTCACCCCGCGCGTGTTGGCAGAGTTAAAAAAAGGTGTTTGCCTTATAAATCCTTGCTGCCCTTTTACCACGCGGCTGGAGGATCCCAGCGAGGGACGCAGTCCTGTGTGGAGCCCGAGAGATCAAAGTCCTATTAAAAGAAGCTCGTATCATTTCCTCCCCGGGAGAGAAGTTAATTTATGGAGGAAGCTCTTCGCATGGGAATTCAGCCACTTCCTTGGACACGGCTTCTTCGGGGGGTGGGGGGGAATTTTCTCCCAGGGGAGGCCTGTGCGATCCTCTGATGACCTGGCATCCTGGGGCCTTTGGTGTCACCTTCTTGGAGGTAGGTTCTCCAGGTGCCTGGCTGGGCCTTCTTCCTCCTCCTCCTTCTCCTCCTCTTCCTCCTCCTCCTATGTTATTCCCAGGCACTTCCTGGCCGGCGTTGTCCCGTGGGTGGGGAAGGCTGCGGAGCCACGACAGATGCCAACACTAAAATAAGCCCTTGGCCAGGACGCCGTGCTCCCGCGTCCATGTTCAGTCCCTGAGGAGGAGGGAAGCGGGGGGGGAGGAAGGAAGTGAGGACGCCTGCCACAAATAACTCCCCGTCCTCTCACAGGCCTCCCGGCCCAGCCTCCCCCACGGCCTTCCCTGGAGGGGCCGTGCCTTCCCCAGGGGCTCGGTGCCCTCACCAGCCTCGGGCCTTTCCTCAGGGCCGGCCCCGGTGATGGCGCCTGGCCGCGGACGCCATTCCGCCCCACCGCTCGGGGGCGCTCTGCCGCCCCGCCCCCCACCTCCCCTCGCACTACAAGTCCCGTCGCTCCCCCCCCCCCCCAACCTCCCCGCGCGGCCGGAAGTGCGGGCCGCGCCGCCGCGGGCCGCCTCTGGGAGTTGTAGTCCCGCCGGCCGGAAGCCGCCGCCCCGCCGCCTCCCGCCTTGGCGGAGGGCGGGCGGGCGGCGGGACTACAACTCCCACCCCGCCCCGCGCACCGGGGCGGCAATGGCGGCGGCGGCGCCTGCGCGCGGCGCCCGCCGTGCGGACCGCGCAGAGTGAATAATAAAGGTCTCCTCGGCGGGAGCGGCGGCGGCGGGAGCGGAAGGCAGGAGGCATGTCCAAGGGCCCCGTGGCGGGCGGCCCCGCCGCGGCCGGGCCGGCGAGCGCCGCCAGCGCGCTGCAGGCGCAGCCGGAGAAGCCGCAGCACTACACGTACGTAGCCGGAGCTTCTTCCCCGCCGCCCAGCCCGCCCGCCCGCGCGCCAACACGCGCCTGACGTCAGCGGGCAGCGTGCGGCACGCGCGCACGGAGACCCGCCGCCCAGCCCGCCTCGCACCGGCTGGAACCGGCCCCGACCGGCGCGGGCCGGCGGGACCCGCCTGCGGGGGGGGGGGGGGAGGGAAGGGGCGGGGGATGAGGGGCTTCCCCCCCTCTCCCGCCGCCCGTGATGCACCGGGGCACCGGCGGCCGCGGCCTCCCCCCGGGGTACGGGGGGCCAGGCCGCTGCGAGGGGGCGGCCGCCATGGTAGCTCCGGCCCCTGCGAGGGGCCGGCCGGCCGGCCGGCTGTCATCGCCGTCCGCTGTGGCTCCCCGCGGCCCAGGCGTGTGTCGCCTCAGGCGTGGAAGTGGCGCTTCGGGGTGTTGGGCTCCTCGCTGGGCTGTCACCCCGGTCGGGCGTCCCCCTCAGAGCTCCCGGGGTGTCTGTGGGCACCTGTGGAGGAGGGAGGTGTCGTGAGGAGATGGGTGCCATGCTGTGTCGCTGCGCCCAAGGACCAAGTCCTTCCCATCCCGTGCCTCGCGTGCAGCCGCTCTGTGAGGGGTGGCTCGAGTGGGCTCCCTCATCCAGGCAGGGGCCTTTGAGACATTGCCCACAGGGAAGTTACGGGAGTGTTTTACTCATGGGTGTGAGAAACGTCCCCCCCATCGGAAATGTTACACGGAAATCGCGAGACGTGCTTGTCCTTTTCCCGCCTTTTCTCACACCGCCCGGGTGCGACGTCTCCGTGAAGGAAAGGCGGGCGGTGTGTGTTACCCCTCGGTTGGTATCGCCTCCGTCGCTGGAGACGCTGCCTCAGTGAAGGCTTATTGCTGGAACGTATCCTTCCCGAGCAAAACATACCATTTCACTGCGTTGTCCCAAGGATGTACACAGCCTCTTGGAGCCTGTGCTGAGTGAACTTGGCCTGTGATAAGTTGTCTGGGTTGGAAGCTCTGTTCTTTTGCAATAGGGATAACGGGGTGGATTGAGTGAGTGGTGTCTCTCTGAGGATGGGCTAGCAATGGACGTGTGATGGGGTGCAAATAGGTCAGTTATTCCCTGTCCTCCTTAAAAGAAAAAAGTTTGGGATCATCCTTTGTGAACAAAATACGTGTGCTGAACTGTCAGTCCTTATCATTTTAGGGTGTTGTCCGCATACAGAAAAAAATGTACGAATTACCCGTATCTCTCACTTGTGTTGATGCCCCCACCCAAAATGAGAAGGGCAGGTTCAGAGCATGGCCTGTATTCTTTTAGTTTGTGTTTTCACAGAGTTGGTGATGAACTTCCCTGCCTTTACACTGTGATACATGGAATAAAAAGAGCTGCAGAAATGCCGAGGCACAGACCCAAACAACCCGTGTGCCCGCTGCAGGGATCATAGGCTATTTCACGTCATCTTCCTTCAGGCTGTTAAGAATACCAGGTCTATGGCAGAATGACGGCTTCTAGGTTCTATGTCTGTCGTGAACATCCTGTTGTCATCTTCAGGGAGCTGGCAACTCACGGCCTTGCAGGTTACTTTATTTGTGGTGGTGTCTAGAATTAAAGTTTGACAGCTTTATAGGAGAAACTGGATGAAGGAGTCTGCTAGGACTGTTGCTGTAGTGGTAAAAGAGGGTACAGGTGGAGTACAGAGGGAGGTGCAGTCACACCAATGACAGAAGCAATTGGTCAAAAACGAAAGGGGGAAAACCTGGATGACAAGGAGATGAGGTAGAGAGATTGTAAGTACACTACGTAGAGGAAGACGAAGGTGATAACGTGGCTAAGCATGACTGTGGAAACAAGGATATAACGGATTAGGAAGGAAACAGTGGAAGAAAGAGTTTAAGAAATTGGGAGGAGAAGGAGGAAGATCAGGACCTGGTAGCTGAAAGGGACAGAGGTGGAAAATGGGACAGTGTGGAACAAAGGTGATGGTGCAGTTAATTAGCTTCTTTCCAGTAAGCAAAACATGCATTTTCAGATGGATGCTAAAAATACTTCAGTGAGAACAGTTGCAGAGAAGCTGAATAACCGTACGTGAAGGATGGGTTTGGGGGCTGCCGAGTGCTGACAGCGGGATGTGAGCCATACTTTGCAAGTCTTGGATTTGTACACTAGGTCACATCATACTGTAAACCTCCTTCTGATAACATATGGGAACTTATTTGGTGGTCCTTCATGCGAACAAGTTGTATGTTGTCAAAATGTAAATATTTTTGTTTTTTTTTTTTCCCTTAAATATAGTTTGTTTCCATAAAATGACACGAAGGTTACAACTTGTAAACTCAAGTAAGCTTAATTATCTGCATACTTTGCTGTTCTCTGGGGACAGGCAATCTGGTGCTGGGGATCTCTGTCTTGGAAAGTTTTGGTTGTATTCGTTAGGAAATGTTCCGGTTTCTGTATTAGTGTTGATTTCTAAACTCTTGATATTATTTGCATGAGATTTTTGGGTACTTTGAACTGCAGTTCTAGATCCTGTCAGTAAGCCTTTATATTTGTTCTACATGTACAGCAAAAGAATATCTGGGGGAAAAAAATAGAATTATTGATGGTATTTCACACATTTGGCACTGTTCGCTAGCAGATGAAGAGCCTAAAAAACCCCTTTGATTGTGTCCTCGGCAGCAGTTGCAGCATACAGGTCGATACTCCTGGAGACCAAGTCATTCTGGTAGACGCCAAACTTTAATTATGAATGGCGTGTTTCTCATCTGGGGATCCGGTATTCCCTTTGTAGAATTCAAGTGAGTGTTGAAATACTCAACAACCGCTGTTGTGTTCTCTCTGGGTTGCTGGATGAGAGGTTTCTGCGTGTGGCTGGTTCCTTGCGATCCCGCGGCTCCCGTAGCAGGATGAGGTCAGTGTGTTCCTCGGACGAGAGGGGTGAGTTGGGCTCGTTTCTGGGGCCCCTGCGGGCTGGTGTGGCTTTGATCTGCTCCGGGCCATGAGCTGTACAGGGGTTAGCTGATTGCTCCTAGTGGGAAGTGGATTTCGTGTGGGTACGCTCTGTCAAACCTCAGTTAAGTATTGACTTTGCACTGTTTCTTAGCTCTAGCTGGCATGGTTATTTTTGTGCGTATCTATCTCTGTCTTTAATGTTTTATCTACAAATGTGGATAGAGGCCGAGTTCAAAGAAACTGAAAGCAAGTGATCAGTCACCTGGAGTTGTAGATACCGAGTACTGTGGTATAGTTTTGTTTTGGTACAGTCTACCCATTCCACTGTTGCCGTCCTCGTTGGTTTTCAGTCAGACTGGACTCTTTAATTGTGAATTGTAAAGATCGTATCCACTGCTTGGGTGTTTATTGATCTGGTAGAATTTAGATAAGTGAAAGTGGAGCAGTCCTTTGTTCGCTGTGCATTCACCTGAAAGTCAGACAGTTTAATAACTCTGCAGGAAAGCAAACATTTGAGTGAAGATAAATTAACCCATTTAATAAAAAACAAAGAGTGCCTTCATTCTAGCCTATTCAAAACACAGATGCTCAAAAGCAGTGTTGAAAATACTCTGATTTAGGTGATAAACTCCTTGGGACGCAGATTTGTTGGGTATAACCCAGATCATCGCTACTCAAGATAATTCTCTTGAGTGTGCCTCTGAAATACGAGCAGCCGTCCTGTAAATAAAATTCAGGTTTCTGTCACCCCACAGGCTCTACCCTCACTTGAGCTCTGGACCAAGATGCCTGGGAGAGCATCCTGTCCTCCTAACAGCAAGATAAGCTTTGCGGTTATGCCTTTGCACCATAAAAGACACAAAACTTGTCCTTCCTTTTGCACGAGGGGAGGATTGTGGGAAATTCCTGAAAGATTAGTACCCTGTAAGTAATGCTAGAACTGCATCCGCTCGACTGTTCGCGCTGTCGTGTTAGCGACTGCTGGCTTGCACTGGCCCAAGCTTTATCTTGCAACCACTTCGATGCCAGCCATTTAGAGGTGGAAGGACTAGTGCACTTGAGTGAAGGGCATTTTAAGTGGGGATGAAAATCACGTTGGTGCAATGCTTTAGTTACACCTCAAATCATAGACATTTTTTGTATCTGCATATTTCTGGGTAGTGCCTTGTCTGGTGGTTTCTCAACCTTAAATAGGAACTCTGATTAGGACAGCGATAGAAATACTGGTGAAGAAATAAAAAAGGCAAGATCATAGGTGGACTTGGATTTCAATAAAGAGCTTGCACGCACAGTCTTATTTATCTTAAAATCTTATGTTTAAATTCTTACTCAAAACCAATGGCATGCAAAAATGCACCTTGAAGCATTTGTAGTAGCAAGAGAGTAATCCTTATCTTCTTATCAGTGGATAGTGCCTTATCGCTGGCAGGGCGAACACAGCATGTCTGATCTCAAATGTGCAGACTAGCTGTCTGTGGAAAGAAAACCAGAAACCAGATGTGTAGCTAATGCGTTTTCAGAGTTGTTGCTTTTTTTGTAAGTGGCTTACTCTTGTAGGACCCTTAGCATTTGTCTGCATAGTCTGTTGGATTATACTTCTGATGTGCTTGAATTGGGTGGTCTTCACAACCTGGCAAATACATTTCAGCTTTTGAAATGGTTTTTAGAAACCTTTTGTGTTCTTTTTAAACCATCAGAACTCTTAAAATAGCAAACCGTTGCCCTAATTCTGCTTTGGTTTTACTGGTGACAACCCTTAGATCAATAAGCTGATATGGACTTATACAAAAATAGAAACTAGCCCTGTTGTTTAAACAAAAAACCAAAACCAACCAACCAAAAAAAACCAAAACAAACAAAACCCTCCACAAACAACCCAGGAAACAACAGCAACAACCCGCATGTGTTTTTAGGTTTCAGATTTGGTAATAACTTTGGAGATAGGTAGGAAAACACAGAATAAGTCAATACTACTAAACCAGGGATTTACCAGCAGTCTACTACATCCTTACCTGTAAATGTCAGCTTATCAGTCAAGTATAAGCTGGTTATTATTGCTATTTTTTAAGTCTTGTGTGAACTTCACTGAATACAAGTCCATTGCAAGCTGTTATTAGGAAGTGTGAATAGTTACAGGAAGTTGGAAATATAAAGTACTGGAGTGTGAACAGGAAGGGCTGCCTTCGCAGTATGTGCTTACCACCGAATACATACCACTGAAAAATAACACTCTAGATTTTATGGTTCTTCAAAGGCTGAGTGGTGAAAGCCTCCAGCTTGAGAGATGGGCTCAGCACAGGCTCCGTGTGGGGCTGCGCTGTCCTGCTGATCAATGTACGTGTTGAGGCCATAAGGTATTTCTCCCTTGTCTCAAAGTGGGACTGGAGCTGTGGTTTACTTGCTATGTTTTCACTTAATAAGCGAGTATTTTTAGATACCAAAAGTGTCATGGAGTTCACATACAGGTAACTGCTGTGTAAGTGGCATATAAATATTTTGCAGAGTGAAAAGCTTTGTGTACTGCTTTGACGTTTTCAGAATTAGTTTTGATCTGGCTAGGCTTGGTATTTCAAAAATCCAAAACTCTGTGAAAGAGGAGAGGGATCCAGTCACACAGAATTACTCCAACTTGGAAAACAGTTCTTTCAATTTTTTTATTTAAAAAAAAAGTATTATTTTTATACACTGCTTATGCGAGAATATAGGATAACTTTTTGTGTCAGAGGAAACAAAATTAATAGTTCTTTTAGAAAACCTCAGAGCTTAGAGTTTCCCATTATATCCATTTTTCTCATGTTGTAGGTTTATGTGTTGTCTGTCTTTTTTATATTGTGTGGTGGCTTTATTTTAAGGAAAAGTCTGTTGGACTTCAGTATTTTATTATTGTTAGATCTATTCTTTTTATCAGAATAGGACTTTTTCTGACTTCTATGAGCATCTGAAATGTTCAGCCTTCTTGTTACAAAGGGTCTGACCAATGTCCCCCAGAAAATTTCCTTGCGGAGCATGACAGCGTTTCTGCCTTGCTGTTTGCTGGATGTTGCCGCCCCTGTACAGCGTGGCGGGAGGGGATGTGTCAGTCCATCAGTTAATCACGCTTATTGTGTAGCGTATTAGCATGAGCTAACTGTCACTGCTAGACTGTATTAATACACCGGGCTGTGAACTGGGGCAGCCGGAGAGCAGGCACGTGATCCCTTCTGTTAACCCTGTTATAAGGAGCTATAATTTCGAAGAGGGGAGCAAAATAAAGAGCTGGAGCAATAATGTCTTAAATTGCTGTGTCGAGACTCGTGAGAACCTGCTTGTCAGGACCCTAAGAGCACGTTCATTTTCAGGGCATGCCGAGGTGGTGTTTTGTTCCTGCCGTTAACTTTTTGCTTTTTAAAAACTTTATAAATCTTTTTGAAAGCACAAGAGACAGGGCTGAAAGAGATTGTGAGAAGTTACCTGGTCCGTCCCTTTGCCTAACGGAATCACCGACATCTAAAGTGTTTCTATGAATTTTTTTTGCCCAATTGTTGTTGCTTTTTTCATATTGTGTCAGTTATTTTCCTTCTTAAAAACTGCTTAAACTAGATTTTGGTGAAATTGTGGGCTTTATTGAGAGATAGTTTGTCTTCTGTATCAGGTCAATCAAAAGCCTCACCAGAAGGGTACGTGAGGAGATGCTAAAAGGCTTCTGCTTTCTCAAACTCCACCTAGTGATGACGGCCAATTTAGATGCTTGTGATAATTTTCTTGACAATCTCCGTCTTGTGTATTTTGATCAGTGCTTGATGCAGTTAATACCAGTTTGACATTTGAAATATCAGTTGGAATGAATGTTCCCTTAAGATGAATACCAACAATTTCTTTTCTTTTTAGCTTTGTTGTAAGCTGTCTTCTGACTCATACACTCTCACCCTGCCCCAGTGTTCATTCAGGTTTACAAGGTTATTGTTACAACAATAAAAGTTATACGTTTTCTTTGAAAGAAATATTTCAGTTTTAAGTGCTAAAGTGCAGTGATGGCCATAAAAGTGCCAGCTCACCGAAATGCTTGATACTGGCCTGATTCTTATCTCTTATTAAAAAGTCAGACATTTAATATAGTTGTCAGAATGCTGACAGGAGAGGAACTTCTGCTGAGCTTGTGGTCAGACAAGAAAAATCTTAGGCCATCCTTAGCTATCTGTTGGTCAAAACCAGCAAATACGTTTCAGTAGAGCATATCAGCTTATTAAGAATGATGGCATTCTTAATTACAGTTAAGAAATTAAGGCTGGATTGCTCTTTATCATCGTATGCCTGGAACTTCCTTAGATTAACCAGCAGTCATGCACATATGGAAAGAGAAATAGTTTCTTGAAACTATACCTGATGAATATCTGCAAAAATCTGAATTAATTAAAGTCAATATTGTTTTACTTGTTAGCCTTCATCTTCAGCATGTCGCCACAGTTCAAAAAGACGCCGTCAATTCACACCCAATATGCTCAGAGGTGATTTTTCTCCTCCAGCCTTCAATAGACTGTGAGCTTTCATTAATAGCACTTGAACGTTACCATCATAGCAGAAATAAAAACAGCAGATGCCTCAGGGCAATTGTGCAGCTTTACAGCAACAACAAAAATATTGTTTGCACGTTTAAGATATCTTGAGAGTGACACCAGACTTGTTCATGTATTGATTAGTCAAAATGGAGAAGGAGAAGCTGTGGTGTAGCCTGGGATTTATTTGACTGCTTTCCCCTTGGTGGAGAGCTGGTACGCATCCCGATGACAGCGTACCTGCTTGAAACAGTCTGGTGTGGGGTCCTATAATGGTTCTTCTTTGGACCAACTTATCTGTGTGTGTAGGACTCTTATTCTGAGGTCTGCCTGCCTTATGGAGTGTCGAAAGGGTCTGCTAGGCTGCAGCAGACACAGATGAAGTCTGATTTGAGTGCTGAATGGAAAAGAAAATCGATTGAATGGGTAACATTGATTGTTCAAAGTCAACCAGTAAGAGTTGGCTTTTATCTTTGCGCTGGCACATGTGTTATGGGATGCAGGTTCATGCTTGTTAGATAATCACCGTGTTTTGTTTCAAACTCAAGACAGAAAATGTCTGTTCACAAATGTAAGCCTTTCCAAAGAGGCTGCTGCAAATCTGGTTGGCATTTAACATGAGAAGAAGCAGATGCCATTTCATTTTCAAATGTAGATTGGTCTGGATGAGAGCACTACAGATCCGTCACTTCTTGTGGATTTTTGGTTTTCTGTTTTTTGGTCCAATGTAAGTACAGACCTTCAAACAGTTCACATACTGTCTTAAAAGTGCTGTGAGTATGGGGCTGCAATTGATCTACGAGCCGTTTGGTAAATCACGAGGGTTCTCGGCGTGGTTGGGAGAAGGAAGGTTACTGTGCTCTATTTCTGAAGCACCTCTTGCGAGACAAGATGTTGAAGGTTAGCTGCATAAAAATGCTCATAAAAATCTGTAACTGAAACCATGAGCTATGTAATGGCTTGTATGGAAATAATATTTTTCTGAATTAGCCTTTATGAATTCTTGCATGTGGGATGTTTTGTTTTAGGGAACTAGCAGAGTGAGTAACGCAAGTTTTAAAACAGCCCAGCCCTGTTCCCAGCCTTCACTAGTGTTTCTACAGTTGCTATCCCTGGGTAGGCTTTATTAGTGGTTGAATTGATGGTGAGAGAAGTACAGTGTGGAAAAACTTTACTGGAAGCTGGAACTTCAATTTTTACAGCCCAGGACATCAGTGTGTTACTCAGACCGTAATTCATTGTCTGATGTGTGTTAAGTCCATTTGAACTCTACCTTTCTGCAGATGTTCTCCACGTGTCTAAGGCTACAAACACTAACGCTAGGATAAAGCATCGTCTATCCGATCCAGTTAACATAAGATAGAACAAATTATCTGGATATAAGCTGAATAAATGCCCTTAATAGACGAACCTGTGAATGGATGTTTTTGCGATGTAATTAGTAGTAAAATATTTAACTGCTCATATTTGAGCACATGTCGATGTATTGTGCTGACAGTTGAACGGGGTATAAACCTTCAACAGTGTACAGCTGTCTGGATGAAACAAGCTCCGGTATTTTCATTGAAACAGTTAGGCTCAACCCATGTGTTACAGAAAAATAATTATTTCAATATGATCTGTTTTCATAGACTCGGCACTTACACAGGTGCTGTAGGAAAGGATTAATGGCAACTAAATAGTTCGTAGAGTAGAAACGAAGCCAGAGAGTGATGAGGGTTATCTCGACTGGGGTGATCCGTGTTTGAAAACAGGGAGGTGTACTTTAGGGACAGCTGTGTTGTTTATGTGAACTAGCCGTGTCAAATTGAAAATATGTCATTTAAACTTGGAAAAAATTGCCTGTGTTTTTAAAACATTGCACAAACTGTCTAAACGCTTAGTTAATTTTGAGGGCATGTCAAGTAATACATATTCATGGCCAACTAATTTGGGGAAAAAGGAGATGAAACCCAAGGAAATGTAAATGTAAACTCAAGACTTTATACAGAGTTCTGGATCCTGCTGAATGGCTTTTAATGAAATGTCGTGCAGTTAAATGTTTGCATATACCTGTGCTTGGATTGTTTTAATTAAAAAGGTGAAAGCTCTGTGTAAACAAACAGTTATGTTTAAGATGGATTTTATTGTTATGGTTTGGCCATATATATTTCATGGTCCACTGATGCAACAAGTTTATGCCTTTTAAAGAGAGCACACCGCCAAAAAACTGACTCAAATTGTTTTATTTGTTGGGTTTGAATGACACAACTCGATGTATGCCAAGCCGACGGGATGCACGGCTTGAGGGGAGTCAGAACAAGCACCTCCTTTCCCCCGACAGCTGCAGACTGTAACACAATTGGAAGTCAGCAGAGTTTGCGTCTTGGCTGGTGATATATGTTCATTTTATTGAGTTAGCTCCAATTTGAAAGCCTTGATTTTCTTACCTCATCAAGACCAGAGCGTTGGTGAGGTACTTAGCTACATACAACATGGGATTTCTCTTAAAACAAAGCCATTTTTGCTATAACTCTGGAAACTAAAAAATGTTTGCCTGAAACTGGCGCGAGGCTGTCTCACCGTGATGTGCTGGCACCATGCCGTAGCGTCTCTCTTCATTTTTCCTTTATTTTTCAGTGTAGACAAGACACAACTGTTTGTGTCTGACGTTTTCCTTTTCATTGAAAAATGTCCCCATCATTTCTGATAGTTGCCAACGCATGTTATTTTTAGCATGGACTTTTGCAGTCACTCAAAGTTCTTATCTCTGAAGTATGGGTAGAAGATAGTTCTTTCCTTGCAGCTGAACTGAATTAGTTGCATTGTTGTGCACCCCATGATCTGCTTTGAGATCCAGAAATAGAGTTACAGCAGGGATCAGGTTACTGTTGAATATGACTATTGTACTTGTTGATGCGCTATCCTTAGCTTTCTGTAATCTAGCAGTTTGTGCTTTAGCTTCTGCAGCACACACTATCCTTTAGCATTTGTTTGGAAGCTTCCAGCTCAACTTTACTTACTGAATTGATCAGATGCCTAGAAAAAGGAAAACTTGGAAGTGCTGCCTACCTATTTCTGTATTGAAAAGTGTGGGAGCCATGTGCTATGGATGTGAGCAGTTGTCTTTGCGATCACTAAGGTACACCATGACTTATATGAACCCTTAAACCAAAAAAAACCACCTCCACAACCAAACAAGCCCAAGTCTATGCATCTGCAATAAGTCTCTCCAACTCTCACTTTCTTTATTTGCCCTTAGACTGACATTATTGTCAAGCTCTAATGGAGAAGGGGAAATCTAACAGCTTTAAAATCGCACAGTGCTGTCTGCTGTGTGACCTTTTTCCAGTTGATGGTTCAATTTATTTAGGTGATAAAGAAAACACTGAGGCATGTGAAGTCTATCTTCCTGACAGATGTGAGCTTACTGAAACTTTTTCCTCATCCTTTTCTCCTTCTCCACATTCACAGCCAGCCTTTTGTTTTTCTAAAGTGATCCATATATTTTTCTTGGAGGTTTAAATGCTTTCTAATCTTTTCAGGGTTTACAAAACTGCACCTGGCTGCTGGCGGTATGGAACGGCAAATAGACTGATAGTTGTTGAGATGTATCAAGAGAGATGTTTGCATTTTGTGTCAAGTGATGCAAAGCGTATGCAAAAGCCTTGGTGTGAAGCGTGAGGGTTTGGTCGGGTCTCTGAGGTTATTTACAAAAATACCATTACATATGGAAAATGAGAAATATCCAGTCGTGGTGAGCCACAGTAACCAATAAAGATTACTGGTAGAACATGGTCAGAACATTCCCTGAAATCAAGATGAAAACCTTCAAGGTTGTCGTTGAAAGTGTGTGTTACTGTTTGATATTCAGCAGTGATTCGTGTGAGGCTCTGTTTCAATATTAGATGACATCTGCCAGTAAGTAAAATATATTGTTTATTGAAACAGACTTGTCCTAACTACTGCTCTTACTAGACGGATGTTAGACATTTCCTTGCCGAGGTTTAGGCAGGCTGCAAACCAGGCTGCTGGTAGCCTGCAGCTGTCGGCAAGGGATTTGGTTGCCTTGTGCCCACCCCTGGGAGCAAGGTACTGCAACTCCTATGAAGTTGGATTGTTTATTTCACTTTTTTCTCCCAAATCCCAAGAAATCTTGGGAATTGAAGGCTATGTTCCCTGTCAGGAAGCCTGCTTTGCATTGAAATGCCAGCATTTTATAAGATGCCGTGGGAATGCTGGTTTCAACCCCTTTTTCCCAAAGGGTTTGGACTCCATGGTGACTGGAAGCAATAAAAGCCCCAAGGTAGGCAACCTGCCGAACTCCCTGCTACACTGAGAGATTCCTTAAAAAGCCCAACCTTCTAGTAGCCCTGTTGATTTGCTAAGAGATGTGTAAGGGTGTTACAGGGAATTGTCAACGCAGAGAAACTGAATAGCTGTTAACAGAATATCCGTTCCAGACTAACTATTTTGGAACAACACTATTCTTTAAATCTCCATTTCATTTTTTTTCCTTCTTACTCTGGAATATCCTCTTTGTCCTAAAAGCAAAAACTCCTGAGCAATGTCAGAGCTGCATATCGTAGGTTTTCTCTTTGCTTTTCAGTAATGATATGTTAAACGAAAGGTGCATTAGTAGGATTTTTATTGAGTATCCTGTTGGAATAAGTAGATTCTGTCATGCACCACTGACTCATTTCAATTGGAATACCACAGTTCAGTAAAAGAAAATAATTGAGTCATGGGTTTCTTACTTAAAGTGTGTCTGATATCATCTTCTGCAATAAAATTTTATGAGGGTGAAATGAATTTAGAGCGCTGATTAAATATAGGCAGCTCTCTTCCTCTTGTGTTGGGGTGGCTCTTTGAGCTTAAGAAGAAAACAGCAGTTTTGAAAATATTTTCAATAGATAGATAAGCATTATTGAATTAGAAACATTTATATCTACAGTTAGATAGTTTCTCCTGGGTTTTGCAGTGCTGCCTGCTTTGCAGGCAGTCTGTTGGGTAAACACACCCTGGTTTACTTCAGATAATTTTGTGCTAGCTCAAAACACTAATTTAAAAGCTAAACTGATGATTTCTTAATTTTTATTTTTTTCTCTCACCTAAACTAAATTAGAAAAACTTTCTCCAGCGTGCTGTCTGGACAGATTGGTGCCAATGGGAGCTGATGAGCAGCTGAGAGCAGTGACCTCTGTCATTCAGGCTGCAATATTCAGGAAGGATGTCTGTCTACAAGTGAGGTGAACTGGGACCACCTGAAACCTCACACAGAAGTCTACGGCCTCATGCAGTCTTGTCTGAAACAGCAGGACATGACAGATACAAAAGTGCCAGCAAAAGTCCCCTGTATTCCTGTGTGCTCTTGTGCCGATGAAATATCCTTGCCGGCATGATCCTCTGCTGAGAGAAGGCAGACAGGACTAAAATAAATGGTAGTGGCAGCAGAGCATTTTTTTTCCTGATATCTGAAATCTTATCAGGAACTTAAGCCTTCGTTTAACAACAAAACAAAACAAAAAAAACCCAAACACTTTATTTGTAGCTTTCTTGGTTAGATTTGTCTCTGTGGGCTCTCTTGGATGGTGGCTAATACTAAGAATCTTTATACAGCCCTGACCTAGTAATTCCTAATATTAGTGCTAATAATAAATCAAAGGCTGGACTTTACAGAAGTGACCAGAGCCTCTGCTGTCTGAACGTGCCCTGAGCTGCCTTCTCTTGAGTTAGCTTTCTCGTGACCAAGGAGCAGCTGCAGGGCTGGAGCCCCTCTGACAGTGGGCAGTGCTTTGAGCGTGCTCTTGCCCACTGGTGTAAAAGGTGTCCGTAGTTCACACTGCTCTAACCCCAGATAAACAGCGCTGGTACCAATCACTTAACGCAGGCACTTTACTACGGGTGCTGTAGCATAGTTTCATGGGTGTAAACACACACCCACATACATGTGAAATCTAGATGAGAGTGGTGTTAGATCTCACTATTGTCCTACATTTACAGCCAGTGACTTAGTCGGGATTAGCCAAACAATTATCTAATGGTTTTCTCTCTGATGCCGTACTGCCGCAGAAGATTCAGATCCTGTTTATGAGCCTCCACGTTCTCTTTGGGCCCGAAAGGAGTTTTCGCAGAAAGGGGATTGACTGGGAGGAGCAAGGAAGGCTGCGAAGGAAAGGAGCTCGTCTTGGGGCCTACGTTAAGATTTCAAATAGCGCAGGGGGTGTCGGATGCAAAGGAGGGCCCGGCCTTGTGTTATGAGAGCAACAAGAGTTTGGTATTGTTTCCGCCCCCCCAGTCTTCCTGATTCCTCTGTTACAAAGCAGAGACTTCTCTCTTGGCGTCAGTGTGCGTCTCCCAGTGATTTCAGGGAGCTTTGGGTAAGGCTTTTAATGAGGAATTTAGAGCTCAGCTGTCTTCGTGCATTACCGGCACATTTTCCTGAATTGAGCTCACGCCACTGCATGTATGACTTATGTCAAGTTTGGCAGGAAGTTTGCAGCCCTGGAACAGGCTATGGCTGCAGGTATCCTCCCGTGCTGAGCTGCCTGAGTGCACCGGGTGTGAACAGAGCCAAACCAGTAGAGCTGCAGCAAAGTAAGAAATCTCTGCAGCAGTGGGCAATGAATTGACCAGGACAAGGCTGCAATTGTTGAGTTTAAAAACGAAGCTTCTAGGTTAGAGTTTCTTCTTGGCTTCTCTCTCTCTTTTTTTTTTTTTTAACTCCTCCTTTTTAGGTTTGATTATTTTTGGTGGTGGTGTTTGGAAATACAAATTTTTTTTTTTTTTTCTTTTTTCCCCCCTACCCCGCTCATCTTTTTTTCCTGTAGCTCCCAAAGCAGTTGGCGGCTGATTCCTCCAGGGCAGAGGGGGAACTAGCTGCAATGACTAGTTGCAGATGTAAACACTTGCTGCCCTGCCCTGGGGAGTCGAGCTGCTACTGGCAATTAAAGGCAGGTAGCAGTGCCCGCGCTAGCGTAAATTCTTGCGGACAGTAATTACTGCCCCTTCCCGCAGCCCACCCCAGAGGAAGTGGAACTTCAGTGAAGTAGCATTGGGTTTTTTCTAATTCTTTGCTGCTGCTGTCAGTCCCTTGGAGTTCCCAAAGCTTAAGTCTAAGAACCTCTCGTCTTCTTAGTGAAATAAGCTTTCATTTCCAGTAGCGTCCATCCTGTTCGGCAGCAAGTTCAGTTCAGCCTGGGGACTTTGCTCTGCATTGTTCTGTCCGGTCTTGTCCTATTTGTTTAGAATTGCATTTGTCTTTGTTTAGTAGAACTCATAAATGATAACATTTCCTCCAGGAATGCGGGTGTTGCTGTTGATGTTAATGTAGTATCAGAAGAAGACCGTGCTACGTGCTTTGCACTTTTAAAAAAAAATTGTATGGGTTTGAAAATATGACGTATACACAAATACAAAAGAAAATGCATGTAAAGCAGACCAACACAAACTAAGTAGTTTAACTTTTTTTTTTAATAAATATAAAAGTAACCCCTATATAAAATGGGGGTAATAATTCTTCTGCCACTCATGTGGGGACTGTAGCATTTCCTGAGATCTTTAGAGAGGAGTTGAGAAATGTAAGTTATCATTGCTGGATTTCCTCTTCCTGTACAGGCACAGTGTTTGGCTGACACGCTGTGAAATATGTACCAGTTATCAACATGTTTTCAGTTTCAAGGGTCGTTCAAAAATTCCTTTTCTCAGCTGTTCTGGGGAAAAAGAAAAAAACGTATAGAGACCATTGACACCAGAAGAATCTGTCATGACAGTGTTTTCTGCATTTCTGTTTAGAGCCTTTGCAAAAAGGCTACTGAAATATTAATAGCTTTCCGCTTTGTGAGCCATCACATTGCGGTAGTGCGGTCTGTGTATCCTTTCTATGTTCCCAAAACACATGTGGTTTAGATGCCTTTCATATATTTTAATACAAAGTGGCTGGTTGAGTGGTACATGTTCTCCCAGAGGAGCCAAAAATTGCTTCATGGATCAAGAAAATAAAGGGCTATAAAGCAATTTACCATTCGGGCTATTGTGGAGGAGAGTGATTTTAAAACGCTGTAGTGGCTTGAAAAAAAGAAAAACCCAAAGCAGTGATTGAAAGGCTTGAAATGACTGAGTTAATGTGACAACTCTCCTTTCCCTCTGACGGGTCCGTTGCAGAGGTGATCATGCACAGTTCATGTGTCGTGCGGAGCTCAGTGGTACCTGTTTGGAGGACTTGCTTTGAAATTAAGAGTGAGAGATTATTTATTTAATAGACAGCATTAAAGAATGAGTTTCTGATGAAGCAAGTTAGGTGTTAAACACTTTTCAGGTGAACCATTTACTTATGTAATTATCTCTCATTTACATTATAATAAAAGTTTCTCCGGGGAATTTAGCCAATCATGAAATGCAATTAATTTTCAAATGCTCTTCAGCAACAATTGACACTCCAGAGACCAAAATCCCTAGTCAGTGTGTACGTTTTTAAACTCTCCTGCTAAAGGGAAGCTGTTTCAGCTTGGTTGATAGTGCAGTTGTTAAATTTTAGGGGTTTTTTTAACAGCATTTCATACACACCTATCACTATAAGTCTGGAGTGCTGGGCTTGATACCCAGGTTGTGTAGGCCTGATATATCTCCCCTTCGTTTCCAGAGCATGGAAGTGGTTCGGGATGCTGTTCTTCAAATTAAGCCCAGGATTCATTTCAGTGAAGATGGAAGAGTTTCGATGCTCTTGGTTTCTATCGCCGGCTCCGATTGTTGTATGATACTGGCCAGGGCATGTAGCCAGCTGTTTTGCAGTTTCTCCCTGTGTAAAATGGGAGTAATATAAACCTCATGTCTCTGAGGTGTACCTGGAGACGTTATGGGTGGAAGGGTCTGGTTGGTGACTGCGTAGTATCTCCGGACAGCAGACTTAAGTATCGTGCTGCTTAAGTTTACTTAATTCACTTTCTAACCTAAATGTTATAGTCACTTTTGTTCTAGGTCCTATTAGTGTGTTGATAAGATAAAATAATCTGTGGAATTCCACGTTTTACAACTGTACTTAGTCCAACAGCTTAGAAAGCTTTTCAAGAATGGATTAATTTTACTGCGGCATTCAGTTTTCAGAGGCATTGCTGCTGTGGCTGGAGCAGGGATCTCCATTTCAATGGAGTCGGCTTTTTAAAAGCGAAAAGGATCAGAGTGATTTGTTAGCCCTCACCTACTCCAAACAGACCAGTTTCTGCAGCTGGCTCCGGTTTTTCTGATCTTAGGCCGTGGGCCCCAATGCAGATACTGTTCCGGCCACGCTGGATTGCAGGGGACAGATGGGCTGGGGTTGCAAAGGGCTCACAGCGGCTGCGGAGCCTCTCCAGCCCCGAGCGTTCACCAAGCAGGAGCAGTGGAACCTGCAAGTCTCACGTGTTTGGAGGCTGAAGAGGAGGAACAGCTTTTATCCTTTCATGCTTGCAAAATCCAAAGTAGGAAAGCTCTTGCCAGTGATATTCTCTCTTCGTAGCAAACAAATAAAACCACTTTGGTTGAATTTGTGCATTTTCCTGAGGCTTTCTCTTCAGCCAGGGGCAAAAAGGAAAGGAGGCTTTATTTACAGATGTTGCTTTCAGAATGAATCTTGCATGATATTATCTGTAAATGCGTCTTTGGGCATTAGACATCTTTCCATTTATTTAGAAACGTGATAGAAAGATCGTCTGATACGGGAATGAATACTTGACAAATTCCTGTACTCTGTTTTGTTGCCTGGAGTATACGTATGCAGTTTAAAAGGAGCCCATACCTGTTGTTAGATCATCCTGTTGCACTTTGAGTTTGACCGACAAATTTTGTTACTCGCTGTTTAAACTGACTTTTAAACACAAGAGACCGGAATGTGACTTGTGGGAGGCAGTTCCCCACAGCTGCTTGCTCTGGGCTGGCTGGGATGTTCTTGGAGGTGTCTCTGAGACCCAACCCAGTGGGATTCGGGTCTGAGCTACTCGAACTGTTCGTATGTTCCCTATAAATACAGGGCAGCTACTGGGTTTCGGGCAGTGTGGATTTTGTAAGCACCTACACACAGATCACAGTTAGATCATTATGTTGATCTAAACCATTTTGTAATCCTCTACAATCTGGGTTTAGAGGCTGTTATTAGTGTCACAAATAAAAGCTTGTGCCTTCTTTAGTTCTCGGGATAAAAGAAGACACGTACTTTCAGAGAATTACATATTAAAATTAAAGCAACATAAACATGCAGGAATTTGAGGATAGTTATCCCACTTTTCAAGACTGAGTCCTGAATTCACAAGATTGCAAGAGAAATTGATTAATTTTAATTTCATAGTTGACTGTGTACTGAAGAAGCCAAGTTAAACCAGGAGGACAAGGCATGAAGGAGTCTTTTAAAAATCTCTCTCAGTAACTTGAAGCTTCAGACATGGCTACAAGGAAGTGTATTTGGTGGTTTGTTTTTTGTTTTTTTTTTTTTTTTTTTTTAAACTGAACATATTTTCTCCTTTTGCCCAGATAGATCTCAGATTTAGAGATAGAATGGATAAAAAGGTACTTCAGAGTTTCTCACAAACTACTTTCTAATGTCATGAAAAGCCTCTTTTCTCCAAAATGATTCCGAAAGGCACAATAGAAAGTGGTTTCAGCTATTGTTAGCATTGATGTTTGTGGCCTGGTAACTGATACCTTCCCGTTACAGACAACCAGCAGGTTCCAGGGGAGGGTGTGGGAAGGATAGCAGGCAGGTCGGTGGTGGATGCGGATCGGGTTGGCCTGGGCTCTGTGGGGTGATTGGATATTGCCTCTGACCAGCATCCCGGTCCTAATCTCCTGTTGGATTTCCTCCTGCAGTTACCTGAAGGAGTTCCGCACGGAGCAGTGCCCCCTTTTCGTGCAGCACAAGTGCACTCAGCACCGGCCCTACACTTGCTTCCACTGGCACTTTGTCAACCAGCGTCGTCGCAGATCTATCCGCCGCCGGGATGGTACATTTAACTACAGCCCTGACATTTACTGTACCAAGTATGACGAGACCACAGGAATCTGCCCAGAAGGAGATGAGTAAGTAAAGGCTGCACCCTGCTTTTCAGGCATTAGGCTTTTGGGATCGGTCCAGGTGATGATTCCAGCCAGTTCTTGTAGAGATGAGGCAAGTCAGCAGTAAAGCAGCTTTGTAACATACATAACATGAGAACAGATGTAAAAATCTGTAATAGCAGCCCCTGTGCTCCAGGCCTGCGGCAGAGATGATGCCAAGGGTGACTTAGATGGGAATTCAGCTCTTGCATTGTTCACTGTCCTCATGAGCCTTGGCATCTTCAGCAAAGTTGAGGTGGGAAAAACAGCTCACTGATGAATGGACTGGGAAAGACTCTGTTCCCAGAAGTCCCTGACTGTCAAATAATAGGTCTTAGTTACTAGCAAGGTAGCTTCGTTTTTAACAGATTGCTGAAAGAGGAGACTCTGTCCTCTAGTCTACCCCCTGAATTATCTGTCCGCAGCTTTTTAAATCATACTGGTTACTTGCCAGTTTATTTTGTCTTGCTGAACTTTTAAGAAGCCAGTAGGGAAATGGCAGGTACCCAGAATAAGGCAACATAACAAAGAGTTTGTTTTATTGGGACTTCTTCCCACACGATTGCAGTATGTTTAACTGGAGCAGAGATGGATGTGGCAGGCTCCATCAATTAAAGGGTTAACCCAGTAACAGAACTTCAGCCACGTGACAGATATGGAAGAATAAATAGTGTAGCCAAACTGTGGTCAAACATAAGGAGTGCTTTATATAGATATGCTATAGAAAGATGGAATTTCAGTTCCCTTTCATGGTGCCAGTATAAACACAAAGAAAAATGCTATTTATCGGGAAAACAACATTTTTATTTTTTTTTTTTTTTACCCAGTCAAGTAAAGATCTTGTGACTACAGCAGAATGGAATAATCCCCTAGCCTGAAGCCTCAGTTTCAATACTTTCTTCCGTGTTAAAAGAGAACTGGAAGGGACTGGAAATGGGATATTTGAGGTCTTTGGGTTCTAGATCACTGGTTCATATCTGGCTCAAACTCACTGAACGAAAACTGTTGCTGTCTCGGAACCCAGCTGATTTGTATTTCTAGCTTGATGCTGCCATGTCTAAACTTTACCTACTCCATCTTGTTCTTTTTTATTTCTCAGTGTAGATTGTTCTTTTTCTGCCTAAGAGGGGAAACAAAACATAAATTAAAATAGTAGTGTTGTAATTCTCCTTTCTTGTCCCGTGCTCTGCATAAAGGATGCATCTGGCTATAGATAGACTGTCGCAGCCCTGTAGGAGTACATCAGCAGGAAACAGTAACAGCCTGAAGTCTAGATGGGCTGCTGAGGAAATGGTATGTGCCATGTGATGTCCCTTCAATCATGGCTAGTATATCAGAATGCCTTGACAGTGTCCTTGCTCTTTTCCAGATCCCTGGCAGTCACTAGACTAGAATAATATAAGCTGCTGCTGGCTTAATAATCCATTTGTCTTTTTGGGAGGGAGACTATTATATACTCTGTAGTGACAGGTTTAGGGGTTCTGCGGAGCTTTGGAAGGCACAGCGTAAGAGAAAGCAGAGTTAGCAAAGGTGTTGTCAACTTGCAGCATCCTGTGATGGCAGTATGTCTTCTGGTAGTGTCGAGTCCGTCAGCTGTGTGACTAAACTTTGGCTGTTCTTCCACTCCTTCTGTACCTCAGGTGCCCCTTCTTGCACAGAACTACTGGAGACACAGAGAGGAGGTATCACTTGCGCTACTACAAAACTGGAATCTGCATTCATGAGACAGACTCCAAGGGAAACTGCACAAAGAATGGAGTCCACTGCGCGTTCGCTCACGGGCCCCATGATCTACGCTCTCCGGTGTACGACATCAGGTTGGTAGAGGTTGAGGCCCTGTATGAAAAGGGTGATTTCTGTACCTAAATGAAAAGTCAGCTGTTTGAAGGACAGTACTGCTTCAGTGTGAAATGCTTAGTGTTGGAGTGATGGTGGTATATCCCTTCCCAATAAGGCAAATCTATAAAATCTCCAGGGATGATATGCAAAATGGAGGAGGGGCGCACACTTTAAACCAGTTGTGCTGTGGTTTGGAGTCTGAGGGGGGCGTTCCAAATAGTGCATCTGGAATTCCCAGGGAGTGGAGAACATGAATTGCAGTTGCTGTTCGACTGAAGGTGTTCTGACAAAAAATGCGTGAATAAAATGCACTTACTTAGGAATTGTTACTATGCTCCACTATGTCAGTTTTTACACACATTTATCTGTCTCTTCACCTGCTCAGTCTGTATGTTCATTTAACTCTGTCCATGAAGGGAGCTTCAGGCGATGGAGGCTTTGCAGAATGGTCAGACTACATCAGAAGGTGGCATAGAGGGTCAGTCTGCAGTCGCTGCTAGCCATGCTATGATAGAGAAAATACTCAGTGAGGAGCCGAGGTGGCAAGGTGAGTGTCACTTAGGGTCTGTGGGGCTGGGGAAGTCTGGTATTTGTGAAGTGCACGCTCCTGTCAAAAACTTCTCTATAGTAAATGCAGATCATGGTCATCTGTCACTAACTGGTTGCTTCTTTTGCAGATACAACGTACGTGTTGGGAAATTACAAGACAGAACAATGTAAGAAACCCCCTCGTCTCTGTCGCCAGGGTTATGCCTGTCCCTACTACCACAATAGCAAAGACAGAAGAAGAAGCCCAAGAAAACACAAATACAGGTACCGTAGTCCTGGATATTCTATTTCCCAGCTGAGTGCTGAGGTGTAGTAGAAGTCTGTAATGAAGGATCTAGGATTTTGTCCACTAGGTAGGTTTTTGGTGTGTCTCCAAGGTGTGTCACACAGATGTGATGGACTGTTACTTCTGCTTAGGAGACAGGATAACTCATTAAATAAGGAGTTTTGCTATGTCTCCTAACAACTGGCTCTTGCTAAATTATGTTACAACTCTGGTTTTATGGCAAACAGACCCTGTGTCTGGCTTCCGCTTACCATGTAAACTCCTGCTTTAGAAAGCAGTGCAGGAAAAAGCAAAGAAAGTTTTAATCCCCATCTAGAAACAAACTGGCACAGCAGTGTTTTCATGGTAAAGGATTCAGAATCATCAAGCTGCTTGTTGTGTGTGCCTGGTGATGGGGATCGGGAGGCACAGTGTGACCAGTACTGTAGCTGGACATGCATTCCTAACCAACTGCTGAAGACTCTGCTTTTGAGGCACCAGGGTGTTCTCGTCACTCAGCTGTCTCTGGATTTTTCAGCATGCTGCGTCTCCCTGAATGCATTTCATCTAAGTTATAGGCCCTCATTTCCTCCAGCACAACAGAGCTTTTGTTGTGGTCTCAGTGGGGCTTTTCCTTAGTTCTTTTTTGGAAAACATAAGAGCAGACCAGAAAGCCAGGAGAGAAAATACCATGGATGTTCTCACTTCCCTCCCCACCCCTGACATTCACAGAAATTTTGGAATCGGCACTGAAATCCCATATTAAAAAAAATTAAATAAATAAAAATCAAAGGAACATCAATCCCAACGTCTCAGGAGAAAGAGAAACACTGAGCCAGTCTTCAGGCAGCAGCCATGTGCTTTCTGCCCCTGCCTGGGCCCTCTGGGAAGGGAAGAGGTGAAAGCTTCTCCCCTCCTGATCTCCACTCATTTCTGTGTTGTTTTCCCCACCCCCAGCTGATGTGGCTGCCTTTCATGCAAGCGTCTGCAGCTGCTATCTGCTTCCCTCTGCTGTTGTTTGAGGGAATGGTTAAGAGCATAAAGAGCAGGGGAAGTAGGTCACGGCAAAAATTCAGACCTGGGGAAAAAGAACGGTTCCTGGCTGGGAGAAAGAAAATGGACTTGCCTTTTCCCCAGTGACCTGACTCAGCCTCTTTTCCACATGGCCATACTATAACCCTGGAAACATACCACTGTAAGGGTATTATGTGTTTTAGGATTAGCCAATTAACTTATTAGCTTTCTATGAATGTACAGTTCCAAAACAGAAACCAGACCCAGCATCTCTGACACTAATCACATCAGCTGCTAATGTTGTTAAGTTATGTTGGTTCAGGTTGTATTTGGTTTCAGGTGGAGAGCTAAGCCCTGTTTCTTTCATTGGGAAATTGGAAGAGGGGGAAGAAGGTGCAATAGCAGCAGGGTGGGGGCTGGGGAAGTGGCAGCCGGCCAAACAGATTGTACCGCTGAAGGCGGACAGCCAAACCTACCTCTCGATCGAGGAAGCAAACTTCAAAGCACATTTATGGGTCTGATGCATTTCTCCTGCTACCTTATTTACACAGATCTTCACCATGTCCCAGTGTGAAACATGGAGATGAGTGGGGAGATCCCAGTAAGTGTGAAAATGGAGACTCATGCCAATACTGCCACACTCGCACAGAACAGCAGTTCCATCCAGAGGTACAGTTACCTGCTCACTCAGTTTGGTAGCTGACTAGAAAAGCAAAAGCACTCTAATCTTATGAAGTAAATTAGTGTGCCAGCTGGGAGAGTATGTGGGCTGCTTGCAGCGTGGTCCTGGGATACAGAGAAACTGCATGTTGAAAGTAAGCTGAAATTCAGCTGCTTGACAGGGGAACCTTTTCGTTAGGTAGGCCACATGGGAGGAGGTAAGAAAAGTAGGGGAAAACTCAAGTGTAAGAGTGGTCTCATGTATGGGTGTCCTTTTGAAAGCATGATGTGGGTTTACAGGTGAGCATACAGCTCCTGTTTCCTTGAGGAAAAAATCTTGGTTGATGATGATCACCCTAAACCGTAGACTCCCATGAACTGGTGCTAAAAACCACCAAGCTCTTAGTTGTGAGCGTGCCCAGAGCATTCCGATATCCTTACAAAAAGTGTAATTAAGACCTTGTCCTAGTCTGCTTCATGTTACAGTGTTGAAAAGCTTTGTTGGGCCTGTATCGGCAAAGTAACCATTGTCACCGCCTGTCAAACTGGGGGGAAGGGGAATAATCCATTTCCTACAGTCATTGTCAACGGTTTGTTATTTTCCTTGCAAACGTGTGGCTGTAGCTTTCTGTTCTCTCATCTGTCAGCCGTTTCCTACCTTTTACCATTTGCAATATCCATGGAGCTTCCAGTGAGACTGAGGCACTTTATGGCAAATGTGGTGACCTTTGGGTGAGCTGATGTGTGATGGGATGATCTTTGGGTGAGCTTAGCTGCGATGGGCATATTCCGGTGTTTCCCTAACTATAGTGGGTTTTCTGTTCTTTGAAGCAAAGCACTGAAATGGTCACCCTGAACTCTGCTGGCCTTTGCGCCTTTTATCTATGTTCCTACCTTGCTGTCGAGTCTCTCTGTAGTACTTTTGTACCTGAGCTGCCGGTCACTGTTTTTTTCCTGTTCATGTCTGGTTTTTTTGTTTTGTTTTTTTTTTTTTTTTTTTTCCACATCCTTAGATCTACAAATCCACCAAGTGCAATGATATGCAGCAGTCTGGCAGCTGTCCCCGAGGACCCTTCTGTGCCTTTGCACATGTAGAACGTACGTGGGCTGCTTCTCTTGTCTTTCCTGGATATTTGAGCTATAGAGAGCTTCTGGCCAAAATAGATAGTTTAAAATATAGGGCCATTAAACTAGAGCTTCTGTGAAGGATTTTCAAAAAGAAAGTATTACCTTTGCTAATTCCTATAAAACCGTGCTAGTGTGGGAGGTGTTGGCAGAGCTGAAGGCAGTAGGAGTCTGTAGGGCTCAGCCCTTAGCTCTCACTGCACTGTCTCTTGAAGCACCTCCCTGTGTTCCCTCTCGCTCGCTCAGTTCTCTCTATGTCACTTTGGGAGGACTGGAACAGAGAGAGCTGCTTCCCTTCTGTGCATGGATGAATTGTACCTAGCTAAGTTGCAAAGCGTTGTATTTTAAAAAGCTGAGCATAAAATTGCTAATTATAGATAATGTATTGATCCGTTTTAAAAATTAAATACTATTTTACTATTTATGAAGTTTTACTTAGAGTTTAAATCTTTAAGTCAGTCTGGAGAAGAAAAATATGCAGCTTTTTTTGGTCTGCTTTTCCTCAAATCCTCTTTTCTCAATAGCTCCCTGATTTATAGGGCATTATTTCAATCCTCACTTTGATCATCTGTAAACCAGTGATGCTGTTTTGGTTGTGGGAGTTCTGTATTCAGGTGGGTACTAAGATCCATAGAAAAATGGTTAGCTCCTGATCCTATGGCTCCTGCTGAGTTTCTGCACTCCAGTCTCACTCTCTTGAATTTGCAGCAATTAGAGCAGGTTACTCAGAAGTCAATAGCTTGGCTCCGATACTGACTCACTACGTGGCTTTGAGCAAATCTCTTTGTTATTTGATTATCCTTTGTAAATGGTGGAATTAGTAATTGCTGCCTTTGTCAAGGAACGGTGAGAGTAAATTCCCTCCAGGTTATGCAGTTCCTTTTATAGGCACCCTTGTTGCCAAGCAGCAATTATAGCCAGAGCTGTGGGCTATAAAGGCCCAAAAGAGAGTAGTGCAACTCCACAGTATGATCTGGGAAGCTTAAGAGAGAATGCTAAACACTGTTTCTTTATCAAGATTTCAAACTCCCTTGTGTATAACATAGTATTTTTGTTTAGGATATGCCGCATTCCTACCAAAATTACTGCACTTGATACTATACTACTTTAAAGCCAGATAAACTGGCTATGCTGCGGCACTTAAGTCATTCCAACCTGGTGATTTCTTGTGCTGTCTTACAGAATTGTATCTTTTAGTACTTTCTTAGCAAAGTGAACACTGAGGGCCCAATTCAATTAAAATAATAGATGTCCATTTATTATATCTGCTCTTAGCATGAGTTTTGCTGATTGATAGCAAGAAATGCGTTGAAACCAGTAGCTTAAAGATACCGTGATACAGGCATAGTGTCAGTTATATAGTTTTTGTAAAGATGCTGAGTAGTGTTATATGTAAATATTACGAGTCTACAGCACGTCTACTTTACCTTCCAAACCAGTGGCACTTTCTTTTTGTGGATGCCTTTATACGTACATTACTTTTTCTTGGGTAATGTTTTGTACTGAGTGCAGATGGAAACTTATCTCCCTCAGCTAATTATAATGCACCCATCAACGAAGAAAGTGCTTCTTTCAAGACAGCTGAATGAATAACACAATTCATGCAGGGAAGATAATTTTGGACCAGCTTTAATGGACTAAAGAGCAGCACAGTGGACAAGTGATGACAGTAATAATGTAAAGGAATATTAGATAAGTAGTAGCCATTTGCTAGATAGGATTTCTCCTAGCTTCTATGCTTGTAAGTAGATGCTTGTGGAATATTTCTTCTTTCAAGAATGTCTGGGTATTCTTGTTCTTAAACATCTTCAGCTCCATTGCAAATGTACAGCTTTGAGTAACGTTCCATGTGCTTTCATTTCTTCCAGAGCCTGCGCTCAATGAAGATTTACAGCAGTCCTCGACTGTGTCTAGCCCGACACAGACAGGCCCTGTGATGTACATGCCGTCAGCGGCTGGTGATTCTGTTCCGGTCAGCCCTTCCAGTCCACATGCCCCAGACCTTAGCAATGTATGTAGCACTCTGGGGAAGCTTTGTCCATATTTTATAAATCTGGGTTTCTCTGAGTCTCTGTACTTCTCTTTCCCAAGAAGAGAAATCTTAAGAATCCAAAAGCCCAAAGGATATCGCATTTTTCTTTTGGATCTCAGCTCCACACTTTTTAGAGGGATCTGTTTGTTTGGAACATACAATTCAGTGGCTTCAGTATTGTCCTCTCACCTATAAAATTTCTAAGCCTTCCTTTCTGTGCAGAGTTTGTTGATGTACTTTCAGGAAAGTGGAATACATCCGCACATGAAGTCCAACTCCTTCCTGTCTGGAGGTACATATTGGGCTTCGTTTCCAAGTACTCTAATTGAAGGCTGTGAGCCAGTAACGTCTAAAGTACATAACCACAATCGAGTTTGTTTACATATGTAATCTCAGAGGCTTAACCTGCGCATATTGTGTGTTGCATTATAGGATATCCTTGATTCCTTCCCTCTCCTACTTCTGGAGATAGCTAAGCTCTGTAATATTTTTAAGTAATAACTACGGTTGTTGATAGTACTTTATTTTAGTTGTACATACGAGAAGGGAGATCTTTAAATGCTGAACAGATACACACAGACAGAGAAGAAGCCTGTGGAATGCTAGATCACTTCATTTTTGCTGCGATTTTTTTGTTGCTTGTTAAGTCTTTCCTGTTTGCACTACTGGTGATAAGGTGTGTAACCTTTTCAAATGGTTGGTTGAGGTTTTGAGAAGGTAAAATGACAAGATTTTTAACTCATTTGAAACTGGTCAGAAAGAGGTGAACTCATTTAGGACCTCTCTTTTCTCTTATTCCCCCTCCTTGAAAAGAGAAGCTGATAGTTTGATTTTATTAGTGCCAGAGCCAACCTAACAGTTCATAGTTCTCCTGAATTTGATTGCAGCTAGAGTTCCAAACAGATCTTGAAAAGTCTGGACGTAATATTTTCTCTCGCTGTGTAAAGCCATAAAAGCCAAACCCCCTTCATCTTAGGGATGTATCATCTAAATTCTCTGAAAACTGCGATGAAATGGAAGATATCTTCCCCTTAGTAGACTGTTTAGGTCTTTTTTTATCTCAAGCTCGAGTCTTTTAAACAGTCTTTACTAATCCTTGGACACGTGCCAAACGGCAACACATGTCTTTCTGTGACTTCATCACTCCACAGGGCATCTGCATGTAGCTTGCAAACAAATATGGCTTTGCTGGTGATCATTTTACATGATGAATTAATCAGAGAAAAAGGTCCCTCTAGCAGCCAGCCTCACGTGGCCTGTTCTGTTTTGTATTTGTACTGTAGGTGTGGAATAAATCAGGAACTCTGCCAACTAGCCCCACCTCCACCACAGTGAGTAGTATCTTTGCGACTGTAGGGAAGCGTGGACAGCAGAATGTCTATATAAAAATAAAATCAAAACATTGTAGGATGCTCCTTCCTTCTAATGCCAGCCCAGACTGTGCCACAGCTGAATCTGTGGTAGCAGTAGCTGTCTAAATGTTGTCTGAAGCAGTCACGCTTGCCAGTGCAGGCAGATCATTCCTTGTCCCAGAGAAATGGGATATCTGCATTGATCCATGTTGGTGCTTTCTCTAAAACTCATCCTAGTATCCTTTGCTGCTGTCTATGGCTTCATCTACAGTGCAAAACTAGCCTTGTTGCATGTGGTTGTGATCCCTGGTTATAGTCCCAGGAATGGACCTGTTGGAAATCCTTGGGTTTTTTAACGCAGTTGTTGATACTTGGCTTGTACCTGCATTAAAACTTTCAGATTTCCAACTGGAAAGCAAAAGATACAGTATTACACGTAGCTCAGATATGCTTGGTTGTCCCGACTGCCATAGCACGTTTCCAGGTTTCACACGATTGCTCAAGAGCGCAGACAGGATCCTCTGTAGCTTAAGGAAAGCAAAGAGAGTTTTGGTCAGGTTTGGAAATTTGATCAGTCGCATCCAAGGCCTCAGAAGGAATAAATGTGACTAGAGCTGTAGGTTGGCTTTTATAGGACTGCACTCCAGTACAAAGTAATGACAATAAAACTATAATTGTGGGGCTGTGTAAATCTAGTATCTACTGGAACTTTTTCCTGGTTTTTAATTACTGTTTACCAGAAGCTTCTATGCTTGTGTTGACTGTCAGTATAATCGATGCACAAACAGTGAAGTGAATGAGCTCTTCTGTGGGATGCCTCTCCTCTTCAAGTCATTGCTGCTGGCTGTACTTTCCTGACACTTGTTCCTTCTATTAGATTCTTTGTAGGAACAGCAGTCTCGGAAGCCCATCTAATATATGTGGGTCTCCTCCTGGCGCCATTGGAAAGCCACACAGCTTGGAGACCATTGGTTTTCCACCAGACTCAGTAACGGCAGCTGGCAGCTACAAGAAAGCACCGGGGTTTGAGCGAGAAGATCAGGTGGGGGCCGAGTATTTGAAGAGTTTCAAATGCCAGGTTAGTAGGGAATATCGGCTGGAAGAGTTGGGGGGATGAGGAAGAAGGAGAAATTGCTGAGTCTGCGTTGAATGTATTTCTATTTTTCAAGGAACAGAAATGAGAAAGCCCTGTTCTTGTTAGCAGCTCTCAGATCTTTGCTGTTGCTTTCAGCCTCCTTTCCAGTCTCTTCCATCTTCCATCTGTTCTTGTCTGCCTAGCTGCCATCACGCACTCAGTTTGTACAAGTCAAGCTGCTGCTTGTTTTCCTAATCCCTCACAACTTCTGTCCTGTGTTGACCCTGGGTAGCTTCCACATATCACTTCTTGCTCTTTCTTTTTCCGTATTTAGGTCCACGCCAAGAGTTGCTGTTTCTCTTGCTGTATGTCTCATGGGAACTCATCCTTCCTTCTCTGTTCTCACTCCGAACTCTTACCTTGATCTCCATGACTTGTTTTGTCTTCTGTTTTCGCCATTCATTTCTTGGGTGTATTAAAAACATCACGTTGGTTGTCTCTTGCTTTTCTGGCTGTATCATTCTGATCCTTGACTCTGTCCTGTGGGTTCCGTATTAGATTTTAATTCCTCATTCTCATTTGAAGAACCCTCTGCAATCTTACCCAGCCCACATCTGTAATGACATTCCCTCTTACCCCTTTTGGATGTCCCAGTCTTGCCTTGCTGCTTCCTCAGTCTTCTCCTTCTTGGTGTCATGCCTTACTCAGACTGCTCCCTCAGCCTAGAACAGTCTCTTCCATCTCTTCTGCCACACATGAGCTTTTCCGCGGTCAAATTCCTATTGTGAATTTCCTCTCTTGATGTTACAATTAATATTTTCTCTGCACCATCCCTTCCAAGTCAGCTGAGTCCAACCCAGAGCCTGGATCTTGGTTTTTATTCCTCACTGGGTTTGTAAATGTAATAGAACATCTCGATTTAGGGGAAGGAACAGCTATTTTTATGAAGAGGTGCCTGCAAAAATATTTTGTACAAATCCTTTAAAAAAAAAAATTATATATCTCATATATATATGAGATATATAATTATATATATATTTACATATATATATATATGTAAAAAGGAATAAAAATACCTGGTCTACACTGCTTGAAAACAAAGGTGGCAAAAAATGCTGCTTTCAGCCTGGCTACATTTAAATTCTTGTCTGTAGTATTAAAGAAGCTAGACTTAGTAAGCTTATACTTCTGTGTTACTATTGCACTGCTGTGAGAAAACAGTGGAAATATCCCGTCCAGACAAGATCTTGCATAAAGTAGTTGGATTTAGAAGCAGACTCTGTGGGTTTTGTTTTATTTATTTTTACAACTTTGGGGAAAATATGACCAAACTGTGCAGTAGGACCCGTCTTGAACGCTCTTTAGTCTAATTAAAAGGATTTAGTGACAAATACAGATTAAGCTCTATGCATGTATGCTTTCTTATAAATGCTTCCATTGTCTTGCTTAACGTGGATGTGGCTTAGGAAATTGCAAATTGATGCAACACGTCTTTGGGGGTAAAGAGCAGACCATGCTGTGATCCTGGCACTTCTGGCGGGTACAGCAGCTTGTAGCAGTTGTTTAGAAACAAAAGAAAAAACATGTGCTCGTTCTCTATTGCCTCTGCTGCAAAGGAGGAGCGAACCCAAAGCCGAAGGACTGAGAGAACCCCTGTTTCCTGCCAGCAGAGGCAGGGTGCCAGGGAGGCCCTGCTTTGGAGAAAACGGGCAGCAAGCCTAAGCTGAGGAGAAAGGGGATGGAGCACGAATAGGGCTTTTAAAAGGAGGACCAGATGATGAGCATTTATGTCTCAAGTCCAGGATGTGCTACAAAGATACTGTATTCAGGTAGCTTCTTACTCATGTGGCTTTAATTAAGCAAAAACCTGTGTTAAATGACTGACATAAATAGTTGTTAAGATGTAGACGGAAGTAATTACAGTTGCCTTATGCTAGGCTTCTACAGACAAAATTAGGTGTCTCATAAGTGTCCTGATTTAATTTTCTTTTAATCTATAATTACTTACTTTTTAAATCCTCTGTAATTCCCTTTGGCTGCAATAGGCACCAGAGATTCTCATATACCCTGTAAATTAGTCCAATAATTAGGCATTTAATTTTGTTCACTCATATTTGAAAACATAAGAGACACTCTGGCTCAGCTCTGCAATTCGCTTGTCATTTTTCCTCTGTAGAGTTAGTACAAACGGTTTCTATCTTATTAGAATGAAAAATGCACCTTCTGTGTTAATAGGTTCCACATAGTTTGTGGTAAGGCTGAGCCAGCAGTTAAAACTAAAAATACTTTTCCTGAGTCCCAAAAGATTTAGCAAGCCGGAAAAATGCTGGCTGGACTGGAAGGACTTGAGTGCCACGACCAGGAGGTGTTCCTACGTCCTGACACACAGAACAGTAGGTTTGTCCCATGCTGGTCAGAAAAAACTCAATTTCACCCATAATTTATGTCCCCTGTTTTCTTCCCTGACTGCAACAGGGTGAGCTGGAGAATTTCAGCCTGCCCTTTGCATTTCTGTCTTGACGTATGCCCTTTTTAATGTTATTCAGAGCTAAAGGAGACTGGCTTTAGTGGTGACAGTCGGTTTGCTCTATTTTTCACTCGTGTTACGTGAATTCAAGGCAGTGGGAATTGGGAGTAGCTTAGAAATGCGTTCAGTTTTTCTCCTCCTTAAAGAAAAAAACCCCTTCCAGTAAGACTTAACTGCAGCAGAGCCAGCTAGCTGCATTGGCAGGAAGCCTCTCGGTAGGGGGGACATGGCTGCGTATGTGCCTTCACTTTAGCTGGTGACGTCTGTCGATAGCACATCTTGTGTTCAGATGAGTGTCAAACAGGGTAGGGATGTGTTGGATAATCTATCAGGCGTGTTATCAGACACACACAGATGCACTAACGTAACGCATCCTTTGCACACAAAGGAAAACAAGCCTGTGGTCTGTTCAGTGGTAGTTCTGCTGTATGTAAACGCGCTGTATGTTGTTCAGGGAAGCGTGAGAGAATGGTACCCACCACAGAAGGATCTTTGCATCCATATCTCAACTGCCTGTTTGCCAGGCTTTGGCCTCCCCATCTGCCCATAGGCATACAGTTGAGCAGAGAAAATGATTTAATTAAGTAAAACCAAGGGATGAATTCTTCCGCTTCTCTTTCGCTTGTCTGGTTATGTCATCCCTCTCCAGCCATCACTTATCTTTTTCGTAAGACTGTTTAAGCCAAAAAGTCAAGGCGGATCACTTCAGGTCAGCGTGGCGTCTCACGTGCTGCTGTTGTACATCATGCCTGAATCTCCCCTGTAGAGATGGTGACTGCCTGCATTTGTGATAAAAACAATTGAGTGGACTTTATGCCTGGAATATATCTCTGATTCAGACTGGGGGGGGGTTGGAGAGCGAGTAAACGAGCATCCCTGACCCTCCGCACCTCTTTTTTTTTGCTCCCTCTCTGGGCCTGGAGGGTGTGATTGATCTGCCTGTGCCTTACGCGTGTAGCAGCATGGGAGGAACAGACCGTTACACGCTGGCAAACTCATGAGGCTGCTTCCTTCCCAACTCTGGTTATTGTGGCTCAGAACTGACCGATGTTGTGAGGCAAGAGGGTTGATATCCGTTAAGGATAGAGTGCTGGAAGGTCCTTAAGCTGAATTTTTAGGTTGGGTAGTTGAATTCTAAATGTATGTTGGCATTCTGTGCAGTCTTACAATTCCAGACAACCTTGTGCTCACTAATGTTTTATAGCTTTGAGCTCTCTGTGTTAATGGATGGGGGAAGGATTTTATTATTTTTTTTTTAAAATCAGTTTTGATGATGTTGCTTTTAAAATTGGTTGGTTATCTGTAGTTTACTTTGCAATCCTAGCTGAGAGCTGGAAAAGTTTGAGGGAAAACATAATGTACATACTTTGTTTTTCCAAAGCTGAAAAATGTTTACATAATTTAAAAATACAGTATGCCTCCCACCATTTCTGGCCCTTTTTTTAGATACTGATAGGGCCGATGAGTTATTTATAGCAAGGCAAAATAATTCCTTTTTGGTATTCGTTCTTAAGATGTCCTTTGTGCTAGCAGAGGACTTTTACGTTTGCCTTCAGTGCTGCTATTTGTGACAAGTCTTTGCATAACTCTAGGGGTGATGTCTTTGTATATAGAAAGCAAATTATCTGGGGTGTTTTCAGTTTGCTGTGCTTTCCCGCTCTCTGAATTCTGTAGTACCCAGAGCAGGCTGTCAGAGAGGAGGGGACTGTGTTTCCCATGGCTTCTCCAAAGCCATTTTTAATTTTGCTTCTAATCCCCGTGCTTATCTTTTGTTCTGTTTCTTTACTGCAGCAAGCAAAAATGAAGTCCCACTCACTGGAACATAGGAGCCAGGAGCAACCTTTGTTACAGCCCAAACAGGTACGGTACTGCTAGCAGGGCTCTGAACCTAGCTCGGTGCTCACACCACCACAGACAAGGACACGAGAAATCTCTCTGGATCCAGACAACTCTGCAGGGAGTAAATGACAGTCCAGACACCATTAGGGATGCTCAGCTGGAGGGATTCCTTTACGAAGGTGGGATGATTTGCTGGAGGTGTTATTTTTGAATGGCTAGACCTGTGTGAATTCAGGATAGATTCATAGGCCTGGACCATGCTGGCGAGAGTCTCCAAATTACAGAAAATTGAGCTGGAACGGATCTCTGGAGTCATCTAAGTTCAAGGATTCAGCAAAGAGAATTTAATATCAGGTTCTAAGTCGTGTGCTGAGCTAAGTCGGAGTGAGTGATTGTGTGACCCATCCCTATGATTGCATGCAACCTGTGGGTCACAGGAGTTAATTCTGGGGCAGCCTGAAGGATGTTTGTGATACTGGGGGGGGTGGGAAACACACACACGATGGATGGAATGGAACAGAGAACAGTCGGCAGAAATTAAAGAAAAGCTGTTAATCTCTCCCCCACCCCCAGCCCAGTAGTGGCACCAGCCATCTGTCAGGTTGGAAGCAGGCAGGAACAGGTTTGTTGCTGATCTTTGGCTCATTCCTGCATGTTTCTGGAGGGATTCTTTTGTAAAGATGTTTTATTTCCTACCTCTTTCCCTTTTAAAACTCTTGTTTCAGGACATACTGGGTATTCTCCCAGTGGGGAGCCCACTGACATCCAGCATCTCCTCTAGTATCACCTCCAGTCTGGCTGCAACGCCACCAAGCCCCGCCGGCACCAGCAGCATCCCAGGCATGAATGCCAATGCCCTTCCTTTCTACCCAACCAGTGACACCGTTGAGTCTGTCATAGGTAACTTTGCCTTTTTTATTTATGCTAATAGGGCTTCCTCAGACGTGGATCACCAGGTATGAGAATTGGAATAGCATGGGTGTTCCAGTGAACTCCAGCTTTTCGTCTCTGTCAGCGTTGGCAGATTCCTGAGGCTTTTTCTGTGACCGTGACGCATATGATGTTTTCTGCAGGTCATTATGGATGAAATTCACCCACAGGACCAACAGAAGGCCTCTGAGCCACTTACTCAGAATGTCAGATGGTGTAAAGGGCCTTAGTTTTAGGTTTGTCACAGTGACAAAGAGGTCTTGGAGTAGGCAGGAAATCACAGGGGCATTTTCCACAGTTACAACCCCTTACGTTCTAAACGACAGTCTTACAGCGAGGGCTACCACCAGGTAGATTGTAAGGACTTGTCCTTCATAGAGTGTAGGACAGAGGCCGTAAGAAAAAGAAGACCAGGAAAGTCCAGAGAGTGGAATCACTGCTCTTAGATGGGCACAGGTTTTTTTTGGTCACTGGTTTTTCTTTTTTTTTCTTTTTTTTTAATCCAACATTTCTGAGGTGATCTCACTAATTTGTTAAGAATAATAATAGAAACGAGTGGGCAAGTGTGGGATGGAATTATATCGATCATGATTAGTGATGAGGCATGTTCAAATAGATAGAAAACTGCAGGCATTCATAAGCTTTCTTTATTTTACCCTATCTTTGAACCTCAGAGATGTTTTTCAAGTGTTCCCTTCTACTTCTGTTTCTTTTCTGAGTGGCTCTTCAGCAAAGCAGGGACAAAGCACAAGCCAGACCCAGACATGTCATAAGCCAGCGTTACTGCATATTATGGACAGAATTTAAAGATCAGTTTGGGGAAGACTTATGGGAACTGCTGTTATTTCATCAAACATCTGTTTTCTTATAACGTTTGGGAATACTTTGAGACAAAAAGAAATCGGATCAGGCAAAACCTGAACTGAAAAGCTGCCCATGACACTTCTGCCAAACCATTTAAGAACAGCGTTGTGCAGGGCGGAGAGTAGGGCCGTGCAGACTGACAAATAGAGAGCGGAGGCTCCTCTGCATGTAGGCTCTTTGGGCCATCCTATCTCTTGAAGTTGTTGGTCCTTTATAACATAATTGGTACCTCTGTGTCTGGCAGAGTCTGCCTTGGATGACCTGGACCTGAATGAATTCGGAGTGGCTGCCCTGGAGAAGACATTTGACAGCAGCACAGTGCCCCACACGAGTGGCATCATGATAGGTACATGAAAGCAACAGAGCTTTCTTTATCTTCTGCCAAGCAGTGTTGCCCAGTCACCTCAGTGGAGCCAGCCCAACAGAGCTCTAAAACCAGTCCCAAAATAACATTGGCTAAAACAGTAATTATAACAAACTCTGGGAACTGCTGAGCGTCTTTGAAGTGAAAGCTTGCCCTTATTGACTAGCAGAGCTGAGTTCTTGCCATTGGGCCCAGGTGTCCTGGGGATGTTTCTTGAGACTGAATGGGACTTGCTTGATTTTTTTTTTTTATTTTTTTATATTTTTAAAAATGTGTAAGTAGACTCTGGAAGGCATCTGATACCTTTAAAAACAGGCCAAAGTATAACGATTTACATCTTAAGCAGAAAACTCTCCCTAGCAGTAACAGGAAACTCACTGACCTGGTAATGCTATCCATCTGTCACAGAGCGTCATCAAGGTCTGCTGATTTGATTCCTGTAATGTCTGTCTCATTTTAATACATGGAGGTGGGCTAAGGCCTCTTCTACCTGTCTCTAATGAGTGTCCAGGGAAAAACTTTTTGGAAGTGGTTGTAGTTTCTGGCTACCCTTGCTGTGTAAAACAGGTTTTTTGAATGGGAGCTAACTTTGGTTGTGTGAAGGTTTCCAAGGGAACCACACTGCCTGGAGTTGTATTGAGGTGTAGGAAGGGACCTGTGGAAGGAACTCTACAGACTATTGCTTCCACTTCCCTGCCAAAGATAAAAGCCCGGTCGGGGAATTTGCTGTGCATGTCTGCTGATAGCCCTGCTTCTGCTGCTACCCATTTGCAGTGGGTGAGAGATCCTCCTCACTGCTTTTGCCTCTGTTCACGTCAGGTCTGGGTGGTACCTGGTGATCTTCTAAGAAAGGAGGTCAGGAGAGAGTGGGGAGCAGGGCTGACATCTCCCTCAATCTGTGTGGCAAGCAAAATGACCTCTTGTGTAAGGGAAGTGTGATGTCTTTGGAGGCTGGGCTTTTGTTTATTTAGCGTTTCTTATTACTGATTGATCCAGGCTCTCAAATATGTCTAAAATGATTAAAGCTAGACACTGATTTTTGGTGGTTAAGATCATGACCTGACCCAGCGTTAGTCTCTTCTCACTACAGGTTGTTTGGAAGTATTAAAGGCAGAGGCACTTATTTTTAGAGGTGAATTTTTCATTACAAAGTATTTCACCAGATACCAAATTCATCTTCTCCAGCCTGATAGGGACTGAACTCTGCTCAGAAAACCTTCTGTTGCTTTGGCTGATGATAGAGTAGTCCGTTGAACTCTGGAGGGTCTTAACCTACGTGGATCATGGATCAGGCTGAGAAGGGAATGAAGCGTGATAAGGAGCGGAGGGAATCCTGAGGGGCGTAGGGAGGAGAAAGGGAACCTTGATGCCTTCTGCTCTGAACTCCTGCACTGTGCCCATACTTCACGGTCATACATAGCCATCCTCTCTGTGTGTTCTTTGTCCAGGTGGGAGTTTGCTGCAAAGTTCTGCTCCTGTAAATATCCCCGGGTCCCTTGGAAGCTCTGCCTCTTTTCACTCTGCCTCTCCTTCTCCACCGGTCAGCCTCTCATCGCATTTCCTTCATCAGCCCCAGGGACACTTAAGCCAATCAGAAAACACGTTCCTGGGGACATCAGCTTCTCATGGATCATTAGGTAAATGCACAGTGTGTGTGTCCCATGTACATGCCTGTCTGTGCCATGTAAGTATTTTCTTTTAAGTTAGCTTTAATTTTAATGTATTATTTCACTGCTGCCATTTGTATTCTTTTCTTTCCATGAGAACAGCAACAGTACTAGAAGCTGCTTTACCGAAAATCGGCTAATACTTTGTGAACAAGGGAGCATTTCCCTCTGCGTCCCATGTGTCTAGGCTGAGAAAAAGGGACAGATGGGTCAAGTGACTTGCTCTGCTGATGACTTCCAGGGAAAAGAGCTCTGCCTTTTCCTGCCACCAATGCTATGTTTTACGTAAAACTTAGAGTTGGGTCCTCAGTTTGCTTAGTTAAGGGGGAAATTGCAGTTTGCCCTTGGGACTCCTTATAGGTCAGATTGGCTTCTGGGACCTCTAGAGCAGACTTGGGTCATCGTACTTTTTTTTCTTCTGTTTGGCACCCTGCACCCAGTTTCGCAGTATGGACTCTGCAAAAAGTTACAGTGTTCCAGCTTTGTCCCCTTTGCTCCTTTTTTCTTTCCCTCTCTTGAGGATCTGTTTCCTGTACAAGGGACTGTGAAGGGAAGAGAAATTGCTTGAAGCTTCAGCTGCATCAGGCAGAACTCGAACTGAGGGGGCAATTCTATTTTATGACCCTGATGCAGGATTACCTTGAGAAATAAAACTGTTTGATGGGCTCAAGGCTACTACAGTGATGCTCGCTCTGCTGATTTCTGTCCTAGTAACACTAAATATTAGTTCTCTCTATTGATACTAGATGTAAATGCTTCTTCAAATTTGAGATACACTTTAATCTTTAATATTCAGCTTAACCTAATAAAATGATTACATGCTTTTGTGATCTATTTCTGCATGCACTTATCTGTGTAACTGCATCCCTTGTTTGCGTAGGCCAAAACCATGCTTCCATGCCTCGCGGTTGCTATTCGTTTGGCTTTAACAGTTTTTACAATTAAGGCAATAAGGAAAGAGACCTCAGAGGGCATCTCTGCTATTAATTAGTGTTGAGGCTGGCTATTCATCCCAGTTTCAGTAAGAAAAGGAAAATTTGCTGGTAAGGCCTGCTTTTAATTTCAGAAGAAACAAGTTAAGCAGTTATATTTGTCTTGACTATGTAGTTATACAATAAAGCCAAAGAAATGTAGGAAATTCACAAATGCACTTAAATAACTTATTTTTAAGAAAAAGTTAGATATTTTCCTGTAATAAAACAAAACCATTTTTGCTGAGGTTTTGGTAAAATATTTAAATAGTAACCTAGCAGTTGGGAATCTGGAATCTCTCTATTCCATGTGACTTGCTGAATGAACATGAGTTAGTGTGTATGTAGTGCATGTAGTTATTGCTTATTCGTATTGCAATTAAGGTAAAAAATACCTAGTCCTGGGCTAGCTCCCACTGTGCTAGTTGCCAAATGTGCAGAGAAGGCATTCCTGACCAAAGGGGCTTGCTACTTCAAATGTGACATGAGAACAGCAGGTAGAAAGAAGGGGTAAAAAGAACTGACAAGATAAGCTTGGTCAGCATTACGGTGGAATTTGTGGCTCGCCAGCATCCTGCTTAGTGATAGATTCCTGTTCAAGAAAACTGGAGTTTTAAAAACAAAGCGTGAGTTGGGATTCCATTAGAACTTCTTGCTTTCAACTGAGCACGCTTCAGAGCAGCTGAAATGGATCTATGGTAAGTGGCTTGAGCCGGCAAAGATCCCTTGCTGCTCTGCTAAATGACTTGTTAATGCGCCTAAGCCCTTAGTTAAGACAAGTTACTATTTTTCACCTATATTTTTTCGTAACTGTTTGTGTCTTGACTGGTACAAAGTAGACATAAGTGGGGCTGGGTTAGTGAGAGGCCACTGGCTTGCTTCCAGACACAGACGGTTCGGCTGCTCTGAGACCGGAATTATTAAGTGCAACTAGATTTGTGAATGTCCACAGCCAGCGGTGAGCACCACTAAATGAAAATGACTCCTACATCAAACTGGTGCATGTCTGTGTCTGTAAGAGTCCACATCGCTCAGTAGCTCTGTCTTGGTATGAGCTTCTCCTACTACTTCTTCCTTGAGTGCAAAGTGTGGATGCTTATTTTAAGTAAAAATAATTTTGTTATTAAGAGTACAAGCCTTGGAGTCTGTGGAAAATAGCCAGTTTTGTTTACAACTGGTTTTGTACTACTTTGTCTCCTAAGCCTTGAATCTCTTCCTGAAAAGAGAAATTATTTGAACAAGCTACAATAGAGAAGTGGTTAGTTAGTTGTCTCTGGTGCCAGTCGCTAGCTTTGTGCTACAACTCTGCAGGGGATGAAGCTGATATATATACTATCACCTCCACGTGTTTATAAACAGGGTTTTCCAGTTAGTGCTGTTTCTTGCATATGCAAAGAGTAATGACGTTGGTGCGTTTTAGTCTCGCTGTTTGTGAGGTGAGACCAAGCTGAGGAGACAAAAGCAGAAGTTTTCTTAGGGTGTAGTGTGAGAGGAGGCACCACCTGGGTTGGTTTGTGAACTGATCCGTTCACCAACGCTGATGGCTGTGCTGCACAGAAAAGTGGGAAGGTAGTAAGCAGTTCAGAGGTTCTTGTATGAGAAGGGGGATTCAGGCTGAGAGTCAGCTCTGCTCTAAAATTGATGCTTCTAAAAACAGCCTGGTTCAGAAGTTGCCTCCACTCAGTTTCTTGGGTCCTCCCTGTATCAGCAAAGATGAAGCCTAATGGTGTAAAACATCCCCTATAAAGTCCCTCTGTGATGGGACTCCTGGGTCCTGGGGATGAAAGTAATTCTTAAGGTGATCTTCTCTTTCCTACGTACAAATTTTTGAATCCTGGATTTCACAGGGGTAGGGAGGAAATGGGGAAATTGCCAGCACCTGTGACATAACCCTCTCTATTTCCCTGTGAAACAGGTTTAAATGGGATGAACAGCAGCATATGGGAACACTTTGCTTCGGGGAGTTTTTCGCCCAGTACCTCACCTGCATTTCTGTCAGGTCCAGGTGCTGCGGAGCTGGCACGGCTACGACAAGAACTGGATGAAGCCAACGGCACAATAAAGCAGTGGGAAGAGTCTTGGAAACAAGCCAAACAGGTACTTGGGCAGCTCCTGGGAAGAAGGATAAGGGAGTAGGAGGGTGTCAGCCGTTCAACAGGAGCTTTCCAGGCAGTGAGGTGATGGGAAGAGCTGTAGGTTTTACAAACATTCTCTTAAACATTGTTATTTTTTCTTATGCCTTGGAAAGGGGGGATGAATCACTGTTTGATGTGTTCAGGTGCTGGATGTGCAAGGCCAGGTGTCATAACAGATGCACTGAGGTGCTTCACAGTCTTTTAGATCTGGCAATTGACTTAGATCCATGACAATTTGCCGGTATGCAAAGTTCATCCTCTTAACGGTGTGAGCCAAATATGTAGAACCGCAGCCCAACCAGATGGGATATCTGGAATGAGCAGTGCTTTGATGTGAAGCTCCAAGGATATTTCAGAATTTGGGAACAGGGCAGGTTGGACGGAACACGCTCCTGGTGAGGAGTGTATGGAAATGGCCAGTTTTACCTGTGATTCTCTATTGGAGCCTGACTGAGTTTTCAGACTGCTTCGTTTAACCTTCTTTGTTGGAACTTGTAGGCTTGTGATGCTTGGAAAAAGGAGGCAGAGGAAGCAAATGATCGCGCCAACACAGCTAACATGGAATGTGAACTGGCCCGGGAGCAGAGGGAAGCCTTGGAGCTGCAAGTGAAGAAACTGCAGGAGGAGCTGGAGAGGATCCACACAGGCCAGGACCCTCAGTTTCTGCGCTCCTTCTCTGACCTGGAAACACTCTCACTCTCTTCACTTTACACACTTCAGAAACAACTGCGGGCAAACCTGGAGAAAGTCGATAAGGTGAGTGCCAGGGATTTGCTGGGCAGGGCTTTGCTCTCTCTGCTCCTACGGATTGCAGCTTTTTCCCCTTTTCTTTAATACAGCCAGAAATCAGCAGCCTCTCAAAGCAATTCCATGTGGATGTAGCCAAAGTGAGCCTTAGCCAGCTTACAGGAAAATACCTACCTCTTCTTTGTGCCTAAAGTACAGAGTTTAAGTTAATCCAAGCTGCTCTGTTGAACCTGAAGGTCCTAAAAGACATCATGCTGTGCTGCTTTGCTTTTGCTTCTGAAGATGAATGGGGGGACGCTGCAAGTCCTTCCCCTGCTGCCTCCCTGCTGTTCCCAAAGCTGCGTAGCACAGGATGGCAGCCCCTTTGCTTTGTGACTTCGATGCTTATCATAGAATAGAGTCACAGAATGGTTTGGGTTGGAAGGGACCTTAAAGATCATCTAGTTCCAACCCCCCTGCCCTGGGCAGGGACACCTCCCACCAGCCCAGGTTGCTCCAAGCCTCATCCAGCCTGGCCTTGAACCCCTCCAGGGATGGGGCAGCCACAGCCTCCCTGGGCAACCTGTTCCACCGCCTCACCACCATCACAGTAAAGAATTTCTTCCTAATATCCAATCTAAATCTACCCTCTTTCAATTTGAAACTGTTACTCCTCATCCTGTCATTACACTCCCTGACAAACAGCCCCTCCCCATCTTTCCTGTAGGCCCCCTTTAGGGAGTGGAAGGGGCTCTGAGGTCTCCCTGGAGTGTTCTCTCCTCCAGGCTGAACCCCCCCAGCTCTCTCAGCCTGTCCTCACAGCAGAGGGGGCTCCAGCCCGCTGATCATCTTCATGGCCCTCCACTGGACCCGTTCCAACAGGTCCATGTCCTTCTTGTGCTGAGGACTCCAGAGCTGCATGCAGTACGCTTGTGCTTATGTTTTGCCCTGTCCCCCTCTTTTTCAGGCGGTATTTCAGATGCAGTCAGTGAAATGCCTTAAGTGTCAGGAGGAGAACCGGGTGGTGTTACCGTGCCAACACGCAGTGCTGTGTGAAACGTGCGCCGAGGAGGGCGAGTGCCCCATCTGCCATCCCAACAGGCCCCATTCTCTCCAGTCGTGACCTTCCAAGGACACTTGTTCTAATCATATCGTATAGGACTTTTTAACTTTATACATACGTAGATATATATGTATGTGTACATATATATATGTATGTGTATATATATATGTATATACGTGTGTGTATGTGCATGTTTGTGTATGTGTATGTATATATATATGCACACACACGCACATACACACATACAACAAAAATTAGTTGCAGAGCACTTTTTAATATTTTACATCCCGTATCTAAACTGCCCCTCACCCGTGCCCCACTAATTCTAACTCTTGAGGAACTTTGAGAGCTGTTTTTAATACAGATCAAAGGGCCATTTGCAAAGAGTCTGTGTTTCTCCTCTTTTCTATTTAGGTGATAACAAATTTTTGACTATTTCCAGAAGGATTTAGAGTGGGCAAGAGGGGCTTCCATGTGCTTTCCAGAGGAAGAGTTGAGATCACAGGGAGGATCAAGGTGGATTGAAACGACTCGTTCATGTCTTCAGTCTCCCTTCACTTTCACTGACCCAGCTCGGTTAAAGCTGTCCTCCCTGATGGAAGCTCTGCTGGGTGCCTGCCTGGTGGGCCTCACGTTGCCGATCTCTGAATGTGCAGGAACTTTGTCTGCCATTTAATCAGCAAAGTTCGCTTTTTAAAATTTTTTTTACACTCTTTGTATATTTGTATGAAAAGGAGAAAAGGGGGGAGGGGGGGAAGTATTGGACCTAGAGCAAGCCAAGCCCCAAAATTCAGTGAGTAGTGTTCATTGCTGATACAGCTAACGTGTTCCAGGTCTGAGCAGCCTTAGAAGTATTGCCCTTGGGTCAGCTAAAGCCCTTTATGAAAGGAATATGGATGCACAGATTAGTTGTCTCCAGGCACCCCTTTGTCTAGAGACTTTTTACTGTTTCAGGCCAGATTAGTTTTCTTTTAGCCAGAGGGACCTGTTTCGTAGTCACTGCTGAAACGCATGAAACAATTCCAGGTAGTTGGGACGCTTTTGTTGAACAGAGTTGATGTTTCCTGTGTCAGCACCTCCAGGATGGGTTATGGAATGCTGGGTCCCAGAAGCCCTCATGCTTCATGATCACGTACGCCTCTGGTGACAGAGAAAGTCCAGCGTGACAAAGAAATGCCACCAGTTTAGACCATACCGGTAGCTGAGCTTTCCTGTGACTTTCTTTACCAGTGTGTCCATTAGGTTTTTACATCAGGTGGATTGCAGTAACCTGCTGGGATCTCAACCAAAAGGCCACTCAGTTGACTAAACATTTTTACTTTGCACAGGGAATGGTGCCTGTGCTACCCCTCCCTGACCTGGAAAAGCACTGGAACCTCCAGCAGCCCACTGTTGTAGGAAAACAGAATTTTTACCGGAGCCTCTCAGAAAGCTTCATATTTAATGCAAAGACATAATTAGGTTTGCTTCCATAATTCCACCTTTCCTTTACATGGAAGGGGTTAATATGCATTCCCAGATGATCTCTTAAGTGCAGCTCTGTGTAGTTCTTTTTTATGTTTTTCCCATTAACTTGTTTTTGGGTTTTTTTGGTAAAAATGCTTTTTTTTCCATGTGTATTTTATTGTAACTAGCATCAGTTTTTTTAATTTTTTTTTTTATGGAGAGACACTGTTGAGTGATTATTGTGGCTATGTTGTTTGGGTATAGCCTTTGAATGTCTGTGCCATGGGGCAGCACATCTGCCTTGGTCTGATCTTAAGGAAAGACCTTTTATTAAGATACGTGAACATTTCTTTTTTTTTAGGGAAAAAAAAAAAAAAAGAAAAAAGGGGGGGGGGGGAAGAAAAAGCCCAATTAAGATAAAAAAAATTTACTAAAAAGTTTTTGTAACTAACTTAAATCATAGGAAATAAACTCTTGAATCAGGTCTTTAATATTTATAAGAACCGGAGCTGATCAGCCTGTTTTGGCTATTGGTTTGTAACACTTTTTATCAGCGTGGTGGTTTATCTGCTCCGCGGGGCTGGTCAGGGTGACGCTGCCTTTGGCTAATCCTCTGTTTTCAGAACTTTCCGGCACCCGGCTGCCTGACTGCATTTGATTCCCCCAGGGGCTCTTCACGTTGTCCCTTCTCTTCAGATGAACCGTGTCCCCTGAGGGCAGCTCAGTCTGCCTCGGCGGGACACTCATTCCCGGTGGGATGCAGGGCTGTCTGGTCTAGGGGGAAGAGCGATGTGCCCCCAGTTTCTGGGGCGATACACTGCTTAGGCAGGGGGCTACGAGGCAAATTCCAGAGCAGAGAAAGCACGTTTTTTTTCCGTTTTGAGTAAAACAGTTTTTCTGTTTTGAAACTTATACTGAAGGACCAAAGAATTCAAAACTTTCCCCTGTTTGTGGCCGTCAAATTTTAACTTTCCCTTGCCACACTGCACTCCTGGCAGAAGAGCCTGAAGGAATTAGCACTAGCCCCTTCCCTTGCCCCCACCCCAGCCTGTCTCAGCGCTCTCTTTGCACAAGCACGTCGCCTGTTTCTCGCTTTCCTCTGGTTCTCTAAGAAACACTTTCTAAATTTAGGTTTCTACGAATTCGTTTGCTGCTTTAAAAAAAGAAATAAAAATATCTGAAATGTGAATTACTTTCTTAAGCATCAGATGGAAAAGAGAACTTCATCTTTGACTATTTTGTGAATATGTTGGGCGGGGGGGGGCCAGTCGTGTGACAGTTTTGTACCTGAGTGAGGTGAGAGCAGGGGCAAAGGGCAGCGTTTCTGACCCGCTGCAGCAGTTGTTCCCGCCTGCCCCGCGCAGGGAGGATGAACTGCGCTCGCAGCACTGCGTTTAAGGCTTAGGAGTCTGGGGTCAGCTTCTGTATGGTGTAAAAAGAGTCTTGTCGAAATAAACCTGGTGCTAATATGTACAGCCCCTGTAATGTACTGTCACGCTTCCTTTTGAAGCAGGAACTCCCTTTTACAGGACACGCAGTAACACATATTTGGCCGAGTCACGCTTCAAAACAGAGTTTTGGTCCATGAGGCTTTCTGCTGAGCAGCCCATGAACGTGCCTGGGTCCTGCCTCTTCACACAGACTCCTTATTGGATCATGCCGTTTTCCTCCCCAAATTTTTGGGAGCGGCGGAAGCGTTGACCTCGGGGACTAGTTGTGCAGATCGGACGCTTCTGAGCTAAGAGCCGGGGGCAGGGAGTCTTCATTGTGCTGTGAAACCGCAGCATCTTAAAGGTCACTAAACTTTTAGGTTATTATGGAGAACCAATATAGAAGCAGATGGCTCAGGACAACACCAGCCTGGGTAGATAGTTATCAAAAAGCAAGGCTAGAGCTGTAGAGGATAGCCAGGAGCTGGAGAATTTTGGCATCGCTTTGGGCTAACAGGACCACTTTCAGATGAGCTCCAGCCTTAGCTGCTGGAGCCACGTGCCAGCTGTGGCGTAGGAGGGACCGGGGGAAGTCTCCGAGCTGGAGCACAACATTTTCCTTAAGCAGATTCCCTCCCGCCAAAGGGGAATCGCTGCAGCTGATCCCCTGCCGAAGGGTTTTATACTTTCCGTACACCTCTGAAGCTGAACCTGAGCCGCTTGCAAGGCTTGTGCAGCTGAGACGATGAAGAGAAGTCCTTCCCCTGGGAGGAAGCCCGTAACACTGAATGGACTCAGTAATTCATTGCTGTTCCACCAGCCTCCGAACCTTCTCTCTTTCTTCTTTTCCCCCATCTGAGAAGGAAGAATATTACCAGTGTTTTCCTCCAGAATTATAATAATCCTTGGAGCGATGGCCAACAGCAAAATAGATGTTACTGATGTAAAACCTAGTATTTTAAAGGTGAAGTATTCCTGCAAACTAGTGACTGCATCGGAGAGGTTTCTGGGGCTTCCCCACTCCGTAGTTTCCAATGTTAAAACAAAATAAATACAGTATACGTTTTAAAAAATAATAATAATACACACTGCAGTATTTCTGGTGGCACTTCTTGAGCAGTCTCTTCCCCGCTTTCCCCAGGAGGAAGGGCACTGGCCAGAAGCGCCCCTAGTCCTTGTAGAAGTTGGCAGAATGGTGATCGGTGGTGTGTAAAACGTGTTGTTGATTCCATGTATAGAACTGTGATTTCAGCTGTCGTTCTCTCGTACTCTGTAAATATGTGTTTTGGCTGTCGGAAACCTGGTTTAGACTCTTTTCTTGGCAGAGTGAATTTGCATGTGGGGCTGGAAAGAACTCAATCTGTGTCACAGTTTCCAAGGGCAGGATGGATTTTTTTCTTTTTTTAGAGGACAATAAATTTTTATTTTTTTGCTAAGAAAAAAAAAATAATATAATAAAGCAGTGTGTGCGTGCATGTGTGCCGGGGTGTATGTACAGCCCCATGCCCTGCTCTGGGGCTTGGGGAGGAGCGGAGAAGTCTGTGCGACGGAGCCCACAAGGGAATACATCTCTGGGGCCAATTTTGCCTTCTGCCTTTAACACCACCAATAATTTCTTCCTGAGCTCCCTTCGGACTCAAACCCCTGTTTCGGGGGGGTTTGCCCTTCACCTTTGTGATGGAGGCGCAATGGAAGAGGGGGAGAGTCGTTGCGGTTTGGTTGGGGAAGGGCTGAAATTCCACTGGAAATGGTAGAAGCACAGAGAAAAGAGTGTTTTGTCACCCAGATTCTGAGTCTGGACAAGAATTTCTCTCTCGGCGTCTCCCACAAGAGCCAGGCTGGGGGCTCTCCCTGCCCCCCCATCCTGCGGGGGACACCAGCATTTACAGCGTCACACACAGAGTTTCATCTGTTGGCACCCAAAAGAACGCGCCTTACGTATGGATACAAAAATTACCTTTAATTTTTGGTCTAGTTAATGCTTCAAAGAGGCATCACCCACTTGCCCTTAGTCCAATCACAACAATAATCCAAAATCGCCCAATGTGGATGATTAGTAATGCAATAAAACTGGTAGATGTCAGTGCCTGCCCCCTTCCCTCTTGTGTTGAGGGCAATCTGCCTGTGTTGGGGTTCCTCACCAGGGTGACGATGATGGTGGGGATTTCTTCCTCCTCAGGCTTGCCTTTGCTAGGAGCTGGTTTTGTGTGTCTCAAGCCATATTTCTTAATGTTTAGGCGACTCTCCTTCTGGTCCACAGGGCGAGTTACACTCTGATTGTTAAAGGTTTATTAGTCCTTTCTCTGTAAAAGGTGGGAAAAGACTTACACAGCTGCCTGGAGCTGAGCAAAAACTTAAGCTAAACCACCTTGAGTAACGCAGCACAAGCAAAGCAAGGACCCTGCGCCGGAATCTTACTCCTCTGCAGAGCTACAAGGACCGAAACGAGTGATTTAAACCAGCAAATGGCTTCCTTGTGAGCGAGCAGCGCCTTAATCCCTCCTGCTGCGGGTTCGGATGAGCCTGGCCATGGCATATCGATGCCAAAGGAGCTTTCCCCCACCCCCCCCCTCCACCCCCTTCCCACCCCCGCATAGAGGGCTTGGCCTGAACTGACCCAGTGGTTGCTGAGCCCCCCAGGAGCAGCTGGTGCTCCGGCTCCCAGGGGGACGAGGTGATGCTTTAATTCCCCGGGATGCAGCAGCTCCCAGGGACCCGTTGCAGCTCACACACAGCCACCCCCTTGCGGGGTAAAGGCGGGGGTGGAGGGCGTTGGCGGGGGTGGAACAGAGGGAGCTCCAGATTTAGAATTACTAATAGCTGCAGCTAAAAACCAAGCTCCAAAATAGCCAGCAAATATTTAGCAACCAGCCGCCGTGCTGGGCATTTTTGCTGGTACACCTGGGCCTCCCCACCCTGCAGAGCTGCTGCCCACCAATGTCCCCTGTGTGCCCACCGCTGTCATAGAATCATAGAATCACAGAATGGTTTGGGGTGGAAGGGACCTTAAAGCCCACCCAGTGCCACCCCCTGCTCTGGGCAGGGACACCTCCCACCAGCCCAGGTTGCTCCAAGCCCCGTCCAGCCTGGCCTTGAACCCCTCCAGGGATGGAGGAGCTTCTCTGGGCAACCTGGGCCAGCGCAACCTGTCCCCTGTGTGCCCACCACTGTCCCCTGTGTGCTATAGCAGAGGGACATGGGTCCTTGGCCCAGGCTGGGGGCAATGCCAGGGTCCTGCCCGCTGCTTCTGGGCTCTTTGGTTTGGCCGAAGGAGCCACGATGCTCTTCGTGGCTGCCCAGCCTCCAGCAAGCTCCTGGAGTCCCTCCACTCCAGCAAAGCTCCCTGGGGTTGATGAGATTGGTGGTAAAATACAAAAACAGAACTGTGCACATTTTAAAAAAGAATAAAAAAACCCAACCAAACGAACAAAAAAATAAACAACAAAAAGCCCGACCGTCTGCAGAGGGAGGTGGCAGGTCCAGAGCCAGCAGTGCCAGGCTGGGCAGGGATGGCTCCAGCATCACGCAGCCCCGAGGACGCACACTGGGGCCCTTTTGTCATCACCAAACCACCACCCACTGCCCGTCCTAGGAGCCTTTTGCCATTCCTGAGCCAGACCTGAGCTTTACGTGTCTCGTCAGGCTCTTTCACAGACCAAAACCCCAGCTCCGCCGGCTCCATCGCCAGGATGACGGGCACCGGCCGTGCTGCATCCTCAGCCCCGCCTGCGGTGGCAGCTTTCCCAGCCCTTTGATTTATACCTCGGTCTGGGTGGCATTTTGCAGTGGCCTGTAACTCGAAGCAACGCTACCTGATGCCCCGCAGAGGAAAACAGCGCGGACGATTCAGCACAGCCCAGCCCTCGCCCAAGCCTCGGCCATTGCCCCAGAGCATCCCCCCACCCCGCACAGACTCAGCCCACGCATCAGCTTTGTTGCTTTTAATTTAAAATAAGAGGCTTACCCACAAGAAAAAAAAAAGAAAAAGGCGGGTTTGGCCATGGGTCGTCCCCACCCTGAGTAAGTGACGATGCGTTTGCGTCGCCCTGACACAGTGTCGCAGACAGGAGGGCTGGGGACACGGCCAGGAGATGCGGCACCGGGAGGGACAAGCTCGTGGGGACGGGCAGGGACAGCCACACACTTTCACATCCCCCATGTAGTGTTGCTTGACCGGACAGGCGAAGAAATCCCCTAAAATACCGTGTGCCCACCCTCCCCAGCCTCACGGGAGCATTGCTGCCCGAAGGCGGGGGTGAGATGGGTGCGGGGAGGTGCAGGGGGGCGCAGGGACCCCCCTCTGTCCCCCAGGTCCCTCTGGTTCCAGCACTGGCAAAACTCCCGGGGTCCCACTGGCCGGACCCTCTCGTTTCGGAACCCTCTTCCTCCGCCTCCCTCACTCTGTCTCCTTGGACTGCTTGGCTCGTTGCTTGCGGAGCTTAACGAAGGCCTGAGCCTCTTTGTCCCCCTTCCTGGACTCCAGCAGCTGGAGGATCTCATCTGCCAGAGAGGAGGGGAGGGATGGTGGGAGATGCTCACCGTGGCCCCCCCTCCCCATGCCACGGGGCCAGTGGGGGCTCGACGGGGCTCAGCCTGGCTGCGGCACCACGTACCGGTGGGTTTGGGGTGGGTGAGGGGGAGGCGGGTCTGGGGCACTCGTCCCGCGTCAGCCTGGTCCTCGTCGTCATCGAGGCCGGGCAGGTGGCAGAGGGGGAAGAAGGCTTCGCCCTCCAGGTCGTTGGCCCCCAGCGTGTCGTAGTCGAACACGGTCAGCAGCAGGCAGGCCCCCTCCTGCCGGCACTTCTCGGGGGGGATCAAGCTGCAGGGGGGGGGATGAGATGCAGGGGACCATCACATCCCACCCCCTTGGTCCTGAAATTCAACCTTCCCTTCAGGGACCAAACAGGGTTCCCCCAGGCGATGCTCCATGGGAAGCCAACCCCACCCCAACCCCACCACCACCTCACTGACACCACCCCGCCCAGTCCCTTCAAAGCACAGGGCCCCCCCCCCCCAGCCTGCGAGATGTAGGTGTTTGGGGTGCCCCTACCCCAGCTCCCACGATGGCACCCCACAGCTGAGCCCCTGGGGGGTGCAGGGGGTGAAATCCCAGGGCACGACCCAGTTCCCGGAGCAGCAACTCCATGGCAGGGGTTTGGGTGAGACATGGGGGAGCTGCAGGGATTGAGGGGGGGCCGGTGGGCGTCAGCCCCTACGTACAAGTCAAAGGCTTCGTCGAAGAGGGGGTGCAGCTCGTTCCTCTTGCACTGGGTGGTCCGGGCCACCACCTCGGGGAACTCGTGCCGGGGCTCCAGGGTGAGCTGGACAAAGGGGTCGCTCGATCCTGGTGGGGTGCAGACATCAGCTCCCGCCAGCCCCAGCTGGGGTGGTCGGACACGCTGGGGTGGCTGGGGGGGGTCAGGGAACCCTCACCTCCACCCCCCATCCCAGCACACCCTCCTCTGAGAGTGCAGGAGCATCCCGACCCTGCCCATGTGTGGATCGGACACGGGTGGCTGCAGGGAGTGACCTCTCCTGGAGACCTCCACAAATGACAACCAACCCGAGAGACTGTCCCTTGTCACCCGGGCATATTTTTCTGTCTGAGACGTGATTTGCACGCTGGAAAAAACCCGCCAGCTTTGGCTGCTGGGTTGAGCTGCACAGTGAAGGCAGCGGGATGTGGGCACAGGGTCCCGCCTGCCACATCCCACTGGACCACCCCAGATGGATGCACTCACCCCCTTCTTCCCCAAATCCACCTCCTTGGATGCAAAAGCAAATCAAGACAGAGTCCCAGTACTCCAAGCACTGCCAGCACCTCTCCTACCCAGGGGCGTACGGGGCCCCAGGACAAGGGGATCCCGGGGCGGTTGGGACTCCCCAGCCCACCCACAGGGGGGTCCCAGGGCAGTGGGCTCCCCAACCCACCCCCACCCACCGTTGGAGTCCAGCGGGATGAGGTTGACGGCGTTGAGCACTTCCACGCGGAGTTTCTGCTCCGAAGGGCGGTACGCTGCTTTGATCGTCACGGCCCCGTACTTCTCCGAGCTGGTGTCCCGCTGAGCGGTGGGGTACAAGAATAAGGGTGTGCCTTTTGGCACGCTCGCCGAGGGGATGCCCGGGCTCCGGTGGGGGATGAGCGGTCATTTCGGGATACCAGGGGGTGATGGGCATCCTCTGGGATCCAACTCACCCCCCCTCCGGCCCACCTCTGGGGCAAAAGCAGCCCCCACAGCCCCAGGAGCGGGAGGGCGGTGAGGAAATCCCCCATTTCCACAGCAGGCTGTGCCGGGCAGCCTCGCGTGTGCAGGGGTGGGATGTGGGAAGGGGCTGGGGACACCATCCTGGCTCCTACCTGCTGCTGGATCCTGTTGCTGAAGTATTTCTGGATGAGTTTGCGGCTGGTGGTGGAGCAGAGGGCCAGGTGGGTGTCCAGCGACTGCGGGGAGGAGAGAAGGTGATGGTCAAGCACATGGATGGGTCTGCAGCCTGGGGAAACCCCCCCACCCCTCGGAGAGCACCCAAAGGAAACCCTGGGGACCCCGCCGCCCCCAGCGCCCCGTACCAGGAAGGCTGCAGTGTGGAGGGTCTCCAGCGGCAGCCCGCAGCCCTCGGCGTAGAAGCACAGCTCCAGGCTCTGGGGAGAAGGATGCGATTAGTTGGCACCCAAACACCCGTCCCTGCCAGGGACCCCCCCCTTTTTCCCCCCGCCCTGGTACCTTCAGGGCACAGTGCAGCTTCCTGTAGCGCTGGGCAGAGGGGACCTGCTGCCCCGCGGCTGCCGACAGCACGGCCAAGGTGTGATGCCAGAGGAGAGCGAGGAGGCTGCGGGGTGAGGGAGGAAGGCTGTGAGAGGGGGTCCAGCAGGGGTGGGTTGGGTTGTTTGGTCCTCGGCCAAGGAGGTTTGCAAAGCCCCAGAGGGAACCGGCTCATCCCGCTGGGCTGAGCAGCCAGCCCCAAAGCGGGATGTCCCCGAGCTCTGGGGGGACACTTCTGCTGGTGACACTGCTGGCCTCCGCCATGGTGCATCCCCAGGGCCCCGGTCACCTTTTGAAGTTCTCGTGAACCAGATGCTCGTTGAGATACTGCAGCTCCGACTCCAGAAACTTCATGAGTGGGATGATGGACTGCAGCGAGAGGAGAGGGGTGTCAGGGAGGGCACAGGGGGGGCGTATCCAGCAGGGCACAGCGAGGAGAGAGGCGGGGTGCTGCTGGCCGGAGCTAGCAGGGCAGAGCGGGGTCCAGAGGGGCTCCCTCCCACAGTGAGGATGTGGACAGGCTGTGCCCAGTCTGGTCCTGCTGCCAACACGGGCATCAAACAAAGCACATGGAGGTCTGCACCCCATTGCGGTGTGTCCCAAACCCCAGGCATGGGGCAGGGAGAGGTGGGGAAGGGTGATGGGGGCCTTCACCAAGTAGGCAAGGATTATTCATGGCTACCTGAAACGGATGGTCCAGGAGGGACTAGGCCAGCTACTTACGTCCTCAGGCTCCCGGGTGTCATTGGAAGATGAGAGCTCCTGGATGTGTCTGGCGATGCCCTTTTCCAGCTGCCAGGGAGAAATGCACGGAGGCTTTGCCCTCTGCACCAGCCTCCCCATGCCTGGGTCCACCTCATCTCCATCCCAGGAGCACTGTGGGCTCCAGGTCCCCTTGGGTGAAACCTCCCCAGTTTGAGCCAGGGGGCAAGGGGGGTCAGTGGCAGGTGGTCACCTTGGTAGCCAGGGCTTGTACCACATCCCGGACCTCGTGATCCAGGCAGGAGACAGCGCTGTCGAGCTGGTGGTGTAGCGTGTGCTGGATCTGCTGCCGGTCGATGACGGCCCCGGTGCGCTGCTCCAGCTGCTCCCAGTCCAGCTGCGACGGCAGCTTCAGGACCAGCAGCCGCAGCTGCTTGATGTTGTTCACCACGATGCAGAGCTGGGAGAGGTAGGTCTGCTTCAGGGAGTCCCACACCCCCTAATGATTCCCCACCAGCTCCATCCCCATCCCCATCACTGTCTCCATCCCCATCCCCATCCCTGTCTCCATCCCCATCCCCATCCCTATCCCCATCCCCATCCCCTTTCCGCTCCCCCTGCTCACATCATTTCCCTGCTGATTTTCCAGGATTATGGCTATCGGGGGTCAACTGGCCAACCCAGGATGTCAGCTGAGTGCTCAGCAGCTCATGTTCTTTTTTGCCCAGAAACCACGTCCAAATCCTGCCTGTCCCCAAGCAGTGGACCCTGCCCCGACACCAACCCTGTTGGCCGCTTCGCCCTCGTTCCGCTCGCGCAGTGACAGAGCCTCAGCCCTCTCCTTGATGAGCCGGCAGTACATCAGGGCGATTTTGCACATGTCCTGCAGGATAGAGATGCAGCCAACGGGACTGAGCTGGGCAGCATGGGGACCACCACGGGGCCAGGGGACCCCACCACATCAGCGTGGGACACTGGCCCCATTCATGGACACACATCTCCAAGAGCAGGAGGGGAAACTCCAGCTGCTGATGCCCGGTATACAAACCTCCACGAGCTTCACCATGATCATGAAGGCTTCCTCGGGGTCCGGCCAGTTGAGCTGCTGCCAGGTCTTCACGATCTGGGCGTAGCAGGTGGACAGGTCGACAGTGGACGTGCTGTGCTTGTTGTGCTCCCCGAAGGGCGTCAGCTGGGAGGGCAGAGGAAGTAAATGCGACTTAGCTCATATGGAAAGGAGCCACCCCAGACAGTAGAGCTGCTCCTTTACTCTGGGGCGCTCTGGCCCATCATCAGCTCCATATATCCCGATGTCATCATCCAGTTGCTTTGGAGAGTGGGGGAGATGAGGATGGATGGAGCGTCCTGAGCTCCTCATGTGGGCCTGTGCCCCATCATACTCTAACCCACACTGAAGAGTGCGGCAAGGAGCCCGTGGCCCCATGGCTGCCTTCCCTCCCCTCTTCCTAAAGGTCAGAAGTGAAGGGGATGCTCACAGCATGGCCCAAATGCAGGCTCATCAGCTCACTTGGGCTGCCAGAGAGAGGGAAGGGTCACGGGGACGTGGTGTGGGGCCAGGGTGGGATCAATTGGTCCAGGAGATTTGTCATGCATTTGGGAGAGGAACCAGCCCACTCCTGGGCTGCAAGAGGCACCTACATGGTGGTCTCAATGCTGTGAGTCAGACACAACAGTAAGGCACAGAGGGAGTGGAGTGACCCCAAATGGTGGAGGGCGATGTTCTCCTCCCCGGCTTACCTGGTCCATCTGGACGGCTCTCTGTGCCCTCTCTAGAGCGATGGTGTAGGCCTTCTGCAGCCACTGGGGCACAGCTTCCTTGAACCACTGGTGGAAATTGCTCAGAGCCAGAGGTCCATCCCTGTGGATGAAGGCACCAGCTTCTCCAACTGCACAAGCAACAGCACGGGGCCATCACCCCTCCTTGCTCTCACATACAAGAAACTGCCCCAAGGCGGAGGCAGCAGGTAGCACCGTGCTGAGGCGAAACCTCCCCTTGTCTGGAAGTTGAGGTCTCCATCAACCCCACTCAGAGAAAAACTTGAAACCCTTCTGTTGATGCTCACATCAACACCAGACACCAACAGCCTGCTCTGCCTTGTGTGTAATTAGTGACGTAGGTGAATGGGAAGGATTTGGAGTTCCTCTCAATTAACTGCTTGTTCCTTCACTTTGGCATCTTTCCTCTCTCTGGGTTGGATACCTCTTTGGGAGGAAGTCCTTCATCTGATAGAGCTCCTGCAGGTTCATGTAGAGCTGGAAAAGGCTCTCAGCTGTGGGCTTGGACATACTGCTGTCGACCTCACGCAGCTGCTCCTGGACGTGCTCCGCGACCTGGCAGTGAGCAAGGGAAGTGGGGGAAAGGCTGTTAGTGAGGGTCTGGCCAGGAAGGCTTGATCTGGCAGGGGCTCTCTGGACACATGGGGTGAGGGTCAGCTCAGGGGATTCCTCTTCCTTTTGGGTGGCATTTCAGGAGACACATTGGGTCAAGTAAGCGGATGATAGTCACTTTATGGGCACGCAGGGAAAGATGGAGAGTTTCCCTGGATTGCTCCCTTTCCAGGCTTTCAACAACCAGTTGCCTCCTGAAGGGTGGTCAAAAACCTCAGCCTAGCTTTAGACTTTCATTCCACACGTCCAGAGCAGCCCAGGCTTACTCACCAGGTGCTCCAGCTCCAGGTAGGCGATGGAGAAGAGATTCAGCTTCAAGGTGCTGCAAGAGAGAAATGAGGAGTCAGGAGCCTTCCAGGCCCAGCCCAGCAAACCCAGTCCAGTGAACCCTCCCAGGCAATGCCCTTGCCGTAAGGGCGAGGACAGTACAGCTCTAAGAGGCAGAGATGGGACCACAGATGCTACGTGTGGAGCCCAAGAGCCAAGGAATAAGGCATCAAAGTGCCCTGTTGCTCTTGACCCCAAGGAAGGTGGATGAGGGGGCATCAAGCTCTGAAACCTACTTGATGAAGAATTTATTCCAGATTTTCTGGCACTGCTGGAGATCTCCTATCACCTCCAGGAGAAGTCTGGACAAGGCTTTGCCGTTCTCCTCCATGCTCTGCAAAGGAAGGAACCGCTTGTTTTGGATGCTCAGTGATTTTGAGATGACCTGGGCTCCGTTCTGATCTGATTTATTTCTATGATTTGTTGTCGTGGGGTAGCAATCTATCATTAGATCCACATTAGGAGCACCAGAAAGTTGTCAGTAACATCCATTGCCACCCTGTGCTTGCGTGACTGGGCTGGGGGCCACCTCTTGTTCTCCTGAGCATTGCACCAATGTCTTCAGCTTCAATGCACCTCATCAGCTGCAGGTAATGTGTCTCATGGTATTTTTAAGTTGGAAACCCAAATGCCTTGACTGTATCAGAAAACTGGAGAAGACCCAGCTCAGTCTTGTCTTCCCACCCCCTCCAGGCCTCCCACCCCAAGCCCAGCAAATTGCTTCTTACAATGTCAGAGAGGCAGAGGTGGGAACTGACCTTCACCATGGGCTTGAGGTGCTGCTTCTTCATGTGAAACCACTCCGTCGTGCCTGACTGCAAGAGAGGAGTCCCGGTGTGACGGCAGGGAAGCAGGAGGAGCAAAGCCAGCTCTGTCACCCACTTCACTCTCCCTGTCCCCTGGGGTATGGGCAGGACCCAGCTCCATGTGGTGGGAACCATAGGCTTGGATCACCAGGTTGAAGAGGGGCAGGTATTTTCCCCACCCAGGGTGGTCTACGCTGCTTTGCAGGAGAGACTGAGGTGCGGGCATCGGGCAGGGGATGGATGAGAAGGGAGAGCCGCAGGGTCCCAAATCCCAGGGGATGGGGAGGGTGAGATCCCCCCAGTCCCACTACCTTCAGCGCCGTGGAGACCATCTGGGGGAGGTCAGGGCTGAGCGTGCACAGCTCGTGGAAAGCCTTCATTTTGCACATCTGGACCAGGACTCTGCAAAGCAAGAAGCTCCGGTGAAACCCGGCATCAGCCTGTCAGAAACAAGTCCGTCTCCCTCCAGACACCCTTCCCCTCCCAACAACATCCCGCCTCGGGGAGCCCAGGATGAGGGACAGGACAGGACAAGTGTCACAGCAGCCTAGAAGGGGGCAGAAAGGGCTTTTGCGTTTTTTTTTAATCAAGAGTATAGGCTTGTCCATCACGGTGGCTAAGCAATACAACCCCATGTGAAGCTGGCACCAGTGCTCGACTCACCGCAGCAGGGACTGGAGCCTCTCCTTGGACCTCGGGACAGAGAGAGGGAAAATGATGCGGTACCTCCGGATGAGGGAGACTCCATAAGTCAGCAAGGACTGGAAGGACTCGGCCAGCTCTGCTTTCTGGGGAGAAGGAAGAAAACACACGCTGTCCTCCTCAGCTGCAGACAGACATGCTGCCAGGACCATGGCACCGTGGTGGAGGGCGCAGGTGGCTCCTGCTCCTTTCTAGCCTGCTCCAGGGATGGGAAAACCGCCTGATGCCTTGGGTGTTCTCTCCCTGGAGGGGCTGAACTGAGCTTTGCGCTTAAACATCATGCTACGCATGAAAAATCGGGAGCCACAGCAGGGTGCAGGGATGCCCCGGGAAAACAAGCAGGAAAAGTAGGAAATGGGCCGTATTTAAGTTTTGCAGGGGGTTGTGATTGAATTGACGGCAGCGATGGAGGAGGGGAATGTCGGTGCAAAGGGTAAGGGCTTCTCTGCGGAGAGGGGGAACAAATCCCCATGGCAAAGGGGCTCCCTGACCTGTGGCTTGTCCTGGTCCCCGCAGCTGGTTCTCCCCAGAAATGCCCTTCATCTGCCCCAGCACCCCTGCACCCCACAAGCTCCTGCCCTTCCTGGAACATGGCGGGGGGAAAAACGGGCCTGGGAGCCAGGAGGAGGGGCTCGGGGCTGGGTGCACGGGGCACGTTTCCCTGATCTCTGCCCCCAGCGTGGTGCCAGAGTCCCCTCACCTGCTCTGGCCTCAGGCGCTCCTGCACCCACTGGTACTCGATGCTGGTGATCTGGTGGAGCAGGCAGTTGCTGTTGAACTCAAGGCTCTGGTAGAGCTTGCTGTACGCCAGCCACTGCCTGGGGAGGAGGGAGAGGCTGGGCTGAGCCCCCTGGGGCTGGCGGACACCCAGGGGCCAGCGTGGGGCTCCCCCACCCACAGCAGGACACGAGTCTCCTGGTGCTGCTCGGGGCAGGGGGCAATACCAGCCACGCTGGGCTCATGGGAGAGACCGGCTGTGGTCAGACGGCCCCAGGGAAGGTGTTGGAACCCGTGACCCCCCCCTCTATGATGCTGCGCCATGGCTCCCCGGGCATGGGGTACTCACGCCATGACCTGGTGGAAGTCGGAGAGATCCTTCTGCGTGGCGTGCAGGTAGAGCACGGTGCTGGCATGCCGGCTCAGCTCCCCGTCCCAGGCGATGCTGCCGGCCTGCAAGGATGCAAAAGGAGGGTGACATGTCCTGGATGGAGCCAGCTGGGCTGAGCGAGGAGGGGGACAGGCACCGGGGTGGGGTGTGTTTGCAGGACTGTGGGGGCAACGGGTGCCCCGTAAGGGTGCCAGGCACAGGCAGGCATCACCACAACCCTCCTCCCCCTCTCCTTGCAGCAATGTGTCAGGCGTGGTGGGCTCCAAAGGAAGCCCTCACCCCAGCCCAGCTGCTGGGGAGCTGCGTCTCCCCCTCCGTACCTTGTGTTGAAGGATCTCGTAGGACACCAGCTGCTGCAGGAGGTGGCGATGGACAGTGTAGCTCGGCTGTGTCCGGCTGCTCGTGGTGGCCCTCTGAAAAGAGACAAGGCATAGGAGCAATTGCCATAACTTGCCTGAAGGCGCAGGGACGCAGTCGGAGTGGGGACACAGGAACCCAGAAAGCGTGAGGCCAGAGAGCCCCGTTTGAAGCCAAGCCAAGGGGTGCAGGTGCACCAGGAGCAAGGTCCCCATGCTGGCACGGAGCTCAGGGGAGGATCAAGATGGTTTCCAGCAGGCGCAAACCCTGGTGCTGGCACCTCTGGTCCTAGGGCAGGGATCTGTGACCTCAAGAGACAGCTGCCCTGTCCTGCCAAAAAGGAAAGGGACCCCCTTCCCCGTCCCCTCCTACCTTCTTGTGAGTCAGCAGGAACTGCAGGTGACACTGTCCCCGGTTTGGGTACGTCTCCGTCCGCGGCTCCAGCTGGTACCACTGGTCATCCCAGCAGTGCAGGTCCTGCAGGCACAGAGACAAGGGTGAAGCCCTGGGCAGCCTTCCCGGGTGAAGGATCCTGCTCAGGGACCAGGTCCCACTGCGTTAACGGGGCAGGAAGACCCTGTATTGGATAACTCTAGTACAGGATTAAAAATAAAAGATGTATAATCACTGAGCGAGTGTGTTGGAGTGGCTGGGGCACCAAACTGAGGGACCTGGCATCACTTTGTGGCTCTGAGCCGGGATCCTGGGTGAGTTGGTGCTGCCTTGGAGATGGGATCCTGCCCGGACCCCGTGAGGTTTAACCGGCGCGTGGGGAATCGCACGGAGGAGAGGATGCACCGCGGCGCTCACCTTCAGGCGAAGGACCACGTTCCCCAGGAAATCATCCTGCCCTTTGTCTTTGCGAGCATCTTTAAAGATCCTGAAAGGCACAACCGAAGGAGGGGGTGAAAAGCTTTCCTGCGGCCGTGACCCAGCCGTTGTCGGGGCGAAGCAGGGCGATGCAGTCCTGACACCCACTCGCCCTCCTTCCAAAGGCAATTTTTAAAATCCAGCAGGCAAATCAGCATTTTCCAAACCCTCTTTCCTCGGCAGCCGTTAAGGCCAGGCCAGCACCCACCGTTTGAGGCCGTGGAGGTCCGTCAGCTCCCCCAGCTTGTGCCGCACCGACTCCACCACGTCCGAGTCCCTGCGAGGGTGGGCAGCGAAACCCACCGCGGGGGAAAGGAGGAAATTCAGGAGACGGCAAAACATTTCAGGGAGCTGCAATGACGGTGGAGAAGGGAAGGTGATGGGGAGGGGGAATGTATCAGGACTGAGGCCACCCCCAAAACCCTCCATCCTGCCAAAATCTGCGAGCCCATGGCTTCTTGCCATACATAAAATCAGGGCTCAGGATCAGCCCTGGTTGGGCAAAGGAGCCTGGGCGCTCTCTGCTCACACACTGGTCGCATCCTGCTCCAGCAGAAAGTCATGGGGAAAAGGGTCCCCAGCTGGTTTCTGGGGCTTTTTAAAGGGTGCGGGTTGAAGGACCACCCCAGAGACCCCCCCCCGCCCCAGGAGGCAGGACCCCGTGCAGGGCCGGGGGTCAGGGTCGCTGGCCGTGGGGTTCTGCCACTCACCACATGTCCAGGTGGAAGCTGGCTGTCTCCGTGTCTTCAAACTCCCTGCAAGGCACCAGCGGGATGCTGTTACTCGCGCAGCATCCAAGGGACTGGCAGCAAGCAGGCAGGACAGCTGGGGACTACAGGGGAGACCCCAGACCGCCCCGCACAGCCTGGGGAAACGGTGGGAGACCCCCGAGGGAGGGATTTTTACCACGCTTTTGTTTTTCACCTTGCTGGACCTGCTGCACAGGTCAGGCAAGAAGCCGGGCAAGTCCCAGTGGGCATCAACCCGGCAGAGCTCCAGCTCCCGGTCGGGGCGAGTGGTGAACCCCCCCATCCACCCCCGAGAGCCCTGGGCACCCCCTCCAGCCCCCCGAGGAGCAAAGCTAAGGCATGGCGGATTACAGGATAAACGTCTCGTCCCACACTGGGCTGAGGGTCTGGCTTATGACTTGTGTGCGATGGATCTGGTCTTCTGGGATGAGGTCTTTGACCACAGCCTTCATCCGCTTCTTGTGGTCATGGTGGGCCGGTTCCTGGCTCTTGGCCTCGATGCCCAGCAGGCAGTACGGGTCGCTGAACCCTGTGAGGGGGAAGCGTGCGAGTCCCCGTCGGGAGCAGCGGCTGTCCCTTTTCCAATGGGACACTCACCCGTCTCCACTTACCACTGACGTCTTTACCCAGAATCCCCTTGGCTTCCTTCACAGTTGCTTTCAGGCAGAAAATTGGGCTCTGGAAGAAAAGGGAAAAAAAAAAAACCCACAACTTATTGTGGAGTCACTGACACCATGAGGAAGGATGTGGCTCAAGGAGTCACTAACACCATGAGGAAGGATGGGGCTCGAGAAGGATTGCGTTGTTGTCTGCTGCTCATGCCAGCAAACAGCTCCTGAGCAACACCCCCAGCAGAGCCCAGGGCGTCCCAAACCCCAGAGCCCGGACACAGGGACCAGGAGGCACCGCAGCCCCCCAGCATCACCCTGATGCGGGGACCCCCTGGGCCGCAGCATCGTGGGGAGACGCCGCCTCACTACGTACCTCCAGTTCCTTGACCTGCTGCATGATGATGCTGTGCTCCTCCGCATCCATCCCGAAAGCCTGTTGTAGATATCGGGGCCGGTTAATGGTGGCTGGAGAGCAGCCAGGGGCTTCCCTCCCCCCGTCCCGGGAGCCAGCTGCAGCTCAAAGGGAGGGGAGAGGAGCAAAGAGCTCAAGAGAACGGCTGGAGACCAGCTGAAAGCTCTTGAGGGAGAGCCTTCTTCCCACCATCCCAAGCCTAAGATAAATATTTCTCCCTAAAGGTAATATTTCCCAGCCACGGGCTGTCCCAGCTCTCCAGCTGGATGCTGCTGCTACATCTTTTAAGGTGGCTGTTAAAAGCTCCCTCCAAATGGCCCCCATCTCCTTTAGCCGGGAGGCTGGACGTGTCAGGGGACAGGTTTTGGGGGCCCCGTTGGAGAGGTGGGGACCCACCTTTTGCACGTAGGCATAGAGCTCCTCAGCATCCGCGACGTGGTGATGCTCAGGCTTGCCCAGGCGATGCCGGATGGTGTAGAGGACCTCCTCGTAGAGCAGGGCCAGCTGCAGAGGGGGGTGCCGACACCTCGCACGGGGCCAGGCCACCGGGGACTTGCTCCGTGCACCCCCCCAGGATTATCAGGGTTGTTCTCCCCCGTGAGGTCCCTGCACTGCCCCCCTCCCATCATCCAGCCCTGCCCAGCCACCTCCGGTTGCCCCCGGGGAGCATCTTCAGGAGCTGAGCCATATCCTCAAGCCCCAGCGGCACTGCTGCCCCCCTCCAGCGCCACTAAGGGAGACCGTGGCAGGACCACGCTCGTACCTCTCTCTTGGAGAACCGGTGGGACAGATCCATCTGCAGAAAGAAGAGAAGCAGGGAGGTTTCCCATTAGGTCTCATGGTAGAGGGTGGTTTTAGGAGGAAACCATGGCCGGGCAGGGCAGCTGGGATGGGGCAGCATCACCCACAGCCCATCAGGGTGGGATGTCCCAAAGGATGCTGTGACACCTCACAGATGCCCAATGGCCAAGGGACCACTTCCACCATCACGGCACCACAGGGGCTTCACCCCCAACCTCTGTTAATTGAAGAGAGGGCAGCGAGGATGGCAACAGCAATGTGGGGTGACCCATCGGAGGTTTTAAAAACCAGACACCCACCTCTCGCCCCGCAGAGCTGCTCACTGGCCCGGCCAGGCCCAGCAGGACCAGGCTGGAGAGCAAACCAGCCAGGGGAGAAGGCAGGTGGCCAAAGCACAGGGAGGAGCTGCAGGCTGGGCAAGGCGGCTACGGGCAAGGAGACGCCGAAAAGCCGTCGGGATTTGTGACTTGACTCCCCTTGTCAGAAAGCAACACGAGCGCTGCTGTGATTGTGCATTGCTCGGTGTTGAGCTGAAGGTCCAGTCCCCATTTGAAGGATGACCAGCAATAGCATTTACTTTCCAAAAGGCAATTAAATTAAATCAAATTAAACTTATGATGAGGCACAGCTTGGTTCCAGTAGCGCTCAGTGCCGGGGCTGGCCAGGCGGGTCCTGCTGCCTGCACAGCCCCCATCATCCCCTGCCTCAAATGTCACCTCCCACTCATCCCAGCTCTGCATGGGTCCGGCTGGGAGATCAAACCACTTCTGCCAAGAAGACCCTTTTCCCTGGCAAACCCCAGCTCTCAGCCCTTCCATACCCCCGTTCCCTCCCCGACGCCGAGGCTGAGCCCGTCCTGCATCTGCTTCTCTAACCACGGTCTGGATTCGGCCGCCAGCGTGGCTGAGCAGCCCCTCCCTGCCGCCGAGCCTGGCTGGGTGACAGTGGCTTTGCCACCGCCACAAGCCGGGTGACGCAGCCAGCAGGAGGGGAACTGGTGCCCCTGTGCCATCCGCTGCGGCTCCCGGTGCCGGAGCCTCTTGGGAGCCCAACGGGACAACGCCAAAAAAAAAAATAATGACAATTTTCAAAACAAGTTTGGCCCTTTCTGTGCCGAGGGGCGCACGCCGAGCATGGCCCCAGCTCAGACGGACCAGCCCTACCTGTGGGTCAGCCCGGGCCCCAAAATGACCTTAGAATCTCCCTAATAGAACAAAAAAAAGAAAACAACAAAAAACAACAAAACAAAACAAACAACCAGCCCCGAGCTGGAACATTAACATTTGCTTATGGCAAATCTAGGGCTGGCATAATCCCCCCGCCATCTGGACTAGATTCAACTCTGCCACCCCCGGCCGCTTTAACCCTCGAGCTGCTTCTCTCCCACCTGCCTCCATCTCCCTTCTTTTAAGGGCTGGTGGGTGCCAGGGGCGGCGGTGGCTCTGCAGCCCCTGTGAAAGGGGGACCTGCTGCACCCAGGAGGGCTCCTGCCTGTCCCTGCCTGCTCCTGCCTGCTCCTGCCCAGGGGATCCCCCACATTCTGCTGCTGCCAGCACCATCCTGCCTTTGCCAGGGCATGGCGGCCCCATCCCAAATCCTTCAGCATCCCCGTGGGCAGCGCTGCCCCATAGCAGGGTCACAAGCACAGAAGGGAGAGAAAAAGGACTTTATTTCTCTGCTGCTGTTACTTACGAGCAAAGCACAAAGAACAAAGCACTTATGAGCTCCTGGCCCAGCAGTGGGGTAGCGCCAGAGGGCAGGGGGAGGAATTGCTGTTGGTTTTGAGGGGGGGGCAGCTCCCTGTTGCTCCCTTCTGGTATCGGGGACGGCTGCTGCGGGACCCGCTCGGTGCTCGCCCATACGCGCACGGGACTGGTCGAGCTAAAGCTGAGCTGAGCCACCAGGACGTGTTTACTGCTGCTAATCCCCACGCCAAGACCCCAGCTCAAATCCAGGAGCGGTGCTTAAATCCGCATCCGGATACAGCCACCGGCATCCCCCCCCGCTCCGTCAGCTGCGGCGGTGTCACCGGCGCAGGAGGCCAGCGTGGCTGCGGAGATGGTGGCACTTAGGAGGGAGGGCAAGTCCCTCGATGGGGGGACACCACCAGGATGGATCATCCCAGGGTCCAGCGCAGGGGATTGCGCCCGCGTCCTCCCAGCAGTGCCGGGCAGAGACGAGCAGGGCTGCAGGTCCCATCTCCACGGGGGCAGACACGGGGACGCCATCTGTCTGGCCACTGCAGAGGAAGTCGGTTGGGTTGGGTTGGCCGAGAGCAGGGCTTTGGGGGATCCGCTGGCAGCAGGGAGCCCCGAGAGGCTGGGAGGCACTGGGAAGCTGTAGCCGAGCTAAGAGGGGACCCTCAGGGCCGGCACAGAGCTGCCGCCGGCCCCGCACACAGCCTTTGGGCGCACATTTGTATGGGTATGGTACGCCCCCACCCCCACTCCTTCCTTGCCCTTGCAAAGCATCCCGGCCAGGACATGGACTCTGTCCCTTTTCTCTCTTTTTATAAATCTCTCCCTTTTACAGCCTCAGCACCCACCTCCGCACCCTGGGGTCCCTGGGGGACAGATGCCCCGACCCCCTCCCTGCGGCCATTGCATCCCCAACACGCTCCCCAGCCCCCCGGGGTCAGGGCCACCTACCTCGGGGCTCTCCTCCCCGGGGAGGGTCCCCGCGGGGGTCTCGCCGGCAGCATCCATCCCGGGGGGAGGCTCAGCGCGGAGCCGGGGAGCAGCTGCAGCTCTTTCTGTCGCTGCCGCCTCTCCCCCTCGCTCGCATGCTCGAAGGAAACCACAGACCTTATCTCGCCATGGCCATTTTGACAAGCGGAAACGTGCGCAGGGCTCCTTCGAGAGCAGCACGGGGACGCAGGCGCCCCGGCCCCGCTTCACACCACCCCGTCGTGCACGGGCAGCCCCTCGGCGATGGGGACCTCAGGGCAGAGACAGGACGGGAGCAAAAGAAAAGTGTCACGTCTAGTCCCTGCTGTTACTTATGAGCAAGGAATTGGGAGCAAGTGGATAGAAATAGTCCTGAGAAGGCAAAGCCCAGCAGGGAAAGGGGGTGGTGGGGAGGACGGGTGGCGGCTACACGGAGGATCTGGGCTCCCACGTGTATTTGGGATCCATCGTGCCCTGCGAGCGCAGATGGGGACCCTGGCATCTTCAGAAGTCCTCTTCAGCCCAGGGGGATGGAGGGGATTTGAAACCCAGTGCAAAAGCTGCAGGGTGGGAAATGCCTGTGGCACCCAGGGGCATTGGACAAGGGTGGGCTGAGAACGGATGCAGTTAGCGCACGTGCCGGGAACAGCCCCGGGAAAGGGCACACGGCCCTTTTCCCAAACGGGCTGTCCGGGCAGAGCTGGTTACTGAGAAAAAGAGCTGCAGGAAATGGAGTTAAAAAACTTGTGCTTTACTGTCATTCTTTCATTCTTGTAAACACTTTATCTGATTGCAACTCCCAGGGCAGTTGCCTATCGCAGACCGGCAGCAGCGCCCGCCCCTCCGAGATCCCTATCGAAACGCCTGCGCTGGTGGCAAAGCGGGGAGCTGCAGCCCAGGAGATGACCCAGGGACGAGCTGGTTTGCCCCTGGATGTTTAACGTACTTGCACACAGAGCTGAGAGCAGCCTCTGGCTGGGGTTCGGAGGGGCTGTCGAGCTCCACGAGCTCAGCGGACGGACCCACAGCCCGGTTCCCTGCACTCAAGACTCGCCTGTCGCTGCTGCGACTGCTGAGCGCCCATGGGCTCTGCAAAGCAGGGCCGTGACCGCAGCTAACACGGCACTCTCCGTCGAGGGTGGTGTTTGTCTTTCCAGCCTTCCTATTTCTGTCCCCCAGACTCTCCTGGAAGCCGTAAGCAAGACGCTGCAGATGCAACACGGGGTGGCGGGGGCAGAGGCTCCGCGTCGGGGTCAGCGATGCTGTGTAGCCTGTCAGGGATTTCTGCTTAATCCAAGCGGGAAATCATGACCGCGGAGACTGCACTGGAAAGTTTGCCCCCTTAACTATTGTATGAGGCATTGCAAAGAGATGACTCCAGTAGCGTGGCGGTCCCTGCGTGGCGGTACCCTGCAGGGTACCGGGGTACCCTGCAACCCACCGGGGCTGCAGGAGGATGCTCGCAGCAGCATCCCTGTGAGAGGATGGGGGGGGAAGCCAGTCCCTTCCATCCTTCCAATCACCTAGTCCTTTAATTAAGGCAGGTTGCACTGTTTTAGCTGCTTTAGGGGAAAGACAACTTCCCTTTGCCCTGAAACCACGTGAGAGCAGGTTATATTGGCAAAAGCGGTTCCCTGAAGCTGAGGGCCCAGGAGATGGGAAAAGAGCTGCTGGTGCTGGCAGCGGGGCGATGTGGGGGTCAAGTTTTCTTTATGCAGGTCAGCCAGCATGGGACCGGGGCTGTGAGGGCACACAGCCCACCCACCGCGAGTTGCCAGGGGCGGGGGGATGCGGGGATGCCAAGCTAATCCACGGAATGAAAATCCAGAGGTACGGCGAGACACCGAAAAACTAAAACCCGTCCCTGTCCTATCGTTCAGCCTTGTGCCCTGAGGTCTGAAAAAAGCTGCTTCTGCTCTCGCCCAGGTCAGGAGGGCTCTTTTGTAACCCTCCCCGGGCACCAGCGCAGGAGCCCGGAGGAAATGGGCTTCAGCATCACTTCCTCTGGGCTCCCCAGTTTGGCCGTGGAGCCGCCTCCTCGCCCCGTGCCTGGAGCGTCCGTCCCCTTTGATGGCAGAGACTTTCGGAGATGCTTGCCCAACCCTGCCAGCCTCAGCCTTGGCTTTAACCAGCCTAGCATTCGCTTCACCTTGGGCAAACAGTTTAAAAGCATCTCCTCCCTCGCTGATGGAGGGGGGACACAGCGGAGGAGCCGATTTCTATCCCGCATCCCTCTCCCTCGACACACACAAATGCTGTTTATTGATCTGGGACGTCAGCGCCGTGCTCCACCGCAGAACGCTGGCAGCGGGAAGCAGAGATGTAAAGCGCGTGATGGCATTGGAGGATGATTGCTGGCCTCTCTGCCTTTAGCTTCAATTGCAAAAGCAAAATCTGGCCCAGCAAAGAGCAACCCCAGAGAGAACGGCAGGACGCGGACGCAGCATCCCCCGAGCTGCTCACACCTTTCGCTGCTTCTTGCCAACGAAAAACAATGGGTGTCAAAGAAATGTCTCCCACATCAACCAGCACATAGAGAACAACTGGCAAAAACTTAGTTAAAACCCCAAATCTGCCTCCCTTCTCCTTGCAAGGCTGAAGAAATAAAATCCACGCCAATCATAAACATTGCTAAGCATCAGGCGATCATTGTCCAGCCAGGAGCCGGTGGCCATGCTGGGGTTTTGCAGGTTTTAGAGAGGAAAATTTTAGCTTCGGTGTGGAAGTGTCGGTTAAAAAGCGCTTTCCCCAACAGTTCCCCAGCTGGTCGCCCCATTGCTCGGGGCTGGAGCCGCTCAGGCAGAGCCCGGCAGGGTGGGCAGCGCGCGTCCCCCGTCAGAGGCCAGCGTGGTCCCCAGGGAAGGTCTCTGGGCAGGGCTCGCGTGGCTCCGAGCCTCTGTGTCTGCAAAGGGAGGGTTATTTGGTGACCCTCTTTCAACAGCAGCAAATATCCTTCCCCCCCCCCCTCCCCGGGTTTTACCAGCAGCCGCCTGCTCCACAAAATACCGGTGGCAAAAATCACTGAGCTCAAATAACCTCATTGTATTTGCACCTCGAACTACTTCTTGCCCAGGGAACAATAAGAAAAGCCCTATAAAAAGCAGCTCCGGAATGAGCACAGATTTTGGGTTAGTAGAGACAATCCCAATAAACCCCACGCCCCAAACCGGCAGCACAACCGGGCGGCACCTTGCAAAACATCCCAGACACCCCAGGTCAGGAGCTGTAAAATGACTTTGTTTTCCAAAGGTCAACATTCCCTAAAATAGCCCTCCCTCCCCACAACATCAGTCTGCCCCCCGAAAGAACTAGCCAGGGGCACGTACCACATATATACACAACGTAGAGTGAACGCAATATAGAACAAACCCCTCCATTCCTCTTAAGAGCAACTCGTGGGAGAGGAAAAGCCTGTTCCTTGCAGGCTATAGGGCTGTACCCCTGTGGGGTCACAGGCTGCCCCCGGCATAAATAAAGTCCACAGTTCACCCATTACGGGGTTATAGGTGCTGCTGAGAAAACAAATCTCCAAAGAACACGCATTATCGCCCTTTTTAAAGGATTTTCCCCTTAAAGGAAAACTCGGTACAAAAGGACCCTCGGCAAGCATTAATAGCAGTTTATCTCCCTACCTCTTGGCTTGATAATCCTGGAGCCGCAGCCTGCCCTCACCCCCTTATCTCAATCTCTCGGGCTGGAAATGGGCAAATAGTCAAAAAATTGATTTCGACATGTCCCTCCCTCACTTCTCCTTTTAAACACAGGGTCCAATGACTCTGCAAAACCAGGCTGCGCCTGCCCGAGTTTGGCAAGGCGTATGGTAAATGCACAAGGTGGAGGAAAGTGGTTTCAAAATGAGAACAGGGACGGTCCTGCTCCTCCTTCCTCGGGGCTGCCCGGCCGGGGCATCTCCCCGGGGAGCTCCAGGTGCTCCGGGACCAGCGATTTCATACCCAGGAGGGACGTCAGTCAGTTCCTTTCCTTGTCTGCAACGGAGCCTTTTAGTTATTTCTGCCCTGACCCCCCCCCATCCTTCCTTCCCAAGTGCTTTGAGTGACCTAGCGAAAAGCAGTGGTACCCGGGAAGAAGAAGGGGGGGACACAGCACCCCCCACCCCATTTGGCACATCTTAGAAGGACATCAAGGCAAACCTTGTCCTTCTGGGAAGAGCAAAGGGGACTTCCAGCCACACACATGGGGCAGGGCGGGTGTGAAAGCTGCCTTTTCCCGCGGGTGGGAGCACAGGTTGGGCATGGGACCTGCTGGCTCCATGGCAGGGGCGTGAGGATGACTCCGGCTGGGCCGCTCACGAGGCAGTCAGCACCCCGGTCACCCTGGGGGGGCTTCACTGGCCACCCCCACCCCTCAGCTGCGATGCCCAGCTCTGCTCGGAGCGGCTCCAGCTCCTCAGGGTCCGACAGGGGAAAGCACGACGTGTCCTGCCCCCCCTGGCCCCGCTGTCCCCCCGGCACCCAGAGCTCAGGGCTGACCTGCCCAGGCACCGTCCCGGCTCAAACGCCGCATCTGGCTCCCCGCACGGCAGCACAAGGCAGGGGGGGGCGGCAGCAGCCTGCCTTGTCCTTTAGGAGGTCACAAACTTCACGCGTTGACCTGGACGCCATTCGTTTGGCTTTCGGCGCCCCATGACAGGCTTTAAAAGGTTTTCTCCATCACTGCCACGTGCTACCTGCACGCAGCAAATATTTCATCCACCTGCCTCTCCCGGAGAGATGAATTCAGTGTCAGCCGCTGGATTTATCACCCCCCCACCACGGGGCCGGGGCAACGGCGTCTCTCACTGCAGGAGCAGGAAGGGGGACACACACACACACAAATGTCAAGGTCATTTCATCCGCTAGTTGGGGTCACTGAGTTCAGTGTGCGGGAACTGCTTGAGCTGAGGAGGGACCAGGGTGGGTGCCCGTGAAGCCGGAGGAAACTTGGGGGTGACACCCAGGTACCAGCCATGCCCCACAGTACACATTAAGGACCTTCGTGCCTATCCTGGAGCACACACAACAAATTACTGACCAGTTTCAGCACCAAAACGGTCCCACCATGGTTTCTCCACCACCACCTGTCCCCACACACGTGTCAAAGCCCCCTGAGGAGCCCACCAAGCCCCACGGAGCCACACGCTTGGACAGCGGGAGGAGGCTGCAGGGCCGAACCCCTCCCACCGCCCCCAGATCCCAGGCAGACACACCGAAACACGGAATACTGTTGCAGCCGATCCGTGCGGCGGGGAGGGCGACCGTGTGCCAGCCAGAGCCCAGCCCTTACGGAGCAAAGTACGCGGAAGAGGAGGAGGAGAGGCTGGACTTGAGCAAGGGAAAGGAAAGGTTTAGAAAGCTGGGATTTGATGAACTGAGCTCACAAAAGGAGTCCAAGCCGATACCTTTTGCTCCAGTATCTGGAGACCGCAGGAAACGTGTAGGAAATGGCAGGTGGGCAGCTGGGAGGACGCAGTGGAGATGGATCCCGGTCCGTTTGCACCCTGAGATCCAGCAGTCCCTGCTCCTGCTCGCCGTTACGTGGGTCTCTTCCCCTCCCGTTCTGGCCTCTCTCGGCGGTGGCGGAGTCACGGCCCTCGCGCGAGGAGGGTGCTGAAATACCAGTTTCCAGTTCAGTCTCATGATGGCAGCTCCTCGAGCTGACTCACGCAGGAGAGCAGACGGGTGAGTAATACCCGGTACGGCTGCAAAGAAAACCCTTGCCTAAAATGAAGATCTCCGCCCTGCATTTCATTCCAACCCACAAGAAAACCCACATTTGTCACTTGGGCTTACTCGTACAGCTTTAAACCTGAAACCGCCTCTTGATCACAGCCCGTCTTAGCAAAAAACATCTTCTAATACCAACCTGGCCGTTGCTTATGGCTGGAGGTGCCTGCGATGTGACCGCATCGGCCAACGCGAGCCGCTCACCGGCGAGGGCTGGCCCCGCTCCCGGCTGCTCCGCCAGCAGCTGGGTCCAAACTTCACCTCCTGCCACCTCCAGCTCGCAAAGGGAGCCGGCGCTGCAAGCCCGTAGCTCATAAATCACGGTGTCCGTCACGGGGCAGAGATGCAATTTGACCGTCTGTTGCTTGGAGAGCGGTGGGGAGCCCTCGCCGTCCCCAAAGACACACACACACACACACAGGGCTGGCAGAACCACGCTCCCTATGACCACACGGTGCATCCCCCCGGCTATTAATGCAAAATAATGATTTGTTTTAATTTTTTTAATTATTTTTTTTTCAGTAATAGGTTGCATAAAGCAGGAGTGCTCAAGGTAAGATCCCGGCAGAACAGTGTGGAGGAGGAGGAGGGCTCGGTCTCTTCCCTCGGCTGGAGGCAATCCTGGGCAAGCACACTCATGCTCCGTCCTTCCAGGGTAAAGACCTTTCCCAGCCCCCGGGGGATATCAGCAAGATTTCAGGGCCAAGAGTAGGAAATCTGTAAGTAGTACCTGCAGGTCCTGCAGTAACAGGATTTTTTGCACAAGACCTCAAAGTGCTTTAGAAATACCCAGTTACACCACAGCCCCGTGAAGGAGGGAAACAGCCACGCGGTCAGGGCAGGGAAGCAGCCCCGAGGCGCGGTGAGAGACTTCTCAAACCGAGAGCCCAAGTCAGATTGAGGAGACAGAACTGGACACGCTGGTAGAAAACCTGTCTATGCCAAAAGATTAAGTGGATCCAACCCTAACTGTTCCCTATGCCCCCTCTTTGTCTTCAATAATATAGGGCCATTCAAATATTGGAATTTAATGGTACCCATCTAGCTTTCACGTGACAGCCTTTCAGCTGCACAGCCGATTACTCACTCAAGCAAGAACCAGATCTGGAGACGTGTTAATGCACCACATTTCCCCCTGCCCTACTCCCACCCCGTTTCCCCAGCAGAAGCAGACACTCAGTCGCATTTCCCTGCTTTAATATTTAAAATCTTCCACGCGGGCAGCAGGACGGGCTGACTCTTCCATCCTCTCTAAGCCCTTTCCAAACCAGAGCAAAGCTCCCGGTTCCCATCGGGGAGACGGCAGCGAGTGCTGAGTATCTGAGCCGAATTTGGGTTTTCAGATTTTAACGAGCAAGGCAGGGATTCTCACCCGCACCTCTCTGGCCAAAACCTGCATCCTCCTGAATGGCGCTTCTCCACTCAACCAAACACCTGGATGAGCCTTTCCGCCTCTGCGACTTGCCCACCCTTTTGGCCCCACAGCTTCAGTATTCCCAAAACGTGCTTCACTTCTCATCGGCGTGCTCCAAACACACCGAGAAGACCGTGATCAATCTCTTTAATTTGGCTTACTCCTTCTCACCTCCCCGTAGACCACGTCAAGCTCTAGCCTGGAGGAACGGGGACATTCACCAACAAACCATTGTAAAAAGCTCACAGCTCAAAAGCCGCTGTTGAGGAGAGGAACATTTCGTTTATTCCAGCCTGACTCACCCTCTCGACATATTTTCCTTTTCCCAGGCAGCAAACCTCACGGTCTCTCTGCAGATCTTGTCACTTGTCCACATTAGCAGAAGAGACACGGAGCCACGTTCTCATCAGAGCAGATTATCTCGATGTTTCTTCTCTCAAGCATGCTTTGTTGAGGAAAGATTTAAAAAAACAAAACAAAACAAAACCACAACCTTATGGGTTTGTGCTGACGATTGGCACCAGAGCTGTACGAGTGAGTGGTGCTGGGCAAGAGACCTGGAAACTTCATGCAATGTGTGTTTTCTAGGATTATCTGCCCGGGAGGAGAGGGTCACTGGGAGGGAGGCATTTTAAAACAGAACGCAGTACAGAGAGGTGTCTGCAGCGTCTTACAGTTGGACTGATGCAATTCAGGAAACCTCGTTTTGAAGTAATTTAATTCACAAACCAGGATTTACTAGGTTCCTAGTGGGCTGTAACATTTTCTCTCTTAATACTTTCCTTCTCCACCCACCTCTTGCTACAGAAAACAAACCCCAGTGGCTCAGCCAGCCTTAAAATGCAGTAAAAGAGCCGTGTGGGAGGACGTGCGAGTCAAAGTGATGTAGGAGGAGAGCAGAATCTGGAAAATGTCCACCCCAGTTGTTCAGGGAGTTCAAGAGAATTAAGACAGCTAGTCACAGCTCAGAAGAGGAACGAAACCACGCAAGATTTGGACGTTACCTGAAGAGCAACTTGTTTGACACGTCAGTGCAAAACAGAGGGACCTGCCCCATCTCAGCAACAACAGGATCGCATCCCACGTGGAACGATTCCTCCCCTGCCACGCTACACCGACACGCCTCATCCCGCTCACACAGAAGGAGTTAACAGCTCTCACGCTGCCGCTGGAGCACACCCAGGAGGAACACTTCATCCGCCGGAGTAACAACTCCACGCTTTTCCAGGGAGAAGAGCTACCAGGTGAACCACACCACCTTAGAGAATTCAGACCTAACGGAGCAGAACTACCCAGGCATCTCAGCACACTTAAAAACAAAAAATTAAAAAAAAAAAAGGATGAAATTATGGATTGCTTCTAATTAGAGACATATTTTAGAGGCAACAACTATGCTGTGTCCCTTGACTACTTCTTCTAGCAATTGGCCGCAGCCTTTACAAGGAGAATTGGTCTGAAAAAAACCACGTGGGTTACACATCTTGGGTAAAGTGTTAAGTAGTCGCCTCACCGGTTTACAACAGGAATTGCGAAATGGACATTTGTTCCAAGATTTTAACATCTTATTTTCATTTCACAAAGTCAGCCAAGAGAAATCAAGTGACTAATGTCACCAATAAATAGCCAAGAATAAAATCCAAGTGTTTAATTCTCCCCCTCCCCATACAAAGGTAGTAAGTCACCATCATGTTCGCCCAGTAACAGACACACAAACACACAAACACTGTGAGCTTTGAGGTGATTTCTCTTTACTTCACAGTCTTGGCAAAACAAATCTGCATTCAAAAGTCATTTCACATTAATATATTAATCAAACGTTTTCAAAATAAATATATATTTTTTAAAATAACCATTTCTTTACATCACTGCAGTAGCAATTCTAGAAAAGTCAGTGCACAGACAGTAGCAATTTGATTAATGAGCTAGACTCAAACAAAAAGAAAACAAGAGGTGGACCTTTTTTTTTTTCTCTCCAAGCAGGCTGCATGCAGCGAGTCTCAGCAGTTTCCTAGCACACCGTCTTTCTTCACACTTGCCGGGAAGGGTTTTCTCTCTCTCAGCTGTCAGAAGTCAGTGAAGTCTTGATTTGTGCAAAGCTTTGTACAACGCAAAGTTTTGCAACCTGGATTTCGATTGGTCCTGCAGAGGTTCCGCATACTGGAGTCGTCGCTAATGAGATCAATGAATCAATGCTACGGAAGGGAAACGCTTCAACCCTCAGTCCAAGGAGCCCGCGTTCAAGTTACCGGGAAGTAAATTCACAGCTGATCCAGGAACACTAACGCCATTAAACAACATTCAAACGAGCAGCTCAGTTGTACCTAAATAGCTTATTCCAACGTCTTGCATATTCTCTCACGTGCTTCCAGGGCAGAAATAAAGCAGCTATTTTCTCCCCATTAGCTATTAATTCACCAGTTAAATCACAGCAGTAAGATGCTTCACTGGCCAAAAAGTGTAACTTGTGTTACGGGGGCGGGGGGGGGGGGGGGGGGGGGGGGGAAGTGCATTATAGGCTATAAAGAGAATATTCAGGACTTCATGATCTCAAGCCCACATATCTAACTGGAAGAAAGAGACAACCGAAAATTAGTGTTCCCATATGATCTAGAACTAGTTAGATGCTACTAATCAACCCTGTAAAGAGTAGTATGTTTTCTTAAGAAGGGAAGCTCGTCAGCATCATCATACATAGTGCACAGCAGGAAAATTTGGAGGGCTACCAGATTATTTGCTATGATTGTCAGGAATGACTTAGCTAAAAAAAAAACAAAAAAACAAAAAACCAAGAAAGTTTAATAGGTATCTCTTTCCTTTGAGATCCCAAAGGTACCCTTTGAAGCCCTTTCTCGGTAGCAGAGGGAAAAGTTGGATGTGACACTCTGGGTTGAGAGGAATACTCACAGACATCCCTGTGTCCAGAGATGCTCTTGGCTGCACACTAAGGTAAAGTCAAGACACGCCCCCGCTCCCCCAGGAGCCTTGTTTCCATGTTATGAGCACATTAATTATCAGTTTGGAGCAGTTGCTTATTCTAAAGCGGTACAATTTAAGTATCAAAAGAAACAGACGTAAGGGAAGTGATCACAGATGAAAAGAACCTCCAGTTCTAGTGATGCCGCGCGCCGGGAGAAGGAAATACTGTGGTAGGACAGCAAACCCTCAGAGCTCTAACCAAGTAACCCAGGCTGCTGAAATCTCTCCCCTTGCTCTGCACACATCTACCACTAGAGTCCATGAAAGCTATGTGCCTCGGGGGAAGGCTCTACTCCTCAGTGCTATGGACCATGCCCCAAGATTCTGCCAAAATGGGAAGTAAGAAAGCAATGAGTTATGGAGAAGTTCTCTGTTAGCTTATTGGTTTTTCTTGTCCTCTGGTGGGAAATATGGAGGAGGGGGTGGCTGGTCCTGAAATAAAGACAATACAAGAATATCAATTCGTGGTTAAGGAAGGAAAGAAAAAAAAAAAAAAAAAAACACAAAAACCCAAACACCAGCAATGACAAAAAAAACCCAAATCAATTCAGACAAACTTTGCTGTGTCACTGAGAAAAAGAAATGCTAAATACACACTTGGGCTCACACTGCAATACCAGAATGATAAAGGAACTTACCGTGGGCATATAGACGTTATGTGGGTTGACGGGGCTGTAGTAAGCACTGGCAGCAGCTTCGGCAGCCTTCGCTTCAGCTGTCACAGAAAGAGAAGTTACAGATTTGGTGACACACAGAGAACTTTTACAATCAAACAAAAACTCCACACATTCTTGGAGCACTATTTGACCAATGCCTGAGTCGGCAAATAGCTACAACAAACATGACAAGTGAGCACTATCTCCTCTGAGTACTAAAGATTCAGTTGCCACAGGATTGTCAAGTCAGATGTGAAACAGTCCCAAGATTTAGTTTGGAAACATCACCTGGGACTTGCACATTAGCCAACAAATAAATGCTAACGGCTTTTTTGCCTAAATACAGACAATAGCCCTTAAAAAGGCAGTTAACAAACCATCCTTCTTGGGAGTGAGAACACAAGACAAAACAAAAATCAGCACAACTTTATAGCAGCTCATCGTTTATGGATGGTAATTTATTAAGATAATTTGGATCCTCTGTTTCTGCAGAACACAAAAGTCTTGTAAAACCATCTGGATCAGTGTCACTTTCCAAATAATAGTTCAAAGATGATGGGTTGATTATTCAAACAAAAGAGAGAAGTTAAAGATATTTGTTTGGATAAGAATTAATCTGTGAGAGATCTATGGTTGTGTCCAACCACAAAAACTCTTTTTTTGGGGCTGGTTCCCGACCCACCCTCCATGCAGACCTTTTAAGACATGTTCAAAATAATTTTGATAAATGCCAAATGAGTGAAAACGAGACTGGCTTTTCCCCAGCTCCTTTCCATTATCTGTTCCTCTGTTCCACATAATTTAAGCAAAAGTAACCAGATTAGAGCAAAATGGGGGAAGGGGGAGCAAATATCAGCAAAGCCACAGCTGCAAACTAAAATGGAATAGAAACATACTTCACTGTCAAATTTTTTTTATTCATCTAGCAGAGCAAGATTATCACAACAGGAGGATCATAAACTGTATTTTTTCTGCCACAAAAAGAATAAATCCAGCTGCAAAATATCTGCTAATGGTATCCACCCTGGAGAGAATATGGCTGGCCTCCAGACTGAGATGGATACACAAGGCTGGAGATTAGGGAAGCACCCTAATCCCTCTCCTAAATAATTTTAACTTCAAGTGGAGCTTCTAAATTGACTCTAAGTTCCCAAAGAGACAACAGAAAACAAACAATATCTGTGTCATGGGTAACAAAACCATTTTCAGCTAATTCACCTGAACATGTTTCTTACCTGCAGGAGTGGAGGGCAGGTCTGGACCGCTGACGGGGGGTTCCATGGGCCCCGGGTACGGCGGGGGTGGAAGCTGCATGTAACCCATGTCTCCATCCGCCACAGGAGGGCCAGGATAAAACTCTGTCAGGAAAGGAAATAACACAGCAAAAGACTTAACTCTTTTGGCTGGGTCACAGCATACAGCCAAAACAAGCCAAAGGTAAATATAGTTCAGCTCAGAAGCAAAAGTTGCACAAGGCATCAGATCCAATCTAAAAGACTACGTAAAATTAGTGTTTCTTCCTCTTTTTGCCTATTTTAACTCTTGCTAACTAGAGCAATCCCCATCCTCAATTCCCAGACTTACCAGGAGGAGGCGGTGGGTACGGATAGCCCCCGTTAGCTGCAGCTGGTGCAAAAGCATAGGATCCATTTGGCATATAGGAATAGCCATAAGCTCCATTGGGTATTTCGCCTCTGGAGACTGGAAAAGTAAAGGTAAAGTTAACCTCATCAAAACATCAAGCCTGCATCAAATGCAGGCAAAGATCTCCAAGAAACTTAAAGATCCTTATCTGAAAAACAAGCAACCTCCATCCCAATAAATCTGATGTTCCTTGGATGTGAAAAAAGTATTTTGTAAAGCAGGCAAGTTCCAGATACCGCCTGAAACTCGCATAAATTTGAATCCAACCTGTCACAACCTGAAACTGCCCTTGCTGTGAGATGAAGGCAAGGCCTCCTGAAACCACAAAACTGTACGGCAGAGACCGCCAGACTCCCATACCTTGAGATGCCACTTGCAGCATGCGCTGCCCAAACTCGATTGCACCCCCAGCTGAAAAGGTCATCTTGAACGTGGCGGATCCTTCCCAGCCGCCTGCAGGGAGGAAAGACAGAATTCAGAAGGAAGGACAGTCCGTTTCGATGCTATTTAGCTTCCATGCTTTATCTACAGATGCCCTGTACGTAGCTCTTTAAAGAGCTTATCCCAAGTAGCCAAGAAAAAAAAATGTTGATAATGTGGCAGAATTACCCTATTATCAGAAAAATTCACATTGGGCAGTATTTTCAGGTCAAGAGACACCTGAAGAAACATCAATGAGGGAGACATTCAAAAGCTTACTAACGTTGTGCCTGTTTCTGCACCAGCTGCCGACAGACCAAGCTGTCAGGAGTGCTGGATTTGCTCTAGCTTTGTATAAGATTAGTGCAGAAGACAGGGATTTTGTTAATCCCGTTTGCTAAAAAGCCTTTGCAACTACACCTAACTGTCAGCTATAAATTAGTTTGGGAGTCTGAGTGCCCAGTGAAGCAAAGAACTTAATGAAAAACATGGTCCACATAAATCCATTAGAGTCCATAGAAGATATTTGAAGTCAGGATAATAATAATAAAAATAAAAAAAATTAGTGACATCTCATATTACAGACTAAAAAAGAAAAACACGCACAGCCCAGAGTCCCAACAATGCATCAAAGCAGAAGCTGTGTCAGTACTGAAACAGGGACATGTAGATTAAAGAGCCTTTTGAGCTAAACCAGACTCTCATGGCTGTTAAAGCAACACCCTCATTAAAGGAGAAGCCGCTGGGGAAAACTCACAAAGATTTAGCTAAAGCCGTTTGCCTTTCACAGAGTTTACAAAGTTTGTTGTTACTGCTCAGGCTTCCTCTCACGCTAGATGGTCCCCCACTTTACTCCCATCCAGAAGCTACGATGCTGATTTCAGGATTACAGACTGAAGTCCTAAGCACGGCACTGTGATCTCAGTGCCACAACCAATAGCCTAAATCAACCTGGGGATGAAAGAGTTTAGTGAACTACGTGCCTTTGGTAAAAAGCAGAAGCATAAAACACCGATTAAAAAAACATTCTGAAAATGTCTACCACAACCTTCACTTCAAACATAATACGAAATCACCCCTTGAAGATTCCCTCATTTCAAGACAGCCCATTCTCTTCCAAGTGTCATTTTACTGCTAAGATGCACTAAGGCAATAGCACACCTTTCCTTAAATTGTACAATAAATTGGTAATGGAGAACAGCACTCTGGAGATCTGCTCCTGAAAACCCAAACGGATCCAGAAAGGATCACAAGTCTTTGGCATGGGAGGACCTGGATGCAGAACCAAGAGGTAACCCCAACTGAGCAAAGCAAAATTACACTTGCTGACTCTGCTCTGTTGTTTATTCAGTGAGATCACTTGCCTGACTGAACTTAGTCTTTTGCACAGAGGGCAGGAATGACATTGGTTGCAGAACAGATCTGTTCATTGCAACTGTACAAGGAGCAGATAAGGAGAGTATTTTTAGCTGCTAGTTTCAAAGAAAGAAACATATTTTAGCAGTACTGTAAAAACCCATTTGGTCAGTATCCAGTTTCAGTTACACCAGATACTTACTTTGCCATGCACCGTGTAGTATCACTACGATAGAGAACATAGATCTGTACTATACATACCTCCTGCCTCTGCTTTCACTGTACCCTTGATATAATTTGCTCCAAAGACAGGCTGCTTAATCTCACAATCTTTCAATAAATAAAAGGGCATCACGAAAGACTGCATAGCATCCTTTCCCTTCGACACAAAGATAACCTGAAAAGAAAATAACATTACAAAGGGTCTTTAAAACAAACAGGAAACGCAGCCCCAGTTTATTATCTAAAGAGACTTTTCAATGGACTGAAACTCCCTCCCACATCCGAAGCTCCTTGTCAGTTCTGCAAACCAAAAACTACGCAGAACAGCCACAAGGGTAAACTGAAGCCTCAAGGCAATAAAGCCTTCCAAGAAGGTTACCCTTGCTCAGATAATACTCCTCCCAGCTTCCAGAGAACTCGCTGCTCCACACAGCTATGACTTAGTAGCTGTGCTATTGCATTCAGCATTTCCAGACCATTGCTAATTTCCAATCTTGAAGATGCCTGATAGACTAAACAGCTGCCTGTATAAGAACTAATCAGATTTATTATCTTTTGACAAATAGATAGGATATGCAATGAATTCATAATGCTCCCCAGAGGGAGAGGATGAGCCATACTTCAAGGGGTAGTAGATTATCCTGACTTTCATGCATTGAGAACATTTAAATACAGAATTGCAAAGAGCCCTTATCTCCTTACACAAGATAAAGCCTTTTACTACTTACTCGGTAGGGAGTCAAGAAAACACTCCCTTTCTTGGTCCCTTTGAAGGCATCTGGCATAGGTTCGATATCACTGAAGGTCATTTCTACGTGATCATAGGTCATCAAAACGCTGCAAACAAGATGAGAGAAGAGACACAGCGTCACAGTGTTACAACTCAAGGCAGAAGTGCAATACCATGTAAATTTACTACCTAAACTAACCTACCAAAACTGGCTTTAACTCGGCAGACAAAATCAGTCTGGCTTGCATTGTTTTTTGCTGTTGTCAGTAGCATTTTAAGTAGTACTGGCTGCTTGTTCTCAGCCTTGTGTTCCCTCTTCAGCGTGCTGGCACAGCTACCACAGTCTGCACACCCAGGCAATGAATTTAGTCAACTGACTGATCAACCTCACAAGACATATTTTTTTTTTAACTTGTGTTGCATTTCTGCTGGATCAGTTCCCTAATTTGGTTCACCACAAGTAATGTAACAGAGGAAGGACTGCTGAAGCAGGAACTACTCAGGCTGCCTTATGCAACATGGCTGTTGAAGATCTAACCACAGCTTAAGCATCTCTGTCACACAAATGTGATCAAGAGGAACCCCCCTTTCTTGTCACTAGACTTCACTAACCCTGTTGCCTGCACTGACTCCTTAATTCTCAATTAGAAACTGACCTGATTAAAACCAGTGCAATACCGTTGCATGGATACAGAGGGTAACTTGTATTGACATAACAGCATCCACATTAGGGACTCTAATCCCTAAAGCTGCAGAAACCTCCACCACCTTTATCTTTGGCAGCTTATGTGTTACCATCCTCAGTCACTCGTGTTTCCCTTCTGCCAGCAAGTACCTGTCCCTCCAGCAAAAGCTCCGGAAGGGCACAGGGGCCAGCAGCTCTGTTCAGACTACAGCCTATCAGCTGAATCAACCACAACGAGCAGCCTGGGCTGCAGCATGAGAGGTAACCCCTGATCCACAACAGGCTGACAACTGGGAACAGTAACATATTAAGCTGCTGCAGTTGTTTGTTGCAATAAATGCAAATTTAAGCCCCAGAGCTGATCTTACTAAATTCTTCTAAGAAGGGTCACATCTCAATGGGAAGTCAGGTGCAGAATTCCTGTACCAATGTTTAAATAGCCTCATGGAAAGAAGCCCTGAAGAAGGAACTTCTCCTTTGTCCCAGAAGCAGGTGACTGCCACGTCAGAACCCAGACAGGCTGGCAGACACAGAGGGTGAGGACAGCCCATTGCCATGCAGACAGAGGCAGCTCTGTGGAGGCTTTCTGTTTCCATGGTTATATCCCAGCACCTTTTTCCAACACTGTTGCTACTTCCCGAACAACACGAGGGGGGGTGTGCGCAAGGAACCCAGCAAACCAAACCGGGCAGGCAGCCTAGGGCTTCCCAAGCGGGCTGCTCTTCAACAGAGGCACAGTGCCGGTGCAGCACCTCCTGCAGCAGCGGGTGGCAAGCGCAGGATGAGGCATGGGGCCAGGCCAGAATCACCCGGCTGGGGACTGAGCTCTGCCAGCCCTCGATGAGCGCTTAGGGGAGAGGCTGGGGAGAGCAGTACGAGCCAGAAGCAGGCAGGGGGGCCGGCAGGCTGCGGAGGGGAGCGGCGTGAGGGGGGAGGCCCGCGGCTGCGGCCTAGAAGCGCTACCCCCGGGGGAGACCCTGGGGAAGGGGGATATATACAGCCCCTACAACCGTAGGGAGAAGGGGGGAGGATAAGCCCATACAAGCCGGCACCAAGAGGGTTAAACCAACCCCTCCAAGCCCCTCGGCACCCCCCGCTCCCCACACAACCCTGAGGGGGAAAGAAGGGAAGGGAGACAGCTCCCCGCTACCAGCCGGCCGACCGCGTCCGGAGGAAGGAAGGGAGAAAGGGATGGCGCCTCACTTCTCGCTGTTGTTAACGATGACGCCGCCGCCCTCCGAGTGGTTCCTGTTCAGCGCCATGGCGCCCGCCTCCCTCCTCCTCCTCCTCCTCCTCACAGCGCCGAGCCCAGCCTGCGCCTGCGCGGCGGGACGTAGCGGCAGAAGCGAGGCATGACGGGACTGGCCGCGCTGTGCATGCTGGGAGTTGTAGTCCCTGGGGCGCCCGCCGGCCGCCATGACAGCCCGGGCGCCCCGGGGACTGCTCGGTTTGAGGGGTGCTTCCCACCCCGCTCAGCCCCAAACCGGGTCCCCACACACCTCCATCGCCGCCCACAAAGCCCAGGCCCACACACTGTTGGGAGCTGCTATCTCCAGCCTGGCCATCCCTGTGAGGAGACCCGCAGCCTCCTCTCTGCTCCTGCCGCGATGTATAATCAATGTTCATTTACCCAGCTCAAGCCGGCTTAGGTTTTATTAAGTTTCCTCTGTTTTCAGGGAGCTGGAGAGGCTGAAGAGGTGGGCCCGTGTGAACCTCATGAAGTTCAAGCAGGCCAGGTGAGTTGGGGCAATCCCAAACTCAGATCCAGGCTGGTGAGAGAATGGATGGAGCGCAGCCCTGAGGAAAACGACTTGGGGCGTTGGTTGATGAGAAGCTCAACATGAGCCAGCAACATGCACTCACAGCCTGGAAAGCCAGCCACATCCTGGGATGCATCCCCAGCAGCGTGGCCAGCAGGGCGAGGGGGGGATTCCGCCCCTCTGCTCCGCTCCGGGAAGACCCCACCTGAAGTACCGAGTCCAGCTCTGGAGCCCTCAGCACAAGAAGGACGTTGGAGCGGATCCAGAGGAGGCCACAAAGATGCGCCAAGGGCTGGAGCCCCTCTGCTGTGAGGACAGGCTGAGAGAGCTGGGGGGGTTCAGCCTGGAGAAGAGAAGGCTCCGGGGAGACCTTAGAGCCCCTTCCAGTCCCTAAAGGGGCAGAAAAGCTGGGGAGGGACTCTGGATCAGGGAGGGGAGCCATGGGACGAGGGGTAACACTTTCAAACTGGAAGAGGGGAGATTTAGATTAGATACCAGGAAGAAATTCTCTCCTGTGAGGGTGGTGAGCCCCTGGCCCAGGTTGCCCAGAGAAGCTGTGGCTGCCCCATCCCTGGAGGGGTTCAAGGCCAGGTTGGACGGGGCTTGGAGCGACCTGGGCTGGTGGGAGGTGTCCCTGCCCAGGGCAGGGGGTGGCACTGGGTGGGCTTTAAGGTCCCTTCCAACCCAAACCATTCTGTGATTCTAATACGTAAGAGTAGGGGTAATCCATAGAGCCAGCCTCCTTTTTGGGAGAGCTCTTCAGCATGTTTATAAACCCATTAATCATCTGATTACGTGTCCTGCTGACCATATATAATAAAATGATTTAAGTTATTTAGAGCCCGCCTGATCTTGGCAGCAGTTTTTCTGGCTTTTCTGCTCGTGAGGATGCTCCAGCATAGCGATGCTTCGCGGGTGGGAGTTTGCAGAGCACCCTGATGGTGTTCAAATCAACATTTGGTTTTAAAATGCTGTATTTTGCTGCGGTTTGCACCTCATTTTTTATCCTGAAGACATTTCCTGGCCGGCTCACTAGCGGGTAAAACATTTCCCCTCGGAGGCTTTCCAGTTTTGCATGCAAGGGGCTGTTTGCACATCCCATGCAACCACAAGTGATTCTAACACTGTTTGGCAGGATCTCCCAGGGAAAAGCCCAGAATTAAGTGAAATGGAGACAAAATTGGACTTTCAGTAGGTAGTATGGGTAGAATTCAGATGTTTGGTAGAGCAGAGTAAAAATCCTGTGTAGTGATGGTGCTGCACATAAAATGAGGCGTAGTCCCTTAAACAGCCTAGATGCCTGCTCTGTTTCCAACTTTGTTTTTTTTTAATTTCACATTTGATGCACAATTCGTGTTTCACACACTTGTAAATGGATTTTTGAGCCCAATATTGGCTGCTCTCCATGCTGGCATCAGTCCCATCTTAAAACTACCCTTTTATATCGGAGAGCGTTAAACTGGAGGGATTAATCAGTCACCCTATGAACAAGGCGGAACCCTGTCCGTCTGTCTGGAGGGAGGGAATCTGGGAGCAGGAAAATACCTGTGGCATTTGTAGAGCTACAGCAAGGGTCTAATCTCCTGCCTCCAGGTACGCAAGCACGAGGAACTCTAACGATTGCATAATTTAATTAAAAATAGAAGCCCTGCAAAACTAGTAATCTGTTTTGACGGGCTCCTCATATCAATAACTGACAACTGTATATCAATAATATAAAAATATATCTTGAGAGCATATATTACCCTAAATTTTATCTTTTTTTTTTTTTTTACCCTAAATTATATCTTTTTATACGAATTTGAGTTTTTCCTTGCAGCGTTTGCAGCCCAGCCCTGTCTGAGTGCCTGAGGACCAGATGGGGTGCGGGGGGGGAAAAAGCAGAAAACCTACATAATGGAAAACAGATTTAAATAAATGCAGTGACATAATCTGCACGGTTCTTGGCAAGAAAGGAGCAAGTTTGTGCTTTTCATATCCTCTTTTTCAATAAGCTGTAAGTTTCCCTTTTAAGAAATGGTTATAACAAACAGTCCTGATTCCTCTCCTATTAAAGTCAGTAGCAGACATCCACTCGGCTTCCACTGAAGCGCCCAGCTGAAGCATTGCCACCTCGCACGAACTAAGACTCGCCCAATAATGTTTTCCTCCAAGCTCCAGCTGATATTTGGTATTAAGAAACTCAGCCTTCATTTAAAAAAGACACTGGTATGAGTGCTAGCGTGTGTGGGGAGCTCTCGACCTCCTTGCCACATAGAAAACCTTGGAAATTTATACTCAAAACTGAAAACACTAAGGAAAAAGCGCCTAATCTATTCATCTTTGTTATTTCCAAGCTGAGGACAGAGGTAGAAGAGAATTCAAAACAATTCATTGTTTTAAATTGCCCAGGACTGACAATATTGTCTTTGGATTTTAGGATTCTTCCGCTCCTTTTGCAGTCGAGCAATAGAAATGTGGATTTGGCACAATTCCCTTAGACACACTTGGAAAATAAAACCTGTGTTATTTTACCCCAAATGCACAGGACGCAGAAAAATAAACACGAGATAATGGGACAGCTCTTAACGGTTTGGTATTTAAAGGAAAGACGACACAGAGCGATGTCTCTATAATATTTAATGGCAAATCATAGTCTCTAACATCATTATATTATTCTGTTAACAGGTTTTTTTCACACACTGTAAAATACAGTAACTATAGTTAAAAAATCCTAATTAAAAAGAGGAACACTCTGTGACAGCAGAAATAAGGGAACACGGAAAGGCTGTTTAAATTGCCGAGTGCTATCTATCCATCTAAACTCACCCCACACCGCATTTAGCGCTTCGTTTGCAGCAAAACCAGCGACCCAGAGCTGGCAAAGTGCACGTTCCCTAATCGTTCCAGTTTACGCCCCAAATTATTGGCAACACGCAGCAAACTCTGGTCCAACACCCCAGGGGGAAGATTGCTCCCGCCTTAAATGCGTCAGAATTTGCTTGATGCCCCAAACCGTGAGGATTTATAGAGCTTCCAACAGGGATAAAAGGAAGGAGAGGGTTGGGTGGCACTTCCCAACCGCATCGAGCCCTCAAATCCCTCCGTAAAGCTGCGTATCAGCATCCCAGCTCTTTGAATTAAGGCGAATTAAGCAAAAGCAGCGGCACAAGCGGCAGCAAAGCCCCAACACCAGACACGTCCTCCTGAGCTGCTCCCGCGTTGGTTACAGGATGGAAAGGGAACGACACGGGATCCCACAGAACCATCCCAAACCCTGACGGGGTTCAGAGACTGTGCCTTGGGCACCGCGGAGAAGGGAGGGATGGGTAGCTCGAGCACGGGTTTCCCCATGGAGCAATCAACCCACCTACGGCAAACCGGAATGGGGAAAAAGGCCCAGATCCACTGTATTTACTCTGGCAAAACTTCCTCGCTGCAAACGGTGGGAGTTTGGCCTGAATAAATGAGATTTAGGGCCCAGACAGAGCCGAGATGGGAGATCTCTTCCTGCAGGCGTGCAGCAGAGATCAGGGTTACCTTCCTCCTCCTCTTGGGACGTGACCGGGCATGAGCTGTTGCACGTCCCTACCTTTCTTCTCTGGGAAGGCATTTCTGAGACCGAGTCCTGGCCGGTGTTAAGAAAACAGCACCGACGCCTGCGCCGTGTCACCGCTGACACCTCCTGCAAAGGCCGAGTTTTGCAGGGGAGCGACCGGCGTGAGCCAAACAAAAGCGGTTTTGAGGCAGGAGCTCAGGACACGGGGAATGAATTCCCATCCGGACAGAAGTCCGGGCAGTGTTCCCGCTGGCTGGGAAAAGCCAAGGTTTCATCCGAAGATTTCACGCTGGAAGCCCTACCTCCCCTTTTCCCACCGCCTGCAGTATTTTAGGAGTCGCCGCATGCAGAGCAGGAGGAAGAGGAGGGTTTTGCAGGCACATCCCAGGGGTCTCCCTCACCAGCCCTGTCCCGGGGAGGGGGGTGGCTGCGTTTGGACCCTCCAGCCCCTCCAAGGAGAGCCCACAGCGGCGGCCGATCGCCAGGGACCGGCACCTCTTCCCTCGCCAGCAGGAATTGGCAGCGCTGGCAAACGAGTTACAGTAAAGGAGCTCTTTAAGCCTCTGTGTTTTATGTAAACGTGGCTATAACTTTAAACCTCTCGGCTTTGTGGCTGTCTTTTTATTCCCGTTCACTTTTTTCCCTTGGCTCCGCTTGAATATACCACTATGATTTCCAGCTTATCCTTTGGGGAATACATATATATATTTCATATATTTAGCTAAACGGGCCGTTTTCCATCCCTGTTGACCATTGATGCGTCATCAGTGACTCACTCACACCAGCGAAGAACCCGACCCAATATATTTTCTCTCTAGGTATATATTACACAGCACTACGATCCTGTAAAGCGAGCTTTGGGAGGGAGGTAGCAAACTAATCCCAGGAAAAATAAACTTGTGGAAAGGCAGGCTGCGCCGAGACAGGGGCTGCACTGTGCCTCCCTCACAGGCGGCATTTCTCTATTTTTCTGCTGGAAAAGCTCCCTTAGGACACGTGAACCGGCATTTTTGGCTCCCAGACTCAAGTTTCCACCTTTCCCAGAGGGGACGCTTGCTTGAGAGTAGTTTTTGTTAATTGTTACTTATTGCCAGAGTCTAAAGGGTCATTTAATAACTGCCTGAGGCTGGGCCTTTTATCGAGGCACTCACAGCTGTCCCTAAAACACACCATTTGCCCCTGGGACATACACCCAGCACCTCTTTATCACTTAAAAAACTCTCTAAGGTAAGGGGTAGAGCTCAAGTGTGCCAGGGTACTTTAAGAGTTGGGAGATTAATATTAAACTCCCCTGAAACAGTAGGGTCATCAAAAATTGGGGGGGGGAGGGGGGAATTTGGGTGTCAAGCTTCTATAAGCAGTTCCCGCGGAACGTGTTCGCTAAAGAGCACGTCCTCAAACCAGTTTTGTGCTGCTCGCTTTGCCCTCTGAAGGCAGGAAAGGTGCTGCTGCTTCTCGCGGGAGGTTTCCTCCCTTTCCCAGCTGGGATTTTTGGCTGCGGTGGGGAACAGCCCCCCGGCCACAGGGCTCCCACACACGCGGGACCACGGCTTTTCCCAAATACGCCTGGCCACAGGCCAGCGGTCAAAATACCCACTGGCCGCAGCGTGAGGGAGGGCAAAGATCCTCCTTTCGGTGGTCGGCCTTGCAGGGAGAGGTACGGTGTCACCGCAGCATCGCTCCTGCACCCAGGCGGGCTCCCCTGCATCCCCCCGGCCCCAAGCCCCATGCTCACCCACGCCAAGGCACGACGGTGATGTGGGCGACCACATCTGCTCTGGGGGTTTGCCCGGTCCATGCTGGGCTTGCTACTTCAAAGGCACTTCATAAGGAGGCACGCGGAAGGTGTCGGTGAGCCGGAGCCTAAAAAAGCAGCAGCGACACAGAGATCGAGATAAGGCACAAAGCGGAGGCTCTGTGCAAGACGCCAGGGCAGTGCGAGCAGATATTAAAGAGAGGGACCTGGCAGCCCGGCAGCTGGCCAAGATACAGCTTCAAATCTACACGGCACTTCTCCTGAGCAACGTGCTTTACCAAGAAAGGCTGTATCGCCGTCCCTGATGTCCAGAAAGGGAAACCGAAGGGGCAGGGAGCAGCGCAGAGACTGGCCCAAGTTCGCTCAGCGGCCCAGCAGCAGAGACGGCGCTTGGATCCAGCTCCCGAGCCTGGCTCCTAGCCCACGGCTCTGCCCACCAGCCACCTTCATCCACCCCTGGGTCACCACAGCACAGAGCGGGGAGAGAGGGCTGCCACAGAGAAATACAACGCTACCGAAGAGAAGCCATGACGGCGGCGATACGCTGCAGGAGAGACTCTTCTGGGTCTTCCCGTGCTCCCGCTCCCCAGGCAGTTACCTACGCTTTAGCACCGAAACGCAATCTTTCTTCAGCGGCCCGATCTGCAGGTGGGCATCGACGCTCTCCAGGAAGAAGGCTGGTTTCAGCTTGCACAAGAAAAGAGAGGCAAATTGGTGGTTGATCTTGTTCTGGAACGGGTCAAACTGACCCTTGGCAAAATGGGAGACCTTCAGCTGCTGCAGGCAGGTCATCTTGGAGTCCTTGACTCCGTAGAAGGTCAGGGCCTTCTCCGAATACTCCAGGAAGACCCCGATTGTGTGGAAAAAAGGTTGCTGGATGACGGACTCAAAGCCACCAAACCAGGCCACGTAGTTCTGTCCGTTCCACTGCAGGCAGCAGGACTTCTCATTCCGCCCCAGGCGCCCACGGTTGTAGGACTCCCGGGCGTCAAAGTCCTCAGCAATGACGCCGATGCTGACCCAGCCATCGATGATCTCCACCTCCCAGTAGTAGTTGCCCCGGTTCATGAGGTTCACACCCAGCACCTGCTCACAGTTGATGAACCGGGTCGGGCTCTCCGGGTAGGGGATGGGGCACAGCACCCGCTTGGCCCCTTTGGTGCCAAACAGCTGGATGAACTTGTCAGCTGTGTCACTGTCCAGGTCAATGATGAAGGCAACTGTGTGGGGCAAGGAGACGTGAGGATGAGGAGGGAAACAGGAGGAAATCCATAGAATCATAGAATGTGTTGGGTTGGAAGGGACCTTTAAGGACCATCTAGTCCAACCCCTCTGCAGTCAGCAGGGACATCTTCAACTGGATCAGGTTGCTCAGAGCCTCATCCAGCCTGGCCTTGAATGTCTCCAGGGATGGGGCCTCCACCCCCTCTCTGGGCAACCTGGGCCAGTGTCTCACCACCCTCAGTGTGAAGAACTTCTCCCTAATGTCTGATCTAAACCTGCCCTGCTCTAGTTTAAACCATTGCCCCTCGTCCTGTCGCTACATGCCCTTGCAAACAGCCCCTCCCCAGCTTTCCTGGAGGCCCTTCAGGGACTGGAAGGGGCTCTAAGGTCTCCCCGGAGCCTTCTCTTCTCCAGGCTGAACCCCCCCAACTCTCCCAGCCTGTCCTCACAGCAGAGGGGCTCCAGCCCTCAGATCATCTTTGTGGCCTCCTCTGGATCCGCTCCAACAGGTCCATGTCCTTCTAGTGCTGAGGGCTCCAGATTCCCCCAAATTCCTTCCAAATTCCCCCAGCCCTCCCCGCTCTGATCCCTTGCTCCAGCCTTCGGTGATTACCACGATCCTTTCTGACTTCTACCATCACTCTGTCCCCTGGCTTTTAAATCCCACGGCCAGTTCCAGCGGATGAGGATAAGGGGCTGAAAGAGTTGACAGTCCCATAAGCAGGATGAATACAGGTAGCTGGGCAGAGCAGAGAGCAGAGGGGCTGCTTGATGAGCTCAACCATAATAGCAGACATTGGAGAATGCAGGTAGATCTTGTCCCCTATGGACATCTCAATGGGTGACCCCACATCCTTTGTAGGGCTTGGGGGGGACACGTGGGGTGTCAGAGCCCAAGTCCAGTCCTGCATCCTCCAGCCTCAGCCCCTTCTGCCCCACTGTCTCTGCTCAGCCGCTGAATTATCCCTGTGCTCCCTGAAGCTGACCCTCATCCGTCCGCTGCTCTGCGCCAAACAAGGCAGATGCACCAACTCTGATCTAATTTAACAGAGGATTCGATTCGTTAAGGGCTGGAAGGCAGCAGAAATTACATGGTACGCCCACAGCCCCCCCGGGAGCTGGTCCGGCAGAACCACAGAGAAGGGAAAAAAAAAATCACCTAAACAGATTATGCCCGTTGTCAGGAAAGCAAGGAGGCTTCCTCCTCAGCTGAGCAATATTTCCTCTGGTGACGGCACTGCTCCTGCCAGCCGTCGGCTGGGGACCAGCACCGGCCCGGCATGCGGGAAGGAGCCGGCTGGCCGGGAGAGAGGAAAGGGAAGATGGACCTTAGCAACAACTGTCAAAGCAAAAGTCCCTCACTTACATTTCAGGAAGTAATCACGGTTCTCCAGGCAGGCAGGATTGTTTGACTTGTCTGGAAATCGGGACTCGGCCAACGCTGCAGAGACGGGGACAGAAAGGTTTGCCCTCAGCAAAGAAACCGGTGCCACGAACAAAGGTGTTAGTGAAGCATCGCCCCCCACCCGCCACCCTGGTGGTACCCAGCTGCTGCGGCCCCCGAGCCCCAGCCGGCATCCCCTGCATCCCTGCACGTCCCCGCCGGCTCGGATACGGGAAAGGACAGATGCCACCTTTGCCACCCCAGGGAGATGGGCAGAGGGGACAAGGAACTGGCTGCAATTCCCACAGATATCCAAGAAAGAGGAGAGAGAGGAGAGAGCTCAGGCTAAACGAGAGAGCACGGGAGAAAGCTGCCACGGTGGCTTTCTAACCCTGGCAGGTTTGGGAGACCACAGCCTGCCCCGTGAAGAGGATCATCTATCCTGGGAAGAAAGAGTCCCCTTTCACGGGAGGCCACTTTGGCCACTTGCCCCCTCCCGCAGGGCCCTGCCTAACTCCCAGGCTGTTTGTTGCCTCTCCAGCCTCCGGTCTCCGTGGAAAAAAATCATAAAACCTCAAAGACGAGGCATAAGCCCAGATGGGGATTGTGCAACGTGAAGCACAACCGTGCCGGGCAGCTTCCAGGGCTGGCGGGAGAGGGGCCAGCGCTCACAGGAGCCATCGAGCCTGCAGACATCCCCCGCCTACGCGGGGAGGATGGAGGGTGACAGGGTGACCTCCGGAAGAACACAAACCTTCCTCCGTCTCCTGGAAGCTCAGCCCATCAATTCCTTTCCCCTGCAAGTGGTGCCACTGGTTTTTGCAGGCAGCGGAGAGCATATCCTTCATGGCGCTCACGGCTTGGGTGCATTTGGTGAAGTTCAGCTCGTTCTGGAAGCTCAGAGCCGGGGAGAGGTTTTCTTCCATGGCTACTTTTAAGGCTTGAAATTCCTGAGCCAAAAAGACGGGAGTTTCAGGAGGTTTCAAACAAGCCAAAGTTGTCTCTCGTTCCACAACCCCACCCTGCCCCAGAGGATTTGGGAACTGGCAGCTCGCAGGACTTGGCCCAAGGACAGCCGTGCAAAAGGGAGGAGAGCTTTCCCGGCCACGCGTTTCTGGCTCCTTCTCTTCACTCCCTTTCAAACCTGGACCCAGACCATACCCACCTCGCGTGGAGCAGCACCTCCTCCCAAAAAGGTCTCCTCCCTGGGAGATGAGGGGAGGGGAAGATGCTGGATGGGGGCAGTGGGGCACCCCAACCTCTCACTCTCTGCCTCCCACACCAAGGTACCCAGCCCAGGCAGCACATCAGCTTCTCCCCAGTCACGGCCAGGATGGAGGTGGGGGTGGTGGAAGAGAAAGTCTTGGCTCCCCGAGAGGCACCAAGAGAGACTCCCCATCCCTCACATCCCAAGGCTCCTGGCACCCAGCTCCATGGGAAATGGGACAAATCCCCAAAAGACAACATTATCAGCTCCTTCTCCTCGCCCCATCCCAGCCAGGCACCTGGAGGAAGTAGATGGTGTCGGTGCTGGGGACGTTCTCCAGGTTTTGCTTGCACTGGGCCAGCTTGGCTCGCCTCTCCTCCTTCCAGCGGAGGTCGGCCTCGGCCTCCCCCAGCATGGAGCGCTCCCCGTCCTCGATGAAACTGGCCACATCCTTCTGGAAGGTCGCCAAGACCTCGGAGGCTTCTCCAAAGAGCTTCTCGACTTTTTCCCTCTCCTTTGTGGCGGCGCCCTGAGCGCAGGGAGAGAGGGGTGAGGGTCACCTCCCTCAGGCGAGGGTGCAGGAGAGCACCCTTGTCCCCTGCCCAGCACCCAGTTCTCAGCTCTGTGGGGTCCCACTGACACCCCATAACCCCCTTCACCCAAGAACTCAGAGCACTTTACAACCCAGGTGTCCAGGGACCTGGCTGGGCATGGCCGCTTACTGCTCCACCATGTTTTGTGTCCCCAGGTGGCAAAATGACATGTTTGCACAAGGGCCAAAGGGGACCAAAACCCCCACAAGCCTGGGGAGAGAAGGTGGAAGAGCCAGGGGATGGCCTGGCATGGTCCCTGCCCTGTTCCTCCTTCCAGGTTGCAAATGAAAGCAACGAGAGATGCCGTGAGGGTTAGCAGAGACGAGAAACAAGGATCCTTGCCAAGGTCACCATCATCTTATGGAGTGCTTGCTCCCCTGTGAGCACTGCCTCTACACCCCACCACCCCAGACGCTCATGGCCCCTTCGCCTCTGCTCCCTGGCACAGCAGAGCTGCGCTAATGGAGTGAAGCCGTCGCAGAGTCACCTTAATGAGCTCTACCATCTTCTTGGCCTGCGCGATGGTGACTGCCAGCTCCTCCAGCTCGTTCTCCACATCGCTGAGGAATTTGGCTTGTTGGGCCTGTGGACGTGAAAGACAAATGCTGAGCTCTACCCCCCAATCCTGGCAGCATGGAGGTCCAGGGGACCCAGCCTCTCCCTAAGTTCAGCCCGCATCCCACTCTCTGCCCATGACCTTGCTATCGGGCTTCGGGTGAAGGGTGCAAGGGGAATCGCGAGTTGTTTTCCCATTTTCCTGCCCTGCAACATCCAACCTGTGAACATCCCTTCCCACCTGGTTGGGAAACCAAAGGAGCAGCCGGGCTGCAAAGGGTCGTGCCCAGCTCCACGCTCCCCGCCCAGCTCCCAGCGCAAACCTAACAAAATAGGAGTTTGAAAGCAAAACCATCGGGCAGCGATTGCAGCAAGCGCAGCTAAGCTGCGTGCTCTTCGCGTGTATCCCAAGGCTAGGAAAAAATCCGCCTGGGACTGGTGCGGAAGCTGAAGGGCAGACCCGGAGCTCTCGGAAACACGGTGCTGAGTTCCCTGGAGGTTTCTTATCAGGAGCAAATCAAACCAGCTCGGGAGCATGGGGTGCTGCCTGGCTGCAAAGGAAGCACCGTCCGAACGCGGCGTTTCCTGACACGCTATTGTTAGCGCCAGCAATTGCCCGTCACGAGGACAGGTCCCTCGGGACCAAGGAGGGCACTACATCCCCCAGCCAGGGTAGTAACCCCCACCGATGCTCAGCCCCCAGCCCTCTGCGGCGGTGGTGCCCAGTGAGGGGAGACAGGCGCTTTCCCCGTCCATCCTTCCCACCCCGCAGCGTGAGGGTGGTGGCAGAGAGCGTCCACAGAGGCCGTGCAGGCGACGTTAAGCAGTGCCTGACGAGGCCCGACAGCTCCTCAGGGCTGGAATCACACACACTTTCTATTTTAAGGCACCTAATGACTAATAATGCCGGCCAAAGGGTTTTCCTGCAATACCAAGAGCCCACGAGGGAGCAGGAGCTGGCTCAGGGCTGCCACTGTGCTCCCCACCAGGGTGTCCGCAGCCCCCGGGCTCTCCCCTGGAAAAAGCAAACCCTTCCAAGGTCTCCAAATGCCGCATGCCAACGTGGGGATGCCACCACGCCACGAGCCTTGCAGGTTCCCATCTGCCTGCAGCCCACAGAGGCCCCACGCACTCGAGGCAGCAGTGCCCAGGAAGGCAGCACCGCATTAGGCTTGGAGCCCCAGCTCCCGGGAAGGCTCGTGGGTGCGAATTTGGGAGGTGACTCAGCCGCATCTGGGAATGGGAGTGACGGAAAAAAGCCCCGCTGCCAAAAACACCAGGACACAAAGGGCTGGTGGAGCGGGAGCGGCGGCCGGGCAGGCTGCCAGCGCGCCGAGAAAAACCGCCTTGACGGAGCTGTGGGAACGAGACGGAGAAGACGGGTGCCCCGTGACCGCGGGGGCGGCCACTGCGGGGTGTCCCAGGCGCCCTCGCCCCCAGCCCTACACCCACCGGGATTGTGAGTTCGGCCCCGTGGTGGGACCAAACCCCACGGGCTGGCTGGCAGCGGGTCTGCCCCTAATGCTTGTCCCCGTCTGCCCGTCCTGTCCTCACCCCACAGGGTACCCTGATGGCACAGCACCCCATTCCCCTATGCCGGGGGGACATGCTGACCTTCCCTGGGGGTCTGCTGCCCCCAGGGGTAGCTGCTGCATGCCCCCCAAATCTCCTTCTGTCTGGGGAAGCTGTTACCAGCCCATCCCAATCCCTCTCCCAGGGGTCGGTGGTCCCCCATGAGCATCCCCTGCCCCCCGGCATCTGCTGCCCCAAAACCTGCTGCCACCCCCGCTCCACACAGGGTGTCCCCCCACTGCTGCACCTGCACGCCTCCCACGCGGGGATTAGGTCCCCCGTGGGGACGTGGGTGCAGCATGGACCCCTCCCAGGGGTGCCGCGCCGCACCTCACCCCACCCAGGATGCCCCACAAGCACCGCGCCCCATACGGACACCCCCGCGCCAGGGTTCGGTCCCGCGTGGGGACAAGGGTGCAGCACCCTCCCCACCCACCGCATCCCACGGGGCCACCCCTGCGTGGGGACCTCCGCGGACCCCCCGCACCCCCTAAAACCCCCACGCACCTCCTTGTGTTCGCGCTCCCTCTCGAGGGGCACCACGTCGTGGGCGCGATGCTCGTGGGCCCGGCAGCGGGCGCAGACGCAGGTTTGCTCGGCGCGGCAGAAGCCGTCGAGGGGCTGGAGGTGGCGGGGGCAGAGACCCTCCTCCAGCCGCCGCAGCGGGGCCACCAGGCGGTGGGCGCGGAAGGCGGGGGCCCGGCGGTGGGGCTCCAGGTGGGCCCCGCAGAAAGAAGCCAGGCAAACCAGGCACGACCGCGCCGCCGCCACCCGCGACCCCGCCGGGCAGACGTCGCACAGCACCGTGGCTCCTTCCTCCCCCGCCGCATCCTCCTCCTCGGCTCCCGGCGCCATCGGGGGGGAGCGGGGGGCTGGGGATGGAGGGGATGGAGGGGACAAAGCGGTGGCGGCGGCGGCGGCGGCCGCCAGCAGCGGCAGCACCTCGCAGAGGGCGCGGTTCTTGCGGAGCCGCAAGGCTGCGGGGACGGGCTCCTGGCAGAGCGGGCAGCGAGCAGCCCCGCCCGCCCCCCCGCTGCCGTCGGGGGGGCCCGGCCGCTGGCGGAGAGCCCCCAGGCAACCCTGGCAGAAGTTATGCCCGCACGGTACCGTCACCGGGTCCTTCAGGAGGTCGAGGCAGATGGGGCAACAGAAGGGACCGTCGGGCAACCCCGGAGCCGCCAGCGCCAGCCGTAACGCCTCGGCGGAGGACGGCGGGGCGCTCCCGGGCGCGGTCTCCATCCCTGAGCGCCCCGACCAGCCGGCCCCGGCCCCGGCCCCGGTCCCAGCCCCGGCGGGAGGCGGGCGATCGCCGCGCCCCGCCCGCCCGCTCCGCCCCCCTCCCGGAGCCGCCGCTCCGCTCCCCGCAGTTCCTGGGGGTCTGCTGCCTCCCGGGGGAGCCTGACCACCCCACGCCCCCCCGGGACCCCAATCACCCGCTCGCCTCCCCGGGGAGAGGGGTGTGTATCGCCCCCGGGATCTGCTCCCCACACCGGGCATCTGGGCCCTCTCCCCACCATCTGCTGCCTTCTGGGAGATTCGCCCCCCCCGCTTCCCGGGGCAATGCCACCCTGCTGAGGATGTACTGCCTCCCACCCAGGGTCTGCTGCCTCCTAAAGGATCGGCCCCATTGGGATCTGGACCCTCCCCAGGGGTCTGCTGCCCCCAGGGGTAGCTGCTGCTCACCTCCCGAATCTCCTCCTGTCCGGGGAAGCTGTTACCAGCGCATCCCAATCCCCCTCCCAGCGGTCTGTCGCCTCCCGTGAGCATCTCCTGCCCCCCGGCATCTGCTGCCCCAGAACCTACTGCCCCCCAGGAGCTGCTCCCCATCCTGGGGCCACATGGGGGGTCCTGAGCTCCCCCCAGTACATGGGTACAAGTGCTTTCCTGCCCACCCTTGTGCCTGTGGCCCCGTGACAGCCATTTCCATGGCCACAGTGACCAGGTCCTGGCTCAGATCCTGACCCTCTTCCTCAGGGCCCGGGCAGGAGCAGCCAGGCACCAGGCAGGGGCGGGACTAGGGAGACACCGAAGTGCTTTTCATCTGAGCATCTGCCTGGTAAACACGGGATCTCCGGACACCTCCTGTGGAGGGTACACAGACCAGTTTTCGGCTTGGATATGTTCCCAGGTCCATGTCGGCCCAAGGTCCCACCCAAGGACAGGGCTGGGAGGAGCGGGGAGGTGCAGAGTGAAGGGGGAAGCACAGCAAGACAAAACGCATCTGTCCCCAAAGAAGGGAGACCTTTTAAGCCTTTTTTCCCCAAAGGAAACAAGCTGATGTGATTCATTCCCCACACATTCCTTTGCATGTCTCCAGCGCCTTTGAACCCAGTGCCCAGTTTCGCCCCGTTAGTCCTCACCAGTGTCCCGGCGGGGGTGGCGGGAGATGCCAGACCTGCGGTTTCGCCCTTGGAAAAGCTTCAATCAAAGCTTTGGATTTTCTTCTGTGCCAGATCAACCTTGGGGCAGAGCCATTGGAAACCCGGTTTCCTTATCGCGGCGCTACTGTAAATAAAGAACCTTTCATTTCTGCCGCCACCTGGTCACTACGTGGGGCTGGTCCCTGCTGCCAGCCCCGCAAGGGAGGCAGGATGGGGCCCTGCAGGGATGGGTGCGGGAGCAGGGGCACCCAGCTCACTCCCCCCAGTGCCGCTTGGTTCCGCATCTCCCACTAGCACCGAGGTCAAAACAGTAGGAAAACAGAGCTTTATTAGAGAAAGCGGCTTTGTACAGCGTAACTGCAGCATAGCACCCTAAAAAGTTGCTCTGCCACATCTGAGAGTGGCAAGAGGGGACTGGGAGGGACTGGGGGGCAGGACCTGCCTGCATGTGGGGCTGGGGGAGCGCAGGGCTCCCTCTGCATTGCTCCACAGCACCCCCTCCTTGCTGAAGGACCCCCCCTCTGACATCCCCCTCACCCCAAATCTTCTCCAGGTTTGGGAGGTTTGGCAGGGACAGGAGAAAGCAGAAAAACCTAATTCTTGCACCCCCACTGTCCCCCATCCTCACCCTTAGCCCCGCGTCCTTCCCCCTCGCCCTAACTTCTGCCACCAGCGTGATATTTGCATATGCAAATCAGAGCGGGTTAATTTGCATGTTTGGCCTCATCAGCTATTGTGAAAACACTGCACCCCACTCCCGCCTCGGCATCGGGGTCCCACTCGCACCGTGATGGCCCCGACCGCAGCTTGGCCACCACACCGGCCTGGGGCTTGCCGACCCGGCTAACGGAGCAGCGTGGCAGCTCGGGCTCATTCCCGCTGGCACAGCGTCACCGTTCGCCCCTCGCACAGCCAAAAGACGGGGTAGAGGGGCTCGGTGAAGACATTGTGGAAGGAGTGGATGAGCTGCATCCTCTTCCCGACGCCGTAGAAGGAGAGGAGCCCCTTGCCGTAGTCCAGGCTGACCCCCAGGTTCTTATAGAGCTGCTCCTGGATTTTCTCCCTCCGGCCCTCGTGCCAGGCCAGGTAGCAATCCTCCCGCACCTGCAGCCCCCAGGAGCCCCCGTTCAGCCCGATGTTGAACTTGTGGCCCTGCTGCCCCTCCCAGGGGAGGCTGCGGTAGGTGACCCCCAGGACGACGGAGTGGCTGGAGACCTTCACCTCCCAGTAGTGGTGGCCGTGGCCATAGCCCTGTGTGCACAGCACCTGCCAGGGCTCAAAGCGGGGTCCGTGCTCCTGCTGCCCGCAGACGGCACTGGGGCTGTGCTTGGCTTTCCGGTTACCTTTCGACAGCTCCAGGTACTTGTTGGCCGTCTTGGGATCGAAGGTCAGGTTGCGGTGGTCTGGGAAGAGCAACGGCATGGATGGGGCTGAAATGCTTCATCAGACTTTTACGCCCTTAGCGTGAGCCCCCCCAACAGCGATGAGGTTTAAACTATGTAAGGCTGGCTCCCAAAACAGCAGGGAACAAGTTGTAGCGTGTTTGAAGGGGAAGGGGAGCGGGGTGAGATGAGATATCTGCCCAGCCGCCTGCTTGAAGGAGTGGAAACAGCCCAGAAATAGCTGTCGAGGCACCGAGAGGCGACGCTTGGTGCAGTCCTTGCACGGCCCCAGCAAGCAGCGGTGGCTCCATGGGTGTTTTGAAAGCGATGTGCTTGATTTTAAGAGCAAAAAATATGAGCATGGGCGGAGCGAGGGGGAGAAAACCAGGCATTACGTGAGCAAATACGGTACTGCAGGGAGTTACTCTCCTCTGCACGGGCTGCGGTGGTGACTCCTGCCACGGGCAGTCGCCAGCCACCAGCATCTCACCTTCCTCCTGCAACAGCCCGGCCCGGCCAGCTGTGCTGAGCTCGTGCCTGCTGCTCATAAATCACGTATTTTTTTCCTATTAATAACCCTGAGAACGTGCTGTGGGGCCTGATGGAGGGAATCCTTACAGGTCCCATAGGCATCCATTGCCTCCCTGGCAAGAGTGACCTGCCCAACGTGCCCTAAACATTATTCCCAACCCTCTTGCGTGGGCCCAGGGAGGGAAGGGGACATGAAGGACTGTGGCTGGGGCCATATCCCTGGAGAGAAAGGAATGGCCGCAGGCAGGGCCCTGGAGCGGTGCTGTGCCGTGCGGGGCGGCTTGGGCAGCCCATGGCATCCCTGTGGGTGTTCCCCTGCCAGCTGCTGACGCTGCCTGCAGGAGAGTGCTGTGTCTAAATATGGGACCTTGGGAACAGGCACGTCGCTCCTGCCCGGGCGAGATGCCCGAGGCGGGTGAAAAGGAGATGATGGAGATGGGTTGAGATCTGGGGGAGCAACCGGTTAAATGCCAGGCACTGGCATCCCTCATTTCCACAGGAAAGCAGTGCCTGGTGCTGCCAACCCCCTAAGGAGCCCTTTCCTGGCCATGCAGTGTCCCCCAGCCTGTTCTGCCCCTTCTCCACATTTAGGGAGAGTAATTGGGAGAGCCGGGAAAGGAGCCCCCTTCACCACAGCCACAACCACCCTCCTCCCAGGGGAAGAGCTCGGCTTGGTAAGATCTCTGTGTGCTGGGGATGCCAGTGGGGCACCGCTCCCCCAATCTCCCACGTGCTCCTCACCCTTCAGAAGCTCAGCTCGGAGTTGGCACTCGGGGAGGGGGGCCACCACCTTCACCACTGGCCCCTTGGGCTGCACCAGGCCTGTGGAGGATGAGGACAGGCATTTTGAGCGATGCCACCCAAAAACTTGTCCCTTCCCAGCTTCGATGGGAGGAGGAGGAGGAGGAAATCCGTTGTATGCAAGCCTGGGAGTGGGCGTGTGTCACAGTGGCTCGGCATTGCCAGCCTGGAGGGGCCACAGGGAAGCCACCCAGCTCACCCCACCCCATTAATACCCATCTGCTGAAGAGTAGATGCGTGTCCCCATCCCAAGCCCCTGTGCCCAGCAGTCAGCATGGTGACACCGGCCAGGCTGTGGTTCAGGGTGACTTGGAGCCCTTTGCGGTGGCCCTGTGAGCAGAGGGCTTACCTTGGCCAATGGGATCAGGGGCTTTGGGGGCCACAGAGCCGGGCAGGTCCTCCAGCAGGAGCCTGGAGACGTCGGTGAGGATCTCAGCGATGGGCTTGACCATGCTGGCTACATCGAACTCCGTGGGGACCGGCACCTTCAGGATCTCCGGAGACGGGAGCAGGGGAAACTCCTGGGGGTGGACACACAGACACCCATGCACCGACCTGGGGAGGATCGGCAGCTCCACATCTCTCCAGTGGGTGACGAGGGCATCCCCAAAACGTCTGCCGTGAGCTGCAGCTGGCACCCGGGGTCAGGGGAGAGTTGCAGGGGGAGGAGAGGGGCTGTGGCACAGAACTTTGCGTTTTGCTGGCGGTGGAAGAGCCTTGCGGAGCAGTTTGGGGGTGGCAGATGTTGCCCACGGCCCCATGGGCAGCCCCGTCCACTCCGATCCAGCATCGTCCCCCACCAGGTTTCCAGTAACCCCCATGAAAGCAGCTCTTCCCCACAGCCCCGTGCCATCACCCCCGAGCCAGGCTGAGGACGTTTTCCTCCTGGGGAAGGGGTCGACCACGTCTCTGCCCTCGCCGAAAGCGCGGGGGGCTGGCAGCTGGGGGGGACGGTGGTACCTGGAGGAAGGTCCTGTGGTTGGGGCAGGCCAGCAGGCACTCAGCCCTCTCCCTGTGCTGGCCCAGGAGGTCCAGGCGGTCCTTCATGAGACTCCAGTCCTCCTCCACGCGCCCCAGCGCTGCCGCCTGCTCTTGCTCGATCCTGGCCACCGTCTGCCACTGGCAATCCTCCAGGGCTTTCTTCAGGAGGGCGAATTTGCTGAGAATCACCGATTTGAGCCCCTCGGAGGAATCCTGAGTGGGGAAGAGCTGTGAGGGCCAGCACGCTCCCACCCACGTGCCCGGCGTGGAGGTGGTCACAGTGTTACCTTGATGCTGCGTGTTTGCTCCTCCAGCTTCTGCATCACCTGCTCGATCCTCTTGGATTCCTCCTGGGCTTTTTCCAGGGACTCTTTCAGAAGGGCCTGCGAAGGGAGGCACCAACATCCCTTGGTACAGCACGCTGCTGCCCACTCGGCCCCCAGGAGCCCTCTCAGGGCTTCAGGGACAAGGCTCCCACAAAGGAGAAGGCTCGGGAAGGGGACAGTCTGCAACCAGGCTCACTGAGAAGTGAAACCCTCCCTGTGCTGTCTTTCACCCATTTCCAGCTGTTTCCTCTAGATCCTGGGGTCACAAACACACATGGAGCCTTTCACCTGGTGCTGCTGGATTTACCCAGCTCTCTGCTGCTCCTGACAGCTCCCGGTTTCTCGGGGAGCAGCCGGGCACTGGTGGCATCTCCCTGTCCAGACCCTGTGCCAGCCTCTTGTTCAGCTGAGGCCAGGCACAGCTCAGCACACCGGGGCACATCACATCCCTGCACCACAGCATGGGACACCAGAGGTGGATGTCATGCTGTGCCCGAGCTGCCGTCACTCCCCCTGCTCACACCCCTGTCCCACTACCCATCATCCCCACCTGCTTTTTAGAGCGTTCCTCCTCGAAGAGCACCCGCCGGTGCCGCTGGCACTGCCGGACGGTGCAGATGCAGCAGATGCATCGCCGCTCGTCCTGGCAGTACAGCTCCAGCGGGCGCCCGTGCTGCGGGCACAGCTCGCCCTGGGCCACCTCGCACCTCTCCGTGCCCGAGACCCGCGCCTCGCCGTCCCTCGCCAGCTCCACCACGCTGCACAGGGTGACGTTCTTCTCCAGGTACGGGCGCTGCTCGAAGCCCCTGCGGCACTCGGGGCACGTGTAGCCCTTCTCGGCCCCGGTGGGCACCTGCTCTTGCTTGTGCCAGTGGTCGCTGATGCAGCACTTGCAGAAGTTGTGGCCGCAGGGCAAGGTCACAGGCACCCTGAAGAGCTCCAGGCAAATGGAGCACACCAGCTTCTCCTCCAGCTTCTGGGAGACGGGCGATGCCATCCTGCTTGTGCCGGGGATTGGGGCGATGGGGGAAAGGAGCCGGGGAAATAGAAACTCAGCTGTGCAGAGGAGGAAGACATGGTGACGCTGAGCACAGAGGCGGGTCAGGGCTCTGAGCCAGGCACACTCTTAAAGAGACACCCAGTGGGTGTCCCCTCGGCCCCACTGGCTGTGCCACACGCCAGGGAGGGTTCAGCTGCTCCCCCCGGGGACAGGGAGGGCTGCAAAGCACAGCAGGAGACCCCAGAGAGGATGAAATGCTGCAGCGACACGTGACAAGGTTCAGAGCCAGGTGTATTTCCGCGAATGTGTTTGCACAGGTACACGTATGATGTATAATCTGATTTCACTCCTTTTTTTTGCCCTTTGAAGGAGCTTCCTGGCATCCTCAGCCCCTCTGCTCTTCATCCCCGAGCAGAGCGTGGCAGTCCCCCCTGGCAGAGAGACCTCAGCACAGTGCTCCTGGCCTCTGCCAGCCTGGGAACCAGCAGCAAGGGGCACCCACCGCTGCTGCAGCCACTTGTCACCTCCCTCTGCAGTGACAAAGGCTGTGACACGTGCCAGGGCCACATTCTGCCCTTGCACCTTTTCATTTCAAACTACAGCTCCTGCTGTTTGCACGTGCCCCCGACCACACCCCACCACTCCTTTTCCTACTAAGTTCCTTGCAACCCCCTGTGCACATCAGTACTAAAAGAAACGCAATAAAGACGTTATCTGGGCAATCAGTCCCTGCGCAGGTGGCAGGTGGAGGCTTCTGCCCGGAGGCGATTGTGGTGCCACCTTCACCTTGTCTTCATACAGCTCAGTTTCAGAAGAAAAAGCTCCCAACCTTCCAGTCCAAACCTTATCTCCTTACCCCTGCAGATGTGCCATCGGTCGCACACACGCGCCCGGCAGCGGAGCGCTGGCAGGATGGCCTCGGTTCACAGCAGTTCTGCAGCCTCCCGACGCGCGCGGCTCTGCTTCCACCTGCGCAGGCGACGGCGAGCGGGGAGAAGGTCTGTGCTGTGGCCAAAACGCTTGCTGACGGGCTGCTGGGGGGGACAGTCAGAGCAGTTTCTGTATCACAGAAACTGTATCACAGAAACCACAGGCTCGGAGCCTCCCCCCCGCCAACTTCCCCTGGACCCAGGAGGTGACTCGGGATCTGTCACAACTCCCCGTGTGTCCCAGCATAGCTTCAGTCCCCCAAAACATTTATTTGGGCTGAATCTGCAAATTCTGACCAATTATTCAAAGCTCAGAGAGAGGCGTAACACAACCTGTGTGTCTGCCTGGAACCACAGGACACCCGCGCTCCCACTGCGGCCACCTCACCAGTTAATCATAGAATCATGGAATGGTTTGGGCTGGAAGGGACCTTAAAGACCACCCAGTGCCACCCCCTGCCCTGGGCAGGGACACCTCCCACCAGCCCAGGTTGCTCCAAGCCCCGTCCAGCCCGGCCTTGAACCCCTCCAGGGATGGGGCAGCCACAGCTTCTCTGGGCAACCTGGGCCAGGCTTAAACCAGACCCCAGAACCCTTTGGGGTGCGAGGAGAGTTCAGGGAGCTCAGGCGTAGCTGGTAACGGCAGCGGGGGGGGACATTTCACCACAATCTCCATTGTTTGCTGGAGGCTCTTATTTCCTGAGGAAGGGGGGAACCTCAGAAAAAACGTTGCTGGGAACCAGAGCTGGGAACAGGCAGCTGGAAGGGCAGGAACATGTTGGTATTCGGGGGTTTAAACATGTGAACAGGGGATACACAGAGAGCCCGGCAGAGCAGAGCAGAAAGCAGAGTCTCTCCACAGCCCGGGCACAGGACGGGCAGTAGCAGAGTGCCAGGACACTGCTGTGCCTCTGCCCCACCCCGCCAGCTCTGCAGACCTGCTTTTCCTCCAACTATCCACAACGGGGATGCACTCTCTAGGAAGAGGACTAAGGTCCACATGTTTGGGTGGCTGTTGGGAGAAGCCAGTTCCACAGGTCTACTACCTGTGTAGCTGCACTTTTCCTGCCCTACAACATCTAAGAAGGGAAAGAGACGTCAGCCAGAGGAAGGGCTGCCCTTCTCCCCTGCCCGAGCTCTTCCCAATAAAGACAAGGCAGTGCCGCCAGCATCACTCAAAGTGTGTTTAATCAGACCCATCTCTTTAAGACGATTGTACAGATGAAAGCAACACAGCCCTGAACCACAGCGCTGTAAGAGGAAGAAACGCAGGCTGGCCTGGCTCTGTCTGTTCCATAAGCAGGCAAAAAGAGAACGTGATCCTTTGAGAGAAACAAGGCAGGGCATCTCTGGGGGACTCTACCCTGCCACCCTTTCTGATCTGCTCTGCTACAGAATCAGGAACAAGATTTCAGCCTGGCGACAGCTTTGCTTTCACCTATGAACCGCCTTTATAAGCACCCCTTTGAGCACACAGCTGCCAGCACTGTGAATGCCTGCTGCCCCCAGCTGCACACTTCCTTGCAAAGGGGAACCGAAAGACGAGGGGCTGAGACTTCGTCGCTTCCCTCCAGAGGCTCCCAGCTGCACGACTGGGTGAACGCAGGGAAGCCGGCAGCCGCATCCACCCGGCTGGCATCCCAGCGTACACCAGAGTGTCTCGAGAGGAGGCCAGGGCCCTAGTAAATGCCGTAGGTGGGCTCCTCGGTGTCCCGGTACCTGTCCAGGTACCTCAGAGGCTGGTGGCGTGGGAACTTTAACTGTGGAGGATGGTAAACGGGTGGCCGCACGAATTCAAACACAGGCTCTCTCATATCTGTAAAGTGGAGACACAGAATGTTAGTGATACAGCTCAGATCCAAACCCCAGGCCCTTTCCTTCGCCAGCGAGGGCCCCCACGTGCACACGCGGTCAAGCATGTCCTGGTGAAGGCTCTCTTGGTGATATTTTAAAATGTTCATTCAAAATGGCCTTTGAGAGGTTGTTTCCTCAGACTGCTGTTAGTTTGGTGGAGGATGGCTCAATAAGTACTCGGTCCGTGCTGTAAGAGATCCTAGACAAGGGCCAGGACCAAGCAAGAGCCTACGGCCACAGCTCGCTCCCTGACCCTGCGCGTTACCCACAGGGCCACGTCCCAGCCCACAGATGGGCCCCCTCCAGCACCCCTGCATGCGGCATTTCTTACTGAGAAGCTGATGGAAGACCCAGGTAACAGAGCTGTCCCACTGACACTGGAAAAACACCAGCCCTGCCGGGGTCATTGCATCCTCATGCTTTCTGTAGAAGTCAAACGTGCTGAAGGTTCGCATCTTGAGGCTGTGGCTGGAAACAAGACACAAACACAAGAGATGAGGTGACTCTCTTTTTCTGCAGCACTCCGGTAGGCAACTACTTCCCCACATCATCCCAGAGTCTATAAAATAGAGGTGGAAAAGGAAGTTACTAAAAACAGTATCTCTCAGCTTCTCCACCTCTGCGCACATTCCTGCCCCAGGCAGGAAAAAACACTTTCTTAACAACCTGGTTTAAGGAACAGGACTCCACAGCGCTTGTGGGGCTGGGATTGTGGCTTCAGGTGACACACAACCTCAAAGCAGCCCTGCAGATTAAAGGGAACTGCTCTGCTACAGCAGTAACAAACACGTCATCACAAGCAGCAATAACAGCCTAGCCAAGCGAGCGTGAAACTGCCTAGTGAAAGCCTGAATTACCATGGTGTTGGCCGAACATCCTCGCTGAAATCTATGGGGCAGTCTTGCTTGAAGAGGAGGAAGATGAAGCGATGGTAGCCAGTTCCCATGGCAGGGAAGGGGGGCAAGTAATGGCAGATCTCCTTACCCGACTTGATGTTGTTGCCTGGGATGTTTGTCCTGAACACAAAGAAGTTTACTTCATTATATATCCATTCACTTGCCTCCAATGGGACCAGCAGATTCATGCAGGATTATAAGTCACCCTGTGCTACGTTTTGATGTGATTATACCCTGTTTGACCTAGTAGAGGCTGTTTTCACTAGAAGAAAAACCATACCCAGTGATGTGAATGCCAAACAGCAGCAAGACCTGAAACTACTGCATCTTTAGCAGGACCCAGAACACAGGGGTAAAGAAGCTAATGGCAGGAGCAACAGAGAAAGCCACGGAACCATCTTGGTGCATGCTTATTCCCGAGCTCTGTTGGAGTTTCTGCCCTCTCTTGCCTGGGCTATCCCTGACCTAAGCAGCAGGCAGCTCTGATGTGCAGTACTCACACCAGCCAGTGGAGGTACTCCGAGTTCGTGTCTCTTAAATGTCCATCTGCAAACGCACACAACAGAAAAAGGCGATTTAGTGACAACTAGGTGTTCACATCAACCCCAAAGAGAGAACACCCAGACCCCCGTTGAACAGAGGGGGCAGATTGAGACCTCCCAGCATTCCTTTCCTATCAGAAAAGTAACTTATTCTTATAGGATTGAGCTTAAAATGAGGAGCAAAGAATTCTACAGATGTAATTCCAAGATTAAAAGGACTTCTCTTCACTGCGCCTTAGTTTCTCAGGGCAAACAGTGTCAGCTAACCCACCTCCCAGGCAGATTGCCGAGGGAGAGAAGAGTTTGGAGATAAATAAAAGATGGGAGTCAGGGAATTGCTTCCACTACACTGTGACATAGGTCCTGTTGCATCACTGTCCCATCTCAGCTGCTAGAGATTTGGGGAGACAACATCTTTCCTGCATGCAATCCATTCTAACTGCACAGCCAAAAGAAACAGGAGCTAACCAAAAGCAGAGTGAAACAACCCCATTTAAAGAGGTTCTTTTTAAAGAACCTGTTACTCACCTGGATTTGTGAGCAACAAAGTCCAGAGGGAGCCTTTATCTGCCTCATATGACACTGCAGGGGGACTAGAAGCCTAAACAAGCAACATAAAGAGAATGTAAATCACTCAAACTACATGTTCCATTAAGACCAGCGTCATGATTTCCAAGGCAAAGAATATGAACTTGTCATGGCCACACCACTGAGTAATCCAGCTCCAGCTGGAGAGGACCCCCCCCAGAGCATTAATAAACATCAGCCTGCCAGTAGAAAATGATCCTGTTGCCTCTGTCCTTACCACATACAAAAAACACGCTTCCTTCATCACAGAGAAACTACTCTTATAAAAGAAATCCCCCAGAATAGACAATGCCCATTAGAATCATCTGACAAAAACACACAGCCTTCCCATGGGGTCAAGGTTGCTTCCAGCTCCCCCCACACACCTCTGACGGAGTCACTATGTTCCCATAGTAGACTGGCACAAGGTGCTCGTCTTCTTGGCTGTACTCCACCCTCAAGGTAACCCAGGGGGTGAATGTGGCCCCCTTGAACAAGTCACGAAATATCCCGCAGTGCTCCGCCACACGCTGCTTGTGGAACGGGCCACTGGTCTTCTCCCACTCAGCTCTGACTTCCTCAAGGGGGATCAGCACTGCAAGGAAAGAGAAACACTTGCAGGAGGCAGCTGGGGACCCAGAGTGGCCGGGGCAGGGAGGGATGTGGTAAGGTACAGACCAGTCCGGAGCCGCGCCGCTCTTTCCATGTCAGCATTCTGGCGGTTCTCCCTCAGGATCTTTTTTCTTTCCTTGATTTCCTTTTCCCGCAGCAGCTTATCACGCGGCAGGCTGATGTCAGTCTTTGGCTCTTCAGAGAGAAGTGAAAAAACCATGTATGTGGACAACGCGAATACCCCAAATACCCAAACACAAACCCCCTGTAAAATGTTAGAGAGTGTGTGAAACAGATGCAAACCTCAAGACGTCAGAGACTCAATTCTACCACCTCTGCCTTCCCTCTGCACCTCCATGCTCTGCTCCCTCCTCCTCCTCCAGCTCAGCACACCCCAGACCCAGAGGTTTGCCAGCTGGTGAGCAGGTCTGGTCTCTGCGGCTGCTCAGCAGAGCAGCCAAATTCCATTATTTGCTGCAGGTCTAAAGCTTTAGCTCCTGATCTGCTTTCTCTGATGCTACTGGGTGCCAAAGAATCACTTCTTTGCCCTGCTCCATATCTTCTGGCAGGTCCTGGCCAGCCTCCCTCCTTCCAGAAAACCGCCATCCATTTCCTTGTAGGCATTTGCGCTCTGTGAACTTCTACATCAGAGAAGGGCCAACCTTGTGCCAAAGCACCTCATCAGCTCTTTACAGGGCGGGTTTTGGGGCAAACCTGTGGCCCCAACAACAGCTTCCCTGACCCTCAATGGCAAAACTGCGCGGCGCAGCTCCTTCGGCGAGTACCTGGCTGGGGGCTGGTGTGCTGCCGGTACGTCTTCCACCAGCGGGGCTTCCTGCTCTCCTTTTCCGCCAGCTTGAAGTAGCGAGTGAAACTGCGGTATTTTTCCAGCACTTCCAAGTTGCTGACGTCAATATCCTCGTTGGGCATCGGCCCGAGCGGGGCTGCCCGCCTGCAGAGCGCAGCTGGAAGCGGAGAGAGTTCCCGTTTTACATAGAGAGCAAGAAACGAGGCCGAGAGAGCCCGGGAAGGGCGGGGAGCGCGGTCCCGGGCCGGAGCCACCCCGACCTCCCCAAGCCAGCCCCGCTAGGAGCGCTTGGGGAACCCAGGCGCCCAGAAGCTCCCTCCCCGCCACCCCAAACGCCCCCCACTCGCGGGGGACCGCGTCTCCCCGGCCCGTGTCTCACCGGCCGTGCCGAAGGCCCGCCCGCCCCGGAGACCGCACAGCGCCGCGCTCAGCAAGGGCGCCGCCATGGTGCGCGCCGCCCACAGTGCAAGGCCCCCGTTACCATAGCGACGGGGGGACTGAGCCGCGCAGGGCCTGGCGTGGAAGGCCCCCGCTGCCATAGCAACGGGGCTGCCTCCCGCAGGGCCTGACTAGAAACGTCCGCAGAGCGACGGGCCTCCCCTCGCCCCGGGCCACATCTCCGCCATTGCTCCTCTATGCCCAGGGCGGAGCCCGCTGAAGGGAGCAGGGTGGCCCTGCTGTCACCCCGGGGCAGCGGGGAGGGGAGGCGAAGCCTGGCACAACAGCCAGGTTTCTTCAGGAAAAGGCCCAAAAGGAAAAGCTGGAGTTGCCTGTGAGCTGAGGAACATCCTTGCGGGACTGGTGAACCTTAGCACAGCCCCAGGGCAGAGCCGTGACAGCTCTGCCTTACTCAGCCTTGAAGCTTGGCCAAAACTCCACGATCCCCCCTAAAGCCGCTGGTTGTCACAGCCAGGCAGCTGCCTGTCCAAGAGCCAGCAGCATGGCCGACTGAATCCACCCCCACCAGGGAAACCGCATCCCAGTACTGCCTGCTGGGTGGCCAGTGGCACTTGTCCCGAGGGATGGAGGCCAGACAAACTGTGGCTTCACAGCCTGTGGGGATAGATTTCACACTCTGACCACTACAACGTTGTTTTTAAAGAAAAGGACAGTTCCTTTATTGTTTGCTTTCCTCCCCCATGTGGAGGGCACTGCAGCCTCCTGTGAGGACGGACACAGCCATCCCTTGGGTTGCGCGTGGGGATGCCACCTTCTCAGTCTGACAGAGATGAAGTGTTGTAAGATGCTTTCTTCAGGGTCTCCAGGAAGAACTGCTCATCCTCTAAGAAATCACGGTCCTAAGAAAGGAAGGAGGGATGGGATGGATATCAGAGCGCAACAGAAATGGTCACAGTCCAGGGTGCCTCCCACAAGGGAGGGAAGTATCCCAAACCCTCCTTCGTGCAGTGGGCAGGTACCCATCCGTGGTACCCCCTGGGGTCTACGGGCTACCCCCCAGAGCCCATAACCTCACATTCTGAGTGAGACCCACAGAAGAAGCCTCCAAGAGCATCCCCGCCTGGGGAAGGACCCAGCAGGGAAGTAGGGAGCTGATGGGAGAGGATGGGGATATCACGAAACCAGAGTCCAGCAGAGCTGGCTTCTCCCACCCAGGGAGGGGGTGAGGAGAGGGGCAACCCCATCGAGCCAAGGACGTTATGGATGAACCTGAAACAAGGTGTGAGGATCCACTCGTCCTTGCTTCTGGTATCACTCCTCTAGGTGGCCCATGGCTTCTGTAAGCCCACCCAGCCCAGTGGCTCAGTAATGATCTTCAGAGACACCCGACCCTGTGCTTATCAGGCTCAAATCAGGCTTTACCCAGCCCTGCTCCCACCCATCTGGTTTGAAGCCCCTTCCAGCTCTTGTCTCCCACCACCTCACCTGCTGGGCCCTGTGCTTCAGCAGCAGCAGTTTGGCGTAGAGCTCGGTGGGTCCGGCCACGGCCAGGGTTTCCCTGCTACCCTCCAGGCTGTGCCGAGGGAGCACCCTGACAGGAGGTGGAAAGCCTGGAACGAGAGCCCAAGTGTGTGGTGCTGCTGCTGTGAGAGGAACTGGAGACAGAGACAACAGAGCATCCTTTTTGCTGCCTGCATGTCCCTGCAGTAGGGTCCGTCCCAACCTCCCAGTGCAAATGGGCTTTAACCCACCTGCCTCTCCCTTCCTGCCCCCTCCACTCCGTCTTGGCACTGCCCTGGCTCTGAGAGCTCCGCTGAGCTCCTTCAGAGGATGAGGAGCCTAACTCACATCTGGGATTTATATACAGAACTAAACCAGCCCCCAGGAACGTCCCAAGCCTCCTGAGAAGCGGAATACAAATGCAGCTGTCCTCCCAGCACGTCCCTTCCCATCAGCAGCATGCAGGAAGCCTTACATGGCGTGCTGGAGAGGCCTTTTGTAGGGGCACTGAGGTCCTGGTCTGCAGTCAGCAGCATCACGGGGTTGCTGGGCAGCTCCTCGCGTAGCTGTTGGAGCTGACTCCTCTGGTGGGCAATGCTCAGCCGCTCCTGCCCCGTCACCAGGAAAAAGGGAGAGAGAGAAGCTGTTGGTAAAGATTCAGGCCCTTGGCATGGAGGCCCCAGGCCAAAAAGGGAAGGCAAGGGGGTATTTGCCTGGTGCAGACGCTGTTCCTGCTGTTTCAGCTGCTCCAGGTGCTGCTGCATGACCTGCAGCCTGGTCTGGTGCTCGGACTCTATCCTGCACGCCTCCCGCAGGGCCCGCTCCCCTTCCTCGTACTTCTGGGATGAGAGCTGCAAGGCAGAGTGGCTGGGGAGGCTGGGGACAGGGACCCTTGCTGCCCTGGGGCAGGGATCCTTTGTGCATCCCCTTATTCCCCTCCCGGGACAGGATTAGGTTCACGACTTTGGGAGGACGTGAAACCCCAGCTTTGCTGCTGGCCTGTGTACAGCTGTGAATTGCAGTGCAAATGCTCTGCTTACCTTGGTCATACTTTTAACTTCCTCCTCCCGCTGCCGAATGCGCAGTGCGGTCCCATTCACCTTCTCTTTCTCCAGCCTCAGCTCCCGCCAGGCCTCCTCCAGCAGCTCCCTGTCCTTCACCAGCTGCTCCTCCTTGGCTTTCAGCTCATGGCCCCGAATCTTCAGCTCTGCCTGCTCCTAGGATAGGCACAAGAAAAACATGCATTTCCTGCCCTGTCCTGGACACCATCTCATGTCTTCCCAAGTGATGGGGGAGATCTGCCACTGTTGAGCTCCTTGTGTGTGCTAGTTTGGGGTGCAGAGCAACACCACCGGGTACTCAAGCAGCGCCCTCATCCACCCACTCCTGGGGACCAGGGGACCAGGGCTGTCAGACCTGGGATTGTACACAAACACACACACACTCCTTCCCTGGAGAGGACAGAGCCCCTCATCGTGTTGCACATCTTAAAACACAGTCAAGGCACGGCATTTTGTCAGCAGTGGAGATACCCAGCCTAAATGGTTATTTTCCACCTTGGTAGCCCTTAAAAATGCAGCTCTGCTGCACTGTCTGTGCCACATATCCACTCTGGATGCCCCATGCGGGAGCAGAAATGGTTCTGGACACATCCCCGTGGCACAGGGAAGTTTTGCTTAACCCACCATGGGGGTTTCCTCCCACCAGACTTACAACAGAGGCAGCTGCACCTGGTCTGGCCGCCCAAACTCCTCACAGGCAAAGCGAATAGAGAGAAGCGACTGATGCTTCAGTCAACATCTAAAACAGGCTGGTGGAGACTGTTCCTGCAACAGCCTGATTCTCACTACGCTGAGCAATGTCTCTGACTTAAACACCTGAAGGCAGCACCGAACATCTCCCCTGTGGACAGGACCCATCCACCCATTCGTGAGCCCACCAGGCAGTGCTGGAGGCCATGGGAAGGGTCTCTGCTGCGGTACCTTGGCCAGGCTCATGATGGTGCCCTCTCTCTGGGAGTCCATCTGCAGGGCTCGGTCCATGTCACGCTCCATCCGCTCCTTGCTCAGCTGCTGCCGGGTGTGAAATTCAGCCCACTCAGCCGCCAGCTTCCGTCGCTCCTCTGAGCACTTCTGCATCACCGACTTCTGCTCCTCCAGCAAAGCACTCTGGAGAGGATTGCAAGAGAGGGAGAGACAAAGCACTAAGTCTCATTCGCCGTAGGATTTTTCCCCTTTAACCCACCTCTGCCACCAAACCCCTGGCAACATCCAGAGGTTGGTTCAAGCCCGTAGTGCCTGGCATGAACCCTGCATGGAGAGCTCTGGCCCCACCCTCCTCAGGAACTGGCATGCATCATGCACACGAACTGCAGCCTCTTGCATCTGTGTGCCAGAGGGTTGGTCTGATCGCAATTCATCGTGCAACCCGGTGTGGGACCAGCGAGGCAGAGAGCAGAGGAAGGATGCTGCAGCCCAGCACCCAGCTCTCCTCCACCACACACCGCAGTGCAGCCGTGGTCAGACTCATGTGAAAAGCACCTGGAGATGCCGGCCAACCTCACCTTTGCCCTCTCCAGCTCTGCTCGCTCCATGGAGAGCTGCTGGGTCATGATTCGCCGCTGCTCCTCCAGCGAGTGCTGCAGTGATTCCACTTTGGATTGCTCTGCTGTCGCCCTCCATCGCTCCTGGTCCAGACATAGAGGAGAGACAGATGCCATTCACAGGCTCAAGGCCAGGAACCTCCAGTGGGTAAGACATATGCCCCATACCCAGAGAGGAGGGCTGACCCAGGCAGAGGACACAGCATGGGCTCACCTGCTCCAGCAGCCGAGTCTGCTCGCCCAGCCTGGCCTCCATTTTGGCAATCACCTCCTGGAGACGGCTCCGCTCCTCCTCCATGTCCCTCTGCTGCTGCGATAGCCTGTCCTGGAGCACTGGGAAGAGACAGCAGCAAGACCATTAGCAGCATGAGGTGGGAAACCCCCTCTGTCCACACCATATTCATGGAAAAGCTGCACGCTCATCACCTTCCACACATCCCCAGGATATCAATTTGAAGAGGGAGACCCTGAGGTGTCCAGGGACCAAGGCAGGCAAGGCTTTGCCAGCCTGGCCTCCCCGCTTCTGGCTGACTCAGAGCCCAACTTTCTCCTGTTTTCCGGGTGTCCCCAGCCCCGGCAGGGACCCCACAGCCATTTCGGCACAGGGGAATGGCAGACATACCCTTCAGCTGCTTGTCCCGCTGCCGTGCCCCCATGGCCAGCTCCTGGGAGGTAGTGTGGTGTGTGGCCTCCACCTTGTGCGAGAGGTCATGCAGGTCGCTGGAGAACTTCTCCATCTGCTCGATGACACCATTCAGAGACCTGCGGAGGGGAGCGAGGGGAAAGTCACCCCTGTGGGACATGCTTTGTCTCACCCTGATGGAGAGGGGGACGTGTGGTGGGCCAAAGGCCAGGCAGCCCTGCCCAAATCTTTCTGGGTCATAGCAGAGCAGTAGGAAGACGTAGCTGCTGCTTAGGGGACAACTGATGGATATTAAACAGTTCAGCATCCCCGAAGGCAGAGGGTGGGAGAGGAGATGGCCCCTATTCCTCCTGTGGTCTGAGGCTGGTTCCCTGTAGGACAGGGAACACTGTGGCCAGGGACCAATGTGGGGATATGACATCGGCCATTGGTACCTGGTGTGGGAAGTGGCGCTGGTCACCGCATCGATCTCCTGGTCTTTCAGCCACTTCAGTCGCTGGAGCTGCTCTTCATGGTCTTTGCGCATCTCCTGGACAGACACCCTGCGGGACATGGGGGAAGGAGCCCACCAGGGCCTGTTACAAACTGGTGCTCCCCATGACAGGCACCATGGAAGAGGTTTGGTTGTGGGCTGAGAACCAGCTCCCAGGAGCTGAGCTGGCATGGTGGTCTGTCACAGGGCATCCCACGGACAGGCATCCACATTTGGGATGGACCACATTTGGGGTTAGGGGCTTGTCTAACAAAAACTATTTCCTCATTGATCCAAACTATGTGGACATCAGTGACTCACTGACTTGAATAAAAGGGGTTGGGAGAGATAAAACACTGGGTTCAGCATCTTTCAAAATACAATGCATTCACTCCGAAACGACGTCTCCAGCCAGATCTCCCTGTGCCTACCTGCAAAGCAAATCCCGATTCCAAAAGCCACCAAACTTCCCAGAAACCAGTGTTCTGGAGTCCAATTGCGCCTTTCACTGTGTCCCCATTCCCAGCTCCCTTTGCCAAAAAAGGGGAATGAGCCCCACGTATGTGCCACTTGTGCCACTCTCACCTCTGCAGCTCTCGCAGCCGCTCCAGCTCCAGCGCGCTCTGCTGCTCCAGCGCTGCCAGGCGCTGCTGGTGCTGTGACAGCAGCTCTGCCCGTGCCTGCTCTGCGTCCTGGCTCTGTGACAGCAGCTGAGCTGCCAGCTGCTCCTTCTCCTGACGCAGCCTCTCCTCCCGCTGCCTGTAGGTCTCCTCCAGCACCTTCACCCGGCTCCTGCCCGGAGAGGTCACAGGAAGGAAGAAGTGTTGCTTTCATGGCAATACCCAGCACTCTCCACCCAAAGTGCACATAGGGATTTAAAAGCAGATTGGTGTCGCTGCGCGCATGGGGAAACTGAGGCACAGGGTGCGTCACTCTCCATAGTCTGAGGCCTGAACCCTCCCGATACTGCCCAGTGCAGTGCCCTGGTTGGGGACATGCTGGCAATGGGACTGGCCCCTCCTCGTCACTGTGGGACAGTGTTGATGAGAGTGGACCCCCACCTCGGCTCATCTGTGGGGCTTCTCTCTGCCCCCACCAGGTCCATATCGACATGGCTCTCTGCCTGCCCGCCCCAGGGATGGATTTGGGAAGCACCCCAGCACTCCCACCTCAGGGGTGATAGACAGGGCTGTAGGCAAAGGTGTGACACAGGAAGGGAGCGCAGGCAAGAGCCTGGTACCTGTGGGCGTTCTCAACGAGATCCAGGTCCTCCTGGTGCCGCTGTTGGAGACTCTCCAGCAACAGTTTGTGCTGTGTCTGCTCCAGCTCCAGCATCCGGACCTGCCAGACATCCGGGGAGAAGGTCCTTGTGCCGCCCTGGGGACAGAGCTCCCACAGCAGCACTTGGTGGCAGTAAGCATCTCCGGACAGGGAGGTTTCTCCTCTCCCTTGTCACCCTGGTGCTATTTGGAGCAGATGTGGCCCCTTCTCCTCCCCCCAGGTCACCCGTGGTCCCCCATTCCAGCAGGCGATGGGGCTCACCTGGCTCTCCAGCTCTGCCACACGGGCCTGGGCACTGAGCAGCGCTGCCCGACAGCCTGTCGCATCCTCGTAGAGCAGGGCTGTGGGAGCCCCCAGCCTCCTCTCATGCTGCAAGCCCAGGGCTGGGGACTCTGCCTATAGGGATGGAGAAGATCGAAGCCCTTCAGGATGAGTGGCTTTGCGGCATGGCCATCAGCCCCCAAAGGAAGGCACATGCCTCACCTGCAGCTGTGAGGCAGCCTGGAGATGTGCCCTGGGTGTGGTAACCTGCGGAGACACAGGGATGCTCTCAGGGAGGTAAAGCCCTGGGGAGAACATCTCCTAGCCTGGAAACAGAGACCCATCCCAATCCTACTGTGGTCCCTCCTCCACCCTTCTCCAGCCCAACCCCATTGCTGGCCTGGGTTCCTTCTCCTCAGGTGATGCTCAGCAGCCCCTACTCCAGACACAAGCATGCTGGGCTCTTCCTTCTCTGAAGATGGACTCAAGGATAAGATCATGAGTCCTCTGGGAGTTGGCGTGTGTCCTGCCATGAGGGCAGGGTGAGGAAGCCCAGACAGATGAGAAATGGAGGCTTCAAAAGACCAAACAGGAGCTGCCCTCTCCGTCAGATGTTCTGATTCTCCTTCAGTTGTCTAGAAACAATCTCGGAGCACCTTCACCACCATACTGGGCAAAACCAGCTGAAGAAAACATCCTTTATCAACTGGAGCCTCTGTTGTCTAATTAATACAATATACATGCCTGGGGAACTATGTAAAAGCTGCTCAGTCAATGCAGGGTTGTAAAAACACATGATTTACAAAGCATCCATAGCACATGTGGTTTGGCCTGATAAAAACAACTTATGTCATCTCGGGGCTCTCCAAACACTTTGCCTTCATAAACACAGGCTCCCAGAGATGCAAAGCAGGGCACATCCTTCCTCCTGCCAAGGGAGCACGGACAGCGTTGGATGCCAGCAAGTTGGCAGGGAAGGACTTGTGATCACCACCCTGACCTCACATCTCCTGGGGACATGGGACCAGAAGACCTACCTGAGCGAGCAGGGCAGGGCCCTGCGTCTCCTGCTCTCCTGGTAACAAGGCCGTGGAGACTGAAAATTGAACAAGTCCATGATTCAGACCTTGCAATGGTAACCATCCCATCCCAGAAGGACGAGGGCCTGGGTCTCCTGGGCAGAGCGAGAAGGGTCCTGCTCTGCTCCAGCAGGGCTGGGGGACCCTCTCCACATACTGCTGCCCAAATTGTACAACCACATGAAACGCACCCAGGGCGCTGGCGTCTCTGGAGGGATCCCCCTTCGCAGCCTCCGACGGGTGAGCTGGGGCTCGTTTCGCGGTGCCGAGCCAGGGGACAGGCTGCCTGTGTGGGCACAGAGACACGAGCGATGCACAGCAGTGTCACAGCTCAGGGAGAGGCCCACAGACATTATCCTGCTTGACATTTCCTTAAGTTTACAGCTTGGCTGTTCCACTGTGATCAAACAGGCAAAAGCCTGATGATCCTTCAGAGCCGTTTCCCTCCCAGTTTACACAGGTCCCAGACCAGAATGATCATTGCTGTCTACCAGCTCTCCCCATTCCTCAGTCTCACCCACGGAGCTGCTTTCTGCAGGAAATGTCACCTGTGGCGGATGACTGAAACACAAAGGAGGCCTTACCCAGAGCCATCGGTGCTCGCTGCCTTGTCCTGCAGGGCAGCCGCCTGCTGCGGTGCTCCCGTGGAGCCGGCTGGCTGGCTGCAAGCAAAAAAACATCCTACGTGGAAGAGCCGAGGAGATGATGAAAGACAACATCCTTCCCTCCAACGCCAGTTCCTGCCTTGCAGGTGAAAGCCTCTGTCGCACTCAGCTGCAGCAGGATTCAGCCTTTTGGCTGCAGAAGGAGTAAAGACACCCCAAAACCTCCATCACTGGTGTTTCTTGCTGCATCCACCCCCTTCCCCTGGGAAGCAGCCGCCCCAGTGAACACACCCCTGCCCATGACACACGGCCGTTTGTCTGCAATTCACTCCCGAGTCCCATTCGAACGGCACAAGTCTGAACCTGTGTCCGTGTAAACTCAACTGGAGGAGTTGGTTTGCTTGGAACTAGGAGGAATGAAGGGGAATGAAGTCAGGAACTAGGAGCATGGGGGGAGCTCTGCGGGACCCCAGGCGGTGTGTGCAATTTTGGCCACAACTGGGAGAAGAGCCCAGATGTGTAATGGGACTGTGGGGTGGATCAGTGGGAGAAAGCCCCGTGTTATTACCCCAACCTGAGACAAGACAGTGCTTAAAATTAACTTCTTAAATCTGAGATGAGGGTTCCTGAGGTCCTGCTGGAGTAGCTACACATGGAGCAGACGGGAACCCTGCAGCCATCAACCATGCCTTTACCTGACAGGAGAGTGGGGATCCAGCCCTTTGCCTGGGACCTCTGAGGCCTTGGCACTTCCCTCCCGGGCTTTCGCTTGGGCTTGGGCTTTCTTGCGAGACAAGGCAGCGCTCAGCCAGTTCTCCTCCTCCACTGGGACGGGCTTAGCCGCTGCCTCCTCTACGGCCGTGAGCTGGCTGGTGGGGCTGGGCCCCCCGGCTGCGGCAGGGCTGGGGTAGCTCACAGCTGGACTGGCCTTCACTGGAGACGGCGGCTCCGAATCCATAAAATCCTCATCTTTCAAACCCAGCCAGTCGCCACCAGCCCTTCTGACCCGCACGGGGCTCCGGCTTGCTGGAGGAGGAGGTTTGGAGCATGGCTCTGGTTTCGGTTCGCTGCTGTTCTCGGCTGAAAACCTGCTGCAAGGAGAGGCAGCCACATACCTGCCTGCGAGGGGACCCCGCTTGCTCCACCGCAGGGCCAGCGTGGCTGCAGCAACAGACGCACAGAGCACCATACCTCACAGACTGCCTTCTCGCCGACCGGCCCGCGGGTGTGGAGGCCACTGTGGGCTTGTATGCTCCAAAGACAAAATCCTCCTCGTCCCAGCCCTCTTCCTTCTCTGTTCAGACAAGGAGCCTTGAGTCAGCACCCAGAGGAGCAGCCAGCTACAAAGATACCAGCCCTCCTCCTCCTCCCCTGCAATTCCCACTGGGATTGCTGCCTCTGGGAAAACACAGCTGGAAACATCTTCCCTGGAAACCCGTGAGCAATGTGCCTCCTCAGTGTGGCTGGGAATGGCGCCTTTGTCAGGAATCAGCCCACTTCTGAAGGCAACTGAGTTATGGCTACTCCCAGCCTTCCTCAAGGGCAGAGTGCACCACTTTTGCATTAGCCACCTTTCCCCCTGCACTGACTGAGGGCCCGTTAACAGCCCCGCTCACCACTACAGAGAGAGTATTTCCCCTGCAAGGGCACTAGAAATCAATCTCGCTCTCCCAAGCGAATGCTGTCGCCTCTGCAGACCTTCCTGGTGTCCCTGGCTGTGATCACCTGGCTGCTTTTGGTACTTCTTATCCAGCTGGAACTCCCTGCGCTCTCCCACGCCTGGCTGTTCCAGGATTTTGGCCACGGGGCCTCGTCCCAGCAACTCGTCCAGCTTGGAGCGGGCTGGCCGGAGCTCCTCTCTGTTGGGGATACAGCGGCAGATGAGTTTCTTCAAGAGGCTGGGCTGTTCCTCATCACACAGCCCTGCCAGGGTGCTCTGGCTCTTCCCAGCAAGACAAGGCTGCTCCAGCCCCTTTCTGGGACCCAGAGGCAGAAGCTGCAGCATCCCCCACCCAGCACAGTGGCACCATCTCAACACACAAGCCACCCCCTGCTTTACTCCCACGGCCTCTTCATTGCCCTTACTCTTCTGCCTTCTTTCCCTGCTTCTCATCTCCTTTTGGGCCGTTGCCAAACCCCAGTGCATCCATCAGGTCATCACCATCATCTTCAAATGTGAGCTCCTCTCTCCTCCGGGCTGGGGCCGCAGTGTGTAGGGGCGTCTGGGGTGGGGGTGGCTCTGTGGATGGGATCACACATGGCAGGAGCTTTGATAAGGCCTTTTATTTTTTTCAGAAGAGATCAAAGCAGCCCCATCAGCTCTCATCTCTCAGGACCATTTACAAAGTCATTTTTAAATAACTCTTTTCAGTGAACAAATCTCACAGCAAGGACAAAGTGGCAGCGCACTACTGCCTGGTCTGTGGCCACTCATCCACTGACGGGACATTGCTGGGCGTCACTAACTGGATGACACCAGGAGCTTTTTTAGCTTTGCAAGTTTCCAATCAGCAAATTCCTGCCCCTCTTCATCCAAAGACCCTGCTCCACCAATGCACCTTAGCCCTTGCCCTAATCCACCAGCTGCTACTTGTGTCCAGAGTGGATTTACTGGGGTGAAAGGTGATTTTAAGGGACTATCAGACCCATTAGCATCCCTGCCGCAGGAGCAAGAGGGATGAGTGCCTGTAACACAGCCACAGTGCAGCTGGATCCCACCCACAGATGCCCCAACTGTGGTTTGGTGTGGACCGGTGATGCTCTCAGCCACCCAAATCCTCACCCAGCAAACTTGTTCTCGTTTGGCAACGTGCAGAACAGGCTGGCTGAGCTCAAAGATAAGATCTGAGCCTCCGTTCCCGGAAAGGAAAGGTCAGCCTGTAACCTGTGGCGCACCGGAAATATCAAGCACTCGGTGAGCTGTGTCATAGTTAACCCCGGTACCGAGTTGCTGTATAAATGACCCTACTGGTTAATAAGAGATGGGACTAGGTGGCTTTCAATTTAATCAGTTTGGATCTCACACAAACTAATCCAGGCTGCTGATTCATTTAATACAAGGAGGATGCATCGAGCAACCCTGCTTACCTTTCTCTTTGCTCCGTTCTGTTTTTTTCTCAGAGCTGCTTTTAGCGCCTGTTGGAGCTGGCTTCTTGTGAGCGTCCTGCTCCTCATCAGACAAAAGCCCTGCCAAAGGATCGTCTAAATCTGGGAATTACCCCATAGGGGCAAGAAAGGAGAATAATAATAGAAAAAACAAACAAACACACACAACATTATTTAGAAGAACAGTTCTGCACTAAGCCAAGCACTATCCCCCACATGTGCACAAGGGGACAGGAGACCGTATCTGCCCATGAATGAAGGTTCTGCAGAGACCTGGGATACCCTGAATCTCCCTGAACTTTAAACACTCAAGAATTATGTTTCTGTTCAGTTTTTCCACAATTTCTTTCTCCTAGAAGAAAATAACTCAAAATTTGGGTGCTTTAACGCTTGAACACTGTTTAGGCAAAGTCACCTAAAGTGCCTTAGTGATTTTAACAGATGCTGATCTTGGTTAAAGCACAGGCTTTGACAACCAGATCTCAGCTGTGCCAGGAAACCGCCCCCCCTGTTTGGAAGCTGGACAGAATCCCCCCTGACACAAGGGCTCCCAAGTGTAACAGACAGTCATTAAAAACCAAAGCACACATGAAAATGGAAATGTCCCCAGAAATCGTCTCCCAGACCCGTCCTGTGGAGGGCCTCAAACTGTAGTTTTTTTTTTGCTTTGGTCACCTCGGAAGGATTGGATTTGCAACAGCATCGTAAGGGTGAAGGACTTTGTACCTCATTAACCAGCCAAGCCTTCAGTTAACAGAAGGGGCAAACGATGGGCAAAGAGCAAGGGCAGAGTCCTCAGCTGCCCCCGTGCATCTATGTGCTGAAGTGAAGCAACATCCTACCTTCAAAGTTAAATTTCTTGTACTGTCGGGCAGCAGGGGGGGATGCGAGTGGCTTCTTCTCCATCAGAGGTGCAGATTCTCCTATAAAGAGAGGCTACAGCTCTCAGAGACAAGGTGCCGCAGAGATGCCCCTCTCCCACCCTGGCTGAAGGTCACTTTTCTGGCGGCAGCCCCCCAAAAGCACAGATTGTGACACACAGTCCCCCTGCAGCCCTACGGGGTGAGAATCTCTCTGGAGGGGTCTCCGTGCAGGCAGAAAAGGAGAAAAGGGCCTGTGAAAGAGCAGGACAGTTTGGGGACTGGCATGTCTTTAATGCACCCCCTCTGTTTCTCCCTCCGCGCAGATCAGGCAGATCCCTGGTCTTTGACCTGCACCAGGGAACGACCAAATTGTGTTTGGTGGGAGGCGGCAGCGTGGCCGTTGTTGGTGCTGATGTCAGTGATGTTACCACACCACGACGAGAGGCTGGGACGGGGATCTCCCAAGGGAGAACACATGGCCAGAATAACACTCTGTGTCTGGGACAGCCCCAAGAAAGAACCAGGAAAAGCATTTTAGGGCACAAATCCACTTTTTGTTCCCTATCCCGGAAAAAAATACCTGCTCATTTGGAACCAGGCTATGAAAAGAAGAGCAGAATCTCCTTTTTTACCTTTCTTGGGGGATAGCAGCTTCTCTGCGGTCTTCACTGTTCCTCCCGAGGAGTCAAGTTTCCCAGGACCTTTCACAGTTGTCTTCCCTGGCCCAGAACTGGGTTTCGATATTCCCAGGAGATCAGCTTCCATATCATCCATGTCCTGGAAAGCAAAAGGATGAGGACCGGGGAAGGGTGAGTGCTGCTAATGCCTCAGTGCTTCTCGCTTTGGAGGCTGGTGCCGGAGGCCATGGCACAGTGCATGTGGGGCTGAGACGGAGGATATTTATGCACTTACCTTCAGGGTCTGCAGCAGAGCTTGTGGGTCTGTGTCAGAAGCACTGGATCCCTGCATGCCAAGGAGGGCAGAGATCAGAGACAAGCAGAATTTGGAAACTCCTCACCCCTTGCTTCCACATTCTGGCCCCTGGTTTTCCTCATTTTATGGAATGGAAGAATTCCACGCCCAAGTCCTCCTGGTGTCCCCCTCACTGGAAACCCCCTGTGCGTTGACTCCTCTCCTGACATCCTGCTGCCTCTGGGAAAAGTGTCAGGAACACTGAGGGCATCACTTTGGGTAAGGGCCCTTCCTACGACACTTTATCCGAAGCGCACCCAGGAAGGCTGCAACACAACATGCCCCCCTGGCTTTGCTCCATCTCATCCACGGCACCTGAGAGCCCTTCTCCCACCACCCACCCACTCCCCTGTCCTGCCTTCCCCACCCCACAGTGGCACCGGAGAGGGGTTACCTCTTCAGCCAAACTTCACAGCTCACCCCTGATATCCCACCGCTGACTTGGATGGGGCGACACCAGGGGCAAGCCCGGCTCGGCTCAGCCCCAGCCCTCAGGACACCCAGGCTCTCTCCCAAAATTTGGGCTCACCTCTGTGGCTTTGATGTCCTCTGCGGGGAGTTTGCTGAAGAAATCATCCTCTAGAAAGGACCTGTGACAAAAGCGGGGGGTTAGCAGCACCACAGGTGAGCTCAGCAAGGGTGCAGGGAGACACAGCGGTGGGAGGAGAAGGCGACCACACGGGCACACCACGGCAGCCATATCATACAACACAGAAAATGAGACTAAAATAGCACTGGGATAAAAGATGGTAGTGCTGGGACTGCTATATTTAAGCAAGCAACTGTTATAAGGGAGATTTACAGAAGATATACAGGGCTGGAAGCACCCAACTCTTGCTGGAAAGCTTCAGGCTCTGGGCTCCCTGTTCCCAAAGGCATCGCAGGTAACTCGCCTTCCCGGGCGGTTGCTACGGGGGCAGGGAGCGAGGTGGAGAAGCCAAGAATGGGGCAGGACAGAAGGACTTGGGGAGTACAGAGACATCTCCAGGCGAGAGGGGCTGTGTCTGAAAGGCACTCACTTCTTGCTGGCCTGCAAGCTGGTGCCCCGGGCTCTCCCACTGCTGCTCCCGGCCGGCTGGGAAGCTGTGGCAGATTTAACAGGGATTTCATCTGGAAACAAGACAGGGAGAGATTAGGATGATGGACATGGGCATATTCCTGGCCTAGGCACTCCAAAGGGGGATTTGCTGTCTTCTCATAGACCACAGAGGCTTTTAATCAGAGAAGAACTTCACTTCGCTTCCCCAAACCGATGTCCAACCTATCCAGTGGCCTCTGGCTTTGGGAAACTCTGCTTTCCCTCTGCTCCCTACTTTATCCCCCCTCACAACTGGAGCCCCTTGAAGACCAGTGGCTGTAGCACCAGCACCTCCTGCCCCCAGGAAGGAAGGAAGACTACCAGGATGCTGCCCTTTCAGCTGCAAAGAAGCTTCATTTTACCATCGTATCCCAGGAGGTCACCAAGCACATCATCAATAGAGCCTGAAACAAGACAAATTAAAGGTGTTGAGGCAGGTGACGTCCCCAGGCAGGTGTAGAAAGCTCCCAGTTTCAACACAGCTTGCTCTTTTGAAATCCCCCGAGAATAAAGGTTTGGTCTCAAGCATCATCAGCGTAAGGCCTTCCTTGCTGGCCTAGAGAGAACTGCCAGGACTTGATCCAGTATTTTGTGAATAAAAGATTTGGCTTCACTTAGTCAGAAATAGGTTATCTTTATCAAGTGAGCCAGATGCTTTCTATTCTGTTAGTCACTGGCCACAAGCAGCACTTAATCTGTGAGCTCTCACCCTGTGGTATCTCAGAGCCCCTGGGCACCCCCAAAAGCACTGCTTCAGTACCAGGGTAGACAGGTGTTCAGTAAATACATATATTCTCCCTTGGATTTGGAAAAACCCACAAGAAAGGAATGTAGGACCCCAATAAACAAATCTACTTGACGTGAGAGGCAGGTGAATACCTCCAGTTCAGGAACGACACGATGCACTCAACTGCATCTTTCAAACAAGGACCATGAAACATTTCAGCAGCCAGGACTGCCACCTGATCCCTGTGTCCCCTCTCCTCGGTCCCACACCTTCCCAGACACCTACAGACAGTGAAAGGAAAGCACAGGAGCGTACACACCTCTTAAACTTTTCTTGGGTTTTGTAGCCTATGGAGAAAGACAAATTCCATCGTTAGAAAACAAAGCAAGTCCAACCTGGACTTTCTCAAAGCACTAAAGCCAGAGGCAGGTTTCTCCAGCGAATCCCACAAGCAACAGCGAAGCCCTCCTCCTGCCCACGGTGTTTGGGAAATGGCATGTGAAACACAGGGGAACCACAGAGATATTTACCACTCTTGAGACACCAGTGAGCACATCCCCCTCAGCTGCCAGCTGGGCAGAAGCCTCCAGCCTTTGGGACCACTTCTGCCTTCCAAACAGAGGTGCCAGAGCATCAAATTTGGATTTCCCAGGCCTGCCTTTGTACCATACCACACTCACCATCGCAGGATCACAGCCTTCCCCTGCTCCAGCAAGTCCGTTTACAGATTCATCCAATCTCCACCTCCACGTTGTGGGGGGATCTAATGCTGTTGGTCACATCCACAGCAACCTCCTACCTGCGGGGAGAGGAGGATTTCCCAATTTGCTGTTAAACAAACTTCCTTCTCCTGCTCGGGGCCCCTCTGCAGCCCGCCAGGCTGGCTCCGTGCTGCTCGGACCTCTCCAAGCCACTGTAAACAGTGCTCAATCTCAGTCTTCAAAACAACCCCCTTATTCCCCAAACCAGTCTTTAGCTTCTGCAGCAGCTTCCGTGAGGAACGTCACACCGACGCCAAGGAATCGCTCTGCAAAATCACCCAAGAGGGAGCAAATGCCACCCGCCCTGCCCCAGGCATCCTGACCCAAGCAGAGAGCCCACGGGGTGGCTCCTGCTCTGCCCAAAGCCTGGAGAACACCCCAGGGGCCCGGGGCTGGGGAGGGAAGAGGGGAAGGAAGGAAGGAAGGAAACCTCATCTCTTTGGGTCTGGAGCACCCGGGGGGATCTTGAACAGGCAGGATGGCTGCGGGGGCCACACAGAAAACAAAGAGGTGCTGGAGATGAGGGGTGCACACTCCTCTCTGGGTGCGAGCAGGATAGAATCATAGAATTGTCTGGGTTGGAAGGGACCTTTAAGATCATTGAGTCCAACCATTAACCCAACACCGCCAAAGCCACCACTAAACCATGTCCCTCAGCACCACATTGACCTGTCTTTTAAATACCTCCAGGGATCATGATTCCACCACTTCCCTGGGCAGCCTGTCCCAATGCTTGATAACCCTTTTGGTGAAGAAATTTTTCCTAATATCCATCCTAAACCTGCCCTGGCACAACTTGAGGCCATTTCCCCTTTCCTATTGCATGTTCCTTGGGAGAAGTGACCGACCCCCCCCTTGCTACACCCCCCTTTCAGTAGAGAGGGAGAAGGTCTCCCCTCAGCCCCCTTTCCTCCAGGCTGAACATCCCCAGCTCCCTCAGCCGCTCCTCACAAGACTCATGCTCCAGACCCCTCACCAGCTCCATTGCCCTTCTCTGGACCCGCTCCAGCCACCTCAATGTCTTTCTTGGAGCGAGGGGCCCAAAATCTGACACAGCACGCGAGGTGGTGCCTCACCAGTGCCGAGGACAGGGGGGCGATCACTTCCTAGGATGAAAGGAGCCCCCCCAGGTTTCCCACCAGCAAGGACTCCGCCTCCTTGCATCCCGTTGCCATGGCAGCCGGCGCCCTCCTGGCCCACAGCATCCCGGTCCCCCTGCTCGCAGCATCCCAGCCCGCAGCTTCCCGTACCCGCACCGCCGCCGCCAGCTCCCGTCCGCAGCATCCCCCGCCCGCAGCACCCCGGGGAAGCCGCAGGCCCCGGCTCCCCCCGCCCCGTCCGGCCCCGGGAAGTGCCGCCCTTCCCTTCCCTTCCCTTCCTTTCGCGGGACGATGGGAAATGTAGTCCCCGCCGGGCTCGGGGGAGGGCCCGCAACCACAGCCCCCGGAGCTGGGGTGGGGCGAGGTGCCCGGGGGCTGCAGCACCCTCCCGGTCACCCTGAACCCCCGTCCCGGGCAGGGGGAGCTTGGGAGCAGCAGCGGGATCGTCCCCTTTCCCCACGGGGCCTCGGGAGCCTGAGGACACCCCGGGGGAGAGGGGTTTTGCTGCCCCCAAGATCACAGAATGGTTCGGGTTGGAAGGGACCCTAAAGCTCACCCAGTGCCACCCCCTGCCCTGGGCAGGGACACCTCCCACCAGCCCAGGTTGCTCCAAGCCCCGTCCAGCCTGGCCTTGAACCCCTCCAGGGATGGGGCAGCCACAGCTTCTCTGGGCAGCCTGGGCCAGGGGCTCACCACCCTCACAGGAGAGAGCTTCTTCCTCAGATCTCATCTAAATCTCCCCTCTTCCAGTTCAAAACCTTTCCACCCTCATCACTCCCCTCCCTGATGCAGAGTCCCTCCCCTCCCAAGGGAGTAGAAGGGGCTCTAAGGTCTCCCCAGAACTTTCTCTAATCCAGGCTAAACCCCCCCAACTCTCTCAGCCTTTCCTCATAGCAGAGGGGCTCCAGCCTTCAGAGCGCCTTTGTGGCCCCCTCTGGACCCACTCCAACAGATCTGTGTCTTTCCAGAGCCAAGGGCTCCAGTACTGGACACAGCACTCCAGGTAGGGTCTCAGCAAAGCACAGTAGAGGGTCAAAATCACCTCCCTCAACCAACACCTTTGAAGATGTACCTTCAAAGACAGCAGGCTGGCTTTGGCAGAAGCAATCAGCCCCACTGGGTTTTAAAGTCCTGTCTTGGTGTTTAATTGATAAAGAGTAATCAGAGTCCTTTTGAGAAACAGACCACTCACTTCAGTAGTCCAAGAACAGTGTAGCTCACAAGTGCCACGGCTTGACACTGAAACCGCTTATACTCAAGCAGAAGAAGCTCACCACTTGTGGAAACGGTACCACCACATTTTGTCAAAAGATGGAGGAGTCCTAATAAGGATGCAGGGCCATTTGACAGAGTTTAAATGCCACTTGCTGACCATGAGACACATAAGGCATCCCAGGTTGTGGCATTCGGGTCTCACCACGAACAGCAGCAAGATGAACAAGTGTACAACATCCTCACCAATGGCAAGGAAGCACAGGATTTGCCGTTACATCACCATCTACTCCAAAAAAACCCCAGAAAACAGGGGGAAACAATTTTAAAGAAACAGCTGCCATGAATTAAAGCTGCTGCTGCCAAGCACTATTGTTAAATCTTTGCTGTTGGCAGGGATCAGCTTTCGCTGGCCTATGAGCCACAATAATCCCGAGCAATGTGCCACAGGCAGCCTTCCTCTCCGCCAGTTCTGTTTTCTCCTGTGGTCAGGAGCAGCAGTGGTGGCAAAGGCAGCTGTTGGACTGGGCTGGCTGCCCTGGAATGCTGCAGAGCAAAGCCAGAAAGGTCAGACTAGAAAGACGACAAATAAAATCCAACTAATTTAAAGTCTTTTGAATACTTCGTTCTACCTCACCCATTACTTTAAATGAGATCCAGTGAAAGCAATGCATGAAAAGAAAGACATTTTGTCTGAAAACACATTTCTGTAATTTATTAAATCTGTACATAGTTAGCTAGTACTGTTCTCATTAACATATTTTGAACCTGCACCTCTGTCATCCCTCCCCAGGCCAGCAATCTCTCAATAAAGGGAAGGCAAAGCCCTTTGCCTCCTTGGGTATCCTGAACAGCGGTGGTTCCATTCCACCTGAAAGACTCAGCAGCCAAAGGGCAAGTTTGATCATTTTATTTAAAATTAAACATTTCTTTCTGTTCAGCTACTGCATGTGGAGCCAAACATCGTGCCTGATCATTGTTAGCGCCAGGAAAAAACACTCATCCATGAAAACTGATCCAAAATTAGAGACTAACAGATACCAAAGCTGTCAGACAACCAGCTTCTCAGATGTTGCCTCACTGCAGGATTTGGGTTTATGCTGAAGCTTTTTACCATCTTAAGCTCAAAGTTGCTCTTATCTGTTGTGAAGAGAGGTTTATTGTTACTGGACAGTTATTGGTGTTGAAAAACAGCAATGATTTTGCTTAGTTGTAGTTGCACTGATTTCACTGGGCATCAGGAGGTTCTGTTAAAAGCTAAATCTTTCACCTGTTAAATCCAGACAGCACCGGGCAAGTCCCAAGTCAATATAAAACCAAACTTAAGCAAATCAGAGAAAGCTCCTTGGAAATGCATGGGCAGGAAAAAAAACAAACCACCATCTGGACACTTCACTTGGGATTGTCATTTTCTTGAAGAATGCCTTTAAAAAACAGAAGAACATCCCAGAACAATCTGAAGACCTAAGGACCATGGGTCAATTGATTTCTGCCCTCAAATACTGGCTTCATCATTCCAGGTCAAATTTGCAGTAGGAAACCCCACTACCTGTGGTTTTTCACATCAAATCACCATAATTAACATTTGTAAAGTGCTTTGAGATAGTGCTACAAAAATGCTAACACTTAAGGGCAGAACAGCTAGTACCAGCACCTAGCTGACTACTACTACTTGTTTTTTGTTTTGTTTTTTTTTTTTTTTTTCCCCTCAGAGCAGCATCGCTATGTTCTTTTAACTTCCTATTAACGAAGAGTAAGGTGCCAGTGTTGGAGCTGGCACAGAGGCAAAGGGAGTTTCTGCAGGGCAGTGAAAGAAGGATGTATTGGAAAACATGAAGATGTCTCCTGGAAAGAAGAATGAAGCAGAGCTCCAGAGAAGGATGGGTGTTTGCTTCCCAGCCAGATCAGGAAAGTAGTGCCACGTAGAGATTCACAGGCACAAAACTACGCAGGAGGCTTTAGACAGCATAAATATTTGCCAAACAAGGAGAGAGGTGGTGCTAATCTTACAAAAAATAATAATAATAAATCAAGACATTGATGCTTTTTGAGGGGAGAACATAACTGCTCATTAGAAGCTATTGCCTGAGGGCTGTTAACTACTTAGTAGTAAATTCCTGCTACCTTTCCAGTTGACAGTAACTTCACTCTAGTTAGCAGCTTCACAAAAGCAATCCTTGTGTGAATCCATAAAGCTCTCCCAGATTTTTTAAAAGGTTAATTTTACCATTATAATTGCACTTTAAAACCAGGCATCAATCCCTACGCACTCTCCCCAGACACCTCCTCAATTTATACAAGTGGAAAGAAAGGCTACAATTATTCACTGTCCTACTGCTAACAGGATTTGAAAGGTTTGATTTAGGTGCCTGATGAAAGGATGCTAACACCCAGTTTTCAGGTCAGGAAAAGTGTGCTTTTAAAAAAAACAAACAAAACAAAACAAAACCCCCAAACAAAACAAAACCAGGAGGCTTCACAGCTTGGCTTGCATCGGCTTCAGGTGTTTGTGGAAAGACTCATGAACCTGTAAAAGGACAAGATGGTGGTTACAACAAGGTCAGGCCTGAGTTTTAGAACAGTTTTAGCTCATTACCTCCTGCAGTATGGTTTTATACTATGGAAACTTGAATCAGAGGCACTTTGGAGATCTAAGAACAGCCAGCTAAGTCCTGTATTTGAGTGTCTATATGACACAAAGGATGAAAATGTAGGCCAAAACAATTTGGCTTCCTCACTACCTTTCTTGTAAGAAAAAAAGAATGCAAGACTTCTTATATCCATGCAGACAATTCTTTGGCATTTTAAGTCAAAGAGAACTGGCAGAGGTCTCCTAAGGGAACTGTAATGAAGCTCCTAAGCCCCACTGACTTCAGAAGCACAAAAAAATTGAGCAAGTTCTGGTGGTATTTAACTACAGTCATAGTCTCTGGCAGCCCATCACAGGAGAGAGTCTGTCCAAATCAAATAAAGGCAGTAAAGATAATAACAAAGGCACTGAGACAGGCTTTAGCGTTCTGTTTTGGCTGATGGAAAGAGGGACGCTGACTCTTCTCAGATCAGTTTCTTTTATTAGCTCAGCTGTAGCTACAGCCTTAGGGCAGATATGCAACACCTGACACTTAAGTACTACAGGAGAGCAATTTATTTTCTTCTCCAGTCACTGCTAATGCTTGAAGGCACTGAAAGATTTGTCAGAAAACAGGTAAGGCTACTTTCACTGAGCAGAATTAACAGCAAGTGATAACTTCTTTTAAATCCAATGAGATTATTCAGTCATTTCTCTAGGGGAGAGTATGACTTCCTTCCTCAACTGAGGAACTCGGAAGTATCCCATAGGGATGCATGCGACACATGGGAAAGCATGCTGAAAGCAGAGGAACAGAAGCAGGTTCCTAGTTCTGGTCCATTACCACTAGTGACTCTTCTCCCTCCTTCATCGACTACATGCAGAGATCACTGGATCAAAATTAAAAAACCCTAAATTCAGCTATTTCTCTGGACACATGCGACCTAAAGATGAAAAAATAAAGTTTCTTTACCTCTGTTTTGTTCAATGGGGATTTCTTTGCCCACTCAAACATGTTCTCGTAGACGTTGCCATCGTATCGGCCAAGCACAGATCCAAGATGAACGTCATGAAAGTCAAAGGAATCTACCAGTGCCACTGCGTTGCGACGAATTATAGCCAAGAGCTCTTTCACGCGCTGGTTCACTTGAGTAATTTGGGCATCGCTCAGAATACCCGCCTTGGGGAAAAAAGAGATTATCAGAAGAGTATGCAAGTCGCAAGAACCTTCCCCTCCCCTACGGTCTAACACAGGTCAGCCTTCCCTCATCAAAAACGCAGCAGCTCACAAAACATTAGAGGTTTTTTTTCTTAGTGTTAAGTAATCAGTTTGGCAATTTGCCGTAGTCTACAAGCAAAAGCAGGTGCCTAGCATAGCCCACTGTACTGCTCAGCTATTTCACCTTTGGTGGGAGACTCATTCTTTGGAGTACCTGCATGTTAACTTCAGTAGCAGGTTTTCTTGAAGAATGTGCACATGTGTATATCAAATTCCTCATTTCAGGGAACTTTTTAATAAGTAGAAAGAGGAAAATGGGAAGACAAAACATAGCACATCTGCCTGAAGACAAAATAAAACACTACTGCACAAATACATTCTCAAACGGAAAGAGTGAAAAGAGGAAAAGAAACACCTGACAATTTAAACCCATTCACTAAAGGATGGGTTAAGACTTGGAGTATAATATGCCCCTTTTGTGCACTAATTTACAAATTCATATGGCTCTCAGAACATGTCTAACTTACATCTCCTTTATTAACTCCTTGGTTTTTTAACATACAACACCTGGTCACCAACTGGAAAACATTTAATCTAACCTAGAGAGATGCCACGTTACTATTTATCATCCAACTCTGCTTCTGGCAGATCACAAGGGAAACCCGACAAGAGCCCTCCCTCAGACCTGCACTGCTAATGGCCTTCCGGAAATCAACTGTCAAGACCTTATGCCTAAACATTTGTGCAACTCGGCATTTAAAGCCTCTTTGCAAACAGCAATTCTGGCTCTAGAGACTTAAAGTGTTGGAGAAAGACACCAACCTGCAGGAAATCCCCTGTGTTCTTACTGATCCCGTACAGTGCATACAGGAGACACAGCTCAGTCAGGACAGCACGAACAGCTGCATTACTGATCTCAGACAGCTTGGCTGTGAAAAGCTTCACTATCACATAGTGACAGTGTGCCTACGAGAAATGAAAGAAAGATGAATCTGGTTCATAAAGAAATATGCTGTAGGAGCATCTCTTCATCAGGCATATCACTGACCTCAGATGCTCGCACAAGATCAACAGAAGTTCTGTTCCAGGCGTCCTCCTTGCTCCTTCTGTGGTTCAGTTCAGCTTGCAAATTCTTTGCTGCAGCTTCTACAAGTCTATTTCATAAAAGAAAGAAAACCAGGTTATGCACATTAACAAGATTATGTACACTGAATTCCTACGAGAAGACCTCAGAGGTCGCGTGCCACGACTGAATACATTATCTGGAGTGAGCAGTTGTGGCTCTAAACCCCTGTCCTCACTGCTGCAGCTAGAACACAGCTACAGAGGAGCAAGATGACATTTCACAGCACACATGTGGTGCTTGAACACTTACTCATATATAGGTATCTATTCTACTCCCACACTTCCTTCACAACAGGCTTTAATATCAGGATTGTTTCTCTCTAGATAGATCTCTGAGCAGTTTGAACAATGTTGGTATTTATATGCTCAAGGGTACTTTACATTCAAATAAGATATTTCAAAATGGAACAGAGTAACTAGGCTATGCGTAGGCTGTATGTAGCCTCTTGTAACCTCAAAGCGCTTAACACTGACCCAATCTTGTAAAGCGCGTCACTTCTTGAAAGCAACATGTGGAGCAAAGCTTTATAAACCACAGCTCGAGAATCTAACATTAACACGGCAGCACATCGCTACCATCTCCCAAGACACGCAATTTTATTGGTGCTTGGCTCAGTCTACTAAGTGTGAACTCACCGGGCAGCACGTGCTTTGTAGGCCTCTACCAAGCTGACTGGATCATTGATCCGCACAGTCACAGTTCTAGCAGCCACGTGCTGTGGCTGAATGCGTTGCCTGGAGAGATCGTTAAGGTAGGACACCATGCCAGTAACCCGCTGCCCAGAACTAACTTGGGTGTAGCTTTTGACAAGGAACCTGAAAAGCAGAGACAACAAATAGCAACTCTTACTCATGAGTTGTTTGAATGAAGAGAAGTCATCTCACCTAGGGTCAGACTAGCAAATAGCTGTAGGCATATACTTTTCTGTCAAAAATAGGGCAAGGCACAGAAACACGAGACCAGTTTCATGGTAATACAGGATACTCTTCTGCCCATCACTTCAGCTACAAAGATCATAATGGCAAGGCGAGGCTGTCTCTGGACAGAAACTACCATACCTTGCGGTCTGCAGCATCATGACTGTGTTTTCTCCCTCATAGGTGCAGGATGGGGTGAACGTGACATAGATGTCAGGAATGCCACTGCAGCGAGAGTAGCCATGCCCACCACATGCCATCCGACATTCTTCAATACCAGCATTGGCAGTCCAGGAAGTGAATGCCTTCAGCCCTGCTGTCAGTGCATGGAGCTGACGGACAAAAGCAAAGCCAGTTTAGATTTTTTATTTTCCATTCTCAGCTTGCAAACATTCATGCCAAGTACTGCAGCTCCCAGAAGGAAGAGTCAAGACAATCCTTCCAGTGCCCCACAGGGTCCTGTTTTTCTTGTAAGGACTCTTTCGCAAGCCAAACTATTTATATGAAAGCCTCTATACATGTAAAGATTTCAGTACCACATCCTTTCTGTCTCTACGAGTTATGTCCAAGACAGTTTTCAATTGCCTATCGCCACATTACATTCTCAGACAAAATCCCTAACTGAAAACTGACATTTTACAACCCTAATCCCTCAAGAATAGTACCAGTATCTCCGATCAACACACCAGTTCTACCCTAGTGACTTGGAAGAACAATCAAGAAGCTACAGCACAAGCATAAGACCAGTCTTAACTCCACTCCCATGCGATACACCATCATTTCTGGAAAGTCACCTTTTTAAAAAAATATATTCAGAGTAGCTTTCTCACTGTGCATTACTCCCTCTTTTTTTTCTTTTAAAGGGTTGCTAAATGAATAGTGTAAATAAAGAAATAAAAGTCACCAGCACATACTGGGCTTGGAATCTCTGAATCTAAAGAATTAGAAGACGTCTCATAAGTGAAAGCCAGAAAGGCTTGATGCCTTTCCTCCCACGCTGTAAAGAAACCTTACATAAAACCAGAGGACACAGTACCTCTGGCAGCTCACTCAGATCTCCTTCATTGATGTCTCCACTGATACGACGATAGGTGTCTTTTATATAGGCTCCCACAAAGTGAAAAGCATATGCTGCTGCCAGGAGAGGAAACAGTTTGTATTGTTGGGTCTGATAATCCAAGATCTGGGGTTCTGGTTCCCTAGAGCAAAATACAGATGAGTTAGCATGCCAGTGGCTAGCAAATACTAGCCAAACTCCAAACGACGTCAAGCACAGTCCCTCTTCCCTCCAGTATTTGGGAATTTTCCCTCAGCACTTAGGCTGCTCTTTTATTTCACTGCACTTACCCTGGCTTTAGCTCAGACTGGTGTCTCACTGCACTATAGCGGATGGCAATGGTACAAGCCCTGGACAGGGAGCGAGCTGAATCGCCTACAATGAGTGATCGGATGAACACCATGGTCCCATAGGTTAGTTTGTCACTAAGTGGTTTCACATAGGTGCCATCTGGTTCAACCTATCGGAAAAAAAACACAAAATATCCTGTTGATTTTTATGGTTTCCTCCCATTTACATGTTCACATCTCAAGCTCTAAACTCATCAGGTAGCACTTACAAGCAAACTACACTCTTGCTGGCACAACATTCAACCACACAAGCACATTGGAAGTGTCCATTTCTAACAGCAGCATGTGCTGAAATTCACTGCTTTACCTGGGCATATTTCATGAGCATGTTCTCCCGAGGAATTCTGAAGTTGTCCATTTTCAGGTAACCATTATCCATTTCATCATAACCAAATTTTGGCCCAATGTCACCCACTGTAATACCTGCCACAGACAGACAGAGACACTTGCATTAAGACAAAGGAACTAAACACCATATGAGAGGTTCAAGCCTTCCCCTCCAAGACTGTTTAGTTTTCTAGCAAGTACTGGCATTGTTAAGAGTAACAGCTAATGACCTTAATCTCTTTGATGGAAAAGTGGACATCAAAACATGGGGATCTTCATAATTCACATGCAGTCCTACTATCCAGTCACTGGGGGAACCGCATCTAAAGATCATCCAGCTCACTTCTAGCTAGAGAACAGTGAAACGTATTCCGTCCCTTTCAGAAAGTAGGACATGCTGCCTCAGAGAACGCATAGCTAAGAAACACTGGGACAGAATCAAATCCCAAACTAACCTTCACATTGAAGGTGTGACATGCAAGATGACTCAGTGGTAATTCAGTTATAAGAAAGACTCTTTTAAGCCCTGTGGCCTACCACCTACTCACTGAAATCAGCTAGTGAAATAACTCATGTACATTAACAAGTCACATGCAGCTGTATATAGCTGGAGAGAAACAGATCTAACATATTCCATGAGTGCTAAACCTTTAACATCAATTTTTACCTGGCAAAGGTTCATGGGTGCCCAGCTGCCGTATGGGAACAATGAAGGCATGCAGCCCTTTGCACTGGCCCTGAGTGTAAAGCTGAGCCAGAACAATGGCATGGTTCGACGTCTTTCCAACTGCAAAAGGAGTACGAATCAGAAGGAAAAAAACCAAAACACTCAACATACTTATATACAGAGTCTCTTTCCATAAAGCAGGATCTGAGATTACCTTAACCACATCATGTGTTAGAAAACCAGGTTTACAACACTGGTTATCAACCGAATTCTACAGCTAGACAAACAATGTTGCTCAAGTCAATGAAAGGTACACAATACGATTCTCTTGACTATACAATACCAAGTCCTTGGCAAACCTGCCAGTGGAGCTGAAGGAATTATAAAGATTTTAATAGAACTGATCAAAAATTACACCAAATCCATAGTGTGAATGATTCTGAGAAACAATTCAGAGCATACAGATAATCCAAAGTTGTAGCAGGCTCTGGCAAGTCTGTTACTTGTTATGCAAGAGTAGCTCCCTCTCCGCCAGCTCTTTGGATCAACTTTCAATCATCATTTTGTAGATATAATACACATGACATCACCTCCCTAAGTTTTTTCATACATCTTCCAAATTTAGACACACAGTGATGCACTTACGTCCACCTGGCCACCACTTAATGGAGGTCACAGTGGGGCTGTTGAGGATGAACTCCTGGGTAGCGGGGTCATAAGTAGCTGTAGTTTCCAGACCCCGAAGATGAGTTCCTGAAAATAAGCAAACACATTGTTTTCGCAGAAAGTCAGTTACAAAACAGAGACAAGGACAGAACTGGACAATGGAAAGTTGAACTCCAGTAGTAATGTACAAATTTTAATTTTTCTTTTTTTAAAGGACTAAATATCAGCCAATTAAGGAAGAACAAGCAAGAGTCAGACCATATTCTGGGACCTGAAGCCAATTTGCAGAAGAGACAGTGGTTGGTTTTTTTTCCCCAGTGGTCTAAGGCTAGTTTTCCAAGCACCTCCAATCTGACACCTTTTGGCTATTACACACCAGAAGCCCTTTCTCAGTTAAAAAGGTCCACAAAAACACGCTCACCTGGATTTCGCTAAAACTGCGATCTGATTACACTGCAAACTAAAAATCATACACTTTTCAGCCACAAGATGAAATAAGTGGTGCCCATCATCTCTTCATTCCCTCATCAGGCCTACATCCTCCTCACTTGATGGAGCAGTTTCCCCCAAACGAGATCATCCATAGCTCCAAGACAGCAAGTAACGGCATATATATGCTAGGGTACTGATGCAGGTAGATGAAGAGACTGCAAAAAGGTGAAGATAACAATTCCAGGAACAGTCTTTGTCTTCTGCCCCCAACTCTTTACTTCACACACACCTGTCTCAGCAGTGGCATTGTCCCTGCATGTGTAAAAAAAAAATAAAAATCACTGTGCCTATTTGCTTGAACTAGACAAGCTGCGAACACTCCCGATACTCTGGACTGACCGAGAGAGAGCCAGTGACCCTACTCAAGAGCTTCAGCACGAAAAATGGTATCGCCTTGATGCAACCACGTTTCCAAAGCATGGAGTTAATCGTAGACTTCCACAGGCAGCTTAACACAGACTTACTTTGCTGGAAAAGGATCTTCAAACCTCACTAGTTGCAAGAGATTCTCCACAGACTTGCAGTTAGTTTATGCTTCACACAGTCTCTACATTTCACTTCAGCACAAAGGTGAATCCTGCTCATTTTTAGAAAATAATTCTCATCTGCAACTCTCAGACGTCAAAATTAATGTTTCCCAAGGCATAATATCCTCCCTTTGAAACTTGGATTAAAAGTGTTGTGATCACAATACTGCTGGAGTTATCAAAATCCATTTCAAGGCTTGAAAGCAAAGGAATAACAACAAAGAACAAAGTCTACTTCAGACAGAGAATTAAAAAAAAAGACATTTCATGGTCCAATTAAAAAGAACACATGGGAGTGAACTAAAGAACTGGGGGAATAAAGCTCCCCCCAAAACATGAGCACTGGAAGCAAGTCTTTCACATGTTCTCTGATCCAAGGTCAGTCCCAAGGTGACAAGCAACTCTAACTTTTTTTGGCATCTCTTTCAGTATTTTAAAGCTCTGTCCTTTTGTCTTCACACTGAATGTTAAGTAGAGCAAAGCAGAAACCACACTGGAAAGAATGGTAAGTGTAGAAATCAACAGATGTCACCAAGTTGGCATCAACATAGCCACATGCAGTAATCTAGTGGCACAAGAGGAGCACTCAGTATTGCTCATATATAAAGCTACAGACATCAAACTCTCCCATAGGAGAAAAAATGGGCAAGCAGCATGTGGCATAATGATCTACTAAAAATTTCAGAGGCAGTCCACTTTTCCCTGTAGCCACAACTGCACGCGTAAAGACTGAGGGGTAAACACACACCATTTTTCCCAGGCAGGGGAATCCTTTGTACACAAAGCCATTCTTAGAAATAGCATTTAGTGAATGTACTGTACCATGGCCCATTTCAGTCTGGGCATAAGTGCCAATGATCTCCAGGTTCCAGGCAGGCATGAAGAAGCGATCCTGCTGCTCTGGGGTTGCCTGGGTGAGAAGGGTGGGGAGGAACATGCCCAGATGAAGGTCCAGAGGCTCAGGCCGTCCACGATGAACAAAGCTGTGAAGAAGTGCCATGGGATGGAAGTGTGAAGGGAATGTTATGGGAGGGAAGCAAGCATGAGGATTCATGGTGGAGATTCAGGAAGAGACAAAAAGAAAAAAAATAAACGATTCATGTGTAAATTTGAATTCAGCAAGTGTATTTTAGAAAGTCAGAGCACTGTCCTTTTCTCAGGCCTGAGTAATAAGAAATTACACGTGCCCTGAAATAAGCATGCTGCAATGCATTTCTTTATAATCGTACATAAAATGCACGTGCAACATTCCCATATTTTTGGTGCACCATGACTGATAAAAAATAGGATTAATCCAAACCAAAAGAAAGACCAGACCTTCACTATGGTTTGGAAACTAAAGCATCCCTAAGTTAAATGGGCTGAGACAGAACGTCAGTTTGTTGAAAATGTGGTCTGGTTGGATGAAGTGAGCCTTCACCCAAAGATATGAAGTCCGCTTCTTTTCTCCCCATGGTTTGAGACTAGAACCTGGCAGAAGTCCTAGTTTATCCAGATGAATAAGCTATATTTTCACAAAACCTTTTTTTTTAAAAAAAAGGAAAGTCCTAACTGTACTATCTACTTCACTTTTTTTAATTAAAGATCAGACACAACTAGTATATGTTACTATTACATTCCAACTTAATTCCCTTCCACTTTTGCTATTTTTAAAAGCTCTCTTAAAAGGACAGTGCTCTGCATATGCAAGTCAAAGTTGTGAACATAAACAACTTAGCAAAAAAGCCAGCATTTTTCAACCTATAAATCACCAGCACAAAGTCTCTCCAATTAAACATGCTTCATTAGAACTACTCTTCCTCCAAGTTCTGTCAACACCACTGTTAGGTAGTTAAGTGGCATGTATTAAGTTTTTCAATATAGAGAATTAAATGCTCATTAAAGCTTTAAATATTGATAGCTTTGCATATTAAAATAGTGGGGATATAGATTGAGGATCAGTACCTTCTGTATAAAGGTTGTCCATCTGGCACATTTACGTATAAAATAACGTAACTGGTCTTTAACAGGAATATATACATTTATTTAGATGAGATGCACATTACGGAAAGAGCACTGATCTGAGCTCAGCTCAAACTCAGTTTGCATTCCTATCAAAGTGGGAAGAATGCATTCTTGTGTTACCTCTAAACACACGTTAATATGAACTAGCTCTATCCCTAGAGCTTCCTAAGGACTCGAGTTCTTTGATATTCTCAGACACCTACAAATTCAACCACCTAATAAACCCAGTGGCGATGTTTTCTAAGGTTTCTAACTGAACAGTGAGCAAGCTCAACAGGGAGCTAATGGGTTACCGGCAACACCAGATTTTAAGTGAGCTCAGTACTGGTGAGAAGTACACAGGTGAAAGTCAAAGACTAAAAGAAAACCTTATTTACTAGCAATAGCTATAAACCAGGTAGAAACAGCACAGTATTTTCATTACTCCTTTTTGTTTCCTTTTCAGCCCTGTGCTATTCGTGCTTTTTCTTTCTTTTATTTTTTCGAGAGACTTATTCACTATGGAATAGGTTAAACCAACACAGGCTACTGAGTAGGCACTCATTAAGATAAAACTGAGTAAGTACACAGCCAGGCTAGGATTCAATTCAATAATCCAGGGGTCTCTTGCCCCATCACCAGTTTCTAAACATCAGAATTAAATTAAGCAGACCTCAGTGACAATTACTGCAGAAGCTTTACTAGTGAAGTAGTTAGATACTCAACATTCACAGCAGGGATGCCAAATGATTGCATTTTAATTACTCAGCACTAAAAGTCTATTTACTTTACCATACTATCACCATATTAGTTCTATTAAGTGTAAAAATACTAATTTTAACATCAAACAACACGAGAACTATAAGCAAACCAGACCATCACCAGGCAAGAAAGTGCAATGATCTGATGTGAAGTAGCATGGAAAACAAATCACTGTGGTGTGGATGTGTGTCTGATTTGAAGAAGTTGGTGTGAAAAAGCAAACAAGGTCAGCAGGCATTCATTGTTGCCATCCGGTTGTTTCAGCTTCTGGTGTTCAGCTAGGTGTGCTCACTCCACCTCTCCCAAGCAGAACAGATGACAGGATTTCCTCTGTTGCATCTTCTACAAAGGTTTTCAGCTACCGTGAGTAGCTGTAACTGAACTGGCAATTGGCATTACCATCTAACTTTTGCAATTGTCCAGACTTGTACATATCATGCTTTCCAAGTTTAGATGCCCGCACAAGCACTGGAGTCTTTGGGTTTTTTAAACTATTCTTGTCGGTGTTAAACGGCTGTAATTCCAGGTTCTGGACTAAAAGACTGTCTTCTGATCCATTAAACATTCTTCCATTTGAAGAAGTGAAAGTTGTTTTCAACAATATTAGGAACAAGATGTTTTTCTTCTTTGAAGCGAAGATCTTTCCATGAAGTTGTACAGCTGCAATGGAGTAGCATCTGGAAGAAAAGTGCTTGGGGCAAAGCATACCTTACTTTCAAAAACAAAAATGCACAATCTCACCATGCTACGTTGCATCAAAAGCTATACTGCTGACTTGTTTATGCAGGCCAGTCGTGCACTAAGAACTCCGAGATACACGTGCCCCAAATTCCGGCAAAAATCATAACCACAGTACTGTTGACTGACACGTTCCAAACAGTTCAAGTGAAATTCAAGACTGCCAGGGCTTAGAACAACCTCCTCATCTTAAAACAACGTAAGTGATCAGCTAAGAGGTGCATTCTGGAAAAGACCAAAACTAACTCTGTGATTGTTAGGATGGGAAATAAAGCAGCTGCCTTGCTATAGGGCAGGAAACATCAACGCTTAACCAAACCATTTTACCTTTCCCCTTTTAGATTTACCTGGGGAGCATCATCAATTTACAAACTGGAGTTACAGAAAACAGGTTACCCATTGATCCCTGAAGGGAACTAACCATGTCCCATTTCGGTTTGGGCGTAGGTGCCAATTATCTTGACTCCATGGACCAGAGGCAGCCATTTCTCCTTCTGAGCATCAGTCGTTTGGGTCTCTAAGGTTTTTTGAAACATGCTGAAGTGGAGACCGAAAGGTTCAGGAAAACTGCCCAAGCATGTTCTACAGGAGAGAAATAGAGGGATCTGGATCTCAGTCTCGCTGTTACTGTGATCCTGAAAGGCTTTTCTCCAACCATAGCATAAGATAAATAATCTCTTTGCCTATTTCAATCTTGTTTTGTCCCACAAGCAACCTCCAAATACAGAGGCATCAGAAGCAACACTAATGGGTAAATACATGTTTCTTTCAGGCATTTTCTACACTCCATGAATCCTGCCGTTGCTATGTAACTGGGAGAAAATATTATTCTACAATTCATGGGGAACTTAAAGCTGAGGACATGAAAACGAAATTATTTTCTCCCCCGTCTCTCAGGTTTGGTGGGAATAAATCTCACTGCTGCTGGTAGCCTAGAGCTAGGCCATTATTAGCTAGAAGCACTATGTATTGAAAAGGAAAAGGCTTCTTAGGCGACTAAGTGCTTTTCAGAAGAACTCTGTATTACCTGTAGCTGCTTCTATCAGTTGAGAGATCAGGAACTCACCTTCAATTAAAATTACTGTTACAGGCTACTGCTGGAGGGAACGGAAGGAAAATCAGACAATTTTAGCTGTGCTTCATCAAAACAGATGTTATTTCATGAGAGAAAACTCTACTAATTTAGTAGCCATGATGGCAGGCAAAGTACATTCCCAATTAAAACAAGCTCCATAACACAAACGCGTAGGAAAGTTTCACTGTGTAAAAGCTATGTGGTAAATGACAGCATCTTCCCTTCAAACTTCTGAAGTCTGAACAGTTTTTTCACCTTCAATGTACTGTAACAAATGCTTATTCCATCCGGGCTCTAAGATGGAGGAGGAAAAAACGAGCGCTCTGCACGAATACCTACATACAAGATCTCTCCCACCTGCCCAAGATACCTACAAGGAAAATATACCCTTCCATCTCAAGGTATTAATACCTGCCCAGGGAGCACATTTAAGAGTTTGTCGACAACACAGACCCGCACTGCGTAGGGGACACTGTGCATACAATTTGTCAAATTACAGCAGCATTTGTTACTGGCATTTTACACCATGCCTGGAATGAGTGCTCGGGAGCAAAGAGTAAATAATTGATAATTGAAACCCAGATCCCTATACAGGCTGTGAAACCCAGCCTCAGGGTGAGAGAAGGCAGGACAAAACCTCTTCAGCACCTCTGAACTACATGCTGAAGACACTTATTTTAAATGGAACGGTTTTTAAATGCAGAAGACTGAATGAGCCATGGATTTTTCCAGGAGCAAAGCTATTGTAATCAAGTAATTTAACGCTGGTGATTAAAGTTTTAACTCTGCTTTAAGTTGGTGTGAGCACACATACAGTATCCAGAGTTCTTGGAATGAAGGCAGACAGTTATCTTACCAGAAAATATTCTATTGCCTACAGCAGCATAGGCTTACAAAGCTGACGTTATCAGGGTGACCAAGGGCCTAAAAACGCTACAAGGACCACAAGACAGAATATTTTTCTTCATTCTTGTGGTTTCCTGCATGGGTTATTCTTTTAGTCCAGGACCCAAGTTGCAATAGCAGCACCTTTTACTTCCTCACTGCCTACAGCAACATTACTGGGCATCTGTTCCTTGGGCCCAAAAAAGGACAAACCTACAGGGAGAAAATGATTACTGACTTTGAAACATACCATTTCAGGGCAGCTTGGGAAAAGCTTGAACAGCTCTTTGTGTATTTTCAGGAGCCACTGAAAGAACTTGTGAAAAAGGTGCAGCGCTTGTTCTGCTGTCGGAAAAATCAGGTCAGATACTGCTTCTTTGAAGGTAATGCTCCAGGAAAAAAGAAGTCTTCTTAAAGGTCACACCAGCAACTTTTACTGATTGTCAGCAAGTTTAATCACAAGTGCCCGATATTTCATGCCTAACTAGCACCTTCTCTGATAGGAGTAAGAAGAATGACATTTTGCAAGCAAACACTTTAACATCCCTGTGTCAGGAGGTCATACTATTTCACTGACTAAACATGCAGCATTTTAGTAGTTTGTTGCATTAACAAAGCTGAAACCAGAACTAAAGCTAGCTAATTTACAGCAGAAACTTTTCATCTCTGCATACTCCATTCTGAATGACTAGGATTTTCTTCATGTGCCATTTAACAACTTGAATGACAATGAGAGAGAATCCTGTTTTCCTCATGACAGAGAGCAAACAGAAGAGGTACTAGCTGTGAAGGGAGGAACAACAGGTTTTCTTTCTCCGAACTCTTATTCCTTCCCCTCCCAGTTTCTACATTCCCACTTGGCACTTCCCACTACCTATACAGCTTGTTCACCAAAGGCTGCATTGTGTAACTGTTCCGAGTGCTTGGCTACATCATGACTGAATGTGGCTAGCTGTATTTAGCAGTAGCCATTTGATCAATGACCAACAACCGCCTTGGTGGTCTGAAGTCAAACTTGCCACAATAATCACCGAGTCAAGAGGAGGGCTGCAGTTCCTCTGCTTACAGGAGAAGGACATGTAGTAATACACTACTTCTGCAATATAGATCTTTCCGAATTTCACAGCAATCAATGCCACCCGCATACTAAAAGGTTCTTGTATTTGACAGAGGAGTCCGATGGCATATTTATCAGCGAACAGAGTACAACAGAAGCAAAGTCAGCATTTTCCAAGACTCCAAAGCTAAATAAACAATTGCAAAGACATTCTCAAGCTGCAGAACTGGGTCATAAAATAGGGTCATTTTTTGTGGTTCTTGAGGTAACGCTCTCAAGGAAGAGCACGAAGGGTTGCCTCAGTGGAGAAGTAGCAGGAGGTACGTCCGACCTGCGCTTACTGGGCTTCAGAGACAACAAATGCTAAGGTAACAAACTCCTTTTCTAGTCGTACCAAAAATACTCAAGTCAGACTCATCCACTCTAAATTAATTTAGCAGTGGCTAGTAGGACCCCTACTACAGTTTTTCTATTTTGATTTGCCAAAAGCTACTCCAGGTCCTAACTTTAGCGTCAAAAATGAAAAGTAAAGACAAATTCTCACGGGGAAAGTACACGTTCATGCAGTGCTTATGAACAGAAGAATCATCTGTTGCAGCTCTCAGATCTTCTCTTTGTCTATGCCCCAGTTGCTCCCAACTGTTTTTCACTTCTTCATTTAATCTTATTTTCCTCAGTGAAGGTTATTTAAACTTGAAGGTGAATTAAAACTGACCAGATTGCTCTCTTCAAAGAGCTGTGTAGCATTGTACACATGCCAATTTCCCATTTTTCACACTGACTTATATTTTGCTGCAGTTAGACTGTAAAAGAAATCTTAAATATTGGCTCTTTAAGGCTGCTGGCCTTCAAAAGCTGTAGTCACAGTAGCAACTGCAGTGTTGACGTGTTAAGACACAGGAAGAATGGAATAAATAAGAATTTAATAAATCCTTTTAAGCTTTGGAGTTCAACAAAGGCCTTGTGGAAACACGAAGGAGGAACATCCAGTTCAACATGTCACAGCAGCAACAACTGTTTAAGCGTATCTGCAGGGCAGCTGAAGCAAGAAGCATTTCTCCTCACCTATTCATAAATCAAGCTTAAGTTGGTCACTCATGATACAAAGCTACCTCGTGAAGTTCTGGCAGTATACGAAAGTCACAGGAGAACCACTAGCTCAAAATTCTCAAAAGTTGCACATGTAAATAAATCTGTCTCTGTTGTTTGGGGATAATTACAAGGCATGAGGGATTATTGGCAAAATATCTTAAGCTTCCACATGTAAAAGTCTGATGGTCAATCACAAGAAATACAACTTGACATTCAATCTACTTCATAAACTTAATTCAAGGCATGCTACAACACTATATCCATTCATTTTCCCAGTTTGGAAAAACAAATAAAGCCAAACACACTTTCTTCAGGTCAGCTTTTACACAAATGAAGTCCCTTCAGCTAGGACTCACTAGCACAGTTGGATATGCAATAGAAATAAACATAATTTTGCTAGTTGCATGGAGTTCACTAAGTTTAAAAAATGTTTGACATGGGAAAATACAGCCAGTCTACAGTTAATTGCAATTACCTTTTGAAATCCTGAATGTCTGCAATTAGAATTGACTCTGAAAAAAAGTAAGCCTTCCTCATTGTTTCAGTTGATTTTGGATCACGAATTCTGACTAGTCACACCTGACTATTCATACAACATAAGATATGGATGTATTATTTTTCACTGTACCCATATGAAATACTAAGCTTTCATCCTTTTAAAGTTAAGAATTGCTGACTCCCAAATAAGTTTCTGTAAAGACAAAACTAGAATCTATCATTTCATTACTTCAGAAAAGTCCTATTTTCATAAAATAGTGTCAGTAACGTTATCAGAAGACAGCATTTACATTGCAAACCTCGTTGAAATTTGCCAGCTGATATACTGGATAGCCTTCTCTGAATTTTCTCCATGAAAATAATTGAAGAAACTTCCCTATCACCTCCAATAATCCTTGCGTAGAAAAAAATTAATTATTAACTTTTGCCATGCAGTACCTGAATAATCTAATACAGTCATTGAACTTTTTTCGTCATATCATTGTCCACCAATGCCAATTTTCAAAAGAACTTTTACAATACTTCCACTAAAACTTTCATGACGTAGGTCAGTGTAGACCAATTTCTTTGAAATTAAAACTACAGAAGACAAGACGATTTCAACTAACTGGTCCCGATATTCATGCCCTGAGGCCAATGACAGCTTTTCTACAAGTCCAGTCAGAGGGGGCTTGTATTTCTACCACTGCCTTATTTAATGTGCAGTGTTCATTTAATGTTCCAGAGGATATATTCATAATATTACACCCAGATTTCTAGATCTGTGCAGTGTCTCTGTTAAGCAGCTTCTGTTTGATTATATCAGAATGAGTTTAATAGAACTAAGAGGAGAAATATGTCAAAGTCAGGAACCAAGTTCCCTGCAAGCTGGAAGGAATGAAACTCAGATGGAAAGACAGTTTTGTTTTTTATTAACTTAATCCAAGGGTAATACTATCAGACAAACAAAAGGTCAGATACAACAAAAAGCCTCTAGGTCAAAGGGAACCACTCTAGCACCAGGAGCTTGGAGGAGGGAGACAGGGCAGATAGTTTTAAACAAGAACATATAAGCTATCTTGGAACATTTTCAAGTATGCCTGTAACGCAACTTTATTAGGTCTAAGTGCAAAGTGAAGTAATCAGCTTTAACAGATTTCATTAGAAGCTGAAACCTCATCAGATCTATTCAGATTCAAAGTACTTTGGCATATTTTTGTATCCCTTTGAGGGAAAAAAAATAATCAGACTACAAGTCCCATTTTTTACTTTCTGCAGCATATATATCATTATTAATGGTGCATTTCTAGTAAAAAAAAAATCTAAGAAAACACAATATTCACAAAATCAGAGTTTCATCTGAAATTCACTGAAGCGAAGACTTCAGTGGGCTTTTGGACACATCTTTAGCTTCCCTTGGACAGCAAACACAGAAAAAAAGCATAACTCTAACATCCTTGGTGATGATCAAAGTACATACAAGAATCAAACTCTACAGCTAGGTACCTTTTAAACCAGTAGATCTCCTCTGGATCTGCAATGCCATATTCTCTTAACTTCATCACCATCAGAGAACTCTTCCTGATGGCTTGCTCATAGCGCTGGCTACGGGACAGGAAGTTCAAATCTTCATGCTGGAAGTCAGGGTCATTAAGAACTAAGGCCTCTGGGGACAGAACAGAAGAGGAAAACAAACTCAGTTTCCACAAACCCCAACAGACAGTGGATGAGAAACAATTCAGTATTTCACTTGCTGTACCTCCAGGTAGAGATATCAGAAAATTAAAAATAAAATTTAATTAAATCAGAAAGAAGTCAAAGCTCTTGGAGAGAGGGACTCTAGCAACAGGTCACTCTCTCATTCCACACATAAACAGCATTTTAAGTTTGGAGCACTCTAGACTTGGCAGGAGGTTAATTCACTAACATAAGACCTGCAGGCCCCTCAATAACAACCTCAAATAGCCATCATTACTGCCAGATCAGACTGCCTCATGAACTTTGCGCTCCACACAACCCCTTGCAGAAGGGCACAACTATTATTCCCACTACGCTGACTGGAAACCAAGGTACCCAGAGGCCACTGACTTTCCATGTCCCCTTTGGCACACAAGTTACACAACACCAGCCTCTGACAGTCCCACCCCAGCATGGGCTGGGAAAGAAAGACGACAGATGTATTTCGTTAATCTCACATCGCATGGCAGTGGCGGGTAAGAAACAGGTCATATTTGTACTATTGGGCAAGAGTGTACTAGGAAGGAAAAAAGAGGGGAGAGGGGCCTGGAGAAATGCCCATGGGAAGCTGCCTCTCACCCCCTGGAGGAAGGGAGAGAGAGGTAAACACAAATTGCTCTAACAGGGCCACCCCAAATCCTTTCTGGGAAGGGAAGCAGAGGGGGATCAGGGACTTAACACGGCTCCTGCTCCCCTCTAACCCCTTATGACAAAAATCCCTTCCTGCAGGCCGCCCCCTCCACCTGCAAACCCTTTCCTCACAGTTTTCCCCACCTGCAAGCTCCCTCCTCACAGCCTTCCCTTCTCCCTGGAGTCCCCCCTCTCCTCAAAAGCTCCTCCCCGCGTCCTCCCTCCTCTACAGCCTGCAAACCTTCTCTCCACAGCCTCCCTTGCCGGGGCTCCCTGTCCCCTCGCCTCCCCTGGGGCTCCCCCCCGCTGTCACCCCAGTCTCCCTCTCCCCGGAGGCGCCCTCTTAGGTCTCCCTCTCTCCTCGCAGCCTCTCCCCTCCATACGACCCCTACTTCCCTCTCCTAAAACCTTCTCCTCCCTCAGAGACCCCCCCAAGCCCCCGCCCCAGGCTGTCTCCCCCTCCTCACAGCCCCCCGACGCGGGCAGACGCCCCACCACCATCCCCCCCACTCCCCTCATGGGGGGCACGGGGCCGGAGAGGAGGCGGCGGCCCATCCGGGCCCTCCCTCACCGATCTCCTTGCGGCGGCGGGTGCGCTCGGCGCCGCCGTCCAGGATGTGCGTGAGGAGCTCGGGCTGGAAAGTGGCGGCGGCCCGCTCCCTCCGCAGGTCCGCGTTCATCATCGTCCTCCTCCTCCTCTTCACCGGCGACGACTCCACCACCACCCGCACCGGCCTCCGCTCCGCCACTCAGCCACGCCCACCCCCGGCGCAACGTCACCACGCCGCGACGCACGGCCACGTGACCGCCATCGCCTGCGGAGGGAAGCGGCGGTGAGAAGCGGGGCCGGGCGGCGGCCGCGATTTAATGGCGCTTTAAATTGTTGCGGGCAGCGGCTGGGGAGGGCGAGCGGGCAGGCAGGATGGATCCCGTGCTTTGAATGGTGCGTTGGGCTGTGCGCACAGCGGGCTGCGCGCCTTACATCCCGCACGGAAGGTCTAGCAGTGCCCTGTGAGTTGGGTGTGCGTGCAGGGCGCCGCCTTAAATTGAGCGTGAAATGGTCCGCTAAATAGACACACAGCGTCTTGCAGCTGGGGCTGGGCGTGCGTTAATACAACGGGCTGCGTTTGAGGCTAGGCATGCATTTAATACCACATTGAGAGCACATAGAGCACGCTGCAGCCAGGCATTCAATAGTTAATTAAATAAATAGTTCATTGAGTGCCCATATAGCATGCTGCATTTCACCATGTGTTAAATACTGTATTAGGTAGTGTGCTAAATCTGCGTATAATGTGCCACACTTGGGTCCAAGTGTGCGTTCAGTGTGCATGTAGTGTGGTGCAGCTGGGGCTGCAGGTGCATTAAATGGTGCATGGAATGGGCACACGGCACAGGGCGGTTGGGGTTGCGTTAAAAAGTGCATTAAGTCATTAAATGCACATCAAGCATCTTGCATTCCTGGCTGATCCCCTCCTGCTGCGCAGCGTGATGCGGGAGCAAAACTTGAGCGATGGAAGACGGCCTTCACCTCGCTCAGGTGGCGCAGAATTGAACTTGCTTCTGAAGCCTGGGTGAGGCGAGGCGGAGGTGCAGGGACCTGCAGAGGACATGGAGCCGGAATTCCACCTCCGTTGCTGCCGGTTGGGACCCTGCCAGAGAGGTTTCACAGCCCTGAGCGATGCCTGGGGCGGGCACGGGGCACCAAGCATTAAAGCCACAGGGTTGCAGCTCAGCCTGTCCCCACTGCTGCATAATCAGTGCTGGGGTTCCCCAAACCCCGTGGGGCGGCCCCACTTGTCTGAATTGCAGAACTCCCTGCCTGGGCCATTGTGCGGCTCTTGGGGTCCCCCCCAGCGGGGCAAGAAACCAGAGAGAAAAGCAGTAAATGGAGCATGGAAATGCACCGAACACGGGCACCCTGCATGGCATGTCGGAGGGAAAAGAGTGCCAAAAGAAGCCACTTTGTGGCACAGCCAACAGCGTGGCTACGGCACTGGCTGGGCAGAATTAAAATCTTGCCGAAGCTGCTCTGCATTCCTGCTTTTCCGCATGCTTTATGCTGTGACTGGCCTGCCTCTGCCAGCCTTGCTCCACTGCTGGAGCTCCCAGAAAGTCCCACCTGAGTCTTGTCTTGGGGTGAATCGTTCTCACTCATCGCTGTCTTCTAAACCCTACTAGACTACTGGTGAAACTAGGCTGGATTGTATCCAAGTAATTGTTCTCCAGCTGCTGGATCAGACACTACCAGAATTTCTTATCCTGCAGCATGAGAACAGACTCGGGATCGTACCTTAAATCTTGCTGCGTGGTACCCCACCACCCCAGCAGCTGGGTCTGGTTCTGCAGGTCAGTCCCTCACACTCTCCGAACTTCTCAATCACCATTTTTTCCATTTCCTTCACCTTTCTCAACCCGTAGCCTGGGGTGGACCTGGAGGATCTGGTGGGCTGCCTGTTGCTGTTTTTGTTGGATTGCAGGTGGGAAAGGTAGCCCCTCTTTATGCCAGGTATTAGGGTGGTCTGAACTCAGATCTTTTGCTTTGCTGCAGGCCCAGCGGCGGTTGTGCAAGATGCTGCCAAATGCTGGTGTCTATTACTTCCCGTGGGAGATCAACAGCTCAGTCCCAGAGGGGGAGGTGCTGAGGACATTTGGGAGGTGAGAAGGGTACCCCGCTCTCCTTGCAGGCAAGGCCTTTCCTTCACTGGCTGACCCTCCTCCCTCTGTTTGTAATTGTTGTATCCCCACCCCTGAGCTTCCCAAATCGATCGTTCCCAGGTTATGCAGCTACGACCTGGCCCGGTCCAAAGCCGTTCTTGCCGCTCAGCACAGCTCAGCTCAGTACCACGTCTGTGTTGACACCAAGTTTGTGGAGCCATTCCAAGCCCAGCTGGGATCTCGCTACATGGTCCTGGGAGAGGCCGAACACAGGGAAGGTAAATCCTCCAGGAACCAGTGCCCTTCGCTGCTGTTCATGGTGCATCAGCTCCGTCGTGGCTCTCTGGGTGTGTGGTGAGACACACCGTCACTGAGGCTAGCATTGGCTAAGGCAGGCTTATCTCTTGCGGGCGCCTCTGGTCACACGAGCATGTCATTGAGGGCCGGAGGAGCCTGACTCTTCCCGTTGACCATGAGAAGTGCCACCCTTATCTTGGTGGAAATCTGGCGCTCTCGCACAGATTTTGTTAGAAACAAGAAGTGCCTCAGCAGCGTCACTGAGCTTGTGAAACCTGTGCTAAAGCCTTCTGGCATCATTACCAGCCACCACGTTGTCTTCCCTCCAAACGTGGCTGATTGCAGCAATACTTCATTGCAAGCTGGCTGGGTTGGTCTTTGCCATCCTTGAAAGGCTCTAATTATATCCCTGCCCTCAGACACGGGGCGTGAGGAATGCAGGCAGGCTCTGTCACGCAGGGCACCCTGTTGTCCTTTTCTGGGGTGCCCTGAGCGTTACTCCAGCTGCACGGTCCTTTGCGTGGGGAGTTGATCTGGGCTGGGCCGTGGGGTTGTGAAGCAAATCCCAAGTGTTGTCTTGGCCACACCTTATAAGAAGTAATTGCATTCGTGCCCTTGAAATCCTCGGTGACATGTGGAAAGCCACCTGCATGTGGTGTCTGGTCAGTGACCTGCTAAGCCACTGCTGCAAAATTCCTTTAGAAAGACATGTTATTTTGGTCATCACAGCTTAGGAGTGAGTTGGCCCCGTTTTGCAGGGGTGAAAAGGGAGTAGGCTGAGACGGTGGCTGGGTCACCAAGGTTTGGCCCCTTTAGTGCAGCTCCATGTTACCATTTGAATGCCACCAATGAACTCTTGGTTGTAGTCATCATTAAGCCTCTTCTAAGCCCAGCTTTGTTCTGTCCTCTTCTTGTCTGCACAGAGGTATTCAGAAATGAGCTTAGACCCATCCCTAATGCTTTTTAGACAGGGAAAACCAACCTTCATCCAGCCACAAAGTAGAGAGAAGTTGCATGACAGGCACTGGCACCGTGTCCTGGGCTCAGCATTCCCCAGCGCAAGGAGAGCGCGGTGTCAGCCACCAGTATTTTGTAGCCAACAGGGCAGAGGAAAAGCACGTCACTGAATTAACCTGCTCCCGGGCCTGCTGCTCGTGTCGGTTGAGGCACATGGCCAATCCGGTCTCCTGCAAATTCTCAGGCTATGGTTATTTGGCCAGCTGGAGCCATATGCTGCCTGAGGGAACCTCTCTGTTTGCCTCTGAGCCTCTGTTTGCTTCCAAGCTGCTCCGTCTGTTTTTCTTTCTAAAGAAGCTTCCTGTTTATATTCCCAGGTGAGGGTCCCGTGGTAAAGGCACGAATATTGACCTGCGTGGAAGGGATGAATGTGCCCTTGCTGGAACAAGCCATACAGGAGCAGAGGAAATACTTCAACGAGAGGCAGAAGTGGATGGGAAACAGCACGTCCTGACAGCAGCTCTGAGACCAGCAAGGACCAACCGGTCCTAGCGCTGCCATTTGCAACAAATATGTTAAAAGTAAATTTAGAAGGTGGGCTTGCAACATACTGCTTTTTCCCGTGGCAAATAGCAAAGTCAAGTCACTAAGTAGGGAAACACTTGAAGACTGTGAGTCAGTATGTGACTGTGGGTTGTCCATTCACGCCAGGTGTCATCACTGAAAATAGTTCTGGGAAGCAGGTTTGTTGTTTGCTTAAAAGGGTGGTTAAGGAAGGGGAGCACTTGAGTTATACTGGTCCTTTTGTAAGGCAAGGCGTGGAGATGTCAGAAAAAGGAGAAGTCTACGAATCTTGAGTTAAACAGCTCACACCCACACGCACTACCAAAGTGCAGTGGGCTACTGGGCTTTTGGCAGATTGGAGGTAAAGGGCATTAGTGCAAAGTTCGTTAGCCCTGTGCGGCTGCGGGTCTGTGAGTGCACGCGTTTGGTTACTGTGACTCAGCTGCCACATGGGAGCATTGCTGTCAAAACACTCACGTATCTGGACTGACCAACAAAGAAACAAGAAGAACAAAGAGTCACTATTTTCAGTAGCACCTGCCTCTTTCGGTTTTCAGGAGCTGGTGTCTAAGGGGAGGAATTGACTTTAGCTGTAAAATAAATATTTGCAGTGCCCTGAGAACCACCACATGACTTTCTTCCTTGACACAACTGAGTTTAGGAGACCTTAAGTCACTATGTTTTTGAAGCAGCTGAAGGTTTTGATTGATATTTTCCTTAATAAAGATGAAAAGAGAAGGCAGCCTGTCTTTTATTGATTAAAAACCTCTTTGTTGCTAAGGCAAATGCATTAGGCCCTGCAGAAACCCCATAGATGATGTAAGAAAATTTAGCGATATGCAATTTTCCTCCTTCTCCTAGGTGCTGGGTGTGTAAGGAAGTGCTTGGCTTTGAAAAAGTTGCAAGAAGAGGAGATGAAGTTACATCAGAACCACTCTGGTTTGAGAACGTGGTACCGGGCCCATCTAGCAGAATTAAACCATAAACAAAAAGACAGAAAATCACTAATGTAAGAGGAGAATAAAATCTTAGTGCAAGAGGGAGAAGACTCTCCTGTGCTATAAGAATCCCTGAACCTGGAGTGAGCTGGGAATGTGGTTTGCAGGGGAATTCGGCCACCTACAGCCTTTTCAGCCTTTTGCTCAGATTCTCTGGTGAAATGTTCAGAAATTAAGAATCGAAGCCATACAATACACAGCAGCAGATCAAAATGCAACAGGCATTGGCAAAGTCCCCTGTTACCGGCAGGCTTGATTCAGGGGCCTGAGATGGCTCAGTAATTGCAGTGCTTGCTATAATCTTTAATTATAGTTTAGCTTTGTTTTTCTTCACGCAGTTACGGAGATCCAAAAGCCCAGCCTCAGCACACGCTCAGTTCATCCCAAGTCCAAAAACATGATCTCAAGAGGCCAGATTTTAACCTGGTTTTGTAAGAGATGTGATGTCTGTCATGATGTGTTTATTTTTATACCTCATCTCCTGTCTGTTCTCCTACCTTCCTCCCCGCGCTTAAATTTTAACCAAATGGCCAGGTTTGCCAGGGAGTTAGGAATATCCAAGATGCCAGGAGTGGAATATCCACGATACCAGGACTGTGAATATCCAGAATACCAGATTCCTAGAAGTGTTATGAAAAAAGAAAAAAAAAACAAACCCAACCAGCCAGGAAGAGAGCAAATTTAGCAATGACACCAGATGGAGACATGAATGCAAACTCAACCATCACAAACCACCGGAGAACCCACACAGGAGTTTGCCATGGCCATGTGGATCCCTCTTCAGCCACAGGGCAACCATGCTTTGGTTCTTTCAAACTGGCAAAATCATGATCAATTTTGAAAAGATTTTGACCTGGTGGCTCAGCAATGGGCTAAATCAGTCATTTTTTGGTCACCTAGAAGTTGGGGTTTGCACTGTAAACCCAAGCAGCTGGTGGACTGCTGTGTCCTGCTGCGCCCACCCAGAGACATGGAGCCCCCAAGCCCTCCAGAAGACAGTCCCCGTGGCTCTACCTTTCCTAGTGCCATGATGCATAATATTTTTTTTTAATCTTGTTTTCTGTTAGCTGTCAAGTCAATGATTAATCCCCCCCCAACCCCGAGGACATCTTCGAAAAGGCTGACCAAGCGTCACAGCCCATGGTGGGGAGGTTCAAGGGACAATTGTGCAAGACCGAAATAAAAAAAAAAAAAAGACATTTCTGCTATGTGTTTGACTTGAATGTGTCCCAGGGAACCCTAATTAGGCACTGCATCCCCTTGACGCCAGGCACTGTACAAAGAGAGCTGCAGAGCTTCCCTTGGCCCTGTGCGTTCCCGCTGCCTTTCCCGCAGGCACAAAGCACCTCTTTCCCTCCGTTTTGCTCGATTATTTATTTGCTTCAGCCAGCACACGGCACAACCTGGGTCGCAAGCAACCAGTCCTGGGCAGTGGGTGCATGGCCTGTTTGGCTCTTTGGGTCTGCCCAAAGACCCCCAAAAGCCCCAGGCAGCCCTGTCCGCCTGCAGCTGCCCCAATTCAGGGGTCCCTGTGCTGAGGGAGCAGCAAAGGCGAACCCAGATCTCAAAAGCAGCTCAGGGGACACACGGAGAGAGCAAACACCCTCTGCTTATTCAGCTGTTTCCCCCTCCCTTTTTTTTTCTCTTCAGAAAGCGGTGCCAGCCACCCCTGCTGCCATTGCTAGGCCGAGGCAGTGCCATGGACGCCTTCCAGGAGGTGTTTCAGAAGCTGGAGAAGATCGGGGAGGGCACCTATGGTGTGGTGTACAAGGCTCGCAACAAGCGCACGGGGCAACTGGTGGCCCTCAAGAAGATCCGCCTGGACTCGTGAGTGGGGCAAAGCCCCAGCCCTGGGGCTGCCATGGCACGGCCCAGCATGGTGCCCACCCGGCCCGCCATGGCGCCAGGCCGACTGCTGCCTCAGCGCGGTGGCAACAGGGTGCTGAGGCGAAAGCTGGGGAGGGGAAGGCGAGTGGCTCCTCTGGGGACAGCGGTGCCATCTGTGGGGCGATGGCCGCCAGCTGAGCCCAGCAGTGCCCCAGCCCCACCATGGGAGTGAGCAGGAGGGCTCTGCACCCCAGCCCAGTGTCCAAAATGATGCGAGAGGCTCAAAAAAACCTGACATGAGGGAAAAAATTGTCTCCCTTGGCTCATGAAAGCAGCCAGGGCCTGACCTGGCGCTACCTGGCCCTGGCGCGATGGCCCAGGGCAGGGGGAAGTAGCCACCATTTTGGGAGGTGGCGTCTCCCTCAGGGGTGTGGTGGTAGGGCCTGGCCTCCCATCAGGGCCGGTGTTGACCCCTCCAGGCTGAGGACTGAGCAGATAAAAACTTACTACTTTTCCCCTGGGTCAGCCCTGGGCTGTCTCCATGATGAGGGGTGTCAGTGTGGACCAGGGGCCATGGTGGTGGGACTGTACCCCATGATGGCCCTTCAGGATGGTGGAGGCAGCTGCCTGACGGGCAAAGAGCTTTCATTTCCCCCCCACCTCCAAAAAGCGAGGCTTGGGCATTTAAACCCTGTTGTTGCTTCTCCAAATGTGCCCTCAGGTGCTCCCAAACAAGCTCTGCCCCAGAACTTGCACTGTCTAGGACACCCCTTCCCTCTCCTTCCCCATGGCTCCATTTCCCCCTGCATCACCCCAGCCCACCCCACACGCAACTCCATCCCAAACTTGGGGCGCCCGGTGTGAGAGACCCTCCCCTGGGCAGGTGGTGGGGTATAATGGAAGGGAGAAGGGACACAGGACCCCGATAGGCTGCGGGGTCCCACGGGGGGACGGGGTGCTGTAGAGCCTGTCTCTGCTGCAGGGAGACGGAGGGTGTCCCCAGCACCGCGATCCGAGAAATCTCACTGCTGAAGGAGCTGAAGCACCCCAATATAGTCAGGTGAGACCTGCATGAACCCGCCCCCTCCACCCCCAGCTCATTGATGAGCCCCTGCTCGGGAAGCTCTGGGTACAGGCAGCAAGAGGGGTTTTCCTGTCCTTCCCTGACTGCACAGACAGAAGCAAAATAAACAGGAAAATACAGCAATCATTTGCACTTCCCTGGTTTGCAGCGATAGCCCACAGCACTGCCACTTCACCCCAGCAACACAGGCTGGTCCAAGCTGCTGCTGCCCTATACTAGATACTGCTTTTATATCTGCCTCTCTGTTCCAAAGGACTTGGAGACCAGAGACGTCTGTAGGAGGAGGGATGTCAGGGTATTTGCGAAGGTCGGGAGAAGTTGCTGAAAGGTACTAAAGGGAGCGCTTGCACTCCTTTTGCAGGCTCCTGGATGTTGTACACAGCCAGAAGAAGCTCTATCTGGTGTTTGAGTATCTGAATCAGGACCTGAAGAAATATATGGACTCACCCCGAACTGGAGAGCTTCCTTTAAGCTTGGTCAAGGTACGGTGTGGAAGGAGTGCCGGCAGGCAGGGCAGAAAGTGTGTCTCCTTGCTGCCTTCTGCTGGGCAGAGCCAGCACTGGGCTGAGCTGCTCTTACCCGGGTTGCATCTGGAAGAGATTCACCCTTGGCTGGCGGCATTCAGCCTCTCAGATCTCAAACATTTCAGCTGGGAAAACCTCGCGGCACTATTGCTCAGCACATTTATTTCCCAGCTGTGTCCAGGCTCTCCAGCCCATCTCGCTTTGTGGCCCACAAGTCTGGTGTAGCATTATAGCAAGGTCTTTTTTCCCATTCAGGTCTAGGAATGATACAAAGTGTGTTGGTTCACATGATCCAGCCTTCAAAGTGGTTTCATTGTGGCTTTGTCTGAAATCTCTTCTCTCCTTAGAACTACCTTTTCCAGCTGCTGCAGGGTGTGAGCTTCTGCCACTCACACAGAGTCATCCACAGGGACTTGAAGCCACAGAACTTGCTGATTAACGAAGCAGGAGCAATCAAGCTGGCTGATTTTGGACTGGCAAGAGCTTTTGGAGTCCCCCTGCGCACATACACTCACGAGGTATTGTTGGGATTTCCTGCCACCTGAGAGTGGGATACACAATCCATAGTGAGTGAACAGCAGCAGCATCGCAAGTTACTCATCCGTAGCTGCAGCACAGCTGTGCCCAGGCACGTGCTTTTAACCTAAACTGCAGCTAAGGGATTACCTCATGTCCCCACAAAGTGTGCTCACTGCTTCTACCCCTAGCTTGCCTGCAAGCTGGGTTCCCACCTTCTCTGCGTGGGCTATATTTATTTGTTCCAGTGTGTCCTCTTGAAGAATAATCTCTTAATCCCAATCTTGCTGTCACTGAGGTGTTTTTTAATTGAGCAAGGCCTCGGCGCACTCTGATTTGTACAGTCACTGTGTTACAGCAAAGAAGAGAAGATCCCACGCCTCTAGTTTCACCCAGGGAAACTAGACAAAGCTTGTTTGTTGGTTCCTTACCAGGTGGTGACTCTGTGGTACCGAGCCCCTGAAATACTGCTGGGATGCAAATACTATTCAACTGCTGTGGATATCTGGAGCATCGGCTGCATCTTTGCAGAAATGGTAGAATGGGTTTAAATAGTCTCTTTAATGAGCAGGGAGGATGCAGCTGCAATGGGAAGTGGGGAAGGAGGGACAAGATGCAGAACGTCTGTGATACTGTGGTTCCACCCTGTGCTGGGGTGTGCATTACGGAAAATCGACGCTGAGAGTTAGCTGATCCTTAGCTGTGGGCTCGAAAGGAAATCTGCCACCCTCAGGGGCCTGGCAGAAGGCAAAGAAGCCTCTGTAGTCCGGCTGCGGTTCCGGGTATATGGGAACGCAATGCTTGTCCGTGCAGAAGAGGTAACTTCAGTCTTGTTGCTGCAGTATTTTGATCCTGGGAGGAGATGACTCTCTTGCGGATGTCCCTGCAGTGGGCTGCAGAAAACTAGCACTTCATAGCATGGCAGAGTGTTATCTCCTAGGGGTCCATGCTCCACCTTGAAGAGCTCTTGTTACCCCTGCAGTGTAATAGCACCGTCCTTAGCTCCCAAAGCCCCTGAGCTGCAGATCAGCAGAGCCTGGGTGAGTAGGCAGGGAGGGAGCTAGCCTGCGAAAGTGGATGTTTTAGGAAATTGGAGACAGAGAGGGATAAAGGACAGGCTGAAAGAGGGACAGCCTCAGGGGAGCACAGATCCATGGAGACAAGCAAACACCCACCTGGGACCTCCCCAGCCACTGCCTGGCAGAATCGCTGCATCGTAACTGCTCTAGTCTGTGCAGCTGTTTGCATCTGCTGGGACAAAAGGTTGCTTGCAGCAGGAAATAGTGCACACAGCTGATGGAAAGGTGGGACCAGGCCTTTTTTTTTTTTTCCCCTCCAGGTGACCAGGAAGCCCCTGTTTCCAGGGGACTCTGAGATTGATCAGCTCTTCCGGATCTTTCGCACCCTGGGCACTCCCACCGAGGTGACCTGGCCTGGGGTGACCCAGCTGCCTGACTACAAGAGGGACTTTCCCCGGTGGGCAAGGAAGGAGATGAAGGAAATTGTTCCCAACTTAGATCGAGACGGTAGAGACTTACTGGTGGTGAGTGAGGGCCCAGAACAAGACCCAGGGACAAACAAGACCTTTCCAAACTGGGCAAAGAATAGGGATATTTGGGACGGATCTACCCAGAAGTGCGTTAGCTGATCTGGCTCTGATGCTCATCTCTGCCATTGCAGAAACAACGGATCATCAAATAGGGCTCAGTCCTGGCTCTGAAGTGGGGCTGTCAGTGCAGGTTCCTCTAGGAAACCACTGCATCGAGGGTCAAGAGACCCTCCTAGTGTAATCCACATGGTAACTTCAGCTGTGAGTTACTCCTGAAGCCCAGAGAGGGAAAAAGGCAGGACCAACATCTGCATCTGGGCACAGCCATGGGCAGGTGCAATCGATCGTTTGTTTTTTTAAAAGCCTAAATCTGCTGGGTTTTTCTCTTGGCAGCAATTGCTCCTGTATGATCCCAGCAGGCGCATCTCAGCCAAGGCAGCCCTCAGTCACCAGTACTTCGTCTGGAGAAGCCCTCAGAGCCCTGAGGAGCAACGCGTGCTGCAGAGACACTGCACATGAGAAGACGCAGCTCTCCCCATGCGCTTGCTCCTCCAGGTGTCAGTGCAGATCTGATTTTGGGCACTGAGCAGCGGCTGGCTGGGACCTGGCGTCTCACTCCTCCTGAGAAGCCTGGAAAGGGACATTCTTGCGTTTAGAGACTCTCAGCCCGTTGCTGGGGGAAAGTTTGTCTAGGTTACAGCCAGCAGAGCTGTTTTGAAGAGGTCATGTGGAAAAGGGTGTGGGGTATTTATCAGCATAAAACACTGAAATGTAGATGAGAGCACATCTTTCAGAAGGTTGTCCTTGTGTTACTCAGCGAGCTAAGGTGACACAATGATTTCTGTCTCTCCAGCTCTGGAGCACCCCCAGGTCTGTCGGCGGCAGTTTCTGACACCAGGGCGTGCTGGAGCTCCACTCGGCTAGGGGAGCGCTTCTCTGCTCAGCCCTTTGCTGCCGTTACCAAAGCCTGGGCTTGTCAGCAGCAGACAAGTTGTTTAACCTGAGGTGTTCAACAGAGCTGACATTCTGCTGTGTCACAAGCTGAAGGGCGCTATCGGGTATCTTAGCGTGTGCCTTAGCTGGGACCAAGAAGCCAAAAGATCCAGTTTGCTTAAAGAACTTGTTGCGTATTGTCTGGAAACAGTAACAGCGAAAACACTGCCTTTCCATCATCGCACCAGATGTGCTGCTGTTTCCTTCACTTCATTGGCTTGGAAATGTTTTTGCTGTTCAAATGTTTGGAGAACTGTCACTAGCTTTTGGTGTGGTTTTGACATCTTTTTTTTTTTTCTTCCAGTACAGAAAAAAAAATAAAGGTTTGTCATTTCTTCACAGACCTCGGTGTTTATTGTTTGGCGCGGCCCATGGAGCTAATGACGCAGGACAGTCTGGCTGGTCCTTTTTTGCACAGAGCTCTTCTCCCTTCCTCATCTCCTGCCCTCTTTCTTTTATCCTGCCCAGCCCAAATCCTTGGCAGGTGCAGAGATGTGCTCTCAATTCTGTTGTGGAACAAGGGGCTGATGGTTCTGCAGCCCAGTGCTGTCTCGGTACAGTAAGATGGGCTTGCTTTCCGTCAGAAGTCGCCACAAAGCCATTCAGAGTTATGTTCTACTTTTTAAATACTGAAAAGACAGATTTCTAACTTAGGGAAGCCAAACTTCTGCACTCCAGTTTTTCATGCATGTGCACACATGTGCCCACCTAAGAGCTGAGCTCAGCACGACCTGGCAGCTCTCAAAAGCTATCACATTCCCAGAGACTCATGACAGATAAACAACGCAGTAAAGGAGAGAGACGGCAGCACACACAGCTGTAGAACAAACCTCCCTCCCCACCTACTAGATACCAGAGAATTTGCACAGGGGAGAGAAACCTTTGGAGTCCCTCCTGAAAAAGCCCGTCTCACTCCAAGACCTGCCTGTCTAAAGCCAAGCTCTCTTGTCCTTTGCCTTCCTCCACCATTCGTTCCTTCTCCCCACCCAACAAAAGGCAGCGGGTGGCTCTTCTTAATTCCTGACATCGAAAAGACCTTTGTCACCCCTACTGTAGCAGCCGCACCTCCTGACAGACCCCAGCAGCGAAACCCTGGGGCCTGCTGCTCGCCTCCCTCCGGGCCCTGCTTCCCCTGCAGGTTTAGAAGCCACCGGGACCTGGGGAGATCTCTCGCCTCCGCAGTTTGCACAAATCAGGTTTTTTGGGGCAGGTGGGGGTTGTTTCGCTTTTGAAGCTGTTGTTAGGAGCCATGCCGGAGCGGCTGCCTGGAAAAAGCTGTCCTGCTCACGTGTGGGAGGGCTGGTTTGCTGATTGAGCAAGGGAGAGCAGGCAGCTGGGCTCCCGCAGCCACTTTCCTCGTGTGGCAGGAAAATTGTCCTGCAGCATCTCATGGTCTCTGGACGATAACAGCCAGGTCACAGGGGCACGTTTCTGAGACATGGATGAATTCTGCTTTGTCAATCATTTCCCTGCCTTTGCATACATGTTTTAAATCAATTCATTTTGTACAGACAACGCTCCGTTGTTTGCTCTCCGCAAACAAGTGCTCGTGTTGTACCAGACAAACTGTTTGCAGAAGAGTTTGTTGGTTATTTGTTGGGGTTTTTTTAACGATCTGCATTAAGAAATAAATACCAAGGACATTCATCCAATCCAGAAACATAAATAAAAATACTACAGCTCATCTAGACCGACAAAATGAAGCGACAGGCTGAATTTCAAACATTTATGACCCAACCCCATCGCCAGAAAAGGGAACCAACAACAGCTGTGTTAAAATAACTGCTCTGGGAGAGCCACGATGCAGCACCATCATCCTGCACCCAAGAAGGGAGGAAAAGCTCCTCCCGAGCAACTCGCAACCCTGCCAGACAGCTGGGTCTGCTGGTGTGGTGCTTCCTATGGACACATCAAGAGGACACGATGCAAGCTTTTTTTCTGTGGATCAGGACCATTTGACAGCACAGAAAAGGATTTTTTAGTGTTTTGGTTTTTTTTTTCCACAGAAACAAAAGGCAGACCAGCCTTCAAGGGAGACTGTTCAGCCAGCCAGACTGCTCAGCCGCCTAATAGTCTCTTGACACCTTCACCCAGCCCTAGGTAAATACCTCCCACCATGCTGTTAGGGAGCACTTTATCCAAAATGATTAACTGATTGCCTAATTACTAAAACTCCAAGTTCCTTAGTTACAGAGCATTCCCCAAAACTATTTAGCCAGCACTTCGGGAAAGAGTCCCCACGTGAACATCACACTGCTTTAAAAACAAACATGTTTTATCCCCTTTGCAAGGGGAGCAGCCGTGAGGAGGGCAGCCCGAGAGCCCAGCACCTGCCCCACGGAGCTGGGGGAGGGCAAAGCTGGCAGCAAACTCACCTGTCCAGCAGCGCCGAGCTGCAGAAAAGGCAACAGCCCCGTTCCTGACGGATCCTCCCTGCTTTCACCCAGCCAAAGGGAAGAAAACCAAAGCACAGCAAGGCTGCTCCCAGCAGGTTTGAAGAGCTGGGACCCGAGGACTGCTGGGAGCCACACTGGCCCAGGGCTCCTTGGTCGCACTGGGACGCGATGCTCACCTGGCTGTGCTCCTGTGCTCCGAGGACTGTTGGGCTTTCCTTGGCAGGAGGGCAGGCCAGGGTTTCTCTCCCAATGCATCCTGTGGTCCATCAAAGCCCAGTTCCAGCCCTCGCTGCTGGTCCAGACCAGCCACTGGGGGATGCACAGTGCCCCGTGTGCCAGCAGCGCTCTACCGAGATGAAACAGGCTGCGAACAGATGCTCTGGGGTGTGTGCAAGCATTCACCCCATTTCAAACCAAAAAATTGCCCTGTATGGCAGCTGAGGTGGCCACAGACACCAATCATAGGCCTGACAATAAACACGGACCTTGCAGAGCATGGGGCAGAGTTTGGGCACATCTTGGACTGGAAACTTGGTGTTTCTGTAGCTGGACTCAGATTATTAGTGCTGAGTACCACCTACCAGCAGGAAGGTAACAGGACCTGTTGTTGTGCTGAGCTTGCCAGCAGGGGAACAATTTCTTCTTGGAGCCCAGACTTCAAATCCCAGCTAGGCTATATAGAAATAGAGGTTATGCTGCTGCTCCGATGGGGAAAGGAGGGGGAGAAAACCTCTACCCTTATGGATTATTTTGGGTCTGCTGGAGTTCCCAAACAGCGTCAGCTAAAAGAGCCCTTGGGAGAGGAAGAAGAGCAGCTCACATCAATAGAAATCAATTTTTCTCGTCCCGCAAAGCCAGGGGATGCTCCGCAGTGGGGTAGATACCAGGGAAGAGCATCTGGGAGGTAGATTTGCTCATTTCAGCAAGGGCTGAGCAGTGGAAGTTACACAGAGGAGGGAAAGCTCACCTAAAGAAATAGCAAGTGCAGACTTTCCAGTACGCTGGGTGGCTCCTGCAGACAAGGCCAAGGGCTGTAGAGAGCAGTTTCACATCACCGTTGACTGCAAGCGTCATCAGTCTGCTACTGAAGGTCATCCCTTCCTTGCAGCTCATCTGCCTCTGTACAGGTACCAGACAAGGTGCCAAAATAATCTACTTCAACAGGGTTTGGTTTTGCCTGGGGCTTGGCTTCCTCTGCCAACAGCTTAGTGAAGTGACACAGGTCATTGTGCAGCCAACACCATCACAGGTCCACAGGCAGAGAAGCACCAGGGACAGGCAGCTGGAGGGGACAGGGGGGCTGCTCCATTCAGTAGCTGCCCGCACTTAGACTGGATCAAACATAACCTGGAACTGCACCCGTTGGCAACCAAGTCCCTCTTTCAGAGGTGTCCAAATAGCCAAGGAGCAAGTCCCATTGTTTTTCAGTTTTAGAATCATAGAATCGTCTAGGTTGGAAAAGACCTTTAAGATCATTGAGTCCAACCATGAACCCAACACTGCCAAAACCACCACTAAACATGTCGACCCGTCTTTTAAATACTTCCAGGGATGGCGAGTCAAGAAAATCTTCAAAAATATGGACTCACAGGCAGAAGAAATGCAGGGGGTTCAGCGCTGTGAGATTAAGGGGAGCAAGAGCCTGCAAACCCTTTGGTAGATTGGGCTGCAGGGCACAGAATTGCGTGGGGGGAGGACAAGCCGTGCCTTCGGCTGCTTTGCAGCCTGAGCCTGCAGAGACAACACAGCCACAGAGACACACTTTCTATGTTTATTGCATGCAGAAGAATGACCCAACACTCTGGCTCTCCCCCCTTTCTGGGCATAACTGCGTTTAACCGACTGCCAGTGGAGTTCTCGCAATCAACCCCCCTTTGCTGTCACAGCAGCACCCGGGGGACTGCGGGGACCCCGGTGTGTCAAGCCCTTACGTGCTCACGATCACGCTTTCCTCCGCACACGGCCAAGCTGCGTTGGGAAGCAGATAGCTAAGACAGAAGAGTATGCAGCCCTAAATGCTAGATGCTCCGTTCCTGTGATCGCTGCTGCCTCCATGGGGAGAGGTGTTTGGAAGGGATGAACTCCTGAAGGAACCAGATCCAGTACGTGCCTGAACCCATTCAATGCCTGAACCGCGAGAGCCTGGGGGAACGGCTTGCCTGGTGGTACCGCTGATACCCTTCCGATGTGGCCGGGAGCAGCAGGAGGCTGCTCAGCGAATCCTTCTGGCAGAGGGCCATGGCCTCCTTGTAATTTATCTTCTCTTTAGTGACAGGGTCAATGAGATCTTTTTCATAGTTGGACTCATCATGGAGTCTGTTGGCCAGGTCGCCTGTTATCATCCCTGTCTGGGCAGCTTCCAGCACGGGGATGCGACCAGTTTTCTTAGGATCGATGAGCCCTCCAGTTAGATGCTGGACCTCTAGGTAGGGGAAAGCGCTGTCTTTGGTCATCCATCCCTTCTGAACTGCTTCCCCTACAGACAGCCTTCGTTTGGTCACTGGGTCCTCAATCCCTGTGAAAGCTTTCTGGGCATTGAGCAGTCTCTGCATGTAGGTCCTGTCAATCAGCCCCCTCTCGATTGCCTTGTGGACTGAGAAACGGTCCCGAGAAATGAGGTCTATGATGCCCCCCGTGGCAGCCTGGGCTTCCAGGAGCTTCTGAGCCGTCATAGGATCAAGCAGCTTCTTCGCAACAGCAGTCTTGATGTTGTACTTGGTGTCAGTGGTGGTGTCATACACCCCAGCAATAGGCGATGTGTCATCACAGAAGCCCTTCTGTGAGGCTGGGGGGAAGAAGGTTTGGGTTTGGTGGGTGGTGGGTGATGAGAGCGGGGATTTGGAGATGATAGAGCCAATAGAGAGGGACAGAGGAGGCTTGGATTCCCCAGCCACCAGCAAGGCAAATTCAGAGATGGGAATCTTGCCATCCCGATACAACTGGTACTCCTCCTTTGTGATCCTCCTCAGCCTTAGAGCATCATCGATGGAGTACTGCTTCCCACTTTTCTTGTCAAGGAGAAGTGAGACTTCCCCATTTGGGCCCAGGGTGGTGACTTCCTCCCAGTCACACTCCAGCTCTTGCAGCTGGATGTACTGGCCTCTGTCTATGATACCTCTCTTATAGGCCTCGTAAGGGGACATATCCTTCCCTGTGTCAGGGTCCAAGATAGAGATCTTGGTGGAGAGGTTTGTCTCTCTCATCTGGGTCTCATGATTGATTTCTTCCCGGTTGACCCGTGACTGGAGATCTCGAATGAACCTCTCCTTGTTGTAGATCTGGTCCTTCTCTCTAAGGATGTCTGCCTCCAACAGGGAAAACTCATGTTCCAGCTGCTTCTTCTTCTGCCTGTCATTCTCAGTCCGTTGGTTGAGCAGTTTGGACTCCTCCCGAAGGAAGAGGACTTTCTGCTGCTTCTGCCTCTCCAGCTCCCGCAGTTCACTCTCCAAGTTGGCTCTCTCCTGGATGGCCAGGTTCCTGGCTTTCTGCAGCTCTGTCTCTTCACGAGCCCATGTCCTCTTCATGCCTTCAGCTCTCTCGATCTTCTCCCTGAGCCGCCGTACCTCCTCCTCTGCCTTTTGCTTGGCTCCTCTCTCCCTGTTCAGCAGGTCCCAGATGCGCGCACGTTCACTCTCCAGTGCTCTGTCCTTTTCCACTCGAATCACCTCCTTGTAGATGGTCTTCTCCTGGGATTTTGTTTTCTGCAAGACATCAACTTGCATCTGCAGGTTCTTGCATTCTCTCTGCAAGTTCAGCACCTCCATCTTCTCATGGTCCAGCTCCAAGCGCAGGTTGCTGGCAGACTGTTCGAGCACTGGATCCTTCTCCAACTTGACCACTTCTTCCATAATGATCTTTTCTTGCACTGGGGCTGGGCTCTCCTCCAGCTCCTTTATTCGCAAGGTAATTTGTCTCATCTCCTTCTCCAGTGCAAGCCTCTTGCTTCTATCCTCCTGAAAGTTGAGCAACTTCTCTTGCTCTTCCACCAGTGCACGAACCTGTTGCACATCACGTTCCAGACGACGCCTGTTGCTTACCTCCTCATCCAGACTCCGGCTCAGCCTGTTGTGTTCATCTCGGAGCTTTGGATCCTTTTGAGTCAGTATCACCTCTTGAACAACTACCTTCTCCTCTGGCTTTCGCCTCTCCAGTAGCATGTATTTATTCTGCAAGTCATAGATTGCATCCTCTGCAGCTCTCCTCTTTTGAGACATGTTACGCACCTCTTGACGGAGGCGATCAGCTTCTTTTTCCAAGAGCGGGTCATTCTCATATCGGATGACTTCCTTGTTGACCAGCTTGGTTTCCACCTTGGATCTCTCCCTCTTCCATTCATCCCTTTCACCCTGCAGCCTAATGAGCTGCTCTTGGGTCCTGCCATTGGTGTTCACTAGTTCATTGAGCTGTTGTTTCAGCCTGTCAATTTCTCTAAGAATCTCTGGACTCTTCTCATGTTTCACCACCTCTTCTATAACCTCCTTAAGCTCCGCCACTGGCTTCTGTGACCTGAGGACATTGAGCTCTGCTAAGGCCTCTTCCAATTCACTGTCAATCTTTGCCCTTTTCAGAGTAACTTCCTGCAGCTCCCTTTTCAGGTGTGCAATTTGCCGCTCCGTTTCAGGATCCACCAGGAAAATCTCGTTGACCCTCTCTTTAACCTCTACCCTTGGTTTTTGCTTCTCTGCAATACTGTACTGGCTCTGCAGCTCTCCCAGCTCACCTGTAAGCATCAAGTTCTTGCTCCTCTCTTCTTCAATCAGAGTTTTAAGCTTGGAAGACTCTCTCAGTAACTCTGGGTCCTGCTCTACCTGCTTCACCTCCTTAACAATAATTTTGGGTTCTGCTGTTTCAATTAGTCTTTCCACCTCCTCAATCTTGTTCTTCACCTTCACTATTGCTTCTTCTGCAGACTTCCTCTTGAAGGATTCCTCATCAATTTGTAGCTGCAGGGTCCTAACGGACTTCAGCATTTCTGGGCTTTTCTCCAGTTTGATCAACTCCTTCACCACCACTTTCTCTCGGATATTGGGCTGCTTTCGCTCCAGCATGTGCAGCTCTCTCTTACGCTGCTCAAGCTCGGAAGCAGCAGCCAAGCTTTCCTCCTGGAGACGTTTGATCTCCTGACGAAGACTGGCTGCTTGGCTCTCCAGGCTGGGATCTTTCTCAATTTTTGTAATCTCTTTGGTGAGGAGTTGGGCAGGAACGACCTTCTTCTCACTCTCCATCTGGGCAAGCTTCTGGCTCATCATTTCAATGTCTTCTTGCAGGCTCTGCCTCTTTTTGCTTTCCTCTTCAATCTGCTGTGCCATCTTAGACAGGTTGCTCTCCACCTGTGGGTCTCTGTAATATTCTATCACCTCCTTTTCTTCCACTCTTTCAATCGGCTTCTGAGTCTTCAACATTAGCAGCTTGTTCCTGTGTTCCTCCAGGTCCTCTTCAATCTTGGCCACTTTCCTCTTTTCCTCCGCCAGCTGTGATTTCAACCCCTCAGATTCCCTGCTTCTTGTGGCTTTGTTTTCAGATTGCTGTGTTTGCTTGTGTACAGCTTCAATGTCCTCATGCACTTCCTTCTGCAAGGGAAGAACAATAAAGAATTAAAAAAAAAAAAAAAAAGGCAGGGAAACCAAGTCACTCTTCGAATCTGGCGCAGAAGCTTTTTCCATGACAAGGCACGGTAAGAGACAGAACAGGCACAGAATCCCTGGGAAGCCTCCAAATAAGGCTATTTGTAAATGTCAACTGAGGACACATTCCCACCATCTCAACTAACTGACTTGGTGTGTCTTCTCCTTCTCAGGGAGGTTCTGCAGCACCCCACAAAGGTGCTTTGTGCTGCCTTGTTGTATCTGCAGCTGAGGGAGGGTGACATGGCCAGTCCCCGCTGTGCAGGGGGTTCATGGCAGAATCACACAGCACCCCAGTTTAATCTCTTGTCCTTCCCGAGCACGCTGAAAGTCATCCAGACCAGAGACCTTTCCTACAGGTGAATCAAGCCCTAGAAAGGCATAAAAGTCCTATTGCTTTGAAGCATTTCCAGAAGGTTGTGAGCACTAAATTCCAGCCACATCCACAGATGAATCTGAAATTCTTGGTCTGTGCACACTGATTAGATACAGCTGAGAATGGGACTTTAGAGCCCTATAAACCACAGCTTCAGTGAAGAAGGCCCACAGAGGTGACGAAAGTCAGAATTTAAGATCAGTGTCAGTGAAACTGGGATTACTCGTGGTCTTTTTTTCTCACAGGGGTTTCCATTCCTGTTCTTCCACACTCCTGGATGTGGAGATTCCGGGAGGGGCAAGGGGATGCCAGGCTGAACTTATTTCTGACAGCTTTGGAAAGATCACTTCAACCCCCCATCTTGCAAGGAATTGTTAGCTGGTACCTTCTCAACAATCTTCTTGGCAAACTCCAGCCGGCTGAGCTGCTGTTTATTTTCTGCCGCCAGTTCCATGTAGAGCTTGGTTACGTCATTTTCCTGAAAAAGAAACAGCGGTTGAGAGCCTTGTCCGCCTCACCCTGATGCAGGTCTGTTGGATGGCACACTCTCCCACCCCTCCTTTCACCCGAATGCACTTGGTGTACCGCACTGTTCCAGGGCTTGGTGTCTTCACATCTGACTTTCTAGAGAGACACAGAGTCTAAGGACTCACGTAGGAGATCCTGTCCCCTTTATTTGTATGCCTGTCAGGTGCGGGCTGGCCTACACAGGCTCCAGACTTCCAAATTCACCTTGGTCCACACATGGATGGCAGCTGGCAAACAGCCCAAGGTGATGCAGGAGAACAGGGGTGTAACTGGGAAGAGCACAGAGGAGCTCTGGCTCAGTCCTGTCCCCAGTAGCTGCTCATCTCTTCTGCCCAGGTAGAGGGAAGTCAGTCTTTAATGCACTAGTAAAACAGGTCCCCGGGTTTGGAGAAGATGTGACACAGCAAACACCATTCAGCAGTAATCCTCAGAAAGGTGCAAAATGACCCGCACTCTGCCATGCTTCTGCAGGGCTGAGACAAAGGTTTGAACGCCTCCTCTAAACCACTCCTAGAAAAAGTTTTGGATTCTTCTGGGAATAGAGCTGTTTCTACAGAGGCAACAGTTTTATATTTATATACCAAGTAATACCCAAGTCTCAAGGGAGGTCTGGCAAAAGAATAACAATTTACAACAATCTGGTTGATCCCAAATGCAGGAAATGTGTAAATAAAAGGGTTTGGAGGAGAACATCAAATTCACCTACAACGAGAGATGCCTGTGCAAGCCCACACACCTGCCCTGGTAAGTTTTATCTTCACACACAATGTGGCAATGAGGCATCACCAGCAATCTCAACCAAAGGTACCAGACACAGCCCTAATTCTGGATCTCACATGCTGCTCTGGACAAAGAGATCCCTGATGACATTTGTCCTTGAGATGAGGACCATAATCAGCTGTGGCCATCAGAGTGGATTTAAGGCCTTGCAGAGCACATGGGACTTGAGTAAGGAGCTAGACAATGGTTTCCACACCTTCATCTTAACATTTTACCTGTGCCTGGATGCTTTCTTGTAGGGGGGTCACACGCAGCCTCTTTGCAGCAAAGTCAGTCAGGGAAGGGTCCAGAGAAGAGCTGTATTTGCCTGCTTGGAGTTCATAGTCCTGTTCGGAGCAGAAACAGAAGAATCAGTTGGGATCTCTTGAGTGAGACGCTAAGGGAGTGCTACATGGGAAAACCCAGCCATACATTGAGTGTGGACTGCACGTTCCGGGATAGTCTGACCACTGCGTTCTTCTCAGGCTCCTTGCTTTCGATCTCTTCCACCAGCCTCTGCAGGAGAGACACACGATGTTAAGGACAGATTGAGATACAGCAATCCAGTAATACTCTTGCAGGCAAGAGCAGTAGCTCAGCCTGGTACCGACGGAAAGGTGAAGACAAGACGACGTTTAGGAAAGCCTCCTGGGCTTTAGAGGATCGCAGCAGCGCTCTCACTGGCCAGGACCTGCCTCGCTGATTTATGATGAGATAAATAGCAGCCAACACAGAGACCTTCACATCTCATCATCTGAGCTAGTCAGCTTAGGATCTGCTCAAGGAGAGAAAGATGCAGGAGGGCCCAGATGCAACAAGGTGCAATCTTTCAGGATCTGGGGGTGTGATATCAGCCTGGGGGGGGCTATCATAGATGAGGACACCAGCACTGTAGATGAACGCAGCAGGGCAAGATACATCATCTGTGGGCTGCAATCCATTGTTTTCCTTGCTCTAGTTCATTCACTGTGATGGGTGAAGTACACAGCTGGGAGCTGGTTGGTACTATTTTGCATAGTGTTCACAAGCCAATTTCCCCATCGCTGTAGCTTTACACGTCATGAGACTTGCCCTGAAACTCACCTTCTGCGCCTGCAGCTTGTAATTGATCTGGCTTGGCCCATCAGTGGTCTTCACTTGGTGCTTTGGTAGGTTGTTCATCCAGAACATCAGGTTCTCATTGGAGTTTTGGAACTGCTGGTAGGTGAGACTGATATTTCTGAGGGTCTTCTCTCTGCGCAGCACAAAGTTGAACAGGAACATTAAGGGGATGGGCGAAGATTCATGTGCAAGTTCCCAAAAAGACACTATGGTGAGAATGTCACCACAACAAACACCAAAATAACATAAACAGGAGGGTGACAACCGGTCCCTGAGTGGGGAGCACAACTCTGTGCATATCAGGTTTGCTACTGCAGTATGAACACAACCTGGGAGATGAGAGAAGGAAACAGGCAGGCAGCCAGCAGCAATGCCCGTGAGAAGCGTTAAGCGCACAGGTCCCTCGGGGTAGGGTCACTGGGTCAGGCAGAGACCAGCAGTCAGCTATTTAAGACTGCCTTCTCGCAGGGACCTGGAAGCTCAAAGCCTGTGCTGTGCTTAGGAAGGTGGCAACTGCACAGCAGGGCAGACCTGGTCAGGGTCTGGGTCCTGCAATGAAGAAGGTACTCTCGGGACTCTGACTAATGCTGGTCCATGTTATCTAAGAGGAGCAGAGACGATGCCATAGTTCCTCACCGCTGATCCAGCTGGTCCGCAACGGCGTGGTAACGATCATTGAGGAGCTGCACCTCCCGCTTCTGCCGGGGCAGGTCGGGACAATACTCCTGGAAGTTGTTCTGCACGGCGCTGCAGCTGTGCTCAGCATCCTTGAGCGCCCGGTTCAGCTTCAGCACACAGTCCTCTTGGGCCACCAGGTCCCTCTTCATCTTCTGCAGGGGAAAAAGACACCTCCAGGTTTGCACCAGTTGATGCACCAACCAGAAACACCCTCCTTAACTATGCCGTGCCTAGGGGCTAGTCCAAAATAGACATGCAATGTGGAGAGATGTAGCAGCGAGACTTGTTCAGTAAAGAAAGTGGGAATCAAGGTGGGTTGGACAATGCATGGAGCAGAAGGGAGAAGTTTTGGGGAAGGCAAAAAAGGGTCTCTGTGATTCAAGGGTGAGAGCTAATGATGGGGCAGGGAGAACGGGAGCAGGAAAGAACAGGGGTAGGTGTGTGGCGGAGCAACAGAGGTTGGATGCTAAGAGGTTCATTGCATATTGAAGAGAAGGCTCTAGGGAGACCTTATAGCCCCTTCTGGTATCTGAAGGGGGCCTACAAGAAGGCTGGAGAGGAACTTTATAAGGGCAGGTAGTGATAGGACGAGGGGTAATGGCTTCAAACTGGAAGAGGGGAGGTTTAGGTTAGACATTAGGAAGAACTTTACTGTGAGGGTGGTGAGCCCCTGGCCCAGGTTGCCCAGAGAAGCTGTGGCTGCCCCATCCCTGGAGGTGTTCAAGGCCAGGCTGGACGGGGCTTGGAGCAACCTGGGCTGGTGGGAGGTGTCCCTGCCCAGGACAGGGGGTTGAGATTAGGCAGTCTTTAAGGGACCTTCCCACCCAAACCATTCTATGATTCTACGATTCTATGTTTTAGGGATCCAAAAGGTTGCCTGGAGGGACAGAGCTTTTTGCTAGGTGATGAGTGCAAGTCAGCCTACGACACCAACATAAAACCTTCAAGGAACAAGTCCTTAGAAGGCTCCATTGCTGGTGCCTCAGAGTGCTCAAATAAGCAAAGTCCATCTCTCCCCACCATTGCTACCTGAGCTCAGAGACCTCCCATTCCTAACAAAGAGCCTGATGTTCTCCTACCAGCAAGTCGTTGGCCCGATCCTGCAGGGCATTGGGGGATGCAGGAATGATGCTATCCTGAGCCAGCTTGGCCTCAAACGTGCTGATGATCTTATCTGTGTTCTCAATCTGAGTCTCCAGGTTCAGGGCAGCCTTAGCCCTGGGGAAGGGAGAAATAACAAGACAAGATTAGCTACAGAAGACCCCATTCTTCTCCTTTTCACTCTGATTTTGCTTATTTAACATCAGAGCTTCTACAGCGTGGCAGAGAACAAGCAATACACACTCACAACCCTGTCATGAGGCCCGTAAGTCAGATGTATTGCATTTCACAGCATAGCTGGGACACACAACCATTGTGGTGGACTTTCCACAATGAGGGGATCTGACCACACATGACGTACAGGAACTCCTTCAGAGGCACCTTTGATGATGGGTGGAAGGTTTCCAACAGGCCCTGGGCTAGATGGACCTCAACCAATGCCCACATAGACCAAACACATTTTCTTTCATGCTTTTGTGTTGACTCCTCTCTGCACGGGCTTCCTCCCCTCACCCCCACCAGGCCTTGCCATCCTCACTCACTTCTCGTTGTACAGGCTGGAGAGCATGTTGACATCATTGTATTTGCTCCGGAGGGCATTCAATGTGACAGGGAGCTGGGAAGCTGAGGTGCTGGTGGGTTTCTTGGAAAGGTAGGTCTCACATTCCTTCTGCAAGGTCTCCTTGGCTGCCCCCAGGTTCTCAAGCTTCTTTGTTGTTTCCTGGCAGAGCAGATGGGAGCAGAGTCACCCAACACAGTCATAACAGCGCTGTTGCGAAAACCTGTCTCCCTCAGGGGCAGATTTTGCTGTGGGGCTAAGGGTGAGGCAGCCCTCTCATAAGGAGGTGGCCCTTGGGGCACAGCCCCATCCATACTGCGGCTGTCTGGTGATGGCAGGCTGTGGGAAAGAGATCAAACCAGACAAAGATGGAAGAAACCAACCTGCCCGAGTCCATCCTTCTGCCAGCACCAGATAAATACCCGCAGGTGAAGATGTGAGAAGCTGAACTACTACAGACCCAGACCTTATCCCAGAGGAAAGGAAGGGGGCTCCAGCGCACTGCCTTTTTTCCTGTCCCCCTCGCATCTACCAGTCTGTACTCCCCATCAGGCGAGCCAAAGCTGGACCTTAGATTAATTCCTTCTATCCCTCCCTCTATCCCATTATCTTTTATGCTACAGACTTGAGCGTGAAGAGTGACAGCATCCACATGACAAGGCTGAGGACTCCCCAGGACTGCCGCCTGGTCCACAGCTCTGAAACGAATGGACCGTCTTGCTACAGAGTCGAGCCAAGGGAAGAGCCTGCGTTTCTCTAGAATTTGGCTTAACCAGTCCCATTGCAAGGGCTCAAGCCGGCCTGAAACCCTTGCAACTGCAGCACTGGTTTCTCCTTTGAAGCACCAGCTCTCGTCTCCTGTTGGTTCTGAGATACTAGTTGTTTAGCTTAAATAAATTTTCGTTGGAATAAATTACTTGGGGTTATAATACGATGTGATTTATGCCGTTTGCCTAGCTTTACTGGGCATGAGTAGCTAGATTTGCTGAAGCCTTTAGGCCACAATAGAGTTAATTTTCTTAGTAATTTTCCTAGCAGCTGGTGCAGGGCTGTGTTTAGTCCTCTAGCATGAGAAAAATGTCAATAACACACTGATGTTTTGGAAGTGTTTTTCCCTAAGTCTGGGACTTTTCACCCTCCCCATGCTCTGCCAGCGAGCGCAGGTGCACAAGAAGCATAAACCAGAAGATAAGGAGGCGACAGCCATCAGCAGAGACTGCAAATCAACGGGATAAGAGCAGTCAACGGCCGGCCTGGACACAGAGAGAGAATCCACGGTGTTAGAAGACCCCAGACCAAAAATCACCATTGGACTAAAAGATGCGTGAAAAGCGTGTGAGGGGTGGGTGTAGAGATTAAAAGGGCATCATTGCCCAGGGATTTCTTTGTTCAATGTCCCTCTCTGGAGGCAGCCAGCCCCAGCTGACCCTGCTGCTGGACCTCTCAATTAAGTTATTTATTTTTGTAAAATCTGATGCCGCAGACTCTGCAGTGGAAAACCCAGGGTCGAGCCCGGAAAAGGAGGGAGCATGCCCAAGAGTGAGTGAGTGTGTGTGAGTGTGTGTGAGTGTGTGGAGTCGGAAGGGGCACCCATGGGCTCACTGGGGTCACCCACTGCAAAGGCACCCTGGTCCCAGCAGTGATAGTCTTGGGTGCTGTGTGTGCGACTCCTTGTGTGAATGCTCGGGCAGCAGCTTCTCCTTTAAGAAGCGTAATTCATATGTCAGTTCTGGTTTGGGCCAAGGACACGGCGATACCAAACTCATCCTGCTCCAACCCGCCCGCAGCAGCGCCCAACACCCACCTGCTGCTGTTTGATTCTCCGGGCAAGGTCATCTGTGGGATCACTGTAGTTCACTGGAGACCTCACTCGGTTCAAGACCTCCTTCTCCACCTGGACCAGGTCCTTGCCAACACGATCCAGGCTACCGAGAAGCTGGTCAGCTTGGGGATCATCCTGGACTACAGGGGGGCTCCTGGACAGAGCTGCAGTGAGACACAGCGTAGGTTAAGCCCCGTTTCTCTTTTGCCAGCCCACTCTTGGCGCACGGCCCTTTCTCACAGCTGTGCCAGATGTGGTCCCTAAAGCTCCATCTCCCTCTCATGCCAGCCCTGCTGCCAAGCTCTGCCCTGTGTGTTCTGCAGCTCTGGAGCACACGGGCTGCTCCTGAGCACGGGGCTGTGATGCAACCAAAAACAATTCGGTTAGCATTTCTAATCTGCAGAGCATCACGCACGTGTGTGTGCCTACCCATAGCAAAGGCTTAGGAAAATGGTTTTAGCTCTGCCCTGGCCAGCCAGAACTCAAGTCCGAAGGAGGGACAAAGACAGCCAAGTGCTGCCATGCAGACACATCCCTGCTCAGCTTTGCTGGCAGCTTCTGGACTACAGAGCAGCCAGGGGTTGGGATTTAACCGTGGCTCACTGCTTATCCACGGTCCCCAGGTAGGGAAGAGAACTGCAAGGCACCCAGATTCCAAGGAAGGTTTAATTTAGGCTTCTGGATAGGCACATCCCCCTGCAACCCTGAATACTCTTCGCAGCTGTTGGTGGAGGTGAACCTCAGAGGTTTGAGAAGGGCAACAGGGAGTTTAAGTGAATTGCCTGACATCATGCGGTGACTTGTTGGCAGAACCAGGAGTCAGAGTTGGAAGGGACCTTAAAGATCATCTAGTTTCCAACCCCCCTGCCCTGGGCAGGGACACTTTCCACTAGACCAAATTGCTCCAAGCCCCGTCCAGCCTGGCCTTGAACCCCTCCAGGGATGGGGCAGCCACAGCTTCTCTGGGCAACCTGGGCCAGTGTCTCCAAATCTAACCACTCCATGATTATCCCATTGGCTGCTCCTCTCCATAGAGCAAAGGCTGACCTCAGGTCCCTCCGCCTGCTTCCAGCCAGGTCTGGTTGCTCCACAAGGGAGGCGCATGGGCTTGCTTTGTGGAGGGTTTGGCGAACGAGCTGACATACCCTGCTGGCTGGGCTGAACTTGCTCCTTGTGGCTGCGTCTCAGGGTGCTCTGAACCGCCGCTCGCTTCTGCTTCACCGTGTTCAGTTCCCCTTCCAGCCTGTGAGCAGAGAGGAGTGTCGTCAGGCAGCAGGATGGGAAACTGCTGCGCTGAGCCAGCCTCCACAGAGCCCAGCCCGGCAGCAGCTTCGTGCCTCTGCCGGGGAAGGTGTCCCCAAGGGCAGGGGCAGGCTGGGACCCCACAGGCTGTTGCAACTCAGAGACGTCCCTTAGGAAAGGGGACAGCAGCAAGAGCAGCCGCTTGGTTCGAGCAGCTGGTTTCTCCCACTGGAACCAGTGTTTCCCAGCTCTCGCCAGATGCTAACCAGGCTGGAAATTTATTTCCTATCACTGCAGCGCTTCATAGGAAGAGGGTAGAAGTAGCTGCTTCTGTGGCTGCAGCTCTGGAAATGCCAAGTCTCATTTGTAAGGATGGTTCCCTTCTAATGAAACCAGAGCTGGGATCAATAGGAGCTGGAAGGACCAAAACAAAAAATAAAAATCTCTGTGTGAGAAAAAAAACCTGATGGAACCAGGAGGAGGGGCCTTTGAAGGACCAGGCTAGTTCACATCCCCGCTATGGGCTGCTCCAGCTAAGCACCTGATCTAAAACCAGCACGTCCCAGCTCGCCTGGCTCTGTGTTGGCAAAGGAGGGCTGTCCCTCTGCAACACCAGGACACGGATACGTGCTGAGGGACTGAATGGTGGAACAGGCTAGGAAATAAAACAAAGGCAAATATTTTGCACGTAGGAAGGGAAGCAAACACCGGAAAAAGAAAACAAGCTGGCAGATACCGCCTGAAAAGAGCGAGAGTTTTCCAGGCAACACCTGCAGAGCTGTTGTCGAGGAGGAGATTGCAAACTTTTTCTTTTCTCCTTTAAAAACACACATGAAACCCATAAATCCAAAGGATTCGGTAACCTGGGATGTGTAAAGAGGGTTATGCACCCAGGAAGAGCAACACAATGAAATAATCATGCCTGCATGACTGGGGAACCAGCCTCCCGTCATGGACGTGTCCAAGTAACTCTGAATCTGGGCTGTGGGCCTTTTCCACAGCACTGATTTATCCAAGCACCCGAGGACATGATTAAAAAGGGAATGCCGAAGCTCCCTGCACCACCCCCCTGTCCTGTGGGAACCACAAAAGCTGAATGAGCAACCAGGCAGCAGTAGACTACGCGGTGGTTCAAGGAACATTTCTCAGTCTCCAGCTGGGGCTGGCTGAGAGGAGATGGCACAGATAACTGTCCTGTTTGGCAAGTCCCAAGCTCCAGACAGATTCTGCAATGAATTTAGTCAAACCTATGCAAGTCACGTGTTTGGGTGAGGAAATCAAGCCCGACTGCCAGAAAACTCTTTGACAGCAAGGTCCGTACAGCATGCAGCGCTGTCGAGGAATGGCAGGAACCCGGACAAGATACTTCGGTGCAGGGAATAATCCCTCTCCAGGAGGTATTTCATATACAAGACAGTCAAGAGCTCTGTTCGCAGCTGCTATTTCTCTGCAGTTGCAGTTGGGCTGGCCACGACCTAAGAGCAAGTCTGAACGTCTCTCTGGGTGAGGATCTCCACTGCAGACTCACCTATTGACCTTGTCTATGGACTCAGGGTCTGGTGGAGGGATGGAGAAGCAAGCAGAAGGTGCCTCCTGGACCACACCAGCGCTGCTCTGCACTACCCACATCTCCGGGTTGCTGTTGTCCTTCAGAGTGTACTTGTCACCTCTGGTCAGCTGCACCTGGGAAAGAGACACAAAAAAAACCCAGTGAAAGGCTTAGCATTCCAGCACTAGGCTGGTTCCTCCCACCATGGAGCCAAGATCTGGAGCAACCAAAGAAGAACCCAGTTGCCTGTCTCTTCTGAGGGTACTGCTAGTCAAACCCTCACCTCCCCAGCATCCCAGTCACAGAGGGTGTCCAAGGTGAGGGTCTGAGAGGGACGCATCCTGCGCAGTTTCAGTGGGCTGATCTCTTTGCTCCTTCTCTTCAGGTCAGCGATGCTCTTCTCTGCCTGCTTCACCACCTTCTCTTCGTTCTAGACAAAACAAGGAAGAGACCGTGTTTGTGACCAGGCTTGGATGAGAAGGAAGGCGCAGGTGCGTGTCACACTACAGTGAGTACATTGGGACCAATTGCCCATCCTTGTGTGGTCACTGCTGGGGTGGAGTCAGAAGTGTCTCCATTCTTGACCTCTCCATGTCCCCTCCTCCCCTTTTCATTATCAACGCTCTCATCAGTTTCCTTCGCTCACAGCACATCTGCCCTTGAAGGCACAGCCTGGGTTATCATTAGGTGATCCCACACTGTCATATTAAATCTTCTGGAGAAGTTTTTCTTTTCAGAAGAGGAACAGACACCTGCCAAGAGGTGGCCACATTCCAGTGTCAGAAGGTACCCAGATCCCAGCACCTCTTGGGAGTAAAATGCGTTGCATGCATGGGAAGATACCGTCTTGAAAGTGTCCCCTCCCTTTCTCCTGGGCAAACGTTCCTTCCTATCTGCATCTCGCCCCCGAGGTCAGATTTCTTTATTCCCTCCCTTGCCCTTGGCTCATGAGAGTGCCGAGGAGATGGGAGGATCTCTCCCCGCTGCTTGGATATCAGCAGCTCACCCTCTCTGCAGGCCCTCTGATCCAAGTGTCTCATGTGTAGGACAATGTGTAGCTCCTCTTCTACTCTGATGGTGACCTGGGGCCTGGCTGTGTGTCACTGATGGGGACCAGTGCCTTCCCAAGGGTCACTGCCCCACCGCAGGGACCTTCTGGGGCTACAGGGACTCAGCATCCAGAGCACAGTATTGCCGTGAGCTTGCCTGTCCCTAGCACAGAGCTGGCACGAGCTCCCCTGGTAGGGTTATTTACCCATCTCTTCCCTTTCCCTGCTGTTATTTACAGGGGAGGTTGTAACATTTGGTCTGCCCCTTAGGTCTGGCAGTGCCCCCGGCCCTGAAGACCTCACTCACCTCCAGCTGAAGCAGGAGATCTGACACCACCCCAGGGCTGTCTTTGTTAAACTTGCTGTATTTGGTGTCCAGGTCGGAGTTCATCTTCTTCAGGGAGCGGCTCACGGCCTCGGCATCGTCCTGGAACTGGAGGTGTGGGTAGAAAAACAGGCAGGGATGGGGCGACATTGCTGTTTCCAAGTCCGGTGGGGTCTCTCAGTTCCCAGTATCTCTCCCACAACCTGTCTGGGGCTCACAAGACCCTACAGACCACCCTCAGAGCATGCGCTTGGACAAGGACCCTCCATCTCCTGAGACACAGGCAAGTAATCCCAATCAATGGACGAGCAGCGGGTAATGACAGCGAGCTGACCCTCCCCTGCCCCTCTTCTCCAAGGTGGCACACTGACCGGTCCCCACAACAGGGCTGATCAGGTGAGCTGAGAGCCAATCCTTCACTGCAGCACTAAAGAACTGTATTTTGAGAGGCGTTTCCCCAAAATACCCTGACTAGGTGCGAGCAAAGGATCTCCCATCCTCGTCTGTTCCCAGAGACCAGCCTGCCCACTCCAGCCTGACCCTGCAGCCCCAATGCTCTCTTCATTGCGCTTTACCTTCTTATACGTCTCCACGCTTTTCAGTTGACTCTCCTGGCAAATGCAGAGATTCAGGAAATTCTGCCACTCGTTCTTCAAGGCTTCCTGGTGCGCCTGCGGTGGGACAGAGCACAACTCAGTGGGCTCCAGCTAGTCCTACCGCCCCCACCACCAGTCTCCTTTCCCCAGAAGTCCTAGAGATCAGAGGAAGGCTAAAGACCACTGTTGAGCAGAGGCAAAGCCATGCCCCGGCATTGCCTGACGCTGAGCCTGAGCAAGCAGACGGCTCCACAGGGACCTGGCTCACACAGAGCAGCCGCCATTTCTCAAGGGGTCTCAGTTGCGGTGGTGTGGGTGGCTGTGAGCCCACCTCAGCTTGCCGCTGCATCTGCAGGCTTGGAAATACAACTTCGGAGCTGGTTTCATCTGGGAGAAGTCATGCTGTGTCATAGCTGGAGTTTCACAGCACTATGAATGTGGCTGCATTGACCACATGTCTGAGCACCAGACCGGGAGCTGGTCCCAGCACACAGATCTTAGCCGCTGTCTTCTGAAGGGGTGAAGACCCTGGACTGCGCCCAGCCTCCCCATGGGGCTGGAGCAGGCAGAAAGGTGCTGCAGTGCAGTTGGTGAAGTGCATGAGAAAAGAGAACACAGCAGGCTCTGCAGAAAAGGTCTCTTCCAACCTGTCTCCTGGCTCTTGATCCACAAATTGTGGAAAGCGTTCTCATTCTCTTGTAGGGTTTGGGAGGAGACCCCCTTTCCCTACCTGGATAGGTTTGACAGCTGGGTGCTTTAGCTCAATCATCCTGTCCCCATCATCCTGAAGATGGTTCACAAACTCCTCTTGGCTGAGCAGCTCGTTGGACTTGAAATCCTGAAGGGGAAGAGAAACTTCATGACAGAGGGAGCACAGAGCGGTCTCCTGGGGCACCAAAGCCCACGTAGCAGAGAAAAGGCTCCCAAAGCATAGCCATCCTTGTTTGTTTGTGTTTTAAAAAAAAGAAGGGGCTGGGCAAAGCTAAAACAAATTAGACACGCTTGGGCCTCAGAAAGCATCAGGGCATTCATTCAAAGAGCATTTTCCTAAGCAATTATCCCTCTCTTCTTCCTGGTCCCAGCATGTAGCAGTCACTGGGTGGTGTACTTTGGACTTTGAGGTTGACATGACACTGAGCCCTTCCCTCCCCTCTGACCACTGAGCCCCACCAACAGCTCTGTAATATATGGTCTCACATGCCAGCTCAGGGGACAGGAGGGGACACACAGGGGCTCATCCTTAACTCCAGCATGGATCTACAACACCTCTTCCACCTCCTGTTTCTGTGCCTGGCGCTTTCAGGCTGCCCTGGGAAAGCACCAGGCTCAGGGCTGGTGGTGGATGTCTAGGAGGCTGGGATCCACCCTGCAAATCTCCTGCCCCGATGGCAGGACAGGCTGCCATCCCAAGAGCTCACCTCATACTCCCGACGTATGCTCTGGACGTCCATCATTTGGTCACTCCAGTCCTGCTTCAGGATCCTGGTCTGCTGGTCCGTCAGGTATCCCAGCTCCTTGGTGCAGCCCTGGAGGTGGTGGTACAGGCTGCCCAGGCTCTGCCCACGCCAGATGGAAGCTTTCTGCCCGTGCACACAGGGGAGAGACAGCGTTGGTGCTCAGGCTGAGGAGCCCCTTTCCCCTCCTCCTCATCCTTCTCCCCAGGACCCCGCTTGTGTTGCGCATAGAATCATAGAACAGTTTGGGTGGGAAGGGACATTTAAAGGTCATCTAGTCCAACCCCCCCGCCATGAGCAGGGACAACTTCAACTAGATCAGGTCACTCAGATCCCCCTCCAACCTGACCTTGAATGTTTCTGGGGGTGGGGCATCTATTTCTGGGGACTGGATGCCCATCTCTCTGGGCAACCTGGGCCAGGGTTTCACCACTCTCATTGCAAAAAATTTCTTCCTTATACCCAGCCTAAATCTACTCTCTTTTAGCTTAAAACCATTACCCCTTGTCCTATCACAACAGGCCCTGCTAAAAAGTTTGTCCTCATCTTTCTTATCACCCCCCTTGAAGTACTGAAAGGCTGCAACAAGGTCTCCCCGGAGCCTTCTCTTCTCCAAGGCTGAACACCCCCAACTCTCTCCGCCTGTCCTCACGGGAGAGGTGCTCCAGCCCTCTGAGCATCCGCCAGGAGATTCCCAGAGACCTTGGTAAGGCATCTGCTGCCGCTTGCCCTTATCTGATGGGGCTGCCGTTCCCTTTCCCTCCTCACAGACGGGATATGTTTGTCTAACCAGAATCTCAGGTGTGGGCTGATGCCTCGGGCAGCCTGAGAGCTGGCCCAGCTCTGCTGTATTTCTCACAAATACCATTTCTCAGCATTAACCCTTACGGGCCCAGTTAGCTAAACCCAGGACCTTCTTCCCGGCCACCTCCTTTGCTCCAGCTGCTCATTTCCTCTCTGGAACTCCTGTTAGGGACCAGTACAAGCCTCAACATTTGCAATCCTGATTTGGAAGAGCCTGTGGGCTGGGACAGGGTTTCTTGCTCCCACATCCATAGCCCTGAGCTCACGGACACACGGGCAACTCCAGATCAATGATCCACAAAGAGGAGTCGCAGATCTCACCCACAGCATTCCCCTGAGATCAGCGAGCCTGCTCTCAGTTTACACCCATTCCAAGGCAGGAAGGAAATGGGGTAAGAAAATGAGGGACACAACTTCACTGGATAAGACCAGAGGTAGCTCCTGCCGTGAGCTGGGCATCCCCTGTCTGTCAGGGAAGGTGTTACTCTTCTGTATCACCCCGTCTGTCCAGAAAACCACCGAGAAGCTTACCAGCAAGTCCTTGTACTGGCTCTTTAAATCTGCCACGTCCTGGGTTACAACACGGACAAGACCAAGGGGGGAAAAAAAAAAAGATATAGAGAAAAAAGCTGTTACTAAAACAGGTGGTAGATACCGACGAGTTGATTTATGGAAGGTGCATTAGAAACCTTGCAGGAACCACCTTCCTGGCCCCTGTATGGCTTGATCTGTCCAAGCTCAGGTCTCCCCATGCCCTCTGCAGAAGCAGGGTGGACATTCACCCTGCGGAGGAGAGGATGGGACACGCGGCCAGACAGCGAGCGGAGCCTACAGGGTCCCGAGCGGAGCAGATGGGACCAAGGAGGGGATGGAGGGTGCCTTACCCCACAGTGGAGGTTCTTGATCTGGAGGCCATAGGCTTCAATCTCCTTCTGGAGGATGTTGTGCTCAGCTATTTGCTTTTCCAGCTCTGACATGCCGGGGCCGTACTGTCCCGCGTTGACTTGTTTCTGTGCAAAAGGAGTTAGGCAGAGACTAAAGCAAAAGAATTCATTTCAGGGAAAAGCCCCAGTGAATGCTGGCAGGGTATGAAAAGATCCGGTATCTGATACCAGTCCAGGAGGAAGGGAAGGGATCTTGTTGCTGTTTACCGTGATTGCTGTTGATTGCCATTTCCCCAGCCGTACAGAGGGGCAAAGATAACCAGACCATAAAACCTTGTGGTGTACCAACCTAAGCCGAACCAGCCACGCTCCCCCACGGTGCCATGCAGTGGATGGGTGTAGCTACCACCCAACCTTCAAGGGAATCCAAGCTGACTCCAAACTGGGTACTGCACGTACCCACGATCTTGCAGCGTGAAACCCTAGGATGCAGGGCTGTGAAGTCCTTGACATCACCTTCTCCATCCTTTCATCCCACAGGAGGGCATCTCTACCTGATCCCTGTCTGGTAGCTCTTAATCTGAAGGGGTCAATCAAGAGGGTCCTCCAGAGGGTTTTAAGAGGTGGGAGGAGAGTCCTTCTCCTGTCCAGAGCAACTGAGTTACTTCCACCACCCCCAATGTCCCTGCATGATGCTGAGCACGTGATGGTGGTGGAGTCTCCATCTCTGGAGACATTCCAAACCCGCCTGGACGTGTTCCTGTGCAACCTGCTCTAAGCTGACGCAGCTCTGGCAGGGGGGTTGGACTAGATGATCTCCAGAGGTCCCTTCCAACCCTACGATTCTGTGATGGCTGGCAGAGCCCTACAGGCAATAGTGGACATTATCTGGCCTTGGAGAGTTGGGAGATACATCTAAAACTAGCTGCTGTTACCATCTTTTGGTCCAAGATCCTGGCCCAGTCTACCCTGGGCCCCACATCAGGGATGTTCAGTTGTTCGTAGAGGGCCCGGTACTCTGAACAGAGCTGCGTCACGCGGTCGTGGAGCTGCTGGATGCTGCCAAGGAGAAAAAGCAGACGTCTCTGTGTCAGTTTGCAAGGGGGAGAACCGCAGTGTGGTTTGTAGAGCCTAGATTTCACCCGTAAGACCCAGGCTGCTTTGTTGTCCCTTTGTGACGTGGCCTCCTCCAGCAATGGAGGCACTTGCCCTGGTGCTCTCCATCTCCAGGGATGTCTCAGGAATTACAACCCAAGAGAAAGTTGCAGGGAGATGAGGGCTGTCCCTTCCCAGCTAGAAAACAACTCTTCCCTCCTGATTTCCACCTAGAAGGGCTGGAGAGCGAAGGGAAGCAAAACACCAGAGGCCAACTCTTCTCCCATTTGAACAGCCAATTTTGCTTGCCTGAACAGAAGGCATTCACTTTGGGAAAGGCGGAGGAAAAGGGGATTTGACCTGGGAATGGGGCCACATTTTAGCTCTGCATTTTTCTGGTACCTTTTACAAGAGCTCCCAAATAAGACGGGGAACTCTTGGATGATCACTCTGGCAGCCACCCTGCACACCACTACGTTTACCATATATTGGCAGAAGACCTGATTTTAAGGCTAGAGTGTATGGGAAGAAGGGTGAAACACTACTTCTCACGGCAACGACTGGAGATCAGCCTATATCCTAGGAGGGTTCCCAATCGCTCAGTGCCCCCATCACATCAGTCCCCCCAGCTGGACTTACTCTTTCTCTATCTCAGGAGCCTGAGGGTGTTTCAGCCGCTTGGCACGGTCTACGTCCAGAAAAAGGTCCTTCAGCAGGGTCTCCGCTTCCTTCAGGTTCCTGGCATTCTCCTGCTGGAACTCAAAGGGCTTGTTCTTCCCATGATTGCTGGCATCCTGGAGACCAGGGAAGACAGAGAAAAAAGCCTGGTTGGACCACGCAGATCTCACAACATTCCTTGGCCAAGGCAATGGATCTGGATGCTCAACACACCAACCACAGATGGAACCCTGGTGGCCAGGGTGCTGCTGGGGAGTGTTTGCCCAGCCAAGCTGCCAGCTTCAGCATCTCTCCCACCCAGGGCACCCGTGTGGGTCGGGCTGGCTGCCCGCCTCTGGGGTTGCTGGGAGGCACAGGTCTGCGCTGCTGTAGGTGAGACAGCTTTGGCTGTGGGAAGCATGAGGCACTGAGCAGAAGGCACGGAGGCTAGAATTTGAGAGGCCCCAGTATACAGCCCCAGGGGCTGGGAGGCTCTGCAGGGCGCTCTGTTCCTCCCCAGCCTCGAGTCAGCCCCCGAACCTGCACCAGCAAGTTGACGCACAGAGCAGACACCTGACCTGTTATCCCAGACACTGCATTTCTAGGCAAAGCCGTTCCCCTTCCCACCCACCTGCATTTCAAGGCAAAGCCTTTCCCCTTCCCACCACCCTCCGCCACAACTCACCTCCTTGAGCCTGGACTGTGTCTCCAGGATGTCCTTCTCCACCTGGTCGGCATTTGTCTGCATGCGGGAGATGAGTACGGCCAGCTCATTTGTTGAGGACCTGAGAGAGGGAGCAGAAAAGCAGATGGGTGGGTGAAGGCAATTCTCACTCTCTTCATCACCTCCCAGGACCTGACACAGGTGTGGCTCTTCAGGCCTTTCCCCCATGTTCTCCTTGTCTCCAAAGAAAGTCTAAGCTGTGACCGAGGGCATGGATGGATACAAGCGGTCGGTGCCTGGCTGTTGCCTTCAGCCAACTGAAGGTAAGAGGTGGTGTGTTCAGAGCGAGCAGGCAGTGGCTTTTTGCACACCACGCGGCTCATCTGCGCAACTCCTCACCGCAGGACACTGCGGATGCTCCAAAGTTCGTGTGGATTCAAAAAGCAGTGGAGAAACCACACACACACACACCCCCCCAAAAAAAACCCCAAAACAACAAAAAAAAACCCAAGCCAACCCCTCCCCAAAAAAACCCAAACAAACAAAACCCAATCAAAAAAAATTGCCGTAGGGCTCACAAATGCACCAACACCAACTTCAGGAAGACCTGAAGCCACAGACGGCTGGAGGCCAGGAGAGGACCCTGCAGAGGCAGCACAACATGCTTGCCCTGTTTGGAGGAGCTTCCCTGGGTGTCTGCCCTCGGCTGCTGGTAGAGGTGGGTGAGATGGTCCTTCAGCCTGACCCAGAACTGCCATCCTGTGGTCTTCCTTCATGCAAAGCGCTCTGCAGGTCAGCCCATTTTGATGCTGGAGAGGCCAGTGCCACCCCAGGACCAGGCTGCAGTGGACAAGGACTTGCTACGCAGCCTACAAGCCCCTCTGGGCACTGTGTAGGCTGTTGCAGTCACGCTGCTTTCAGGGCTTGGGGACAAATTCCCCAAGCCCATAGCACAACTACCAGCCCTCCTCACCGCAGTGAAGATTCACTGAAGGTCCCCATCAGACCATTTCTTATTGTCTCTCACCCCGGTGCCGTCACACAACCGATGGTACCATCACAGCACCTATTCCATCACTGCTATCGTGAATGAGTGCCGAGAGCCCTGCTGAAACAGCTGCACCCAGAGCCCGCAGCAAGGCACGGGATGGTTCCCAAAGCTCCCTGCGGACAAGGAAGCACAAACCTTGGTGCCACCTTTGTCCTCACGTCCTGTTGTTTCTAATAGCATCTGCCCTTGAGGAGAGTGCCGGCCCTACCCTCCAGGCAGGGAGAGCGCAGTGCTGCCAGGATGTGGGCAAGCAGAGGTGGGAGGGTGTGGGTCGATAGCATCATCCAGGGACTCGAGCCCTTGGATGACGGTGGGTGGAACAAAGTTCAGCAGAGGCTCAGCTCGGTTACGTGCTGACTCTGGGGTCTGAGACCAGACGGAAAGAGTTTGAGCAGCAACAATGGGACGTTGCACAGGGGTCAGGCAGTACAACCTCCTCTGTGCCTTTGGTGGGGGAGGAAGGTAGGAGAAAGGTGATATCCTGCAGCAGAGCCATCCACATCTGCCCTCCAGCCACGTGGTTTCCTTCCTAGCCCCTGAATCCAGCAGAGGACCAGGGGAAGCGGTTCCCTTAATGGCTCTGTCATTGCGTCAGCTCCTCATCATGGCTCCAGCTATTCAGCGTTTCATACCAAAGGCTAGAGCAGATGCTGGAGTGTTCATATATTACTGCCCCAAGTGACTGTTCAGTGCCACTGAGTGTTACAGTCACCCCAACCCAGGCTCTTGGATGCCACAGATGGGCTGAGCTGGCTTGAAACGTGGGCTCCATGCTGACCACGGCTGAGCCCACGTAGCTCCAGAGGCGCAGCCCCAGCGCTCCTGCTCACAGCATCCTCCTGTCCCCTTTCTCCGACTCCTCCCTTAGTTTGGATTTCCCAAGAGGGTGGCGTGAGCCTGCGATGCAGCAGCTCCCAGCTCCCTCGGGGGCTTTGTGTTGGCAGCGTCTCCTGGCCATGCCTCAGCTTCCCTGCTGCAAAACGCACGTCAGCGAAGTCAACGGGGGACTGCTGCGCTCTGGCAGTGCCCTCTTCTACAGGGTCTCAGTCCGGGGATCACGGAGCCAAAGAGCCCAAGCAGGTCATTCATCATCATCATCAAAGCATCACTGTCTCCTACAACCTGTGTCTTATACCCTGTTAAACATCCCTCCTACCCGATCTGTGCCCCATGGATGCTTTTTCTGTGGTAAACTGCAGAGCTCAGGGGGACAAAGGGTGGCCCCAGGTCCCAGCACAACAGGGTGGGTGGGAGCAGCGCAGAGCCAGGACTCGGTCGCCGTGAACCTGAGTGTGCACAGCAGACTGGAAGCCCCAGGAGGTTCCCCCCCTCCCCAGGTGGTTACACAATCTCCCACTCATCTTCGACACGCCTGGAATGAGGTGGTGTCCCATGAGCAAATACTTGAGCACCACCCAAATTTCCTGCCTGGTCTCTCTGCGCAGGGAGGAGAGAGTGAGTCACGGGCTGGCCACCATCCCAGGGGATGGACGCCTCTCCCCATGCGCCAGGGGAGCCCGTCCGCCCCGAGAGGTCTGAATTCTGCTCCTGCCTGGGAAGTTCATGAATGGGGTGTCCAGTTTGAGCCCTGTTGTGATGTGACCACAGATACCTCTGTGCAGCTCCAAGAAGGGAGAAGTGAGGATCCGTCCTTCCCAGGGAGGGTAGATAGATTGCAAATAAAATTCTCCTTATTCCTCATGGCACCCCCTTCCTGGCTAAAGGAAAGACTGGGACACCCCATCTCTTGGTTCACAAGGCTGGACACATGAATCAGCTCTGTTTAGGCTGAGCCACAACAAAACCATGGGCTGAAAAGACCTCAACAACCTCCCGGTGACAGGGGCTCAGCCTTGCCCGTCCCCAGCCTGTGCTGCCTCTGCACTGCACGGGGCGCCCAAGGTTAGAAACGAGGATGCTGTTGCAAACAACCTGATCTTCAGCGAAGAAGTGATGCTTCCTGGGGAGCACCATCTCAGGACCAGAGGGGGTCTCCCCTGTGTGTCCTGTAGAGGAGAGCCAGGAGGTCTCCATGCCGGCCAAGGGAGGGAGCCTGGGCAGAGGAGGAGACTGAGACCCTGTAGCCAGCAGCCGGGCTGAGGAGCACTGAAGCCAGATGGGGGATGTCCTGGGAGGAGAGGGATGGCTACACATTGTCCTGGGCACCAGAGTAAGGCCTGGGGCACAACAGAGAAGCCATCTGTCCTCAGCCGAGCCTCCCACCCTCACCTCGCTCCTCAGTTGAGGTGGGAGCAATGCTGAGGAACCCGCTTAGTCCATACACGCTTAAAGAAGTGCCCAAACCACCACAGACCCTCCACGGACCATACCGAGAGGAGTGCGAGCCTCTCCTGTCCATGCCAACCCCCGTCCACGCAGCCTGAGGTGACACAGAGGCATCACTGTCCTTCCTCGGGGCTGTCCCTCCTGCCCCATCCCTGCTGCCCCCGGGAGAAGCGTCACTCAAGGAGAGCTGAGCAGACCGGGGCCCCATGTTTCACGGTGAAGATGCTGATACTTGGGCTGCAGAGAGGCAGCCAGGCATCGGAGGGGGTGTGAGGAGCTGCAAGCTCGCCCGTGCTCATGTCGGGCATCCCATGGAGGGGCTCGGGTCCGACCCTACTCATGGTGCATGCGTTACAGCTGCAGCCCCAAGCCGGCCGAGGTGGCAGGCAGAGCTCCTCCCGCTCCTCCTCCTCAAGAGCCAGGGCAGGCCTCCTCCCTAGGGCCATCTCATGCCTAGAAGAGGCAGAGCACTATTATTATCATTATTAATTGGTTCATTTCTCATACCACTTTCTGCCTCCTAGACAGTCCAACTGCACACAAGGGCTGGCGTCTCTCAGCAGGAGCAGGACTGTCCCCTGCTCCTGGTCACCCCTGCCAGAGCACGTTTGGGCAGGACCACAGCACCCACTCCCTTCAGTCGCCCACCCTCCCTGTCCCTGCCTTCCAGGGGACTTTTTCTTCATGGCCGCAAGGGAGACCCCAAAGCTGGGTCTGTTCTCCCCGACACGCAGAAGTCCTCACATGCTCTGACCTGCCAGCCTGAGACACTCACTGCATGCCACCAACAATCGCCCACCCGTGCTGGGTTAGTCCCCTGAGCCTGTGCTTGTCCCCCCGAGGACCACGCTGCTCTAGACTGATTGGGGAGAAACAGGGGGAGGCGGTGGCAGAAGCAGCAATCCCAGGAGATGGTTAAACCAGGAGATGACTTGCCATCCACCTCCAAAACCACCCACGGCCTCTGTCAAGATCGCACCTGGGCAGCCAGTCCAGCCAGATCCGATTCAATTCCACCTTCCCGTGAGTTTTCCCTTTCTGCCACGCCGTCTGCCTCCTCCTAGAGCAGGGCACAGCCAGGATGTTCCTTGGGGACAAACCTGCACTTATTACCACCTCCCTGGGATGGATCCACCGAGCGCAGACCTGGGTGGTGGGATGCTCAACACCATGGTCCCAAGGACTAAGATGAGGTACCTTCTCTAGCGGTCCGTGCCAGGAGCGGCACCCACTAAGTGGGAACCCCCGGAGTCAGGGAACCTCTACTGCTGTTGATGTTCTGGCCTCAGGGTCACCAGGAACAGCTATGGGCCATCAACATGTTCTTGGGGCCAACCTTCATTTTCTCAGCTAATATGGGAGCTGACCAAGCCCCGGGCCACGGCCAAACCAATTAGCCTTTGTCTGATGGTTGGTGTCTCCTAAAACAAGCACAACTAGCTCAGTAATTGCCCTGCTTCTGGCTCCAGCCTCCATCCTGCACAGGAAAGAGGTGTGAGGTCTCACCGGGATGAGATTCCAGTTATCCCGAGAGGCTCACGCTGGGGGAGAACCTGGCCCAAACCCTCCTGCGGCACCACGGGGGCTGCAGCAGCTGTCCCAGGAAGCCTCACGTGAAATCCCCAGCCTGGGTTTGGAAGCCAGCATGCACCACAGGCTGGGGAGGAGGATAGATTGCATTAGCAAGACTAAAAACAGAGACAAAAAGCCAGCTAAAACCAGCTAAACTAAGTATAAAAGGCTCTGGGGCTTCTGGGGAAGCGTCTCACCGCAGTCAGGTCCCAACAAAAGCTTGATGTTCAGAGAAGCCCCAAATCTGCCTTCGTGATGAGTTTGTGAGTGCTCAGCTCCACTGAGGCAGTTTCCTATGGCGGGGCAGGGGACCAGCTCCCGACATCCGCACGGGGAAGGAAGCCTCAGCGGGGATCCCCTCTCTCCCCAGGTCCTGCTGCCCTACCCAGCAGCACCGGGCCACCACCCTCCTCACAGGCTGTTTGCAGACGTTGGGTTTGGCCCCCATAAACGGCGCGGTTGGGTGCCAGCACCCTGCTATGTCCACCCGGGCGTCTGACACACGCCAGCCCGGGCTGCTGCCCTGGGTGGTCCCGAGGGATGGGGCCAGCACCCCCTTCTCTCCCTTGTCCTCAGGGACAGGGATTCCTGCAGAATCGGCCCACTAACGCTAGGAGATGCAAAATTGCTGAGGAAGGTGGAAAATAGCCCTGAGTTGGCAACTGCAGCTGAAGGGAGGGACCAGCGCTCTCTCTGCAGGAGCACCCCCTCCCAGGGGACACCCTGCTCCCAGGGAAACATCCTGGTCCCATCACACATCTCGCTCCCCAAAACTTAGGGAATCTCTTCAGAGGGGACATGGCTGTCAGCTCCTTTTGGTGCTGCCTCAGACGGGCCTGAAAGAGGCAACCTCAGCTATCCCACCTGCTGAGACCCAGCCTGTCACCAGGACGGACTAGAGCAGTCACCAGCAAACCCACTCCTCACCCATCTCCACCACTTGAGCATCCCTCTCCAGGGATCCCAGATCCCAGGGCAGCATCGCACCAACCTCACACAACCAGCGAGTCCGGGGGATCCCAAATCCAGGCTGGTGTCCGCTTCGCCATCCAGCAGAGCCTGCTCCACCCAAGCAAAGAGGCCACGTCTGTTCTCCCTACTCCTACCTGCCCAAAAGGGGCTTCTCACCTCCCTGCTCAATTAACACAGCTCCGAGCACATCGTGGGGCACTGCACGTCCCGGGAGCAGCACGGATACTTCTGGGCTGGAGCACAAAGCCCACCAAAGACAAGGACAACAGCTGGGGCAGCATGTTTTGGCAGCAGCTCCCTGCGAGCCCCAACTTTCTGGCTGCTCCACAAAGACTTTCTTAGGAGACATCGAGCGTTCTTCCCACGTCTTCCCCCAGGGTCCGCAGGACAGCTTAGAGAGAGGAGAGGAGTCGCACTTACTTGCTAGGCTTGACAGGGGAACCTCTGCTGGGGGAACTTCTGCTTGGGGAGCCTTTGCCCACCCCCTTGAACATGTTGGTGAGGTCCTAGCTGGTCTCCCGGAGTCTGCGAAGCCGTCGTGGGCGCTGGCTCTCTGCTGCGGTCTGTGGGGATGGAATGACAAGACTCAGGGAGGGAAGGACGGCGGCGCGCTAAAGAGCAGTTTCTGGGAGGCTCCTCCCCACGCGCAGGTGAGCAGCAGCGATGGAGGCATATATGAAAAAATGACTCGAAAAACCAGTTTAGGGTGGAAAGAGCAGAGCCCCAGCGGGAGAACGGGAGACCTCGCCCTGGCTTGGAGAGCGTCTTGGCACACACAGCCAGAACCGTGCAGCAGTTTCCCAGCAGAGGGGCAGAGAGCACGGCCTCTGTGGGGAGGAAAAGTCTGCAAAGGTGACTTCGAGGGAGTGCACAGCCACTACTGAAACACATTTTAAAGCATCTTCTTGCATTAGCTGCTTAAAAAGTGAGAGAAGCAGCAGAAGCCCTACGGACGAAGCCAACCAAGATGTTTCCAAGGCAGCAGCAACAGTTTGGGAACTACCAGTTTGCAGAACACGATGTTATTATGCAGTTCAGTAAACTTTTGGCCCAGACTCAGCACAAGGTGGCCCCGGCTCCTGGCAAAACACCGAGGGCTCATGGCAGAACTAAGGTCAGCAGCTCCAGCGCAGCATCACAGGAGCCTCAACCCGCGGGATTCAGGCTCTGGGACAAACTTGGGTACCAAAGCCCCAAAGACCTGCGTCTAAGGCTCTACCCAGACACTGTCTACACAAGACCTTAGAGCAGGCTTTGCCTCTGGGCAGCTCTTTCCCCTGTGGAGCAAAGGTTCAGAGTCCCAACTGGTTTCCAGTACAACTGGTTTCCAGTACAGCCCAACAGCACCCGGGCATCTCCGTGGCTCCTAGGGGATGCCCGTCCAGGTTGTGCTGCTCGGTGGGGCTGCCCAGCCCCACAGCTCTCCGAAACCACAGCCGTCTACATCCTCTGGGTGGCAGATAAAGCAAAGTTCAAAGTTTCCCACAAACCGGGAACCCTGTGTTTCCAGCTGCTCCAGCACGGATCCCGCAGCCACACGGGATCCTTATCCGGTGCAGGAGCAGGGAGGGAGGGCAGAGGATGGAAGAGGAAGCGGACAGGAGTGGATGGGGACCACAGCCCCCACGTAAGCACCAGCCACCCGTGATGTCAACACAGGTTTGTGGCTGCTCTTCCCCAATTCATGTGGCCCAAGGACAACCCAGGCAAAGGCCTAGGGTCCATCATCACTTCCTGGGTGACCTCCTTGTCCTCTTTAAATTGGCACAAAAGAAATCACGTCTCAGGAGAGAGGGAAAGACACGTGTGGGACAAGGCTCTTTTGCAAGGGACTTGATTTCTGCTATGGTTTTGCTCTCCTACAAGCTGCAAAGCCCTACCTTTTCATGGTGGAATCATAGCTTGGGCCCTGCTTCTCACGCCAAGATCTTAGAAGCATGAAGAAAGGAGGTCCCCCCAGCTCAAAGCACTGGGAGGTGGCTGGTGTGGACCTTAGGAGGAGGGGTGACCTCTCCTCCAAGGGGGTTGGAGTTAACAGAGACCTGCTTCAGGGCCTGGCTTCGCTGTGTGGAGGTCTACAGAGGCGATGGAAAGCGGTTGCTGAGAGATCACCCTTTTGCCATTAACATCCAGCTGGCCAATGGCAGCCACGAAGCTCTTTGAGATGGTCTTTGACCGAGTCTGGGGGGTCCCAGGGAGGAGGAACCTGTAGCCCACAGGACCAGACCCTGCTGCATTTACATTCAAAGGCTTAAAGCAAGATGAAGCCTGGCCAGGGACAACAGTTGAGAGCGTTTAAGGCCAAGCAGACCTCAGTTTGTAGCCAGGCAAAGCAGGAGCACACCGGAGCCCGTGGCTGCACGGGACAAGCTGTTCTCTGCAGGGCTCTTTGCACGAGCCGGGAGGGGATCAGTACCCTGCGAATTCTGAAGAAACTCAGTTGAACAAGATGGACTGCCTGTAATCCCCGGGAAGACAGCGTGCTCGCACGCGGAGGAAGTTCTAAGAATTAGCACAAAAAGCAAACCAGGCACATAGCAACACCCCCCCCCCTTCCCGCACAGCCTGCTTCCCCAGCCATCCATCACCCGCAGCCTCCAGCCGAGGGCTGCAGCTCCTCACCCGGAAAGCTTCAAAACAGCACCTTCCTCTCCTCTCTTTAACAAGAGGTGTGATCCTTCCCCCGGCCAAGTCTCCAGCTGGCAAGGATCCCTTGGAAAGACAGAGCAATTTTTAAAAGCTAATACTCTTTGATCTCGCCCCTGTGCACACACAGACTCACGCTCTGGCAGGCAGCGGCGTCCTCCGTGCCGCACGCAGCCGGGACAGATAAACACGGGGCTAATCTCAGGGCTGATGGGAGAAGCGGCAGCGCCTTTGGCAGAGGAGCACCCGTCGCTCGCAGACACCAGCGGGAGAGCCGGGCCAGATCCTGCCGGGTTTGGAGTCCTGGTCCAGGAGCGATGCTGAGCATCCAGCCTGATGTCTTCCCCTTTGCTGCCTGCTCACCTGCCAGAGCAAAGCCCCACGGGGTCTGTCACCAGCCCAGCCCCAGGAAACAAGAGTGGCTGGGGAAAGCCATAGGCAGAGCCAAGGATGGCTCTGGGTTGTGGGTCTTGCCAGCCCAGTGCCTCTGCCACCACATCCAGCCCAGAACCAGTTCCTGCTGCAGGCCAACGCCTGCTGCGAGGGGAGGGATGCTCTCCCTGCCCCCAGCCCAGCCTCCCCCACGCTGCGACGGCCACCCCGACCTGCGCAGGTGAAGGGGACGTCGCTGCAAGAATCCTCAGGGGAACGCTTGGGACGGGCACTGTTTGCTTCAGCCCAGCTCACTTCCAGATCCTCCGCGGGTTCTGTTCAGACCAGCCCCAGTCGTGCCAGGGCAGAGCACAATGGTTAACCCAGGCCCTGCAAGAAGCAACAGGCAAGGGGACCAGTTCGACCAGTTCTCCACCACCGCCACCCACACAGCTGTGCCTGGCACTTGGACCTGTGCCCCAGAACCCTGGGCAGAACTGCCCCACCACCTACTCTCTCCTCTGCGGCTGGAAACCCAAGCACAGGTCTCCAAGAAGACCATCTGAAAGAGCATTACCAAAGGCCTCCCACCTCCCGGCCATCCTCCCAGCCATATTTCCAATGGGATCGCTCTGCACTTGTGGCAGTGCTCCCCTCCGGCAGAGCTGCCTCAGCCAGGCGAGATCATCCATGGGGACACGGGTCAGGGGTGGGCAGCCTTCCTTTCATTCCAGCTCAACCAGCCTCGAAACTCTGCTGTTGATCCACAGACAAGGCCAAGCCAAGAGGAGCTTGTGTCTTGCCCAGGCAGGTCCCCAGCGTGGCTACAGCTCCCTTTGGGGGCTGAGATGGATCTCCTGTGGGTATAGACCTGGGGCTGGCTGCTCCAGCAGGGCTCCAGACACAACAGGAGGTGTTCTGGGAAGTCACATCATAATCATCGTATTTCGCTTTCCAGAGCGGGATGTGGGGATTCATCCCGGTAGCCTGGAGCTGCGCCAGGATGCAGATGCCTGGTTTCACAGGACAGTCCCGTAACCAGATGCTGCTCACACAGATGAGTAGGTCACTCGCAGGGACAGATAGCAGGCACGGCTGCGGAGAGGACGCTGGTGAGCAGGTAACATTTCAGGGAAGGAAGATTTCAGGAACAATCCTGGACTAATCTTTTGTAAGGAACTGGCAGAGGAGGAGTTTAGAGGATGGCGTGCCTTCGTTATCAGGCATGCCTTCATTATCAGGCAGGCCTCTCATAAGTTTTTACAGAGGAGGTGACAGCTTAAGATGATCCATAAATGATTTACTACTCCCTGTTAAGACCATTTGCCCCTCTGGATGATGACATACTTGCCTCCTCCGCGCCTCCTCACCGCCCTCCGCACACCAGTCCTCTGGCTGAGTTTTCTTCCCACTTCGCCTCCTTGCTTTTGAGCTGCTTCGTTCTTGAACTCGTTCTCCTGGGCAGCGATGTGCTGAAATCAAAGCGATGAGCTGAGCCCTTACGCAGCACAAACCTCCCATGTCACGCCACCAAGAGCTGCTGCTGGCCAGGCGCCGCAGGGAAAACCCCACAGTTCAGGTCTTAAATGATGCTGTAGAATTGGTGGGTGCCTACAGAGGAGCAACGGAAGGACCTTCACAACAAACTGAACTGTTGGGAGGTGGGAGGAGAAAAGCAGAAACCATCAGTGAGCGCAGATACAGGAGGGTGGATGGGGTTCAGTCTTCAATACACCTGGAAAAACTGCCTTGATTTGTTCGTAAAACCCCACCTACGGAAGAGCAGTCAATGCACCTCCTCGCCCCGTAAAGCCCCTGCTAATGATCACCCCTATTTGCACTAGGTAAAACCAAGGGCCCATCTCCCCAGCCGCCCCGTCCAGCGGCGCCCACCACCACGTCCCCACGGGCGAAGTTAGGAAGTTTCACGGCCGCGTGGTCAGACAGGCAGCGCCCAGCGGCTGGGGAAAGGTTCCCTGCTCTCGCTTCTCACCCCTCCCCTTCCTGAAAAAGCAGCGGCAAGTCACAGGCTCTCCTGCCTGCGCTCAGCACCTGGTTGTTATTTCTAATAGTGTTGTCCCAAAGTTTAAAGTACATCAACAGTTTCGGAGAGATGCACGAGGCTGCACAGAGGCAGGAGCCCTCTGTAACAGCGGGAGATGCTTTGCTGCGCCGAGATGCTGCTTGTTTGGCAATGGGAGAAGCAGCTACAGCCAGCCCGGACCAGGACTTGGTGCAAAGGATACGTGGCCTTTGCAAAAAGGAGGGAAAACCCTCTCAAGAGTCTCCAAAGTCATGGAGAACAGCAGAGCATGAAGAACAAAGCACGAAGAGCAGCTGTGGGAGACAGGAGCCACGGGCCCCCAGACACTCACCACCACGGGAGGTGTCAGAGCCTGTTCCCACCGGGCACAAGTCAGCCATCAGCCTCCTTTTTCCTCACAGACACCACGGACGACATCCTTTCGTATAATTTTTATCCCAGCCCTTTTTACTCCTTGTGGAGCAGTTTTCACGCAAGCCAAAATGAAACGGCAGAGCCTCAGAACAGTCTGCCTATCATTAAAAAAATCGCCATCCCACAGGGAAAGCGGGACACTTGATTTTCTTAAGTCTAAAATTACTCGGTCCTCACACCTTGCTTTGCTTTATCTTTACCCATTGCTAAGCGGAGGGGAAGTGCAAAGGCCCCCGCGCTTCTCCCTGCAGGTCTGATTGAAACCCATCAAGGAGCTTCCTGGGACGGGGCTAGACTCAGCATCCCACTGGAGTCCGCAGAGAAAAACGGGATCTGGCTTCAGAGCTGGCTCAGCACCGAGGGACCTTCCCCCACAAAACCAGAGGAGGCCGAATCCAGCGTGGCTCCCCGGCACGAATGGAAAATCCCGGTCCTGCTCCTTTGTATCTCTCTAAATACAGAGGACGTTTGCACCGCACCATGGGGTTAACAGCTCAGTCCCAAGGCTTTTATGGACAACTCATCCCTAGACCCTTCAGACATCAAAAGGACCTGCCCGTTTCCCACCCCATCGCCTCTCCTGGCTCATTACGGCATCCTGCACCTTCTTCTGGGTTTAAGCCCTAGAGCTAACAAGCAGGCCATCACGGCAATTCCCTACGGCAGGTAATGCGTTAGCCTAATTTTCCTCTCCCCAGAGGATTAGCAAGGCTGTAATAGCACTAAATAAATTCACTAATGGCAGATTCTCAAGACACTTTGTCTGGAAAACCTGTTTACAACTTACAGGCTGCAGCCTGCAAATTTGGCTTTATTATCCATTGACACTGCTGAAGGGAGCTGCTCCCCAAACACGGTGATTGGATCTGAACGAGACGTGTCCTAGATCATTAACCAGGCAATGAGAGGTAATTAAACACCTGCCTGGAAAGGCAACCTTCACACACAGGGCAGAGCCGAAGAAGCACCCCATGAAATCAGGGTGGGAGATCAGAGCTTTTGGGGTAGGTTTCTCTCATGTCTCCCCCAAAAAAGCTGCTTCGCTCGAACGGCAGCGCCCTGGAGAAGGGACCGTCCCCGCCAAACGCTGGGCTGAAGCGCCAGGCAATGGGCCCAGGGCAGGGTGATGGAAAGTTAGACGCGAGGACAGGTTTTGCTCTCTCCTCTCTGCCTCCACGCTCAAGTGCGGCACAAAGGCCCTGTAATGTGCGAAACCACCTGCAGGATGTTATTTGGTAGGTGGTGGCCAGCTGGAACCTGGAACAGCTCAAAGGCACACCTGCTTGGGAGAAAAAACTCCTGGCCCTGGTACAGACAGCTGAGCAAAGGAGAAGGTGTGCGGAGCAGAGGGGGCCAGGCTGGAGCCCCCCGTTTGGCGAGACCTGGAGGGTGTCAGGAAGGAGGATGCTCACACACCAGCGGGGAAGGATCCTGCTCTCACACTCCCTCCAAACCAAACCGAGCCCATGGAAGGGCTCCACCTGCAGCACAGGGCTAGCGGGAGAGGAGATAAACCCTCCTGGGTGACCAAAACACGGAGCAGAGCGGTGACAGCCCCCACAAACCGCCCCCCAGGCGGGAGGGCAGTGCCGGTCCCCAGCCCATCTTTGGGGACGGCGGGCGCCGCAGCCAGGAGCATCGTTGAGCCGGGGTGGCTCACACCCCCCGCCGCAGCCTGCCAGCCCGGAACCCCCGAGCGCTTTTCGAATCAGACCCAAATCTCCTGCAAAACTCCGTTTTTGAGCTGCTGCTGGCTGATTTGGTGCCAAGTGGTTGTGTCACAGGCAGGGACCAGAGCGGGATGAATCTCTCTGCCACAACTAATTCTGCTCCACCTTCCCCGACTTAATTTGATGCTCTGAGAAAATTAGACGCTCTCCCACTTGAGTGGAAAAAGGCAAGCACTGAAGGTAATTTAAAGGCTTTGATGCTGCTCTTTAGTCATTCGGGCACCACAGCCACGGCACAGCTCCCCGGACTGACCACGGGCTGGGGACGGGAGTCACTAATCCCCATGCACAGCGTTGTGAGCCTCGGGCAAACCGCCTTGTCTGTGCAGGGACACCGCCGTCCCCCAGCCCAGCAGGGAAGGGGAAGAAAACTCTTTCCAGAGCGAGAATTTTAACTTTAATAACCCCAACACCACGGGTGCCCAGCAGTGGAGGAGGTTGCCAAAGATCATAGCGCGGCAGTGCCTAGAAATGCTAAGCACAGCCCGGGACCTTGGGTCGGAATTTGAATTTGATGGCACTGGAGCACATGAAAGCTGGGCCCAAGGCCACGCGCGCACCAACAGACATGCAAACTGCACCCTTTGAGAGTGGTTTTAAACCTCCCCCTCTGAGACATTACTGCTTTTTAGGCCAGAGGTGGGAAGGTTTTCACCCCAGGATACTCGCGGCAGCCCAGAGAAGGGCTGGGGACGCGGCGGGGAGGACGGACACAGCCGCCTCCCTCCCACGCAGGAATTTGCACTTGGGTTTAGCTGGAACCCAAACATTGTAATCTGGCGCTCAGCACAGAGCAAGGCGCTAATCAGTCGCTCCCCGCTGCAAAAAGTAAATCCCCAACACAAACAAAAACAAAGAGCGAGTCCAGAGGAGGCCGCAAAGATGCTGGGAGGGCTGGAGCCCCTCTGCTGTGGGGACAGGCTGAGAGAGCTGGGGGGGTTCAGCCTGGAGAAGAGAAGGCTCCGGGGAGACCTCAGAGACCCTTCCAGTCCCTAAAGGGGCTCCAGGAGAGATGGGGAGGGACTCTGGATCAGGGAGTGTAATGACAGGACGAGGGGGAACAGTTTTAAACTGGAAGAGGGGAGATTTAGATTAGACATTAGGAAGAAATTCTCTCCTGTGAGGGCGGTGAGCCCCTGGCCCAGGTTGCCCAGAGAAGCTGTGGCTGCCCCATCCCTGGAGGGGTTCAAGGCCAGGCTGGACGGGGCTTGGAGCAACCTGGGCTGGTGGGAGGTGTCCCTGCCCAGGGCAGGGGGTGGCACTGGGTGAGCTTTAGGGTCCTTTCCAACCCAAACCATCTATCATTCCATACCACTGCAGGTGTTTGGGCTGGATGCTCTGGAGCAAGGACCTCCCAGCTCTGTCCCCACCCAAATCCCACCACAATCCACTTCCACAGGAGACAGGATTGTCGCAGTGAGAGCAGCAGTGACCCGAACAGCAGCTGAGGGAACTTTGCAGCAGGAGAGCAAAAGACCGAGCCTCTCCTCAGACACAAAGCAGGACACTCGGGGCGAGGAGACCTCACCCGCGGCAGAGGGCCAGGGAGCGGCTGCATTTCACAAACCTGTTCACCTTCGGCGTGGTTTGGGTGAGCCCGAGAAGCGAGAGCCCGGCACGAAGCTTTGCTGTAGGCGTGTCCCTGCAAACCGCTGCGAGATCAGCTCCCAGAGCACGGCGTCACTCCACACCGAACACTCCCAGTGCCAGGGCCGGGGGTGGCCGGGGCAGGTCCCAGGAAGAAGAGGGACACAAGAAGTGACCCAGGTTTCTGCAGTGCTGCCCGGCACTTCCTCGATGGGGAGCAAGGGAGGGAGGAGACGGCAGTGCCGGCACCCAGAGCTGCTGCTGCTCCTGCCCCAGCCCCAGGAAAGCTCAGCGCACAGGAGTGCCTGCGAGCCCACCTCCGCCGGGAAGCTTTCAGGGTCATTATCAGCTTCCTATTACATCCTATCCTTCCTCTTGGAGTTTCCTATTATACGCTGGGGGCACCCACCTTGCACTCCTCCCACCCGGATCAGAAAGGGCTCTTCTTTGGCAGGCAAAGCAACCTCCAGCTGTTCTTATGCTTGAGAATAGCAATCCAGTCCTGAAGAAAAAGAGGAGCAGCCAAATACAATCAAGATTGCATTAAATCACTGCTTTAAGTGAGCAAACTCCCAATTTACATCCTGGGCTGAACACCGTGGGGTATTTGTGCTCGTAGCTCTAACGGGGCAGGTGACAAGAGCTATGCGGGAGCACAGACATCTCTAGACAGATGCATCTTCTCCCAAAAACCAGTTCTACTCACTCCACTAGAGGTGGAAAAGGACTTCCCACTCCCCAGCTCCAGGAACCGTAGCCCTTTACTGCCAGGTGCATCCCACACCGGCTGCCAGAGCATCCGGATAACGCAGCCACAAAGGCCTGGAGAACTCCCTGCCGGTGCTCACCTGGGATGCTCTCCACCCGAAGCAGCTTGGATTAGACAGCAATGATTTTCTCCAGCAGCACAACACCTTCAGTTAAAAATATCCGCAATTCCTTGTTTTAAAGGAGGCAGAGACTGTTATTTAGGAGCTCTCAGGCCAGACTATTACCATCCCAGGTGTCACCTCTCATTTCTCTTTTAACTGCCCGGTTTGTCTCATACTAATCATTTCTCATACATGCCATGAGTCCCTCAGGACCTATCCATTGTCACTAGACCCCCCGGAGCGCACGACCAGAAGTGAACACTGCCCAAGACACAAGTGTATCTCTGACGGTGGGGCCGAGGGCCACGATGTCCTCTTTTAATTGATGCAATGATACCAGACATGGCTAGCTCAGCCTGTAATTAAAATTCCAGCGCTAAGCCCAAAGATACTCCACAGGAAAAGTTGATTGAAAGCAATAATCTTGACCGTTCTGCTGGAGCTTCCTGTTTGAGGGCAGTCACATGGCCTGCTTGCCAATTAATTCACGGAAAGGGAGCAAACGCTTTGAACAGTGCAGCAGCCTAATGAAAGACCAGAGCAATAAGGAAGCAGGTTTCCAAGCACCATAAACCAGTGCTCTGCATCTTGCTCCGGCAGTTTCAGGCACAACACTTGCCGGTTCCAGGGGAATTGGTTTGCTCTGTCACATCAAACACTTCACCTTCCTGCGCTGTTCCCTTCTAACTGCTGCTGTCCAAGCCTCGCCTTTGCCATTCCAAGCTCCATCCCAAGGCTAAGAACCTCAATAAAACTTTTCAGTCTGGTTTTCATCATACAGGTGACTTGAATAACAGTATTACTTTCCCCCTCCCCCCCTTTCTTTTTTTTTTTTTTTTTTTTTTTTTTACATTTTTTCCTAGTGCCTCATCAGTGCCTTCCACATTATTTAAGTCACAACACAGTTTACAAACCCCACTCTGCTCACTATTAACATCAAAACAAATAAGCCAAGTTACCTCTGAGAATGCTGCATGTTGTTATCTGAGCCTTCAGGCAGAGGATCCTCCTCCAGAACTAAGTGGCCATTCCAGGGGTTAAGTAGCCCCAGGTGATGGCGTGACCTTGATCCTCTGAACAGCTTGGGAAGCAAAGAGCGCTCCATGTTCTCAATGCTCGACATAAACTACACGCCTCAGAGGTCAGGAATAAAACTTTATTGTTTTCAGATTTCTTATCTGCGTTCAACTAATCAGTTATCTGTCAAAAAGATGTTTAACATGAAGAGGCCAATTGCTCCTAGCTTCTTGTAACAGTAATCAATTAGAAAGTGGCGGCAGCACAAGTTTCACTGGAATCAATCCAGGCACCACATAGATTTGTGGCAGGAAAGCAGAAAGGAGTTTGGTTTGCAAACCAAACAGAACAGTTCTCAAAGTGATTTGATAAAAAAAGACAAAAAGGGGAGAGAAGCTCAGATTAACATACACAGAAAGAGGTACCACGAAGCAGATCAACCAGCTGATGTCTGCGCCGGTCATTGCGTCACCTTCCCTTGTCTAAATTGTCAATTCCTCCATCCATCTGACATGCACCTTGCATGGAAAATTCCCACAACAACAATCCAATCATTTTAAACAGTTCTTCTGTTGCCACCCCTATTAACTCTGATGCCTAAAAATGGAGAAACAATGCAGAGTCAAGACACCCGGTGCAGAAGAGTTAAGGCAGCTAGAACAAACTGCTGTTTCAGCTTCCAGCTACAGACTGAGTGAAAACCCAAACATTGCTGGTAGAAACTTCCAAATACTTTATTTAGGAACAGTTCTGCCCATGTGCTGTGTGGTGGCTTTTTTTCCTGTTTAAATGATCACAATTATGGAATTATCTGCATTGTGAAAGTGCCTATCACCATAGCACCTGGGCGCTTTATAAAAAAAGCTGTCTGGCATGACAGAGAAGATCTATCACTCAAGAACCTACCGGGCTCCTGTTGCTTATTCCTCATTTCAGGTTTATCTACTGACCAAGGATGTAGAAAAAGCAACAGATGAACTCCAGAAAAAGATCACCTTGTTTTCAGGCAAGGTTTAGATCAGAAACAATATGAACACTGAGAGACCCAACTTCCCATGAAGAGCAAGTCACTATTTCTAAAGCCACCCACGAAGCAAGTTTCCCAGGAAAAGCCTTGCAAGGATAGGTTCTATACTGTACTTATTTAACAAAATGTGTATCAATAATGAAGAATCAATCGTCCCAGAGTACAAACTCACGTTATACTCCACCACAACTGCGATAACCACTAACATTTGGAAAGGTGTTTGTTATCCTTATCAATAAGGAAAGAGGCTCTATTTTGTCATTTCTGAATATCACGTTTTTAAAAAATACAGAGACTTCTCTTTACATAACTATAGATGCTTCTCAGTGGGGACTGGGAGTGGAAAGGGAAGAGAAGTTAGCGCCCTTGGCTAGTGTTTCATAGCCTTTGTGCAGGCAGCTTCACCTTGCTGGTTTAGTTCTGCATCTACTTTTGCCTCCGTTTCCCCATCACACCCAGATTTCTAGACCAAAATACCAAATTACAGTGTCAAATCACGGGGCGGAGGGAGGAAACAAATTCTACCTATGCCCTGGTCCATGCTAAGATGTATACCAGCCCTGAACAGGCCACTGGTCACAAAGCAAGCTCCAACTTCCCCAAACAGAATGGAATTTCTCCGTGGTCCAGATTATTTTCAGCTATTTATAGTGTACGTATGTTTCCAAATAGGTTGTTTGTCTTTAATATACTGGGAGAGAATGTAAGTGCACAGACATATACACAGAACACAGGGAAGAAGATGGTAAAACCTCCCTCTGTCGGTTTCAGGTGCAGATATTTGTGTCCTAGAACCTCTTGGAGCTTCCCCATCAATACAAGATAAAACCTCTGCTCCTCTGGGGGTCCTGGTTAACTTTTGAATCCAAAGATGCCCTTTATATATCCTGTGAGGCCACTCTTGGCCTTCTGCTCCACCTTGTCCTCCAGAGGTGGGAAAGCAACATGATTAAGGGCCAGGTCAAAGAACAAGGGTTTGCATGGAATGGGCTGGAAGCCCGGCGGGAAGTGCACGAGGCTGACTTGCTTGCTGACAAGAGAAGGATCCAGACAGAAAGTCTCAAACCGTTCCGAGAGGGGCTGAAAGAAACCAATACAGAAATGCAAATTAAGCAGATGTCAAATCAAAGCTGACAAAGGTCAAACAAGCAAAGAGGATTAAGCAGCAACTAAAGTTCCTTGAGTGACATCTTGGGCCCTTGGAAATGATTCAAACCCCTGTCAAATCATTGCTGCAGGACCTCTGGAAAACCTTCCCACGTGCAGGGAGAAAGCTAAATTTAAAAAAAATGAAGATGCCACTATGGAAGCTGCAAACAGCTGCCTAGCTCCTACCAAAGGAGCCCCAGCCTGTCAGTCATCTTCAGGACTTGCAGAAGGAAACCAAGCCTAATAAAAATCTCTTAAATACACTAGTCACAACAGAACTCCAATCAGCACGACATTTTTTTGAATTGTAAGAGACACTCAGGCAACAGGTTGAAATATTCATTAAGAACGTTACTGGAATTTGCCTGAGCTCTCAGCTCTTACCTTGCCATCCTTGACCTGAGATGGAGACTCAGTCTCATGAGTATCATTTGCATCTGCAAAATTGAAGAAAAAGTGGTAAGAATAACAGGCTACATCCTGGCATAAAGTAAGACTGTCTCAGAAGTCAGCTGCCCTCAAAGCTGAGCTATGAACCTTACTTTCTGGGATATGTAAGACAGTATTTTCTGCAGAAGCAGCTTGCTTTCTAGACTAAAAGGATCACATATATTTATCCACAGCCATGACAGCTTTCCAGTGGAAAAAAAAAAAAAAAACCAAAACATTTTCCAGAGCCTACACAGATCAGAGTGAAGGGGAAAAACAACTGGAACTTCGGAAATGAAATAAAAGGAATGAAATAGCTGCAGGGGCGTTATTCAAGAGACGTTAGAGCTCTAGTATAATTGTGCAACTCACCTAATATAGCTGCTGCTTGCAAGGAGTATTTCTCTGCATTGACTTGAGTGATCAGATCCTGAACATCAGGCAGCTCCTAGGTCATTAAAGAAAATTATTTGAGAGCCTGAAACATGTCGGAGTTTAAGAGTTAGGGCAAAGGTAAAACCTGACAAAGAAATTAAGTCCTAGTGCTGATAAGGCTTTTCAGAAGAGGAAAAGCTACAGCACAGTCCTTCAGGCACTACAGAAGTAGCATGACAGAAAGTGCAGATGTGAGAAAGTGTGGTAAATTGTTATGGAGTTGTTACAGCAAGTTGCAACTGTCAAGCAAGTGACCAGTTGAAGCATTTTCACATCACTAGGAAGTCTCTGCTATAGTGTGTCAAGCAGTCACACTTGTATCATCAAGCACACATACAAGCACTACTCCCTACTTAAAGATCAATCTTGAATTGTAATGGTCTGGCATCTAATTGACAATAAATACTGGGACAGAGCTTTTTCGTAAGCTTAAACTCCCGTCTACACACAGGATTGGGTTCCTACCTTCAAGCTGTTCGTATAAGCTCCAGCTCCTGACCGAACTTCGCGGGCATATTTCAGTACTCTTTCATACAAAACAAGAGCTTCGCTCCATTTCTTCACCAGGACATAGGACTGTGCAATGAAGAAACACCTGCAACAGTGAAGAGTGGCTCATTGACATGTGTGTCATCCATACCTTTTGCCAACTCAAATGCCTGATAAGAACAGATACTAATAAGAAGAACTGGCCAGTTTCCCCTTAGCATCCAGTCTTCATTTCACAAAAGGGCAGAGGAAACTACATCAAAGCCCTGTACAGCACATAGAGCTTTGGATTAATAACCTTTGAGGACGTAATGCCTGCTAAAGAAAACCTGGCTGTTTCTCAGTTACCTGTAAGCTTTGTACACAAGTGTCTTCAATCCAATCTCTTTTTGGAAATTCTTGTCCTCTTCTAGGCCAGGAAGCTGTGTCAGCTCCACGAGGTTCTGTGCAAAAGAGAATCAGAGGAACAAATTCAGGCGTTGTTTTCTTCTGGAATCTGCTAGAGTAAGAGAAAGCTGCCCCTTTTAACAAGTCAACAGTACACTCCCACGGAAATAGTTTCCAGTTTTCTAATTATTAGTATGCTAAACTAGTGAAGGCCACTCATTGAGACTTGTGCAAGTTTGCCTTCAGGACAGATTTCCTGACACAAACAGGAATTAGGACAAAGACTCCTCAGATTTCACATGAAGTAATTCTTTCATAAGGCATTTCCCTTTCCCATTCACAACTGTTTCAGCCACAGGCTCCCACAGTTAATAGAAAATTTATGTGAGAAATTGAGAAACTGCTTATGAAGAACAAGTACATTAGAAGTATTTTTAGTCGCTACTTTCTCTGACCAGCAGAAACTAAGGCAGCTATCAGGGTGACGCATAAAATAGTCATAAAACCTGTTTTAAAACTGCATTAGAGTGCACAACCAAGGGCGCCCATTTTCTGTTCACAACTAGAAGGGCTTTTTGTGTTTTATGTAGATGTTGAACATCTTCAACACGGTAACTGTAGGTACTCGGTTGCTCTTCAGACTTCACGGGCAGTTCATCTGCACTGCTATAGTTTCTACAATAACTTTTTGTGCAAAAGTTCTCCAGTTAGCATAATTAGTTTTGTTTTCCCAGCATTACCTGCAAGATGATATCGTAAAGACGGATCAGGTCCTGAGGCCGTGGTGTGCGCTTCCCATCCTCTTCCGACCGCTGCTGCTGCAGCAGTGCCTTCTGCAGAGACTTTGCCATGCTCTCGTTGCGCTTGATGGCCGTTGACAGCTTGATGTAAGTCAAATAACTAAAAAGATAAAAGATAAAATACTATTAGCAGACTGTCAGAACTACTCAGACATTACTCTTTGTTCTAAGATGATACTAGTAGGGGAAAAAACATCTGAAAGGTCAACATGAGAGTCTTAAGTAAAGTATTTTCAAAGCTGCATGAATCAGATCCTCATCCGTACAGTCAACCTTTGAGATCTGAGAGGCACAGAACAAAAAACCCATAAAACAAAACCAAACAAAAATAAAATCTTGACATAAGAGCATGATTTCTTCACGCTAGTATAGGTAGCAATGTTTGCCTATTACCTGTGTAAGTACTGGATGTTGGACACCTTCCCAGAATCATTTTCCAGAGAGTGTTCCCGCTGCTTCTGCAGAAATTGGGGACAAAAGACTGCATGATTTATTTAAAACTGGCAGCTGAGGGAAGAAAACATCAGAAACAACTCAAGGTTTGGGTAAACCAGGGAAGTTATAACAGACTTCCAAGCAAAAGAATGAGGGCTTCTACATTGCTATTCACCCTCCCCAGTTCTGAAGAGAATAAAATCAAAGGCAACAGACGTTTTTGCAGCTTTTTATTAAAGAAATCTCAGCCACTTTTACTGTTAAGGAAGTTGAAGATTAACACATCAGTCCCAAAAAAAAATCTCTATTTTATTGAAAGTAGAAACATTGATGTTTGCTGCTTACCTGGTCTGGTTTCAGATCTTCCCGAACAGCCTGAATGGCATCTCTGCACTCACTGAGTAAAGATTCAAACAAACGTTCCTTTGTTTCCTCATTTTCTGCCTAAGAGCAAAAGAAAGTTAAGACAGGTATCTATTAGAAATTTTTGTATTTTGCATCCCATGGTGCAAGAATTAACTGAGAAGATCAAACAAAGTTTCTCCCCAGTTGTGGCTTGAAGACCCATGGGTAGCTAGCACTCCAGCCTGTACCTCTCTGGAATACGTTCTAACGGACAAACCGACAGAAATTGCGGCGAATGTGGTCAGTGCTGAGAACTGAGCAGCACTGAAGGCCTAACACACACAGAGCTCTGATCGCCTCATCCCTGCAAGAGCAGCTTTCCCAGCAACTCCCATCCTTTCCAGGATGGCACCCACATTGCTCCGACAACAACTGAGGTTGGACTGCACTGTGGGAAAGGCCCAGTAACAGAAGAGCTGAGCATTACTGAACTGGCAAACTACCAATGCAGACTGCTCTTGTTACGCTGATTTAACTTTTCTCATGTGGTAAGAACACGTAGATGATTATCTTTCCTACACTCCCACTCTAGTGATGTTCACAGTGGCAATAATTCGCTTGTTTGAAGCATTTTTTAAAGCAACCCTGTATTTTACTAGCAGGATTGACCGAGTGCTTTTCTGCTGTCACCACAAGTTTTGTCAAAAAATTAAGCCGCTTTTGGCCTTCTGCCCCAAAAACAAAATCTGAAAACAACTTTTAAAAAACAAGTCGAAGCCTGATCTCTGCCTAATGTACTGGCATATCATGTACCCAATTAAACAATGCCCCCCAAACTGAACTCAGCTTCCCTTCAGGTGACAGAGGAGGTAACTAGATGGGGATCGCAAGACTCTTACTGATTCAGTAAGGAACACTGCCCAGAAACAAACCTCAACCTTAGCAATCAAAGGAGGGAGTAAAGTCTATCAGCACTCTGTTACACCACTTCCATGTCATGTAAAGCATAAGATGAACTTTGCTACAGCAAATTTGCAATTGACCAAATGAATAAAAATCTGTCTAAAGACATGCTCATTTGTTTCTCTTCAGTAGAGCTCTACAGTCTCTGCCTCTCCTCTTCTCAGGTTTGCAAATCCATTAAGGAATGTTATTTTTACTCCCTCACAAAGCCTCAGGTATCTTGACCCAAGATGAAGGCGTTTTCGGGGGTTTGGGGTTGGGTTTTTTTTGTGATTTGCTGCAAGAATTTTTCAGGTGGGACAAACTACTGAGAATAACCAGAGACGAGTCTGACGGCATTCTCAACCTCGCCCAGAGGAGCGCAGCAATTTCACTGTATGCACAAAAATGAAAACAGACACAGCTAGATCATCAGTCAAGCACAAACAGGGAAAGGGCTGGGCCGTGCAGTGAGACAAAGGCTTTCCTTTCTAAGCAAAAACTCCTAAGGTTAAACTGATTCCACATGTAAATACACATACGTTCTGATTTGGGAGATGTATCTTAGTTTTATGATGTGATAAGTGCTACAGCTGGTGATTCAAGTGCCCTGATAGAACAACACAGGTTCATCTTAAAGGGATCCAGGGAACTGAACCCACCTCTCAAAGTCTAGGAGTGCTCACTTCTAATTTTTCCTTTGTTCTAAAACTTGGCATATCATCTCTGAAATTTATTACCACCCATTTTTGCCACAGACCTAGTTACCAGAGATGACCACAGAATCCTTGAGACAATACCAGACAGAAGCACACTTCTGCCACTCTTCCCTTTAGCCTTCTCACTTCTACCTGGTTAGAGTCAATGAGCCCTTGAAGTCATGTATTCGAGTCTACAAAAAGGCTGACATAAGTAATTTTAAACTTGGATTCATATTTCAGTTTGGCTTATTTATTCTGTTTCACCCGCAACCAACAAGACACCGAAGGCAATGATATAATCGTGGTGAGAATCTCCATTTTTACACAAGACACACATTTGTGTTTGCTTCTAATCAAGCCCTGAAGAGCGGTGCTGTTATGTTAGGGTTTCAACTTAGTGAAGACTAGCAGAAAGGCGCCAAAGATCCCAGGAACCACAATGCATTTAGCTGAAGCTGTACTGCCCATCACAGCTGACACAGCAACTGCACAATTGCTTCCAAAAGGCCAAGTTTTAGCCCTTTGGGAATGTAAATACTGCTGCTGCGCGCTCAGCGCTCACCATTACTAGTTGTGATCCGGTACCACAAAACTCCTCTGTTTAGTCAGAGCTTCCAAGGAACACAAAGCAAGATGAAAACCAATTCAGATCATTGTTCTGCCGCTGCTTTATGGAACAAAGAAGGCAACCAAACCAAAAAGGCCCAAGTGCTAGCCTGGCAGGATGGAAATTAAATGAGGGAACGTTGAACTCTAATCTGCACTGCACTTCCACCTGCTGGCCATACTCATGTACTACCTACAAAAAAATAAATTCAGCAACATACAATTCATGACATTACAAGACTGGTTAACGCTAACATTTCCTAGCCAGCCATATCCTGCGTATCCTACTCGCGGTATATCTTCTCAACACTATCTCCTGCTCTTGACACTTGCCTTATACTTCTGCCGAGTTTTAATTTTGTCATTCAAATTGCCATTTATCCTCATTATTCTCCTGGTGATAAATGTTTTTTTGATGATGCAAAAAGCCCATCTTCAGTAGCAACAATTGTAACTAAAAATCCTTTCACTGCCTTTTCAAACAGCAAGGGTGCCATACACAGCCATTGGGAAGCAGAATACACCACCTGAGCAACATTTCCAAGGAAAAAGCTCCATGTGGAAAACTTGGCTGCAATACTGAAGTCATGCATAGTGCGTGCCACTGCAAGCATTTCAGAACTGTTACATTTGAAATTAATTTACATCCTGACATTTAGTAATCCTCTACCGCTTTTGAGGATTTGCATAAGTCAAGACGAGAATGCTATAAAACTCATAGCACCTGCTTCACCTGGCAAATTGCTTTTTGCTCCTGAAAAAAGGTGATGGATGCATATCTTTTTTCCTTTTGGTTGCTCTGAAGTCAGATCATTTGAGCAAGATACTTAAAGAAATGAGAACAGTAATTCAAAACCAATTACTCTTAAAATTGTAACCTTCACTTCCAAATGACTTACAAATAATCACGGTTATCACCCTGCCACTGAGAAATAGCACTTCTGGGCAGAACAGAGCGTTCAAAAGAGCAGTAATACTCAGAACAGACCTGCCAAGCTACCACTTAGCAGACTGTGGGTACTATCCCCAACTGACACTTCAGCTTTGGGTTACAGTCAATACTCACACTTTAACTTTTAGCCTTCCAACCCCAAGTTTGAGAAAAAGTATTATTTAAAAGCTTTTAGTCCAGGTATCGTGTATCATCTCACACACTGAAGGAAAGGGGATAGTTAGAACATCAGCACCAGAGATGGCTTCTAGGTTACCTGAGCAATTGCTGCTTCGTTGTCGGCCAGTCCCAGCAAGAAGATCCTCACTTTGTCTATCTTCACCGGAACAGTTCTTCCTCTCCATTCCACCTCGCTCATCGTGGCTGCCTGCTTTGCTCGAGTTTGGGTAATCAGCGCCTGTAGAGAAGAGACTGAACTTAGGAGCTTGAAGTTTAAGGTATCCAAAAATCGAACCTTTCAAATTCACATTAGAGTTGACTATTTTGAAATCAAAGGGCTTTTTAGGGAAGTGTGGTTTCCCCACAGAGCCCAGGCTTGCTTATTCTCTTCTCATACAGTTAATTTCTTCAATGGTATGCTGCAGTAATATTTACGCTTAACAGAGTGATGATGAAAGTTTCAACTTGAAGCAAGCAAATAAGTTACCTCCAGTTTTTCTGCAAGAAGACCTTCAGTGCCACCAGACCTCAGCCTCATCTGCATCAACTCATTCATAGCAGACTGGTCACCTGAGAGAATTAACAAATCAAGATCATATTTCCACCTGAGTTCACAAATTATTCTGATATAAAAAAGTTAATCAATAGATTTTATACTGGCAATCTGGGGACAAAGGGGATAAATTTGCAATTTCGTTTTGACTTCATAAGCAAACTACTGCAAACCAGTATTTTGTCTTTTTACACAAAACCACATGCACTGTTGCGAAACGAGAACATTTCTCCACTGCTAAAATGCCCTAGAATGTGTGCAGAATTTGCCCAAAATATTACGGACTCACTCCAATGTCACTTAGACCAGTATTTAACTATCAAGTCAATATTCCCTTCCTGTGAACAAGCCTTGCTCTTCGCTGGAGCTGAGGTACCCCCCCTCTTCCTTACCAATATTATAGGCACAGTAGCGAATGTTGGGCGAGATCTCTTCCACACGCTGGTTATACAGTACAGCTTGTTCTTCTGTGAAGGCATTGGCCAGTTTTTCATATATGGTCCTATAGCGAATAATACATATTAACACTGCAGTATGTATCATTTTGTGAGATGCTATCTTAAGGGAAGAGTTTGCGTCTCTAAACTGGAGCATGCTACTTCTTCAGTAGTACCTTCCAGTTAAGTGCATAATTAACTCAACAACTCATAGAGTTGCTGTACATACAGTCTATACGCTTATTAGACTGACCCAACATTACTTACTAAATGAAGCTGTTGAAGTGGGGAAACTCACTTGCATTTGTTGAAAGCCTCCATTGCTGCCTTCCACTCCTGGTGTTCAAAACGAAGCATTCCCGTGAGGTAAGCCATGTACGCCTACGGACAGCACAAGGGCAAGTTAATTTCCCCAAAACCACCAGCCCAGTTTGTACAACATTTAGAATGAAGGCTGCTGTGATGCCTACAGTAAGTGACTAAGCCTTGCCGTTTTCATTTGGTCTTCCCATGGAAGACAACTGATTTAGATTATGGGTTACTAGCTACCTACCTTTTTTTTCCTTTTACCTGACATTGCTACATTTCTAAGGAGATGAAAGCAAAGATGTTTCTTGCTTGTTACGCAATCAACACGGCCCGCTGATGTCACAAAACTTTTTTTTTTCCAGCAAAAAGCTACAAAATGGCAGTTTTAATTAACTGAGTACCACTACAGCCCCTTGTTCAGAGAGACTAGTGTCTTTAACGCTTTCTGCGTTCCAGGAACCGAACCCACAAGGGTTGTGTTCTAGGTGGCTACTTTAGGATATTAAAAAATAGACAACTCAATACATAAGCATAGTTTCTTAGGCTGTGTTGCATCACCTTAGTATCTATCAATTCTTTTTGCTTTTATTAGATGTACTGCTCTTTAAAGCAAGGATAATCACTCCATACACTTAAAAAACTTCTGAACGCCGGGTCCTTGTCTTGGCTGGTGCCACCAGTTATTTATGCAATTCCAGCAGCTGCACTAACAGTGAGTCCAAGCTATTCAATAGGAGACATTATCCAGTTTGAGAATGGTCAGTTTTGATTATCTATTGCTAGATGAGATTAATCTTTTCACCCAAAATCCAAAGGTTTATTGTTCGGCTTTTGCTGTAAGACAAAATCAAAGAATCAGTGGTTACCTGAGCTTCCAGCTTTGTTTTGGCATCCACTCTGTTACTTTCACACAGCCGCTCCAGCTCCTCAGCATGTTTCACAGCTTTGCGCAGGCGAGACAGCAAGTGAAATCGTTTGCGAGGCTCTGTGTTTGCTTCCTGTTTCAGCTGCATGGCATAACTCCAGGCTCTCTCTGCATCCATCAGAATCAACAGCAAATACCTACGGGACAGAGGAAGATGGATGAAAAAATAACGACATTCAAACAAGTATTACCACGCCACCACTAGTTCTTTTCCATGTGATCTGCAAAGTTTGGTAACAAAAGTTCAGCTTGGTTAATAAGAGGTAGATGCTTTTATTTCTTAACATTCTAAGCACACAAAGTCATACTATTCATGTTTCCTACTGTATTTCTCACTACAGAAAGGCAATTACCCAACCAAGGAAGAAAATTCGTTATCATTCTGGAGCACCACTGACATTGCGAAGACAAAGGGATTTATAATTTTATGTTGCTCTTCAAACTGGTTCAATACGGGCAAACATGTCTGTTTTCCCACCAGCTAATTCTATAATAATTAATGCTAGAATGTATCTGGCTTCTTAACAAGACAGGTGAAGACAGTATCATGTTTTCTTTCCCCCACAAGAAAAGACAAGACAGCAGACACTTCAAGTGTTTCTAAAAGATGGGAAATGACCCCAAGATCCTGGCTATTCTTCACATACTCTATCAGACAAGCATTCTGACAAATTTTTTAAAATGTAAGTAAAATTTGCAATCCAATATTTCTGTTGAAAGGGAAGGGATTATGTCCCCAACCACAACCTTGCTGGCTACACCATTTACATTATCAGCATTCACATGGCTACTGTGCAACAGATCTGAATACGCATTTCTTCTTTAATATCAAATTTACTGATTATGAAAAGAAGCCATTTTAGCAACTGAGGGAAGAGAAGGAACTGGCTGCTGCTGCTCCTTCTTCTCCCACTTGTTCACATGATGAAGCAGGATCTGAGCAGTGCCTCTTCCCCCCACGCATTGCAGCCTGAACTTTTATCTTTTATTAATAATAACACACATCTCTGAAAAGAAACGTTTCTGAATATATTGTACAGAACAGTTTTCCACCACATCCACATGAAAATAAATTACTGAAATGAAAGAAATTATCCACTAATACACTGAATGCTCGATTCCATCCAGTACCTGTTGTCTGAGAGAATCTCTTCAGTTACTTTCTTCCCAGTGAACTTGTGCCTGTTCCCCATCTTGAAGTTGAGAGTTTTTCGGAGCCGCCTTAGCCTGCGGGAGCAATAACCCCTAGAATACAAGAAAGGTAAGAAGACATGCAATAATTCCTGATCCTGAAAAATCAGAATTATGTTCTCCCTACTGTCTAATTGCTTTACGTATGTTTATCGAACACTCAGTTCTGGAAGAGTATAGTGATTATCAGTGAGGTCTTAACAAACAAGCTCTCAAAGGACAACAGAGAAACAAGAGCCAGTCTGTATCCTCCTAAATGGCGCAGCCACAGAACATTATGTCTAATGAATTAAAAAATTGTACATTGCTTCATATGAAGCAATCTGTCAAGGGGTATTTACTTGGCAAATCATTTTTGTTGCCTGCTACAGTGGGTTTACATTTTAAATAAAGTAAGCAAGTCACAGGAGTAACTCAAGCCATCCACACAGCTTACTAACCTGTACCTCTGGAAGTCTCCATGTCGCAAACCGTGCTGCTGCTGAGACTCCTTCACAATCTGAAGGACTGCGATTTGTGTTAAGGCAGATTGACAGTACAGTCTGTTACCAGTTCTTTATTCTACGCCAAAATAACGGAAGGGAACTCTATAGGTTCCACTAAGCAAATACACTTTGAACAGAGGGGTACCCAAAAACCTCCTAAAAATGCACAGCTGAGAGAACCGATGGTCCTAAAACACATCATGATTCCACTGCTTACTTCAGAGCTTTATGACTGTCATCAAGGCCAGGATTAAGACATACCACAAGCACCTCCTCTTACGGACAACCACAAGAGCTCATTTCAGGATAATAAGCTATGCCAACAGACACATCTAGGCTAATATAACTGACTTCCCTAGCTACGCTACGCTACCCCCCCAGTCACACTTGTGACACAGTTTTCTTGGCAAAACTGAAATAGAGGGAAGCTTTCCTGCCCTTAAACGTTCCATCTCTCAGGGAAAGGACAGAAGTACACTGAGCAGAATCACCGCGACCTTTCTGACACAGATTCCACAAACAAACTGGTTTCTGAATACAGAGAACCTCATAAAAAGACCTTCTGGGAAGTATTCAGGGGGCTTATTTTCTACTCAATTTTTCAACACATTTCTAGTCTTACTGTACGTCACCGTAAGAAGTACTCCGTGACAGAAAGCACTGGCCTGTGACTTGCAACAGCATCACTCCATGATTTCATATTCGCTGATTTACAAGCACCCTGTACTTAGTTACGCTATCAAATAAAATCATGCCGTATTCTAGTAAATTTGATGATGTTAATCAGTCAGTTTACAAGGCAGATTATTTTATGAAATAAAATCTCCGTCATAAAGAAGAAATCTCTGTGCTATATATACTTATATCCCAAAATTTCCCTTTTAAGCTTTAACAATAAGCCATAAAAAACACAGAAACAAAGCCTGACTTACAATGACCCCATCAAAAGAAACACTATTACTACAGCTAGAGAAAAACAAGCCACCAGACTTTTAAAGTCTAAAACAGCAGATCTCTATCAAAGTGTTTTCTTATAATTACACCTAAAAGAAAATCTCTTTCATTTAAGTATTAAGAACCTGCATCAATAGTTATTACACTGAGTTAGTTTGCATCTGTGGAACAAATAAGCCAAACCCTAAGCAGGGCACACACTCCTCATCCTCACTGTCTACCTAAGACTTTTTTCAGACTATCTTTCAGCCTGTGCACTGAATTTATAACCCCCATTTTATTTACCCTTTCGCTGATTAAGATATTCCTAAAGTTACCAGGGTGATTACCATACCTCCATCTTACGCTGCAGTTATTAACTTTACAACACCTGCCATATGCTAAATGGAAAACTGCACCCTTATTTCATTTGGGTTTTCCTCTCACCCAGAAGATAAAACTCAGCTCTATCACAGCTGTGCAGCTGGACTAGTTTCACATGGAAGTTTCACACACAAAAATGCCATGAGCTTTACATGCCACATCAGATTTCAGAAGTGCTAAATCTGGAAGAGCCAGTCTGCCATCTCTGCGTACCTGTTAGATTTATTCTATCCGCTATTGCCCGCTTCAAGCATTAATATTACCACCAGATTACCAACAGCCTGCTCTTATCTACAGTGCGCAGCCTAGCACAGACTTCTGCTTTGAAGGCTGACGACAGCTGTCATGCGGTTCGGAAAGAGAAACTGCAAAGGTAAAGAACAAATCCATGATTCAGAGATGCAAAGCTGGCTCCCCACCTTCATTCAAATCAAACACTCACCACCAGGGATGGTGCAGATGCCTCCGGGTTAGCCCAGGCCATCGCACTGACACTCTCTCAGGCCAGCATCACCCAAGACCCCCGCGGCCCCAACACCAAGGCTTACAGACCACTCTCCTACCAGCATCACCCAGGACCCCAATCCCATGGCTCACAGCCTGCTCTAACACCAGCATTGCCTGGGAGCCCCAAGCCCAGGGCTCACAGCCTGCTCTGAGGCGAGCATCGCCTGGGACCCCCGGGGCCCCGACCGCAGGGCTCACAGCCCGGCTCCCACCTGAGGCTCGGATCAGTGCGGCCTGGGCGGGCCCGCCGCCCTCAGCAACACCTCTGCACAGTGCACAGGGCAGGGGAGCCTCCGCCGTCCCGCCCGGCCCTCTCCCGCGGGGAAGCAAAGGCGGCCGTGCCCGCCCGCCCAGGGCCTGCCAGCCCCCGCGCTCCCCACAGCGGCCGCCACGTCCCCCCGCCGCCCACGGGGCCGGGCCTGCCACGTCCCCCCCGCCGCCACCGCCGCGGCGCAGGATGCTCTCCAGGCCCAGGCTGTCGCCGAGGCTGCCAGCCTGCGGTCCCGTCGGCCTCTCGTTCTCCTTGTTCTCCTCCGCGCTGCCTCCTCCTCCTCCTCCGCCACCGCCGCCGCCTCCTCCTCCCCGGCCGCCGCCGGCGCCCTGCCGCTCCGCCGCCATCTTGCGCCCGGGCCGCCGCCGCCGCGGTGCATCCTGGGCCGGGGGAGGAGAAGCACGCGCCAAGGCCATGGCGAGCGCGGCCGCCGCGGGGGCAGACGGGATAGAGGAGGACCAGGGGCAGGATGGGGTGGGCGAGCTGGCCCCCAGGAGTGGCGACCCGGGGGTGTGAGCCCGTACCCGGCGCTCACAGGGTTCGGGCACATCCGTCCCCGGCTGGATCGGGCGGTCCTGACTCCTACATCCAACCCGGGCTGACGCCCCCCAGCCCCTAAATCAGCCCCCAGGATCGGGCCCCTAGCCCTGTCCCCCTCTTCTGCCCCAGGGTCACACCCCCCCCACCCCACCCCCCCAAGCCCTGACCCCTTCATTCACCTCAGGGCTAACCCCCCAGCCCCCAATTCAGCCCCCAGGATCGAGCCCTCCAGCCCCATTCCCCTCCCTGCTCCAGGGTCACCCCCCCAGCCCTGACCCCCAGCCCCCAGAATCAGCCCCCACCATCGGGCCCTCAGCACCATCCCCTCTTCTGCCCCATGGTCACCCTCCAGCCCTGTCCCCCTCACCCATCTGGGCCTGACCCCCTCCCAGCCCCCAAATCAGCCCCCAGGATCAGGCCCCCAGCCCCGTCCCCCTCCTCTGCCCCAGGGCTGATGGCCCAGGGTCACCACCAGCCCTAGGACCAGCCTCCCCCCCCCCAGCCCTGTCCCTCTCACCCACCCAGGGCTGACCCCCACAGGCCCCCCATGTATCTGCTCAGCCCCTAGCTAACGGGCTGGCTCTGATCTCAGAGCTCTCCTTCCCTGCTGTGGACACAAAAGCTCCAAGGGGAAAAAGAAAACCCAAGTCCTCAAGCTGCAGCTTTCCAACGCAAACGTTTTAAGCTGTTTCTGTGTGCTTTTGGTTTCCACCGCACCTCCCAGGGATCCATTCCCTATCGAAACCAAACTGCGTTTCAGGACGATGCTCAATCCAAGCAGAGACATGGCAATCGAAGCATGTTTTACACCAGCGACTGCTCCTCTCTCGTGGCCCTGGTGGTTCAGACAGGCTTGGATGAGGCTGGCACTGCAGCACCCGCGTTCAGATGCCCCAACACAAACACGTGCATGTCGCACACCAAGGGACCCGCTCCAGCAGCGGAACGGCCGCCAGGTTCAGCAGGGGCACGTTTCTGCCATGCCACCTTCCTCGTACGCTGGCACGAAGCTTTGCTGCTCCTCTGGACTCTGTAAGTGGGAGGATAAAACTGTCAGCTGCTGGCTGGGTGCGTGGATTCCTGCTAAAGGGCTGGCTCTCCTCCTCCCCAGGGCAGAGGGAGAGGAGGACAACACAAACCTGTAACATGGCATCCGGCAGAGCCTCTGGTGGGAGCCTTGCAGTGAGGTGGTGGGTCTGAGCTGCCTTTGGTGTGGCGGGGAGAGCTGCGGACAATAAATCCACTGAGGGTTACCCCGCTCCAGAGACTCACACCACGCATGGACCATCCCTGTGCCACCAGCCCCTGAAGCCTGTGAGGGTTGGTAGCCTTACACCATGCCTTTTGCATTTGTCCACCCTTGGAGGCCAGATCCTGCCCAAATAACCCGTTTATGTCTCAGGCCATTTTATTTTGCGGTTTCTAGATGGGGGATCCTGCTATTGATCTTTGCATGCAATACTGCGGGTTGCGAGTTACCCCAGCGTTTAGGAAGAAACTGGGTGGTTTTCTTTGTGTTTTTTAATAGCCTCACTGCAGCGTGAGGGTAGACCTGGCCTCTCTGTGAGCTGGCCGCAGCTCAAGGGAGACCAAAGGCACGACCAGTGTCCATAAAACCAACTGCCAGTGCCCTGCTGTGGGTGTCTGAGGGCACAGGGAGCTGGGGCAGCTCCCGAAGAGTAAAAACACCCTGCAGCTGGGCTTCCCCCCATCTGCCTTACAACATCCACACTGCAGCTGGGGATCCGATGCAGCCCTCGCCGAGGGCAGGGGTGACTCCTCGAGGGCACGTGGCCAGTCTGGGATCAGGAGAGGAAGGCAGAGCTGTACTGCTGTGTCTCAGCACCTCTTTGTGCCCTGCGGGATGGGCAGCTTTCCTCTGTGCTGCTCCTGATTGCCTGCTTTTCCCTGGGAGACATCCTCAGGAACAGAGCATCCTCACACCAAAGCGGTGTATTCATTTCCCCACGTACCTCCTCTGCGTAGGTGATCAGGAGCCCGTTTGGTGGGGCTGGTTGGGGGCTGCTGAGGGTGAAAAGGGTTCCGTGTCCTGTGGTGGCAGTGTCACAAGGCTGCGACTGTCCCCTGACCTCCCAGCACTGCCGGCAGGCTTAGATCTGAATGTCCATTAAGACAACTGAGAAGCTGCGGAGTGGGTTAGTTATAGGAGTAATTGATGCATTAAATATTTCTCTCTCTACAGGAACAAAGTGAGGCAGCCTTGGGGCCAGATAAAGTGCCCTTGGAGAGCTGATTGCACCATCCAGTCCCGAGACTTCGGTCTGTGAAGGCTCTGAAGGAACAAAACGAGCAATTTTTCAGGCAGGAAAAAAAAGAGAGATGTGAAAAAGATTTGTTCTTGCTGCAGCGAATTACCGTGATCCCCCACCCCAGGGGAGAAATAAAGATTCTCCTGCAAACTGACCTCACCTCTGGGGTGCTTTGGTGCAAGGATTTGGCTGCGTGCTGGACAATTTGGACACATTTCCCGTCCGAGAGGACCCCGTTTGTGAAAAAATACACCCTGCAGCCCTTGGGGTTAGACGAGCCCTCTCCTCGTGACCGCTGCGCGGGTTGGGGGAGCAATAAGGAAAACCACCCGGACACCCCCTTTTAGGTGTCCAGCTCCCTTTGGGGTGCCCAGCCCGGGCACTCCAGCCTCTTCCGGGGGGGTCGCGGCACAGAGGGACGTTTTGCTCCCCCGTGGAGCAAACCGGCCCCAGCCCGAGCCCCCTGTGCCCGGGAGGGGTGGGCAAGTCCTGCAGCCATCATCCCTCAGTTATCCCGGCGGGGAGCGGGGGCGGGCCGGGTTCTCTCTCCCTCCCCGGGGCGGTGGCGGAGCGGGCTGGGGGCGCGATGTGCGGGGCCGGGCGGGAGCCGCCGCGCCGGAGCCCCCCCCCCGGGCTCCGCCGGCAGGAGGGAGAGCGCCGAGCCGCGCCGCCGGAGTCGCACCGAGCGGGCTCCCAGCCGACCCGCAGGAGGTGAAGGGCGCCCGGCTCCCGAGCATCCCCCCCCCCCCCCCGCCACCCCGCACCCCCAGGGCTCCCCTGCATCCCTCCCTGCGTGCCCGGTGTAACCCCGGCCGGTTCTCCCTGCGCCCCGGAGGGTCCCCCTGCACAATCTCCGTGCACCCCTTTTCCCGTGCACCCCCGTTTTCCATTGCATCCCTCCTGCGCTCCCCCCTGTGCTCTCCGTGCACCCCCGTTCCCGTGCATCCCTGCTGAGCTCTCCCTGCACCCCTTTTCCCACGCAATCCCTGCTATACCCCTCGCTACGCTCCCCGTGACCCCCCCACTTTTCCCGCGCACCCTCCGCGCGTGCCTCCCCGGTGCATTCTCCACGCACGCTCCCCCCTGTCCAGCCCCGCTGCACCCTCCGTGCGCTCCCGGCCATGAACGGCTCGGCGACAGGCTCCGAGACGGGCTGGCAGCCCGAGTCAGTCATCATCCCACTGGTGTACCTCCTCATCTTCCTCGTGGGCACGGTGGGCAACTGCCTGGTCCTGGCCGTGCTGCTGCGCAACGGGCAGGTGAAGAACACCACCAACCTCTTCATCCTCAACCTGGGGGTGGCCGACCTCTGCTTCATCCTCTTCTGCGTCCCCTTCCAAGCCACCATCTACACCCTGGAGGGCTGGGTGTTCGGGCCCTTCATGTGCAAGGCCGTCCACTTCTTCATCTACCTCACCATGTACGCCAGCAGCTTCACCCTGGCCACCGTCTCCCTCGACAGGTAGGAAAGGGAATGGGGGTGGCTCCCTGGACCCTTCTGTGGATGATCCCTGGGGCAGGAGAGGGGACAGAATCCCCTGGAGCCAAGCCCTGATTGCTGTGACCTCCCAGGACTCGCGGGGGAATCCAGGAGCATTTCCCAGTTCACGTGTGCAAGGAAATGTGACCACCGAGGACGGTGTCCAGCAGAGTTGGATTGGGACCCCGGCCCCACTGTCCAGCTAGAGGAGGCTTTCAGACCCTAAAGCTGTAGGACTGGGGTTTATGCTCATGCTCTGGCAGGTGAAGGGGGGATAGAAAACCAGAGAGAAGTAAAGCTGGGTCCCTGCGCAGCCCTGGCTCTTCTTGGGATGCGTGGAGAGACCCCCTGCCCACCCAACAGCCCACGGCAAAGCAAGCAAACCTTGAGGAGGAGACGACACGAGGGTGTTTGAGCTGGGACGCTGCTTTTCCCACCCTCCCCTTTTATCAGCAAAAAGCCCCTTTCTTCTCTCCCAGTGCTGCCCCTTGTCCCAGGGACTGGCCCAGGGTGGGTTTGAGGGGGGAAGCTCTGTAACAGGCAGGCTGTTGCTCCTGCCTGTGCTTTAGCCCCTGCTCGCTCAGCCCCTGGTGAGTTATTAACCCGCAGCAAGCGAGAGGCTCCAGGGAGCTCCTGGTGCCGCCCTGCTCAGTGCTGGAAACCCTGGGGCGCTGGGGTGTGAAAATTCCTTATGAAAGTCCCCTGGGAAGAGCCGCGGCAGCCCCAGAGCAGAGCTGGATGGATCCTGCCATTCCGGCATGGCACCGCACTGCCCCCAGGACAGCCCCCCCGCCTCCAGCCCCCCAGGAGCTAAACCAGACCCAGGGGCTGCCTCTCCTCCTGCATCCCACAGAGATGGGGGGAACAGAGGGGTCTAGCAAGCAGGGGCTTGCATGGGTCCCCAGAGCTGGGTGTAATTAAGGAATTAGCTTAATGGCAGAACTGAAAACGGGTGACATACTTTCACATGTGCCAGTGTGAGAAACATGGTGTTTAGGGATCCTGGGGACTTGCCCCTGCCTTCATATACTCACTGTCGCTTGTGCCAGACATTGATGATCAAGTGAGGATCTGCTGGATTAGGGAGAGGGACAGAACAGGACCATCCCTGTCTTCCCCACAGGCACTGCTGGGAGCAGAGGGGGTGACGGGACAGGGTTGGGGGAAGAGGATCCTCAGAAGCAGCAGGGAATCAGTTGTGGGACTAATTGGCTCTGGAAGTCTCAAATCCATCACCAATGTCACTCTTTCTCCAATCTGCTCCCCGAGCAGCTCCCTGCACCCTCCCCAGGACTGCAGTCGTGTCCCTCTCCCTGTCATGGAATGGTTGGGGGTGGAAGGGACCTTAACGATCACTCAGTGCCACCCCCTGCCCTGGGCAGGGACACCTCCCACCAGCCCAGGTTGCTCCAAGCCCTGTCCAGCCTGGCCTTGAACCCCTCCAGGGATGGGGCAGCCACAGCTTCTCTGGGCAACCTGGGCCAGGGGCTCACCACCCTCACAGGAGAGAATTTCTTCCTGGTATCCAATGTAAATCTCCCCTGTTCTGGTTTGAAGCCATTACCCCTCATCCTATTGCTACACGTCATTGTAAAAAAATCCCTCTCCATCTTTCCTGTAGCCCCTTTAGGGACTGGAAGGGGCTCTAAGGTCTCCCCGGAGCCTTCTTTTCTCCAGGCTGAACACCCCCAACTCTTTCCCATGCAGGTATTTGGCCATACGATACCCCCTGCACTCGAGAGAGCTGAGGACGCCCAGGAACGCCCTCACAGCCATCTGCTTCATCTGGGGGCTTTCCTTCATCTTCTCGAGCCCTTACCTCAGCTACTACCAAGAGTTCCAGTTGGCCAACCTGACCGTCTGCCACCCCATCTGGGAGATCTCCCAGCGCAAGGTCATGGACATCTGCACCTTCATCTTCAGCTACATCATCCCAGTGCTGATCCTGAGCCTCACTTATGTGCGCACTATTCGCTACCTGTGGAGGTCCGTGGACCCTCTCCAAGACATGTCAGAGTCCAAGAAGGCCAAGCGGAAAGTCACCAGGATGATCATCATTGTAGCCATCCTGTTCTGCCTTTGTTGGCTGCCCCATCACCTGGTCATCCTCTGCGTCTGGTTCGGGTACTTCCCCCTCAATCATGTCACATACGTGCTCCGCATCCTCTCGCATCTCCTCTCCTATGCCAACTCCTGCGTGAACCCCATCGTCTACGCCCTGGTCTCCAAACACTTCCGCAAGGGCTTCAAGAAGATCTTTAACTGCCTCTTGTACAAGAAGGCAGCCAACAAGGTGCACGTGGCCCAAGTGATGAACACCGTCAGTACGCTGGATGCGGAGCTCAGCGAGGTGACCCACATCAGCGAAGCCCTGCCTGGCCACTCCTCTGGCCACTGCAAGGTCCCGGCCCAGCCCTGGGGGGAGGCAGAGCTGGTGGAACATCAGCAGAAAGCAGATGGCTCCTTCATCACCTTCAACGTCACCTAGCAGAGCTCCTTCCCACCCCACCGCTTTGCAGTCTCCCGCAGCATCGCAGGCCTGGGGATGGGCTATGTTTTGGGTTAAAATGCGTTAAATTGTATCCTTTTTCATTCCAATGCACCCAGCTATCATAACTGTTGAAGTGCTGCTGCTGCTGGACTCAGCCAAGCGACCGACCAAGGATCCCAAGGGCAGGATTTTGCTTCCACTGAGCACTTGCTGAGGGATCAAACTTGCAAATCAACTCTCATGTGTAATCACCTGTGCCTCTGTCACAGACGGACTTACACCCTGTTGCATCTACGCCTGGAGCTACTGAACGCTCTGGTCCCTCCAACCAACACAGCGGCTGGCTGGAGTCAGCAGGGTGTGCTTTTAGGGATGTTTGGGAAGACTTGGTTCATTTGTATCCCATTTCAGCTGCATCCCACGGCAATGTTGGCCAGAGCCACAGGGGCACAAACCTGGCTCAGGTAGAAAAATCTAGGAGAGAAGCATAGATATCAAGAGACAAACCTTCCTGGAGCAGCCGGTGCTGGCTGGGCTCTCCTGTCTCCTTGGGGCTCGTGGGAGGTTTCTCCAGGGCAGAGCACAGCTGGAAGCAGCATCTGTAGCCAAGCTGAGTCCTGTAGCCCACAGTACGGGACTGGGCAGGACACGGGGCACCGCTCCGTGCTGCTGACCACGGCTCATCCCTGCCATTTCAGTGCGTGCGAGGCTCCACAGAGCATCTGGAGGTCTCCAAGGACCAGCGGGGAGGGAGGCTGTTTGCCAGGGGAGCACTGCCATGGCCCTGCGGGAGAGGTGACGCTGCCAGGGGAAGCGGAGGGGGACATCAGCGGGTCAGCACTGGGGGAGGATGTTAATGCTTTCAGACAGCTTGGGCACAGCTCAGCACCTCTGCCCAGGTGAGGCGCTGGCGGAGAAGAGCGAAGCGGAGCGCTGGCACTGCTTTCCTGCGGCCGCGGTGTGAGGCCGGAGGGCCGGGGGACCCCAGCCAGCCGTAGAAGCCACAATAAAATTCCCCATCCCACATCCCGTGTCCTGCTCCCTTGAGACGCCCCGTGGTCCGCAGCGGAGGAGAGGTGGGTGCTGGAAGGGGGGTGGGACCCGCTGGCCCGAGGGAAGCTGCGGGCAGTGGAGGGGTGGAGGATGCCGGTTACATCCGAGCACGTCCATCGAGGGGGAACCACCGCAGCACAAAGAACGGCGCTGTGCTCCCCTTAATGCAGCCGTACCTGCACACCAGAGGCTGACGTGACCCGTGTGTCCCCCACTTTTACCACCACAAAGGCTCCACGGGCAGCTGAGCCCTGCGACCACCAGCAGCCGAGGGCTTGACTTAAAGACCCATCATTTTCCGTACCAGAAAAGCATCCCTGGAATAGGATCAATTAACTTTTTTGAAGATGTGGTGGCAGAGCACAGCCAGAGGAGGTGATGAAAGCGTAAAGGGGCTGGGACAGGCTGTGCTGAGCATCCCTGCGATGCCCAGCGCTGTGCCCCGATGGCACCAAGCACCTGTGAAGATCAGACCTCTATAAAATTGCCAGTACAGAGGGTATAAATCTGTCTGCACAGATCTCCCTCCCCCTCCTTGCGACATCCCCATGGCAGGACGGGGATGTGATGCAGGAGGCTATTTCCATCTGGGACCCCGGCCGGGTCTCGGGGCCACACTGCTCCCCGCTGCGCCATCCTCCACCCCTCCCCAGCCCTTGGCTTTTCTTCCCAGGGAGCTTTTGGCTGTCAAACATTTGTTTTCCCCTGCTGACTGTTATTATAACCAGATCTTCCTGTCCCCACGCAGAGGGCCATAAATCAGCCACTGCCTCATATCAATAACCATTATATTTAGTCTAGGCCTGCTCACGGCATAAGTCACAGCGAGCGAGCATATAAACAGCTCCATTACTTATATTTGCATTTATCTCCCCTGCTCACCCCTTCCCAGCCAGGGAAAACGGTGAATGAGCCACACAAACGCAGCTAAAAGCCTTATTTTCCTCCTGTCCGCATCCACCTCTTCTTGGAGAGAGCCATGGGATCTGGCGCCAATGGATCCCCCCCACACGGAGGGGTTCAACCCCCCTCTCCTGGTTATCACCTCGCCTTGGGGATGGAGACGTTCCACCACCCCCTGAGCTGCTTAAGGCTCCCTGTGCTGGCACGGCTGGGCTTCAGTGTCCCCTGGCCCTTCGTGCCATCACAGAGGAGACACCGACCCTGCTTTTCTCCTTCTTGCCCCCCGCCCGAGACCCGTTTTCTCATCACACCCGGCTGCACCCGCGGATCTCTGCCCGAGATGCTGCAGGGCATCGCAGGGGCCGCACCGCGGGAAGCCCCACGGAGCCCGCGCTCGCTTCCAAGCCCAGGTTGTTCCCCTTCACGCAGGGCTGAGTTCCCAGAAAGGACAGGAGTCACTTCTAAGTTCATCTTTTTATAGCTTTCACAAGAAAATAAAAATAACCAGCTCACAGATGTACAAGCCAGCCGGCAAACCCCAATCCACACATCGTGCCCTGGGCGAGGGGCTCAAAACCCACCCAGAGCGAGCCCTGGGAGTGGGGGGAAGGAGCTGGGGTGGTACCTGGGTATCTCTTCTCACAGTGGGGCGAGCGCTGGGGTGTCGGGGGGAAGGACCCGAGAGGAGGAGCAAACCCCCAGGGCTGTACTGGGGCTGCGATGCCCGCTGTGACCCAGCGTGCAGCACCCTGCCAGGCAGAGGGGAGTCAGCTCTGCCCAAAACTCCTCGCCCAGCCCCAGGGAGGCTCCTTGTGCCACCTCTGAGCCAGCCACGGGAAAAGCCCAGGCCACAGCGTGGCCACCAACCTCTCAAACCCCCAGTGCCAAACTGTCCCCAGGCTGGGAGATGAGTCTGAGCAGCAAAGCGGGGTCTCTGGGGACTCACTTCTCTCAGCCACTTCGGATCCTGCAACAGCAGCGTTGTGGCCACCACCACAAACCAACCGAAGAAGAGGGAGATGACTCCGATCAATAGCTCCGATGGGGCCGATCTTGGGTGACACACTCCAGCTGCACAAGCAGCGAATCCCACAGTCCCACCCCGGCAAAAGCAGGCTCACAACAACCAGCAGGAGAAAAGTGCTAAGTTACCGTGGATTTTGTAAACTCAGTTTGTTTTCTGGGTATTTTGCCATTGCCTGGGAAAGGAGGCTCAAAATAGCATTAGCAGCTTAGAGCCGTGACTATCAGCCAGAGGAGAAAAGGGGACGGGTCACCTCTTCAAAACAGCTCATCAAAACCACGCACGTTGTGCAAGAACATCGCTGCTCCCCCTCAGCTCGGCTTTGCCACAGGCGGCTGCTCATTTTGCGGCTTTGGCTCTTTTTTTAGCAGACCCAACACCGCCGTAACACCAGCACTGCGAGCAGAGCCCTGGTACGCGGGTGCTCTCACCCCACCGCGACGCTCACGTTCAGCCCCGGGAGAAACAGGTTCAGGAATAAACAGCAATAATACAAGAGAATCAATGGGAAAAGGGGTAGGTTTTTGCAAATCCCAGGGCCCGGGGGAGGGGGGGCAGGCTGTGGGGCACAGGACCAGCTTTGCCAACACGCTGCCGACTGCTGCAGGTACAACACGGCTGGAGCATCCCACAGCCCGTCTGTCACCCGCGTCCGACACTGGGAGAAGGCGCAAAAGACAAATAACTTCTTGCAAGGACAAACTAGAACCTACTCGACAGCCTGCCCATGGTGCCTCCTGCCCTAAATGACATCCCCTGCAGCACCCCAGGGGACACCCAGCCCCCAGCACCCTCCTGAGCACGCCAGCCGCGCGTCCACCACCACGTCCCATGGCCTGCCAGCACCTTCCCAAGGCAAGGTGAGAGGGTAAAACGAGAGGGAAGCAAAGTGTTAATGAAGTAAAGCCTTCGCCAAAGCTTGGCGGAGCTGGTCCCCCAAAGGAGAGGCTTGGGAACAGTCTTCAGCTGGAGAGACACAAAAGCAGCGCCCGGATGCTGCAGTCGAACACACAGAATCAACGCACGTGTGCGTGTATGTATGTGTAAAAAAGCCCAGCAAAAAAAAAAAAAAATTTTTTTTAAGCATCACAAACATTGTGATTTTGCAGAGACTTCCAGCGTATTTGCTAATTACATTCAACACAGCCGCCCCCTCAAAAAAATCCACTTCAGCGACTCATGGCTGCCCAGCTCCCTCGTGCTGGCAAGTGCCAGGCGGGCGCCAACACGGGCAGGGACTGAGCCCACGGAGGAGGGAGCTGTGCCCTGGGGATACAACACGTCCCCAGGGAGTGAAACCCCAAGATGGTCCATAAGACAGAGCTGGGGAGGACATCGCTGCCCTCCACCACAGATAAGATGTTTCCCACGTGCTGCTCGCGCTGGGGCTCAGCGAGATCCACCGACTGGGGACGGCAGAAAACTGATGTGCAGAGGAAGGGGTTTGGAAGCAAAGCTGCCGCCAGCCGAGCCCTGCTCTGCTGTAAGACTGCTCCAGAGCTGCCCAACCACCCCACGACTGCTTTGAGGACACATCCCAGGACACCCCTAACTCAGCTCCCAGCCCAGAGCATTACCGCGTCCCCTCTCCCCAGGCCGTGGGCACGGCCAACACCAGCTCGTTTGTGGCCACTGTTGAGCAGCAAGAGCCCGGAGGCCGACAGGGGGCTGGGGCAGGATTTGCACAGCACCTAGCTGGGAGGCTGCCCCTCCCTCCTGCCTCCAGCACCCCCAGATCCCCTCCGACACACACCACGGCTGCTCTCACCCTCGCACAGGAGCGGCAAGGCTCTGTCTGGTATTAGACCGCAGGATTCAGGCTGTCGCGGGTCTCTGCGGGGTGACACATCCAAGCTGCCCTCCTCATCTTACGGATCCTCACCCATCGATTCATATTTGCTTGTACGCAGGCAGCGAGAGGCAAGTCTGGGCCAGCTGCCGGATCGTTGCGCCATTTACAGGATTGTACAGAAATAAAGGGGGGGGGGGGCGGGAAAAAGCACCCCTCCAGCTTATCTGCAACTGCCCCTCGCTCACCTGAGGGTGAAACCATCGCCCTCCTGCCCAACCTGTGCCCTTCGAGGGCAAGCACAAGGTTTTGCTGCCGACACAAAAGCGACTTTTCCCCAAACAACGGAGCGTATCAGGCCCAGCTGGAAAAAACAAGAGCATCGTGACCTGCCACCGCTCAGCGCCCTCACGGCTGAGGGGGGACGGGCTCCCGGTCTGTCCCCTTGGGAGGTTTTATCTTAAACGAACACCACTGCGAGTCCCCATGTTCCAGTTAAAGTTTAATAAAAGCAGATTCAACTGGAAGTGGAAAATGAACAGGCTAAACCCAGCTCCCATCGAGCCCAAGGGTGTCAGGGAGACGAGGGGCTCACACTAACTCAGGTGGGTGTGAGCTTTCCAGCCTGTGGATTTATCGCTGGGGTTGAAGTTGTTTTCGGGTGGTGGTTTTGTTTTGTTTTCAAACCCTTAACTCTGCCAAATTTGCTCCCCAGTCTGACGGGGCAGCCAAGGCCAGGGGGAGCTGAGGCTTTTGAGCCCCCCCACCCTCATCTCTCCCGTGCATGGCTCCCCGCTGCAAACCGCAGCCCTGGGTGGCTGCAGGGACCCCGGAGCCGGTCCCCGTCCCAGCAGGGTTTGACAAACCCCTTTTGCTGCCCCAAAAGAACAGTCAGTGCCAAGGACACCACGAGAGCAGGGCGCACACCCAGACCCTGGGTGCATCCCCCTCGCCTGGCCCCACGGCAGCAAAAGCAGAGACAAATGAGGCTCCAGCCCCAAAACCCTGGGAATCAGAGACACGTCCCCCGGCCTGTCCCCATCCTCGGGGGATCCACGGGCAGCCAGAGCAGAACGGGAGGCAAGGGGAGGGCGTTAAACCCCGCAGGAGCCTCGGAGGAGGCAAAGGGGGAGGCAGAGGGGGCTCAGCCCCAGCTGGGGTCCATGGTCTGAGCATCGCTGACGGCTCCGAGCTCGGCTCTTCGCAGGGGGTGTGAAGTGCTCGGCTGTGAGAGTGTCGGGGACGGTGCAGGCTGCCACGATCGCTCTTAATTAACATGTTGCAAAGACATTCCTTACCATAAAAAGCCAAGGAGCATGCAGAGCCATTCCTCAGTGCTGCGCAGCATTGGATGCCACTCGGACACTTGAGGTCAGCCCGGAGGGGGCGAGCGGCTCCCCCCCCTCCCCCCCAGGGAAGGGGTGGCTCTGGCCGAAGCGTGTTGCTGCTCCCAGAGCAGGTCTGGCCACCACAGCAGCTTCTCGGCAGGGCCAGGAGCCTGTCCACCTCCCCACGCTCATTCCCTGTGCAGGGCAGAGGCAGGCGGTGTGGGAAGGGTTAGGACCAGGACAAGTGAGAAGCTGGATTTAGGAAAGGGGGGACCAGGTGGCTCCACTTTCCCTTTAGCTCAAGGAAAACGAGGGTCTTGGTCTCCCACCTAAGAGCCATACACCCAGGAGCATCAGAAGCCACCCCAGGAACTCACCACCTCCAGCTCCTCCTCACTGCATGGCTGCCACCAAGCCAGGCTCTCCTAGCTCTGTCCTCTCCTCTTCCTTCCTCCAGACGTGGCCAGGGCGCCCCTGGGGTAGAAAACAACCCAGCCAACTTCTGGTGCTGGTAACGGAGAGACAAGGAGGGAGCAGGACATCCTGCATCTCGTTCTCTGACTGCGTCTCCCCACCTCTGAGCTGTGCTGGACCAGCTCCTCGCCAGCCCCAGACTGGTACAGCTTTCCCTGGGGGAACAGGCTGGCAGCAAAGCCCAGTGTAGGCCATGCGGAGGCATTCCCGAAGTCTCCAGAGAAGGTGATATGGTCGCATCCCAGACCCTAAGGGATCTCATACATGTTCTTTGGACTCTCACCATGAGCAGAGGGAGGATACCAGCTCCCACACCAACACTCGGATGCTCCAGAAAGGCTGCAGGCAAAGCTCCCCCCTCCCAGCTCTGCCTGCAGCCACTCCAGGTGAATCTCCTCACCCTGGGATCAGCTGCAATAAAACATGTTTTACAGCCTCAGCCTGAGCACATCAATGAATTCCACCCGCTCTCCTGGAGAAAGAAATTCAGACCAGACCCCTGCTGCGTCAGAAACAGAGCCAGAAAGATGGAACGCAGCTCCTTCTGGTGAACGTCAGCGTGCGTATCCAGGAGGCTCGACACCACACGTAACGCAAGCCAGCAGCACTTTGCTTATGCCTGAAAACACTCTGTCCGGCGCCTGCCAGCCTTCGAGAGGAAAACAATGGCTACACTGAAGTCACAGGTTTCCTCAAGTACTTGCGATCTGAAAGCAGGAGGGAAGGTCGCTGCGGGAGGGCGCTCGGGTCGGTACTGTGAGCTTGCACAGCCAGACACAGGAAAAGCAGGCAGGCAGGCGTGATCGCGATTTGAGGAACGACTGAGGGAGCTGGGGTTGTTTAGCCTGGAGAAGAGGAGGCTGAGGGGAGACCTTATCACCCTCTACAGCTACCTGAAAGGAGGGTGTGGAGAGATGGGGGCTGACCTCTTCTCCCTGGTGACAAGTGATAGGACGAGAGGGAACGGGTTCAAGTTATGTCGGGGAGGTTTAGATTGGATATTAGGAAACATTTTTTCCCACTGAAAGGGTTACTAAACATTGGAATAGGCTGCCCAGGGAGGTGGTGGATTCACCATCCCTGGAGGTGTTTAAAAAAAGGGCAGATGTGGTACTTAGGGACATGGTTTAGAAGTGGCTTTTGTCAGGGTAGGTTAAAGGTTGGACTCGATAATCTTAAAGGTCCCTTCCAACCTCAGCAATTCTCTGATTCTGTGATTTGAACCCACACAGTCACCCAGCCTGTCAAATCCGCTGCTTTTTTTCAGATGTCTTCTATGTGACTGAGTGCAGGTAGCATTTCAGACCACGCTCCGGTCCAGACTGAGGAAGAGGAGGTGAGGGTTTTAGGCCAGGAGCTACCTGAAGCACAGCTGTCTGCAGAGGGAGCAGCCCAGGCAGGTGGCTGGGTCTGCCACAGCAGGACCTGCCTTCTCCTCCAGGCTCTAACATCCACCTGCCATGTGACATGGGGTGAGATGGGTTGTCACCTCTCTGCCCTTTGCCACTTGGCCTGTCTTATCCAGTGACACCCTTCCCAGGATGTGCAACCCTGACTTCTCCGCAGGAACAGCCCACCTCGTAGCCCTGACACTCACCACCCAGAGCGTTCGCTCCTGCTGGGAAGAAAGGGCATGGTGGATGCACAGCAGCAGAAGGGTTAAACCACAGCCCTACCTTTCTGCCATCTGTTCCCACTCCCCATTTCATGCTGAGTCTGCCTTGTCCTCTCTACCTCCCCGTGCTATTTGCAGAGCCCCAGACTGCGACACAACAGCTCTTCCACTACTGGGTTAATGAGACACCAGCGTACATTCACTCCTGTAAACACGCGCTTGGGTGTATAATGGATTTGCTCCAAATTGTAAAGTAGCAGCTATTGTGAGCTCCCCTAGCTCTATGGAAACCCTATATTTCAAGTGTTACCATGGGCAAACAATGGACAAGACCACATAAAGTAGGGCGAGCAGCAGGAGTGAGTGAGGTGGGAGAAGGAGGTGCCTGGCCAGAGACCACAGAAACACGTACGTGCTGCAAAGCTCTGAAAACCTCAGTGCAAAGATGGCGAGTCCAGCTCCCATAGCAAAGCCTGGCAGCATCACTCCTGGGCTCGCAGGAAAGTAGCGCTTGTTTCTCACAGGTTAAGTGAAGCAAACTGACCTGGCTGCTTGCAGGCGAGAGAAACATCAGATTTAACAAGACAAACTAAAATAGGGATGGACAGAAGGCGCTCTGCAGAAATCAATATGGCAACACCTCTACACATAACCTGCCTCCGGTCAAGGGAGCAGCAACCAGTCGGGATGCCACGGAGCTCCCTCTGGTTCTCACTGCTCCAGTCTGCCATCACCCTTTCTACTGCGGCCTCACGGAGGACAGAGAAGTGCTACTGGGATAGCTCATGAAGCTGTGGGGTAAAACATCCCCTGCACATCATGAGGCTGCAGGCCTGCCAGGCACCAACCTACCCCAGAATCGTCATCTCACCCCATCACTGAACTAAGTGACGGTTAAGAGTAACAATGGGAAAATCCTTTGAGATCCTACAGAACTGAGATTCCCAAAACCCATCAGGGAAGCAGGCAGCACCATTTGGAGCTTACAGCCTCCTGGCCTGAACAGAAGGACAGTACCCACAACGTACACACTCACCACGTCTGCTGTGCATCAGAGCATGAACGTTTATACCCAGGCCTGAAGACGTGCAAACACAAGATCCCACACGGCATCACAGTGGGCTTTTGCTCTGGATCCATGGAATAAGGCAAAGATAGCCAGGATGGAGTGTTTCCACAGGTTTATAAATCTGATAAATACAAGTATAACACCCTACCCACCACAATGGGGCAGGGAAGAAGGGAAGGGAGTCCCAAAGGTTGCTGAGCAAGTGCCGACTTGTACTTGGCAGCTGGAGAGTACGCGACAGCTGGAGATTTACGCTGATGTGTCAAACAGCTTCTCAATCATCTCTCCCACCTGGTCGACCTGGTATTTGATGTACTTCTCAGGGTTCTTGGTGAAGGGCACATTGCTGTATCTGCAAAGGAAGACAACCCCCAGCTGACAAATGACTGGAATCCAGCAAAAGAGACTCACTGGCCCCTCCTCTGCCACAAATCAGCTCCGCTCCAGCGGGTCCCACTTGAACCTGACAGGATATCTTGTAGGGAGCAAGTGATCTAGTTACAACTGGTCTCTGGAGGTTTGCACGAATAGCCCAGGGTGGCCCAGAGCTTTGTGCTAGCTGGAACATCTGCACTCATCCTGACCAAGGAATCAGGGTGACAGCAGACGCTCACAACTAGTAGAGTTCAGCTTCGGGATGTTTTAGCATGCAAGGCAGAGAAGCTAAGACATGAGAGTAGAAAAATGCCTCAAGCGAGGACTAATCTAGGCCCCAAAGACCTCAGTAAATCCAAAGAAGAGAGGACAATGTTGCAAGAGGTTGTCACCTGTTCAAGAAGGCACCATAGGTCTCTTTCACAATGGTTTTCTGTGCCCGGCGGATTTTGTCCCGTTGCTCCATGTCTGGGATTGCCCAGGCCTTCTGGATCTTACACAGCTCTTCCAGCCCGTCATTAAAACCCTGTCCCAAAGTAAAACTCAGTGAGTGTCCTGTCTGCAGTGACATCTCTACACCAAGTCTGATGTTCTTCCCCTCCACTGTTGATCGTCAACATCCCGGTCTCCTCCTTAGGCAGATCTTCGGTCTGACTGTCTCTCCCAATCTAGGGATCCCAAACTAGGGGATGTTCTCATGCCATTTAACACCCCCTTACCTTAAAGCGCTCCTTTATCATCTGCCTCTCCTTATCCTTGAGCTGCAACAAGGAGGGAAAGGATTTTATTTCACATCCAGAAATAAATTTCCAACATCAGTGTTTGCCCACAACTCCCCATCCAACTTAAGTAACATCCTACCTACTTGGCTTGAATTCCTTCTCCTAAAGCAGGATGGAGAGAAAGCTGCAGCGAGCAGCACACCCTACATTCAGCAATTGGCTTTCATCTGAAGTAGATTTAACAAGAGTAATTTTCAGCCAGAACAGACATAAAAATAGACTTCTTTATGCTTCTAGCCCTTTCTAAGGGAAGGTGTCAGGTTTTTTTCAAATCCAAAATAGAAGCATCTGCTCAGGTGCAAAATATAAGAACAGAGGCAGAGATTAAAACACTTGTATGAATCTGGGGCAGGGGAGATTAGAAGGCAGCGCTGCTCTCCATCCTGTCCCAGCCACAGTACTCACTCTGCAGAGTAATACCAGCATGAGATATAAAGAAAGTTTCTGAGAATTTTTGGATATGACAAGGGAGAAGATGTTTCCGGCGATTTCTACAATCTTAAAACCATCCTTGATCATCCTCTCACCTTCACTCCTGGCTGAAAGACAGGCAGGTTTCTCTCCAGGATGTAATCTGTCACCTTCAGCCAGCTGCATTTGAAATGACATGGGAAAGACGCAAAGAGGAGTTACTCATGTCTCACCAGAACATCTATGTCCTCACCCAAGACCCAAAGGCCACCACAAACAATACACACCCCAAAGCTTTCTGCAGTGGCCACTTTAAGTCAGATTAATCACTTGGTAAACAAAATACTTGGCTTTGGTTTTATGCAAGTCTCTGTTTCAGCTGATTTCTCCCACTGCTCCAGCAGCATTGGCCATGAATCTCCCAAGGAGCCCTCAAACTATGACAAAACTAAGGCAAGAGCAGAGGATGTCTCCTGACCTGCGCTGGTAGGTCTGGATCTGCTGTTCAATGAGCTCCCGGTAAGACCTCTCAGCTGTCTTCTGTGTCACAGCTACCAACTGGATCAGCTCGGACCTGAAAGAGGAGAAAACCTGAGGAAGCACACGAGCCAGCTGCTGTCAGAGCTGCTAGCAGGATGGCAACATTTCAAGCCCCTGCCAACAAGATCTTTTATGCCCCTTACAATAGAAGGGACCTTGAAATGCACGAATGGAGAGACAGCAGATACAGAAACAAGTTACTTTCCAAAGCCATATCCCCAGTCCTCTCAAGATCAAAGCATTCTCTACAACCTAAGGCATCTCTGGTACTTTTATCTTCCACTCCCATGTAATGCGATGTTTGTAACAGTGCCAAGGTTTCAAAAAGGCAGTTTCAAGAATGGAAGAAAGAGCAGAGATGAGATGCTAGCAGGTAAATGCACTCGATACAGAGCCCTGCTCCAAAACCATGCTTAGAATCAGCCTGGACTTCAAGGAGATTTACCCAGATACACACTTACTTCTCCAGGGATTTCAGAATGTAGTTGTAGTTGTTGTGCAGAAAAATGGCACTCAAAGCTGGGTCTTCATAAACCTTGGATTTACTAAGAAGGTTAAGCTGCAAGTTGCCCAGCACTTTGCCTTAAAGAGGGAAGAGCAGAGGACAAAAAGTTTCTCACTGTCTTACTGTTAAACACAGCAGCAAGATTTTACAGAGCCCCTTTGGCAGCTGAGAGCCTCTCTGGGGATGAAGGTGCAAAGCACTGGGTGAGAATGGTTCAAGGCAGCTGATGACAAAAAGCTCTGCAGCACAGCGAGCTGCTGCACTGTGCTTGGTCCTGTCTAACTGTAACAGTCAAATTCCCAGTTTGACCCTTTCATCCGCGCCTCCCATCAGACTCCAGCTCAAGCATGAAAAGATCCCATGGAGTAAGAGACACAGCCTGCGCTCTTCACCCAGGAATGAGCTAAGTGAAGGACAGCTGATGGGGCAGAAATGGGAAGGTGTGCAGAGTACTCACAGATGTAGGTGCTCAGCAGCCGCCTGCTGAACTCCGAACTGTAACTACTAGCTGAAGAGCTGGTCTCTGAAAAGAAAAGCATCTTAGGTCAGTTAACATGCCATGGGGAAGGGGCATATGTGTGGTCAGCCTGCCTCTATTCAAACAAGCCTCGTCCCTGTTGCTATGGAATTAGTGCAGAGCTCCCATCGACAGTGAAATCAGCTCCCTGCTTTAGTGCCAACTGTCAGCAGCTTATCCAGGGTGAGTGTGGAAAAGCTCTGCACCCCCCAATCGCTGTATCTGCATCAAGTGCTGAGCACCCTGGCAGAAATCTCTCCTTTCCTTCCTACTGCTCAGAGGACATCCACTTGATCAGAAATTGAGTCATTAAACACATCCTCTCCCCATCTTTCCCCCACCACCTGAGAAGGTTTTGTAAGCACTAGGAATTTGCAATCAGAGAACAAATGAGCTGGAGCTGTTAACAGCAGGCACACAACAGTAACTGAAACAAGCAGAAGGGCTCTGGAAAGTTTCAGCCATCCCCATGGTTGCTGATAGGACCTGCGTGGCTCTGGACGAGGGACTGCGCCAGCATGGGAGCCTGCCCTTGCAAGCAATGACTCTGGGCTGGCACGTGTTCCTCTGTCTATGCATAAGAGAGATGGCTTTCTGCCCTCAAGGGCTTGTGGGCTTGGGTCCCATGGGACACATCGGGTAGCTACCTCCTCCTCCCCCCACCAGAGTTTGGCAGCTGGGCGTAGCTCTGGTGGTCCGAGTTCATAAGCACCCCATGGGAAAAGCCTCGAGGCTCCTGTTGCTGGGAGCCGGACAATAAGGAGCGGAGCGCACGTGGGATAAAGCATGATACCAGCTGGGCCAGCTTGCTACCCATGCCAGAGAGATTCAGTGCCATGAGAGTGTCTTTAGCCTGTTTCAGTTCATATGGCATCCCTCATTGTCTGCTGGTGACAAGCCCTCCCTATTCTCTCCGGCCCCCTGGCAAGAGTTACTTTACCCTCCCATTTTTCCCTTTTCAATTTTGTGTTAATTTATTTACCACTCCTGGAGGATAAAAAATTAAAATACACCACCAGAGCCCAAGGCAATATGAACAGGTACATGTGGGTAAGTCTGCTTACCTCTGGGATCTAAAGGAATATTGTATGTGTCCCCAAGAACTACAAAGATTAGGCAGAGCAGAGAGAAAAGGGGAGGGAGGAGAGAGAAAAAGAAATGCAAAGTGCAAAAAGACAGGTTAGAGACCACCATCCCTTTGAGAACAAAGCAGATATTAACACAAAGCAGCCAGACAGCTACACAGGAGAGCAGGCAGGAGTCCCTCCAAGGCCACAAATGGAGTGGAGATCACAGAGGAAAAGGCAGAGTCTCACTTCCTTCCTCTGCTACGGAGGTTGGTTGTATTTAGCAAGACACCTCATTGCAAGTAATTTCAAATCCACTTTCGAGGCAATAGAAAGCTTCCCCTCATGCCAGTAGCAAGGTCCTTGAAATGAACTGCACAGCCCATATAACCTTCCCAAGAACCTGAGCAAAGCCATCCCACCCAGAACAGCTCTGCCCTGTGTGGGTGTCTCATGTTGGGCCAGGCCTGGCTTTTGGAGCAAGTGACAGAGCTGTTTCTGCATGAGAACAACACTTGCAGAGAGCAGGGAACGTCTGGCAGTAGATGGTTCCTACGGCCTGACTGCAGATGGAGAGAACAAGATTTACAATACTTGGATTGTGGGTCATCTCATGCACGGCTCTGAAGTACTACACGTCAGCCCACGTCACCAGATCTGTTAAAATTACACTGACTTCAAGCTTTAATAATTGAACATACTGCAAAGAGGCATTTTTCCCCTCAAGCTGTCTTTACACAGCAGGATCCCTCTATACCTGGTGGGACAACCAGACCGTCCTGGTTTGAGGTAAAACAGAACAAACTTTCTGTTCAGTAGTTTTACTTCTTAGCCAGGCCTCTTCTAACTCTCTGAAATTAACAGCATGTTGTGTCTAAAACAGTTCGTTCAGAGCAATAAGACAGTTTGTGCCAAGGAGTGGTATGCAGAGAGGCTCTTGCTTCTACTGATTGCTGTAACAACCAAGGTCAGCTAATTTCGTTATCTGCCCCGTTGGAGGGTCAGAAAGAGAAAGGCGTAGAGGGGTCCCACCTGTGGGGAGGAGCAGACAGCACAGGTGACCCAAAATTGACCAACAGGGGTATTCCATCCCATCTGCCCCATGCTCAGTATAAAAGCTGAGGGATCAAAGGGGCAACTCCCTTCCTTCAATGGCTGACATTCAAGGAGGACCCTGTCTGTTCACCTGCCTTTGATCCCGATGCGTGTGTTCCTGACTCCAACTCTGGAACCCAGTTCCCACTTATCGCCAAGTCCAGTCTGGGACTTCCCCACTGCCTGCTGGTGATGTCATCCTGGGAGCTTAATATGGTTTTGTATATATTGTATCTATTTCATTATTTTCCTTTTTATTATTAATATTTCATTAAAGTAGTTTAGTTTCTTCTAAACTCGTAAATCTCTATCTCTCCTCCTCCCCACCCTGTACAAGGGGTGTGAGGGGGGAGCATCTGTCACCAGCCATTGGTCAATTTGGCCAAAACCATGACACAGACACAATTAGAAAAGAAATGGGTTATGTATCATGGATATGGTCACATTTTGTTATATGACCAATATAAAAATTAAAAAAGCCTATGCTACCTTTTGAATCAGCTCCTACTGCATGACAACGTGCCAAGACTTTGAAACAACAGTGCTGACATCACCACTCTGGGAAGAACATGGTAAACAGCTGGATTCTCCAAGAAAAAAAAAAAAAACAACACTCAGACCATCTCTTTGGCCAAGGAGAGAGAGAGAGTCAAGACCCAGGAGGCACTGCGCATGCAAGTGGAGAGGGCATAAGGCAGTGGCTACAGATGTGGCAAGAAGCAGAGACATCGTAGCTCGAGTAAATTTAGAACAGACAGGATTTTCCAAGCAGGAATTGCAGATAAAAGTCTGGAGGCAGCTCTAAGATTCCCCCTTCCCCTGCTCCTAATGAGCTCCCTAACCCTCTCTCCAAACACCAGCTAGTGGCCTGTGCCTCCTCAGGTCCCTGAGCACCCTGAATCTTCAGTTCTCCACCTCTCCAGCCTGTTCTATTTCAACCTACTTGAAAGCACGAGCTCTACCAGGGCCAAAGGCCCACTAGAGAGCTGGAGCTGTTGCTCTGCACAGAACTAAGAACCATGCTCTGACACACAGCAGCATCCCGTTACATGATGCAGCAGCTCTCAGCTTCTGATCCATGTATTTCTGGAACTAGTCTCTTTAGCATCCTGGAGAGCAGAGCTAAAACTTGTCTCTCTGTTAGGGCACGTGGCACACAAATAGCCCAGGAGTCCCAGGCTGACTGTGGCTAGATACTGAGGAGAATATTCTTGCTGCTGCTGTTACATTCTGACCAGAGGATGTCGCAGAGAAAAGCGGCAATGCATCAACACACAGCTAAACTAAAGCTAACTCAGCTGGACCAGCCATCCTCACTCCAGTACAGTCAGAGGACCAGTCCAGTGTCAGATTTGAAGATAAATGACTAAGCCATCCTCTCTTGATACCATAGAGCACATCAGCAAAAACCATCAAAAGAGTACCTGATAGGAGCAAGTGTGGAAGGCCAGCAGGGAAACTCTCTGCATCCCTTGGAGTTCTCCAGATAACCAACTATGTGGTCATGGCAGATTTGGAGGACAAGACAAACCACAGGGTGAAGGACAGGAGGAGAATGAGCTCACAGTGCATGCTGAGGTTTGATCTTTTTAGGGAAGATGTCCAGACAATCTGGGGAAGGAACCGCATGCCCAAACAAGCCCCATGCATGTACCTTGTGATGCCAGCATGGCACCCGCTGTCTCCTGGAAATCCAACAATTGCTGTAGGAAAAGGATAGCCTGGAAGCAAGGGAGGGAAGTTATGAACAACCAACATTGCATCTCCTGTGCTCTGCTATTAAGGATTGTGAAGGACGACTTGTCCCTCCACGCTTAAAAGCCTTCAAGAAACAAGCCACGACACTCCTTTGAGTTGCTGTGTTTTACCCACACAGTCACATCATGGCTCAGCAAGGGTTACTAGCTAATCCACAGAAGACAATTAACTGCCCTTCAAGACAGCTTAACTTAAGAAAATAAGTTTCCCTACTGCTCTTTCTAAAACCTCTTCAGAGGCTTTTTTCTGACAAAGGATGGTTCAAATCACCGTCACGTACGTTGCTGGTGAGTTCGTGAACTGTTCCATCTTTTGGCATGTTATATTCCTTGTCCGGATCATTCTACGAAGAGAAGATAGAGACATAAGGCAAGCATGTAAGGAAACTGAAGGCATCTACAATACATCTGCTGCTGTAAGTGAGCTGTAGGCTTGTTTATCCAGCGTCTCTCAACAACCTCAGACCTGGCTCTCACAGTGCCATCTCCTGGTGCTCAGAAACCAGAGCTCCTGTGTATGGGCAGCTCAAGACCACAGGCATTTGTTCAGCATGTGACCCATCAAAAGTTCAGTTTACCTACCAGGCATCACATTCACCAAGCCCACCTTACACAGGGACAGTTTAACCCCAGTCCTCCAAAGCTTTTCAAATCAGCAATTTTCCTTTCTTTTTAAATAGGATTAAATTCTGAGATTGATTTGATATCTGCAGAGGCCTGGAAGCTCACGTCAAATTATTTGGAGTATGCCTGTTAAGGGTCTTAAGCAGAGGCCTCCTGTGTTTGAAATCAGCACCCAGCATTCAGTATTTGCAGCTGACTGTCCAAAGCAAGCCAGCAAGCACAGGCTGGCTGGATCAGGCCTGCTGACTCAGAAACAATGTGCTCTCATGGAAAGTGGAAAGTTAAACTGCTCAGAAACCCCCTCTTCTGAGCCTGCTGGTCTTGCTAGAGAGAACATTGAGGAGAATTCTACCTTAATGTTGTCTGCAAACTCTTCCAGTGCCTTTGCACCAGTGGTCTCCATGGAAGTGATCAGCCCTGGTAGTTTGTTCTTAGTGCCTGCTGCGGTTCCCTGGAATAGTGCCGTAACAGATCAGAGAAGGAAAACAAACAGTATCTGAACTTTCATTCAGCACCTACCCTCCCTGATCCCCCACCCCAGCATTTTATTCTCAATTCCCCATGTGCCAGGAGAATATTTGCAGCACCACCACATTGAATCCTGCATTCTTCAGCCAGCCAGGAAGGGAAGATGTTGTGACCCTAATGGTGACCAGGACCTGACCATTGCCCTGACCTCCTATGCAGGACCTGACCATTGCCCAGGGATTTCTTTGGTCAACAACCCTCCCTTTTCAGAGGCACCCATCCCTGGCTGACCCTGCTGCTGGACCTTTCAATTAAAGTATTTATTTTATAAAATTAGTGTGACACATGAGATTCTGCTGCGGGAAACCTAGGTTCAAGCCTGAAGGAGGGAGCATGCCCAAGAGTAAGTGTATGTATGAGGAGTCAAAAGGGGCACCCATTGGCCCGCTGGGGTCACCCGCTGCGAAGGGACCCTGGTCTGAGCAGTTAAAGATTTGGGTGCCGTGTGTGAGACTCCTTGAATGGGGTATGAACACTGGGGCAGCAGTTTCTCCTTTAGCAGCAGGCTCTCCTCAGAGCAGCTTATCTTCCATATGTCAGTGAGCACAGTACAAACTAAACTCAATAGTATCAGAGCTGCAACACCTCAGAGGCCACCTATACAGCAGAGTAATGCAGACAGTCCATCACCAGGTCATGACTGAAGTGAAGAGAACAGCTGCTGAGAGATGCTGAGATGCTGGTCCAACATCACAGAAAGGAGCAAACTGTATTTGTGTCATTTCCATTCCATGCTGTGGAGGACAGAAGCAGCGTGGCTTTATTAAAAGCCACTGGGATCATCCCTTTCAGAGAGTACTCCAGACAATCCAAACCACAGGACCCTCTCCAATCCCATCACATTTACCTGCAAAACCTGGTCAAATTCTGGCTTCATCTGCTTCAGATGCTTAAGGATGGGGAAGATTGTGAGTACAGCCGAATAGTCATGTCGGATGATGGCTTTCCGGGCAGCTGAGACTATGTTATCCCCCTCCATGATCAAGTTATCTAATGACTCCTGCAACAAAGCCAGAGAGTCAGAAGAAAGCAGCATGATATTTGCCCAGGCAGCACAAGCTACTAAATGCAGGATACCCATTAAGAATGCCAATTTAGCTCATGGGCCATTTGCAGTACCCAGTGAGTGGCTCTGAACACACGTTCTCCAGGGCCTCTGCAGGCCCTGGTTCCCTGCACAGGTCCTGGAAGACGACCCTAGAACCGGTGGTGCTCTTGGGCACCCATAGCAGGTGGTGGAATCCACATCCTCACAACGAAGGGGAAGGGAAAAAGACTTTGTGTGTATCCTCTACAAGGGAAGCCAAGCAAAGAGGCTCAACTGACCTGGATGAGAGAATCAAAAGTCTTCTTCTGGTGGTGCTCTGGGACAATTTCTGTCAGGAGCTGGTATTCACTCTGGGCCAGTTTGACAAAGGCACTAACGCAGTGAATGTACGCATCAATCTCGATGTCGAAGACGTCATCCCTCCCTGAAAGGGCAAGATGGTTTTAAGAGAGAACGAAATTCACACTGAGCTTTCAGCAGCTCTGCTCATTCCAAGGCCTCGGCATACACAAGGAGCACAAGGTTCTTCTGGAAAAGACAGTTCTGGCTTTACACCCATCCTTATGTGAGAACAATTATCTTCTCACCAAATCTGCACCCTGATTTGTGCATGGGAAGCTATGCATATCCTGCAGGAGGCAAAGTCATCTGCAGTTCAGGAAATAGCACATCAGGACACCAGCTCTTTCCGGCCTTATGACAGAAGGCAAGTTTGGAGCTCTTCTGGGATACAGACTAAATTTAATCAAGGGCTTGAACACCAAGTACTAAACTCAGGAAGGTCTGAGGTGAATTATTCAACATCTCTGCTTGTATTTTTAGAATTCCTTATCTCCATCCATCATGCAGATGAAGAACTGCCATTGTGCATCAACATTTCTGGGAAGTCAAGGCTGTCCTGGAAGGCAGCCTCTTCCCACAGGCAGAAACAGAAGATAAAAAACAGGCGGATGAACATTTAAATCCTATGAAGCAGGAATATCAGCACAGCTAGGTGAGCTATCTGTTACACAACGCTGCACACAAATGCAAATATTCGAGTCGGAGCATATGAATGTCTCAGGCAAACATCCATCAAAGAACCTATGTGGTAGGCATGAGAAGTGCCGGTATGATACAAAGGCCCACACCAACTCATGCCAACCACTAGCTGGAAGTGTCAGCAGGACAGACATAAACAGACTCACACAATCCCGCATTACTCAGACCCCTGTAGTAACCACTACAAGACAGTAAGATTACACAGAGAGGCCTTCTCTAGGCTATGGGCTGCTGCTTCTCTCCTCCCAGCAACATCTGCACCTTTTGACAGAGAAAGAACCAATTCTTCCCTACACTGACAGGTCCCTCAGGTTGATCTTTGAAAAGTTATGGTCAGCAGGGGACACACAAATGTGATGTGGTTTTACAGACTGCCTATGGTGGAGAGTGGCCCACTGTATTGCATGCCACATGTGACCACTTTCGTGTTTGCTTCACTTCAGCACCAAACAAGCCAGTAGCTACATACAGGAAAGTGCCCCTCAGCATGGTGGCCACCAGTCTTTGGTTGGACAAAGTTGGGGTTCCCTGTTTGAGGGCTTGGGGTGTGTGTGTGAGATTAGTAGGAGTGAATTCTACTGAGAAGAGCCAGAGCTTTTTAGCCAGAGAAGGCCCATGCTCCAGGACTGCCCATGTAGACAAACAGTCACTGGCTACAAAACTACTGTGAAACATGCTGAAAAGAAGGGATGTTAGCCAGCTTGTTATGAAGTGACAACACGGTACTTACCAGCAGCTGGACCATGCTTGTCGCTCAGGGTATCGGAAAGGTGTTTAACTCGTAAATCATGCTCATGACCTAGTGAGATGTCAGCCGGCACAAACAGAAGGCGCAATTTATCCAGGGTGGTTACAGCATGGATGCTCACACTGGCTGGAAGCTGCTTCAAGCTTGGCTTATTTGATCTGATGGACACTTTTTTTTCCCTACAGAGTCCCAGGAATGCTACCTGACCAAATCCCTTTGTTGGGCTATGTAGCAGTAGCAACCCTTTGAAACCTGATGAGAAGTGTGAGTTCAGTCATTTGTTGGGTCACAGGAGTCCCTTGAACCTCCTGCCATAAGTTCTGAATGGGACCGCAGGCACCAGCAGCCCAATTTGTACCTCAGCCATTACAAATCCAAAAATCAAAGCCCATCTCCTGCTCAGCATGAGAATTTTTCCCCCCAAATGAGTGATATTAGTCACCATCTGGGATTCAGTAGACTACAATGTAGGTGCTTAAGAGATCTACTTCGCATGCATACATAGCAGGAGGCAGAAAGGTCTTACAGATCTTTGAAGCAAGTGACCTCTTCTCCCTTACCCGGTATGAGCAGAGGAGACCAAAATACGGAAGATGACCATGTAGGAAGGTCTCCACAGAGAACATGTACAGGCACAATGCACTGAGCTAGCTGTGGTCTTACACTTCAACATCAGGTTTGGAAAGGTCACTAGGAAACTGGATGTGTCTCAAAGTCCAGGCAAAAAGAAAAGAAAACAGAAACACCACAAGCAGATGTCATCAGAGCAGAGCTTCCATTAACCAGGTGGCTATGGTGGGTCAACTGCTTTAAGGTAACATTCCTCTCCACCTGTACTCATGTTTATGGAGACTTTGAAGTTCAGACACGAAATTCAGAAGAATAATTTGGCCCTCCAGCATCTCCTTGGTTCTCCACGGTCAGCTGTACCTATCCAATGCTGTCCACCAAGCACTGGGCTAATGGAAGTCCCACCTGGAAAAGCAAGGCTGATACACAGAGAAAGTCGAGGATGAAGTAGCTAGAGCTGTGATTACCTTCCATAGGAATGAGGTTAGAGGCCCCCTTTTTCCCATCTAGACCATGCTGAGAGTACTGTTTCAGAAGGTTCTGAGCCTTACGGATCGTGCCTGTCACCAGAGCCAGAGAGAAGAGACAAGACCTAGAAAATGAGTGAAAGAAAACAAACCCAGAACACCAGCCCTCCACCAGCAAGTCACCTGGGCCCAGCAAGAGGATGCTGGGCACCAATGAGCATGCTCAGTACAGGAAAGTGAACCCCAAACTCATGTCCAAGTGTGCAGTTACAATGGCATTTCCAGACTGTTTCCCTGCTTTGAGGGTGGAGGCATGAATTCCAGCCAGGGTTACAGAATCAGGGAGTGCTCAAATCAGTCTGGTGAGGTGGTATGGCTGTGTGAGAAAACATGATCAGAGAAGGGAAGCAACAAAGCACCCTGTAATGAGTTTATTTAACTCGTTACTCTGCATCGAAATGGGAAGGGTTTGTTGCTTTCCCTCAGCTGTGGAAGCAGGACTTCGCAGTACGGGCAATTCCTGTCCAGGAACACATTGCCTGCTCCCCAGAGCCTAATTGCAGCCTCTTGATTAGAGCTGCAGAAAAAGGTGCCTTTCAGAGGGGTATTTTCTGAGCATGCTCAATATAGACCCATCAGGAGCCCCACAGCCAAGACAAGGAATGATCTCTGGTGTCACAGGAAGCGATAAAAGGGTGACAACCTCTGGGCTCGAGAGAGCAATTGCAGCAGCAATTCCCATCACAGGAATCACAGAATAATGGATGCTGCCCACCCATGTCTAACTCGCATTAAGTCACTCTAATCCCCAAGACACTTCTCTTCTAAGGAACTGCAAATCAATTAAAACCATGGAAAAAAAAAATAACACTGGGTTAAAAGATTTATACTTAACACACACAAAAACCAGACAGAACTGAACAAAAGCCAACGCTGGATATACAGCTAGAAAGCACAAAACAAAGCATTAATGTGACAACTGAAGACTAAGCACTGTTTCCACATTAAAAGGTTAGTCGTCATGCAACAAGCTACAATTATCACAAGCACACGGACACCCTCTCACAGCACAACTTTGCTGTTGCCTGCACAACAGGGAATGGAAAGTTTTGGGAAGGCAGAAGGAGTTTCTATAGGAGACCCAAATGAAACAGAGCTGGGCTGAGTAAATGAAGAAGGATCCACGAAATAAAAATCCTGCTGCCAAAATTAAGAATTGTTCTTCTGCTTTAAAGCAATAAATACTTCAAACACGCAGAAAATCCCTACTTCCACCAGCAACTGTAAGCCAGAGTGCAGCCTGGAAATGAGCATTGGCTGCCCAAATGCTAAGGACCACTATCCTGAGGGGAAGCCCACGTACAGACTGCTGCAGAACAGCATCCTGGGGTGCAGGGCAGCTTCATCCCATGAAGGGATATATGGCAGGGGGAAGGAAACTTCGAGACCTCCAGACAGTGCATCTCTAACAGGGGAGAACAGGAGAGAGAAGTTCCCACTGAATTACCAAGCTGCCTTAAGCTGGTGCACTTCCTAAATAACAGAACATGGTTCTTCAAGTGTAATGTTTTACCAGCAACATTTTCCTTCTACCAGTTCAAAGAGTTCTCAACCATTTAGTAAAGAAAAAAAAAGTCATATCCATAAAGCATTCTTCTAGCAGGAAACTTCTCCCCTCTAGACCTACACCAGGTGGGAAGACTTACACCCTTGCTGTGCTGATGCATTTGCTCCTAGCTTCTGCCATATGAAGAAATGGGAGGGCTACGCCTCTTCTTCCAAGCTTCCCTGTGCTCTTCACACCCAACACTTTCACGTTATTCTTAGCTACTTTCAGAAACCTCGAGAGCTTGGGCACATCAGCGGGTTTCTCTGAGGAGGCAGGACTGTAGCAAGCTCTGGAGATATGCACTAAGCTCTTTCTTACTGCTGTTACCATGGCCCAGCTGATGCAGAGCAGCTCAACCCAGGTACTGTTCTTGTACCAGTTCTGTCATCTTTCCCACTTTCAAGTATCCAGGGGGAGGGGGGGTGTGGGGTGTGAAATAAAGAGGGTAAACTGGTGTGAAAACCAAGCAGACAGCACAACTGCAGCTGCTGTCAACAGGATCTCACTTCACAGGTATGCAGTGCACGTCTCCACAGCCCACCTCTGACAGTTTCTTCTCAGAAGAGAGCTGAAACACCTCTGCTGCATTTTATTTGCATAAACACAATTACCTGTGTTTACGCTGCCACACACCGAGTGTTCACTGTTCATGGGCATCGCTTCAGTGCTGCTGCATCCCTCTTACTTAGCATTATAATCAGGCTTTAATAGATTCTAGTGGAAGCCAAATGCTTTTGTTCCATGATTGTTTTCCCCTATTAGGCAGCTCGCAAACCAAATGGGATGGCGTTTCAGCTACTAATGAAAACATCACATTCAGGCTAGGCAGTGATCAATATGGCAAGCGGGAAGGAGGAACAGGCTCTTTATTCTGCCACACAAAGACTCCACAGCCTGCCTTCAGGTAGCACCTCACCGCTAGGTAAACTGGAGCATTAAGGAAACTGGAAAAGGGCTCCCTATAGCTTGAAAAGAGCCCCGCAAAAAAAAAAAACCAAAAAAACAAACAAGTCAAAACACACCTGAAACTTTTACACCTGCGGCCCAATTGTTAAATAAAGTGGCTTTTGGGCACACATGAGGCACAGTTTTCCAATTCCACATTGTTCTCCTGTTTCTCTCTTCCATTAGGCAGTTTTCTAAACAAGCAGAAGGGCAACACATCCTCTTTTCTTAAGTACCAGCTGCTGGAGTCTCCGTAAATTGGCTAAAGCTCTCTGGCTTTTACTTGTAGGCAGCGAGGCTGGGTGCTCCTACGGGCATCTTCTGGCCCTACCCTTCCCTGGCAATGCAGAGCTTCTGAGCTACTTGCTGCTGTCAAGCCAACTAAAGAACACTGGGTCTATAGGCATCACAAAGAAACAATATTTTCTGTGCATATATTCGCAGCAGGATGATTTCAGAATCTGAATACACTTGCTCTCTGAGACAGACTGCTGACATTTCAAACAGCAAACTACTTAAAAAAAAAAAAAAGCCCACAGATTGCTTCATCAGTCCAACTTGACTTGGCAAGTTTCAGTTAAGAGACGATGACCCTGCTTTAGAAGTGTCTCCACCAGTCAGATTTTCAACTGCAGGCTGTAACAACAGGAGACGGTACAGGGTACACCAACAAATAAAACAATCACAGAGAGATGAAAACCCTCTGAAACAACACATGGATATGGAACAAGTTCTCCAGAATCCAACATAGTACCTGGGGGAGCATAGGGGGGGTTGTCTGTCTCCGCCTTCTTACCCTGTCCCTAATACCTCACCTTTCCTTTAGCTGTAGCCTCTCTTGCGCTTTGCTTTGTGGGTAAACAAGTTATAGCACTTGTTTAGTTAGCACAGATTTAGTTTGTTATTTATCCCTTGCAACAGGTTAAAGTGCGCATTGGGGTGTGCACTGGGATATTCTTCCTTAAGGACTAAGAAAATTAACTCACTTGTTGGAATCATGAGAAAAATGCCTTGTCTGAAACCCAAATTGGCAGAACTTGACTTTACTTACTGAAGCAATAGCACAGGAAAAAATTTCTTCTTCCACAATTGAAAAAAGGCTAAAACCAGGGGAATCAAACACCACCAGATGAATACTGCTATGAAGAGGGCCACTGTGCCAGTGCAAAGAGGGCTGTAAGACCTCCAGCTCAGGAGCTGTTCTTGAAAGCTGATGGAACCACAGAAAAAACTGTGAAACTCTGCTCAAAGACTATTTTTTTCCCCCCCATTTTTAGTTTCACTTAAGTACAATTCAGCAGCCATAAGAGATGGCTGCTGTATGAGATTTAAACACCCCTGTCCTTCAAGAGCTACTGTCTGCTTCTCTGCCCTTGTTCACAGAAGATTGGGCACAAGTTAGCCACTACTTTTTCTTGAGATTAACAATGCCCCAATAGATCATTTGAAATGCTCTTTCCTTCACACACCGTCAGCTCTGTAAGTGCCTTCAGACCGTGCTCTGTGGCTTCCACCTGGTCCATCTCACAAACTCCAATTAAACTGGGCAAAAAGAGGTGAAAGTTTCCTGACAAATCTACAGCCAAGACATTCACCATGACAAGTAATTTTGGATGCCCAAATGCATCCATTTTGGAGGAGCCCTGTTTGTAGGGAACAAACGCTTGTGCTCTCAAACGTGTGGGCTCCTTTCTGTACTCTCTAGATGAGCACCCAAGATCTGAGACTCATTAAAAGAGTCCCAGTGATTTTTCTTAATCTGTTCATGAAAAAAGACTCTCTGACTATTTACCGAGAGTCCAGGGGAGATGTTACCATTTGGCAGGCTGCTCAGAAAGATTTGCTGACCATGCTGACTTCACTGCAACCAAAACCCAGGGATGTTTCCGGTATCAGGTGATAACTGAGAACTGTGGACCAAGTTTGAAGCATCCATAACCGGAGTTCCCTGTGGCTCAATTACAGATGCCCATATGGCATCTTTCCAGTACAGAGATATTGAACCACAAAAAAAAAAAAAATAATTTTTACCTATTGTAATGCTGTTGGGCAGGAGCCACTCTTCAAGAGCTAAACACAAATGACTGCCATCATGCTTCAGAGCAGTTTTAAACACTGTTTTTCTGCCATCTGCAGCATAGCTAGTTCTTCTTAGCAGAAGGATATTGTCCTCTACAGGTCTCCCAACACCGGTGGCAAATTCTTAGGTGAATAATTACCTGCGAAACTCCAGAGAAAAGCCAAGAGTGGTGTGAGACACCCCCATGGGTTGTTTTCTGCTCCCAGGGAAAAATCCACTGAAGTTTGCAGACTAACTGCATTCACCAACTGCAACTTGCACATCAGCTTTCAGGAACAGCTCTAGGGCACGACAGCAATAGCACAGACTGATTTTAAAAGACCAGAGGGGTGATGTCTGGATGTCACAGCATTTTCCAGGCAGTCCTCCCTCTCCAAATATCCCAGGCACACCCTCTGCTTTAGCAAGAAGAGGCCCAGCAAAGCCTCTCCACACACAGAAGTGAAGAGAGCGAGCACCAGGGCCAGCACACGCACACATAGACGCACATTACCTGGGATGAGGACTGCATTCACATCAGGATTATAAAAATAAACACAACACAATTAAAATGGGTATTTCTTTTCTTCCCTTTACCCATCCCATCCACTCCCAGTCCCTACCCACATTCCTCATTATTTTCCTGAGCCCAGTAAGAGTATTTGGACAACAGAGGAAAAAAAATATTAGCGTGGGAGAGTATTAGCCAGATAAACCCACAGAAATATGAACTTTTCTGACTTTCATCACTATTACAGAGGAGACAACAGGGTGCTGTGACACACAAAGGCACGATATCACTGCACTGCTGTGGGAGGTACATGCTAACTTTTGCTAGCCCTCCTTCTGGCCGTGCTCCCACTAGATGGCACATTTCAGAGATGGGAACTCCAGCTCTGCACCAGAGTGACCAGCCTTCACCAGCTGCAGAAAATGCAGCAAAACTCCATTATGAGGAGAGGTGGAATAAGCCACCAGCCACATTCATTGCTCTTCCAGAGACAGGCCAAGGCAAAAGCTTTAACAGCCCTTCCAAAATTCAGAGAACTCCGGATCTCATTTCTGTAGGCACCTACCTAGTCCCCATCTCAACTCCTGATGAGTTCTTTGTTCCCTAGCACAATAATAATTTATTCATAACTAATAATGAAAGCAATGTGTTTTATCAGATCTGAGTTTTCTATCTTGCTGTGGCACAGTCTATACTCCATATTCCAGGGCTGAGGACAGGTGTTCTCAGATCATATCGTTTTATAGCCCTCTTGGGTCTCTTTTTACTTATCTCCTTTGTTAAGGCAATGGCCTTTTCTCTCCCTGTATACAGGATCCCTCTCCTCCCTTTACATTGCCCAGAGAACAGACCTGATGACTTAACAGACAGAAAACGTCTCAACGCTGAATCCAGGGCAGAGAAGAGGTGCTTATCTCCAAAATCTCACCCCTGCTCCTGTCCTAAGAGCACATTTTAGACACAGAGGCTACCTCAGCAGTGAGAAGGCCTGCAGGTATGTGTTTGATACCCAGGCAAGAGGATACACAGTACAGTTATCCCCCCACTTCAGGGACTCACCTGGTCTCTTGACTGGCTTTTTGGTGGGGGTGTCCTTCCTTTTGTTCTGAATGGCAGGGGAATACGGCACCCCGGTGGAGGAGCTGTTCTTACGGAAATGATCTTTCAGCCCCTTGATGGAGCGGTCAAGCTGGACAGAGCGGATTTGGAAGTAAACAGTCATGAAATCTAAGGAGACAAGGTAGAAACAAGATTATAAGCAAACAGGGAACACTATATGGTAAAAAAAAACCTTTTCCTGAAACACTCCATGCCGCTGATTGATGTGGGTCCCCAAGTAAGTTTTTCCTTCCCTCTCCTATTTTCTTCAAAAACTTCTTCCTCCTCCCCCAGCAGTATTCATTCCAGCCCTCCCACCACACACAACATTAAGTCTGGGCACCACTACCAAGAGCATATCAGTTGTGCAACTGATGGGAGACATCTGTGCAAGACATTGTCAGCTGCTAGCAAGAGAGACTTCACACACTTCTCAGGATTCAGAGCACTCAGGAACTAAATGAGGTGTTCATCATTTAAAATCAGAATACAAACCAACTAATGAAATATGCTATATATGCTTGAGTTGCCTTTGATCATGGAAAAATTCTTAAGAAGCTTTTAAAGATGTTCATCATACTTTGTAAGCACAGTAATCCCCACTCAGAAGTAAATCATTGATTCTAGTAGCTATATGTATGTGAAAGTACATGTTTCCTGTAACAGGTCCACAAAGTTATTCAATCCCAAAGGAAAAGTTAATAAAAGAGCATAAAGCTGTAGGTAGATTTTGATGCTGCAGAACAGCAGAACTCGGAAAGAAGAGTCAGGTACCGACCGAAGAAACTATTCTGTGCTGCCTTCCCCCCATCCTAGGTCACATTTAATACAAAAAGTTCTGTTCGTGAATAGTTCCCAAATGGGAATAAGTGACCAGTGCCTTTCACATTGATAATACCTGAGCACTAGATAGTTGCAGCTCCATGAGAAGGCATTACAGAGGCAAGTCAAATGGATTTCTGCTATAGGACAGACTATACACTAAGAAAAATTGTGCTTTATTTACACAGCTTTTTTTCCCTCCTCATATCCACCATGAGATCATTGTGTTCAACTGACAAATCACACTTCAGTCTCACCACAAACACTGTAAAAAATGCAGGAAGGTGACTGAAAGGAAACCGAACTACTCACAAAAAGGTACCAGTAAGGCAGTCACTAGGTTTGTTAGAGCTGCTAGGTACCAACAGCAGTGTGACCCACGGTTTGTTAGCCACAGCAACACCTACGCAGAGGCTTCGTGGCTGAAGGTGTGTTATCTATAAGCCAAGCTGTGCAGAGCTACACACAACCCTCAGCACCCTACTTTTGCTCTCAACCACATGTGAGTGAGTAGTTGGAGAGAACTCACCTGATACAGAACTACAAGGGAACAACACGCAGCGCTACCAACCTTGATTCCTGCCATTTTCCACCAGCCAGCCAGAAATGCGGATGATATCATGCAGGACACTCTCCTGGAGGTGCTCCAGAGACATCTCCTCCTGTGTCTCCATTTCATCGTCCCCGCTGATCAGGTCCAGGATGAGGATGGGTGGGACCGGCTTGGTGTGTCGTGTCATCAAGCTGCGGAACTCTGATTCCAGGGACTCCTTGCCCCTCTCAAAGAGGGATTTCTAGTACAAAACAGCAGAAGAACAGAAGCAGCACAGGGCTTCTGTAATCAGTCACTCACAAGTGTTTCTGGACGAGAACGCACTTTCTGCAGCATTTCTAACCACTGTGAAGTACTGCACGCTTCAAACTCCAACAACGCCTGTAACTAAGAGACTTTTAAAGAGAATTAAATAAAAAAGAAATGCTTGGGAGTTGCTCAGTCTTCAAGTGGGATTTAAACAGATCTCCCATGCTGCTCAAGCAGTTCAACGACTGACAAGAGCGACTCAGGAGGAGGTTCAATCAACTCCAATACACATGCAACATACCCTTTCAGAAGTCCTACTGGCACAATGCACACAGAGAGCAAAACACCACAAGCAGAAATGCTGCTGAGTGCAGAGTTAAACAGCAGCCAAAAGAATCGTTTCTTCAGCTGTGCCCAAACACCTTCTTCACCAGGCAGCAAGCCCATCAGCCCCACTCAGCAAGGGGGCACACAGCAGGGGTACGTCTGTCCCTCTCACCCATGCCAGGTTCCAGACCCACAACCTACCACACGGTTCAGCTCCGGGCTGTCTGGATTGTTGTCCTGGAAGTATTCCACTGCCTTCTGGATTTTGTCCATGCAATTCAAGTATTCCTCCAGCCTCCCAGTGGGGCTGAAAATAAAACCAAAAATAAAAAGCAGTGAGTGCCCCAAAAAGCAAAGAAAGAAGATACCAAGAAAGCACCAGACCAAATTCAGGATAAAAATAACAAGGACAATTTCAATTCCATTTTCTTCAACTAGGAGGAGATCGTGGGATTCCCTTTTGCGTCTACTCAGTGCCACAGCAGAACACCCAATCCATGCAGCAAGTGCAGAAGTACTGATGATGGAACAGCACACAACTTTTAGCCTTGCCTTCCTCTCCCAATCAGGCCTGCATGGTAAAATGTGGAGGAAGCTGCACATCCCACCCCAAAGAAGGGCCATCACAACATCCTCCCAGAGACTGAAAGCAGGCTCCAGGACAGGTCTGATTTATCCTGGATGGAGAGACAACATCAACAGGGCAGGAAGAACCTTTGGGAAAAGGATGGAGGAAAGAAGAAAAGCCACCAATGCCCACAGGATTCATGGCAGCCTGTCTACAAAACCCGGAAGAGACACCAGTGCAGAGTCTGAGCAGACTTTGCCTTCTGGGGATTGCTGAAGGTCAAGTAAGGCATCTTTATTGTGGACTGATGGTGGGGAAAGAGTGTGGGAAGGGTACAAGGAACACTATGATGAGTGTGTGGAGTCAGCTCCCCTACCTCCCCCACAAAAGTTCAATAGGATGAAGCTCTGCTCAACTCACCCTTCCTTTATGATCTTCTCTGTGTCCTTCGCTACATGGTAGTAACTGATGACGTGATCCAAGCAGGACAGGGTCTTCTCCACATTCTCCTGCAAGCGCTGCAGGTTCTCTGTCTGTTTATGGACAGGGATGATCGAGTTCTCCAGCTTCATCAAACGACTTTCAAACGAGGAGAGAATAGAAACCTACATGCCAAGAGAAAAACAGAGAGCTGAGGACATCCTTCTACATGGATGCGCGCAGTAGGAGAGTAGTTAGAGCAGGGCAATCGGGGACCTTCAGCTTCTCTTATCGGGCTCTGCTACTAATTTGCCATGGCTCCTTAGGTGGGCTGTTTAACCCCTCTATGTGCTAATTTCTATCAGGAATCACAAAACAGATGACCTGTCATACAGAGGTGGGCTAATCTTGAATTAAATGTTTGTAAAGCATGAAAATAACGTTCCATGCCAAAATGTAATTCTTTCAAGATTCACTCCTATGTTATGTTTTCCACACTTCTCTGGTGGTGCCTCTGTGACTTTCTTAAAGCACTGAGCCCAAAACTGTACATACTATACTAGCTGAGGGCTTACAAGCAATTAGAGCACAATAATTACTTTCTACCTCTTAAACAGAACACTCCCAAAATAAAACTCCAAATGAGACCTAACTTTATGAAGCAACAATATGATGCTGCTGCACAAACTAGTGTGTGGTCTATTAATACCTCTTCCCAAGAGAGAGGACAGACCGTAAAGAGACATGGCCAACAGCTCATTTGAGCCCTCATCTTCCCAGGAGAGAAGCTTAGGACTGAACCATTCATCAGTTTTCCCCTTTGCCCAGCCACTGAAATGTAAAACAGCAACGCAGAGCAAGTGATTCATGGCTCTACATTCCTCAGATGGGCACAATGACAGCCTTGAAAACAGATTCTGCTACGAAAAAGTAAACCCAGGCCCAACATTAAGGCTGAGCTTCAAGGACCTCCTTACCATGTTCTTTGTAAGCTGGTCACTCTTCTCAAGGCTCTCTTTGATAAAGGACAGAGTTTCTTCCTCCTGTCAGTAGGATGAAAAAATAAGTCTTCAATTTGGAACACGAAGCATTTCATTCACTAAACATCACATGTAGGTTTTTACAAGTCCTAGTAAACACTGCAGCAAACCTTGTTTGGTCTGATGCTGAGGCCACGTTTTAATATGCTTGAGGCTACATTTAAATATGCTGCCTCTTAACAGAAATCAGGGCAACTAACCCAAGGTGAGCGACACATAACGTAACAAGTGAGGTTTTTATGGATTACTTATTTCCCTTCAATACCACGAGCACACTAAAGTCACAGCACTATATGAAATTAACAAATTCACCACAGAGGCACACAGACTCAGACCACACATTTCCCTGCCACAGCACAACACAGGTGTTGCACTCACATCAAAGCCCACGCGCAGCTGTGAGCTCAAGTGGCCAACACAGAGCAACCACCAAGGGCTGTTTTCAAGCCATCAAAGCTCAGAGACAGGGGAAACAATAGCAGCCTGCACAGGCTGGCCTCTCAGACCAGATCTGAGGACCTGAAGGGAGAGCCCCCAGCAGCTACCAGGCCCTAAAAGCCGGCCCCAGGCCCTACGAGGGGGGCAGAGACACTCCTTGACCCTGAAAGCCAAGGGCCTAAGCCCTGAAGGGGACCTGGGGATGCTGCCAGGCCCGGAGCGGGGTGACCAGTCCCTTGGGGGATGCCGGGACGCCCCCAGGCCCGGTGGGGACCTCCAGGACGCCTCCCAGCCCCGTCTCCTAGGCAACACGCTGGGGCTGCAGGTGCGGGCCCAGGCCCCGTCCAGGCCCGCAGCGGGTCCCTTTGCCCAGTCCTACCTGCTTGAGCTTGTCCTCGATCTCCCTCCTGCGGGCCGATACCTCCTCGGTGGGGATCATCCTGCCGCGGGGCGCCGGAGCCGCGCTCCCCCGTTCAGTCCCTCCGCGGACACTGGCTTCCGCTCCGCCGTCACTGCCCCGGCGCCATCTTGGGAGCGGCGGCACACAGGGCGCATGCGCAGCGAGGCCAGCCACCATCTGCGGAGTGGCCGACGCCTAAATAGGGGCCGGAAAGGCGGTGGCCGCCGTGCGCATGCGTAGTTGTCCCCAAGGGGAAGGGGCGCATGCGCAGTGTCCCTCGTAACGGCCATGTTGGGAGTGGCGGCCCGGCTCCGCCGCCATGTTGGGAGTGGTGTGGTGTGTTCTTGTGTGGCGGGCCCCGATATGGCACCACCTTTCTCTCAGGGCAGGCCTGGCTTCCCAAGCCCGCCATCCCCGCTACTCCAACCCCAATGTCAGCGGCGTCCCCACGGGACACGGGGTCCTGGGGGGGTTGGTCCAAAGCCACCCTACTTCCCCCCTGCCAAGCTGTGCGGGCAGCCAGGCCCAGAGCCGCTCTGCCACACACCTGGGGGGAGAATCAAGGCCTGGAGGAAGATTACAGGGGTTTGGGCCAGGGAAATGAAATGATAGAAAGTTGAATATGAATTATGGAAATGTAGGCGTTTGCAGGAGTGCAGGTTACTCTACCCCAGTCCTGCATCCATTTTCCGGAAAGCCTGCCACCACAGGGACGCTGCCATCTTCTCCCTTCTGTGTGGGGATGGCTGGGTTTATCGCACACTGGGGCAGTTACAGGGCTCTGCATCCTCATAAACCACGTCCAGCCTGGAGCAGCCTATGTTTATCACACACTGGGGCAGTTTTGGGGCTCTGCATCCCCATAAACCAAGTCCAGCCCGGAGCAGGGAGCTGGTTTTATCAGTACAGACTGTCCCAGCCTCCCGCCGTCTCATGCTGCTCTGAGGCAAGGCTCCTGCCACGTGAAGGGACCAGCCCGTTCCCATCCATCTTCCCCTTGTCAACCACCGCAGGCTCTGGAAACGAGCTGAAACAGCCCAAAAGGGCCTCTTTTGTTCGACAACTTCAGCGCATTTCATAACCCACCTTATCACGCTGCAAACAGCTGTGCCCAGGCTCTGGCTGCTGTGAGGGGCAATGCACGGCCAAGGCACTGTGTTTTCTGTGTGTGACATTGGCTTGCCCGTGTTCTATGGGGACACCTGCTAAAAAGGAACTTGTCCTATGCGTATAAGAGAGAAGACCCCTGTTCAGGGTCAGCACCCAGCGCCTCTTGTACTTTTCCACACTGGGCAGGTGTGATTGGGAAGGGTTTTTTCCCCTGTACACCAGAGCCATCTCTTTTTTTTTTTATAGCAATCTGTGCTCTTTCTGCTAACACTCATCCCCTCATTCAAAGGGCAGCCAGAGCCAAAAGTAAAACTCCCCTCGCTAAGCGCGGGGAACAATTGTGTGCGCTCCCCTGAATAGTGCTATATATCTCCTGAAAAATCAGCAAAAATGGTCCGTCACCCCCTCATGGGGTGGCTGAGCCCTCAGAGAGAAGAGGGGGAGCCAGGATGGAGGCACCCAGCCCACGTCCCAGCTGCCAGGTGGAATGGTAAAGAGTGTATAAATGTCCAGGAAGTCAGTCTGCCAGTAAATTGTGTAAAAACTGCCGGAGTGTGTGCAAACATGAGGTGCAATGCCACATCGAAGGGGAGGCAGCAGAAAAAAACTGGCTTGCTGGTCAAATGCAAAGCATCAAAGCAGCAGGGGTTATTTCTGGTAAAATGAAAAAGAAAAGGTAGAAACACTACAGTCTGAACGTGTGTTAAAATACAGTGCAAAAGCCCACAAGGCACAGCTGGGATCTTTAGGATGTAAACACACACCCACAACTCATTGCTGGCTGTTTCTCCAGCAGCGGGTGCAGCCGGCAGAACGGCAGCTCTGAGACAATCCCAGTCCCGCCGCCTTCCCGCCGGAGCGCCGCGGCCGCGCCATTCTTCCCGCCCTGCCAACCGCCAGCCGCAGGGCCCCCGGCAGGAATCGCTCTCCGCAGTGGATGAAAGGAGGACGTGGTGACTCAGCAGCGGCCGTGGAGGAATGCTGAGTCGCCCTTTGCTTCCCTCTCCATGAGCGGGAACAGGGAGAAAAAGGGGCTCTTCCCTTCTCCCCTTCTTCCCTTCTCCCAGAGAAGGGATTTTCATCCAGGTGGATGCGCTCACTATCAGCGTGGGCACAGAAGGTGGAAAACGCAGCCAACACGGCTGAATGAGGGTTGCATCCTCAGTGCAATGTTCAGCTGGGGCTTCGGTGCACTAATGAGGGAGCTAATGAGTCCCTTTGGCAGCATTTGCTGAGCAAAGGTGGATCCAGTGCTTTGAAACCCAAGACACGGGATGAGATCGGAGCCTGACACCTTTGGGGTGTGGAGGCTGCGGGGTTCCAACAACGTCATGGCCCCGTTGTTCAGCAGCGGGAGTTTTTGCCGCCACAGGCATGAGGAAGTGGCTCCTGCTCGTGGGGACGTGACAGTCGCTTCCCCCTGAGGACGAGGTGTTCAGGGCGTTGGTCACCCAAAACGCTGCAGAAAAGAGAAATGACCTGATTTGCAGGTGGGGAAACTGAGGCAGCGAGGGGCTTTGCTTTGCCTGCTCAGGGCTTGGCTCCGAGTTACTGGAAAGACCCGGATATCCCCCAAATCCACATTTCTATTGGCTGCCTTTATGCTGGTGAATGTCATTGCACAAAATGTGTAATCTTGACAAGATTCGGATAAATTCAATTAATAGTAGCTCTCAAAGCAGGGACTTTCTGTCCCCTGCATTGTGGTTCAGTACTGCTCACCCCAGGAACAGTTCCTGCTTAAAAAATAGTCATTTTATTGCAAAAAATGAATTATGCCTGGCCTTGCTTCCCACTGGCAGGGTTAATCCCGCTCCTGCACGGAGGGGACAGTGGGGACAGGACCAGGCAGTGGCGCTCCCCGAGCCGCAGGAGCTGCCTACGAGGCACGCAGCATGCGGCGGCGAGGGCGAAACAAGATTAATACAGCCAGGAGCCTCCAAAAGGGCTTTGCATTTGATGTGGGAGAGGAGAGAGATCAGAGTACGGAGGAGCCAGGATTAACATAAAATTACAAAACTTTCATTATGGGCTGAAGGGCCGTCCCGGGCTGTGTGCCCCCGTGGTGTGACCCGCTGGTGCCCTGGGCTGCGACAACGCGTGGGAACACCGTCGCCGGTGGCACTGCCCTCGCCTCTTCCCCAGATGCAGCCTATTCTGTCTCCCCTTGGGTCAGCTGGATAGAAAAGGCAATTAATCTTTAGCCAGATTAATCTTCAGAGAGAAAAACCAGGAGCTCTGAGCTGGCTGAGAAGTCCCCAGCTTTCCCTTCCAGGTGGGGTTAAAAGGGGGGAGCCTTGAAAGAGGGAGTCAGGATGCACAGACAGGGCACAGGATGCACCAGGGCACGTGCCCTGGCTGTTACTGTGGCCATGAACTTGAAGGGATGAGACAGGAACCAAATCCACCAACGGACTTTGCCTCCCTGGTAATGTCCCCAAGCCCCACTGGCTTTGCTTTGATCCTGACCTGCGTCCAGAGCATCACAATGTGCCATAGGGATGCGCAGTGCTCCCAGAAAAACGGGTCCATGTGGGACAAGGGTTGGCATTTGAGATTCTGCAGCTTCCCAGTCCTTCCCGTGCGGCACTGGGAAGGACCACACCAGCCTGGCTGCTCCAGGGAAAGGATGCGGCACAGCAGCAATTGCACTGAAACAGCACCCAAGCAATCGCCTAGCAGGGAATCCCTCAACGACCCTCTGCTCCTTGCAGGAAGGGGGTTCATGGGGATCAGCCCACAAAGGCTCGCCCCAAAAGTCCCCCCAAGCCCTCATCCATCGCAGACACAAGCTGTGCTCTCCCTCCCTCCGGCTTTATTTGCAGAGGGAATTAAGGTCCTGCTGGGAAAACCTCCCCTGTGCTCTGATAACTGCCTGCATTGCCAGCTCTAAATGGCTTTTTGTAAATGAATGACCAGGATTAACGAGGTTCCCCTCGTCACTGTTTACTTAGCACTCCGTCGGAGTGGGGGGAACAGGGCAGAGACCCCCTCCTCCAGCCAAGCCCCTTGGGACACCGAGGAGCTGGCACATACTGGGGACCAACCCAACGCATGGCCGAACCCTTCCTCTCCTCCCTGGAGCAGGAGCTGAAATTCCCAGCTGGGTTTGGGATGGGTGGGATGTGTGTGCCTGCACCCAGAGCGTTAGTCATGGGGACAGGAACTACAGGGCACTGTATTTCGTGAGCTGGGGCTGGGCTGGGGACGATAATTTTCTCTCTACGTTGCGTTGCTGGGGAAGGAAGGGGGTTGTTTGCCATGAGGGTCGGTGTCAGGCACGCATCCCCCCACGTGACAGGGACGGGGAGGCCGTGCAGGGCTGCAGCTGGCCCCGTCCCCCCGGCAGGAATGTGCTTGGTGACCCCAGGGTGGGCGAGGAGCTGCTCGGCAAGGCCACAGAGCCCACCGAGGGGTGCAGGTCCAACGAGCCCAATGCAGAGGAGACCTTCCTCTGCCATCTCTCTCTGCCTGCAGTGGGGCACGGGGGTCCTGCCTTCGCCTGCTGCACTCCCGGGGGCTGGAGCCGCCACAGCCGCCTTGCCACTGCACAGCTCCGACCTTTGGATGTTTGCACATTCCTGCCTGTTAATGTGTCTCGTAAGGAAAAACCACTGGGATGGAGCGTTACTCCCCCAGCACCTGCAATTCTGCTCTCCCCATTCCCTGAATGGGAATTGTCACCGACCCCATGCCGGGTGGGAGCACTCACTCCCCAAAGGAGCAAACCCAAAACCCCGGCTCACACTCAGACAGCGATGCCTCTGCTGGGTGCGATGGGCATCCCACCCCTCGACACGAGTGAGCCCAAAATGCTTGGAACCCCCAGAACAAATGGCAATCGCCTCTCCCAGCTGGGCACAGGGAAAAGGAGCGCCGTTTCAGAGCGTAGCCACACTTCCCTCGGCTGCCAGGCTGGCATGCTGCCCGCCAGCGTGACGCCAGGCCAAATTCTTTGCGATTTCTAGGTCAACACCCGCCGCTCGTAATGCCCCCGATCCCTCCTGTTGCCCGCGCTGGCCTCCAGCCCCACACGCAGGATGGGAGCATCCTGGGGGCTCCGCACCCAATGTCCCCATGCCACCCAGCCTGGCCAGCACCATCCATAACTCCCAGCTATTCGGGGCTTATGCCCACGTTGCCCTGACTTGGGCCATTCTCCAAATACACCTGCTGGCCCTCGCGCTGCCATTAATTCCCAGCTCTGCCCGCACCAGCACCCATGGGTGGGCTGTGTCCGCAGGGTGCAGAGCCCACAGCCTGCCCCTGCTGGTACCTTTTTTTGGGGGTTTAAGACCCATCCCCTGGAGTCAAACACCCAAAGAGGGTGTTTGCTTTGGGTTTCTAAAGTGAGTTTCTCACTGTCCTGATGGAAGTGGAAAAAAAAAAAAAAAAAACCTCAGGAGGTGGGATGGCCCTAACGCTCCAAACCTGGAAATAAATCACCTCAAAAAAAAACAGCCTTTGTAAAGAAATCCCCGTGGCCCCGGTGCTTGTTTGCAGACCAGCCAAGTTTCGACCTCGGCATGACGCGGTTTCCCAAAGAAGGAGGCGGTGTTGGCGCTGCTCCGACAGCTCAGCCCCTCCACGGCAGGAGCTGGATGTGTCCCCCCCTGCCCATGGAGGCCACTTTCCACGGCATGGGCTGGGCTGGAGGAGCAGGAGCCCTGCAGGGGCTGCAGCCCCTGACCCAGGCATGCACTCGGGAGATGGCAAGGAGGAGGAGGAGAAGGGGCAATATGCTGAGCATCTCCTCGTGATGGCATTTATGCAGGGGCCATTGCATTGTAGCTCGGGCAAGCGGCCACCAGCGCTCCCCTGCAGCAGGGCAAGCCCTGACCTGCCAGTGCATTGTGCCGGCTGCGCCACCGGGAACGGCCGTTGGCAATGGCCCACTGACCCGTCCCGGGGCTCCCTGGGGCGCGGAGGCAGGCAGGGAGCTTTGCCGGATGGGCTCCCCAGTGCCAGAGAGTGCACCCCCTGTGCACAGACAAAAAACACAGCCAAAAACACGAGGGTGCAGGTGTAGAATCATAGAAGTGCTGCTTAGATAATCAGGTTCTGGTCCACGTCAGAGTACTGCCTTGTCCTGCCTCAGTTTCCCCATCAGATAAAATTACAGAATGGTTTGGGTTGGAAGGGACCTCAAAGGTCACCCAGTGCCACCCCCTGCCCTGGGCAGGGACACCTCCCACCAGCCCAGGTTGCTCCAAGCCCCGTCCAGCCTGGCCTTGAACCCCTCCAGGGATGGGGCAGCCACAGCTTCTCTGGGCAACCTGGGCCAGGGGCTCACCACACTCAGAGTAAAGAATTTCTTCCTAATGTCTAATCTAAATCTCCCCTCCTTCAGTTTAAAACCATTACCTCTTACCCTATTGCTGCACTCCCTGATCCAGCGTCCCTCCCCAGCTTTCCTGTAGGCCCTTGGGTACCTTGGATGCTGTAAGCCATCCAAGCTGTGTGAATGCCACAGGTCCCACTGGGCTCTGCTAGGAAGTGCAAGGTTGGAGCTGGAAAAGCAGAAAAGGGTCTTTGTCCCCTCTCTGTTTTCAGAGCCACCTTTCCCAGAGCCCCCACAACCCTGCAGAAAGGTGTTTGCATCCAGCCTGATCTCTTCAGGCAAAGATATTGGAGTCCAGCCCCAGGGTCTGTCACAGGCTGTCTGGGGTTTGCTATGGCAGCTTTATTCCGTCTAAAAATCAGTGTCGCAGGGGCAGAGAGTCCCTGAGCCATCCCCAAGCTCTACCCCTCATCGCAGGCCTGGGGGCCAGGCTGCCCAGATGCCATTCCTGTCCCCCGCAGAGATCTGTTGTACCTGGGATGGAGCTCCCTGCCCAAGTGCAGTTCCCATGGGATTTCTCATCCATGTGAACTCCTGGATGCACGTTTGGAAACCTGTTTTTTCCCAAACTTTGGAGGTTCATTCATTGCTATGCAAGGCAAGTCCATTCCCTACCCTCCTCCATCCTGTCTCCCCCTTCTCCCCCCCACCACTGTCCCAGTCTGGGATGTTAAAATGGGCTGAATTTTTCACGATGAGGGGGGGAAAAAAAATTAAAAAAAAAAAAAAAAGGGAAATCTGGGGGTGGAGGGAGAACCCGTGAGCTGTGACCTCCTCCAAAACGCACAGCACCAAATCCACACAAGGAAAACAAAAGGCAGCGAGATTAGCATTTCCAAACAGAGCAGAGATGGCCCCAATCTTTGAGCTGTTTATTCTAGGCGTTGATTTTCAATATTTAGGATGATTAGCAAGTGAAAGCCGGCTGTTGCCAGAATGGCTCCGTGCCAGCCCCACACTCAATGGAAGGGAAAGAAAGACACGGCAAGAAAAGGAGAGAAAAGAAGGGCTTATGTGTATATTTTTTCCCCCCTCTGCGAACGGGAGATTGGTTTGAGGTGTCAATGTTTGCCCATCAGGGAGGCATGATGGATGAGGGGACGGCTGGAGGAATAGCAGAAATAAATAATAAAGGAATAATTGCCATGTGCTTAATAACTGGCAGGGGAAGGACCCGGCTGGGGCTGCGATGGCTGAGTTTGCAGGGAGTTTTTAGAGTTGGGTGCTTCCCCGGCCCGCTTTGGTGGGTGCCAGTGGTGGGATGCCCCAAAAACCACAGCCAGATCAGGGCTGCAGTGATTTGGGTTTTCAGTGCACGATGCTTTGCCCACGCATAGAACAAGGGCAGTGCCACCAGCTCGAGGGTCCCCAACCCATCGCCACCCCTGTACTGGGTGAGCTGGAGCAGCTCGCAGGGCTGGACCAGCCCCAGCCACGGGTTGTAAGCCACCCTGCTGCCATTGGCAAGCCCGGGCAGGCCCGGTGCTGCCAGGTCCCGACCTTCCTCCTGGCACTAGGCTTTGCCCCAAGCACACCCGGGCTTTGTGCGGGCAGCGGCATGGTGTCCTCCCTCTCCATGATGCTCCCACCCCAGAACACCCCCACTTGCACACCTCCTCCTGGCTGCTGCTTAAAAAAAATAACCCACCACCACCAAACCATCTCATTGAAAGGAGGGAAAAAAAAAAAAATCACGTCCAAGTTGGTTTTGTTGCTTTCAGAAGCTGAACAAAACGAGGTTGTTTCAGGCCTTGCCTGGTGCCTCCTTTATATTCATCCTTTCTCACTTTAAAACCCTCGACTGGCTCCGGCGGGCTGGAATATTTTTTCCTGGCAAGGTAGTTTTTTTTCAGTCCCCTGGCAGGGTCGGGGTGCTGGGGGCTCCTCTCTTTCCAGGGGGTTTAAAAACAGAAACTATGCAGTGGTGCCTGGCAAAACAAAATAAAGCGGCGAACAGAAGGGGTTGCCAGCTTTTTGCAGCCCTGCCAGTGTCACCGCTACTGGGGGGAAGCGGAGAGAAGCCAGGACAGGGGCTCCCCTTTACTTTTGGGAGTTCATGATCCTCGAGGTCAGAGGAGAGCCCAGATCTGCCTCCAAAAGCCCCCCTAGACACACCAAAGCTGTCCCCCACAGGGATAACCCTACCTCATCCAAGGGCTGCATCCTGCCCTCCCAGCACAAGGCACTCACAAGCCAAGGCCAGCCCCTGCAGGGAGCCCAGCCTTTATTTTGGACTGAGATTGGCCGGATTGGGAGCAGCTGTGACCACTGCAAAGCAAAGGGGCAGCTCTGGGGCTGACTGCTGCGGTGCCTGCCGATAATGGGATCCAGTAGATCACCAGAGAGGTGACAGAGTAGTCCTCATGTGCTATGGAGATGAGAAGGGCTAGGTCCCCAGTGCAAGAGGGGTGGGACATCCTGGAGTGGGTCCATCTGAAGCATCGAGCTGGACAAGTCCCAGGCAGGGTCTGGAGGGGGATCGCTATCCCTGGAGATGCTCAGATGTGACGGGGGGCTGGGTAGCCACAAAACAGGGGTCAAACCACCATTTTTCAGCATCCCCTTCCAGCCCGCTTCTCCCACCATACCAAGTGGCATCATTGCCCCACAGCCTGGCCCCAGCCCCTCACATCCCCGAGCCAACCTGTCCTCCCCATAGGGTTCCCCAAACCCGCTGTCCCCAGACCCGCTGCCCCCCCACCCTGCCTGCGCCAGCAGCTGAGCCTACGCCGCTTTTCCTCCCTGCCTTGGCAGAGCCCAACTGCTCCTAGGCGTAATTGGCCTCGCGAGGGCTCGGCTGTTTCTGCGGCTTCTGTGCAGCTCCTCTCGCCGCCCTGCACCCAGGAGGGCTCCAAAGCCACTTGTGTTTCTTACAGGGACAGGTGGGGACATGGCATAAGCAGAGGGATAGTCCCAGGCACTCACACCATGTCATAGAATGATTAGAGTTGGAAGGGACCTTAAAGATCAACTAGTCCCAACCCCCTGCCCTGGGCAGGGACACCTCCCATTAGAACAGGTTGCTCAAAGCCCCGTCCAGCCTGGGCTTGAACACTTGTCACCCTCAGGGGCTCCCTGCTGGAGCAGGGAAGGATGCTCCAGGGGTTGAGACCAGCTTCCAGGACTTAGGATACCAGGCGCAGTCACCTTTGAGCCGCAGAGGTGATTTGTAACCACTGCTACACAGGTGGTGGTTCGTGCCTCAGTTTCCCCACGGGAACTGCTGTGCCATGGCAGAGAGGAATGGTAGCACCCATGTACCAGGGCTGGGTGTACACCCAGGGCTGGGCTGGTGAGGTGTCCCCTCCCTCCAGGCGAGAGGGGCAGACAGAGCCAGGCGGTGCTGGAGGCAAACAAGGAGGCAAAAGGGGTTTTTTTCTTCTCCATTTTTTTTCTTTTTTTTTTTTTTTAATTTGTAAATAACTTTCCATGAAAAAGGTTAAATTGCACACATATCTCTGCAGTTCTTCAGCATCAGTGTAGAGGCCCCCAAACAGGAAAATATAACAAAAACAACAAATAAAAAGAGGCATCAGCAATACAGTTATAAACATCTAGGTTGATCCCCAAAGCTCCCCAGAGACATGGCCCTCGCTCCCTGGCCCTGGGACACCAGCCCCAGCCATGCGGTGACAGCCCAGGGGACTTCAGACGCTGGCACCTGGGCAAAGCAGTGGCCCCAGCTCTGCTGCTTGCATGAGCTGAAGATGTTGGTTCTCAGCCTGCCCCATGCTTTACTGGGGAAATGCGGGACTTGTGCTCCCACCTCCACAGCTCCAACCCTCTCACCAAATTTGGGTGCAAATTACTCCATGGGTAATTGATATTATTCTTTTTAAAGGCTTGTTTATTGATTCTTACACTACAACTATACTCTCGCTAAATTATATTGCTCACATTAAAAGTCCTAAGTGCTTTTGTAACCAAAAAAGAAACTCTTTACAATCTTCCATTTTTCGGCAAGTCTAAGACACACCACTAAAGTTACAGCTTCTACTTACTCCTACCTAATGGCTACTCTATCTCTAATAACCTACAGCGAAGGAGAGGTGAAGAATCCAGATCTTGAGAGCTTCAAGTCAAGTTTCGGCAGAGTTTGGCCCCGCTCCTGAAACGTTTCTGGGCTACTTTGCAGAGATCCTGCCACGCTCTCGCTACGTACTGAGCCAAAGGGCCAAAGCTTCAGTTTCTGTCAGTGCTGGTGGCTCTCCTGGCTAACGAGCTGCTCCTGGCTGGATGGGACTCCTTCTCCGCTGCTGTCCCCCGAGCCTGTTGCGCGTATAGTCTTTGGCTTGAGCTCCTGGATGGAGCCTGAATGTGGATTTCTTTCTTCCTCAGTCCCACCTGGGAGCATTCGACGTGGAGTGACCTGATCGCCACCAGCTCATGGCCATGCCACAGTGTTTTCCTCTCCAAAATCACATCTTTAATCAGGGTTGCCCTGGCAGCCACTTGGAGCCTGATGGATGAGCAAAAGAAGTAGAGAGCAACAGCCTCAGACCAAAAGAAAACAAAACAAAACAAAACAGAGAAGGACTATGTCAGCTGGTGAAAGACAGAGAGGGTTTATGGTGGTCTAGACCCTTCGGCAACTGCAATGAGGATTCTGAGTACAAAAAAAATACAAAAGCCAGTTCTGAGAGTGCCCTGGTCCCTGCTGCTCCTCTTCTGCCAGGGCCAGTTCCTGGATCCTTAACGAAACCTGTTGCTGCTGCTGCAGGAATACTCCCTCGCGTGGTCTTGGTTTACAGAACAATGAACACAAGCCTTTAAACAGTGAAAATATAAAACAACTCCCAAACTGCATTTCCCCTATCCCCCCACTATTAAGAAATTCTAGTGCTAAAAATATAGGTTTCTTTGAATATATCATATATAATAGATTATATAAAAACATCTAAAGAGGCAGATGCTGAATTTATAAACCTTTTCTTCATCCCTAGGCACAAGTCAGGAGGGAGGTTGAACTCAGAGAATCCAGAAGGGACCTCTATTTGCTTGCTAGCTAATTATCACACTATGCCTACCAACTAACCTAGACAGAACAAGGAAAGAGAGAGAGAGAAATGGAGAGACGAAGGGGTGAGGAAATTGCACTTAGTCTATCGAGTCCTAAGCCACCAGGAATCTGATGTCTTGGATGGGATTTAGCAGGTGCTCTCCTTTAGCCCTGAAAGAACATATGCCATGTCCATTTCCATGGAAAAAAAAAATTATGATAGTTCACATTTCTTCCTTTAAAAGTAAAAAAATAAGTAGTGTTATATTTCTTCTCATAAGGAAACTCATGGAATTCTGATGTATCCTCTAATGATATATCAAGCAGTGCCTGTGGTGGTGTTTTTTTCTCCCCCCAGTGTTTCTGTGAATAATCTTACGATGAAGCCGGCAAAAGTCGCTGTGGATGTCTCTGTCTCTAGAAAATCTTGTAAGTCCCTTGTAAGTCCAAGCAGCATGGGGGGGAGCATCCTACTAAAGTCTGTGTGGCCTTTGAATGGTGACTGGCATCTTATAAGAGTGACGCCAAACTGCCCCAGTCGCTCATGTCTGCTGGCAAAGAGGCGTCATTGAGTTCAAACAACTGCTCCACGTTGACGGAGTTGGAGAGGTAATCGTTTGTGCCTTCGTCCCAGGCATGCTGCAGGAAAGAAGTGGCCATGAGGGTTTCGTCAAAGTCCAGGTTGTTCTGGTTGGATTCAGAGAGGACCTGCTCCTGCTCCTGGGGACAGTCGATGTGGTGCCCGTGTACTGTCAAGTCCAGGTCACGTGTCACGGGGCTGATGGGAGGCGTGAGCTCCAGATCCTCAAAAGTGGAGAAGTCTCCGTTCAGGTTGGTGTTGAAGATGGCTTCCCAGTCAAAGTCACCTTTCAGCGATCCCAGCTCGGTCTGCTCTTCCTGGGTCAGCAAGGCAGAGTTGGAAAGCCGAGACACCTTGGCCGTTCGGTTGGGTGAGGGCTGCTTGCGCTTCTGCCCTGCTTTGCCATCCACTGGATTCCAGTTCTGGTCACTGGTGACTTCTTCAAACTCTTTCAGCAGCTGCTGTGACTCTGTGTTGACGTTGAGGATGTTATTGGAGGTACAAGCCAAAGAGGACGGGCTGGTGACACACCGTGCTTCTTGCTGGGCTGTTTTGGTGAAGGCCGGGTGGATCTGCACTGGGGGCATCTTCCGCTTTTTGAAGGCACCATTCTTGAGACGGTCGGCGTATTGGGGGTCAAGCTTCCAAAACCCACCTTTCCCTGGCTCACCCTTCTCCCGGGGCACCTTGATGAAGCACTTGTTCAAGGAGAGGTTGTGCCGGATAGAGTTCTAGACCCAAAAGAGAAAAAAAAAAAAAAAAAAAAAAAAAAAAAAAGAAAAACAAGGCTGAATGTTTGTCTGCTGCCGCAGCACCTACCTGCGTGGGGAGGCTGGTGGGAACCACGTTTTCAGCAAGGATCTTTGTGAAAAAGAAAGCAGAAACAGCAACATGAAGACATCCCGGGCTACGTGCCCAGCAGAAACTCCCCCGCCCCAAGTCACCAGCAGAGTTCTCTTGCCTCCTGTCTAATCCAGCCAGAGGTGGCAGGAGCCAAGGGGTTCAAGCTAGGACTTGCCAACCAACGGGAATCTTTGGGGCAACTCTCCTTGGCTGTAAATTGGGGCCATGGGGCCTTGGATCATACGAAGCACTGGGAGAAACCGGCCAGACTTGCCCTTGCCATGAAGCTAAGGAGGAAGTCAGGCCCTCCTTCATGGCTAAGGAGGACAAGGAGGGTCTTTACACCAATGTGCCACGGCCCTGTTACAAGTGGCAACACACGGCAGCACCGTGGAGGACAGCATCATCAGGACCCTCCTCACATCCCCCAGTCCATCTGTGCCTATTGCTAGGGGTGAGGGGAAAATATTTGGCCAAAAAATAGGCACCATGCCTCCCCGCGGCCAGGCTGACACAAACCAGGCGGGCAAAACCCAAGAGACACATGGGCTGCCCCACTGCAGCCCTGTGTGTCCTCAGAGGTGCCTCCTGGCCTGGGGAAACTTGGGGTGAAATCACTGCATCTTCATCAACCACCACTCAAATGAGCTGGGGGGGGAAGGGGAAAAAAAGAAAAAGAGGAGTTTCTGCTCCCGTCGAGCTGTTCTGAAACCCTGAATGTGCCTGGAGTGATGTGAATAATCAGAAAGGAAACTCAGTTATTGGGTAAATAACCCGGCGTTGGACTCCACAAAGCCAAGACTGTATTAAGAGATTGGATATGGTAGAGGTTTTTTTTTTTTTTAATGTTGCCTGGATATCTTTATGCTTATTCATCCATAATCTGTAGTGCCGAATAGGAAAAACAAGGCTTGAATGCTTAGAGCTGTTGAAAAACACGCGCGCACACACACACATACACACACAACAAAACCCTCCTCTGGGCTGAAGCTCCTTGGGTGTGTTGGCTCCTCTCCAAAGCACTCAGCTCCCACAGGAATATATCCATCTCCCCCCGGAGTACGGGTGGCATGACCTTTCCAGGCTGTCTTCACGTACGGGAATCGGGATAGGGGATGAGAACACAACCTCGAAAAGAAAGAAAGAAAGAAAAAAAAAAAGAAAGGAAAAAAGAAAAGAAAAAAAAAAGAAACAGAAAAAGGAAAAAAAGAAAGGAAAAAAGAAAAAGAAAAAGAAGAAGAAAGAAGCAGCAGGAACACAGATATCTCTGCAAACAATCCAGGCTGTGGTAACTCCAAATTTACAGTTTAACAAAGTTTTACAAGGGTCAGAGACTTGCAAGCTGAATTCTCTGCTCCCCGTCTCCCCTCCCCATCCCAAACTTCATTCAGCACGGGCTGCCCTCCATTATTACCCGGCCGGTTAACATATTTATCATTCCTGTCTGCAACAATCCCGTGAACCCCCTGCATCTCTGCAGAGAGGGATTGAAAACCTTCTTTCTTTTTTTAATAAACACATTTAATTAAAAACGTGGTGATTATCCAGCTGTGAGCTCGCAGGAGAAAGTCAACACGCTGGCACACAGCTCCTCCTCCCGAATCGCTCCTGTGGGTCCCCCCCAGCACAGGGGAGGCTGGGGGACCCAGGTTGCCCTGGAGGGGGATGAGGGGGTTCCCTTCCCTGTGATGGACTTCAAGAGCTGCTGGAGACCCACCTGCCCAGGGAGAAGATGGGGAATGCCTGGGCAGGGTGTTGCCCAGCCCTGCCTGGGTGGACACTGCCGTCGGGATCGCTGGCACACTGCGGATTTGGGCTGGGAATAACCCGAGCCACCCAATAACCTCCTGCCCTGCTACATCCTAGAAAGCCTCACATACCGGAGGTCCCCTTGCTTGATGGAGGAGGGCAGTGAGCCAAGGTGGCTGGGAAAAGCCCCTGTGCTTCAGGCTGTCCTCACAGCTGGTGAGCCTGAGGGCTGTCCCCTACCCCCCAGGGACACGCTCGTGCTAGCTGGGGACAGCAGCCCTAATTGACCTCTCTTGGGCTTCCCTCTAAGGCCTCACCAGCTCATCACAGCGATGGAGCCTCCTTCGCTTGTCCAAGGGGACGGGAGACCTGCCCTCTGCCCTGCTTGGAAAGCAGCAGCATTTCTGCTCTGCACCTCCCCAACGAGGGATTTGTCCAACAAGTGGCATCTCCCTGGCGGTCCTCTCCATCCGTCTCCTATGCCTGGTCCTCAGCACCAGTAGACATACCGTAGAGATCAGTAGAAATACTCGACCTGGCCGTTTCATGTGTGCTCAGCCCTGAGGGATGCAGGACTCCACAAGAGCTCCAGAAAGGTGAAGCCAGGGATAAAGACACCTTCTCCCCAGAACCAAGAGCCGCAGAAACCATCAGACCAACAGGTAACTCCCTGCTCCCAAAATGGCCCTGGGGTCTCCCCCATAATGGCTTCTTCCCTCTGCCACCCTCGAGGCCGTGGCATTTCTGCACACCCCAGCTCTTTCCTGTTACAGCCCTTCCCCACCGGTGACGGTGCCACTTTCCTCCCAGTGGGATCCAGCATCCCTGTGGGACCTTGCCTTACAAGGTGGAGGCTGTGGAAAGCCCTCCCCAGCCCTGTGGGGAGAGGGGACAAGGCAAGAGGTGTCCAAATCTCCTACCTGCCAGGTGGGATCAGCATGTCGGAAGTAGCAGAAGTTGTCGGTAATCCACTTGTAGATGGCGGCGAGGGTGATTTTGGGCTTCTTGCTGGCTTCCATCGCCATGCAGATGAGGGTGGCGTAGGAATAAGGCGGCTTGATGTGCGGGTTGGTCTTGTAGTCGATGTCCTCAGTGAGCTGAGGGTGCATGGCCACGGAGTGGTGTGCCGTCCTCGAGGTGGAAGAGGAGATGGGCTTGCAGGGAGTGTGGGGCATGCCCATGCACGCCGGGTCGGCGGCCAGGGGCGAGCACGGGGCGGCAAAGCTGGGGATCCTGTGACAGTCGTGAGGGTCCGGGCCGCTGGGGCAGTAGGAGGACTTGCCCATGCTGGCGTTGATGATTGAGAAGTCCTGCAGCCACATGAGGCTGGTCAGGCTGTCGTCCAGTTCCGAGTACCTCATGCTGCCTGTCTGCCTTCTGTCCTTCGCTGCCTGCAGGCAGCTCGGCCACCCCTCAGCCATGCCTTGGCGCAGCAGCAGCTCTTGCGGGGTACGCGTCAAGGGGAAGGAGGGGGACGGGGCAGATCCTGCAACAACAGGGAGATGGTTGAGCCTTCCTGAGACACAGCCGCTCTCCAGCACCGGAGCAGGGCTGGGCCTGGGTGCTCCCAGTGCCTCTGGGTGACCCATCCCTGGGGTGCCGCACATCGGAGCCCGAGTGCCACCCCCGGGGTGCTTTAGCAGCCCTGAATCTCAGGGAAATTCCCTCAAACCCCTACACCCCAGTGTCACCCAAACCCTGCAGGACCAGTGTTGCCCAGCAAGCCTTCAGCTGAAGGAAGAATTAAAAAAATACAATAAAAAAACCCTCAAAAACCCAAAATTCATCCCACAAAGCGAGGATGTTTCTCCCACCCACTGCTAGTTGGACAAAAATCTCAGAATCCAACACCACCTCGACAAAATATGTTAAAGTTCCCCCCCGCACTACCAGCTTCTCTGGGTTTCATGCTCTTTCTGCTCCTCCCTTCACCCAGCACCCCTAAAACAACCCGGAGTTGGGGGGGGCACAGACCCACCCTCACTCCGTGCCGGTGAATTCAGCCTTCGGTTATTCCCGGGGCTGGGGACGCGGCTTCTTGGCTTTGCTGCTGGGGCTGTAAACCCTATATCCCGTAGTTTTTTTTTGGGGGGGCGAAGAGAGAGGTCCCCCTCCAATCCCCCCCAGAGTCCGAGGAGCCCTGCGCCGAGTGCCCCAAGCCCCGCACCGGCGGCTGCACCGGGGGTTCCACCGTTTGAAAGATGCCGGGGCTCAACAGTCGCGCGGGGGGGGGGGGGGGGGGGGAGCGGGGCTGATCCACCTGCCCCGCTCCCACAAAACAAGCTTTTCCCCCCCCAAAAAAATAAGGCACAGGGGTAGCGACAGCTCGTTCAGATGCCTGGTCCCCGGTGTCACCACCCAGCGCCCGTGGCCGCAGCGAGGGACATCCCAGAAACGCTCGGGAAGCTGGGGTGGGGGTGGGGGGGCAGGGGGAATAAAAAGAGTAAAAATAACAATAAAAATAACAATAAACGCCACCCCCGTGCAAACCTGCCGCCCCTGACAGCCCAAGCAAGCCGAGCTCCCGGCGGTTCTGCGTCCCGCGGTCCTGTCCAGTCGCCCCCCCACCGGCGACCCCCCCCGCTCCCCGCTGCTTTCCGCCACCGCCGCCGTCCCTTACCCCGTCCCGGCGACGTCCCCAAACTCCCAAAGTTCACGAGAGAGCAAGAAGCTTCTGGAAAAAAACGGGGGGGGGCGCGGGGCAAGAAAAAAAAAAAAGGGGAATAAAAAAAAAAAAAAGGAAAAAAAAAAAAAAGCCGAAAAGGCCTGGCACTGGAGATAGCGGGGCTGGGGGGGATTGGTGCTCTCCCCCCTCCGGGCGAGGGATGGCCCCGGTGCCAGGCCCTGCCCGCCGAGCCGCCGTGATTTGCCGGCCGCCCGGGGGCCGCTATTAAGTAGCTGCTCCGAGAGGCTTCACGCGTTGCCACGGCAACGCTCCGCCCCGTAAACAGCTTCCGGGCCTGCCATTGGTCCTCCCGTTGCCATGGGGAATGGGCGGGTACCTGCCAGTTTGGGCCGAGACCTGGCCATTTGGGGACGGACCCCCCGGCGTGGGGATGGGGGCGGCTGAAGGTGTTGGACGGGCGGGGTTGTGGTACCCGGGTGGACCCCGCCGTACCCCACGCCCGGGGACAAACCCAGCCCCAGCAAACCCCAAAACCTGTGTCCTGCTCCCCACCCCGGGCTCGCACAGGGGCAACCCCAGCCCTTTCCTCCTACCTGTGACCCCCCCCAAACTCCACTTTGGACCCTTGAGGAGCCCACAGCAATTAGGGCAAAGCACGAGGAGGCAGGAGGGGCTGGTAGACCCCCAGATCAAAGAGTGGGGTCTGCCTTTATGTAATTAAAAGCATCAGAGCCCTGTGCCCCTGTAAGAAATCCCTGACACCCCCCCACTGCCAGCCCAAGGGATTTAACAGAGAGCAGTGAGGGACCCCCTCACACTCCCTGACCAAGGGGGCTGAGAGCAGCTGTGAAACCCAAGGGAAGCCTGTTTGCTTTCACCCCACGGCGCAGAGGGGGGGCTTTGGGGTGCCTCGGGGAGGTTTAAACACCGAGCACTCCTCCTGTGCCTGCCCCACGGGGGAAGGACATTTGAGAGAAAGGGGCAGGTGAGAGGCCAGACCCGATCTCGAGGGTCGCTGCTGCCTGAAGTGGTGGGTACAGTGAAGGATTTTCCAGCCAGGATCCTGCCAGGATTTGGTGAGGCAAGTTGGGGGGGGGTCAAACCCTCTCCCCAGGACACAGGCAGGTGCCCCTTTGCTCGTGTCCGTCCCCAGTGGCCGCAGGCTGTGAGGTGACAGATGCTGGGACTGGGTGTGGAGGAGGCAGCTCCCAGGGGAGCGGAAATTTATATTTTGCTTTTCAGCGGACCTATACCCAGAAAACAACCCCAAACCTCAGTTTTCTGCCCTTGCTAACAGCTCAGCTCCCTCTGGAGCAGGACCCGCCCCTGCAAAAACACACCCAAAGGCAGCGAGTGCTCCAGGGCTGATCTCCAGCACAGCCCTGGGCTTTCCTGAACAGCCTGGGGCAAAGCACTTCAGGCCTCAATTCTTCCATCCTCCCCCTTTGCAGGATCTGACCATCCGCAAGCCCTCCCTCCATCCACGGCTTCAAGGTGCTGCCCCTCACAGTGCATCGGCCTCCTCCATTAAAACCAAATTACAACCCGCCCTTACAGCCCTCCTCACCTTCAAGGCCCCAGCACGAGTCCTCCGTCTCAGGAGGGATTTCTCCTGCATGAGAGCACCCAACTCCTCAGCGCTCCTCCTCTCCCTCTTCTCCTCCAGAAAAGGTCCCCTCTGGGTATCCTCATCCATCCCAGCAGTGTCGGGGGCCGCTGAGCTTGTGCCATCTGCCTGGCCATGCTGGGGAGATGCCACTACCCCAGCCCAGGTTTTTCCTGCATTTGCACCTTCTCCATCCCAGCAGGGCTCAGAGGAGGCAGGATTTAGGATGGTTGGGTCAGGTGGGTTAGAAGGACCTTGGGAAGCATTTAGAAAATCTGAAGCAGCTGAGCTGGTTTTGGGGAGGTGCCTGGGTGATGGGTGGGGGGACACTCCCAGCCAAAAAGGGTTTCTGCCCATTGAGCCCCCAAGACCCCAACTGTCCTTGCCTTGTAACCACAAAATGACTCTGTACGCTTTGTCGACGTAAGATACCCTTTATTAAACATACTCTTGAAATCCAAAACATGCTCAAAGCAAAGTCATAAGCAGCAATCTGGTTTCCTTCCTTAAATCCCTGATGGGTGGATCGCTGGAACAAGGGGCTGCCCCCTGAAACAGGGGGCCGTTGCCTTTCACCCCACGCTGCTGGCACTGGCGGCTCCTGTCCGCCCCTTGTCCCTTCTGGGTGGCTGAGGACAGCGCTGGTGTCGCCCACACCAAAATCGGAGGATGCTTATTTCTTTGCTCGCACCATGGCAGTGGCACGCTGCTCGGCAGCAGCATCTTCCTCGCTCCTCTATTGCCTTGTGCTCACCAGCAGCCACCCCATGAGCTTGCTGGGCTCCTCCTGCAGCCTTGGGGACACCGCAGCTCAGAGCAGCTGGAAAACCCTCCCGGTCACCTCCCAGGACCCTCCTGAGCAAAGGACCTGCCTGTTCAGCCCTGACCTCCCAGCAGCCACAAGCACCATCCCAGCCCTACGCTGTGGTGCCTGGTCGCAGAGAGCTCTCATTGTTCCTTTTGAAACTGAGGAAAGGTGGGCTTTGACAGGCGAGCCACCCTTGGAGCATCAGCCTGATTTTCCCTTCTCCGGCCCATGCCCGAGGGTGCGGGAGCAGCCAGTCTCCTGCCACCCCCCTGGTTTTCCCAGCTCAGCACGATGGTCAACCCCCAAAGCTCTCTCTGTGCCCAGCACGGTGCTGGTGGCTCCTTGGGACCAGGACACCCAGACCTGCAGGTAGTGGCCCCACCATGGCAGCGTGTCCCTGAGCGGGGCACAAGGCTTGTCCCCTGCTGCTGCAGCCCTCTCTGCTGTTAGCAGCTCCCATCCCACGGGATGGCAGTTTGGAGATGCCACACCCCCCCCCGCCCCCATCAAGAGCCCAGCCCCAGGTTCCCAGGGAGAAATTTGGGAGCTATTGAGCCGATGGGAGATACGGTGGATGGGGGGAGCCCGGAGGAGGGAGCAGCAGGGTGGCCGACACCAACACCCTGCAGCAAGCAGCCGCTGCAGCTCCGGCTGTGACCCAGGTGGAGAAAACACACCCTGGACCTAAAAAGGGTTTTGTCCCCCTTTAGGAGCCATGGCCACCGGCACAGCCCCTGCTCTGATGTGGGGACCCGCTCCCTGCACACAGCCACTGCGGGACGTCGCTGTCACTGTATGAGCACCTCTGCCCTAAGGTAGCTCTGAAACATGTTTTTCTCCTGCAAGGAGGAGGTGGCCTTTGCCATCACATCTGCGCTGGGGGCTCTGCCCCGGCTCCTGCTGCTGAGGAAACCAGGTGGGGGGAAAGGGAGGGCTCAGCCTCCCCTCCCCGGGCTGGCCCAAACAGCTCCAGAGCTCGCCAGATTGGGATGCTGGGTCTGATGCTCCTCAAAACGGCTTCAGAACGTCCCTGATGCTCTCTGGAGTGGAGCTTAGCCTCCGACAATGACCGCTGGTGACAATGATCCCATCAGGTCCCCGAGGTCTGTGGCTGCGTCCCTGCCCCATCGGTGTCCCTGCGTGCCCGTCCCCTTGAGCAAAACCCGCTTATGCTGTCAGCCCAGCACTGGCCGGAGGGGTGGGGATGGAGGGGTGGGGGGCAGCTTTCGCACCCCCATCCACCCCCTGCTACAAAGTGCGATGGAGAGGGCAGGAGGGGTGGGACGGGGGGGGGTGACACTTTTGGCACTTGTTCCAGAGAGAGGGCACAGCCCCAAGCCCCGAGCTCACAGCGGGGCGGAAGACAGTGAGGTTAAACTAGTGATGCCCCGGGGGCTGGTGATGGAGGGGGGACAACCATGTCCCCTACCCACCCCGCTCCATCCCTGGGGAAACGCAACCACACGGGCCCGGCCCAAGAGCCCATGTTGCTGCCCAGGAGAGCGGAGGGAGGGGGAGCTGGGGGGGCACCATCACCACCAGTGCATTAATGGGGACATTCCACGGCATGGCATGGGGACACCCCACGGCACGGCAGGGACACAGGCCAGCAAACCTGGGGGGGGCCGGCCCCCGATGAAGGTCACCAGCTCGTGCACCAAGGATGCCAATGCCACATCCTTAACCCACACCCCTGGGCACCCTCACCCCATTGTCCCCCTCTGGCCACATCCCAGGACCCTCTTTGTGGGGTGACCCCATCCCATCCCACTGAGCACTGCGCCGCACGCCGGGGGGGAGAGGAGCCAGGGGTGTGAGATGGCCAGGGGCAGGAGGGGACCCCAGCCTGTCCCTGTCAGGGCTGGAGGACGGGAAGGTGCTGATGGGGGGGCTCCAAGGTGATTGTGGCTCTTGGCCCCCCTCTGCACAGGGGGGCCAGGGAGGACAAGTCGAGGTTACCATCTTTTCTTTCCAAAATCAGTCGCGCTACAGCCGAGGGATGGAGGTGGCGATGCCCGCGGTGCCCCAACACCAGGGTCCCTCTGGGCGGGCAGGGGGGTGCGTGTCCCCGCCGAGGCTGAGCCCTCACACGGGCAGGGGGGCTGCTGCCTGCTCCAGGTCTCGGGTGCTGGGGGGGCGGTGGGGCCAGGGCACCTGCCCCAGGAGCCGCACGTTGTTGTTGGCTGCCTCCGGGCCTGGGGGGAGAAAACGGGGGGTTAGGGGCTCCTAACGCCCACCAGCATGCTGGGCTCATCTTTCCATGGGGGATGCAATTTGGTCTCCCCAAATAACACCCACCTCCCCGACCCCCCCTTAGGGTTTTGGCTGCAGCGAGGGCTGGCGAATGCCTGCACTTACCTCTCCAGGCTGGGGGAGCCCCTTAAACCCCCAAATTCTCGGGAATACCGAGGGGTGAATGGGAAGCACTGTGCGCCATAGCCAGGTTCTAATAACCCACACAGAAGGGGGCTGCCTCTGCCCCCCCATGCCCAGCGAGAGGGCACATGCGGATGCCCTGTGGGGGCTGCGGGTTGGGCACTAAGGGATGTCACCCATGCCAGGAGAGCAAGGGGACTGGCCAACAATGCCGGGACGAGGGGCGCCAACCCAGCGCCAAATCCCCCCCCCAGGGTGACGGGGCGCGAGGCGGGCGCAGGCTCTGGGGGGGGTCTCATACCTATTCCTCAATGTTAATGGGGCAGGAGTCCGGCACGGCGGCTGCGTGGCAGGAGAGACCAGAAGGCACATGGTGAAGGTGGGAGCGGAGGTGCTGGGGTGGGGGAGTGGGGGGGGGGCATGCACACGAGTGAGCAAACGGGGCGACCGTGGGGGGGGATGGCGGGGGCTCGCCGCCTGCGAACGGGTCTGGGATAAGTATAGGGAGCCGCCGCCGGGCATGGTGTGAGGGGGCCGTCATGCGTGGTGCCCCCCCGGGGTTTCGTGCCAAGGGGAACCGAGGGGTGGGCATGCTTGTGGCGCGAGGGGAGCCAGGTCCCCGCACGCCTCCTCTCCGGCTGCAGGCTCCCGGTCCAGGCAGCACCCTCCGGCCGGGGCAGGGCCACGGGCAGAGCTCGGGACCTGCCTGCCTGCGGCTCGTGTCCCACCACCCGAATGATCAGAGGCTCCGTGGTGCCCTTAGGAAGGGGGTGCACCCCAAAAGCAGGGCGGCTGCTCCCACCAGTGAGGTTAAGCCCTGTGGGCAGGGGTGGGGGCAGCTCTGAGCCCCGGGGGGGTGGGGGCCATGCAAGGGCACCCCCAAGGTCAAGGGCAAGTGCTGAGGCTTTCCCAGAGAGGGAGCAACAAAAACCCGCCGCCTGCTGATTTATGGGAGGTGACAGCTGCCTTTTCAACCGGCTTTTTACGGTGAGGAGAGCCAGGCACGTTAAGTCTGCGGATCCCGGAGGGAATGGAGAATTAAAGAGGACCACACGTACACACACCCCTATAGACAGGCACACCGAAATCCCATTAAGAGCTTGACATTGCACAAGTCACTGCAGGGCTCCGGTGCAGAGACCCAGCTCAGCTCAGCGCACCCTTGGGAGGCTGCCGGGGAGCAGGGCTGGGGGCAGCAGGACACAGTCCAGCCCCACAGCGGGGACCTGGCCCCGCGCCCACCCGCCTCTTCTCCCCTTGGGCTGCAGGAGGGGGGTGTCCGTCCCCCCCCCCGCCACCGCTGTTACCAGCCGTCAGACCTGCCCTGCGCAGACCGGCTCCCAAAGAGCATCGCGGCGAAACCCAACCGGCTGGCCCAGCCCGCTGCCGTATCGCTTACAGCTCCCATCAGCCACGGGTTTAAACCAGCAAAAACCCTCGGGGGATTTCTGGTCTTCTGCCGCCTCCGACGCAGCAGCTCCCCAGCCCTCCCCACCTCGCCGCCAGCCTTTTCGGCAGGTGCTGTCCCCCAATTTCTCCTTCCAGTGCCATCCTCTCCGTGGCAGAGGATGCTCGGAGCCCCAGGGACCACCCCGGAAGACCAGCCACGCACCCCGGGTCTCAGCAGGATCCCCTTGAGGACACAGGTCTGCATGTTTTCTTTAAACCTCATGTCCCAAAATCCCCAGGATGTGGCCTTTCCACTCCTCCCAAAGCCTTTTCCAACCAAGATTGAAATCTGCTGAGATTTCACAACAGTGCTGGGGATGAGCAAACCTTTCCGTTTTGAGGAACCACGTCCCACGCCTTTGTCCATTACAGAGAGGGCAAAACCCAACCAACCCATGGGTCTCATCATGGCAAAACCTCCCCATGAGAGAAACTGGGGGAGGAAGAATCATCATCATCATCGCTGGTCAAGGTGATTTTCTTTTAAGCTTTCAAGAAAACAGCACCTGGCCCCAAAGTAAAAGTCCCCCCTGTTCTTGCCGGCCCCGTGGATGCGGTTACATCCAGACCTGCAAGAAACTTCTGCCAAAAGGACTTTCCCAGTGCATGCAAACCAGTCCTGCGATTGCAACCCAGCAGCACCAGTATGGAATCATGCCTCAAATCATCCCCGTCGCAAAGCGGCCAAGTCCCGATAGCGGGTGGCTGCTGATGGGGAGTGGACGGGCTCCGGGAAGGAAGAAGCTGCCCTGAGTCTAATTAACAAAAGCAACGTTGCAAAACACCGATTGCAACCAGAAAACGACCAACTGGCCATTACATCACCTTCGCCCCCCCCAGCACCCCGGGAACCCCCAGGGCAATCCTCCCCCAGCCCCTTTAGGGCAGAGCTCTGCATCCCTGGAGTTATTCCCTCCGGCCCCAGGAGGACCGCGGGCAGCCTTGAACTCCCCCAACTCTGCACCTCCTCTGCCCCCGGCCCTGGTGCGAGCGGCAGCCCCCCCAGTTTTCCCAGCAAATGCCGAGGCCGGATTGCCCCTCTCATGCGGGCGGCAGCGCGGCTCCCTGCCCAGGGCTCCAAGCAGCACAGTCGCCCGATGCAGGGACAGAGGCGGTGGCCAAAGGGTGGAGAGCGCATCCTTGGCTGGGCTCAGCCCAGGGGCCAGATCCTGCACATCCTGGTCCAGGCAGGGGGGGAACGAGGCCATTGCAGTCCTCGCAGACAGAGCAAGAATTTGACCCCGTGCCGGGGCCATTTGGGCTGCAAAGCTCCCCCTTCCTCATCCTCCCCCCGGCACAACCAAGGGGGATGCAGTCAAGGATGGCTTTGGCCAGTGCCACGGCCAGGGGATGCTTTGCCGGGACCCCCAGCAAAGGCAGGGGCACTGCTGAGACCCCCCCAGCCCCTTCCCCAGCCCCCCGTGCCAGTGGGGCTCAGCCAGCTGCTGCCGGAGGGTGATGGAGGGGACAAGGGGCATTTGTGGCAGGCGCCTGTTCCTCCCCAGGAGCCTCAGCCGAGTTTCTCCAATGCAGAAACCACCAGGAACAGGCAAGGAAGCTTTCCCAGAGGAGAAGGGAGGGAGGAAGGACTTTCCCCTCCCAGGGGGGGCCAGGCTGGTTTCACCCACCCTCTTGGCTCTCCAACACCCGCTGCAGGTCTGGGACCTGCCACAAATTTAGCCGAAGGGGCAAGGCAGGGGCAGAGTTGCTCTCAGCTTGTCCACAAATGTATTGATGGAGACCTGGACCCTCAGAGGTCTTCATCTTGGATTTTTTCCCCCCCTCTTGTTTCCCCCCACCCCCCAGGCTGATGGAGAGGAGCCTGTAGCGCTGGGCAGGGTCCCCAGCCCTCTCCCCCTTGGCCCGCTCAGGGGCCGGGGGTCACCAATACATTTGTCACCTTTGGGCAACTCTGGGCAGGGAGGGGACACAAGCGTGGGTTGAGAAAACCGTGTTGGCACAGAGCGAACATGAACTTCCACGCGGACGGAGGAGCCTGGGAGGGAGGAAGAAGAGGAAAAAAAGGGATGGAGAGAGGAGGGGAGGAAACAGAAATGGAAGGAGCGTGGAAGAGAAAGCGTGAAGAAATGGGAAAGAGGGATGAACTTTGGGGCTCTGCAGAAGGATGACCTGACCCGACATGCCCTGTCTCCCCAGCCCTGGAGGAAGAGGAGGAGGAGGCAGGCAGCCCCTGCAGTAAGGCTGGACGGGCTGCAGATCACATCCCGACCCAAAACACTCCTGCACCCACCACGAGGCTGGACCAGGCTTTGATCGTGTCACACAACCACCTTCATGGGGAGGGCTGGTGCCCCCCAGGGTGCCAGCAGCCCCCTGGCCAAGGGACAAGACCTCTCAGCAAAGCCAGTCTGCAACGCCTTGGGGACATCCCGCTGGCGACAAGTCACCCCAGCCTATGGCTGCTGGGTGGTGGCGTGCCTGGTGCTCAGCCCCGCGGTGGGACGGGTGGTGAGATGCCGTGAGGATGATGTGGTGGGGATGGCGATGGCGGGGTTGGGGAATGCGGCGGTGGGAGAGGAGGGATTGGATGCAAAAGGGATGCTGGGGTGAAACAGGGAAGAGTGGATCCGTCCCCCCCACCCCAAGTTCATGTTCAGCAGACGGCCACTCACCAGGTAAGCAGGCCTCAGAGCACAGTTTATTGTCCAGCGCTTTCACGTGTGCGATGCCCAAGTCATTGTTATTGTCACACCTCAGACCGAGGAAAGCGCCTGTCCTCGGGCCTGGAAGGGAGTTAAGGCAGTTAACGCCGCGGCTCGGCGCTGGGGCTCGCCGTTGCCTTTTTAGCGGTGGGGTGTGGGGGTTTCTGGGTCTTTTCCTCTCCCCTCCCCACCCTCTTTCAAAAAAAAAAAAAAAAAAAAAAGATAAAAAAATTATGCATCTAGAGGGGAGCGGGTGAAGAGCGGACAATAACGCACGTGGGCACGGTCCGAGCTGCTCCTTTCCTTGCACCGGCCGCATCGGAGAGCAGCGACAGAGCGACAATGGGCACCGGCCACGCATGGACCTGCTCCCCCACCGCCTGCCTGGGGTTCGACCAAACCTTCCCCCCCAGCACGGCCGAGAGGTCCCCGGCCACGGTGGTACCCATCACTTCCCAACAGAGCCTCTCCGGCACCATCGGCGCATGTGCAAGAGCCGCGGAGATGCCGGGAGGAGGCAGCAACTGGATGCGTGGGGCAAAAGAAGCCGTAGCCAAGCTTTGCAGGGGGGATGGAGGCTTTTGGGGCTGAGGGAGGTAACTCTGCTTCTTAGCATCACCCGTCCGAGAGATCAGCCCCCCAGGCTCTTACCTGCGTCCATAGGATGCAGGCAACTAAGCCTCAGGAGAGATGTTCCCATATAAACCAGTAGCCCCACTGAGAATGGGCGCAGGACTGTATCCTAAGGAGAAAGGCTGTCCTGCTCCCGGAGTTGTTGGGATGCCCATGGATATCCACCACAGCCACCAGTTGCTCCCCAGTTGTCATATTCGAGTCTCCCCATCAGCAAGAGCCTCCCTGGAGGGCAGAGGCCATGTTTTGGGGATGGATGTTCCTGTATTCCAGCTCAGCTGAGAGTCCAGGTTGGATGGGAGAACAGTTTTGGCACATTTTTGCTAACGAGAGACTTGCAAAGGCGGGAGGGGGCACACTGGGGGCCTCCCTATCGCCCCAAAGAAATCCAAGGTGGCTGGTAGCCGATGGCACGGGGGTGACCGTGTTTTTCCTTGACTACTTGAGCCCGTGGGAGGAGACAAGAGGAGCCCTCAATGGGTGTGTTTTGGCTTGTGAAAGCACATTGAGGACAGGCCAAAAAAATTTAGGAAAGCGTCCCAAAGGGAATGGTTTTGCAGCCCCTTCCTATGGGAACCAGCCGAGACAGGGGTCCCTATGGGGGAGACTTCCCGAGATGCGAGAGAGACCTTCTTGGCTAGAGCAAAAACCCAGAGAAGCCTCTTTCCCACTTGGCCCGTTGAAAACGCCATTGGATCCTGCACACCTGCTCCGCACCGCGCTCACGGGGGTCCCCGTGGACAGCTGGCTTCCCCCCACCCACCGGCGTTCAACCCCCCCGTGACGGATGCTTTCCCGGCCCCGGTGTCCGCGGAGGCACTCCGGGCTCTCCCCGATGGCAGCCAGCAGGCAGGGGAACCGGGGGCAGCACAGCATCTGCCACTCGTTCGGCTGCCCGCCAGTGACAGCGAACAGAAAGAGAGGGGACAACGACGACCCCGGGGCCTTTTACCGTCTTCCTGCGTGGGAGAGGCGTCCTCGTCCTCCAGCACGTCGTTGCCCTGCGGCACAGGCGAGAGGCAGTCAGCATTAGCAGCCCCACAGTGTCCCAGCACCGTGCTGGGGGCTGTCCCCAAGTGCCTTTGAGGGAATATCCCCATCCCCAGGGGTTTCCGTGGACCAGGAAGATGATCCTGGATAGGGGAGAGCCCCACTGCCCCATCCATCCCCCGGGCAGCCCCTTCCCCAGCCCAGCCCCGGGGGAACGCGGTGCCAGCTGCCACCTTCCCCCTCCGCAGGCAGCTGGAGCCGGGCACAAGCGGGGTCCCCCCGCCGTGCTGGGTGGCACCGTGGTCCCCAGCCCCTCAGGGGGCAGTTTTGGTTACCTCGGCATCGCGCTCCTCGGCCGAGATGCTGACGAAGTTTATATCCGGGGACTCCACAGGTGTCGACTGCGGGAAGAAGGTGGGAAAGGTGGAAGGAAAAAAGACCCAAAGAATCTGGTGCCAGTGGGTTCCGAGGAGAATCACAGAACGGTTTGGGTTGGAAGGGACCTTAAAGATCACCCAGTGCCACCCCCTGCCCTGGGCAGGGACACCTCCCACCAGCCCAGGTTGCTCCAAGCCCCGTCCAGCCCGGCCTTGAACCCCTCCAGGGATGGGACATCCCTGGGGATGGGGAAGCTCTTGAACGTGGGGGCGATGGGCACCATCCACAACCCCCCCAGCCCCTACCTCTCCGTCGGAGGCCGTGGCGCTGGCGGCCGCGGGCGAGGGGAGCATGTCCCCCTCCTCCTCTTCCTCAGTGCCAGGAGCAATGTAGGAGCCGGACATGGAGGACACGGTGTCGGTGCTGAGCTGGGAGTGCTGGCTCTGGGAGGAGGCCATGGACATGACGGACTGAGCCAAGCTGCTGCTGACGGGCTCTGAGGGAGAGCAGGGGCTGAGCGGGGCCACCGGACCCCCCCAGCCCACTGCCACGAGTCAAGGCACAGCACCAGCTAATTAAAAATGAGGCTAATGAGGAGAAGCAGGGCATGGAGCAAGGACCTGCTGCTCGCCACGGAGGTGTGATGGGTGGAAAGCTGCCAGCAGCGTGTCCCGGGGCTCGCAGCCCTCCTCTCTGGGTCTATGGCGTGATGGAGCAGAGGTGACACCCTCAAGCTTCACGCAACAGCGGGGTAGGAAGGGACCACTCAAACCCCCTCTGCATCCCCCCGCAGCAGGACGGATCCGAGACGGCGATCCCGCTCTCCTGCCTTGCCAGCACCTGGGAGCCCCGCCGTGCCGTACCTTCTGGGGACGAGATGGTGGAGGAGAGGGGGGTGCCGGTGCACGAGGACTGGTCAATGGCTCCCGACGACGACAGGGTGAGGTTTTCACTCTCTGGCGTCGCGCCGCATTCCTGGAAGACCCCAGCGGGGAGGATGGGATGGGGGATATTCATCAGGGATGGATCCATCTCCCCCAGGCATCCTTATGGATGGAGGAAGAGCCAGAAGGGGCAAAACCCAGCCATACCCTCTGGTCCCAAGCCACCCCCAAGCCCACAGCCCCCCCGGTGCCTCGGCTCATCACCAGCGCGGTTGGGAGAGAGCTCACCTCCTCGCGCCGGGCAGGGGATCTCCTCCTGGCGACCCTCAGCTCCGACTCCGTGCACGACTTCTCATCCTCCTCTTCGGGCAGGATGGAGGAGTTCTGCGAGATGGACCTGTGCGGGGGGCAAAGCAAAGGGCTTCACCCCTGCCTGCAGCCCCCAAACCCCCCCGAGCCCCCGCGCCCACCCTGGTACTCACTTGGAGAGGCTCTTCTTCAGCTTGAGCCCCGGGGGGCCGCACTCGGGGAGGCGATCGAGGGGCGAGAGGGCCCGCAGCGGGGGCAGGGGGCCATCGCTGCCGTAGGAGGGCAGGGTCCCCGCGCCGGGGGGGTCGCCCAGCGCACGCAGTGGCAGTGGGGCCGGCGAGGGCGTCAGTGGCCCGTTGAGGGCCTCCAGCAGCGACACCACCTCGTAGCCCGGGGGGATGTTCTCCGAGGACTGGGGAGAGGGGGGAGATGGGGTGAGGGTCCCCCCCAGGCCATTTCGCTGCCCCCCCGGCACCTACAGTCAGAATGATCAGGATGCCCCAGGGAGAAGCCAAAACACAGAGAACGGACAAACTCCCTGCACCAATGAAAGCCCCAAATCCATGATCTTTCCACCCAACCGAAAGCCCATTTTTTTTTTTTTTGCAGTATCAGACTTGCATTTTTTTACATATCAACTTGCATTAAAAGATAAACCCTGGCCCTGGGAAGCACATGCGTCCCCACACCTCCCTGGCCTGGCCCCAGCGGGGTGGAGGGGGCCGGGGTCCCGCAGCCCCCCGGGGGGGGAGGGGGGACACTGACCGAGTGCTCCTCGGAGTCGGAGGTCTGCGAGGCGATGATGGGGTTGAAGCTGGTGGGCGAGAGGGGACCCAGCTTTTTCCTCATGGCTCGGATTTGAAGCAAGGCTCGGAAAGCTGCGGCAGCGGGGATAAAGGATGGGGTGAAAACCAGGTGCGGAAAGGAGACCGACCCCCCGCAAAATGCCACGCAATTTCCCAAGGAGGGGCATCCCTGCATGGCATCACTGCGTGCGGGGCTGGAGGGACTCCAAAACCCAAGGATGGGAGATGCCAGTCTCCTCCCAGGGATGCCAGCCCTCCCCTCTCAGATGCCAGCCCCCCCTGGATATGCCATCCACTCCCTCCAGAGATGCCAACCACCCCCCACTCCCCCACCGGAGATGCCAGCTCCCTCTGGAGATGCCAACCACCACCTCACCCTCCCAGAGATGCCAGCCCCCTCTGGAGATGCCAGCTACCCCCCCCAGAGATGCCAAACACCCCCCACCAGAGACACCAGCCCCCTCTGGAGAGGCCAACCGCCAGCCCTGCAAGAGATGTTAGCCCTGTCTGGAGATGCCACCTACCCCCTCCCGAGATGTCAGCCCCCACTGGAAATGCCAACCACCCCTCCCGCAAGAGACGCCAGCCCCCCCGGCCCTTACGCAGCCTGCAGATGGGGCAGTTGTTGGCCTGGTAGCGCAGGGTGTCGGCGCAGGTGTTGCAGAGGCAGAGGTGGCGGCAGGGCAGGATGAGGGTGTCGCGGACATCCGAGAGGCAGACGACGCACTCGGCGCTGTTATCGCTCACCTCGTCCTCGGCCACCTGCCCCACGGGAGAGATGGGAGACGCTCGGCTTCGGGGTCCCCAGCCCACGTGGTAGGAGGGTGGGTGCCCTAAAATAAAGGCTGGGTGCCCCAAGAACTCGCTGTGGGGTCCTGCCTGTGTCCCTGGGCTGCCTGCTCTTGAAATACAACCCTGGGACCTTATCTTTCCCCTCCTGGAGGCTGGGAGATGGAGATGGAGCCACCAGGCATCCCATGGAGGGATGCATCCTTCACCCCAACTTCTACATATATTTATATATAGCAGGGGAGGAGGCACGTCCCATACTTCGAGCCCCACAGTGCCCTCCTAAGCCAGCAGGATCCAGCCATCATGCTCACAAAGGACCACGAAGGATGGGGGAAAAGGCTCAATCCTTCCGCTTCCTGCCTCTGGCAGCTTCGATGCCAACACAAGACACCCGTACCGCCCCAGGCAGCTCCATGTTGTGCTGCAAACTCTTGCCCCGTGTGTGTTTTAGTTGCTGGACCTGTGCTAGGGGAAGGGGAGGGGGGGACAAGGGACGACCCGCGGGATGCAGGCTGGGGGGATGGAGCCCGCGGGATGCAGGCGCGTACCTTGGAGTCCTGCGTGTTGTACTTGTTCTCGATGCCGTAGATCTCCTGCAGGAGGTAGCTCACACCATCCACCTGCAACCCCGCGGGGAAGGGGTGAGGAGCAAAGACACAGCCGTCCCCCGCCCTTTCCTCAGGCCAGCCCCCCCACCCCAAAATCCACTGTTCCTCCTTGCATCGATGCACTTGGAATTCTCGGTGATCCCCAAGATCCGTGGGAGGCAGGAGCAGGGCAGGGGCAGGCTGCTGCCCGCACCGGGGTGTGCTGCTCCCCAAAAGGCCCCTCGGCGCCTTCCCCCCGGGGGCTGTGCAGGGCGGTAGCTGTCACCACCCACGGGGACACCCGGACACTCACCACTTGCTTCTGCTTGAGGGGCTTCACACAGAAGGTGCCGTCGCTGTGCTGGAGGGAGGAGAGCACACGGGTGGGCACCGGGGCTGAGCACCCACCCACCCCGTAGCTGCCACCGCTCCCTCCTCGCTCCCAACCAGCCCGTTTTACAGCAATTCCGCTTTTTCCCGACACCCCGGTAGCAGGCAGGTGCGGGATGTCACACACATGGCAAGGCTGGAGACGTTGGAGCGAGGAAGACAAGAGTTGAGACCAAAGGCCTCAAACGCGGGTTCTTAAAGTCAAGGATTTGGGGGATATTCCCAGAATTTCTAGAGCAGCTCCAAAACAGCCCCAGCCCAGCAGGACCATTCCGACCCCCATGGGGTTTCTCCAGGCTCTTGCACCCAGTGGGTGACGGGGTAGGAGCGGTGAGGACAGCCCCAGCTTGGCACTTACCTTCTCAAAGGTGGCCAGCAGCACGTGGCAGTGCCCATTGTGCTCTGCAAGACACAAAGGGACACGCAGGGCTCAGGGACGCGCAGGGCCATGGTGGCAGCAAGGAGAAGCGGGAGGCTCTGCCCCGTTGGTGCAAGGGCTGGGCACCGCGGTGCCAGCAACTGGGGAAAGCCCAACCCAGCCAGGAACCCCCTCCTCACCCTCTCCTTCATCCACCACTGCGTGCACCACCATGGGGTACACCTCCCGGTCCAGGTCGAAGCCCAGCTGGAGAGAGACAGGAGGAGAGGCTTGGTGAGATGGAGCAGTGACGGAGGTTTCACCCCACGTCCATAACCGTCCCCCGACCCCGCGGTTGATGCCACCGGGACCCACCTCCTCCTCGCTCCACTCGGAGGGGTCGACGGTGTGGGAGGGCACGCAGAACTGCTGGCACACCCCCCGCTTGTAGTGCACCGTCTCCGACTGCAGGCTGTTGTCCCTGGGGATGTAGCTGTCCCGTGGAGAGAGGACAGGGTCAGGGGCACCGTGGGTGTCCCCACGCTCCTCCTGGTTCCCCCGGCTCACAGGGATGCCAGGAAGATAGGAGAGAGGGGGGTCACTCCTCCCCTCCCCTCCCCTCCTGGATGCCTCTTGGGGACAAGGCAGGAAGTCCTAAAAAGGGCTAAAATAATCCATGGGGCTAAAACACCCCCAGGGCAGCCAAGGAGGGGACAGGGACAACCCCAACCTGGTGGGGACCAGGAGGGGCAATGATTTCTCCTGGGCTCAGCTCTGACCCGGAGGTAAAAAGAGGGAGTGGGATGGGACAGGGAAGGAGGAGGGCAGGGACCTGGCGGTGGCAGCCGGGAGAGGTGAGGAACCCCCCGCTCCAGCCTCAACACCACCAGCAGCTGCCTCCTGCCCCGAGGAGGGGAGATGCTCCGGGGAGGAGAAATTCTGTCTCCGTCAGCAGAGCCCTGTGCTCAGGGGGACACGGGCCAGGCTGGGGGTCCTCACCTCGCCACGCCATTGTGAAACTCCTCCGTCGCCTGGTAGTAGATGGTTATGGCCACGCGGGCGTCCGTGTCGAAGGTGAACTCCACGTTGTAGTGCACCTTGGCTTTGCTGACCTCTTCCCCCGGCGTCTTCACCTCCTCCGAGCACCTGGGGAGCACAGAGGGGTCGGGAGACGGGCACCCCTCGGGGAGGGCTCCGGGTGCCCCAGGATTGTCCCCCCCACGGCAAAGATGGCTCATCCAGCGCGAGGTTCCCCTCGGCACCGATGGCCCCAAAAAGGGCTGCCCACTCCATCAGGGGAAACTGAGGCACGCCAGGAGGGCCCGCCGTGCCCAAGGTCAGGCCAGCAGACTGGGAAGCACCGCAGGCAGATTTCAGCCATAATCCTGAATCTCCCAGCCCAGCTGCAATCCCCAGCCTCCCTCCAACAAAGCCTTTGGAAGGTGGGGGAGGAAGAAAAAGCAAAGCACTTCAAAGGCAGCACTAAGCTCCTTTAATCCGGCGCTGGAGCCAGCGCAGCCAGTGCCCGCATGCGGGAAGCTCACCCGTGCCAGCAGGGGAAGGGGCACATTTGAAAAGCAATGGCTCGTCCCCTCTAGCCGCCCATGCCGAGATGAGAGCATCCCCTGGGAGCATCCAGCCAGACCCCCCCCCTCCCTGTGGCTCATGGCTGTGGGGTGCCCAGCCCCATCTTCCCCCACCCGGGACTCACTTGACGAGGCGCAGCGTGTCCTTGCGGATGTTGATTAAGCTCCTGAGGGTCTTCACGGGTTCCTGAGGAGGTGGAGCAGCGTAAGGGAACTAGGACGAGAGAGACACGGGTGAAGGCAGGTGCACATGGAGGGGTTACAGTGGCTGCGGACCTTATCCCTGGACCCCTGTTGACCCATCCCCAACCCAGCACCCTGGATGCAGGGAGCCAGGGTGGCCTGCGCATCCTGATGGGTGCTGAGCATCCGCAGCTCCCGCTGGCATTTGGGTACCAGGCAGCATGATGACAGGGACATCTGTCCGCAAAGAGCAAGCCCAAAACCCCTTGCAGGGGACAGTTTCACCAGGAGGGGCACGCAGAGAGGGGCTGCTCCTTGTCCCTTTGGCTGGAGGGCGATGGGGACACGGGGCACAGGGCAGGCGGGCAGCCGCTGATGTGTTTTTAGGCTGCTGATGCAGCCTGGAGCTGCCGGATGAGGCTGGGCGGGGGGAGGCTGAAGCTCCCTCCCTGCCCACCAGCCAAGGACAGACACAAGTGTCCCTGTTTTCTCCCTGGGATGGAGGGGATTTGGGTGGTGGTGTCTCTGCCAGCGCCATGCCCGGAGCAGGGAACCAACGGAGCCGCGCTACGAGGGAGAGGAGTCATGCCATCCTTCAAGGTGACCTTGATCTTCCTGGTCTTTCCTGTCCACCTGCACAGGGGCTACAGGGCTTTTTGGGGAGAGGGGACACGGTGGCAGCCGGGGGACACCCTCTTCTTGGCATTGCAGCCACCCCGGGGAGACTGAGGGCACCGGGGAAGGGATGCAGGACCCATCTCCCCCCTCTCCATCGCTCAGGTAGGTTGATCCCCAAGGAAGGATCAGCCCCTGTGGGGGGATGACACAAGCACACGTTGGAGAGACAGTGGCTTACGCCAGGATTAACGCCTGGTCATTGGCGAGCTGTCACCATGTGCCAGGGGACAGACAGAGCCAGGAGGGCGTCAGGTGCTACCGGGGATGGCAGATGCTCACAAGAGCCAAAGGGCTCAATTTCTGCCTCGGGAGAGGGAATCAGTAACCAAGCCAGGCTGCCCGGGTCCCTTTGTCACCCCACAGTGTCCCCAGCCTAGAGGGGGGGCTCAGGGACAGCGAGGCGCCTGCAGCACCCCAATACTGAGGGAACGAGACTGAATTAGAGATGGCACTTGGGGACACCCTGCAGGGAGCCAGGTGCCCATTTCCCATGTCCCTGGCGCCCTCGCGTGGGAAAGCCATCGTCACCTTCCCTGTCCCCAAAGCCCTGCAGAGCAGGATGGATGGGGCTGGGGGACCCGCGCGGGGTCAGGGGGACGGGATGGGGCAGGCAGCTCGCAGGACCAGGCAGGGGCCTGCCCCATCCCTCCTCCACCAGTTGGGCATCACCCACCGCGTCCCACCACCCCGCAGCTGGGCTGGACCCAGTGCAGAGGATGGCACAGGGCGCTCAGAAGACAAATCCATGGCACATTGGAATTGCCACCCCCTCCCTCCCCTCCGGGAGGGGAAAAGGGCAGCTGAGTCATTAATCTGGTATTAATGAGCTTTTTAACGGGTCACAAGGCTTAAACGGGCACCTGCAGAATCATCCCTCGCAGCTGGAAGGGAGCAAGTGAGGAAAAGGCCTCCAAGCTGGAGCCCAGCCATGTCGTGACGTGCCATGCCTTGTCGTGACACATCACGTCATCCTCTGCTATTCAAATTAATGAAGCAATCTGGTCTTGCTCATTTGCACCTTTGCCCGGCCGAGCCGTACCCAGACCATCCTGCAGCAAGTGCCAGGGCTCGTGGCGGCAGGCAGAGCACCCGTGGGTGCAATCCCCCTCCTGCCGCAGCACTCAGGGGTGGGCCATGGAGGGGGAAGTGGGTACCGGGGTCCCCCGGGGGGGCCGTCGGGCTGGGCAGGATGGGAAAGCACCACAGGCAAATTTCTTGCTGCAGAAACCACTTTGCCATCACCGTTGGGCGCTTTCACACCCACGTGTGGGCTCTTTCTTTAGGGGGTTGGGGGCTTTGTTGGTTTTGGTTTTGGTTTTGGGGTTTTTTTTTTTTTTTGAATGAATGAAATTTCGCAAGCCGGATTCGCACATCAGAAAGGGGCCGTTTAAAGCACTTTTTGCACATCCTCAATTTAAATCAAACTGAAAAACAACAGGAAAAAAAAAAAACCCACCTCACTGCAACCGTTACCCCTTTCAAAACACCATCCATGTATCTGTAGTGACATTTGGACCAGACTGGCTTCTGCTAAAGTGAAAAAAGCCACCCTCAAAAAAGTCTTTCTTGGGGTTTTTCTATGAGCAGAGCCAGGCTGGTTTGCATGGGCATGGAAACCCAGCGGCACGTTCCGACAGTCCCCGACTTCCCCGGAACGTCCCGTGCTCTCCAGGTGCCACAAACAGCTTCTCCGCTCCTCGGCCCCTGCAGAGGTGTCCCAGCACAGTGGCAGCTACTTAAACCTGCAACACCCTTCCCAGCCCCTTGGGAACCAGTCCTGAGCTGGAAAATCCAGATTATCCCGTATCCGTGGAGGGGAGAGTCTGCGCAGCCTCCGGGTGCCCTGCACATCCCCGCGGCAGCAGCGCTGTTAATAGCTCGGATGAAGCGCTCAGCTCAGAGAGGACTTGGGACACAATTTTCCCAAGACTCCTGGCCCTCGACACCCCAGGAACCCAAAATAAATCCTCCACCAAAAAGCACTGGCCATCTCCGACATTTCCAGCCCAGCCAGGGCTCTCGCAGCCGGCCAGGATGCCAAAGCATCGCAGCCAAGAGGCATCAGGACAGGTCTTGGAGGTGGCATCAGAGATGCCTAAATGATGCTTGGACCAGAAACAACAAGGGTCCTCCCCAACCCGAGCCCCCAGACTGACCTGACCCAAAAGCCCAGCCCCAAAACATCCCCCCGCTCCCCAGGGAGACGGGACCTCGGTCACAGCTCTGCAGCCCAGGGCCGTCGGTAATTAAGCCGGAGCGATGCAATTTCGTTTGTAACGCTATATTAATTCTTTCTGCTGTTTCCAAGCTGTTCCTTTACCTTCCCCGCTGCTTCTGCTGTCGGGGCGTCTGACTCGGGAACTGCTCGCTGGGCAGTTTAGAGGCTTTTAGTGTAATCAAGAGGATTTCTCAGCGCTCGCTGCTGGAGAGAGAGAACCCGAGTGCTGACTTTTCATTTTCCGGGGAAGCCCAGAGGATGGAGGGAAAGGCGCTGGCTTTGCCCACCCAACGCTCAGGGGTTTATGGGGGTGGTCCTGCCCTTGGCTCTGCCGGGATCCCCGCTCTGGCACAGCCCCGGGGCCGGGCGCTTCCCTGCCGAAGGATCACGCAACGCTGCCAAAACCCGTTCCAAGGAGAAAAGACAAAGCGGGATGGCAGCAGCCTCGCCAGCCCCAGCGGGCAGCGTTGGGGAGCTGGGCCATTAGCACCAGCCAAATTTATCTCGACTCGACAGAAAAGCTTTGGTGCCTTTTAATTCCTCACCTTGAATTCGTTCTAACACGCGACCCCTCACTGCTCGGGCTGATGCTGCTGAGCCCCCCCTGCCGAGAGGCACCCGGAGGAGGGGGGGACATGGCCCCCACCACCGAACCCCCCCCCGGGGCAGCCCTGCTCTCATTTCCTCTCTTTCCAAAAGCACCGAGCAGAAAAAACATCTCCAGGACTGCGGGGTCCGGGGACCTCCCCTGCAGCCGGGTTTCCCCATGCTGGAGCCGGCAGCACCCAGCACCGCGACACCCACGGGTGCTGCCCGCCGCCCCCCCACCACCCCCTTTTTAAATTTTTATTCCCTTTTTTGCTAGAGCTTGGGGAATACTTTCACCAGCTCCTGTCCAAGCTGCTCTGCTCCACACCAGCCCTGTTCCAGCACGTCCCCAGCCCTGCGCCATCTCAGCTGGGAGACGGTCCCGGCTGAGCTGGGAAGGGCAAGAAGAAAAGCCGCTCTTGGAAAGGGAGCGGGAAAGGAGGAGTTGGGCTAAATCAGCCCATCACCATCTTCTTCACCAGCTGATGTTATTAAGCCGGCGGGTTTGCGCATACAAGCGGCCCTTGCGGGTTGGAAAATACGTGCGGGTGCGATGACCCATAACTCGGGTACTGCAGAGAGCAGCACCCAAAGGCAGAGGTCACGCAATCACCTGGTCCGTTCCTAATTGCTTGCAAATCTATTCACCCCTGGCAGCTCAAGTTCAGCAGTGAGTTTAGAGATATAGTAATAACATCGTGTTACTGTGGGCCGCGTGGACGGAGGCAGCCAGGAGACCCGCGTTAGTCCCCCAGGGAGCCAACCCTTATATTAGACATCAGAGAATCCACGAAGGTCTGCTTGGCTGGCTCTGCCCTTGCAGGGGGGTGACAGCCAGCAGCTTTACACCATGCACCCCCGTGACACACAGAGCCACCCCCATTTTGGGAAGGCGCACACCTACCCCCTCTGCCCCCCCCAGCCCTGCTCCCCCCGGTGCCCACCACCACGGGCCGGTTGCCCAGGAAGTTGAGGTCGCTGTTCTCGCCGAAGAGGTAACCCTCGGGGTGCGTGGAGTCGAACTTCTCGCCGCCCATGATGAAGTGGTTGGCAAAGTAGCTCCCTGGAAAGAAAAACACAAGAGACCGCCTGAGTTTGGGGCGGGGGGGCTTCAACCGATGGAGCGGCTCAGAGGTGGCGTTGTCCCCAAGGTCACCTCGCTGGGAGCATTTCGGGTTGAGCTCACGTGCTGCCAGCCAACCAACGGGGACAGGTGAAGGGGGAGCCGGCCAAGAAGAGACCCTTCCTGGCTACCGGCTACCTTCTGCCTGCCTGTTTTGCCCCCCCGTCCCTGCCTGCACCCCCTTGCTGCCAGCAACCCTGTCCCGCGATGGCCAAAGCCTGGGCAGAGGGAGCCGGGATGGGGAGAAGCCGGTGCAGGGGTCCAGCCCCATGGCAGCTCTATCCAGCGGGATTTAACCAGAGGAGATTCACCCCCCAGGGTTTCGGCTGCCCCCTTCGCCGTGCCTGCTCCCCTTTCCCTGCCCCGGGAAATCCCTGGGAGCCCTGGCCCAGCCTGGGCCACCCAAGGTCACCCCGACCTTCAGCCATCCCCACGCTGGCCGGGGCGGCCGAATCCCGATCAGCCGGCAGGAAGGGAGATGGCTCCCGGGGCGGCCGAGCGGGAGAGCAGCGCTAATCCTTTGCATAAACACCGGCTAATTTCCCAAGGAGGCAGGAGAGGCAGCGGGCATAGCCTGTTCTGCCGGAGCATCAACAGCCCTGGGGGAGCCGGGCTGGCTCCTGCACCCCCCCCGACGCTGCCGGGAAGGGGCAGCACAGGCCAGGCACACAGCCCTCCAAACGGGCAGGGTTCCTCCTGCCCAAAGCCCGGCGTCGCAGACCTCGTGTGCCATTCAAGGCAGCGTGTCCCCAAGCAGACACTCGCCCAAGCTTGCTGTGGTCGCCGCCAGGAAGGTGGGCAAAGCACAACTGAACTGAGTTCTGTCAGTTCTCAGCCTGCAGCCTTCCCTAGGAATGGCTCGGCTTCAAGAGGGAGGATTTTGTGGGGCTGGAGACCCTCCAGCAGGTCAGCAACCCCTCCAGAAAGTGCTCCACATTGCCCAAATGAACATCGGGCAATGAGCACGTCCCTTCTTCCCTCGCAGGATAAAGCACGGAGCCAAAACACCGGGGTGTCCTGTCCCCCCGGCTGGGAGCAGCCCCCAGGTCAGACACTTCTCAACTAGAAGAGAGTTTCCTCCCAGCCTGGCCAGGAGCCCGCTCATGCCTGCTCCTTGTCCGTGAGATCCGGGGGCAAGAAAGTAGGGATTTCTCCTGAGGTGGGAAAGGAAGGGAAAGGGGGAGGTGAACCGGGATGGTGAGGGGTGAGCAGAAGCACCTGGAGTCAGGAGAGGTGATGGATGGAGGATGGACACGGCACCCTGCATCCCTTCGGCCACGGGGATGGGGTCCGGCTTGCAAAACCCCCAAACCCCACAGCACAGAGCCATCCGCAGCTCCCCCCCGGGGACACCCCAAAACTAAACCTTTGGGGTGCCCAGACCAAAGCAGCTCAAGCCTGGGCTGCAGCTCTTCTTGTGGGGACTGAAGCCAGAGCTCGCAGTTGGCTTCCAGCAGACGCAGCGACTGCCCAGGGCTGGATCAGGCCTTAATATTGCATTTAAAATCTAAAACCAAGCCCAGAGCCCGCAGGGGAGGAGGAGCGGGGAGGTAACGCCGGGGCAGGAGGGATGAGGGGGGCCGTACAGCTTCACCCGAGGGCCCCGCAGCGCAGGGATGCCCGGATGCTGCGCGCCTGTTAGGAAACGTCGACCATCAATTATTGATGCCTGCTGCTTTCTGGTCCCATTTTCCACGTACATAATTTATAGGCAGCTCCCCGGTGAAGGACGCGGCCACGTGAAAAAGAAAAAAAAAAAAACCCAAGAGCAAAGTGCCTTCGGAGCTGCCTGCAGCAGCACGGCCGGGGAGAACGGGGCCAGCCGGAGCTTTTCCTGGCACCGACTTGGGGCGAGAGCAGGAAATGGGGGAAAAAAAAAAAGGATATTTAAACCTGCAGAAAAGCTTCCCCAGCATTGGAGGAAAGCCGGAAAATGGAGCCCAGGCTGTCTGCAATGGCCCCAGCCGTGGTTTGGTGGCACCTGGCCGGGCTGCGCTGGCCCTGTGCTCATTCCCAGGGAATGTCCTCCATAAACTTTTCCATTAAAGCCTCCAGTTGTGCTGGGCTCTGCCCCGGGAAGCACCGGCATGAGAAAGCCCAGGGCATCAGCAGGAGCGTGCCAGTCCCGCCGAGTGCCGGTGGCAGCTGGGCACGGCTGGGCGGCAGAGGAAGGAAGCACCTTTCCAGCCACAACCACCTTATTATCAGCTAATTATAAATCCTTAACCAACACCTGTCCCCAGGGAAGGAAAGCCAGTCAAGGACGGTCACATCCCCACGGGAAAGCCGGGCTTTAATGAGATCTTAAACTTCAGAGGCCCAGCGAGCGTGCGGGAAGGGCTGAACAGAGCGGCTGCTGGAAAGGAGGAATAAACCAAAATTGCCTGAGGTTCCCGGTGAACAAAGCGTGTCCTGCGTTCCCACCGGCACCGTCACACGGGATACACCTGGCACCAGCCGGTGACGATGATGCTGTCAGCCCCTTTTCTCCGTGAGTGCCAGAGATGCCACTTTGCCCAGATGCCCTGAGACCGGCGAGGACCCTGGGCGTGCAGACCCCAGGGCGTGCTGCGGCCGTGCCCGTGGCACTGGCACACGGTGGCACGCATCATGCATTGTCCCCAGAGCCATCGCTGCTCTGCTGGGGTCTGGCTCGGCTCCGGCAACGCAGCCTCTGGCTCTCGAACGGCAGAACCCTGATGTTTCGGCAGCGTCACAGCCCCGCTCTGCAAAACCCCTAAAATAGAAAAGCTCATTTTTGGCCCATCTGCGCCTGGATGAGGGGAGCGCCAGGTTTTGCCCAACCTGCGGTTGTCCCGGTGCTGGCACAGGGTGCGGGGGACACCCCGTGGCAGCGGGTGCTGCGATAGCCATGGCACTGCCTGGGTGACACCAGAACTGGTTAAAAGGCACCGGTGCTTCCGCCCCAGGGTGTCCCATCACGCCCAGGGAGCTGGAACACTGTGGCTTATTTAATTCAGGGCTCTAAAGCGAGCAGACAGAGCCAGCGGCGGCGAAGCCAAACCCCGGCTGTGGTGCCAGCCACGACCAGCCACAGCCCCAGGAGCCGCCTGGGCTGCTCCCTGTGCCATGGCAGTGCCGCCACCCTGGGGTCGTGCCCCCGGGACTGGAGGTGTCACTGTCCCCTTCGTGCCTCTTCCCTGCTCATGGTGCCCCCTCCCGTGTGCCTCAGGGGAGCTCAGTGCCAGCCTCAGCCAGGGACAGGGGCTGGCAGCTGGGGACCTGCCCCAGCCCGGGGACCCTGCAGCTGTCCCGCCAGCCAGGCGGCGAGCTCCATAAAACAGCCCCCGCTCGCCCTCCCTCCCATCGCCTTTGCCAGCACGAGATTAGAGCCATGGAAGTAAAGCCCAACCTTTACTTCAAACCGCAGGTTTAACCAACCCCTTTTACACCCTGCCTCGGGGGGACATGACCCCCGGGATGGGAAGGGGAGATGCTTGGTTGGGAGGAGACGCGGGTGCTCTGTTCCCACGGGCTGCACCGACCATCCCGAGCGAGCCTGCAGCCAAACAGCCAAAGCCACGTCCGCAGAGAGAGGGAAATGTCCTGGGGTCCCCTGAGACCGCCCCCCTAGGGCCACAGTTCCAAAGCCAGAGGCTGTTTCCAGGCGGCATTGGAGGTGAGAGAAGCGCTGCCACCACGGAGGAATCAGCTCCGCTGCCCGGCACGTCCTCCCCTACCTCCCGCTCGGCTGCCGCCAGCGCTGAAGGCAAATCCCCTCTCAGATTAAAAGCAAACCAGCCATAATCTCCCACGGTCGCCAGCCTGCCCTCGTCCCAGTGCAGATGGCCACGTCACCTGGCCACCTCCTGCCCCTCTCCCCGAGGACCCCGGGCAGCACCAGAACTGTCCCCCCCCCAGCTCTGCCCAGGCCCCATCGGTGGGACCAGCCTGGCTGAGCACACCTCAAAGCCCCAGTTTCCTCCTTAAAGCTGGCGTTAAGTATCAGCCTGGTGCCCTCTGTCAGCTGAGAGGAGTTTGGAAGTGCTCAGCTGGGTGCACTTGCTCCCCCAGAGCAGGGCACAGGGCTGGCAACCTCCTTTGTGCCCAGATATTTCAAGGGCCCCTAAAAAAGAAGCAATCCCAAGATAAAAACCCTTAATGCAGAGACCAAACCCACCGATGGCGGGGCGGGGGGGGGGGTGGTCCAGCTTCAGCTGGCATCAAGGCGACAGAGGCCTTGAAAAGGGGGAGGCGGGGGGAGCCCTGCAGGAGGACGGGCTGACAAGGATCGGCCATCTCCACCCCCGCAGCGCCCTGGTTAACCCCCACCACCGCAGATGTGCCAGCCAGCTGTGCAACCGACTCTAGATTAAAATTAAAAAAAAAAAAAAGAAAAAGAAAAAGAAAAAAGCCAAGCACAGCTTTTCAGTCCAAAAAGTGGGGTTTGTGTTGGCTGTAATTCTTCCCAAGGAGGTCTTTATTTGTAATTAGCAAGTAATTTGTCACTGCATTAACGATCCAAGCATTTACCTTATCCTATTAACTACCAAAATAGTTACCTATTAATAATATTCAGTGCTGCAAGGATCCTGTGGCAGTCCCCATGCACACATGGCACTCCCGGACATCATCTGCTGATATCACTATTTTCACGGCTCTGAAGCGCTGCCCACCCAAGGACCAGACCCCATCACCTCTCCGCACTGTGACTCCCACATTTTCCCCCCTGGATCCCCGCTCAGCCTGGCCCTTTGCAGGGAAAACCGAGGCGCGGATAGGAGGGACGGATTTTCCAAGGTCACGCACAAGGTTTGAGACAGGGCCGGATCGAGGAGCGGGAGAGACATCACCGCCGAGCCTTGGGGCAGGGAGAGGAGCTGGGGAAGGCGAAGTCTCCCCAAGGCAGAGGCTGGGGTGCTGCTATGGGGCAGGGCCCTGGGAAGGAGGGATCCCCTCCAATCCCTCCCACCCCAGCCTCCCTCATCCTCCCGGGAATTTAAACCCAAGCTTTTCCCGAGCAGCCAGCACCGGTGAGACGGGCTATAAAAAGAGCTCCAGCCTTCCCAACCCGGCACTGCAAACCACGGGTACAAATAAAAATAATAATATCATTAAAGTCGCATCAACTCAGCCAAGTTTAGGGGCCGGGTTTGGCTGGCAAAGGGGCCCCCGCAGCGGGGGCGCTCCCGGGGGTGACCCCATCCCTGCCGCGCCGCACGGAGCCAGGGCGCCCAGCAACAGACCTGTATTTTTTAGGGTGTCCCCCCCCCATCCAGGGTTCGCTTTGGCGTGCGCGGGGGCATCGCCGACCGCAGCAAGGTCGTTCCCGGTCCCCTCCCCGCTCGCTCCCCCTCCCCCGCCAAGCACCGGGACGCGGGGGACCCCCCCCCCGGGGGGGGGCTCACCGGATTTCGGGGGGTATCTGTAGACGGAATTAGCGGGGATATCCACTTCTTCCACCCCTGCGTTTTGCCGGCTGGTCAGAGCCCCCATGGCCGGGCCGGGGCTCAGCGGGCGGGATGCGGGGGGGTGCCCTCCCGCCCGGGACCGGCACCGGCACCGGGGCTGGCGGCGGCGGCCCCCACCCGCAGCATCCTCCGCTCTGCGCCGCGCCCGGCACCGCCTCCGCGCTAGCGCCGGGGCTGCGCCAATGCGGGGCCGGGCCGGGCCGGGCCTCCCCCGCCCCGCACCGCCCCGCACCGCCCCGCCGCGGCACAGCACGGCACGGGGATGCCGCGGGGATCGGGGGACAAGGGGACAAGGCTCTGCCCGCTTCCCCCGCGTCACCCTGCCCCGGTGTCCCCCACCCGCACAGCAGGACCCCCCCTTTCAGGTGGCGCTTACCTGCCCCACTCCCCCGCCGGTGGCACACGCACGCCCCCAGTGCCACCCAGTTGCCTCCAGTACCGTTCACTGGTCCCCCTTGCCGTGACCTGCCCTCCCTACCATCTGCCCCCCCCCAAGTCACATATCTCAGTGACCCCTGCCCACCCCAGTACCACCCACCCCACTGTCCCCACCTGTATCACCCTCCTCCCACCCTCACCCCCAGCCCCACCAGCTGGGTGACACCCAGCAGCAACCTCACCCCGGGGACCCCCAGCCCAGGGACACAGGGACCCCCCCGGGCTGGCTCAGAGCACGGCCCCTCTGTCCCCGTAATCCCCCCCAGCCGCTGGCGTGTCCCCTGGGAGAAGGCCAAGCCCCCCTGCCTTTTCCCAACAGGTCACCTGGTGCAGGGAGAAGGGGACGGAGCAGCCACCAGCACATGGGCTGAGCCCCTCCTGCACAGCACTGCAGGGGGGAGGCAGGTTAAAAGCCCCCCCGCCTCAGTGCGCACTTCCATCTTCTCCATCCTGCCTTTCCAGCTCTGCTCCACACCAGGAGCAGCTGCGTTTGCCGGGCGCAGCCTCTGGAGGCAGGGAGCTGCCTGTCTGCTCCGGTGCACCCCAACGCACCCCCAGGTTCCCCCAGTTCCCCAGCGTTAAGCTACTGGGAAGCACTCGGCACCTTCACATTTTCCCCTTGGAGATGAAGGTGAAGGATGGACCCTTTGACCGCTCGCTCAAAAGCCCGGGTGATTAATTAGGCCTGCAGTGCAAGTTAGTGGAGCATCACATGATTTTCATTTGAGTTGATAACCCGAGTGCTATAAATATCAAATGGGAGATGTGCAGAGAGGAGGACCAGCCGCCCCGATGTCCTAGGCCACTCAGCGGTGACGAACAAAGGCTGTCCCCGGGGCTCCCGGCTTCGTGCCCTCCCTGCAGAGGGACACAGGCGTCTCCCTGCCCGTTTGCATTCTAACCTGCACAGCCCCAAGGGTGGCTAAGAACAGCCAGAAAGAGCAGCCACCACCATGGCAAGCCCAGGGACAGCTTTGCGCCCCATTTGTCAGCCTGCTGCCGTCACACCGGGACCCGCAGCCCCCGCAGTGACACCGCGTCTGAACCGCTGGATGTCACACCCGGGCTGGGTGCCAACGGGAGCATTGGATGAAGAAGAGCCGAGGGCGACATCAAGCACCGGCAGCCGGCTCCGTCGGTGCTGGAGCTCATCCCCGAGCCCCGAGACCCCAGGAGCTGATCCCCGCTCGCCCCAACACACATTTTGGGGACCCCGTTCTGCGCATCTGTCATTAAAACACCAAGCCCAGCATTGCCGAGCTGCCGGTGCGGCCCCGCTCCCCTGCCTCACTCCAGCCAGCGACGGCAGCGAGAAACGCGAGCCTGGCAGAGGGAGCCAGCACATTTCATTACCGGCACACAACAGACTGCAGGGTTTTAGTGCAGATAATAATTCAAAGTTATCCCCGTGCAGATCCATAACCCAGCAGTCATTACACGCAGAGCTGCTGCGTGCATGCACGGCTTGTGGGCTTTTTTGCTTTTTTTTTTTTTGCTTTTTTTTTTTCCCCAGCCATTGCTGCAGCGGAGGATTTTGTAGGACAGTGCCGCAGTGGAGCGCGGGAGCCCAGGCAGGAGCTGGGTGATGATACGGCTTCGAGGGCACGTTCCCTCCCAGGCCTGCCCAGCCGCGTCCACGCCAGACCCCAGCACAGGACAAACCCCAGAGGGGCTGGACCGGCAGGGCCGCAGGGAGGAGGAATCCAATGCATGGAGAAAAAGCAACACTTAACCCCAAACCCACAGCTGCTGCTGGGCAAGATGCACGTCTGAGGCACTCGTGCCGCCCGGCCGTGGGATTTGGTGCGTGTGTTTGGCAGGGAAAGGGGACGCTGCTCCTGCCTCTGTGTGCTGAGAGGGAAACTGAGGCACGGGAAGGTGCAGTGGTTTGCTCAAAGGTTAAACAGGAGAGCAAGCGGCTCTTCCACGGCAGCTCTGTATACCCAGTATGCCCAGTCCACTCCCAGTTCCTCCAGCAGTCCCTGGCACCCGCTGCAGAGCCAAGAACCCACCCCTGGGCTGGCTCTTGCCCCAGCACTCCCACATCCTTTTTCCCTTATCTTTCCCCAAATGGTGCCCCAGTTCTCCCCACCCAGCCCTACCCAGAAGCTGCCTCAGCCCTGCAGGGCGGCAATGGCTGGGGAGGGGATGGGCCCTTCATTAGTGGGTGCTGAGCCCTAACAAGGGCTGCCGCATCATTAGCGCTCCCCAGGCTGGTTCCTGGAGCGGCTCCTGGCCGGGAAGGTGGAGTGAGGTGCTGGGACCCCACACCTTGCCTGGAGCGCTGACCCCACAGCCCCTGCGGGTCCCAGCGGGGTGGCAAGGCAGCATTCCTGATGGGAGGATGGAGGAGCACCTCAGGCAGGATCAGGCCAGGGAGGGTCGATGGCAAACCCTGCCCCGGCTGCAAATCCTGCCCCAAAAAGGGGCTTTTCCACCAGCTGGTTGGCGCGGTGGGAAAAGCCGAGGTGTTTGCAGCACTCTTGCGGTTCCCCATGGAGTTTCATTTCGAAGGACTGAAGGTCCTGCCTTGCTCTTCCAAACGTCACAAACGCTGTGTTTTATCACGGCCTCAGACGCCCGCTGCCTGCGTGAGCCCCACTGGCGTGTGAGCGAGAGCTCAAAGCAGCGTTTCCCTGGGTTTTACAGGCAGGCACTACCCGAGGCCGGTTGCTCACAGCTTTCCTAACTCAGCTGGAAGCCGCCTGTGCTCGCACCCGGGTGTTTCTGGCAACAAGGAGCTCCCAAGTGTTCCCCAGGGCTGGTGTAAAGGGTCTGTACACGGGAGGCAGATGGGTCTGGGGACCTGGCTTCACCTGGAATCGCTCCCTTCACACCTCCACCTGCCTTAGGGCCGGTTTTGCCCCAGGAGGACGGAGCTGCCAAGATCTCAGCTGGGCAAGCAGGAGCCTCCGTACCCATCGCTGCATCCCGGTGAGGGGGATCCCCCCTGAACACCCCAGCGTGACACCCAGCCCGCGGAAACCACGCACTGGGACCACCTTGCGCTGGGGGCTGAGCCGGCTGGCCAGACCCCCACTGCCACGGGGCCATCGGGACTTTGCCGAAGTCCCACGCAGGCCCTCGCACACCGGCTGCTGGGGGCAACCAGCCACAGACCCCGCTTCCGAAGCCTCCATCCCTCCCCCTCTTTACTCCCTCTCCCTCAGCCGCCTCGTCACCATCACCACATTCAAACCTCTGATGGCTCTCGTCAGCTCGGTCTATTTTCACACCATCCATTTGTGAAGTCCCCGGTTTATTCGGTTGGGTTTTAAACGCCGCTTTTTTCCTTTTTGATTGAACGCTTCCAGGCGTGCGTCATACTTGTCCCCAAACCCGGTGGGGACACACTCATCAGCAGGGGAGCTTGCCCTTGCTGGTTGGGGCTGAAGCTCATTGTCACCAGGATTTTAAATATTATATTACAGAATAAAACAACCCAAAAAGCCAAACCTGGGAGCTCCGGCTGAGCCCCTGGGTCCCTCCTGCCGAGGCTTCCTATGGAGCGGGGAGGGGGGACAGGGGTGAACTCAGGCCGGCTCCCTCCTCTTGCCCCACGGCCTCAAGCTGGGGTCCCTGCCTGGGGGAGAAAGTGAAGGGGGGGGCAGCAGTTAGAGCCCTGCCGGGGCGGGGGGGGTAAGGGGGGAGACCCCCCCCCTGGAGCGGCCCCCCCAGCCCCGGGGCCCGCAGGGTGGCAGAGCCCCGCCCGGGGAGCGGGGGGGAGCCCCCGCCCGCGCCTCTCAATGAACCTCCTCAATGAACGTGACGTCACCAGCACCTCCCGCAAAAAAAACCCCAAAACTCGCCGCGCAGCCAATCAGCGGCCGAGCCGCCTTCCCAGAGGCCCGACGACCAATAAGAGAGCGGCCTGCAGCCAAAACACAGGCGCTGGCCAATGGGAGCGCGGCGGGGCGGGGCGGAGCGGCCGGGCAGCTGGAAGATTCGAACCGAACGCCCGTCGGGGCGGGCGGCGCGGCGGCGGCCAATCAGGGCGCGGGGGCGGGGCTTCCCTCTGTGTGTGTCTCTGTGTGCGTGTGCGTGTGTGCGTGCGTGCGCGCGCGGCCCCCCCCGCCCGTGCCCCCCCCCCCCCCCCGCCCCCCCCACCGCCCCCCGGTGTCGGCGCGGTGCGGGGCGGCGGGCAGCGATCGGCGGGGATCCCCCCCCCCCCCCCCGCCCCGCCAACCCCCCCTCCCCGCCATGTCGGTGAACATGGAGGAGCTGCGGCACCAGGTGATGATCAACCAGTTCGTGCTGGCGGCCGGGTGCGCCGCCGACCAGGCCAAGCAGCTGCTGCAGGCGGCCCACTGGCAGTTCGAGGTACGCAACCACCCCCCCCCCCACACCACCCCCCCGCCAAAAATCGGGACCCCCACCCTTCAAACCGGGAGCCCCCACCACCCCCCGGCCCGCAGAACCACGGGGCGGAAGGTGGTGTGTGGGGGGGGGAAGGCCGGCCCGGCCGCGGCCCACCGACACGCGTGGCCCGGCCGCTGTGTCGTGTCCCCCCCCCCCCTCCCGCCAGCACCCACGCGGGAATGGGTGGGGGGAACCAGCTCTGAGCCCCCTTCCCCCGGTCTATTTATACCGGGCCGTAACCCGAGCTGCGGCCCGGCGCCGGGGGGGTGCCCCCCACATACACACCCCGAGCGGGGGGGCCGTGGGTGGGTCCGCTGGGGGGGCGGCGGCGGCGTGTAAACAAGGCGGGGGGGGGGGTGGGGTGGGCTGTGCCCCCCGCCACGGGGGCGTGGGAGCGATCCCGAGTGGGTCGGGTGAAGGGCAGCACTAGGCCCCCCCTGCCCTGAGCCTGGCGGGGGGGGGGGGGGGGGGCGCCCGTAGGGGGGGTCCCGCGGCGGGTGGAGGGGGGACGAGCAGGGGGCTGTGGGGTGAGTGTGTGTGTGGGGGGGTGTTTTCCTTCCCCCTTTGTCTGGGGTGGGCTGACAGCTTGTCCCCACAGACGGCCCTGAGCGCCTTCTTCCAGGAGACCAACATCCCCAGCAGCCACCATCCCCCCCAGATGGTAAGTGGGACCCGCACACCCCCCCCCCACCCCCCCGCACCCCTACACCACCCCGCAATCCCCTTCCCACCCCCCCACAATCCCCCAACCCCCCCCCTCACACCCCTCCCAGCACCTACCAACCACCCCAAACCCCCCACCTACACCCACCACCCAGCTCAGGACCCCCGCAGATCTACCCCCCAGGGGGTCCGCAGCCTGGTGTGTGTGTGTGTGTCCGTCCCCCCCCTCTCTCCGGGGGCGGCGGGGCTGTCAGCTCCCCTGCCAGCCATATTGCTCTGCGCCCGGAGGAACACGCAGCCGGCGAATGTAAACACGAGCTAAAATGTCTGCCAGGAAATAGTTTGTCTCTGCGAGCATCGCGCTGCAAGTTGGGCTCCCCGGGCCGGGGCCGGGGGGGGGGAGCACAGGGACCCTCACCGCTCCCCCCTTCCCCCAGACTCCACTTGACCTTGGCCGAGGGCACGTCCCCTTGGCCGAGGGGAGGAAGTTATTCCCCTCCGGGGTGGTTTTTGGTGTGTTTTTTGGGGTTTTTTTTTTCCTCTCTCTCTCTTTTTTTTTTTTTTTTTTTTTTTTCCTGGTGAGGAACTAAACGGTGCCGCGCGCCGGGGAAGGAGTGGATCTGGGCTAAGCCGTTTTCCTTATTTTATTTTTTTTTTTTCCCTCTTTTTCTCCTGCCGTCAGGAAATCTCCAGCCGGCCTGGCATTGCCGGCAGCAAGCGCTTTCTCTCTCGCAGAAAGTCATTTTGCCGGCCGGCTCCCACTTAAACCCCTTTTCTGTCAATTCCTCCTCCTCCCCCTGCTCGTTTCCTGCCCGCCCCGCGGAGGGTGGTCTGGGGGAAAACCCTCTTTCCCCGGGGCTGGGGAGAAGGGTCGGAAGAGCCAGCGGGAGCTGCCGGCCGCGTTCAGGCCTTGCCGTGTTTTCACCCCAAAAGCCTCGTCGGGGCGATGCCCGCTGGGTGGCTGCGATGGGGGGCAGGCAGGACGCACGTCCCACCGATGGCACGGTGGCCATCCCATCGCCCAGCCCAGCACGGAGGGTCGGGGGCTGGATGGCTCCTCTCCCCCCTCCCCGCGGTGTATTCCCAACACCGTGTGCTCCACGTGGTGACAAAATACCTTTTACCCTCTCACCAAATATTCCCACCTCGCATTTTTGGCATTTTTTGGTTGCTATTTCCCCCCTCGCCCCCCCCTCCCCCCCACCCCAGCATCCTGATTTCTGCAGCTTAAAATGCCCCGCGCGGCTCGGGGCGAGGGGTTTTTACGGTGGCGGTTTCTATTTCTTTTTCAAGCAGCGGAGAACAAAGCTGCGAGCGCAGCGTGGGGCGGTTTGTCGCCTTCGCCCCCGCCGAGGGGAGGGTTCCCCGTGCCCGGTGAAACCCCCCCCAGGGGGTCCGGGCCACGGGGAAGGGACTCACCAGAGCTGTTTGGTGTCTCGGTTGCTGGCATCAACCCTCCGACAGCCAGGCAGCTCCTGCACAAAAACGTGTCAGAGGAGGAAGGCAGTAATTACACTGCAATTTTTATATTTCTCTTTTAAATTTTTTTTTTCTTTAATTAATCCAGCAAACTCTACCCCAGAAGCTGGGAGCCATGTCCCCCCCCCCCCACTCCAGCATCGTGTCCAACCTCAGTCCAGGGCTGGCGGTTGGCACGTGTGTGTGTGTCTGTGTGTGGCCACGTTGTTGTTTGTTTTTTTCAAAACACAGTCAGTGAAGCTTTCTTGGGTTTCTTAGTTTTTGCAACAAGTATCTTTTCAGATACTGCCAAACTTATAGGCTGGGTTTTTTTTGGGGGGGGGGGGGGGGAGGGGGGAGGGAAAGCTGGTTTACCATCACTTTGGGGAGAGCTCTGTCTTCGAAGGGGTCTGGCCATGGAGGGGGAGAGGGGGGAGCACCTGCAGCGCGCCCAGCTGCTCCTCTGATGCCGGTGGTCACCAAGGATGGCTGGGACAGGGATGAGGAGGAGCCCGCAAGAGGGATTCAGGGCTTTGCGTGTGCTGGGGCTGCCGAACCAGGGGCAAATCCCAGGATAAGCCCCAGGAAGGGGGAGAACGCAGCAGACGTTCCCCCTCAGCGGCGTCTCCCCCATTCCCCATCGCTGAAGGCAGCAGGTGCTGCCCTGGCCCCTCGGCACTGCTCGGCTGTGCCCCGGCCTCCGACGGGAGCCGCAGCTCCATAAAGGCAACAGAGATTCGGGGCAGATTTAATCCAGAGGGGTGAAGCCCCCTCCATGCAGGCACCTCTTCCGTGCCTGTGCATCCCCCTGCCCACACACCCCGTACCCCTTTCCTGTGCATGTACCCAGTTTTGCTCGACAGGTCCAGCAGTAGGAAAGGTGACCCCCTGCAAGACCGTCTCACCCTGGGGACCAGGCTGGATGGGTCAAACCCAGCCCTGGCTGGGCTGGAGACCCTCCCCATGCAGCCCCCACACCTTTGGGGGACCCCAGTGCCAGCCGGACCTGGGTTCCAAGCATCCCCTGGGGCCGGGGGTCCCAGGTGTGGGGTGCAGTCAGGATCCACGGTGACGGGTCCAGCTCTTGCAGGCAGCTTGGGACCCCCCAGAAGCATCCATGATGGATCTGACGCCCACCTTCTCCTCTCCCCCGCAGATGTGCACCCCCAGCAACACGCCGGCCACGCCGCCCAACTTCCCGGACGCTCTGGCCATGTTCTCCAAGCTGCGGACCTCCGAGAGCCTGCAGAGCAGCAACAGCCCCATCACCTCCATGGCCTGCTCCCCCCCGGGCAGCTTCAGCCCCTTCTGGGCTTCCTCGCCCCCCAGCCACCAGCCCGCCTGGCTGCCCCCCTCCTCGCCCACCGCCCACGGCCTCCACCACCACCTGCACCACCCGCAGCCTGCTTGGCCCCCCGCCCCCCCGCCTGCTGCCCCCCCACAGAAAGCCATGGCCACCATGGATGGCCAGAGATAAGACTGGGTTGGTGGAGGGGGGGGTGGGGTGGGGGAGAACAAGGTGGGGGGGGCCGGGCCAGGGCGTTGGGAGCGGGGGCTCCCCCAGAAACGCACTGGAATAATTTTCTAGGTTTTATTATTATTTTTACAGGGGGGGGTGGATACACTGCTGGGGAGGGCACCGGCCCGTGAGAGCCTCTAGCTGGTCTTTTCTCCCCCCATTTTATTTTTTTTTTTTTTTTTTAAATATATAACTATAATATATAAATATATCTAATGTATATAAATCCAGAGAGAAGGAAGCAGCAGCACAGAGGCGCTGCCAGGTGGGGGGGATTTTCCCCCCTATGTGTCCCCCCTACCCCCAGCACCCCTGCAGCAGAGCAGGAGAAGGAAGTGGGGGGGGGGGGTAATGAAAAATAAATGGATGGAGGCAGCTGTTGGCACCCTGGATCATGGCCACGGAGCTGCAGGTGCCCCCCCCCCCAGCTCGATTTCCTGGACACTTGTGGCAGCTCCCAGAGCAAGGCGCGCCTCTCCTCTGCCTTCCGAAATTCAGCTTCTTGCACAGAGCCCCCGGACCCCCCCCCCTCACCCCGTCCTCCCTCTGCACCTCTCCAGGGCTGGGGGGGGTGGTGGGGGAAAGGGGGCTGTGATTTGTCAAGGTGATGCCCGGCCTGTCCCTGTGACCACCATTTATGGCCCTTTCCCGGGGAGGGGGGTGGGGGGGGAAAGCTGGGTTTTTGGGTTTTTTTTTTTTTTTTTTTTTAGTTTTCAAATCAATCTTGCTTAAAAAAAAAAAAACAAACAACAAAAAAAAGAAAAAAAAGCAACAAAAAACAGGTTGAAGGTTTTTTATTAAATAATAACGAATTAAATAATAATAATGAATTGAATAATTAAAAAAAATAATCACTTTTTTCACACCAGCTGTCCATCCCCAGCCGCCCGGCTGCTGGATCTGTCCCACGGGACCCCGGTGCCTGGCAGAGGTGGCCGCTGGACCAGCCCGGCTTGTGCTGTGCTGCTTTGGGCTACCCGGGGCTGGGGTGGCCCCACGGCAGCCTCCAGGGCAGGCAGGAGGGACCAGCGGGACCAAGGGGGAGACATGGGTGGGGGAAAAGCTGTCACCCCACGGGTGCCCTGCCATCCCCGTTATCCCCATCACACCCATGGGATCCTCTCCCCCAGCCTGCCCCGGCTGTACCTTCCTTTTGCGTGAGCCCAGGCAGCTGCTCGCCCAGTTGGTCCCTGCGGATGCGGCCGTCCTTCCCCAGCAGATCCGTCACGTTGCACTGGGAAGCAGAGAGCAGGCTGGCTGAGCCACAGGGCCAAATTCAGCATGCCCAGGACACACTCCTGCACGCAGCTCACCCTGGGGAAACTGAGGCACGGACCTCCCTAGACGTTGAGCATCACCCTCCCAGCCTCAGCTGCCCCTGCCTTTTTCCTACCTTCATCATCCCTACCTTGAGGCCGGTCCCTGTATCCCATGTAGAGGACACCAGGAGGCAGGAGCTGGGCTGTCCCAGGTGTAGAGCTTAATTTCGGCAATTTTTTTCCCACAGGAGGCATCTGAGCCCCCTAAGCCCAAAGTCATGCTGAGATCAGACACAACTCATCACATGTGGCTTCAGCACCCTTGTGACAGAGACTTGGGCCAGATGGCGCAGCTTGGCGGGGGGGGGAAGGGGCTGTAAAACCCCACAGTGTCGGAGCAAGAACAGCCGACCCTCCGCAGCACATCTCTGTCCCCCCACCCTGCCCAGGCCCCCCCAGACCCCTCCACCCCCACGAGGGGAAAAGCTCTCCCCTGCTGGGGCCAGGCCACCCTGCACCCCAGGGGGCAGGGAAGGGTCCCCGTGTCCCCTGCCCGTGGCCCTCCTGCTGGTTGTGCTCTGGCTTGAGGCTGTTGGGGGCGGGCAGGGGCAGCAGGGACAGGGTGGCCACGGTGTGCCTGGGGAGGGCAAGAGCCATGAATGAGTGACAGAGGACAAACAACCTACTCGGGCTCAGGGCAGCGCCCTGAAACCCATGGGCTTGTAGCCCATGGCACCCTCCTGCCCCCCAGAGGGAGCTGGGCAGGGCTGTGTGTGTGTGGGGGGGGGGCTTGGCAGGGTCACACCCCCCCAGCAGACACCCAAACCCCTGTGCCCAGCCCAGCAGGGCACCACCAGCACCCATCTCCCCCCACGGTGCCAGGTGCTACTCGGGGCCAGGCACCCTCACGTCCAGAGGCCAGTCACAGGACAGGTTGCAGACATGGGTCAGCAGCAGGCTGGAGGGGGGAGGAGAGGGCTGGGTGGGCTCCTGGGGGGGGGGGGACACTGCCCTGCCCGCACGCAGGCAGCAGCAAGGTGCTGGGCACTTGGCTGTAGCGAGTTACAGCGTTTGCAGAGGGAACCGTGGGGTTTGGAGCCTGGTTTAACCCCACCACGGTCCCAACCCACTGGCTGGTTACAGAATAAGGGGGGGTACGATGGGGTAGAGCGGCTGCTTGGGGGCTCCCACCTGGGAAAAAGCTCCACCTTGTATTAGACACCAGAGAATCTGCAGAGGGGAGCACCCAAACCCCACCACTGCTCCCACGGGCACCCACAGCACCCCAGTCCCATGGGAACTGGGGACACTGGCAAGGACAAAAGAGGGGGTTTCTTGTACCTCTTGCTGGGGTGGGATGCTCCCAGCCTGGGAGCTAACGCTGGGCCCGGGGAATGCAAGATTCACATGGATTTTAGGCTGAGCTTTGTCACAGCTGCCCCAAGGACCAGGACATGCTCACCTTGGCCCCAGTGGCACCTCCGAAACCCGGCAGCTGCCCATGGCAGGCCGAGATGTGGGCCGAAGGGCGCAGACGCCCACGCCTGCTATCTGAACTGGCCCTTGCACCGGTTTCATCGCTTCGTCAGCACTAATTACATCCCAGCGCCTTGCCAGGAGGGCAGGTCACAACCCAGCTCCGTGGCGCCGCATGTCGCACCCCTGCCCGGGGGGGACAAACTGCCATCCCTGGCCCTCGCCACAGAAAGCCTTTGCACCCACACCCCAGTTTCAGGTGGGGAGGGCTCCATCCCGCAGGTGTCCCCTCCTTGTGCCTCCGCTAATGTCGGGAAGCTGCTGCTGGAGAGAGAAGGCACAGCTGCTTCACCAGCATCCACAGGGTTCGCTGGCTAAATTGGTCCCGTGCCAGGGTACCATGCGGGCACCGTCCAGGATAGCCAGAGGGACTGGGGTGAGCACTGTCCCCAAAGCCACCACTGTCCCCATCGCACTCACTCCTTAATCCCAGCTGCACCATCAGCCTCCTCCTGGAGCTGCCCCAGGATCCTCTTGCTCTGCTCCTGCAGGAAAGCCCCCAGCTCCAGGCGGTCCAGCTGTGGATGGGTGCACGCCCTCAGCCAGCCGCCCCGGGATGGGACATCGTTGTCCCCAGGGGGTACGGCTGGGAGGGGGGACCTCCGAGGGGAGGGCAGCCAACAAGCCCAGGTGCTGTGGAGGCTCCATGGCCTCGTCCAGCCAGGGGATGTGGCTGGGAACCCCACCAGGACCACCCCACCGAGCTGGTGGGCGGTGGGAGCGCTCCCCCCAGACCTCACCTGCATCGGCTGTCTTGGTCACCAACTGCGTCAGCGTGGCCTTGGTCCTCTCCAGCTCCTTCAGCTCCATCACCTCCTGCTCCATCTCCTGCAGCATGGACCTGGCCAGCGAGACAGGGGCACGCGCAGGCTTAGCCCCTGGCTTTCCAAGGGCGTCCTCATTGCCTGATCTGGGAGTGGCGGTGGTGGCAGAGTCAGGGCACTCAGCCCCTGTCTCGTCCCAGCACAGGGGCCTTTCAGCTGCCCCTCTCCCTGCCCAACCCCCCCTGGCATCCCTGCAGCCCCCTCAGGGACTGCCACCAGCTCACTTTCTCCTTCTCAGCCTGCAGCTCGCTGGCCAGGCCCTGCAGGGAGGACACCCGACCCCAGATGGTGATGCTCTCCTCATCTGGAGGGACACGGTCCAAGGGGACATGCTGGCAGTGAGGAAGTCTCATCCTTGGGGCCAGGCTCTGAGCATGACGAGCCCCCACCCCAGCGTATCCCCACACCAAGCACCCCCCTCAGGGCTGCCCACCTCCCTCTGGAAAGAGCAAATGGAGCTTCTCCAGCTCCACGTTGTCCAACTTAGTGGCTTCCAGCTGGGCTACCTGCTCCTTCAGGTGGCCAAGCTGCCTGATCTGGCAGAGAGACTCCACTGTCCCCACACAGTGGCCAGCAGCACTACTGGAGCATGGGGGCACTGCCAGCTCTTGTGAAGAGGACATGCCAAGGGATCCCACCTGTATCCCTGGGGGGTGGTTTTGGTGCCAGGGGACCCTGGCTGTGTCCCCAGGGTGCTGGTCTTGATGCCAGAGGACACTGTCTGCATCCCCATGGTGGTGGCGCTGGCCATGGAGATGAGCTTGGGGCTGCTTGTGGTCTCCTGCAGCAGGTCCTTCCCAGGCAGCCGTTCCCCTGGCTCTTGGGGCTGCTGCCCTGGGCCCTGTCCCCCTTCTTCTCCAGGACAGAGGGTGCCTCGGTACGCTGGCCCCCTCCAGGCAGGGTGTCAGGCTGTGCCCCCGCTCATGCAGGTAGGTCGTGCAGGCCCAGGTGCCCAAGCATGGCCTGCAGCAGGTTGCACAGCACCATGAAGTTGACAGCCCCAACCTCGGTCATTGCAATGGCGACATCCAGCAGCTGGGACAGGCTGAGCTGGGCCACCGCTACTGCCCTGCCCAAACCCATGGAGGGACCTGAAGGGGACAGGAACCTTTCTGCCTGGCAGGAAGCGAGATGGGCAGTCAGCAGCCTTCCTCCTCCTTGCAACAGAGGGATCAAACCAGTGGTGGGGATTGATGACAGGGGACAACGCAGCATCTCCCATTGCTAGGTGACACCCCAGCCCCAGTCCCTGCCGGTCCTTGGGATGAAGTTATCCATGGGGATGGGAGATGCCAAGTTTCCCTGCTGCCTTTTCCACCTTAACACCTAAAATGCACCAGCGCAGCCTGTGCCCAGGGAGAGGCAGCTCCCTCCCAGGCTGAGTGTCCCTGCAAAGGAGGGTTGAGCCCTGCGTAGAGACAATACCTGCTGGTCACACAGCATGGGCCGGGATGAAACTATCCAGGAGGAGACCAGTCCCAAGGAAGCATCCCAATTTATTTTTTTTTTTTTTTGAGGTATTGAAAAGCATGACAGATTTTGCCCTCTCCCTTAGACGTGGAAATGGTGGAAGGCTGCTGCTAACAGCATCAACACATGGCTTTCTAGCATCTTGCTCCAAAGCAGAGCGCCGTATAAGCAGGGAAGAAGAAACGCAGATAAAGCACGTGCTTCCAGACAACCCTAGGAAGCGCTCAGACACTGGGAAAGTCTTTGAACCCGAGTGATACATCAGACAAGCATTTACAAAAAGAATCAACAAGAACTTCTTTTCCCTTATAACACTCCAAGTCCGACCATCCCACAGTCAGAGCACTGACATCTCCCTCCTGCGGCGAGGCACTCCAAGACAATTTCCAAGAGAGTGGGTAAACAGGAAACAGAACAGACACCTTGCACTTTGAAAAGACACAAGAGATCCGTTTTCAGGCATTAAAACAAAAGCACATAGATCTGCTCTGTGTGTGTATATTTATCTTTTCCAAGCTGGGAGGATTGAGTTCAAAGAGGGAGTAGAGAGATTAAGAGATGAGAACAAGATGCACTGAGGCAAGAAGCTAACCCTTTTATAAAAGGGATCCTAAGCCTTAACTCCAGAACTAGCAGAGCTGCCGGCTCAGGAGCTCTACAGCTACACCCCGGGACTGCTCAAACTTTCTAGACAGCACTCACGAACTGGCAGGAGAAGCTCCAAGACCCCTAAAATGGCACACGGCCACATCAGCACAGTGGTACAGCAACAGCAAGGGGTGAATCTCAGGGCAGAAGGCAAAATGAGAGACCAGATTTGATGCTGATGTGACGGCAGCCTAGGTCCAAACCAGGCCACGTAAGGCAGGCGCTGCGTCTTAGTGTACACCGGCCTCAACCCACCATCTCCCCATGACCTTTGGGGGCCCCCTGAATACAGGATACCAGTTTTCCTAAAGCAGTTAAGCATGCTGAGACAGGAACATCTCCTGGCTTCAGTTTAGCCAACTGCTTTTGGCTTCAGGTACAAGAAGGATAACTCAGGCTGTGGTCCCGAGCACGACCCAGGGGACACCAGCACAACTCTCTGCTCACTGGTGCCGTGGTTCCATGGTTTCTACACAAATACAGCCCAGTAAAAGCAAGCCTGAACAGGGCAACAGCACTCAAGAAGCCCTGACCTTGCTTCTGGCCGGTCTGACAAGCAGTTTGAAGGGGAGAGAAGAGCAATACTACTCAGATTTTTAACACTGGCTTCCAGTATGAAGAGCATGGTGTGGTACTGGCTCAGAACAAGGCAGCTAACAGGCATCTGCAAGGACTTCACACACTTCAGTCAATCCATTCAGTAATACTTACAGCACAGTAGTGTGTTACAGCACCGGGCCGAGGAGCCACGCGGTGGTTACAAAGTACAGCTGTGGTCTGTTGGTAGTATTTTGAAAATGCACAAAAAAACCCATAGAATGGTTAGAGTTGGAAGGGACCTTGAAAATCATCTAGTTCCAACCAAGGACACCTCCCACTAGACCAGGTTTCTCAAAGCCCCATCCAGCCTGGCCCTGAACACCTCCAGGGATTGGAAAGGACACCTCTAGGGATGGAAAGCCATCAGCAGCCTTAAGACCTCATCCAGCCCTGCACACCCTTTGTGGGATTTGGCTTGGGAGGGTTAATCTGTGCCGGATACTGGAGAAGACCAAACCACTCTGAGCTTTCATGCACCCTCACTGGCTACAAGACAGGATGCTGTTCTGCAAGACAAACTCCCCCAAGCCAAGGCACGCTTGTCTGCCTGGTGTTCAAAGCTTGTCCTGCTCACAGCGTCACTGCCTGCCCCTTGGCACCATCCACATCTTAGATGCTGGAGTGGAAGAGAAGGACGTAGGCAGAAGTTGAAGGATAAACAAAACCAAACAGCTGCCTGCTAGAGACAGCCCATCATCAGCAGCGCTCTTCTGAAGCAACTGCCTCCAGCAGGATTCGTTATCCCACCAGCAGGCTTAGAAAGTGGTATAGGTTTTACCGGAGTGTGTTTGCCTGCCTCATCAAGGGGGAAGATCACAGTTTGAGAATTTATTCTTCTATCATCCTGGAGACACAGCCCCTCACAAGCACCTTGTGCTGCTTTCTCAAGCATCCCCTCCAGCCAAGGATTAGCGTCACTCAAAAAAGGAGCAAGCAGCAAGTCCTACTTCCCCGTGGAAGAAGGCTGCAAGCTGCCAAGTGTGCATGGTTACAGCAACAGTCCTACAGTACAGACACAGCAGCTGTTCAGAGGGCACAGGGTTCACGGAAAGCACCAAAAATGAGAAGTCCTATGCTTTTTATTGCAGGTTCAGTGTTAGTGTTTTGGAGAGCACAGCTGCATTAGAGGCAGAGATTGTTCCAGCTCCCTTTCCCTATGAGATTGCCACAACTCATCAGCCCCAGGCACTTCCAGAAGTCACGCCTGGTTTTGCACTGCAGACAAGTGTTCAAGTGAGGACCTAGACCTGTTACTTGCCACTGAAGAACAATAATGATCCAAGACTGGCAAAATGAAAAGACCAGCACATTAACTACCATCCCTTGTCCTGCTGGGAGACACATGTGAGCTTGTTCCCAGCGCCCTGACACAAGGATGCGAGTAGCCCTATGAATGGGTTGCCCTAAACTGCCCTTTCTGGATGTTCCGCTAACTTAGTTTTGATGAAAGTCCTTCCTATGCTGTGCAAGAGATGAGAGGCCACTCAATTGGCAAGGAGCTGCTCTGCTGCTCAGCTAGCTCTGCCAGCAGCAAGCAGTTCAGCCCAGCTGCGTGAACGAAGCGCTTCCTTCTGTGCTCTCAAGCAAGTCACATTCAGAAACAGAAACCCAAAGGCTGTCTCCTTTTGCTGCCCACACACAGCAATGAGCACTCACTATTCCCTTCTCATAAGCTGACAGCTACTTCTTTTTTGCTTTTCTTCTCCCCCCCCTACAGGGCAAGGGATAACACACTAAAAAAAAAAAAAACCAAACAAAAAAACCCGAATAACAATTAAAGGAACTTAAAAATTCAACACCACACCGCCTCATTTCTCCATCTCTCAATTAAGATGCAATCCTCCCCATCGCCAGTGGCCTCTTCTATACACCTGTAAAGTGCTGGTCAGGTTGATTTTTTCCCCATTAGATCTCATGGGTCAAGACCCTGAAAACCTTCACGCTTCTACAAGAACAAACAGTTGTGTTATGCCTATAGTTTATGGTATTGCCTTTTCATGCACATTTCCTTCTCTTGTGGAAGTCAGGTCTAGTCATCAACAGTGATGTTGCGAAAGAGATAGGCCATGGACTCGCCGTTGTGGATTCGTCGGATGGCTTCAGAAAGAATCAAACTGATATCCACAGTCTTTATCTTGGGGCACTGGAGCTTCTGTACCTCGTGAGGAACGGTGTTGGTTACTACCACCTACGGAAAGAAAAGACCATTAGTTGTGCCACTGCTACGCTGTCACTCAACAGCTACCCGAGATTAACTCCACGAGTGGTGTGTACCTGCTATTTCACAGCTCAGGGGAAGACATCCTTGTGTGTTAGAAAAAAAGATTAAAATAAATGGTCTCCCCTACACTACAGTCAATCTGTTGAGGGGACCAGCACAACCAGCACTCTACAACAGCCACCTCCACACAGGCTGACGGGTCCATTTAGATCGCAGGATCTGACATGTTTGTTACTAAGGGCGAGGTTTGAAATCTTATCCTCTTAATGTAGCCAACAGCCCATCATCAGCCCGGGGAGAGGGCCAGGTAGAAGCCTGTACAGTGAGAAAGCGGTCACATGCACCCAGCTGCAGTAAGGGAAGTGACCAGGCAGGAATGACTAATATCTGTGCATTAGGCAGAAAACATACACAGAGAAGCAGATCTGATCTGAACAAGTATTAATCACACACACTTTTTTTTTTCCTCCCCAGATGAAGAACCAGCTAATCGAAAGCATCTGATGAAACCAATCATTTCAGATATGAGCTATGTGGCAGGGGAAGAACATCAGTTTGTGGGTTTTGGTGCCTTAAATCAACCCGGCCACCAGAGCCAGCCCTTCCTCCGCAGCCCAGAAAGCGGACGCACCTCATCAATGGAGGATTCCTCTATGAGACGGGGAGCATCTGCTGACAGGAGCCCATGAGTAGCCATCACAAAAATCTTGTAGGCTCCGCGCTCTTTCAGGATCTCTGCAGCAGCTACAAAGCTTTCCACATCATCGATGATGTCATCCTGAGAAGAAACAGAAATAGCATCAAAACTAGAAGTTTACCGTGCCTGCAAGGGCAGGAGTGGATCTGCAAGGTACTGCAGGTTTGGCCATGCACACAGCCCCCAAAAAAATAATCCCTGGCTAGTTCAGCTGCTGTTGAGACGCCAGGACAGACACGTGCACAATTTAAATCTGTGAACACCATTTCCCTAATTTATGGACCCTTTCACTAGTGTGCAAGACAAATATTGTGGCTTGGAAATAAATCAGTCCCTGCATGTGCACACACACAGAGTTTATCTTCAGCAAGGTACTTTTTTTCATGGTGATAGTAGCTGCATGTTGATGACTTACGCTGCAGTGTGGCACAGCAAGTCTGAGAAGCTCAGCAAGTTTTTTTTGTTTGGGTGGTTGGGTTGTTTGTTGGTTTTTGGAGGTTTTTTTTTTTTTTTTTTTTTTTTTAAACACTTCAGGAGATTTCTCTGCATGTCCTGGATTTGTTGGGTATTTGTAGATACCTGACATTTGTAGATTCAAGGGATTCAGGGCTTAAAGTGGTCAAGTACAAAGGGTTTTCAGCAGAAAGCTGAAATAACCAAAGTCACCAGAAGAACTGGAGAAAACAGTGGCAACAATCACGCTCCCACCCTACACCAGCAGTGCCTCCTACCCTCTGGGATAAAGCAGCGCAAGAGGAGGTGCTGGGAGGAAGCCACCCCCCACCCTCCCTTCTCCATCACACTCGTACCACGATGATGGCAATTCTTCCTCCAACATCTCCAACCACAGTTATTGGCGGTTTCTCCTTGGCCATCATCACTAAAGAAGAAGAAAAAACCAAAAAAACAAAACCCAGGTCAGTTAGCCTTGAGTCAAACCGCAACAGCTCTGCCACACAAGAGGCTCAGCCCTTAACTACATCTTATATTGCCACAGATACAGACATGTGCTTTACATTATCCTGACACCCACCTAAGTGGGTAACCACTGGTTTAACCATCATTTTCCTCCTTAAATGAATAGCAGTGCTGCCTAAAGATGAAGCTCTCAGTTTCTGTGGGGACCTCGTACTGACCTCCAAGACAGTAAGCAAATCCAAATATCTTCACAGACCCCTGTGCAAGGAGAACTACAAAGCAGCACATAGTTTACGGGACACGTCAGTGACATTCTTTGCGCTCTAGAACAGGACTTGAAAAAAAAAAAAAAAAAAAAAAAAAAGGGGTATCTCACGATTGGGAACAACAAATGGGCTTCTCCGAGCAACTCCTCTCAAAGGGCACATGCTTTACAAGCTGCAGTTTTTCACCTGTTGGACTCACTAATTCACCTGAAAGATTTGAGACTCGCACTGCAGCTTGCTTGCTTTCTCTCATACCACCAAACACACAAGGCTCTTTCAGAGGGTGTAAGGACCTTAAGAGTACCTGTTCAGGAAAAGAACGCTTAAGGAAGTTTGCTGATTTTTTTTTTTTTTTTTAAATGTTTTACCCAAAAGAGCAAGACAAAAATCCAGTTCAAACTCAGTTCTACAAACTCAGTGCAAGCAGCAACTGAGAGAAAAAGTACACATTGATGAGCTGTGCTATCTGACACCTGGTGAAGAGATGAACTAGGAAATAAGGCTCCACTCCCTCCCGGCTCTACTTGTGCCCTGACATGGCTCGTGCAAAAACTACACATTTAACAGGCTTTATCCCTTATCCCGAAAAGCTTTCAGCAGCAGTGTGAAAAATAACAAAGTTATGAACTAAGATGCACTGAGAGTGTCCATACGTAACACAGTCTTCAGACTCACACTGAACGGCACTCAGCCTCTGACACTGGCCAGGGACTAGCTGTGCAGAAGCCAAACCTCTTACTTGCCAGAGGGTGCTGGTTTATACAGAGAACGCAGTACAAAAAACCCCAGCATGAAAGGACACAGTGGTGGGCAGGCATGTGATAGGTGATAATCTGGGCTGGTCTAACCACTGAAGGAAAGACGAACATCCAGCATTTGTAACGCTTACCTGGCCCACTTGCACCCCTCCCAGATTTGCTACACTCCCTGTAGAGAACATAGAAGCGTCCTACCAAGGCACTTTGTACCTCTCCTCTTCATAAGCTCAAGGCTTGCCAGGATTCTGGCCACAGAGGCTTTTCACGTGCCGAGGAGTTTTGGAGGCCCTAGATAGCAAGATTTTTCTTCTTTAAGATAACCTACTTCCGTATAATACCTGAGCAGCATGAGAACACAAGCCACTGCCCATCAAAAAGCCTGTCTAAACATTGATTTCTGCCCTCCTGGGTCAACAAAGTCCTCCATGAAACTCCCCATCCTGCACAGCAGGCTGATCCAGTACTATTCCCACAACTCATCAGTGCCTGGGAATGCTCAGAGTGCCAGCACAGCTGGCTGAGTGAGTCAGACCGAGGGATGCGATGAAAACAATTATAAGGACCACAGCTCCAAAGATTCACCTGTAGTGCTCTTCTTCATATGCACAATCTACCTCACAAACTGGTTTTCTGTAAGCCTACCAAAATTGTATAAAAGGTGTTCAGTAGTTTTGTTTTGACCAAAGTTACATTATTCACTGCTAGGTTTTGCAGCTAAAGTCACAGCTACCTTGGACTTAAAGAGTTAATTGCTCTTTGGAGCACAGATTCCCCAGCCTCCCTTGCATTGTTATTTCTGACACTCCTATCAAATGCAAAGTCATGCCTAAATCCTGAAAGGAAAATATTCTTACGAGAAGGAAGAGTACTTGTAATGAACCAGGATTAAGCGTCACAAGAGATAAGTAGACCATAAATTTCAATTACAGGCACTACATACCTGCTTGGATTAGTTATTAGTTTATTATCTAGTTTGGACAGTGACAAAAGTCCTGGTGGGAGCTGTGAAATTCCAAAAGGATTACATCTGGCTGCCAACCCATCCTTCGTGTGCATCCACAGACGAGTACCATTTCTGTTTACAACAGCCAGGATAGGGAAAACACTTTTCTAAGACCTGAGGGAGCTGAAATTCAGCACTGTTCTACTGATAAACATATGAAGTTTCAGCAAATCAGCATCCTCCCACTCCATAAGGGAAGCAGGCACATTCCTTACTATGCTCAAAGGCTAAGACAGCAGCTAGCAACATTAGCAGTGCTTCGCATCTCTTGTCCGTTTTTAAATGCTGCATTCCATTTTTACTTTATTTTTAAAGTATGGTAGGCAACACGTCGACCTACCCGGATCCTAAAGAGATGTTCTCCCTTTTTCTTGTTCAATTTTCTCTGCAAAGAAAAGAAAAAAAAAATTGCAAGCCAAAGATCTACCCACAACCACATCAAATTGCAAGAGAACTTTGATTGCTCCAACATGGTGAGAGCTTACGCAAGGGTTATTGTGGCCAGTTTCTTCAAAATCTTTGGACATATCACGATGCACAAGTCAGAACTGCTACAAGAAGGTGACTTGAAAAAAGTTTCAAATAATAGAGAACATTTTTCTCTCAGACACAAAACCTCTATTTTTATGTGGACAAAAGAGGGCAACAGAAGTTGTAAGCTGTACTCCTGCCTGGCATAACCCTTTGGCTTAATGTACGAGTTTATATTAAAAGAGTTGGTTTTTTTCCTGGAGAGTAAGAAAAGACGCTTGTGGTATCTGTAGCTTTTAGGGGGAAAAAAAATAAAGACAAGAGAACGAAAAAACAACCATTATTTTTATAAAACAAGAATATCAAAGAACATTGAGGGGTGGTGAGGAAATAAGTTAATCAGCCAAACTCTAACCTGCACTTTCATTTTGATATGAGTAATATGGGCCAAAGCACCACGCGTTAAAGGGGAGATGATCACTGGCACAAAGAAACAGCGTGCCCAGGTGCATAAACCTGTTGCCTTAATTAAGCGGTCAAAAACGGGTTAAGGAATGCTATACCAAATTCTACTTGGAGCTGACAGCGTGCATGAAAGCGATAATCACCAAGTAAAATAATGCTGCATTTACAACAGAGTCTATGATCAAAAGGCTGCTCAGGAACAAATTGTTTTGTGAAGAGATAAACCTGGAAGGACAGATAACGTCCCGGTGCCCAGCCTAAACACGGGAAAGAGATGGGCGTAGGGAAGTAGGAACAGACCTATGGTCACTCCAGTTTTTCACCCAAACTCCCTTCCTTCACGGCAGTTTGCTGGGCTCTGGGTTTGAAGCAGGCCATTAGCTATCTGTATAAAGTAGTGAATTTCAAAGCCACTGAAATGATTTAACAGATGGTGCTCCACTGCTTTTCTCAAGGAGGAGGAAACATGCAAAGAGTCCACTTGCATTTGTTAAAGCACAGCCTCAAGCCAGCTGCAAGCTTTGAAAGACAAAGAGCACGCAATCAAAGGGAATAACCTCGGAGTGACATCCTGCCTCAAAGGCTCCAATTTCTGGTTTTTGAGTGACGTGAGCTCTTGCTGCCACTTTAGCACAGCACTTTAAGAAAAGCAATTGGAAGCACCTTTGGCATTTTTCTGTTATGGCCCCATATGCCACCAAATCCGAGTATCACATCAGGCTACGCTCTCAGGACAATAAATAAGCCATTACACTGCATAACACTCGTTAATTAAAGGCACATGATCTCTACTAGAACAGGGAGAAGAGGTGCATGCCAGGACGCAGCAGCCCAGCCAATTCACTAGGAAGCCCGTGAAGAATGGCATAAAGCATAAGTCATCGCTGTAGGGCTCTGGGGCTGCTCCCAGACATGGGTTTCGCCTCTCTTCTGACTGTAACACAAATGCCAGGGACGCGGAACTGCAGAGTCTAGAGAGGAAGGATAGGACGCTCCACACTGACCTGGTTGTAGCCCAGAGCAGGGTGCTCCACGGTTAGTCTCAGCCACTCCCCAGGAGCACCCCACTGCTAACTGCCCAGACCCAGGTTTGTGGCAGCTGAGCCAGGCGGACGTGCAGACTGGTTCTGTTTTGACAACTGGAGGTTCTTCCAGCCAGTTTTGGTGTAAGGAAGCATACAGCTCTGGGTGTGTAGCGTGTGTCCTACCTTTCACAAAGGACAATACAGGGACATAGCTGAACCCTGCTTCCCTCTGCCATCAGACCGTACACCAGGATTGCCGGTGATGGTACGCACAGCAGGAAGAGCTGACGAAGGGTTTTGTTTGATGTGCCACTTGAGGCGGGAAGACACTCTTCAAATGACTGAATCGAACAAGAAAGGAGGCGTAGATGAGAGGGTAAGTACAAACACTCACAGCATTGCCATCCCTAACCCTAGCTGCATTTTCACCTCTGTCTGGCAGAGCGTGGATCCATGGCAGAGGCTGTGACACAACCAGGATGCACTAGAAGCTCACAGACTGCTTTAGACAGATAGCACCTCAGTATTCTGTACCTCCAGTAACACAGCCCAGCTCGCTCAAAACCAGGGATCTATTAAGATTAGAAAACTGGAAAGAAAACCAACTTTCTGCTGAGGGTTCTGGACAATCTCACCCCATAATCAACCCCACATCTCACCCCCGACAGACAGCTACCAAGCCACAGCTTCATTGTTTTACATTTGTGCCTTAGGCATGCAGGAATGGAAGGTCATTGGTCAAGGGCAGAGTTTCTGCAGGAGATAAAATAAGAAAGTGGTGATACACAGCAAATTAGTTCGTGTTTCGATAGCTGAGGACTGAAAACCATTTTCCACTGAAATCGTAACTAAACTGGACAAGGGCACATTTCCTTATGAGCTACTGTTTATAGGGCTCTCCAGCAGCACAACGTCCCACAGCTGAGCTTCCTTGAAGTGACACGGTTGGAAATAAAGATACAGTCGCACCAATGCCCTGGTAGCAGACAAATGTGATCTGGGGATATTTTGGAGGTCAGTATCCTCTTCGGATTAGGAAGGGAAGGAAAAGGCCAAGAGTGTAACCATGCAAATTCACGTTTTGTTGGAAGCGCATGAAAAAAAGTTCCCCTTGTCAGAAGGGGGACAATCAAGATGGAGTCCAAAACTCCTTTGCCAAACACCACTTGTCCCCCAACACCCAAGAGGAGTTTCACCAGCAACATAAGCTTTGTTTAACTGATTGTATTATGGTGAGCAATGACTGGGGTAATGAAAAACGCCTGCACCACAACCTGCCCACAAACTGGTTGGATGTTGTCCCTAAACTTCAAAAGAGGAGACGCTTATCAGTAGCCCTAGCCAGTGCCAGTATAATTAAGTTTGGCTGCATGATGGATGGCTCCTTACCACACACAGCAGCATGCATCCTTTCCCACGCTTGGTTCTCAGCCACGTTCACTGCACTCATCATTTCTGTCCTACCACCATCTACCTAGAAAGCTAAAACCCTCCCAAGAGGGAGCCGGGTTTTGATTATACTGCTGTTGCTTGACTGCTGCTGTTGCAGGAATACAAGCAATCTTAAGAGGCCAGCATTTCCCAGAATACAGGTTTCCTCCTTTTTCACTTTGCTCTGTGCTCCCAAATCAGCAGCTTATCAACTGAAGGCCATTGCACAGGAAGAAGCTCAGCAATGCTCTTGGAGAACCTATTCACACTAGCCACACAAGCCTCAAAACCTTGTCAACGCAGACACTGGAACATGATCACCTGGCTGCCAAGATGAAGAAAATTTCCAGCAGTAATAGCGGCTGCAGCAGGAGGGGAAGACAAAGGCCAGCCCTCCCCTCCACGCTGGGGACAGCGGCCTGTCTCAGTGGCTGTTCCCATGTTAGTTACACTTTTGCATTTTTTTTTCCTGTTTCATGAGCTCAATGAGTTTTGTCACCGAGTGCTGTAAAAGCGCCACCTGTATCAGAGTTTTGTCAGTCCCCACGCTGTTGAGTGGGAACAGCCAAGGAGAACAAATACTGATGCTCTGCATGGCCAGAAAAAGTTAAATAAAAACCTTCCCCTGGACCTTCTCCTACAACTTGCTGCTATCAGCCTTTCCATGAGAAAAATGCCACTGGTCCAACTGCCATTAGGTTGGTTATACCTACAGAGCTAAACTGACAGCAATTTCCCACTAAACTTTTCCCTTTTTTTGCCCAAGGGTAAGCAGAGAAGCTTAATCTTACACGGCAGCTCCAGACCAGGATGCACAGTTGCATTTTTGACCATCGGAGGGGAGTGACGTCCGTCATCCATGTCCTGCTCTGTACACTGAGCCTCTCCATGGATCACTGCTAGTCCCAGCCGTAGTCTCTCAGCGTAAGACTGAGCCCTGCAGGACAACCACAGCATGTCAGGAAGACGTTGGGGTGATGTAATTTCACAGCCCAATGGGGCAGGCGTCTCCCAGACCCCACAGGGCAAACAAAGGCTGCACCTCTGTGGCCATTCCCCAGCAAAAAACTTCACTGGAAGTGACTTTTCAGTCCTCCTAATATCCCAAAGCCCACCCTACCCCTTGGATCCACCAGGGATGTCCTGGCATTCCTCAATATGCTAAGTGCTTTCCAAAATGGTCAGGCACTGCTGCAACTCATGCAGCAAGTCTGATCATAGAGTCATAGAATGGTTTGGGTTGGAAGGGACCTTAAAGACCATCTAGTCCCAATCCCCTGCCCTGGGCAGGGACACCTCCCACCAGCCCAGGTTGCTCCAAGCCCCGTCCAGCCTGGCCTTGAACCCCTCCAGGGATGGGGCAGCCACAGCTTCTCTAGGCAGCCTGGGCCAGGGGCTCACCACCCTCACAGGAGAGAATTTCTTCCTGGGATCTAATCTAAATCTCCCCTCTTTCAAGTTTGAAATCATTACCCCTCATCCTGTTGCCACAATCCCTCATAAAGGGTCCCTCCCCATCTCTCCTATAGGCCCCCTTTAGGTACTGGAAGGCTCTCCCTGGAGCCTTCTCTTCTGCAGGCTGATCCTGGCCTCAGGTGAACCACGTAGCTCTGCAGCAGCAGAGACCTCCAGAGTTCACTCCCACAGGGTCAGACTGCAAAATTCAGCTGCCCATCTGCACCGCTACAAACATCCATCCTGTTTCCAGCCACAAAGAACCTATGGACCAGATTGCTGATCCATTTGAGGCCCTCCCATATTTTTCTTGGCATATTTCCCATCAGCCCAGATCTTTTCCAAGTTACTTTAACCAGCTAGTAAAGCATCCATTTACCTTTTAGCTGCATCAGGAGATTTGGCTACAATAACCGCGTTTCTGTAATCTGGAATCTAGATGTAATAAAAAGTTATTTCAGTAAAGATGTTCTTGCTAGTGAGTAACTGATTGGATACATGGATGAATAATCACACCACTCTCCTTCCCCAGACCCACATCCTCATTCTGTGGCAAGAAACTAGAGAGGCAATTACACTCCTTTTCACCACCAGAATTTGTGTATTTTGTCCCAAGTGTAACACAAATAAGTTTAGTACAGGCAATACTGCAGGTCCTACTTCTGCACACGACTGCAGCTCTGTGCCTCCTTCCTTGCTGGTGCCCACAAGTTATTGCCTGGTCTGCAGTGCTGAGCGCAGCTGAGACACAGGGCACCGCACGCAGCGTGGGGAAGAAGGGGAAGGTGTAGTGATGGGCCCTGGGGGCCAGAGGTATCAAACCCCAGCTCTCACCAGCTTACAGAGCCCCAGTGCCCGTGCAGAGCAAAAAATGTTTAAAATGGGCAAAGGTGGGAACATCCACTGTGTTTAACATACCCTGCATGGACCGTCTGCAGCTACTTCTCTCTGGGAGGTGTGAACCCAGAGTCTGCTCTCCCTCTACAGAGAGGCCTTGCTCTCACCATGTGGGCATAAGTCATCCTTTGCACATGGAAAATAAAACCACTATGCCCTGCCCCCAGCGCTCCTGTGCTCAGCATTCCTACACTCAGCCCAAGACAAAGTCTATCAATAATTCAGAGCAATCAGACATCCACCGCAGAACAAAGGGCAAGGGGAGACAGTTTAACAGGATTTAAAAGGTGATTAGAGGCAGAAGCATAAACAGCATCTCGCAATGGCACTAACTCTACAGAGCGCAAGCTTGTCTTCTGCTTATGGTCAAGAGTTCAATTTCTATCCAGGTACAATCATACAATATAATATTTTCCCACTTTCCTAAGAAACATGCAATAGGTATCCCCTAAGAAAGCATTTATTAGCAGAAAGATTGACCTAGCTGGACAACACAACCTCTGCATAAGCAGAGGCCCAACGCTGCTATCACATTAAGACAAGTTGATATATATAGAACTAGAGTAACCTCACTTCTTCCTGTATATACTGAAGCAAGAAAGGGGATGCTCTCAGGTTGTCTACTGGGAAGCTGAAGAAGCCTTGAATTTCCTTTTGATGAAGGTCCATAGTGATAATGTGTGTTAAACCTAAGGAAAAAAAAAAAAAAAAAGAAAAGATAACAATGAATTGAGACAACTCCCACAAGGCTGGAGTTCCTCTAATACCTCCCTTTTCCAGACTATTTTAGCTATTACTCAGACTATTATGCCATGTGATAAAATAAGCATAAACAGGTTAACGTAAAAAGTTCCAAAGACATAATGAGAAACAGGCATGCGGTAAGTCACGGCTGACACTGTATTTCAATGACACTTCTAGGCCACTTCCCCAGGCGCAAGTTACAAAGAAATAAAACTAAGCTGAAGAAAGTGAACTCCCCCAAAGTGGCTCAAGGGCTCGGCAGCACGTCCTAACATCGAATGGGTGAGGAACGGACAGACAGATGCCCTCTAGGATGCCCAGCAGCTGGATGCACTGCAGCGTCCAAGCCTGCCGTTCTGCTGCTCCCTGTGACACTCACCTGCCTTGGCGAGCATCGAAGCCAGCAGCTTGCAGACTATAGAGCCCCTCTTCCTCATCTTGCTCTGTTTGCTGTAGGGGAAGTAAGGGATGACCCCAATGATGTTCCTGGCACAGGAAGTCTTCAGTGCGTATGCCATTATCAGCAGCTCCATGACAGCGGTATTCACATCTCTAGGAGATTTGAAAACCATTCCAAATATTAGCAGGTGTTTTTCCAACGAAACTCCTTTTATACCCATACCTCTCCTCACCAAACTTCTAAGCAAATAATGCTACATCTTATGCTAATGTGTATGCAAGACCCAGATTGTAATCTTATAGCTCCATCCATCATGCCACAGCCTATTACAATCAACTGTTATACGTACAGCACCTGACTCCAGCACTCAAGAGCCATGGACCAGAATTTGATTTTCTATTCTAACATGAGATGTGTAATGATTTCCCTCCATCATCACAACAAAACAAAACATTTTTTCATTTATGTTAGAAAAAAATAATGTCACTTCATACAGTGTATTTTGAAATAAAACAGTCTTTTAAAGAAGCAGCACGCATTCAGCCAACACAGCTTCATCCACATTGTCAAAAATACCCTAATAAATTCAACGTAAAGGTGGGTTATTTTTTCTGCCTTAACATATGCTGCATTTTGGAGCAGTACAAAGTCCAGATGCATCACTGGTGGAGGTCAGCATCTCCATACTATCTAGCTTATCTATAGATAGAAGGAACAACTGCACGCTAAGTGCTAAATGACTGTTTCTTTAAAGAATAAAAAAAAAAAAAGCAACACAGGCAGAACATATCTGTAGACCACAGCAAGGAATAAATGTAAAACTGTAAAACCCCGTTTTCAGTTCAGTTCACCATGATGACTGGTGTGGCCCAGCAGGATTGTGTTAATCTGCATTTTAATTCATTTTGGGAAGGGGGAAAAAAAAACAACAAAAAAAAAGTCAAGCCCTTTTAGTTCCTTAAAACCAAGACCAAGAGACTCCATCTGCATTGTCACAAACTGACTTGAGACCATTTGGGAACTGAGGAACATGCACTTCAGAGAACACAGAGGGACAGGCCACCCTCCTACAATGCAGACACCCTTGCTTGGGGGGGGGGTTTCAGCAGGGACAGCCTCAAATGACACACCACTTCCCCAGACAGGTCCCCAGGAGGGCAATGCTGGGGGTGGCTCAGTCGTGGAGCCCACGGTGACAGAGCAGGGTCTGACCGGGCCATCTTTCCACCCATCAGCAGAGGAATAAACAGCAGAGAGCAGCTTAAAGCTCTGCAGAGCTTTTTGAATGTTCCCAGGCATTGCTCGAGGACCTGTTTTCCTCCTGACCACCGGGGACGGCTTCCCCAAGAGCTCAGAGATACCATTGTCCAAGCCTCCGTCTGTGTGACCTGTGACAAACGTCTAACCATTTCCACTTCTCCATCACTCCCCCCTCCTTCAGAAATTAACCTCTGTTTGTGCCTCTTCATTTGTGAGCGCTCTGGGTCTCTGTTCTCCCACTGGCTCCGCTAGCCCTTGCGCACAATGCCATTTACACACAAGCAAGCTTTGTTAGCTCGGAAGCACCCAGCCAAGAATTACATAAAACATAGCCCCCTGCCACGTAGGACAACGAGCAAACAAAGAACTGTTTCTTCCCTTCGGTGTTTTAGCTGTGCCACTGGGGCCGCGAGAGGAGAAAAAAATGCTACTATCAGTGTTTTATAAAAACAAAGTGGCCAAGTTTAAGCCTATTTAAAGTTCATTCCCGAAATTCACTGTTTTCCATCATTATTTTTCAAATTACTCTTTAAAAATATACATATTCACATGGAAGGCAGATAGAGAACACAACTGCTCCTGAGAGAAAGGGTTACCATCTATTTCAAAGAGCATCAACAGTCCTGGTGCTGTTGTGGGACACTGGTAGCCGTATAGATTGGGAAATTACTCAAGGAGGAACACCTCTCTCAATATTCAAGGCAGGACCCCATGCTGGACTCTGGGAAGCTCCTGCAGACCAGCCGGCACAGGCACCAGGCAGAGGTGGATGCATATGTCCTTCCAGCAGGGCACCCTTCCAGGGTGGGTGGGCTGGGAGGCTCATCTAGGTGAGGAGCATCCTCCTGGATGCTTCATTCTGAGCCAGCCGTCACACTGATCCACTCTGCTGCAAGAGGCACTGACCCCGTTCAAGGACCTGGCTTGGGGTGGGGACTAATTGGGGGAAATAACATCTGCAGTGGAATCCCAGCCACAGCATCTCCAAAACAGGTACCCAGGAGAGCATCCCCGACTCCTCGCTGCCCTCCCTGCCTCCTGCCTTGAAGCCACGCTCATAGTTACTGCTGGAAAGCCAGAGCCAAGACTGCACACAGGGACTGTCAGCTCATTACCAGGACATTTAGAGCCAGCTCAGCTATCCCAAACACCCTGTTTACCACCCCTCTTCAGCCTCCCTCGCTGCTCCCCATCCCTACCTGAGCCATTCCTGAAGATCCCTTTTCTCAGGGTTGAGCAAATGGCTTATGTGAAGCTGCCAATCAACTTTGCAACAACCAGCACCAACACTCATCACTAAAAGACTCTTTTCGCTTTTAGTGTATCATTAAACCACCAACTCCTTCGTTTTTCTACAGTCTAAACATGAGTTTGGTTTTCCCTCATACGAATGTGAGTCCACAAACCTACAGTCTTGGACAATACCTGTCTTCATAACTTTTTTAGTTCTGCTATTTGCTTTTTGGACAGGGATATTGTATCTGATATTCAGGTCTTCCTGTTCTCTCTCTGTGCATTTAAGATGCAGGCTGTGAATTCACACCGCAGCATAACAAGTTTGTTTCCCTCTCTACTCCCTTCCCATTAAGTCCTAATATTTTGTTTGATTTTCAAACAGCTACTGAGTGCTGAATCCTGTTCTCAGCTTATTCAACACACTGGTTTTACTCTGCTGAAAAGCTCCCTGAAAACCACTGCAAAACTGAGATGCCCTTGAACCTCTCCTCTCAAGCGATGCAACAAGGGATAGCTGCAGCTGAAGTATAAAAGATAACTTGGTTGCACAACTGTGGCTCCTCACCTGGAGGGCTTTGAACATTGTGGCTAAAGAGGATTCATTTCTTGGCCCATAACGTTTAATTCAGTTTATGGAAAAACAAGGGGATCAACAAGCTAAAGCAGGGGAGGTTTTCTCCTCCCAAAACTATTGCTGTCCCTAATGCTCCGAGTTATCTCTCTCCAAACACCTTATCTGTTTCATGTTTACACAGCTCTCAGTTACAAGTTATTTCAGAGAATGCTCTCACAAGGGATAGGAGAACAGCACTATTCACCCGAAACATAATCCTGCATCAGTGGATTTCCGTCTTGCAGAGATTTAGTTGCTCCCTGAGGGAGGAAACTCTTGGAGCATCTCTCTGGAGAGAGATGAGCTCTAGGAAAATGTCTCAGCCTGCAAGAGGAATTCCAGAAGTGACCAAGCTAATCTCGTAGACCTACTGATTTCTTTAACAACAGGCCAAGCACTGTAAAAGAGAAAATGAACTTGAATTCTCACTGGGCTCTATTTCTTTGGCAAGCAAGGAAAAATTCTGTTTCAAGGGCATTCTGCTACCCACGTGAACTCTGGTACTTATTAGTTCTTGTGATCTCCAAAATCTGAGCAGAATTTTGTAACTTGGAAAAGGCTATTAGAGCAGGAATAGCCTTGTTTTGCTAACTGTGCAAAAGGCATCCTATCAATACCTCATCTCTGAAAACAGCACCTCCCCTACTCCTGGTTGATCATTTTGCAGTTATCACTTGTATGTAGGCTCCCTTCTCACCATACCAGTGCTATCTTGCTACAGTCTTCCTCAGCCAGCGAGCAGCAAGGTTCCTGGGGTTAGAGCTGGTTTTCTAGCCCCCTGGTTACTCGCAGCACTTCTTCCTCTTACTCCAAGGCTAGAAGAGCCCAAAATAAAAGCCAAAAAGGGCCACTTAAAAAAATGCCTAACATTATTAAGAACTGTAATAGTGCAGGAGGGAAGCTACCGGCTTCCACCTGAGCTCAGTTTCACATCACTACAGTGAAAGGGGAAGAGTAATCCAACCTGTAATGAAAGCAATAGCTGCTGTTTGTTGCTGGCTCTGCTGCTTGGTAATTGGAAGGCAGAGGAAATTACGCATCCCAAAATGGAAATGCCAGTCAGAAATCACCAAGCAACTGAGCCTGCAAGGACACCAACACACAGACCAGGGATGTTTCACTTGAAGCTATCAGTCATACTTGCTCTTGCCTCGAGTGACACACTTATGCTATTTGATGGGAAGCTTTTCAGTTTGCTGTGGTGCAGGCGATCCTCTGGGAATTCTAACAGCTTAACACTATGTGGTGTCTTGAATGGAAGTCAAAGCAATGACAACACCGGAAATAGACCGGTTACGATGCTGGCTAACCGTGAGCAAACTTATCAAACAATCTGCTGAACCAGAAATTCAAAGCACATCACAGCTGTAAAACTGAGCCACAAGTCCCTTACCTGGGGATTGTCTGTATAATGAAGACATCCTGTCCGCGGACAGATTCTTTTATTTCAACTCTTGTTTCTGAAAAGGATTGAAAACAGAGTCAGTTTTGTTTCCAAACATCAGATTTACAGATTATAGATTTACACACAGATGAGCCAAGGGGATTTTCCAAAGGCTGGTCCCTGGAAGTAAAGAGCTGACATGACACACCAGTAAGTTCGTTGTATTTACAATGCAAAACCAGGCTGAATAGCTGTTCTCTTACGCGTAGAAGACAATTACCTAGTTCTCAATGAGAGATCCTTTCCACTTCTCCATGCTGAGTGATGAAAGCTGTCAATGCCACATTCATTAGCGAACAATGAACCACCCAAAGCAGAACAACCTTTAGTACTTTCCAAGATGGTAACTTGGCTCTTTTGCAGCTTACAGCGGGGTCAGCTCCATACAGGCTGGAAAGCCCAAGGCAACACCAGCAGTACAGAGTTCAGAGGGAGAACACCCCAATTTCAATATCAAGGTCAAGACATTTCAACACTGACATGAGCTGGAAACCTGGGTCTCTGCTGAACACAATTCCTACAGTCCCAGGCTCAAACACAAAAGCCGAGCCCTGAAGCAGCTCTGCAAAGGCAAAGCAATGACACCAGGTTTCCCCAAGGTGCCTGTCTTAGCCATTCGTTTCCCACACAGTCATGAACTAGAGGGCAGGGATAAGCAAAAGGAGAGAAATATCTACCAAATTCAAAGTCTAATTGCCTGGGCACTGTCAATAACCTTAAGGGACTCTGCTGAAAGCAGATGCATTTGCTGTGCAGTGATGAAGAATGACTTCAGGCCTTGCAGCAAGTGCCCTGATTTAAAACTAGCCCCAAAGGGCAGCGAGCTCTCTCTAACCTGAACGCAACAGCCAAGCCAGCCGTAACCTCGGCAGCTTATGCACCACATGGCCCATTCTGGCTGTAAGAGCAGCAGCACTGTCATAAATCCTCATGCCGAGTCAGCACCATTTCCATCCCTTCCTCTCACCTGTATCAGCTTCCTGGTTCTAGTCTCTCTTGCAAATAAGGTAACTGAGGTCTTGAAACAGTAAATTACTCTTAGCCACTGAACTCTGTTAGCCAATATCCTTCTGTTTTAGCCCAGCATCTGAAAATGGATGCTTGCTACATTTAAAGAGATGAAAGCAAGCTCCAAGACACACCATGCCCAGCACAGCCCTGAATTTGAGCTCTTTAAAGCAACTGGACAGGTCCTTGCTAGGGCAGCTGTAAACTGTCTGTGGCAGGGGAAGCCTGTAAGAAGCGGATAATTTAAAAGTTTACAAGGCAGACACTTAGAAAGCCGGCCATTACTTTTAAATCTACGAGATGTTTTGCTAAGCACATAAGATTTTATAGCAGATAACACCCAAGGTAGGGCTCTCCCTTAGATAAGAGCATGGGCAGACAAATGAGATAACAGGGGAAAACAAAGAACACATTTAATTGCTTCGTCCAAGGTCAGACATGGGGGTTAAGCACTGCCAGGAGGAGCAGTAACATCACAGCTGAATCACTGCACTTATTAGACAGGTCTGGTTGATGGAGTTAGCCAGTATTTTTAAGATTACTTTAAAACAGCTGCAAATAGTAAAGATTTCTTACCTCCATTGGTTTCCTGGTACACCACAGATTTCCCCAGCTCAGCACCGAGACGCCTGGAGAGAAAAAAGGAAATTAAAAATGGAGGAACCCAGCAGTTTGTGATCCAAAGCAGAGACTGGACCAACCATTACACACCAATAAAACGCAGCACTGCCCAACAGGTAGCTGAGTGCACCAGCCAGGCTGCGAAACCACTTCCCCAAGGTCTCCTTCCCTCCGAGGTCCCCAAGGAGGGCCCTGGGGCACCACTGCTCTGCAGCACGTCAACACTGTACTTGTAAGAGCCAGTCCTTGTATGATTGACCAGAGGCCATGTCTCCCAAGTTACAGCAAAGGACATCTTGCCTGGCCCGTGCAATGCTACCTTAGGTGGATCTGTTGTGGAACTGAACGTCAATGATTTACTTAGATTCAATTACTGGCAACTGAATCACTTTTTTTCCTGACTCCCACGTCTATTTCTTCCCACCCCACCTCCCAACCTTCATTCTGAAGTAACTCAGCAGACTGAAGAGACTTTAACTTAAAAAAAAAGTTTTTCTGATTTTTTTTCAAATTATTCCTTTCCCTTCTAAAAAGTCAAACCTACAACATTCATCACAACAAAGATTACAGTAGCTCCATTTGTTTTTTAGGTTCTTTCTTATATAATAAAGATTCACTTCGAAGAGCATTTTTTAAATGCTCCAAAAGGCAGACTTTTCCCCTCAGGTGACACTTCTGTATTAGTAAGTATTTAGGGGCACATGTGCTTTAACAGTGAGCCTCAGCTGAGAGACCCTGCACCAGCAAGATGCTTGGGATAGGTGTGCTGCTGCAACTCAGCTGGCAAGTCCCTCCTCTCACCTTGGGTCTGCTCAGTGGGCCGTGCCCACACGCTGGATTAGGAAAGAGTTCATGCCTGCAAAATACCTTTGTTCAACACATTCATTATGGCGGTAGTTTCCTATCTGCACATATACTGTATTTACCTGGACACATGCCAAAATTTTGCAAATCAGGACTACCACTGAATAAAGAGCCCACATCTGTCACCGACTCTACTGCCTTCAGCAGTCAGTTTCTCTCCACCTCCTCAGCCACAGACTCAGCCTTGTTCTTCAATTGTCACAAAGATTTGTTTTTTCAGAAGTCAATGAGCGAGACAGCCCCTCACTGGCCTGCTGTTGGCCCACCAGCTACTGCTGGACTAAGCTATCAGCCCGCAAGCTGGAGGTCTCAGCTAGAAGCTGGCCTGGAAAGCACGCCTGGGACAGCTGCGATAACAGATACTCAAATGCAACATGATATATTTGCTTAGCACGTATTTGGCAAGCACACATTCCCAATCGCGTGTCTGGCGGCACGTTTTGCCATGGCTGGGGCTGGTGAGTAAACTCTCACATGGAGAATCGTATGTGTGAGATTGTAACCAGCCCGACTTGGGTACTGACTGCAGCCTCACCCAGGGACCATGCAGTCCAGAGCAGACACGCACCCAAATCTTTAATTAGGCCTTTCTCACCAGCCCTGCTGGGTTAAAACTTGCAGCTGCAATACAAAGGCATCCTGAGTACCTTCAGCATCTTCAAAAAAGAGCTGGCAGCTAGTCAAGCAAAGGGAAGCCTAGGGATCGCAGGGACAGACACACAGTAAAGGTGAGTTTTGCAGATGGGATCTATTGAGCTCTTACTGCCCATCGTGATCCCACTGTCTTTCCGATGACGGTCAGGCATTTGCAAATACTAAGCTTCAGCCTAATCACTGCCAAGGCATCCAAGTCGAAACAAGCTCAAGTATCACACATACACACAAAACAAACCTCTGTGTGTGTGTGTAAACGTTTAATGACTCACACTTGTTCCTCCACAACCACATGTCAAGTTCTGCAAGCTCTGTTTGGAGGCACGTGCATTCTGACTTCACTGCAGACAGCATGTTCCTACCTCACTACTGGGGAAAAAAAAAAATAAATCCATTAACAAGACCGTGCAAGTGCCCTTAGTCAACACTGCGTCTCATAGAAGAAGGGAAAGCTTCTAAAATAGTCCTTGTGGACACATCTCAGCAAAACACCCCTTGGAGGGTGGCACTTCCAATGCTACAAGGTGGCAAACAGACACAGTGGAGGTTTGTGATGCTCTGCGAGGATGTAACGGCAAGAAGAAACTAGTGTCCAGCGGTCTCCTATTCAGATTGTACAGCAACAATGCTGTTTCAGTGCCACTGAAACAAGAAATTGGAAAGGCCAGTTTGCTCCTCGATGGAAAGAGGGACACTAAACAGCTCAGCTTGTCAAACCTGGGTGCAGATAGCAGCGGCAGAGACAGTAAGCAGCTGCCAACTTAAAGGAATGAGCAGTAGTAGATTGCTCTGGTCAGACAATAAATCCCATCTCTGCTCCAACTGTTGACTGCAAGTAAACAAGAGGGAAGGCAATGAGAAGGATACGAGATAAAACTGCCTACAAAAGTCATACACCAACCCTGCCTGCAGTGCTCTGCAGTCCCGCGAGCTGCAGGCATGGCAGATGGGCCAACAGGCAGCTCCACCAAAGCAGCTGAGGCATGTTTACCCAAGGGGCACACCTTCCACCGAATCCCTTTCTGAAGGCTTTGTGTAAGCCGAGACTTCAGCCACTGCAGGAGTCCGATAAAAACCTTGATTTAGCCAAGGCTATTAAAAGACGGGACTGTTTGTATAGCTCCAGTTGTAAAACACCAAATTCCACAGGACTTGGGTCAAAAGGAAGATTTACACAAAAGTCAAGGGCAGAGCACAGCCTTAGCCACCACAGAGCCTGGGAGGAACCACTGGTAACAGAGTTCAAAGATAAATTCCCCTTTCCCGTCACCTCTCCCATCTTCCCCTCCATCCCCAACTCTTTTCTCTCCAAAACCCCTCCATGCAGAAGCTCCCCATCAGTCATTGCTTTAGGCAATAGAGGAATTAAACTGACAGCAAGAACTCTGTTTGCATTCAGCTTCAGCATAGCCACAGAACAGGGGTTACCACAATTACCGGATCACATGTCTGCAGACACAGGCAGATCTACACTAGGAAAGAAAAGGCCGCCACTACAGGTAACTCGGAGCACACATCCCCACAGAGAGATACAGCTGCTTCTGGAAAAAATAATACTTTAGGTCCTGTAGATAAATCACATCTCCAAGCAAAACAAGGTGCATCGAAAAAGCCCTGCTGTGTGGTGTGGTATTTGGCTATGGGGAGGTAGGGGCTTTTGCTGACACTGAAGTGTTTAAGACTGGAGAACGGTCAGGCTGATTTTACAGTCTTTGCAGAAATCTCTTTTTAACCAGCACTGAGCAGACATCAGAGCAGGGGTTCACTTCTGGAAGCTCCCTTCTCCATCCACAGGAGACAGAAACTCAATTTGGCATTGCTTTTGTTTTTAAAAGCAGCAGTCTTCAGGACTGGGATCTGTTAAGCTATGCACATACAGCCCTGCCAAGCTCAGTGCAGAGGGCTGGGCAGAGTGGGATCAAGGTATTACCACCAGGCTGCTCCCAGCTTTTAAAGCTTTAATGCTGTTGCGGTGTAATCTTTCCCTGTTTGACCACTCACTGCTCCTGATGGGTAAAGCCTTGCTTCTCGCTCTGCTCTACCGTCCTCACACCAGTTTGATCACTAAACCAACTCCTCTAGGACCTGACAGCATCTAAGAGAAAGATTCTCTTTAAAAATCCTACTCAGAGCAACTGGCCAGTAAAAAATTTATATTGATCTGTAATATCTCTATCTGCAAACATTGCTCAGGAAAGATGATTAACTTTCCGCAGTCTCAACAAATGCCAAAAGTATATTAAGCTGTGGATACAAGAGTGTCTATAAAATCCATCTCAAACTCACAGCCTAAATATGAACAGCTTGGAAGTCACCTATAGTTTAATGAAGAAGTGACACACTGCAGTATTTTAGGAAACACTATGGGGTTGTATCAGACTGTACTTTAAAATGCTCCTCTGAAGACTGTCAGAAGCCACTGCATCAGGCTCTAGAGACAAAGGACAGTCAGTTAAAAAAGACTTGATGTTTAGCTGAATCAAAATTCAAGAGGCAAGTGCAGTTGTAGTATTTCATGCCATGAAAGCACGTTTCAGTAGTGCTGGGAAGGACTCAGACCAGGTTGCGTTGCCTTTTCCCACTCTGTGGCAAACACCTAAAAGATACATGTAAAGTTATCTCTGAAGGAAGCTTCCAGCCAGTTCACAGTGCAAGCCCTCAATTTGAAGAGAAATCTGCATACAGACAAAGCCCTTGACTACGATATTATTTTATTCTGGCAATATCCTCTTTATTAGATTTTCACTGGTCTCACACCTACAGACTCACTCCAGAAGGAGCTGGAGCTGACAGCAGAGGATATATGCTCCGTGCTTGACCGTGGCCAAAGCAAGCCACAGTGTGACTTTGAATTGCTTTTCAAACTTGAGCAAATCTTTATTTAAAGATCAGTCATCTGGGTGAGGTAGCGCAGCGGCAGCTCTACGGTGTATTTCCTAATCTCCCACTTCAAGAACAAGGCAGGAAAGGGAAAGGAAACAGCAGCTTCCTGGATACAAGGCGGTATCTTTTGTTCAAATATCCTTATAACTATCTGAGCCCACCCTTTACCCGGCACGACTGGGTACTTGAAGAACGGTCCCTGCTGCTCATCTGCCACTTGTACCCAGAGCCATCCAGCACTTGTATCATTTGTTCCAGCCATGCCAAAGCCATGCAGCTGAACTACCATCAAATACTAGGCAGATTTTCCTCTACTCCCACCAGCCTGCTCCTCATGAAGGAACTTTCCCTAAACCTGGCACTGGCCAGCACAGAGAGCCACCACGCAGAGCCAATCTGCTCAGCCACATTACATGCTCTATCTAAGCTGCACAGAAAATCTGAAAGCCCAACTGCTCCACGCTCACCCTACTCCAACACCGTCCCCTGTCTGTAGCCCTCTCCAACTACACTACTTTTCAGCTGGTGATTCTTTTCCCTTTCCAAAATTCTTTGATGTAGTGTCACCCTGTAACATCCGTTAGCCTCCTGCCACAATACTGCATCTTCCGAGATGGAAAAGAGGTGGTGCCACCTCCTCTCGTCCTGTAGCACCACACAAGAGCTCTTTTCAGAAGGCAAGAACAGGGTTTGAAGACAGGGTAGAGCAGCATCACAAGGTTACTGTGATCTGACTCCCCTGTGCCATCGTGTCACATGCTGGCAAGATGACTTAATGAGGAAGGCTGACATTACCCTTCCCTCATCCCATCAGAAATTCTCCTTCAGCTGAGTGAGGTTGCTGAGAGTCCTCCTAACATGCTGTCTCTCTCAAAAGCAGGGCTCACCTCCCACTCATTCACAGAAAACACCACCCTGGTTTTAGTGTTGTGTCCCTGGCTCCCTACGACCAGAGATCAGAACACAAGTCTCCATCTCTTCCTCATTACTCCACGTTGTTTAAGCTCGCTGCATTGCTTTTATCTTTACATCACCAGCATTTTCTGTGCTGCAAACAAAATGAATGTCTAGAATACTCACATCCACAGCCTGCAATAAGTTTATGACAGTATCACTTCCCACATAACACAGACCTGCAGGAGCACTGGGGAGGCATTAGCAAGCTTCAATCAGCAATCCCCTCCAACCCAAACACACAAGCAGGGAGCGGAATGTATTATTTGTACCCTCTGTGCCAGACACTGCAGTCAGAAGGAGATCTAAATGCATCTGTTGGACTCCGGAGATTAAAAAGACTTGCTAGACCTCCCTCCCCCCAGCAGCACACAAGGCCCATTAGGGATCAGCACTGGTCACAGAAATTATCTTTCTCCCCTGCAAATGCAGCTTGTAATCAGGTGCCAAGTGTCCTAATTACAGCAGGAGTTTTCTTTCCATCTGGGCAAGAATTAAAAAAAAAAAAAAAAAACAACGACAAAAACCAAAAATCATCCCTCTCAATTTATAAGATACAAGTAAACACATGAGGTTTTTTTATGTTTCAGTGGTCCTGAATCTAAGGCACATCTTTATTATTTAAAGTTTCACAAGGTTATTTGGTTTTTATAAACCAGCACAATCTCCTCTTCCTGGCAGATACTAACATAAACAAGAGCTCTGAAAACTCAAAGTGAAAGTTAGACTAACTATCTGGTCACTCATCCTATAACCAGACAAGAATACATAATAGGAAACTGTAAAGATCGGAATCGTGCCAGAACGCCACGCTCAAAGCCTGAATCGAAAGGAACTCTGGAAGTTCTGCCTTAAGTGACGTGAGGAGACTGAACAGCTTTCAGATGTCTGATTTATACCACACTGCTCCTCCGCAGGCTTGGGATTTTAAAACAAGATAAGCCAGTATTGATTTTAACATCATACCTACAAGCAACAGAGCCTGGATGCACAAGTGTCTCAAGGGGCTCTACTCCTAATATTGCGTGTTGTTTTAAAGTTCTTTTACTACTTATGCTAAAGGTCATAAAAAAACTTTAAAAAGAACGCACAATATTAGAGGACAGACTCACCCTTATACGACTGCTCCAACTCTATTAAAAGGCGCAACTGACCTCCCCAGCAAAGTACAGGCTGGGATGGGACACAGTGGGAAAGCCAGCAGTCACGCATCTTTTGCAACCTGAAAAAACAAGGGATGTATTACAAACACGTTGAAAGAGCCCCTGAGCTCCTAAGGGAAGTTAGTGCAAAAACACCGCTCAAGATGCTGAAAATACCTTTATTTTTGGGACACTTCTTACTGTGGGCAAATCCTTACTATGAACGGTTCCAGATTGTGCACCCCCCTCCAACAAAGTCGCATCTGCCTATCATGCTACACCCCTTTCCATTTCACAGTGGTCACTACTCCTATTTTACAGGCAGTAAATCTACGCGTCCTGAAGCCTCTGTTTAGCCAGTAGCTGTGTATCACACTGTTGTGCTCATACCACCACCGGAGCATCCAACTTTCTCGCTGACGTTAGAGCCAAGGCAAAAAGCCCACACCACCTCTATTAAAAGTTTACTTTGTGAAGGACAGACAGGAGGTCACTCTCTGGATCCTGCTGTCATTCAGCCTCAGAGCATCACTGGGAACGCTGCAGAGGGTTACAGCGGCACGTCACACAGCCAGCTGCGTGTGCCGTGGCCTGGGGAAGCCTGCTCCATGTCTCTTCTCATTACATCTTTAAAAAAAAAGTGAGTTATTTTTAAGACAAAGAGCAGAGAATAAAGATTGCCCATTTGCTTTTTCAGTCCTGAGAACTTGGAGCTTGTCGCTAGGGGACTTCTGTTATGTTCTGTGTTGACGCAACCAGACAAGCCATGTAAAACCATGTCCCATCTGTTGCAGCAAAACTTACTTTTTATATAAAGAGACTTTATTTTCAGAGTTGTATCTGTGAAAGGAAAGTGATACCGAACTGACCAAATACAGCAAAAATACATGAACCAAAAAAACCCTCTCCACTCCCAAACACAAGGATTTCCCTCTCCGCCTCACACCTGAAGAAGTCCATCACTATTATCCAACACGCATCCCATCAACACCAGCGATCCCAGACAAACAGCCAAGTCAGCTTTGTGGAGATAATCTGTGCTAAGGATTGAACACAGTGTTTATTAAGCTACCTGGGCGAACTGCAAAATGTTCTTGCAGTTTAAAGTGGCAGCACACCTGTATTTAGTAACGCTTCCAATTTAAGCACGCCCTTGAGGACAGGAACAGGCCGGCAGCTGCCTAAAGGGTAGCAAGGATGCTATGTGCTGCAGCAAGCAAACAAGCACTGAGTCCTCTTGATTTTGGGAGCAGCTTCCTATGAACTATAGCTGGGAAAAAGCAGAAAGGAAGTTCAAATCCTGCTTTAGGACAACAGCTCCCCAGTACATGGATCCCTGTCTCAGAAAAGCTCCTTTGGCTAGGAGTACCCCAGTTTGAACCAAACTAATTCAAAACAAAAGATCAAGTGTCAGGGGAAATTCGGTGCTCCAAGAGCCCCATTTTGGAGCCAGCTGTAACACCCTTAATTCAGCAGGGCCCAGCACATCCATCCCTGACAAGTCAAGGTCAAACTCTGCCCTAATTGATGGGCTAAAAAAAAAAAAAAAAAAAAAAAAAAAAAAAAAAAAAGAGAGAGGGCACACTTCTACCCCTAAACTTAACTTTCTCTTGTTAGCATGTGCTGCCTACCTCCCCTACCCCACCGAAATCCACTTTGGTTAGTGGAACTGCAGGTGTTGTATCGAGGTCTGCACGCGGAATGCTCCCTGCACCCCGAGCAGTGAAGCTGTTGAGCAAACAAGGTCGCTGACCCGTCCCCACAAAAAGCAGCAGAGGAAGTTTTGAGCATCTCCCAGACCACTTAAAACACTTTCTGAGGTTTGTTCGGCCAAGTTTAACCTCCTTCCTCCCCAAAAGTAACAGCCTCTGCTGCAAAGCCTCTCCAGCATTGAAATGGATGTCAAACACTCAAAAGGCAGAAAGCAGTCGGTACGTTTTCATCGCTGGGTCAAATTCAGTTATTAGGAGGGATGAGCCAGTGCTGAGGAGAAGGGCCGAGCTGCTGAAGACTCGCAGTGCAAAACCTACACAGCAAAGGTGTTCGCGGCAGATGCCTTTGGCTTGGGAAGGTGGGAGGACGCCAAAAGCCTCTCCAACCGCTTTGAAGAAAGCCTGCCTGCACAGAGGAGCTCTGGGGCGGGGGGAAAGAAACTTGAAAGAGAGGGAACTTACTCCGTGATCCTCTTCGCCAGCTCGGTGCAGGCTGCCGTGGAGTTGGCCGAGAAGACCCGGTAGCCACTTCTGGCTGCGTTCATCGCCAAAGAGTCATGCAAGCCCCGTGGAGCTCGAAAGTGAGAAAAAACAGATTTATAAGGCAACAACAGCTTCCGTGGCATCCTTTTCTTCCTCTCCGCCACGATCACCGCCCCTTAAGGGGTGGGGAGGAGGAGGAGGAGGAGAACAAGAACAAACCCTTCCGCTACCTATGGTCTTGCTGGTCCACTCCTGGGTCAAAGTATAGAAGGGGGGGGTGGGAGTGGAAAATATGACTATTAAAATAAAAGGGAGCAGCAGCACCAGCCTTGGGAGGGGAAGAGGGCCGGGGGGGGGGGGGTGCGGGGGGGGGGCAACGGGCTGCCTGCAAAGCAACCCCCCCCCACCGGGAGCCAGCCCCCGGGTAACCCCGACCCAAACCCTCCCCACGCCCACCCAGAGGCGCCTCACGCACCAGGGGATGGGAGACCTCCCAAAACTGAGGGGACTGCAAGGCAGAAAGGGGGTTCCAAGGCTGAAAGGGGGTTCTCCCTGACTGGGAAGGCGGGGATGAGCTGGGGCGGGGAAGATTGGAAGCGGGGGGGAAGAGGGGGTCCGTGTGAGGCAGCAAGGAGGGGGATGTCCCTGTGATGGTGGGGGGTCCCCTCACAGTCCCCTCACCCAGCCAAGCGAGCTCCGCCACCCGGCTAGAGCGCCGCTCCCCTCAGCGGCCATCTTCTCGGCGGGGAGAGACCGCCCCCGCTGCCATGTTAGGTGAGGGCACTCTCCCCCTCACAGCAGGAGAAAGGCTACATCACCTCCTGCCCCAACAGCGCCGGTACCTGAGGAGGAGGCGTGAAGAACGGCGTAAAATCCCTTTCCTCGGCGAGGAGGTGCGCAGGGCAGCCACCACGCTTCTGCCCGGCTTCAACCCGGCGGCTTCACTGCCCGCGCCTAAGATGGCGACCCGCCGGAAGCGCGGCGGCGGCGCTCTAGCCTGAGTCTATGACCGGCAGGGCGGGAAGCCGCAGGCCTCCCCTCGGTGGGGCGGAGAACCCGCCCGCCCCACATCCCTCCCCGCCCCACCGAGGGGAGGCCTGCGGCTTCCCGCCGCATAGATCTTAAGCCTGAGCCCCCCCCCCGGCGGCGACCCACAATCTTCAGGAGGGGTTCTGCCAGCCAGGCCCCAGGCCTTCCCTCAGCACCCCGGTGCCATCATGGCGGCCCTAAGGAGCTACACACCTCTGCACCGTTTCCCAAAGGGAATTCTGGCTCGCTGAAAGTCCTCCGGGCTCTGTGGGTCTTGAGAATAAAGTCCCTCTCAGGTACAGGCGCTTATCTAAGCAGAAAATTTGTGCTCCAGCTCGGCTGGTAGGTCTCTGTGCCGAGCTTTCCAGGCCAAAGGAGCATACTTTATATCACAAGGAAGGCAAACAGCATTAATTTCATCACCAGGATCACCCCGCATTGCTTCATTTCTTTCATTGCCTTGCATCTCCCTGGAGGGAGAGCTTTTTTCCCCGTGTAAGGTCATCATCCCTTGGCCTGTTTTCTCCTGGCTAAGAGGAAGAAGGTTGCGGTGGGCTTTGTTCAGGACATGGAGGACATACGCCCCCGTTATTCGGTAGCATCTCTCCCCGCTGCCAGGCTGCTCTGGTGCGTGCCAGCCGCTCGGGGTCAGGGTGCGTGACAGTGATGGTGCCTCTGGTGACGACTCCTGTCAGAAACCCTTCATGTCAGTCCCCTTCCGCTGAACACTTCATTAAAGATTGTCTCTCTCCAGCCTTTGTTAAGATGCAGTGTCCTCAATACGAACAAGATACAAATGCATCGGCGTCCCCTCTGTACGCCACTGGTGCACGTCCTGAGGACCATGATGGCAAGTTCGGTCTCCCTTCACCATGCCCGGTGACATGTATTTGTCCCTGCAGCGTGGATCCATCCCCACATCCCCTTCCACGATCACTCAAGACCAGCCCTGCGGTTATTTAGCTGGTGTACAAGGCAGGAGGGTCCCCCGTTCACCTCACCAGCCACCTGGCTTTGCTCCCGCGGCAGGATCAGGCTGCAGGGCTCAGCATGGATCCTCCATCACAGCCGTAGCCCTGCGGGGACCCACCACGAGTGCAGCGAAACGGGCTGCGGGGTTGCATGATGCAGCCGGGCAAGGTCAAGGTTTATATCACTGCATCCACGGTGCCTGTGCTGGCAGGGGGCGTGGACCCATGGCATGGCCATCACCCCCTGCGCTTGCTGCGGGGACAGATCCAGCACAACACCAGCTCCCTCTCCCAACACGCAGGCAGTTTAGCTACCACAGCTGCCTGTGGTCCCTGCTGGGTTGCTGGTGCCTCTCCAGGTCCCTTCTGTCCCCTGCAGGTCCATGTCTTGTCCTGGCAGGGGCTGTTCGAGCTCCACTCCCATGTCCCCGCATGTTCCCCGATGGCAGTGTAAGGCGAAGCGAGAGCTAACACAGCATCAGCTGCCTGGATTCACTCCGAGAAGGCAGCGCAGCCAGCAGTGCAATGCTGATCCAGCCTTCAGCCTGGCGATAGCCCTGCAGCTTGGGATGAACCGGCAGCATCCATGCTGGCAGCATCTCAACCCCGGGCTGGGCTCTCCCTCGGTGTGTGTTTAGTGACGGCCGCTGCTGCCCTGCAAGGCATATTTGTTTGACAGCGGTCACAGCACCCACACTGTGGCCGTTCACTTGTCACAAGTTGCTGGCTTTGTACTTCCATCCCTGGAGGTGTTCAAAGCCAGGCTGGACGGGGCTTTGAGCAGCCTGGTCTAGTGGGAGGTGTCCCTGCCCATGGCTTGGGCTGGAACTGGGTGGTCTTTAAGGTGCCTTCTAACCCGAACCATTCTGTGATTCAAAAGGAAGAAGCTGAAAAAAAAATGGGGGGGGGGGGGGAGCAGGCTATTCTTGGATGGAGGAAGTTGGCTGCTTCCCAAGGTCCCTCCTGCACCCACCAGAGAAACAGCAGTTCCTGGGGAGCAGGGACACCCCAAGGGACGTGGGGACAGCAGGGACAGGCTCCTGCGGGGACACCCTGACGAGGGTAGCAGTGGCTGCAGGGAGAAACCCCAGATCAGCACCCAGGAAGGGGGGAGCAAGCGGGGACATGCCCTGAGGGTGAGGAGGGAGACCCCGCGCTGCGGGGGGGCCACGGCACGGCACCTCTGCAGGGTGCTCAGCCTCCCACCAGCTCCTTCCCAGGTCCCTGGGGAAGGGACTTGCTGCTGCCCTCCGCGTTTAAAGCCCTTCCCTCCTGGCTTGCCATGCAATTCTGGTGTGCTGAGGAAGGAAGGGCTGTCTAACTTCTTCCCACCTGCAGCCAGCTGGCTCCTCACTTGGCATCCTTGGCACACCAACCCCGGGGCTGATGCTGTGTCCGTCCTGAGTGGCCCCAGCCCCTCCTTTGCCCCCCCGCTATCCCTCAGTCCTCATTCCTGCTGCTCTGCGGGGTGCTCAGACCCATCCTGGGCACAGGGGATGGATTCTGCCCGTGTTGTCACCTGCCCTCGCGTTCCCAGCTGAGGTGCAATGAATTTGTGCGTTCTGCTGCCAGGCAGCCACCGACACGGCAGACCTCAGGTGACACCTCTGCGTGCGTTCGCCTCGGAGGTGCTTGACGACACGTCCTGCCCCAAAACCACCCTGCTCTCGTCTTTCTGAGATACCCCCTGGTGTCCCCAGCTTCATCCCTGAGCGGAGAAGCCCAGCAGCCTGGCAGGGACGGCCCCGCGGGTCCCACTGGGGCGGCTGGTGGAGCTGCGGGGTTGGGATCAGCCCCTGAGGAGCCCGGGCAGGGCAGCGGGCAGAAATCGCGGCCGTTATCGCTGTAACAACCAACCTTTCTCCTGGAAAAGGAAGCACCTCTGATTTCTCTGCTCTGCGGGCTGAGGGTCACACCTGGTTTTACAGCCAGGCAAAGGAGAAGAAAGAAGCAATTCTGTTTACTTAAGGAGTAATTAATATCCCCGCTCCTGGCATGTACGGAGGCAGCAGAAACCTCCCCCACAGCCCATGGAGAGCAAGGCTTTGCAGCCCTTTATTATTTCATTATCAGCTGGGCAGGATTAGGAGGGTGGGTCGGGGAACAGCACCGGCTTTAAGCAGGTTTAGCTCCTCTGAAAAGGCTTATCCGGGCTCAGTCTCACTTGCTGCCTGCGACGCAGTTATTTGCTGAGCAGAGGCGTTTGAGTAACGTTGGGGGTGCAGGGGGTCGTGCATTTTTAATAGGAAAAAAAATGGTGAAACCCAGCAGGGAAAACCTGGGAGGTTCCTTTACCAGGAACTGGCTTTATTTGTTGAATTTCAACGACCAGGGAGGGCAGTTTCTCAACTCTGCCAAATCCTGCATCACTCCCTGGAGAAACCCAGAGCCTCGGTGCTGCCCTGTGCATGCCGGGGGGCTTTGGGGCGGTTTCTTGCATCGGACCAACACGGCGCCAGGGCGGGACAGCCATTGCAGGCTGCTTCCTGCAGAGCTGGATGAAGTTTTGCCCTTTCTCCTTTACCAAATTTCTCCCTGGAGCCCGGGTGGGGTGGCCAAAGCACGCCGATCCCAGCCCGGCAAGAAGCCGTGGGAACTGTGGCAGCAAATCCCTCTTCTTCTTCTTCTTTCCAGGCCAGAAACGGGAGGCTGTGGTGGGACGCTGTGTCCCCCATAAGTATTTCTGCCCCGGGGGATGCTACCCACAGGCGCCGAGCATCGCGGTGGGAATCATGCTCCTCCCAGGATCGGGATCGTGGCTCCCAGCCCAGCTGGTGGCATCCCGGCCAGGTGGTTCTCATTGCAGCCTCTGACTCACCTCCCAAAAATGCCTGCGCTCACATCATGGCAGGAAACCGCTACCGGGAAGTGGTGAAAACCCTGCAACAGCCTGAAATTCGTCTTCTCCCAGCAAAGGGGGAGATCAAACGGCAGCACTTTGGCCTCAGTCCCTCTGACGCCAGGGCTAGTCATCGGGGTGACTTTTCGGCTGAGCGAGCGGTGCGGGTGGTTACTCCAGACTCAGCAGCTTCTCGTGGGGCATTTGGGAGTGTTTCCCCAGAGCAGGAGTGATCTCAGAAATATTTTTGAGTCAATCATCAGCTGGGAGGAAGGAGCTCAGCTTGTCGGCATTGCCCAGGGCTTCCCGGCAAGCCCTGTGGTCCCGGGATGTGCCAGTGGCCGCTGAGAGCTCAGCTGAGGGGTAGCAGCCCATGGTGGGCTGCAGAGCTTGGCTGTGTTTAGGAGCTGCCGTAATCCCCAGCTCCTCGGAGACTGAGAAACCTCCTGGGTCAAGCCCTGGGCCCCGCGTGAAGCTGGGGTTGTGGGTGATCCCTGCTGCCCACGGGTCACGGAGGCAGAGACCGAGGGTGCAGTCACTTGCCAGAGTCCTGCAGCAAATGGGTGGCAGACCCAAAACCTGTGTCCCGTCTTGTGTGCCTCAGGTGGGATGCAATCCCAATCGCTCATCTCCGGAGGACACCTCTGTTATTTCTGTCCCCTCCTGCTTGGTGCTGGTCCCCTGCATCGGCACCAGCATCTCCCCGGTGGGCACAAGGGGACCGTTCCCCGCGAGCCCCCACGGCTGGGGGCTGAGAGGGGCCGAGCCGCAGTCCCCGGGGCTGGGTCTGTCCCAAAAAGGCTCCGTCTCCGCACCGGCTGCTCCCGCAGGCGCTGGCTGGAAAGTTCCCACTGCTGCAGTCGGTGCCTGTCCCCCTGCCAAACCCTGCAGCCCTGCCAGCCCCGACGCAGCACAGAGCTGCGCTATTTCTGGCTCCACCTTGAGACATGTACCTTCAGCAGTGGGAACGATGCTAAAAGAGACGGATCTGGGATGAGCGCATCCCCTTCCCGTCACCGTCCCCGGGGCGGACGCGGCAGAGCGGGCAGGGATCTGGAGGAGCCGCGTGCCTTGAAGCAAAAGGCTGCGGTTCATCCTGCAGCAGAGCCGTGTCCTCTGGTCGCCTCCCCCGGAGCTGCCGCTGCGGGCTGGGCAGCAGGAGCCCAGGATCCGGGCCTGCCCCGGCACAGAGAGCCTTGGGTCCATGCTGAGCCGGGGTGCATCAGCTGGCGGGGGGAAAGGGTTACAGCGCGGCTGGGGAGCCCCCAGTCTCTCTGCTTTCTTCCCCCAGGACAAGCTCCCTGGGGAGGAGCATCTCCTCTGGCAGCTGGGGGCAGGAGCAGGAAGAGCCTGGGGGTAGGATCGAGCTGAGGGGGTGTTTAATTGCCATATTTAATCTTTGTCTGCTGCTTCTGCCTCAGTTTCCCCAAGCACAGAGCATCCATCACATTCTCCAGCGAGCCCAGGGCATGGTGCTCCAGACATAGAATCACAGAATGGTTCGGGTTGGAAGGGACCTTAGAGATCACCCAGTGCCACCCCCTGCCCTGGGCAGGGACACCTCCCACCAGCCCAGGTTGCTCCAAGCCTGGCCTTGAACCCCTCCAGGGATGGGGCAGCCACAGCTTCTCTGGGCAACCTGGGCCAGGGGCTCACCGCCCTCAGTGAAAAATTTCTCCTTAATGTCTAACCTAAATCTCCCCTCTTTCGGTTTAAAACCATTACCCCTTGTCCTGTCACTCCCCTCCCTGATCCAGAGTCCCTCCCCAGCTTTCCTGGAGCCCCTTTAGGGACTGGAAGGGGCTCTAAGGTCTCCTCGGAGCCTTCTCTTCTCCAGGCTGAACCCCCCCAGCTCTCTCAGCCTGTCCTCACAGCAGAGGGGCTCCAGCCCTTGGCGCATCTTTGTGGCCTCCTCTGGGGAGGGTTCCCATATGAGCCTTCTCCCAAAAAAAACTTCTGTGGGGCCTGGGGCACCCCACCAGCCCTCCCAGGACAGGACTCTGAGGGGTGTTTCCTCTTGAAGGGAGCCTGGTGGCCTCCGTGGTCACGGATGGACCGGATTCCCCGTGCCCTGGCTGAGCCCCCTCTGCAATGAGAAAGGAGGTGGGGGATTCACCACCAGCTGTCCCCACCGGCTCGCCAGCTCCATGCCGCATCCCTGCGCCATGTCCCCATGCCGCCCTCCCACACGCGTGGCCTCTGCAGCACCGGGCGGGCAGGAATGGAGCCGATCAGGACAAACATGACGGGCAGACGCCTGCCCACGGTGCGGGAGCCCTGGCTGCCGAGCACCCTTTGGGCTGCCGGTTGGGTCAAGGGAGCTCGTTAAGGCTCTCGTAATTAGGATAGCCCCAAACGACTGTTTATCAGCACTGAGTGGTGGCGGAAACAATCCCGCTTCCGCATTAGACATCGCATCTGGAGGCAAACAAGTGGTGTCCGTGTGGGACCGGAGCAAAGGGACCCACGCAGGGCTGGTGGCGGGCACCGGGCTGACTGTGGCATGAAGCGGGCATCTGCCAAACATCGGAATGGGGTCACATGAAGTCCCCGTAGACCAGCACTAAGACGGAAAAGCTCTGCCTGGCTGTCCCCTGCCATCACAGAGGCTGAGTTTGTGCTGGTCCCATTCCCTATCGGAGAAAATCCTGGCTGCAGCCCCCTCCTCTCCCTGTTCTGGGCATCCACCCCAGGGGCAGGCTTGCCCTAACCCTTCCTGTGCCCGAGCGCATTGCTGGCTTCCACAGCTCGCCATGAAGCCGCTCTCAGCCCCTTTCCCCAGCCCACACCCAGCAGAGCCCGGCCGGGCATTCAACCCCTATTTAAAGCGCAGGCAGGCAGGGTGAGGGGAATCCCGCGGCATGGGGCCACGGATGGATGTAGCGCAGTGAGGCCAGAGCCCAAAGCAGACCCATCGCCCCATGGCACCTGTCAGGAGCAGTGCCACAGCTGCTGTCACATCCTCCCACCAGGTCCCGTGCCTTCCTGTGCGGAAATGGGGCGTGGGTTAGTCACCGGGAAGGGTGAGGGGCAGGTCAGGACACCACGCTCCCCAGCTGTTTCCTCCCGTGACACCTTGCTGAGGACCTCGGGGCTCTTTACAAACACCGGACCACAGCATGGTCACAGCTGGGGAAGCAGCCAAGCCCAAATCTCACCCTGAATCGGCCGCAGGTGCTGCGGTTCCTCAGCCAAAAGCAGCAGCCAGCAAGTCCCTGGGAGTGGGTTCTGCCCCACCTCCCCCTCTAAGCATCTCTTTGAACCCAGAGCGCCCAGGGAAGTCTTTGGTGATGCTCCAAATCATGGCACCTCGCCTTAGGTCACGGGGAAAGCAAGGCTTAACTGCCTTATCTGCCCAGCTGGTCATCCCGTGCCCTCCCTGTAATTTTTGGCCAGTCCCCGTGGGTTTAAGCGGGGACAGAGGGCTGAGGGCTCACCGCTAATTAAACTGCGGTAGGTGTGAAGAGCGATTCCTCCCCAGGGTGCGAGCTCAAGGTTACGGGGTCTCCGGCTGCTGCCAGCCCCGCCGCATGCAGAGTGCGAAACCCACATGAGCATTGCCACGAAGGGTGGTTCGAGGATGAGGAGGTGGCGAGGAAAGGCCAGAGGAGGAGGAGGAGGGAGGGACTGGGGCACATCTCTGCCTGCCTTACCATTCCCACGGTGCGTGTCCGAGTGCCTGTCGCCTGCTTCCCCGTGCAGAGGCTCAGCTCTGCTTTGGTTAGAGCCTCAGGGGAGCAAAGGGCCAGCTGCAGCCTGTGGAGCAGAGATGCATCCATGGGGAATTGGCTAGCAAAAGAAATCCTTGTTGAGCTGGGCCAGACCCTCCAAGCCCAGCAGCCCCTCGGGAGGGTGAGGTCAGTCCTGTCACCATCAGAAGCTGCTGTCGGTGACACTTGCCAGCCGCCGTGGGGACGGAGTGGCTCCCAGCTGTGCTGGCACCTCTGGCAGGTCCCCTGGGCTCCATCCCCAGCGCTGTGTGCCCTGAGGTGGGGTTCACGGCACAGCCCACCCCCTCTATGGGGCTCCATGCCCATGGCACCTCCAACCCGCATGGATACCTGGTGGCAAACCACCAGTCATGGGCTGGACGTCGTCCCCCTCCATCCTCTCTCCTGGAGGTGTCCCCCGCCAGCTGCGCGCTGTCCTCCTCATCCCTCGCAGTGCCTTGGTTCCTCCAGGCTCTGCTCCTCTCGCCCTGTCCCAGCTGGAGAGATGCAGAAACGGTGTTAAATGCTTGAGCAGGCACCATGGCCCTGCCAGCGCTGGTCCGTGTGCTGCTGGACACGATGCATACGAGCTGTGGCTGCTGTGACTGCCCAGAACTTTGCTGCCGCTCTCCTGGCGTGACTGTGGGTCCGTGCTGTCCCAGCCCCGTGACTGTGGACCATGGGAGCACCCACGATGGCCACCCACCCCACACGGTAGAGCCACCCACAGCAAACCCACAGTGTCGCCTTGCCCTCGCGTGTTTGCAGACCCTTGCTCCAGCCGGGTGGCCCGGGTGCCCGCCCCCCCTCTGCCCACCCCCCCGGGAGCCCTGCCCGGAGCGTGCGTGGCGCTTGGGGAAACTGAGGCAGGTTGGGGAAACTGAGGCGGGCTGCGGGACGGGGGGGGGGGGGGGGGGGGGGGGGGCTCGGGGCAGCCCCGGGACAGGCCCCCCCGGGCTGGGAGGGGGATGTGGGTGGGTTAAATTTTTATGAATGGGGCCGCCCCGCCTGCCATTGCCGGGCGGCGCGGCGGGTGTCAGCAGCGAGCAGCGGCGGGCGGCGCTCCCCGGTGCGTCCCGCTCCCGTTCCGCCGCCCGATGGCCGCCGGCCGCCGCGCTCCCCCGGAGCCCGGTGGGGGCCCGGTGTTACTTCAAGGCATCTTCGGTGCGGGACCCACCGCCGGTGCCGCCGCCTGCTCCTTGGCTCTCACCCCCCGGGAGTTGCAGGTGCGGCGTCCCGGCGGTTCCTCCGGGGGCTCGGCCGGTCCCGACGCCGCGCTCCGCCTGGCCGACTGCGTGGGCTCCGCCGCCTTCCCCGCCGCCGCCGCCGCCGCCTGCTTCTCCCTGGTCTGCTACCCCTTCCGCGGGCCGCGCTGGGGCTCGCCCGCCCGCCAGCGCCTGGAGCGCACCTTCCGCGTCTGCCTGGGACCCGACGCCGAGGGCAACCTGCGCATCGCCCAGGCCTGGAGCCGCAGGATCCGGGAGCTCTCGGTGCCCGCCGTGCCCGCGCAGGACGGTGAGTGGTCGCCCCGCGCTCGGGGGACACCCCCTCCGCGTCCCCGCTGCGGGGCCCGACGGGGCGAGCCCCGGGACCGGGCAGGAGCGGGGGGTGCGGGGTGTGTTGGCGTTTGCCGGGACCGGAGCCAGCAACCCCCCGAGGGCGTGGGGACCGCCAGCTCTCCGTCGCCTGTCCCCAGGCGGCCCGGCTGTCCCCCCGTGGGGACGCGGCTGGCGCCCTGCCGGGAGCGCTGCGCCCTGGTCGGGCTCCGAAGGAACAGGTCGGGGTCGGGGGGGGGGACACGGGACGGACAGGGGGCGATCTGCAACCCCGCAGGGTCACCTGGATCCGCGCCCCCCCGCCCCGAGCCTGCGGGGGACGGGGACATCCCTGTGCACAGCCCCGGGGCCGGGGGTGGCTTGCCTCCCCCCTTTCTCCCTTAAATCGTAAGGGGCAGCAGGGACGTGGTCACACCACGGGGGCCCTTTGCACGGGTCCCCCCTCCCCTCGCATCACGTCGGTTCAATAGCAAAGCTCCAAAGGGCAGCATGAACCAAGAAAAAAAAATAATAAAGTCATCGTTGCTGACGCAGGCAGGATGGGAGCCAGGCACTGTCCCCGGCAGGTCCCATCCATCACTTGGGAGAAGGCGCATCCCTGCGGGACACCCCCGGGCCCAGCGGGGTCCCAGGGTGGCAGCCAGGAGGGGTCGGGGTGTCACTTCCCGCTCCCTCCGGGAGCTGCCACCAGCTGGAAGGGGAGCGGCTGGCTCGGGGGCCAGGTCCCCCAGCTCCCGCAGTCAGGGCAGGGCAGGCTGGCATATATTTGAACATCTGAGCAGAGATTCAATTATATGCACTACTTCATTTATTTAGCTGTCCAGTCGCACTGATCAGACTTGGAAATTAAGAGGCATGCGGTTAGAGGGATCCTGTCAAATCGCATTTAGCCCAGCTCTCCCCCTTCGGATTTTAAAATGCAGCTTTTTTACATGACCTGCAGCTACAAAACAACTTTCTGCTACTCTTCCTAAAGAATAAAAACAAACCCAGTGGAAAGGGGTGAGGGCGAAACCAGTTCCCTGGCTCCGTTTCCAGCCTGAACTCCGCAGCTGCAAGTCTCCGAGCGATTTAAAACCTTCGCCCTTTCAGCGGGCGGAGCGAGGGCGCTGGGGCAGGAGCAGCTCCATTGCATGGCGGGGGCCTCGGGGGAAGGCCGAGGAAGGAGGACAGGGGAGAAGGTGGTGCGGGATATTTTTGCAGTTATTTCTCGAGCTGAGAGCCAGCAGGATTTGCAAACCTCTCCCCCGCCAAGTTTGAGCCGGAGCTAAAAATGCCTCTCACCACACCCTGCGCTCGCCCGTGGCCTCACGTGCCGCCATCGCCGCCTGCACGGGACAGATAAGGCCGTGCCGGGCAGCTGCGTGTGAGTCCGTGCAGAGCAATCCTGTCACCCCATCCCTGTGGGGAGGGGACCGGGGAGCCACCAGCGATCCCATCCTGGTGGCGTCTCCGTTCCAGCATCCTCTGGGATAAAAGCCCTATGGAGAGCTACAGCGGAGGGGAAGCTTCACCCTCCTTATATCACCCCCAGGGGGAAAACCGAATCCCTCCGCAGTGGCTGACCCCAGAGCTGGGGCTGCCCGCAGCGCGCAGGGACGTGTCCCACCCTGCAGCTGGCTGGGATGGAGCAAACCGCCCCGGGCTTGTGTCCTGATGGGGAAATCCAGCCCCTGGCTGTGGTCGGAAGCTGCTGGCAGCAGCCACGGCGGTGCGGTGTGTCATCAGCGAGCAGGACGTGGCCTTGCCGCAAGTCCCCATTTTGGGGGACCTCGTCGTGCTCGGCCCCTCGCCGCGCGGAGGAGGTGACACTCTGTGGAGAGGGGACGCAGCGGGCATGTCCCAGTCCATCCCAGCCTCACGCCAGCTGGGTCACCAGGCAGGACAGCCCTGTCCCCCCACCAGCCTGGCACGCTTGTTCCTTCTGCCCAGAGAGTTTCCAGGAGGATGCAGGGACACGACAGAGCATCTGGGGCTGCTGATGGAGCCGTGGCAGCACGGTCCCCACGTGAGCGCGGCTGGGACACGTGTCCCATGGGGGGACGTGGGCGGAGAGCAGAGTTTGTGCAGTGGCAGCAGCTGGAGCCCCTTCCTCCTGCTGACTCAGTGTCTGCTCCGCTCGCCGCTGGAGGTTGAAAGCAGCCGCGCGGTGCCGGGAAGTGGCCGAGCCTCGCCGAGATGCCAGGGGCCGGCCGGTGTTGCGCAAGGGAGAAGGGATGCTGCTGAAATCTAGCCCCCCCCGTCCCCGGCCTGAGCATGGGCCGCTGCTGCTGGGCTCCAGCTCCGAACCAGCGCCCCTCGCTCCCGCTGCGGGAGCTGGGCTGAGCCCCGCACTGCTGGTGGCACTGGTCCCACACTGGGATCGCATCCCCTTCCCTATTCACGCCCTGGTACCAGCAATCTGTCCCTGGTGGCAGAGTCACGGCACCCCTCGGTGCGCTGAGGAGGGTTTGCCTTTCCCCCTCCAGCCGAGGAGCGGGTCCTGGGGGTCCCGGCCGTACCCCGCTGCCCGGCGCAGGCCATGGGGCAGCCACGGGTCCAGGCAAGACCCGGCTGCGGCTCCGTGTGCGTGTCAGAAACGGTGCGGCTGATAAGAAAGTTTGTGTGTTTAAAAACTGTATTTAGGTGCTTGAAGTACCTCGTGCAGAGGTGGGAGAGACCGCGAGGTGGGAGAGAGAGAAAAGCCCCCCATCACCTGCCTCCGGCCGCTGGGGCTTGAGCACGAACCCCCTGCCCGCGGGCTCGGCTGTGTTTGTCCGCGGGGGATTTTAGTCACCAGGGAAGGCTCCGGAGGGGAGGGAGGGGGACCAGCCCAGCCCCGGGGTCGCTGCCCCTTGTCCTTGACCAGAGCTGGGGTGGCCTCCGCTCGCCGCGTTCCACCACCGTCCCCGAGGGCAGCTGGTCCCCTCGCATCTGGCACCCACTGATAAGGGGCCGGGGAGGGGGGGGCAGCCAGGGACAGCCAGCGCCCATCCCCAGGCTCAGCCCTGGCTCACAGGTGGACCTTTGCTGGGGACTCGGTGGCAGGTCCCAAGCAGCCGGCTTGGGGACAAGGAGGTGTCCTGGAGGGTGACAGCCTCAGCAGGTCGTTCCCAGGGGCAGAAAATCAACCTGATGGTGTCAAAATCAGCAGGGCTCGGTGTGCTCCCGGGGCTGGGACGGGCACGGAGATGGGATGCTCCAGGCACGTCTCCCCACGGGGCAGCTTGTGGACTCTGCCAGCCGCCGCGGAAGCCCTGGCGAGGCCCTGAGCGGTGTGATGCTGGGTGTCACCCCAGGGAGATGGCACCCTTAGGCACCTCCATTGCCCCAGGCTTCCCCCTCCCCGCCTGCATCCCCGGGGTGGCAGCAGGAGGGGCTTTAGCTGTAAAAACGCTGTCTGTGTGTTCAAACAGCTGGAATCAAAGTGGCAGACAAGGCGGGGGGCAGGCAGATGTCCTAGCCTTCCCCCGTCCCGGGTTAGAAGGGGGATTCCCAACCCCGGGGCAGTGCTGGGAATCGCGGGATGCTTTGGTGACTCAGCTCCTGACGGAGCAGCTCCTTCTGCTGAGCCAGCAAACGCAGCCCCCGCACTGTCCGGCAGAGCCCACGCACCCAGAGGGGCACCCGATCCCCCCCCGGGGGCCAGATCACGGCTCAAGGGCCCAGAGCTGGTGGGGACACCCCCTGCCCCCCAAAAACTGTCTTCACCCTGCAGGGCCAGGGTGTTCCAGAGGCGCTGCGGGAGCTCGAGGCACAGTGGCCTGCTCATTTCGGCGCTGGGGGTGCCCAAGCAGCACCCGGGGGTTCCCTGCCCTCAGGCAGGCTGCCACCAGCTCCCCCGGGTGCCATTGTGTCACTCCTCCTCCCTGTGCCTCCCTCGCAGGGCAGCTGCAGCCCCGTCTCACCCCATCCCCCTGCACGGGGACCACGGCGCTGGGGGCTCGGGCAGGGGGACGCAGACCCCTGCCAGGCTTGTAATTACAGCCCTCACGCGTGAAACCTGAGCCCCGTGGGGAGCAGGGGAAGCAGAAGCGTCCGTCTGCTGGCGCAGGTGTCTGTCCTGGCCCTGCTCCATCTGGGGTGGATGTGAGGAGTCGGGATCTTGAGTCCCTCTGTCCTTGGCTCGCTGTGTGATGTGGGGCTGAGCCATGTGGTGAGCTGTGGGGATCAGCAGGGAAAACTCACCGCCGAGGGTGGCCGGCCCCTGGGGAGGTTGGGTTGCAAATCTCCCCTTTGCTTCCGCCTTTCTTTCCTCGGCACATCCGAAAGCGCAGCCGGCAGCACCCTGCTGGGATGCACGGGGGTGCTCGGTGACGCAGAGCCCCGTCGCTGCTGCGGGACGCTGGGCTGGGTATAAAACACCTCTGCTGAGTGCAGGAGAGCTCAAGATGAGTCATAGAATCACAGAATGGTTCGGGTTGGAGGGGACCCTAAAGCCCACCCAGTGCCACCCCCTGCCCTGGGCAGGGACACCTCCCACCAGCCCAGGTTGCTCCAAGCCCCGTCCAGCCTGGCCTTGAACCCCTCCAGGGATGGGGCAGCCACAGCTTCTCTGGGCAACCTGGGCCAGGGGCTCACCACCCTCACAGGAGAGAATTTATTTACTGCAGGACCCCCTGTGTCCCCGTGTCCTGCCACCTCCCCTGCTTTCCCGGCAGGGACCCTCCATCCCTGGTCACCTCCCGTGGGGTGTGTAGGGATGCAGCCTGGGGAGATTGTGGGGATTGGGGGCAGCTTCCCTCCCCCTGACCCTGATCCCCCCTCTCCCCCCTGTCCAGGTGACAGCTATGGGGTGCTGCCCCGGCCCTGCCGCGCGCTGGTGCTGCTGAACCCGCAGAGCGGTGCCGGCCGGGCGCTGGAGGACTTCCAGGCAGTGGTGCAGCCCATGCTGGCCGAGGCTGACATCGCCACCACCGTCTTCATCACCGGTGAGTCCACGAGCGGCTCCCTCACCTCCTCCTCCTCCTCCTCTTCCTCCCCTCTTCCTCCTCCTCCTCTTCCTCCCCTCTTCCCAGGATCCTACCTGGGTGCTGCTGCCCCGGGATGGGCTCCTTCGAGGGTCTCGTACCCCCCGGCATCACCATGGCTCTGGCTCCTGCGGGGTTGGATGGGCCAACACAGTGGGTGGGCTGTCACAGGTGGAGTGGCAAAGGGTGCAAGGGACATGGTTGCACTCCATAGGGGTGACTGCCTCACCCCCTGCACCCCCAGCTGGGACCCTCACAGGGACAGGGGGCTGGGGTCACTGTTTGGGGGGGGGTGGCAGCAGGCAGGGCAGAGGGACGGGGAGCGATGCTCGACTTTCTGCTTTGCCCTGCAGAGAGACCCCACCATGCTCACGAGAAGGTACGGGACGAGGACCTGTCGCAGTGGGACACACTGGTGGTCATGGCCGGGGATGGGCTGCTGTACGAGGTGAGAGGGGCACCGCGGGGCACCCCCCCGGGATGGGCACAGGGCCGGGAGGAGAGGGATGCCTGGGGCAGGAGCCAAGCGCTGAGACACGAAGGCAGGCAGGGAACGGCAAGGGAGACGTGACCCCCAGCTTGGTGCTGCCCTGGACGGGGGCACCACGGGCTCTGCTCCCCCCGAACCGTGTGGGGGCCTCTGGGGTCTTTGCATGGCCCTGGGTGCCACCAGCGTCCTCCATCCCTACAGGTGGTGAACGGGCTCATGGAGCGGCCGGACTGGGAGGACGCCATGAAGAAGCCACTGTGCATCCTGCCGGGGGGCTCCGGGAACGCCCTGGCCGCCTCCATCAACCACTACGCAGGGTGAGCCCCGGCCCCGGGGAGGCACCCACTGCTGGCACGTGGGGCTGCGCTGGCACCCAGGCGGGGGCGACGAGGGAAGGGAAGGGCTGAGAATGGCTCCAGCCCTGGGAAAGGGCGCTGGGATGCCCAGCACGGGGGTGCCCACCTGCGTCCCCACCTCCCCGCAGGCTGGTGCTGCCCAGCTCCAGCCAGTCCCTGCGAGCCTCAGCTTGCAGCCCTGTGTCCCCAGCTCCCCCCATGGCCTTTTTCTTCTCCACGCTTTAAGTCTGGCACAGCTTTACCCCAAAGGATCCACCCCGGGGCACAGCCGATGCCGCTGCACGGCGCGGGGACGGGGATTGCCCTGTCCCAGCAGCCCCAACTCCATTCCCTCTCTTACAAACTGGTTTATCCCTCCCAGCCCCAGCAAAACCTCTCCCAGCAGCTGGCCCTGAGGGATGCTGTCACCCAGCTGGCACCCTGGGTGCCAACCACGACGCAGGGGTGAGGGTTGCACGTGGACGGTGGGACGGGAGGAGAGACCCCGAGCTGGGTCCAGTGCAAACTCACCCTCTCCGTCCCTCGCAGCAATGATCACGTCGCCAAGAAGAAGCTGCTGACGAACTGCGCCTTCATCCTGTGCAAGGGGCTGCACACGCAGATGGACCTGGTCTCGCTGAGCACGGCCTCGGGCAAGCGCCTCTTCTCCTTCCTCGGCTTCGGCTGGGGCTTCATCTCGGACGTGGACATCGACAGCGAGAAGTACCGGCGCCTGGGCAATGCCCGCTTCACCCTAGGCACCCTGCAGTGCCTGGCCAAGCTGCGGGTCTACCAGGGCCGCCTCTCCTACCTGCCCGCCGTCCCCGGGCAGGGCACCCCCCCGCCACACAGGGACCCCCCCGCGCCCATCACCAACGGCCAGGTTGGCCACGTCCTGCCGCCGGCGGGGACGGAGGCGGCCGGGGCTCTGCCCGCCGACTCCCTGCTGGTGCCGCTCGGCCAGCCGGTGCCGGCGCACTGGACGGTGGTCCCCGAGGAGGAGTTTGTCACCGTCTACGCCATCTACCAGTCCCACCTGGGCACCAACCTGCTGCTGGCACCGGCGGCCCGGCTGCACGACGGCTGCATCCACCTCTTCTACCTGAAGGCCGGCATCAGCCGCGTGGCGCTGCTGAAGCTCTTCCTGGCCATGGCCAGGGGGACCCACCTGGACTTGAACTGTCCCCACCTGCGCTACGTCCCCGTCCGGGCTTTCCGCCTGGAGCCGCGGGTGGCCACGGGCATCATGACGGTGGACGGCGAGGCGTTGGCCTGCGAGCCGGTGCAGGGCCAGATCCACGGCCGCCTCTGCCGTGTCCTCAGCGGCTCCTGAGCAGAGGGGTGCCACCACCCCCCCCAGCTCCCCCCAGCGCTGAGCCGCCGGCACGGCCCGGCACCGTCTTCCTCCCACTCAGGAACCACCTCCTCCTCCCGTAGCAATAGCTCTCGGGGGCCGCGGGTGCTCGTCCCCTCGCGTGCCCCCACGCTTAGCTTTACCCCCTTCCTTGGGACAGCCACCAGCGCTGTCCCAAAAACGAGCCAAGAGTCCGATCAGGTACCCTGTGCCGGCGAGATGCCGGCATGTTTTATCGCGGTACAAGGTCCCGGCCCCAGGGCGGCTGCGCCGGCACAGCCCCGTCCCCTCCCTAGCTTGGACGCACAGGGGGGCACCGCTCGCGTCCCCACCGCGGAGCCAGTGCCCCCCCCCCCAGGGATGGTCAGGACCAAGATATCTAATACAAGAACTCGACTTTTTTAAAGAATGTTTCTACCCAAAGCTTCCTGTAGAAGCGGAGTTTATTCTTGTGAGAAATGCAATAAATATCTAGCGTTTGCAAAAAAAATCCCACCCCCGGGTTTTAAATCGGAGCTCAGGGCTGGGGTGCTGTCACCCCGGGCTGTCACACGCAGCCCGGCCGTGGCAGCTGTCAGGACCGGTTTAGCTCAGCACCGCGGCCCCTCGCAGCAGCCTGTCCCTGCTGCCAGGCCACCGTCGCCCTGGGGCCAGGACTAGGATGGAGCCATGATCCCAGGAGATGCTCCCAGGGGAGGTGTCCCGGAGGCAGGTCACGGGGCATCGCGGCCACCAACCCCCATTTTTGGGGTGCGCTGGTGCCTCCTGGCCCAGCATGGAAAATGGGAGAGCTCAGCCCCGCAGCGATGCTTTGGGACACCCTGGGGAAGGGTCAGGGCCTGCGAGCGAGGGGAGGGGTGGCAGAAGAGGTTCAAGGGGGGGTTGTTTGGAGCCGAGGGGTTTGGCTTTCCACCGGGATCGGGGGCCCTTCGGGGAGCTCACACGTCCCCTTTCCCAGGCAGCCCGGGACCAGCTGGAACCCTGCAACAGGTCCCTGCCCGGGGGTTTGCGCCTGAGGGAGGCAGGGAAGGGGGGGGAATGCCTGAGCCTGTTTGGTATAAAATCGCAGTAATTAAACCTCATTTACGGCGCTCGAGTACAAAAGTAGAAGAGCAAACAGTGGTGGCTGTTTGCATTTATTCATCTGCAAACTATGCAATTAGCATCGCGGAGCTGGGAAAGAAGAGCACGATTGTTCCGTGTCCCCCCGCCCAGCCCTGCTCCCTCGCCGGGAGCTGAGCTCATGTTCCCGGACCAGTAAAGGGGGCAGCAGCTGGGAACCACCTCTCAAAATGAAGTTATTTCCCCCTCCGTGGCATCGGGCCAGGGGGAAAAAGGGACGGGGCGATGCTTTGCTGAATTCTCCGACCCTGTGGAAGGGCTGTGGGTGCTGCGGGGAGAGGCCGGGGCAGGGGAGGTCGGTCACCGGAGCCGAGCTGTTGGGCTTGGCAGCACCCAAAAGGTGCCGTCCCCCATCTCCCGGGGACAGCTGGGTTGTTCACAGCAGCAGGTAGGTTGGGATCTCCCTCACCCTTCCCTTTCCCAGGTTTTGCTGCAAAAACCTACGAGCCATCAGGTCTCCCAGGGGAGCCCCCGGCTCCTCCTGTGCAGCCCCTCGCTCCTGGCACCCCAGGGAGGGGGCAGCAGTGGCCGCCCACCCCTCCAGAGGCAGGTTCTTGCTGGTTTTGAACAAGGACAAACCTCAACAGAAGGGTTTAGGAACTCGCTGCTCCCACTCCTTTGCAGCTCAAGGCCCACACGTTCAGCCACCTTCCTAGGAATGACCCTGAGGAATCCAAGCATCATTAACGTTATTCCGCTGCAGAAAAAGAAAAAAAAAAATCTTCATTTTCAAAGAGAAGAATTCAATGATCTCTGTTATTCTTGTGCTATGAAAAGACTGCGCTGAAGTTGCCAAGAAATAAAGGACACGGTAAAATGGTGTTGTAGGTAAGCAGGTGTTTAAACCCAGCCCTGTCCCAGGAGGGACAAGCAGGACCCCTAGAGAGCTGCTGTCACCCTCCTCTTCCTCACCAGCAGGACTCCTTAGGGACATGGTTTAGCAGTGGACTTGGCAGTGTTAGGTTTATGGTTGGACCTTATGATCTTGGAAGAAGTCCTCTCCTGTGAGGGCGGTGAGCCCCTGGCCCAGGTTGCCCAGAGAAGCTGTGGCTGCCCCATCCCTGGAGGGGTTCAAGGCCAGGCTGGACGGGGCTTGGAGCAACCTGGGCTGGTGGGAGGTGTCCCTGCCCAGGGCAGGGGGTGGCACTGGGTGGGCTTTAGGGTCCCTTCCAGCCCAAACCATTCTGTGATTCTATCTTAAGGGTCTTTTCCAACCTAAATGATTCTAACTCCAGCAAAGCCACGTGGGCACGCATCAGTGAGCACCCAGGAGGTGTGGGAATCCCTGGGGACAGGAATCCCTCGGCTCCAGCAGCCCAGACTGAGCCTAGTCATGGCTGTGTCTGCAGGGCTGGCACGTCTCCGCACTCACCTGTGCGCTCCAGCAAGGGGCTGGGGGCGGGGGGAGGCAGCACCAGCCGTCCCTGGATGCCATTCCGTGCCCCCCTCCAGCCACAACAGCAGCCCGTCGAGCCGTGGCACACGCCGGGCAGCCTGCACGCACCAGGGAAAGAGCACGGAAAATAAAGACAGCCTTGACAGATGTCCCGTGAACTGGGGTTTATACGGAGCCCTGGGGGCTGCCAGATCTGCCTGGCTCCCTGCAGGGGCACTGTCACCTCCAGCCAGCGGGACCCCGTCCAGCCCAGCCCCTGGCACAGCGCTGCCTGCCGGGGAGCCGGCCGGTGCCAAGGGCGGCAGCAGGGATGGGGAAAAGAATGAGACAACAGTCGGAACTACTCACAGAGGCAAAATTTAATGGCAAGTCATCTTCCCTCCTTTATTACACCTTGGTTAGCCAAACAAAACAAAACAAACAAAAAAAAAAATTCTGCAGGTAAAAAAAGTTTTAATGGTCACACAGCACTTTATACATATATCGTAAGCAACCAAGCATCCACATCTGCACGTGAATGACACACCTCTAAGCATGGCCTCAATAGTCAGGTCTTTTTTTTTTTTTTTTTCTCTTTTTTTTTTTTCATTAAATACTGTACAGAATCAAGGCTACAAACTGATTTTTGTAATGCTTCTTCCCCCAACCCCAGCACTTAAAACAGTTACAGGCTGCTCTCATTTGTACATCACACAGTCGTGTAGCCAGTTTTAAGGCTAACAATATGCATCATGCTTTGGCTTTTTTTTTTTTGTGTGTTTTTTTTTTTTTAATTATTTTTTAAGGTTTTAGCCTTTTAAATTTTGTTACCCTTAAATATTACATACATACACAAAAAAATTACATAGCTGCAGTGTGCTCACCACCAACCTCATCACCCAGGAGCTTCACATTATCAAAAGCTTTAGAAAATTTGTAAACCTCTGTGCACGCTTGAGTTTGGGACAGCCGGCTACAGAGAGCGAGCGATGCCAGGGGGCAGCAGCCAGGGAGCAGCATCCCCTTTCCAGAAGGCCAATACAGACCAATACACACCTCCCAGGCAGGAAGCCCCAGGAACCTGTGCAAAAGCTCTTGATTAGCGTCAGAAGAAATAAAGAGATTTCTTGAGCGAAGGGGAGGACTTGAAGGGTCTGAGGAGCTCACGCCAGCAGCCTGCCCCCCCCTCCCCAGGCCCGAGCAGCCCCTGCCAACCGCCTTCCCCGTGAGCTGGGAGCTGCAGAGAGCCAAGGGTGGGCAAAGCAGGGAACCTCAGAGCTCCTCCATCCCTCTGATGGACTTTTAAAAGCACGGCTCAGCCCTAAAAGGGTTTTCTCCCTCCCTCCCTGGCCGGTGGGGCTAAGGCCACCCGGCAGAGGGGACAGAGGAAGTCAGCGTTTGCAGATCACGAACCGCAATTTTGTCTGGTGAGTAAGCGGTTTAATTATTTGTGGAACAAGCCTCTCCGCCTGCCCTTCCCCTGCCCTGAAGCAGCAGCCTCACCCCTCTGCCCCAGTCGGCCCTTTATGTTTTGGAGACGCTCCTGGCTCAAAGGGATCCATTCACTGAGCACCAGCCACAGCCAGAAAGCGGCCGCGAGTTACTCGTGCAGTTGGCACTGCCCTGCCTGTGGCTCCCAGCATCTCTCTGCACCCTGATGGGGGTGTCCGCTGTGCTGCCAGACCCCCTGCTGCCGGCCAGGGAGGGCTCCCGCTGCCGGAGCCGCAGAGCGGGCGATCCACCCACAGCCCAGGGCTTGGAGCCCTGCACGCCCAGGTCTTCCTTCACAGCCAAGCTCTGCTTCCTCCAGAGCACTGGGACGTGCCTTCCAAAATCCCAGTAGTGGGTGGTGACATGAGAAGGGCTTTGCACAGCCAGCCCCAGCTCCGGACCATCACGGGGGCAGCTGGAAATAGCAGGCGCCGGGTGGGGGGATTTGGGCCAGCGGGTGCAGATCCCGGTGTTTCAAGGAGCAGAAAGCTCTGTGCAAACGTGCTGAGATGCCCCTGCTGTTCTCCGTTTCCAAACCAGGCAGCCACATCCTAGCCTGAGGTGGAGGGAAGGGAACGCAGCCATATTGAGCAAGAGCAAAGGAGAGTTTTGTCTCTCCATCCTTACTTCTGGCAGAGCCATCTGCTCAGCCCGACTCCTCCCCGGGAAGCCCGGCACTGCTGGCTCCAAGGACCTACGGACTCTCCCCGACAGACTGTGCTAAGCGGGTGCTTCTCCAATGCCTAACCATTGGGCAAACGCAGTAGTGCTGGAGTGCGATCTCCCAGCTGCAGAAGTGAAATTAAGTGCGCGCACACAGAAGAAGAGGCTTCAGGAAGGTGTCTGGAGCAGGAGACTCTGGCAAGTCACTGCTTCAAAGTGCTCACGGTCACCGGCTCAGCCAGCTCTCTGCTGCCGAAACACGGGCTGACCTCGCCAGCCGTTTCCCAGCGCTGCAGTTGAGATTAGGGATAGTATGTGCTGTGCCCACAACGCTGCCGACCACAGTGGCCCCAGGCCACCACGGGAAACGGCTGGCGAGGGAAGGAACTGATAACAGTCCACACCAGTGTCTGATGCGCTCCAGTTGCTGGCTGAGTAACAGCAAAGGAACAGTGACAAACTGCTGCTACAACAGGACCTCGTAATGACACCACAGCTCCTTTCCCTTAGGTGACCCTGGCTCAAACAGCTCCGAAATACCCATCTATGGCCAAGCGATGGAGAAGCAGCAGCCATGCCAGGTTCACCATCCTGACTAGGTCTACAGTACGCCCCAAGATCAGCCGCTGCCACCTGCCGAGGCGGAGATCCGGGGTAGGTGTAGTGCTGTGTGACAGCCAGGATGGCTGGCAACCAAAGATGCGGATACCTAAGTAATAAGGGCAGAACCCTGAATCCCATGTATTTCTAGAAGACAGGCATGCATGGTGGGGAAAGGGAGATTCACCTTACTCTGGAGATAAAGTGTGCATGGCTAGAATTGCTTCCAGAAGACTGACCAGAAGTTGCAGAACTGGATGGAAACCGCAGGGCAGCACAAGTGCTAGCGCAGAGCTCTGCTTCTGCCTACCAAGTCCTGATCAGAAGAACCTTGTATCTTTCAGTGAACAACTAAGACTAGAGCAACTCCGTATGGTGTAGACAACTTCAATGCAAACACAATCCAATGTCTAAGTACATATAAGCTGGGGTAGACTTCATAAAACCCATGGTAACACAGAGAAAAATGAAAGACTGGGAGGGCATCGCCCTTCACTTCCAGATACTACAGCAATCACTTCTTCTGGCTTGAACCCCACCAGAACAAACTGCTGGGTGTAGTGCTGGGTGGGAAGAGTCCTTGTGTGGGAAGGTGCACCAAGATGAAAGTGCAGAGGGAACGTGGCTGCAAGACTGCTTCTGTGCAGGTCTCAAATCTTACCATTGCAGGGTCAAACTCACAAGAGGAGCACATACGTGGGACAGGGGGAAGGAAGAAGGGCTGGGGGCAAAGAGTTATTCATGCTTAGACAACCTTTCCAGAGAGGCGCAATCAGGCCTACCACCTTCTTTGGAACAAACCAAGCTGAGGAAGAAAAGCTGGAAGGAGAAGCCAGTTTACTGGTAACAGCGTTTGCCAATTTCCTTTCTGCTGCTTTCCCTTCTCCCCTGCACCTGCCTGTCCCTAACCTCACCGTTTATTTGTCCTCTGTCCACTCTGGGATATTGGCCCCTGCTAAGGCAGCCCGGTACTGCTGCAAGACACCGCGGATGCTTTTAATGAACCCCTTGGACAAGGGGAAGAGGGGGAACCCGATATCAGGGTAACCGCTCTTCTCCGGAAGGAAACTCCTGTAGCTCTTTCTCCTTTTCTTTGGTTTCACACTAGGCTGCAAGGCAGAGTCCTGGGCAGCCTTCCCCTCGTCCGTTCGGTCTCTGGCCAGGTCTACCCCCCTGGCTTGGCCTGTGCTCTCCGAGTCTGAGTACTGTTGGAGATCACCGACGTTGGACGTCGAGGTTGTGAATTCCGACTCGTCCAGCTCCTCTTTCCCATCCAGTGCAGAGTCGGAAAGCTCGGCGGCTGCCCCCTGCTCTGAGCTGCTGCCGTATTCCCCCAGCGATCCCACATTGTCTCCTGGGCTCTCAGCCAGGGTGCCGCAGGCGGAGAGAAGAGAGGCAGAATCTGCCCCGTTGGCCTGTTCGTGGCTCCGCTCCACCAGCTCGTTTGTCTCCAGCCAGGACTCGATGCGGGACACCAGGCGCCAGCCGTTGCAGCGAAAATGCTCACGGATCTCATGCTCAAAGACTTCCACTGGCCTACGCAGCAGCTGCATCATGGACTGCACCACCCGGATCAGGGTCATCTCATTGTAGCAGCGACTATTCTCATAGCCCTCCTGGAGGCCCCGGTCACTGTCAAAGCCCGCCTCGTTGTAGTAGGGCTCATTCACTAGGATGAGACCTGCCAAGAGAAGAGGAGACCAAGGGGTTAAGGGAGGAACTTTACTGTGAATCCTCATCCAAAGCAGACACTGCTGGGCTCTGATTTCTGCCCAGGTGGTTGAGGTTCGAGGGTCACAGCATGGCTTCGCAGAGGCACCATGTCAGCTTCACCCCCAGCCCTCAAAGAACCACAGGAGAACACATTCCAGGGAAGCCATGCTTTGAATTCAGGCAGGTAGCAGAGGCCAGGTTAGACAACCAGGAATCTGCAAGATGCACTGGACTGGTATCACAAGGGCGGTGGGGATCTCAGATGTCTGCTACCAAGAGTGGCACTCAAGATCCTTGGCTGGCAAGAGTAGCCTTCCACCAGTGGGATGCAGAGGGCACACAACAGCAGAGTAGGCCAAAAGGGCAGAAGGGAAAAGGTTTCACAGCTCCTATCCCTTCCTCCTCCCACTAGTAAAAAACCCACAAACACACCCAAAGCTTTTTTTCTTAAATAGGTTTTGTTGTTTTTTTTCCCCTCCTCTTAATCAGAACAAAGGCCGATCTCCAGTAACAGGCTTTGAGCTGTCTGGGTCCTACCCTATCCAGAACAGTCCCATCAGACAGCGCAGTTCTGAGACAGTGCATACTGCGACAAGTCACCCGTACCGAGCTTTCTCCTGCTTGCTTCTGCTCTAATGTAATTACACGTATGGAGCAATGGCACCAGTACTGCCAGGCTGCTGGCAGCCTGCCACCAACTGCATTAGAGCTGGTGGAGGCAAGATCATGTCTCCCAAAGCCCAGGCAGCAGGAGGGGGAGAGGAGATTTTTCCACTAGCACTGAGTAGCTCCACTTAAACATTTAGTATTTCATTTTCTAAATCTGGATCCTCAGCTTTGTAAATGAGAAAAGGCTTTTCTCGCGGTGTCGTTCCCCCACAGGAAGATGCAGGTGGACTGTGAGACTTCAGAGGAGCACGAGTCGCTTGTGGACTCAAGATGGGAGCCTTTGCTCTGTGTCAAAGGTTCCTCAAGTCACATGCCTGGGCTCCCCGCACAGAAAGTTGGCCTTGAGGAAGAAATTTGATTTAGTCTGCTCTCAAATTAGATATGGCAGGGCAAAGCCCTATGGCAGGAAGCCCTAGGGCTGGTCTAGACACACCCCTGATTATTCTCTGCTTTGGAAGGAGCATAAACACCACCATCGTGTGCAAAAACATGCCCAGTGTAGGATGGGCGGGTGACTCAGTGGGGATAAAAAACAGTCCTGCGAATGCAGCCCAGTTTAGCAACTTCAACTAACTTCAGTTACTGGCTGAGGACACAGTGGTTCAGCCTTTGTCATCTCAGAATAATAAGGAAAACCGCTCTGTGCTTAGCTGCCGCAGTGAGAAGAAGAGAAAGCATTGTGTCAGAGACCTGGGATGCAGCCAAAAATCAGGGCATGAGAAAAGCTTGCACCTGCTTCGACATATGAACTGGAGAGATAAGGACATTGCTTTGTCCAGCAAGGTGAGAGCAAAAGGCACCACTAACCCAACTGGGGAGGCAGATTCCAATTGTGTGTCCCCCCCAACAAGCCTGCCTCCCCTCCTCCCCCTGCCTTTTCCTGTCCCACAGGCTCTGTGGGAGCATTTACCTTGGATGGAGATGAGTACTTGAAGGAGACTGGATTTACTGGTCCACCTTTCTGTCCCCTGAAATGCACATACAAACGTGTTAAAGGGCTGAAGCACCATCAGTTTGCTCTGTGATAACTGTTAGATGAAGCGAGGCCCCAGCTTCTCTGTATTCTTATCGCTAAGGTCCTGTGGCTCGCAGCAGGAACAAGGGACTGACTCAATAAACACGTGATGAGCTAGTGTCCTGTTGTACCAATCCATCTCTCCATTACTTTTTGCCAGCACCGCACCCCATCAGGGCAGTTCTGCCTGGAACGCTGTAACCCTACACACCAGACACCCCCCCTCAGCCATCCTGTCCATCTACCTGCCCAAAACACAGCATTTCCCTGGCTCTGTTTATTCCAAGTCTCCAGCTGGACTCTGTGCCACACTACACGATTTGTCTGCAGTGTGGGAGACAGGGACCCAAACCACAGGAGAACACCCCATGCTGGTGTTGGCATCTCTGCTCTATCCAACTGTGACACAGCCCAGCTGGTCTGACCACGGGCTTCTCATCAAGGAAGGACAGACAAGAGCCAAATACAGTCCCAGGAGAAGCCAAACTACACCAGTAACCCGCTCCAAACATCTAAAACAGAGCCCAAAGCCAGAGCTATCTGCAGCTCAAGTGCCACCTGAGACCAGAAGCCACCCAGGACTCTTGGCCTGGTAAGAAGTGGCTTGTTCCAAAAGCAGCCTAGCACAACCACTGCTCCCCACACATGGGCAGATGAAAGCATTACCTTGCCTATCCACGTCCCCAAAAGGCTGACACACACTTTGCCATTGTCGTAGAGGTTGGGATTCAGTCTCCCACTGCACTGGGAGAGGTAGCGGAAGAGAGGCGGCACAGCAGGGTAGATGTTGGGGAGCTGGATATCGAAGAGAAAGAGGCCATCTTCATAGGGCGTGCGCGTGGGCCCTTTGATAAGTGCTGAGAAGAGATCCTGTGGAGAAAGGCAATATAAGCCAGGCGCTACAGAATGTCCTCTTACCCTGGCAGCGTTGTATTTACACAGAGAGAGAGGGGATGCAACTGACCCCTGCAAGAGTCACCTTCCCCCTAGAAGCTGAGCTTCTACCATGGCCTGATGGCAGACCAAGCCTTCAGATCTGAATCAGGGCTTCAGAGGACACCCAGAAACCCCCAACGTGCTCAGTGGTTCCATCAGCCCCTCACTGCCTGCCTGCCTTTCCTCATCAGTGGGACAGGCAGCCCAGTGGGCAAAGCACCCGAGATAGGCTCCCTGCGATGAGGAGCTCCCTACTGTTTGTCACCCTGACTTGGGAAATATGAAAGCAGCCGGTTACGGTAATTACAGCCATATTTCACATGCTGCACACATTCCTGCAGCTCTAATTCAAAGGATTAAGGCTAAGCAGGGAATTCCAAAGAAAGCAATCCGGATGCTGAGCCCAGCACTAACACACAGGCATTTGAGAGCAGACACTTGCCATTCGATCCTCGAAGGTTTTAACCATGATGCCATCAGGCAGGGAGGTGGCCAGGAGAGCCATCTCTTTCCGCACGGTGCTAAAGAACTTCTTTGCTTCTGGGGGCTGGAACTCCATTTTCTTGAAGGCATGAGTATCTGCGGGGCAAAGAGGAGAATGGGATTAAAGTCTGTCTTTGGAAACTGCCACAGGTTCCTCGTGAAGGCAAATCTATCCAATGTGTTAAACCTACCATTTGGAAGAAAAGAGTTTACTTGCTTTGGGCTGAGCCTGGAGCCAGCCCAGACATTATTTGATTCACCCCCCTGCCCCCCCGCACCGTACAGCAGCCACAACCTGCGTCTCCGGTTCTCATGGTCCCACACAACATTGTCCCTGTGCCCCACAAGGAGCCCCGTCCCACAGCTGGGACAACGATGCATCGCACAAAGTGATGACCCTTTCTCTGCAAAACCTAAGCATAGCTCCTCATCTTTATTTATACCCACCTGGACGTTCAGAACAGTTTGGCCACCTTTCCTTCTCAGTCTGGCCTGGCTGCCTGGCTCGCCGAGCACCTTGGGCTCCACTGTCACCACTATTTCACACAACCAGATGCTCTTTTTTATTTTTGGCTGATTAACATTGGCATAAGTGAACAAGGACACTCACCCACCAAGGACACCCAGCACAAGAACACCAGCTGTTCCTGCTCTGCTTCTCAACCAATCCATTCCTGCAAAAAAGCCTGAACAAACCCTGCAGCTTTCAAGAAAGTATTTATCTGTAATGGAAAGCGACTGATCTCCACAGCCCTCCAAAGTTAGTTACCACCATGGACAAAGGGAAAGCCCACTTCTGTGGCTTGAGAAATTACGGTAGTGCCTAGAGATGCCATCTAAAAGCCAGGTTTAGGTCCTAGAACAGATTGTGCTACAGAAGTTGTTTTCATTTCTCCTCCCCAATTAAATGAGCTGTGAAAAGGACTAGGAATAAGAGAGAATACACAATCCAAAAGGCCCGGAAGCAAAGGCTTTGGTGAAAGAAACACTGCAGGACTAGCAGTGAAAGACAGAGTATCCCACACTGGCCTGACCTGACACACTCACCTGGAGCATACTCCAACACAGAGAAGACTTCTCCCTTGGCACTGGTGAAGGTGACTCCAGGCTTGCCTCCACTCTGCTGGCAGAGCACTGGTGTCTCACTGGGCCACTCCGACCTCACTGGTGTCTGTGCCTCTGCTTTTTCTTCTTTCTTCTCTGTCTCCACCATGGCTTCCATCTTTTCCTCCTCTGCAATAGCCACATTATCCAAGGTCTTCTTTAGATTTTCCTGCAGCTTTTTAATATCGTCCAAGAACTTCTTCTCCCGAGTGGGTTTTTCCAGCTCCACAGTTGGGGAGGTAGGAGAGCCAGTCAGCAGCTGCTCCACAGTCATATTTTTCAGGCTTTCCAAGATCTTGATGGCCTCCTTTAGTTCCCGGAAGCTCTTTGGGGCTCCGTCCTTGCCAGCTTTCTCTGCAGCAAGATCTGCAACTGCCATAGCCACAGCTCCCTGGACTTGTTCCTCTACTTTTTTCACCTCCTCTGCCGGCGGCTCCTCAGGCTCTAACTCCTCTATTTTCGGGTGGTCATCTTCCATGAGGCCATTGTCTGTCTCCCAGCTGTCGCTTTCATCCTCCCACTCAGAGGATGCCCCACTGGTGCTGCCGTCGACAGAATCGTAGTCTGACTCCTCAATTTCTGATTCAATATTGTATAAGTGCTAAAGGAGAGCAGAGTTACAAGAGACTTAGGCTGAAGCACAGAGTTTTATTAGTTTTTTAAATGCAAGTCAGTTCTCCCCATGAAGAGGGAGCTTCCATCTAGGATCGGTGGGGCTGTTTCAACCCTTACCATCTACACAGGGTGGACTGTGTTTGATCCAAATACTACTCTCAATGACTGGCACAGATTATGAATGAGCATAGCCCCATCCTCCAGTTTTCAAAGCAGGGCATTGGGGGAAAATTAGGGCAAGTTCTAGGAGGGCTGCAGCCATCCCAGTGGCTGGAATCCAGCCAAGGAGAGCACACAGGCACCAAACAGCTACCTGGACGCCCCAGGGTTTCTGAACGCAGAGCTACTTCAGAGGTATTGGGTATCGTCTGCAGAGTTAGTATTTCTGGTCCTGCTTCTGCACCAGCAACTGTGTTGGCACAGAGCCCTGGTTTGGCTGCCTCCGCACTCCATCCTTCCACAGAGACAATGCCGGAACCAGGAAAACACTCCCATACCAGCTTTCTTCTGCTGTGGTCCGCACTACTTGCCATCATAGCTCTCCTATGCTGCTTTAGCTGTTTTATGTCACTACTGCCTAAAATTCAGCTGTGACAATGAAGCCTAACCCAAGCTGCTGAATAAGTTCTTATTTAAAACATTCTCTTCCCCTTCCCTACTGGAGGCTGAACCCATCCACACTCCATCTAGCCTGACCTCTTATAATTCTGCTTTTGCACATGCTGTATCTCTCATAAGGTCCCACTGCAGAGGCTTATAGATATATTCCAGCTACAGGCTCCAACACAGAAGCAGGGGAGCAAGAACAACTTTATAGGGCTGTGTTAGGAGTTACAAGATGGGGCATTTTATCCACAGGCTTCTGACACTTGAATGACAGCCCAAGAATCCTCTTAATCTTGAAAGATATGACCCCAGAGGCTAAAGCGCGTGGACACTCAGTCATCTTGTCAAAGCCTTGAACTGAACCAGCGATGTTCGGCTAGTCCTGTGCCACCCAGAGACAAGCAGCCAGCAGAGGTTAGTTGGGTTCAACACAAGCGACTGGAGGCAGGAAAAGCCCTCAAAACTCACTGCCCTCCAAGCTAATCCAAATCTGAGTCGGAAAGTTAATTAGCCAGTTATGCCATCTTTATTTTTAGAGCTGAGAAAAAGCGCCCAGACAACTCGTCTCTGGGCACATGGACAGGCATTGATATATCACGGTTTTACCAACTGATAATTCACGCTCCTGACATTTCCCCAACTCCCATAATTACGCAGACGAGCAGAATCGAAGGGACTGGCGTGACACAGCAGGAGCTGCTGCAGAGCCCCAGCACCGCAGTGAGAGAACAGCCCTTTGTGGAGCACACATCAGACCTCCGATTGTGCCTGTGATCCAAGCACATGTGACAACAGGGGGAAGGGCGACAGCAGCCTGCTTTGTAAGGCTCTAGTCCACTGTCATAGTGCAGGCATTGACTATTCTACTGTAATTAATGCAGAGCTGCTTGGTTTAAAAAGAAATCTTGATCGAGTGCTTTCTACTTGCAAATGCATCTGCGCAGCGGAGGCAGTGGTGTTCTCTGCCACAGTGATGGAGATGGGACCCTACAGAACAGGTCTTCTCTTATCTTTAGGCTGTCTGCCTTCATTTGAGGCAACAAGGAGAAGAGACATGGGATGAAACTGTACATGGAGTAGCGAATAAGATTACAAGACAGTGCAACAAAAGCCTTAGAACAATGCAGAAGACAAACCAATGGGGTTAAGTGGATTAGTGTAACTACGTCTATATTTTTAAGTTCATACTCAACTCCTTTCCCTCCCTGCCCTGGGAAAAGAATTGGGTGTGATGCCTAGGTTAGCTAAGGTCACAACCTGTGGCTCTAGCCCAGCTTCTGGAGGAGCTTCTTCAGCCAAGAAAAACACTACGGTGCCATTTCACAAGCAAGACAGAACAAACAATCTTCTTTCAGCTGTGCCTTAGTTGGGCAACACAGTGAACCTGGTCTCAAGTCAGAACTGATGATCCCCGCGGCCTGCAACCCCCTCTGCAAAGCAGCGGGTGCTGGAGGCCAGGAGCGGGGCCACGCTCAGAGCCACGAACATGCAGTGCAGCATGCGAAGGGAGCAACAGTCTGCCCATACCTTCCTATTCTCTACATTCAAGAGCAGTGATGACCAGTTAGTTGCCCGGTCCTCCTGACAAAGAAAGGATTTCCTTGTGCTAACAGAATTGGGAAGCCACCCTACCGTACGGGAAGGCAGCAATAAATACAGCAAGATTCCCTTACCCAATGAATCTCTCTGCACCCAGGATTTAAAACCAAAACTGTCACTCAGTTAAGAATTACAGGGATACCGCGAGCTGGAACAGGACCTCACCTGTGGCAGAATGATAGTCTTCGAGTTATCAGCCCACACCACTTCCACTTTACTGCTGACATCCACACGAGCCACCTGTCCGACTGAAGGCTGGGGAAACAAGAGCAGTTTGTCAGTCCCTTTTCTTTCCCAGGCATTTCAGTGCAGAGCCAGGAAGGTTTCGAGAAACAAGACATTCCCCAGGCTGGAGACCCACCTAAAGCAATGCTTGCAGCCTGTTGCAGAAGTGACAGGAGTCCTGAGGTCCCATGCCAAGGGGGAGAAGAATCCTACAAAGAGGGTTTCCATGAGAAACCCCACAACACTGCCACGGAGATGGGGGAAATTCCCCCTGGCAAGGAGAGGAGCAGGAGGGCTGGTCTGGCAGCAGATCCTGACTTCTGATCAGGACCAGGGCCATTGCAGGGCTGTGGCCTTCCCAAAGGCAGCACAGCTGGGGTTGTGCCAACAAGGGAACAGGACCTTTCTCTGAATCGGGCTGCCCTCTACTGGGGTGCCAGCGGCTGTCCCTGCACTCCGACACCCAGCATCAGGGGCTCCCAGCAGCTTCTCCCAGCAGAGAGGGGGGAGGCGAGAACAGACAAGTCACCGTTGGCACAGGGTGTGCACAATAAGTAGCATCTTGCACTGGAAGGTTATTTAGGTCAGCTGAGCAAGCTCGGATGTGTTTCATGCTGCTGAAACTAGAACCACAACAGGAGCCACACAACACCTTTTAACCCTTTTAGGGCAGCAGTCTCAAAAGCTGGAGGTCTTCCCTGCACAGTAAGGAAGCCTGTTTCCTAGCAAAGAGTGCATCCTCTACAATAGAAATTGTTCCTCCCTCCTCCCCAGGAGATCAATCAGCTCAACAAAATTAACATGCACATAATAACTCAGATAAAAACCAGAAGCCCAAGTCTTCTGTTGCCAAGTGAAACTGGTTTCATGACAAATCCACCTTCACTCTTGGCTCAGGAGCCCACAGAATATCCTCATATTAGAAGTTACTCTGAAATCCTAAGCAAGAGTTTTATTAAAAGCCCTCAGGCACACGTTTGATTCTTGTCTCAACTTTGTTCTTGCTCTGCTATGGACTCCATCACCAAGGTCAAAGGGTTTCAAAGTTACATCTCCACCAGACTTAGAAACGCGGTATCTTACTCAGGACAGCAGGGGACACTGATACAAAGCTAGCAAGCTCAGGAGTTTAGGATGCCTGTGTGGGGCTTAGGGCCTCCTATTGACTCTTTCAAGGCTCTCCATTAATACCTGGTGACAATACGGTCACATAAACTGTGCCCAGAACCTACCTCATCTTCCTTAGCTGTGGCTCCGTCCGAGTTGCCAATGCGAATCACAATGTCAGTAGTGCGGAAGCGAAAGTCTGGATGATCAGCAATATCATACACACTCACATCCTCCTCCTCCCCGATCAGCTGCATTGGAGACAGAATGTGAACATGTCAGCCCCAGGATGCTGCGCTGACCTTCAGAGCACCCCTTCAACAAGCAAAAGTACTTTGTGTTATATTTTTGTCAATTTTCAGTTGCTCCAACAGCCTGCAAGGAGCTGCTAATGTCCCTTCTTGTCACCTCATCCTGTAGCACATCCATCAAGGCACAACAATGAAAGAAAGCAGATATTCTGTGTCATCTGCTCCCCCTCACCTTTACTTCAGGTTCCACGTCACTATGATCGTGAGACATGCAAGAACAACATTTTATTCCCTTCTGAACACCCAGATTTCTCAAAGCAGTTCATTGGGGCGCAAAGGGTTAGAGTTTACTTTTGAAATGATCTAAGGCAACAGGAAGCGTCTGACAAAAAACTTGCCAATTAATGGGAAACATCTTTCCTTTGATTTCTCCTGGAGGAAGAGAACCAGGAGCCCACAAATAACGAGAAATGGGTACAGAGGAGCATGCCCCCAGGTCAGACTGATGTTTTGCTTCTGGATATAAAGGGCCCTGCTCAGCTATGGCAATGCAGTCTCCCATCCTAAGGCAGAAAGCAGTACACCAGATTTGTGTGGATCGAGTCCCCCTCTCATCTCCAACTAGACTGGAGTCTGTCAGGACGCTGCAGAGTACAGTGTTCTCACAAGCCCCGGGAAAAAGGTAATAATGTCTGGCAGAGGCAAGCAGGACGACATGCAATAGATTCTCTTTCCATGAACTAGCAAAGACACGGGAAGGAAAAATTCTTATAGTGAACTCAAGAAATCAACTCTCTGTGACAACTTCAGCAAAAATCTTCATCTATACCAGAGCCTGATGTTGACTATGGGATGTAAACCCTCTGCCTGGCCTTCGCTGCCTTGCAGGCATCTACAAATATGAAGCAACATCACCTTGAGCTAAGCCTCCCAGGCCCAAAAGCACACTGCTGTTCCCATCCTCAAGGACAAACTCCACTGCAGCGCTGACTCCCAGCTTATCTGTGTTTATGTGTGAAGTTTATGCTGTTTTGCATCTGCTTTCTCTGAGCTGGTTCCAACAGGCACTGGCTCCTGCACTTACCTCCACATCATCTCCACTGGATTTCAACTTGAACCACTTCACCACACAGGTACGGCCGATATGGTCACCAGACTGCACGACTCCATATAACCCGGGGTCCTGGGAGCTCTGAGCTTTTGGTCATAACAGTAGGGAAGAAAATAAACAAGTTAAGTGGAGGAGCACAGGCTTCACACAGCAACTGAGGCTGTCAGCTCCCAAGCCCCCACAGCTGAAACCTTCCATTTGTGGATGGCATGAGAAGTTCTTCCTACACAGTCAAAATTGTACTTGGCTAACAGGTTGCATTTTAATGGGGCGTGGAGTGATGACAAAGTAAGGTTATGTTGCATTGGACTGGGTGAACACATTCACTTTGGGACCACTTTGGAGCTCCATCACCAAGAGAAAACACACTGTCACCTTAGCGCTCTGCTCTCCAAATTAGCTCTACACCAAGACTGCCAGAGTTTCTGGACATGCTTGGCCAAGAGCTCCTTGAGAGCAGCTCTGCCTGCCAAGGTCCTCATCTAGATATGCATCACCCAGAACAGCTTTGCTTCTCTGGAAAAATGGACTGGACAAAGGTGGAAGGCAGGCAGGTATACGTGTGCGTAAGCATGCATCGGGGATCAACAGCATCAAAGCTGGACCACCTCTCCAGGCCTGGGCTGTTACCCAGCACACTGTAGCCAGACATCTTTCAGGTTTATTTGGCTGACAAGGATCTACCTCCCACATCCTTAGTGGGGGAATGCAAGGAACTGTGGGCATCCCAGACTGCTTGGGGAGTACGTTTGACAGGCAGAGGAATACAGATTCCCAGAGACCGAACTAGAATGGTAGAGCTTGAGTTGATGGATAACTTTAGTTTCCACAAACTACGTCTAACTCACAAGACCAGTCAGACTATTAGTCATCAGAAATGGCCACGCAAAACAGCATCTATTTTTGCTAAGCTAGCTTTCCCTCTTCCCAACCTGACAATATCTTGTGCTCCTCACTGTTGAAGGGCTATTCCCTGCTAGAAAAGAAGAGGAGCTGAGGGCCAGATGGTGTGCCATCAATATTTCATATCCAAAAGCCGTAAGTCTGCTTGAACTTGTACTGTGACCCTCACTAGTGTCACCAATTGGTTTGGTGAAGAAAAGGGATGCAAAAAGATGCCTCTGGATCCCGAAAACCTCCAAGAAAAAAAGGAGTGTCGTGACAGATAAGCCATACAGAGAAAGCAGCCTGCAGTGAGCTGTTCACTTCTCCCCTCGTTCCACGGGAGAGCTCAGAGCCATTTGGACTTTCAAGAAGACAGGCCACCTCTACTCTACAGAAATACTGAGAATCATAGCTTTGCTCCTTGGCATTTATTCCTTCCACATCTTGCCTGTTGTCATAGTTCAACTTTGGTATTTAAATAACGGTTCTCTGCTGACATTCACATCAAATCAGCTGAATTGCTGTCCCTTGTTAGGGTCTTGTGCCTACCTCAAGTACTACTAACGGCTACCGTGAAAAGGGCTACAATGTACATTAGGAGATCCAGATTGAAGAATACTTTGCAATTAAGAGCATGTTTGTTCCCTGAGGAGAGCATTGTTTTGACACCCAATACCTCTTTTGTCCACCACAAAATCCCCAGGGCAGAACTCGTTGTTGTCCAGATGATGGACTGGAATCAGCTCGTTGGAGCGAATGTTTGTCTCCACGGTGCCATCCTGCCACATCACGTCAGCCGAAGTCATCGTGGTCACCACTTCTACAGCAACCCTGGCAACACAGAAAGGCAGTGAGTTACCAGAGGGAACGTGTATGAGCACAACCAGAACGTGATGCTGCCGACATCAGGACTCTAGATGGATCTTGGGAACACAAAGGTACACATATCAGCAGGCTGGGAAGTAAGTCAGGAAACCCCATCTCATCCTCCCTGTGGAAGCAGATACACAGCAGGCTTTGTTTTGACAGGTTCTCAATCACTGCAGGTGTTACATTGCTGCAAGCCTATACTGCAGGAAGAATTACCTTCCAGGGAGCCGATGCTGAGCTCACTTTTATTTTGAGTGGAGCAAATTAGCATCTACCAGCACCCACTTTCTACCCCGGCAGAGGCAAGACAGGAGCTTCAAATACTTTGAAACTTAAGATCTTCTCCAGTGAAGCACCTTCTAGCCTGGCAGTCTGAGGTGTCTTTGAAGCTAGAGGAGCATGAGACTGGAAAGGAAAGATAAAGCCACATCCACCTCAGCCCTTCCAGAAATTAAAAAAAAAAAAATAAATAGGAGCAACATACTGACTGTGGCTAAAGCTAAAGGGTTTTGTTTAAAAGAGAAAAGTCTCCTTCCCAGCTGTTCAAACACATACATGTGTGTCTCTGCAGCCCAGAAATGAAACCCAAACACGCAACAATAGACCACATGCTGCTACTCTGCTGTGGAGCTTGACAGAGCTGCTTGAAGAGGCGAGTTGCTCGGGGCAGGAGGAACAGAGCTGCAGCCAAGCTGGACGGACTCTTCTACTGAGCCCTCCACCATTTTCATCTCTCCTACAGCACAGAACAAATTGAATCCCATGCTGATTTTAAATCTTCTCTTTATTTTGCTGGCCAGGCCTTTGAGACACAACACAAGTGCCATATTTATGTTGGTTGCAAGTCAAGCCCTAAAGAAGGCACAACAGGCAAATACAACTGTTTTCCCCCAGCCCTGTTTTTATGAACATCAGAGAAATATTTTCAAGTGGAAATAATATGAAGTTTCTAGTAGGGCCAGCACTCAACAGCAGAAACTATCAGAGAAGGAAGCCTGTAAGGGGTCCAGTGCAGCGGGTGACGTGCCAACAGATGGTTCCCTGGGGAAAGTGGGGACACGCAGAGCTGAGGATGGGAGAGCAGAAAGGCAGGCCACCCAAGGAAATGATACTGCCCTGTTTGCAGCGCAGTTTATGCTGCTTCACAAACAAAAAATCACGACTTGACATTGATAAAAATCCCTGCGTATCCTCACTAAAAAATAACCAGAGGTCTATGTGCTGCCTTGAGAGCTGCAGCAGGTCTCTAAACGATGGCAAAGCCACACGCTGAGTTGGCCCCCTGCAGTCAGAGATGCCCATGAGCTGACACATCAGATCTGGTGACTAACTGCAGCAAGCCCATCCACTTTGCATTTCTCAGCAGCGCTTGGCAGCACACCTACTGATGGTCTCACCAGCTTCATCTGAATATTCAAACAGCAACGACCGCTCAGAGTGAGCTGTGACCAGCTGCCACGCGTGCCCTTCAAACCATCAGCTGGGTTTTCACATTCAGTGCTGAAAAAGCCTCTATTTCTTATTAGCTGTAACACGGTCATCTCTAAAGTGTCCCAACATCTGACACAGCATTTCCTTGTATGGAGCTGCCCAGATCCAGCATGGGAATCTCCCGGTGTGGTCACAGGGATTTCTTCCCACTGCCTGTATGGGCAGAAAGCTACCAGGTTTACCAGCTAAGCTCTCCTGAAAAAAACCTGTAGGAAGGTAGAGGCACTCAGCAAGGGGATGATGAAAAGTGAAAAGTGAAGCGAGAATCGGTTCCCAGGAACTCTACCACACACTCCCGTTTTTTCTTTCACTCGAATACTGCTCTGCTGAGGTTTGTGACCTTCAAATCCAGTTTCTCCAAAACCCACAAGGTCTAAAGGAACAGCTCTCCTTGCACACAGGCAAAGCTAAAATACCTAAAATGTGAGTGAAGTTCATAACATTCTCAAACTACTTGACCCCTTGAATCCTAAGGTCACTTTTCTGTGAGGATTCTCACACATTATCTTGTACTAGCGCGTTTCTGATTTAGGATCTGCATACAACTAAGTAGCCCAGGGAAGCCAGCAAGACAGGCTGGCCAGTTGTCAGATGTGTTTGCATCCCTTGAAAACAGTTTAAACATTCTCAAGTTAGGTAAAAGGTAAAAGCTGCTGAGATCCCGTTTTATCTAGAAATGGGGAGATACATGCAATGCCCCCTCCTGCAAGCTACTGAAATAAATTCCTCCATGGCTCTCAAGGAGTGCACTTTGTTCATTAAAAAAAAAAATCCAAAACAATAAAAAGTATACTGCTGGCAAAAAGTTGCCAATCTCTCTCCAGAGCAGGGTAAGGATGACAGATGACCGCAGCGGTGACCCCCTGCCAGCCCAGACCTCTGTGCTGATCTGGAGACCTCTCTCCGAGGATGAGCTGCCCATTCCTGCTACCATGGTCTGCCTCAGCCTCTCTGCAGAAGCTGCCAATGAGGTAACCAATTAGTGTCATGTTTAAGCTCTACGATCTTTATTCACCTGTCTCTTTCTCTGCGTACAGCGTCTAGCGCAGCACAGATATTCTGCTGATGCCCTGAGGCATAGCTGAAATAGAATAGCATCAGTGTCATGTCACGGGGCCCCAGTTTCATCAGAAGCTGGGCTGAGACCAAGCTGATTTCACACAGGCCACTGCACAGTCATCACAAGATAATCGCTGTTGGTTACTACCAGGCGGTGTCCTAGCACGAGGCACACCATCACCCTCTACCCAAGCTGAGGAGTTGGTTTTACATCTGAGAACTTTGATAAGGGAGATTGGGGCAAGTATACCTGGGTTTGGAAATCCAACTCACCTGTCTCCTGGCTTAAACTCTCGTGAAATCTTGGTCTTCTTTTTCTTGTGCTTCCGCTTCAAGTTTTTGATGGAAAGAGGGATGCTTTTCTTGCGGCCAGTGCCGCTGCCACTCTGGGACGAGGCAGTGGAGCTAGCAGAAGAGGTGACAGAACTAGTGTCATCAGTGTCATCAGCTGCCTCATCGTCAGCATCTTGCTCCATGGACTGAAGCCGGTAGTCAGATGACCCTTCGTCTTTCAGCAAAAAGGGAGGCTGCTGCTGCCGTGCTGCTGCTCCCCCTTTCTCCTTCCCTGTTTCTTCAGGCTGCTCCTCCTTTCTCTCCCCAGGACTTGGTGCACTGTTGGAAGAGTCATCCAGCTCACACTTTGATCCAGGCTTAAGCTCTTCTGATTTTTGGTCAGCAGCTGCAGCAGACTCTTTGTCAGGGGCTTCACTGGTACCCTGAGACTCCGGGGAGCACGACATGATCTTCACTATCTGCTTCTTCAGCAGCCGCCTCACCTAGAGAAAGCAAGCATGGGTCAAGACACGCTCCCGTACACTCAGCAAGCTGCCAGCCAAGCTGGGGAATGGTTAGTTAGCTTTGTACACAGGGGAAAACAGCACCCCATGGGCCTCTGCGCATTCCACCTGCTCCAGAGTATTCTGCAAACCAGCATCTCACCGCTGCTCTATTCACGAGCAGCACTGGACTAGTCCAAGGAAAGTGAGCTTTGCTCCTTAAGGCTATTTTAAGCATGTTCTGAACTTTTTGTTATAGAAGGTCACAAGAGGCTGCAGAAGTTAATCTATATAACAGAGCTATGCAGGGAGGTCACCATCCCCACTGATGATATCCTGTTATTCTAGGAAGACCGCTGCTCTACAGCCAGCATGCAGAAGCCATAGCATGACTCATTTGGCCTAGGAAGCAGAGACTTCTTTCTTGTCTCACTGTAGCAAGGATTTAACTGAACAGTTCGGCTCCATGAGAAACCTGAGGTTATGCTCATGAAAACAACATGTGTCTAACAGCCCCGGCTGTCAGAGCGCACCAGCTCCAATACAGTTTGACCCCCTGCAAGGTGACACCTTTATGTTCGAGGTCCTGTTCACGTTCTCTCATGGTATTAGCTGCACGCTTCACTCAGTGCAGTCAGACTGCTGTACAAGGTTACTTTGCTGCTGGCAACATCAAGCCATTACTCTTTACAACGATCACTTCAGGAGTCGCATTTCAGACCACATGACTACCAGGAAGATTTCTGCCTTAAAAGCCACAGCGATCAGAAACACTTGAAGTCAATGCCTCCCTCAACCCCTCAACTCACCTTTTTGGCAACTGATCCTTCACCCAGGACACAGTTCCTCTCTGGGCATTCACAGGTGATTTTTGCAGGTTCCACTTTGTCCGGGAACACATAGAGGCACCTTTCCCCGAGCTGCCTTTGGGCATGGTCAAAGCACCCCAGACGCTTTACCCTGGTAGAACAGGAGGACAGCCATGAGCAAAGTGCAAACGCAGTAAGAGAACCTAGCAGTGACCAGGGTCTTCATAAGGCTGGCATGACCTCATGCCAATGGCACTTCTTCTGGGGTGGCAGAAGCCGACACCCCACCAAATCTTTTCCAGCCACACAATTCTAAAGTGGGAAATCTCACCAGGGACCGGGTGGGGATACAAAGGGTTTGGGTGGGACATCAGTCACTCCTCTGCCTCTAGCTCCCCCTCCCAGAGACGGCTGCCAGGAGACATTTGAAGTTGGCATTTCTTAAATTTGGTTTTGTTTTTTTTTGTTTTGTTTTGTTTTTTGCTGTCATCCGAGAGCTGCTCTCTTCCAGCTAAAGAACTCCAGGCAGGAACCAGACCGCATTGTGCTATTATTACTCATCTGACTTTTCTTTCAGTTTGGTCCAGCCCATTTTTGCACCTGCAGCCGGCAGAGGGCACCAGATGCTCCCTCCGCACCAGCCTGGGTCCAGAGCAGGACGCCTTCGCTGCCTACTGCACACGCACAGTTAAGAGATGCAGCCTGCTCCAGACACAAGTGGAAGGACAAGGGAAGTGAGCTGTTGCCAGACACCGCTTTCCTCTATGCACTTGTCAACTCAAGCGTCTGCTAAATTAATTTGGAATATACAGGCATGCAAGGCGAAAAACCCACTGGAAACAGCAGCATTGCGTCTGCTCGGTTGGTAGGCATGTCACCCATAGTCTGTGCTGGGAGTAAAAAGGGGTTTTCAACTGATCTCACCTGGACAGTTTCTCCTGGCTGATTACCGAGGGAGGAGGGCTCACACTGTCAGTACCTCCAGGACAGAAGCTTTTAGTGATCCAAGTAACCTTTAGTTCCACCACCTGTACCTACAATGTAAAGAGAGAGTAGGCAATTTAATTTTTCAGAGGCTTTCCTAGACCGGTGTCTAGGATCTGAACATTTACACACAGGAAAGCAGCAAACCTGCTTTTATCATTTAAGATTGCCAAATGCAGTTTCACCACATTCAGGACCACTACAGTGCTCCCATAGCATTGCTCTTGGTAACACCAAGAGCTTCTACAGTTTTTAACTTCAAGAAAGATGACATCTGGGCTTGGGAAGGAAGCTCTAGGATGCACAAATCAGCGGTCCAATGTCACAAAGAGACATGGTAATGGACTTGAAGCTGTTCCCTCTTTCACCAAAGAGTCAGCACCTTTTCTCCCTTTTTGGATAGCGTGCAACATTAAGTTTCAATAGAAGAGGTGCTTCTATTACCCTAACGATCAGCAGTGCTGGCCTCCAAGTCTATTGGCACACCATCACCTTACAGGGTGCTAGCAGGGACCCCTGGGAGGAAAAGCCAAACCACGCTCAAAAGTCCTGTCAGTCCGCAATGAGAACTTTGTCGCTTCAGAACACCACAGCCACCGTGCATTTGCTCTTGGAAGGTTACCATGGCAAGCTGACTCCAAAACGCCAGCCAGGGACTGCTCTGTGAAAAAGGTAGCCGTGTGTCAGCTTGTCAGTCCTTACCTCTTCCACCACCACTCTGAACTTGCTCTTTGTGCTCAGAACAGGCTTCACACCCGAGAGCCACTGCACACTGGAGAAGACTTTAGAAGGCCCGATGAGGACTTGCCCAGGATAAAAGCCGTATGAATCATCAAAGAAGAGACCCTGTGGGGGAAAGGGAGGAGAAAAAGACAGCATAAAGGATTCTTGCTCTTAAGATTTAAGATTCCAGCATTTCTCTTCTCTCATTCATGATCAGTACGATTAACCATACAGGAAAAGTCCACAAGTCACCCATCTCAAAGCTCATTCCTCTCCTGAAGACAGCCCAGCAGTTCCTATAGCAACCCACTGGCACACATGTATGGCAACTACGACTTAGTGGGAGAGAAGCAAAGGTACCTGGAAGAAACAAAAAATGTGGATTTCCACACAAGTGTTCTCAGTAATAAGGTAGCCAAGGTGGGCTGAGTCCAGGGCAAGGACACCCATCTCTTTTCCATGCTCTAATTCAAGCACCTACAGCTTTCAGAGCCAGAGGATTCCTACCTTCACTCCTCTGCTTGTCAAATTAAGCTTCTAAGTATTATTTCTGTCTTAAGTGGATTAGTTAATGACAGTTCTTTGAAAACAAAACAGGACAGTAAACACAACAATTGCTGCCCTAGAGCTCTTTCACACTGATATTTAGAGTGACTTGATGAGTTGAAGATTCAAAGTGTAGGGGCGGACAGAGCAGTTTAAGGTAGATAAAATACTGAGCACAAAACTGTATTGAGTCTTGTAATTTGTCAGAAAGGATAAGAGCAGTGCAACAAGATCTAAGTCAGGTAAGTATCTAACACACAGCAATTCTGAGTACGGGATCAAGAGTAACACTGGAGACAACTCATGTTTCAAACCAAACCACAAGTCCCCAGAGCACTACGTACACTTTAAAGGCAGCCTGACTCAAAACAAGGTATCTCAGAACAGGGCACCAGAAGCTGGATTCTGCTACAGCATCCATTTAGCAAGCAGAAAACACATTGCACAACCAAAGTGGCAGAGACTAAGACACTGGAGAAGAAGAAAACCACAGCAGCACATCCTATTAAACTGATATTCCATTTACTCTTCAAGAAATAGGCAGCAAATTTTAACTGAAGTGCAGTTTTAGATCAAACGGACCTTTGCTTTGAAGGCTGGGAAGGATAAGAGCTGACTGCATCGCTAGTTCCTAAGAATTGCATGCCATTCTCAGTCAACTGCCAATACCGCTGGAGTAACAAGCAAGCTGTCCTCAGCCTTTGAAGGTGAGAAGTTAGATCCCATCATCACACAGGGAACTATGTTTTACCCAAAAGCTAGAAAAACCTTCCCCACCACATGATTTGGAAAATGCCAGTATTGTGGCAGGTCTCCATTCAGAGAACGCGATGGATTACAACTGCAAGAGAAACAGTATTTTACATTGTCTGGAAATGTGCTTGTAGCAGAACACCTTTTAAACAACATGCCCTTTTCCAGAAGGGGAACAATTTTGAAAGCACTAAATGGAATAAGAGCCTTTTCAAGCATGTACGGATATAATGAGCAGAGAGTGAACTTGACATCAGCCATCTGACTGCATGTTATGCAAGTTGTTTGCAAAGAAAGCAGCTGGATATACTAATTGTAATACCTCCTCAAAACCTGCTCATTACTAACATCACCTTTAAGCTATATCCTGTTACACTTACTTCAAGTGAAGATCTAGTGAAGTGTTTTTCAGCTGTGATGCATCGTTTAATTTTTAGGATTAATAAGTGCCCATGGTTTTGCCTTCCCCCTCCCTCCTGCCGAAAAAGCTTACAACGTGAAGTTGATCAAAAAGACCCTCAGGAGAACCAGAAGCTCACCGAGTCACTGACGTGAGGACAAACGTCATACAGCTTGGCTCCATCTTCTGTGCTCATAGAACACCTGGAAAACAGACAAGAGGACACGGTCACATTTCCAGAGCCATCCGTCCCAAAAGCAAACAGCACCAAACTAACTGCCACTGCCTGAGCGGGTCTGTCCACACACCCAGCGGTAGCTCACTGAGCCTTTACAATCCACAGCAAAACTGGTTATAGACAAGCTATAAAAGTGCTGCCTGGTATTTAAAGGTTCCCTTCAGCACGTAAAAAAGAAATAATTAAGTAATCTGCAGGATGCTGGACAAGATTTGTCTGCTGCAAAGTCCCATTTGTTATTCACACTGACACTGGAACCCAACGGCAATTTGGTATACTTGCTTCAGTAAGAGCTTCATTTCCAGAGCGAGTTCTGGTGGGATTTCAAATGATTCATTAGGAAGAGATTTTGAAAACAGTTACCTCATTTTACATAGCTATGCATGAGCTGGTAACAGAAACCAAGGAAGGTTTCGAATTACACCAGTAACTGCAGGCGATAGAGAAATGTAGCTATTTTTTCCTCCCAGTTTTAACATATGCACAAGAGCCTTCCAGCCTGGGTTAACCGGAAGCCAAAACAACCGAAATCTCAGACACATCCGCCAATCATCTGTTCTAGCTCTCACATTACTGACTTCTCTTAGACTCAGAGCTAGCTGCAGGGTTGTGGGTTAGTTTTATTTTTTTTTTTTTAAACATCAGTGTCAACACTCAATTTACAAGACAGATGGGTTATTCCCCAGCTGCCAGGCCCACAAGCCTCTTGGCCCTTTGCTGGTTCCTTCCTTCCTGTGCATCAATAATAAAAGTTTGTTGGACAAGCCAGGCCTCAGTAACAGAGTGAACACGGTGAATTCAGAGGGGTTTAGTTCACAAGTAACTGTCTGACACGCACAAGGAACAGAATTCAGATCCTTCTGCTGGGTTTGCAGAACTACAAAGTAAGTTAACCAGATATTTCTTTCAATATCTCTGGTTAAATCTCTCCAGAGGTACAACTTTGGATTATGTCTTCCTTGAAAAAATACGTTCCTAATATAGTTGCAAATAATGAAAAAGCGAAGCTGTTCAATTTTGGGCTGCTTTGTCGTCTTTGATAACAACCACTAGCCTGCAGGTTTCTTCACTTTCACAGGGCTTTTTTTTTTTTTTTTAAGGTAAGAACCCTCATTCCCTGCATCTCAGTGAAGTTATGCTCTCCTACTGAGAAAAGGTCTGGAATATGCGATCCATCTTTAATGCCATTTTTCCAGGGCAGCTGTGCAGTTTAAAGCCCAGCGTGCTTCAGGTCTGGTGCAATGATCTGCTGAGATTGAAAAAAAAAAACTGTCACCTTTCAGACAACAGCTTTTCCAGAGAGTGACCAATGAATCTCAACGTTTTCAGAGAAAGACGTATTCTTACTCTACATATAAAGTTAACACAAGCAGATAAACTTCTTAGTGCGAATGAGAAGCCCAGCCTGATCCCAGTTCTCTTAAAACAGATCAGGACCATGAAACCCAAGAGGAACAGTCCTCAACAGAAAGTACCTGGCTCCATTGGAGAGCTTGAGGATGACCTGATTCTTCAAATCATAGACCTTGCCCAGCCAGCAGTCATAGGCTATGTAGTCACCATACATGAAAGGCTATGAAGAAAACAGGAAACAAAACCATATAAATATTAACCCTCGTACTCTGAGACATCAAAGAGCTTCTCACACAATGCAGACTAGATAGCAATCTCAAAGGGATTTAGGACAGCAGCTGCAGAAATTCCTGTAAACAGGAATTAAGGCACATTGAAGAGTTTGCTTGACAGTCAGCACATTGCCTGGATTCTCCAGTTAAACAGCTCAGGTTTTCTCTGGGGTGGTTTTCCTTGGATCTTAAAACTTAATTCAAGTGTCCTGTTCTGTTCAAGAGGTGCTCTGCAAAGTAGCAGCATACCCGCATTCAGTTAATATTAACAATTAATTTTTATCACTGAGACTAATTTTCCACCACAGAGAAGCTTGTATCCCACCACTTTCCACAGGCCATTTCTTGAGAAAGCTTGTGACACTCTTGGCTCTTCACTCTGTAATAGTCTTCTCCTCAGAGAAAAAAGAATGATGAAATCCCATCCTGCCCAGTCTCTGGAAATCACCCACCCACTCAAGAGGGAGAACCAGGTATGCTTCAGACTGTTCCAGCTCAACAGAAAGATGCTCAGCTCAACTCATTTTAATAGCCTGTTTAAGCAATACCAATATTGCAGCTCTCAAGCTCTGTGCCACTGCCACAGGGCTGTCCCAATCAGGTTGTCACACCAGCCCATCTCAATGCAGAAATTCTCACACAATTTAATGTCAACCTGGCCCCTCCAAGTCAATTTGGTCTCAGCAATGTGATCAGAAACACAGAACAGATGGGGAGATGAGGCGATACTGCATCATCTCATTCCAGGGAGGATGCTTGCAGTAAGTTTAAAATAAACCGCAGATGCATCTCGTACAATGTGGATGCTTCCCTTGCATGTGTTACTTGAAACACAGCAGCATCCCCTCAAACCACCGAGCCCTGGCTCCCATGTGTATTTTGGCTGTGTTCTTACCCAGATATGTTGCAGGTCTTTGCTGTTGACAGGGTAGAGGATGCAGTTGGTTCCTACCAGCTTCACAGCGCACTCTATGTTGACATCAATTACAGTTCCACACTGGCTGTCCTGAAAATGCAAAAGAGGAAAAAGGGTTTATCACCTGGGAAAGGCCCTACATACACACACACGTGCTCTGTGTACAGATCAAAAGTGCAGAGACAAGTAAACTTTCAGGACTAAACCCCCTCTTACCCTCCAGGTCCTCATTCTGAAGGGGCATTTCACATGACCCTAAGACAACTCAGAAGGCGAGATCACTATTAAAGACCTGCAATCCTTTCTTCCCAGTTAAAGTTTTAATGGCTGCTAAAGCAGCAGCCCAGACACTCCTGCATCTGGTCAGATAAGACCACACTACATCAGGTGATTAGTATTTACTTGCTTTAAAATCTGTGTGGCTCCTTGGTCTATTCAACTGAGCAGATCTCTGCAACTCCACAGGACCATCCTGCAGGTACTGCCCTGAGTCAGCAGAAAGGGGTAGATCATCAACCCCAGAACAAAAGAAAAATTCTTTAAAGCTATCTGTGACTTCTCATGTAAAGCTTGATTTTGCAGGACATTATAGATGTTCTTCATTTGCTGCCATACTAAAAAAAAAAAATCTGGCACCTTTAGTCAGATTTCAAGGTTTCAAGCCAGATAATTTGCAGTTGGTCCAATTACGAGATGGTTGTCATTACCTCCCTCACTTTTTAAGCAAAGTTTTATTCTTTTTTGTCCCCAAGAAAATAACGCATGCTGTCAAGAGCCTTCTGGGGATAGTTTGGCAGGGAGCACACAATATGCACGTTGCTCACACATATGGTGGAGGCCTGCAAGGAAGGGCTGCTAACCCAAACACTGTCAAACATGGCAGCTGCCCTGGCCTCCTGACAGCTGGGACAATCGATACTTTTATTTATTAAAGACCACAAGTCCATTATAAAAGTTGACTGAGGGCCAGCATGACAAATGCCCTGGTATCAGCAGCTTCTGAAGCTGTCCTTATCTCAAACATCAAGGTCTCTGCTCCAACAGGACTTGAGCGTAACGCTCGAAGGGCATATACCCTGTGAGAAGTGGATTTGTTTGCTCAGTCCACTTATAAACATGCTGTTCTTTTGACCACATTAAATATTTATTCAAGGCTTTCACTCAGAGCCCTGGGCAGGGAGTTCAGGAGTTCAGTGGTGCTCAACTCATCCAGTCTCATCTTGGGGACTGGTAGCAGAGCAAAGACACCCTACAGACACCCACAGTCCAGGATAATTCCTGGGCAGACTGCTCAGCCCATTTGGCAGAGCTTGCCTTCCACCTGCCTCCTGCAAATAGTCTTCCTCACATCACACAAACCCTGTGCTCCTCAGCCCCCAAGGAGGTGGCGATGAGGAGAGTGGGTCCTGCCACTCCAGCATGGCCAGGAAGACTGGGAGAGCCAGGCTGGCAGAGCCCAAGGCAATAGGGGCTCACTCCCTCCAGCGGTTCCACATCACTCCCATTTCTTTCTAGAAAGGCTGGGAAGCAACAGGAGCCTTTCCCAGCTACAGCTCCATCACGACAGACAGCAGCTAAGCCCAACGTAGCTCCCAGCCTGCACAGGCTGCCAAGAAAGAGCCCAGCAGAGCTGTACCATAACTCACCTGAAAAGGGTTTGCCAGAACTATGCTGGATCACCGGATTCACAACAGCTGCTGCCAGCACAATTCAAGCTGTCAGATGAGCAAGGCTTGCTCAGAAATGGCACCTGCTCAACAAACCCACAGCTTCTGCAGGCTACAGCACAGCCACCTACCTTGCTTTTCCTCCAGATTAAGCTAAATTAAGTATGCCCAGTCCATCCTCTGCCCATGCTTTGCAGTTCAGGCCCTGTGTTTTAGATTGCTTAGTCAACAGAACAAAAAAAAAACACCTCAAGAAGCAAATTCCTTGCCCTACACTGAGCATTTCAGAATTAATTGTTCCTTTATCAATAGCCAACATGACAGCAGCTCTGAGACATGATACAATCCAACACCTGTGGCTTCTGTGGATCATCTTGTCTCTGGGCCTAAACCCCCTCTTTTATTGATGGTGAAAGAATAACAGGTAACAAACCCAGGACTGCAACAACTGACATAACACCAACACCCTCTTGCCCATTCTCCAGGTGACAGTTTCCCCATGGAGAAGGTGCCTTCACCACCCTACAAGCTTGTCTCCCATCCAGCACAGTAGGGTGCCATGGGCAAGAGCACCAGGTTTGATTCTCCTTCCAACTGCAGAACGCGTGAGTGAGCACAGAGTGCCATTATATTTAAGAAAGCAAAGATCAACGTTGTGAGCAGCCCCAGAAGCTACAGGGTTGTTGAGTCACAGCTCTCCTCCCTCACCTGCCACAGAACCTTGTTTATTATGAGTTTATTTATCTCGCTGTCACATGAAACATTAGCTGGCAACAGGGGAGGCAGATTTGCAGGCTGAGGGGTTCTGCTGAATCACTCCATGGGATTTGCTCAGTAATGCAGTCCCGCAGCGAGAAGCCGCCAACTTGCCTCTTCGTCTTCCAGGGCAGGTCGACAGCCGGAGCACGGCTCCGCACCAGCCTGCTCGAATACAGCCATCCCGGCCTGTTCACTAGATGTCCCCATTAAAGGAGGAGCCAAATGAAATGAGCTGACATTTCACAGTTCTGTTACAAAAAAAAAAAATCAATTTCCATCAACCCCAACAGCAGAACTGGAAACGGGAGGTGACTGATCTTCATTAGAAGAGTTACTGGGTTCAAACCCCACTCACACCAGAATTAAGCGCACTCCCTAGACTTTCTTCCTGCTGCTTCTGGCACCCTGACAGCATGTGCCACACTAGAGATACTGAATGTTTAAGCAGTAAATGGATGGAGAAGTGGCTCTTTTCCTTCCCCAGAGACAAAGCTTTAAGGCGGACCAGCAAACTCCCACCTGAGGGAACGGCAGCTCAGCAAGCATTGGCTTCACTTCCATATCTTCTGCCTCCCATCCCTCTACTCTTTCCCTCAATGCTCTCTTTTCTAATAAGGGGATCTTTACAGCACCCCCCTCTTACTCCTTTATTTAGAAGGGACAACATAGCCCAGTGCCCTTTGAAGCAACAAAATCCAGGTGCCGGAGATTACAGACCTACTTCTAATCTTTCCCCCAAATGAGCATGTCACCTGGGAAAATGAACTCTGCCACTCTCACCACTTCTCATCCAGCTGGAATAGACTTACAGGCCCAACTGCATTCAGAGAAAATGATCTCATTTTATGCATTACCCCCTGAAGCAGTCTTTCCCCACACTCGGTGCTTGATGAGAAGCACATGAATTTGAGTCAGCTCTCTTCTCTTGAGGAACAGAGGATTTCGAGTCCTTCCCGCTCAAGGTTAAAAGTGAGCCCTAAGAGAGTGTGGTGAATACAGAATAAGTTCCACATTGTGCATTTGCCAGGCCAACTGGTGCAGGGCAACCATCCCACATCCTGAATTTGGCAAGCTGACACTTGCAGATTTTCTATTCTAAATGCTCTTGCAATTTTTGGAATATATCTGATTAGCAAGCGAAGGTGTGCTTTGGGATAGAAGCGGTTTATTCTTTCATTTACCACTGACATTCAAAACATACTTGAGGGTAAGGTGAAGTATATAAGTCATCTTCAGATTTGCTATGCTTTTGAATAGAGGGAAGAAATTGAGTTATACCCTCACCAAAAAATCAATTCAAAAAAAAGAAGTTACCAGCCACTAGTACAAATGGTCAAGCAAAAGCCAGTGTTTAAACATGCAAACAGATAATAAACAAGGAAGCAAACCAACTGCTGGGTAATATATCTACTGACACACGTGCAGCAAGCCAGAGAAGCCAATTTCTGCTCAGAAGAGTATGGAAATTGCAAACAAAAGCAGCACATCCATGCTTGCCAAGAGGAGAACACCTTGCTGTCCTGAAAACTAAAAATGACTTTAAGAAGCACTGGAGAACAAACGGTTGAGAGGCAGGACTCAAAGCATCCCTCTGAACAAGGAGGATACACCAGAGTCCGACTGTGCCAGGTACAATGGCGTGAACAGCTGATAATTCAATTTGCTAGCTGTTCTTTGTTTTGGATTGAAAGACTTTTGTAGAACTGCAGTTTTAGTAAGATATGTTGACTCCAGATTTCCAATCCAAACAACAAGTACATTTCTTATGGAAATATTTTGTTTCAGCATTTTTCAAATTACCCTTCAAGTTTTTCCTCCCTTTTTCCCTCTTTGGAACATTCTGTGAAAAAGGGGTGGGTTTACTTTGCCTTCCCCCCCCACCAATTGAAAAAAAGCTTTATTTAAAAAAAACAAAAACAAAACCAAAACACCAAGGTCAGAGATGAGCCCTCCCCAGCCCTGCACCAGGCTGCACACCATGTGGTGCAACTGCAGCAGTTAATGGCCAGCTGCCGGCTTCACCACAACCTTGGTAGCCACATTGCTGGAAGCAAGTCAAGAGAAGATACAGGCGTGCACATGGCAGGCCATATGGCTCGGGGTTATAGGTGAGGTGTAAGCTACAGCAAGAAATTGCCAGCCTAGCTACGCTCCTGAAGAGACCACATCTCATCTGATCATTGATACTGAATAACATTCCCAGTATTTCCTACAAAAAAAACCCAAATCCACACATCTCTGATAAGCAACAAATGCTGTATAACTAGAATAGAATGATGAGGACTTAAAATAGCATCCAGGAAGAGTAAAGGTAATGATTATTGGCTGCTGATTAAAAACCAGCTTGCTTTCTGCCGACCTAGCTGTGTCGGATGCTTCAGCAGTGCTGGGATTTGCTGTATTTCTGTGAGAAATTGGATAAGATGGGTCTCACTGCAGATTGAGAGGTCTCCCTGAAAATACTTCCTCCAGATTCTCTACCACAGCACACCAAAAAGCACACAGCAGCAGTGTGATCTGTTTCCACTCCAGCCTCCCTGTTAGGTTCAGGTCCATGCTCCCCACATCTCAGAATGGATTGATTTAAAACTTAAAGGATGACAGGACAGACGAGCCTCTTGTCTCAGTACCTGACATTATCAGGCTCGCTTGCTCAGGAGACCTTTGCAGATATGCAACAGTGGAGAGGCAGCCTTATCAGCATTTCATTTTCAAAGGATGCAGCGAGGTCTATCAAACACACTAAAAATAGAACACGCTCAAAGCATTACCGTTCAGTTCCATTCAGGCAATCTGGCAAGTCTTATAAATCCATGCAGCAGTATCACAATCAAAAAAGGACAAAGAAAAAAGCACTTACGCTGGAGCTCATATGTCTGACCACATCTCGAGGGACCACAGAACGATCTTCGAGCTTCAGCTAAGGGGGGGGAGAGAGAGAGAGACACTGAATTTAGTGACCCCAGATGATACTTAGTCAGAAATAACACGACAAATACAAATGCACAGTATCCCAATCCTCTGGACTGAGACAGTTTTCAGCAGAGCATGCTGAGGCACTTCCATACACAGAGTTAACCCCCTTGTCACGTTCGCAAAATCCAGTTGACAGATCCAAAATGGAGCAACCGGCCGATCCGTCCACGACAGACACATCAAAAAAGGGTGCAGACATTCTGACTCGTTCATCACTTCAAGTCTCCCTCTCCTCTTCCTCTGCCTGCATCACGCATCACCTCCTCCCCACAGCCCGTCTATGTACCAGAGAAGATAGAAGGCACAGGAAGAAGCACCACAGTTCCGTGTCTCATCCTGCATGCCTGTCACTCAAGATACGCCCAGATATCTGCGGAAATCCTGGTTGGCCTGGACCATTTTAAGCAAGGTACTGTATACTGAGAAGTCTTAGCTGGCAGGGGAGTTGGTATTAAATTCACTGCAGCAAGCACCTGCCTTGGAAAAAAAAAGGAAAAGAAATGGCTGTCACTGCACTTATCAGCCCCCAGGTCCATGCAGGCAACACAAAACATCGTTAAGAGCATGGATAAAGTCAAAACACTGCTCATACTCCAGCTCCTGCTAAAGAACTTGCTGGCAAAGAGCTAGGGCTGGCAACAACACATGCGGCTGGACCATCATTGCATATTCTACATTAGTTCACGCAGAGTTGTGGGGCACCAGGAGTCATTAGTGGTAAGAGGAGTATCACTTGACGAATCTCCAGTGATTACTGGTCAGTTAACCAAGTGATGTCCTTCCAAAAGTGGTCCTTCATCAAGCTGTTTCAGTGATCTCAAGACTACCTGCAGGCTATTTCAGTTAGTGTTATCAACAAGCTCAAAACTACAAAGTGCAGTTGAGATGCTACAGGAGGGCTAATGTCCTAAGCACACTAACAGGGAGGCCACAAGACTGAACTCTAATTTCAGGCTTGCTCAGCCTCACAGGAACTCAGTTCAGGTTCCCTTCTGCTGAACAGGGAGAAGCCTCACATGCATTTCAGCGGTCGAGAACATATTTGCACTGGTACATCATTCTGAGCCCTGCAAATACACCAATGACATGTGAACGCAGTATCAGGGACAGCATTTTTTCACATCTCACTCTCAGAATCCATGACTCCAACAACGCTGCATTCGGTGCTTTTCCTTGTTGATCCCCAGCCCAAAAACCCACTGTGCTTTGTCAGCATTTCATCCTAATCCATACCCTGGCTTACAGCCTGCTTTACTAAATTAGACATAAATCTATAGTTCAAGGACAGGATCCGGAATCAAACCAAAGTACCTGAGTATTTATTGCCTTCTTGATGGCATGTTTCAGTAAGAGAGGAAGAGCACCAGCCAGCTAGGCTTTTAGACCCAACTTCTGGAGTCAGAACTCCACCAGAATAGGAAACCTGAAGCCTCCCACAGCCCATTTCCAGATTGTGGAAGTGTTTTCACTGCCTCCCACATCCCACCAGGGTACATAGATAGACATCAATTTTTATACAGCTTTCTAAAATTATTTGTTAAAATAAGTACTGTATAGATAGCCCCTTAACATCCAGGCAGCAACATTCACATTCCAGTAAGCACTCACACGCGAGCAGCTGTTTGGGTATTTCAACTGGAGTTCTCTTGCTGCAGAGCTCCAAATATACAACGATACTTTCATTTCAACATGCATTAGGGCAATTTATTCTCCAACACATGGTGCTTAAATTGATGCATTATGTTTCAACATATCATTGAGCCATACCTCTCTGGTCTGTATTAAACAGTATCTGAAGAACTCAGACTTACAAGATGATCCAATGCTACCTGGCAGCAGCAGTATTTGTGTGTTAGTCAACTCTGGCAAATCATAAAAAGTTGTAAATGAGCAGCTTTCCCATTTTGGGATCCTTCCTGAAGGATATAATCACACAAATTCTTCCCAAAGCAAGGCATAAAACTTTCTCCGCAGGGGGACTACATTTAACCTATTATGACATCTCTTGATTTTTAAAGGCAGCCCAACTATTTTCAGCTTCGTGTGCCAGACGCACCTGCCTCAGTTGCTAGGATAAGCAAGCTAAGTAGTAGGCAGAATGCCAGCATCAACAATAAATACGTAGCAGGTCTGTCATCACACAAAAGACTGTCAAAACCCAGAAGAAACCCGACCAGAGGAAGCCAGAATGGCTGTTGATGAACACATGACAGCTCATTCCTCCGACGTGATCGTCAGCTGAAGGCCAACCCCCTCACTCGGCAGCGAGGGAACTCAATACCGGAGAAGCACTTTTAAAATAGGTACTTACAGCTCAGTTGTTATATTTAGCTCTATGAAAGTCAGTATTAACGTGACTAGTTTTATATTCCAGTGATGCGTCTTCATAATAGCCCCAAGAATGAGAAATACCAGTTTCCCAGAGATGCTCTCAGCCAGTCCTGCACTCCTGTATGCCAAGCTGGGCTCAACGCTCTCCAAATACCTCAAATGCAAGGCGTGTTTTGAGTTGCCTTTTTAAAAAATAAATTCACATTTATGTATATTAAGTAAGGCAAACCAAAGACACTCATCACTGCACGCACATTTAACCCAGGCAAAAAGGGATGACCAACACCCACCCACCAGCAGTCAGTTACGTTGGTTACTGCACCGACTGCAAAAAGAATAGCTCTGGCACCCAATTTATTTCCTCTGCTATTTAGATGCTCTCGGTGCTCAGCACTGAATCAATGCCTGAGCTCCACATCAGATCTACTAGTCAAAAGGCACCAGCTGCAACTCGGAGAACATCTGATACTTCACCAGGTCTGATGATGCTCTCATACCAACACAGCAGGAGGGATACAGAATTCTGTTTTTTTGCATAGAGAAAAGCACCAACAGGAGCATGTTCCCCTTCTCAGCTGAGTCCCCTCACCTCCCACAAAATAAGGTAGCCATCACAGCTCTCACCTGAAACTGGGCAGATAAGGAGAGATGGAAAGATATTCCTGTCTAGCTGCTGAGCTTTAACTCATTTGCTTCAAACCATTTGCCTAAGTTCTTATCACAAACTTGTCATCTGAAGTAAAATCTTTGTATGCTTTTTTAACTGCAAAGGTTGGGAGCTGTGTCTGTGACAGTAAATTGGATTCTCGCTTTAGCAAATGCTCCAGAAGCTAAGCATAAGCATCCTTGGGCAGGGTGGGTTAAACTCACACTGTAACTTCGCTGGGTTTAACCGTTAAACCCCATAAAATGAATGGAAGACGCAAGGCAAGTTTTCCTCTCCAACAGCTACCTTCTGACAAGAGATCAAAACCAGAGCAATGAGTTTTGATGATCTGGACCAGCCACTAGTGCCCAGTATTGTGGCAGGTAAATAAGTAGCAACCACTTCTGAAGTTTAGTGACAAATAACAGAGGAGTTGCTGAGATTAATATAGGGATAACTAGCCCCGGTTGGTGTGTATCCAAACAAAACCACTACTGCAAGTACTCAGTAGGGACATAAATCCCTGGTCACTATCTACATATTTAAAAGCAGAGCTTAAATTCACTAATTACCTGCTTGGGTTTGCTTGTAGCATTATTGGTACGCAACAGTGGACAAAGCCACAGTCTCCAGCCACCAGTGTCATCCCCCCCAGTGTTTTATCCAACAAAGGGGAAAAGACAATACATACACGCTTACTTCTAGAGCTCCTTGTCCTTTCCTATTCCCGTACTGTCTCTCTTCTGTGTGGGGCAGGAGTCCTGATATTTTACTTTAGGAGAAATAAAAGAAGGTAATTCTGCCTGCAAATAGCAGCATTCTGTTTCGCCACTTTACTCCAAGTTGGTAATGTTGACCCAGGAGACAATTACGAAGTGTCCCCTGCACCGAACAACCCAAAAACAGAAGCTGGGGGACAAGCTTAAACACAGAAGGGAACCATAGTTTTAAAGGCAGAACGCATTTACTTGCGGTCATTGGTTTTTCAGCCTCAAAGACGACAGGATGCACCTTTTGCACAGGCTCCTTACCAGCTTCCAGAGAAGCTGACTGCTCAGTGGACCTTGCAGGTTCAGCCCACGCCTGGACACCAGGAAGGACAGGAGACCTTGCCACTCTGACTCATCATTGCCCAAGGCTGAACTTCAGATCATAGTTCCTTCATTTATCAACACCCAGTGACACGTGGACTTGGGAGCACACCTTTCAGCTGGATCAGCCATGGTTTTACAACGGCATTTCTGCTCAGCTACCCAGCAACACAGAGTGCACCCTGGCTATGGAAATGACACCTGATCCCGCATAAAGCTTGCCAGTGACAACTTAAACTGCTAAAGTTCACACTCAGTCAGTGCTGTCCCAACTGCAATGTCTGACCAATAAAGAATAAGATTTGCTCAAGGGTGCCAGTATGATCCCACAGCCTCTACCTCCAACGCAATCACTGTGGTGGTGAGAACATCAGTTTCTATCCCAGACACATTCCAGATTTTATCTTCCCAAACAAGAGCTCTGGGAATAAGCACATAAGGAAGGATGGAGGAGAAAAAGCATCAGGCACACACCCACCCTCCCTTGGTAGCTGCTTATAAAAATGGGAATACAAGGCACTGCAAAAAAAAAAAAATATGGAGGAAAGCATAACGCCGGAGACGAAGCTCTATGCATTTACCTGAACCGCTATATGATGGTTGAGATGTTTATCCAACTACAAGTGGATAAGATAGTTCAGAAATGAACTACCTATTATGGAAGTTGCTTCTGCCATTTAAGCAAGGACTTGGCTAGCAGTGGTCACCACCACAAGGGCTTTGACCTGCACAGACCTGCTACCACTATTCATTCTGGGCTATTTCTCCACATCTCTGCATGTTCCTTATGCTTCTTGTGTAACTGGTCTCATTTAAACCACTGTTCCCAGGCTCTCCTCCTACATTTGCAAACAAAAAGTAAAAGAAGAAAAAAATTACTTGCAATTTTATAAAGCCTGTCTTGTAATAGGGATGGTGAGCTCTCTCAGCAGCACTAAGAAAGAGTGAGGGAAAAAATAATGAATAATGCCTTTTGGATCTATTACCATGCTGTGGTCTCCTTTTTAGTCAAGCCGAGGTATTATACATGGAAAACATGTCACACTTTTGTCTCTCCTGTGCCAATGGACAAATGCTGTGACGGAGGAGAGATGAACTAGATATCTGATTTCTGTCCAAGTTTAACAGTTAGGATTTTATTCTCACACATATCACGACTGTTTTAAACTGCACTGGGGAGTGCTCCTGGCAAGTCAACTGGCTGAATCTGTTCTGGAGTTAAAATTAATCCCCTCCCTGGGACATCCCTCCAGGTCATCAACTCCAACTGCCAGTGTCCTACGCTTCCCACGTTAGTGTTTTTGGAGAGAGAGCACCTATGTGTTAGCTTGGAAGTTGTCATGGAAACTTGTAGCATCAATGCTCAGAGGAAAAAGAAAAACCACGGGTTAAGAGCAAACCGTAGGGAAGGCAGTCTACTGCAGCAACAGGCAACAAGGCACCGCAGAGCTCTCCAAACCCCAGACGCACTCAGAGAATGCTCCATAATCAAGTAAAGCTAAATCAAAGTGCCCAATGCTGTGAAAAGATACAACCTTGCTTCATTCAGCTGACAGCCGTGCTCCTCAGAGGTCTTTTGAGTGACCTGACCTCTCAACACCTGAAGTTCACGTGAAGCAGGACATGGTGCACCATATTTCTGTGCCTGGTTTCTAAACCTGAAAGCAATTAGGTCCTTTTCTCCTATGGTAAAGGTGCGATTCAGAAACCTACACCAGATGACACTGGTTTGTGACTGGGACCACTGCAGGTCTCTTACTGGAGGTTAAGGGGAAACTTCCTTCTCACATGAAGCAGCTCCAGACCCACTTCCAGCTCTAGTCCTCGGCACTAAGAGAAGACAAAACGGTGTCCAGCTGTAAGGTGGAGTCGCTCAACAGCAGCCTCTGCACAGGGGTGGCTGTGGGACGATGTTCATGGAGGTGGGACAGGAGGAAGGACAGCTGGCAGCAGGCTTGGCAGCACCCAACCCAAGTCACCATCCCCCAATTTCTATTATTTTTTTTTTTGAACTCTAAGGTCTGATTGCACACCCAAATTCACTTCAGCTAAAACAGTAGTGTAGCAATCATTTCAACACAAGCTGCTTTTATTTAACTCCAAATGAGGTGTTTAAAATAGCATGTCAGCTGTCCAAATACAGCATGGATACACAGAGTTACATGACAAAGGTTCAGAAATTCAAAGGCCCAGAAGGATCTGAAGCCAAGACATTTTTGATATTTCAGTATCAACACACTACCAGTGGCATCGCATACTACTCTTGGGAAAATATGTTTCTCATACGAAGTTCACTTGCCTTGAAAGACTTCTGTTACATTGATCATATTGCATTGCGCACGAGCCGTCTAAAAAGCAGGAGGAGAGGGGATAAAGCAGCAAGAGCAGAGAATCCCATGGAAGCTCTGGCTTGGTTCACACTGCGACAGTTGAAGTGGCACATGTTGCTTCACTTTTAACATCTGGAGGTTTCCAACCACACTGGGTTAGCAAGATGTGAGAATGGGGCAGAAGAAAGACTACAAGAAACTAAAGACTCATGAGAACCCAAATTCTACTACCCAGAAGAGTTGAACAATGAGCTAGACAATACAGAGGGTTTTAACAACCCTGGCGGGATGCAGCTGTGAAAATACAAGTATAAGTTGTCTGCACTGATTGGCACAGAAGTTCTGCCCGTGACAGCTCCTGGTTACTCCTATGTGGAAAGCATGTGGCTATTCCAGACAAAAAGTTCAAAATCTGTTTGAGACAGGAGGTTGTGGAGACTCCCGTGTCACTTACAGAAGAATATGCCCTTCTGGAACAAGGTCTAGGCTTCTGCCTGATCAAGCAGTAGATGTCAAGAGTGGTACGTGGCTCCAAACACCCTACCATAGAACAGGGTCGGTCACTGCTCTGTCACATAACTAATGCCTTTAGATGCATTTAGCTTTTTAAATCATTTCGCTTTTTAACATCATTCTGTGTTTTCATAATATCATGGTATCACTTGTCATCTCAAAGCACTCGAAGAATTACAAAAGGAGGAAACATTCAGAGTTACTTCGGAATTGCACCAGGAGATTAAAAATATTGTTCAATGTGGCCTGTATTAGACTAAGTCTCAAAAACCTTGAGTGACTCAGGAACATGCAGCTCCCCATTTGGATTGGTCAAAGTGGGGGAAGGACAGCGAGCAGCATCTTTGTTTCCCATATTCACTAAAAAACAGTCCAACAGCTTGTTTGTGAGGCTGCTCTGGGCAGCGCAAAACACCATCCTGCAAAAGGTCAGGTTGACTATTAACTTCATCTGTAGAAAGAACAGAGCAGGGATGAGGTAGGGAGGTGCTAAAATGCTCCTCAAAACTGAAATAAATGCTTGAAAGGACTTCACAGAAGCTAAGATGAAATCAAGACAGCTTTGCATCATGTGCAGCACTACCTGATAACATATTACAATTCTTTTGTTCTTGCAACTAGCAGATCTGAATCTGCCCATCATCTGCCACTCAGCACATTCACAACTACCAGCACAAACTCTGATTCACCACTCAGCCTACCCCAAACAGTGCCTGTTACCAGCAAACTACTGTGGATTTAATTGTACGGTGTGGACATCACACTTTTTTCAGAAAACAAGCAAAAGGCATGACCTAAAGTAGGATTTCCTAATTTACCTCACTAAGACCTCATTGCTGGTAGGGATGAGCACACAACTTCCAGCCTCAGGCCGTCACACACTGCTCTAAAATAAACTTACCAGTCACCAGCTGAATGGCTACAACAGCTTTAAAGCCGCTGTACTAAGGGCACATGAATTTTTATTAAATTACAGACCAATTGTTTCCTGGACTGCCAGAGACAGGCAATGCCTGCGATCTTCTGAAGAGCCATTTAGGAAACCCAGCAGGTGACTGCGTGGAGGGCAGCAGAGGAGGGGAAGCCTTTGCAACACCCACAGGCCATCAGGCAAGCTGAAAAATGAGAATTGAATCATTGGTTCCGCATCCCTGTTTCCTTTTAACACCGCTAGTGGTGCAGGAAGGCTTGTTATGCAGGCAGCTTCAAAATCCAGCTGTGTCATTAGTTCCTAGGATCTCCCAACAGAGCGAGCCTCCCTGGGGACCTGCAGCTCTTGTAAGACAAACTGACAGCTCTTTAATTTATCTTTATGACATATTACGGAGACACAGAAACCTGAAGTTGTGCCACTCAGCTGAGTTCCTTCCAACTTCAGGCTGAAGCTCCCTGAGCCTCCACTATCTACACACCTACCTGCAATGGACTTGTAGCTGCTTTTGTCCCTGTCTACATTTCTAATCAACCTACCTCTTAGGTTCCCCCCCCCCCAATTATTTTTGGATAGTAGAGTTCTTTGGTGGCAGAATATCTTTCCATCCTCTGTAGGTACAAAATTCCTTCCACCACACAGTTCTTGTCCTCCACTCACAGCCATATGCATCTTCCCCCCCACCCCCCAGCAAATATCACCTTTGAGCCTTCCATCAGAAAGACACTGAAAGGCTCTACTTTCCTTCTCCAAAAAGTGGAATTTGGCTAAAAAGTCTGAACAAATCATTGTATGCAACAAAAGTTCGGTTTAATTATAATGTGGGTAAATGCTGTACTTTGGAGCAGAGGAATCTGGCTTTAACATAAATCTTTTGCTTAGCAAAAGTAAATCTTTTACTTGGATTTCCCTTGTCCAAGACTGACAAGCATTTATTTATTATATTGCCAACAAATCACTTCTGTAGCTCTGCAAATGTACATGACATTTTGGAAAACACTGCAAGACACATTCCCTGGCCTGGTGAACATACCAATCTGAAAACGAAGACAAAGTACAAGGCAGTAATTCAAGGCAAAGAAGACAAGGCGACAGGAAGGTTACTAGGTTATTATTTAAAGGAAGAGAAGTAGGTTTGGGAGCATTTCCCAGCAGAGGGAGCAACACAGCTGGGAAAAAGGAGGATCCTGGAAGTAAAACAAGAAGAGCTGCACAAATCCACTTTGCTCAGAAGGTGAATCCCACCTACAACCAGTGATAGCAACTCGCAGCTTTTCAGCATCCTGCGTCTCACATTTCCCTCTCATGTGTCTAAAAGCTGAGCACCACCACTCATCACAAAAGGGATGCGGCAACAGGGAACCCACTCACACGTGAGCCTGGGTTAGACAACCTGGGACCTAAAGTGCCAGCTCTGGCTTGAAGCAAGAGGGTCTCTAAAAGCCTACTGAGCCGTCTAGACTCAACAGGCAAGAACAATCTTCAGGGCAATTGGGAAAAGTTACAGAAAAGTTTGACTTTGTCCAACCTTGTCATCAAGTGCTGCTGGATTATTTGTTCCAACAGGCTTACATCCCATACACTCGCTCACACCAACCAGTAACCAGGTCTTTCCATCTGGGAATGCAAAGCAATCCCTGTGTGTGCAAAAAAGGCCTACAAAACCTTAGAGAAGACCCGAAAAATAGTTCAGAAAGAATGAACATGATAATGATGCTCAGCACAAAGATCCGGAAGGCTGAAGTTTAAAAATAGATGGCTACGACTACAAAATATGGGAAGATCTTATAAGATTTACTGACTAGTAAGTCTAGCAGTAAGCCACTTAGAGTCCTATGGGGCATCTTTCAAAGATGTCCCCAATTACACGATTTAAGGTAAACATAGGATTTTTCTTCTCAGCAGCAGTTTAAGTAAAAGATATGATCCCCTTTCTCAGTGTTTACACTTCTTGCTTCATGTACCCAGTCTTCTGGGTATAGCAGTTGTAGGAAAATCAGTTGCTTAATAGAAAAGACAAGATGAGCCTAAAGGATGTTCTCCAAGTGCAACGTCCCAGCAACGCAGATTATTACAGCACACACGCCCTTCCATTTTCTTATGGTAAGATGGCTGATTAAAAGCAATACTGTCCTACTACCTCTTAAGAATGTGAGAAAGGCTTGACAAAGAGCAGTGCTCTAGCACCAGATGGCACTGTTACCTGAAAAAACCCACATGAGACTGTGGTAAGAGACAGGAGAAGCTGGCTGGAAGGAGTAAGCAGAAAAGCAGACAACATTTCGCCTATACATCAGCCAACACTTCTCACAGACAGGCTGTCTCTGCACTCCCTCAGTAAAGCCTCATCTGAACACACAGGTCAGAGCTTGCAATCCCCACACCAAGAGGAAAACAGCCCTGAGGAGCACAGCACCTCCACAGACATCCAAGCTCAGCTTGTCGAGAGATGCCCAGTTCAAACAGGACCTAAGGGGATGGCTGTGGAAGCCTCGGTGAACACCTAACCATCCAGGGTGAAAGCGACGGTTGTGCTGAGCTTTTTGGTGGTATCTAACAAGGTCTCAGTGAGATGCATTGGACTGACAGAAGAGACTTCCCTAAGGAGAAGCTCACCTGGATGCTAACACCGACCGGTCTGACAGCGGAAGAGTAGAAGCCCATTTCAGCCACCAGTCTAGATTCCTGGGATTCCCAACAGCCCGCTGTTTTGGCTTGACAATTAAGTCACATTCCTCCTTGTGTGCAAAAAAAGAGTATGTTCAGTAGCTCTTTCATTTACCTGAAGCAAAAGGATTCCTCAGATTGTTGCCTTGGGAGGGAGACGGCAGTTATTATGCAACAGGTTTTCCACCTTCTGGCTGGACCACTCTGGGGTTGCCATCTGGACAGTACTAGCGCTGTAGAAACGAGTCACTGGCCACTCTGAGTGGCATTTGGGGCACGCTGCCAGGCCTGGAGGGAAAGAGTGGGGCTGCTCGAACCTCCATCTGCCTTTCCAGAGGATAAAAAGGATGCTGTGAATCTGCATGACTATTGCTGACCACTCCTGAGGCACAATAAGTCCACCACACCTTTCTACGTCGTTGGGACTAGGAATAAAGAGTATAGGCATGAGAAATATTCCCTGCTCCATTCCAGAAGAGCAGGGAGGGCTCTTCTGCTGAGCCAAAGCTGGACTCTGCTGGGTTGGTGGTATCTCTGTGCTAGGGAACGAAGCATCCCCTCTCCCCTGGCAATCAGGTCAGCAGTGCGCAGGAGGAACTCTTTATTAGCCCGCAGCAAAAAATCCACCTTGCAAAAATTGCCAGGGAACAACAAGAGGGAGACATATCAACAGAAAATCACCGTGTCTGCTTTCCAGCTGGTTAGCTCATATGCTACTGCTGTGAATACAAACCAGCCATTTAAATTAGCTTCTAATTGTTCACAATTATTCAGAGACAGCAAAACCTGCAAGCAGCTTTAAGACGACAGGCAAGTAGGAGAGGAAGAATGGTTTAAGATGCCTTAACGAGATTCATATATTCGTGCTTTGTGAGTCTTCCAGCCTGCAATTTCCATCAATGCTGCCTCTCTAACAGCCCCCCCAGATACATGCTTTGCATTGCAGAGGAATAGAACTCACGGGTGTTTCCACACTTCAGCTTTCTACTCTTTCTTGCTCCAGTTTTTGGACTGGTTCAAAAATTAAACCAATAATATTTTGGTCTACCCCAGTCGTTCACAGTCTCTGCACACACAGGCAGTTTGAGCAACACTATTTATAAAGCTGCTTAAAATTCTGGACACAGCCGGAGCTCTTTGATAGGATGTCAGCCATGCGACACCCGAACGAACGTAGGAGGCTGACACAGGATGGTTAGTGTAATACAGCCCACTCTTCTTTCCCTTTCTTTCACCCAGAGCCTCCACCACCACCCTCACAGGAGTCCCTTCCCCCAAACACAGACAGTAATGTTTCACAATTGCTGCAATTTTCTCTCCTAGGAGAGAGGGAAGATATTAGCCTATTATCCTTAAATCCCTAGCATTTCAGTTTTGGTTCACACTTAAGACCCAATGCAAGTCCAGCCTGCAGGTTAAATCACTTCAGGGGACTGAATCCAGACATACCTTAATGATGAAATTCCCTCATTCAGCCATGTTTGGACACAGAGGTACAGCACTGACAGAGCCAAAATGCTAATTTAGGTTTTAGAAACCATAGCAAATTTAATAAACTTAAGTGGGATTATTTTATCAGATACAGAATCTCCTAGAGGAGACAAAATAACACTGAAAAGCAATGTATAAATAGCTCTAACTGAAAGCACGGCATATGCTGTGTCATGCTACGCTCCCAAGTCAGTCCTGGGCAGCAAGTACACCCAGCTGACCGCTCTCTCTTGTATCTCCTCCGAGCTTCATGCCTGCTCTGAAATGAGAGCATCGCCCTGGAGAAATATTCCTGGTTGATCTGAGATGCAGAACACACTCCCCAAACACACCGCAGTACCACCGTGCCTCAGTGCTCTGTGATGAGGAACGCTGCACGGGCAGACGGGCTGGCTGAAGCCCAAGGAGAAGAGGCAGAGCAGGGAATTCAACGAGGCGGACCAGGACCTGGGCAAATTTGCTAGCTTAGCTGGGAAACACAGGATGGTTAGGATGGAGATGAGGGCAGTTTCCACAGCTAGCGATGAAATGTGCTCAGGGGAAACTCTGACATTTAGCTCATAAGGAAACCAGTGTCACTGCCACCTCATGACAACGCAGCTATGGGCATCTCTCCGGTCCCTCCTCACGCAGAGCAAAGGCAAGCGCTGTTTTAAGAGGTACAATGGCTAAAGGTAGCTGCAAGACATAGTAAGCGTTCTGCAAAGGCTTTCTGTTAAATAAAATGCCTTCCAAACCAGCTGTATCCACAGTTACGTCAGATTTTGCTTTAAAAAAAAAAAAAATCAAAGCCTTTACAACCAGTTCAAGCAGCCTCTGGAATGCTATAGAGAATCCACCCAAAATTCAGTGACAGCGTGGGTACCCTGTGCATGCATTTATTCCTGATAAACAGCAAAGCCACTCCCCCCGCTCGCACTGCAGACGAGTGTGTGAATGCTACTGGGACAATGCAGCACAATTGCATCACTGCCCAAAAAACCTCAGCTGCATTTTCTATTCACTGAAGGACTTTCAATTATCCCCCCCCTACATAAATGCTGTATTGGCCATTACAAAAAGGAGGAACAGCCCCTAATGAATCCATACACCAGGCTAGAGAAGCCCAGTTATTTAATGACTGAATTTCTGCAACCCCTGCACTGTTACATGCCTTTTTATTCAAGGGGTGAATTCACCACTTGCGGAATGCCTGGGGGAAGACTAAAACATCTCCCAGCCAAAGCAGGTTTCATTCATTGCCTCCTGTTTGTGCATCCTATAATAGAAAAACAACCAACCTTCAATAACTCTGAGAAAATGTCACCAGGACTGGTGACAGCAATGATGCAACAGGGACAGAAGTGTAAAAGCCCTTCAGAGTCTGACTTAATGCTCCTGCAGCAAAGCATTGTTTCACCCCCGCCTTGCACAGCTAAGTTTAGTGGACTCACTTTTTCTTCCTTACCATCTCACCCAGAGCACAAAGAAAGCTTTAGCATATTTAAAACCCATCAACGCGATCATACAATGCTACTATATCATTTTTCCCTTCAGGTGTTTTCCAGGCTGACTTCTAAACCGTTTATCATAAGCTCTCCAGATTTGTGCCAGTAACCTCAGACAACACAGCATTTGCCCGGCAGAACGTCCAACATCTGCGTGGAAACACCACTCTCCTCTCCGCATTACTCCACAGGTATCCATTCAGTTATTCAGCAGCACGTTTGATGTGACAATAATTCAGGATTATAGCTCCGGGAATCTTCTTTTCTCCCCCCGTCCCTTCCTTGGCAACTGAGCAACCAAAAAGCACACACACAGATGGCTCACACAAGTCACTGAGCCACTGGTATAAGTAAATATAATGGCATTGAAACCAGAGGACCGATAAAGCCAGATGTTCCCTGGTTTTGTATTAAGTATACACAGTTCCCATTCTAAACCTGCTGAAGTTAGATTATTAAGTACCTCCCTGTACACGGGTTTTCAGGGCAAAATCCTTTATACCTGCATTAATCCTTGACAGCCTAATTTTCTTCTGGACATAGCACACAGGCAACAGTAAACTTCTTGCAGGAGTAACATCTTTAGTCTCCTCAAGTCCGCACATGTTCTACAGCACAACAGAGCCCAACAGCTGTACAGCGATCACAAATTACTGGTAAAAAATATTTCCCAAGATGCTCAAATCCAGTTTTCAAGAATGGCTTAGGCATTTAGGAGACTCAGCATCAGAGGAGTCCCCTGGGGAGTGACACACTTCCAGGCCAACCAGGAAACCTTCCATTTTTAACAAGAGGAGAATCTCAGAGAAACCTGGAACTGCCCCTCCACTAAAAACATTTCTAATAGGTCACCTCTTACAGGCAAGCAAGGGGAGATTGACTGTTAACAGAACTCACCTCAGAGCTGACTACCTTCCCATAAACATCATAGACTAAAGTCTTAGAATTTTCCTAACTGGGTTTAAACTCTGTTTTAAGGGATACTTTGCTGCATCCCTCATCTCTGCATACAGATCAGCAGGCTGCTCCTAGCAGGTTTTTAAGAAAGCCTTCTCTGAATTTGTACACCTTTAGCAGGAACATGGTAACATGTCTCGATTCTCTTCCTGGCCTAATATGACAAACATCAGATAGTTACATCACCTGCAGGACATTTCAGTGCAGATCTGGTTAGAAAAGATGCTAAAATGGCACTGGAGGATGTCACTTTTGACTCAGCAGCTCTGTCCAATATTGCACACTTATAACGTGCATTTGTCCTCCCCCTCCTGTCCTTCCCACCCCTCCTTCAGACCTGCCAGCTCAGCCTAAGGTCTGAGATGAGCTGAGGTCTTTCTTCTTCAGCATCTTTACTGCCTCCATGGACTCTCTCAGGTGTAACCTGACTGGCTGTAAGTACTGCTGCTGAGGATGCCCTTAGAGAAATAAGTGCCTCACTCCAGACAGCGTGAGCAAAAAGCAGTAAAAGCCTGTTTGCCTGAAGTCAGCAGTTCTGCCTCCAAAAAGACACACAGCTAGTCAGTGAGAGGCTTTTTCTTTTTTTTTCCCTGTAAAAAAGCATCCGCCTTTCAGAGCAGAAAGGCACTTGTTTCCTAGCACAGATGTGACACTGAGCCTTGCATTGTACCTGTGCTAACAGTCTCTTGGGAATATCAAGAAGAAAAAATACTAAGGACAAATGATGCATCTAATCAATTACAAAGCCACCGATCCCGGTCCCTACAGTATCATGACTCCAAATGTATGCTCTGTACATCTGGATGCCTTCACATCTACACACCAAAGCATAAAAACAGTCTGGTGAACAACTAATCAATAGCTCCATCTGCAAAATACATTTTACCTTCTTAAACCAAGTCAGTTATCCTTGACAGGGAGCCCCATATTTCCTGGAACTGTAATTCACTTGATGCCTACTTCCTAAAATGACCTTTTTTTGAGGATAAATTGCTATGCACATACGCAGTAGGAAAGTGTTTTTTTCTTTAACACCAGACTCTTTTGTTATGTGCCATATACATAACATGTTCTTTGCTTTAATGACTTCAGTTACAATAGAGGGATTTCAGCCCATCACAACCCCAGTGAAACATGGGGCCGTAAACACAGTTAGAGCAGGTTTGCAAACACTATAAAAATCCCCTCGCAAGATGATTCAGAGCGCTCTGCTACCCTGACAGCTGGAGCTGTGCTCTGCCACCTCCTCCTCCTTCCTGCTCCCAGCAAAAATGGAGGTTAACTCAACTCCAGCTCTAAGGAGCACTGCCAAAACACCACGGTGAGGACTGTCCCGTAAACCCTTGGAAAGTGGGACAAAGCTGCAGGCCTGTGACTGAGGAATGACCGGACAGCAGATTTCAGAGGCACTGAAAAGCCACGTGGCGTGAACTGAACAGCATTAGCGCGGCCATAAGTGGAACCGCCCCAAGGTGCTGGGAAGGGCCCATGGGTTGATAAGCCTTAGGCTGCATCATATGGCCTGTCGTTCTTAATTAAACATACAAACTAGGTTCTTCCTTAAAACTGCCCCCACTCGTTAATTGCTACTGTGTGCTCCTCCGATTTGGCAGGCTCCTAATAGGATGTGTAACCTCCAGCAGCAACTCGTATCAAGTCAGAGCAGCCACCACCAGGACGCTCCTACGCTTACAACAGTGATTTTTACTTGAAAAAGCTTCCCCAGCTTTGCAGCCCATGCATATGCAAACATACTGTGTCATCAGCCACTGAAATGCACTGGGGTTGAACATGGCAGCTATGAAAAAAATCAGGTGCACCGTTAAATAGTAGACAATAATAAGCCAAGAACACAGGACTTCCCCATTTGAAGGTATACGCTCTGCATATACTCAAGATACTGTCAAGATTAAAAAGTACGTTGAGTATACAGAAAAAGCAGCAAAAGGGATACTTGTGCTGTGACTATGAATTGACACACTGTTCTTACCCCAAACTAAAAAGTCCAGACAGCACCTGACGCAGCAGAATCCTGTAGTGAAAAGTCCTCAACCATGAACATCTGCGTAATGTAACCACCAGCCTTAGACTCACTGCCAGCAGGCTTTTGTTGTCTTTCTGTCAGATTTTTTTTCGATACACCCCTTATCAGGTGTGGGTTAGGAGATCTCCTGCATGTTACAACATGCGCCTTCGCAACAGATTCACACAGTGAACGCAGAGCCCCCCCTCTCCACACAGAGCCGGCCTCCATCCCACTTAATTCATCTGTCCAGATTCATTTCTCATTACCCCGAAACTACGTGCCTGGCTCAGACGGCCATGTATGCAACATTACCTTTATCCTATCAGGTACTTAACCGTGCCTCACACCTCGCTGCTTTCCTCCTTTACCCTTGCCTTGGGCTCTGAAGGCTGAGAATACCGATTTGGACAGAGAAAACACAGCCGACAGGAGGATGCGCTGGTCACGACGCCAGCTCTAAAGCCTTAAGAATCACACGTGCCACAGCGTTTAGGAGGGCTGAAGCTGCTATTTAATTAGGTTTGCTTAATGAGTCATATTAAATAGAGTATATGTAAGAACAGGTTTTCCATTAGTGTGAGGACCTCACTGGATTATCTAGGTGAAATGCTGCCATTACAATGGAGTCTTTTTTCATTTTATATACTTAACCATGACCTACATTCCTTTGCTCGAAGGAGGCCCATCTCCAGAGGGAATGTGCCTGTTTAATAATCAGCTCCAGCATTTTTTCAGAGTTCAGCAGGGATGGCTGGAGCAGCCTCATGTCTCTTCAGATAACACACAGCTTACCGAAGCTCCAGGAGAGAGTGGTGAAAAAGCCATCAAGTTCAAATAAGGGCAGGCAGTATCTGCAGCCTGATCTGAATCCTGGGAAGGAGGAGCACCAAAGCCTCCACATGCCCCAGCGAGCCTGGCCGGCTGCTTTATCTTGTGCAAGGGAGTGTCTCCTGGTGAAACTGCCATCAAGATCAGGTTTGAGGAGGAAGACAAAACTAGGAGAAGTCTTCGGGGTGGGTCAGCAACCTTAACTCTTGTCTCCGGAGGAAAGGAACCCGTGAGCCATTAGTAAAGAGAATGTAGAGAAAAGCAGATTCGCTGGCTGCAATACAGAAAGGGAGCAGCAACTCACATCTACGGATTACATATTATCTTTGTTTGTCCAAAAGCTTCTCCCATGTTGAAACCAGTCGTTTCAAACTGCTTCCACAATACAGCTTCTCCCCTCTACCAATGCAGACCCAGCAACAAAAGAACCCCCTAAAACACCCCCCGCCCCCCAAACCAGAAAGGAGCCACAGAAGGCTCGAAAGAGAAGGAATTCCTGCAAAGCTGCTCTGGGGCAGGATGTCCAGGGAGCCAGGCACATCCCTTGGGGCTTGAGCCTGGGCTGCTCGGGGTCCCTCCAGGCACAAGGACGTGGCCACAGGCTGCCTGCAGGGCATCCGGCTACAGGGACAATGGCCCAGGGGTCAGGGCTGCGTCAGGAACCAGGAAGGGCTAGAAAAAGCAGTGGCAGAATAAACACACCTCAGTGCCACAGCCTTTGGAAAACACTAATTTGATCAGTGCTTTCTTCCCATCAGGAAGCGTTTCAGATTTACACTTTTTCAATCCCGTATCAATTTTAGAGATTTAAAAAAGACCAACATTTTTTACAGGCAAACCCACATTATTTTTCTGCCCTCTCCGTCACCACCAGCAATAAAGATCCCCAATACTTCCGAAGGCTGTTAGCTTTGTTGATGCAGAACAGGATACGCCCAACGCTGCAAAGCTCCACAATACTGACAGCAGTAAAAATAACTCCCGCTTCAGTATACTAAAGCAGTTAAGATCGGGAGGTGTATGGAGAATGTGCATACAATAAGCTGTCACAAAACGACAAGGATTATACTGCACAGAAATAGGTCTGAGATTTAAACAGATATGAGATCACCAGGGGCGTGGTAAGAAAGCCACAGATAAAATCCCACGATTTTCCCTTTTGTTCACATCATCCCAAACAGAACAAGCTAAGGAGAGGATCAGCCTTAAACTTCCCTCCAGCTGGAGGGAAACAAGCACACCCTCTTCTTTGTTATGGTATAAACTCATTTTCTTCACAAGTGCAGCTATACTGGGATACAGGCTGGGGATGTCCGTGAAAAGGGCCTTTCTTGCCCCAAGCCAGTGGCCTGGGCAGGGCTGGCAGCCAAACCGCATCCAGATCCAGGCTAAATACCACAGGACAGACCCGAGCGGGACCCACCGCCACCACAGGCACCGTTCCTACCGCACCACGCTCCCTCGATGCAACACCAGCAGCTCTGAAGTTGCTGGTGCCGCTCAGCATCGCTTCTTCTCTCAAATTTTTCCATCCCACGTGCCAGACTTGAGGAAATGAAGGGAAGATCCCAAACTCAGGTGCGTGGAAGCATGCACTCTCACGCTGTACTCTACCAGAGCGTGATGGTCTCGGCGAGGAGGCAAGGGATGAAGAGGTGAAATCTGCTCATTTTCCTCCCTCTCCTCACACAGCCCTTTGCGGAACTGTCATTTCCCTTGCCATTTTCAAGTGTTTTGTTTTCAAACCTCAGCCAGAGGAGCATAACCTGGGAGTACAAAGCCATTAACTAACTGCTTCTGGCCTGGAGCCCTGGAGACAGGACAAGCAGATTTTCCGAAGGCTTCAACCCATGAGGGACTGCCTGCCCACATTGCTACTACTCTCTGCACAAGAACTAACCAATCTCACTGCAAATCCATACAGAAGACTTTACGGAGCCTGTTGTATGACATCCTCAAGGGCCACTGAATATACTAAGCACACTGTAAACCAGTCTCATCTCTTTACTTTTGTCCATGTTCAGACTTTAGAAAAAGATAAAGTTACTTTTCACAACTACCTAAAAATATGAAGATCCAATAGAGGAACATTTACTTGTTTTAGAAGCAAATTTTAAGCCCAGATTTTAAGGGAAATTTAGGCCAACATTTGTATTTAAGCTGAAACATAACAAGAAGGGTCTCCCCTTCTGTGTACCTGATCGGCAGTAACACATACCATTTGTGGCAGAGTCCCAGCAGAAATACAAGTCACCTCTGAAACCATCCCCTGCCTGCAAAGGTTGCACTGATGGATTGTTTGTATTGAAGTACTGCAATAATTAGTAAATTATTAATTGAATAGGAAAACTCTATGGTTGCCTGCTATCAGAAATCTGCAATTTCAACCCAAGGGAAGAAGCAAATGCCACCTTTCTGGCTGAAATGACTGTAAGGAAACTCCAACTCTTACCACCCTGATCTCTGCATGCCTGAGGATGGAGTCTCCAACTGTATTCTTACCATAGTTGTGTCTTTCATGGAAAAAGCATACATGTTGTTTCAGCCCCAAATTATGAGTTCTTCCTAGCTTTCAGTCTGGTCAGTAAGCTAGGCTGAGATGGTAACACAAAAATGGGAATTACTAAAAATCATTTATAGTGCAGTGTGGTGGTCCGTGCTTGTCCCTCCATCAGTGCTTGAGTCCTCTGCACAGCCACGTTCGTTCCAGAACCTTTTCGGGATTACACTGTCACCACAATTACACCACCCACAGGCATCAGCACTAAGCCTCCTTGACAGTCACAAGCAGCACAAAGCAGAGATAACTTCCACAGGCTTTGGGTGTTAAGAGATTTTTGCCAATACCTTACTAGCTCAATTAAAGCAATAATGGTAACTGCAAAAAGGCACTCTCCAGTCAAGTGCTCCATCCAGCCACCTGAAGCCTCCAAGCACCTCAGTGTTAAAGCATTTAAGTGTCACACACCTCTTGAACAGGAATAGCCTAAAGATCAGAAGGCTTGGCTTAAAACTTAGCCTATAATTCAAGAGTCCCAGATCTATTTCAATCTGATCTTGATACAGTAGCTTTAAAAAAAAAAACAGATGCCAATGAAGTCTGAAAAGAAGCTGCTGCTCATATTTCAAAGTAAGCAATGCTGGGTAGAGTTCATCTCAGAAAGTGATCGTGATAAAGGCAAGTAAAATTTGCAATTGAATCCTATTTTTCTTCTACCACATGCACCATTCACAGACCTCTCCACAAAGTTCAAGTAACACTTCAGGTCTGAATACATCAGGACAAACTGCAATTTTCCTCTTGCGGAAAACCTCAGCATCAGAAGGCCAGTCCCACAGCAATACTGCAGAGACAGCATGCGACGGATAAATATTTCAATGGGGAAGTCACCATAGCTTACTCTGTCAGAGGACAATTATAAAAAGAGAATTGTGAAGACACTTGAACACTGCACCAAAAAGCATATTGCTAGATGTTACCAATGGTCTGGGCACTCAAACAACACTTCTTTTCATAATAATGGGGAAAAAAAACACTCTTGTGCACAAAAGTAGGGAACTGAAAGAGTAGTGTTTCCTGAAAAAAATAAATCACTTATGGTGGGGAAGTAAGGTGGGATAAAACAATACGCATCTGTCAGTGTGACATTTTTACAACAGCAGGTTTTTGTGAATGGAGCACCAAGATGATTCAAGAAAATACTAGACTTTCAAACCACTTCAAAGAGAAGCTCTGAAAAAAAGCTATCCCACCATTACAACGTCTCTCGGCAGAGATGCACGGCTCATGATCCATCCACCGAACAAGACAATGCCTCTTTGCTCAGAGACATGCATCCAACAGATCACTCAGGTTTCACCCAACTGACATTTCAGTAGCACCTGCCCCCAGTCAGAAATAGCTATTTATAGAAAGGTGGGTGTCAAGAAGGGCAATTTCACCCATCAACTTGAGGCCTGGGTGCAAATCACAGACCACATGTTGTCATTTATGATTAAAAGCTCTTCCCTTTCCTGGGCTCTAATGGAGATTTGCCACTTTGCTAAATCACAGCATAGCTGAACGTGACAGGTACCTTCTTTTCCTGAAAGCGTGAGATAAACTCAAAGGCAATGTTTGGACAAGGCTGAGCTGGCAGCAGCAGTACTAGCTATGCACGGAGCACATACTGACCTTGTAATGTTCCTACCGGAGACTCACTTCCACATGGGAACACAATAAACATCTTTTGTTTTACTCTTCTTCAGAACACAGATAATCCTGCCTCATTTGGGGGGGGGGGAAGCCCTTTTAGCTCACCTGCCAGCATTGCTCATTAGCAGGAAAACCTAAAACCCCAGCTCAACATCACTCCTCAGTTCAGACGCAATGCTCCCAGGCTAGAAGGTCAGACTTAACCAATTAAGCATTTTGAGAACATACAGGGATTTTTTTTCTGATTAAACTGGCAAAAACAAAAGGGCAAATAGATGCCATACCAGCCAGGAAGGCAAAGCATGGGACAGGTCTGCCACCCTCCAGAGCAGGGTAGGGTCCACTCACTTCAGAGTAACAAATTTGCTATTGCCCTCGATAACTTAATCCCCAGAGAAAAATGAAAATAGCAAAGATAAGGGATGTGAGGATAAATGGGTGAGGAGAAAGGGTCTTTGAGGCACCAGAGCTCCTGGTGCGGGGAGAAAGCTAAACCTAATCAAAAAGCATGAACACTCAAGGGCCTCTGAAGCAGCAAAATGCTATAAAAATGAAAGAAAGGGCTATGAAAAAAGCCCTGCTACCACAACAAACTTTTGTCTACAGCAGCAGTAACACACCTGATCCTCTTACAGCACAGCAGGAACCAGCCAAGAGACAAGCTGGCAAATACCTAAGAACTGCAATTTGGTGTCTTTTCTACCGTGCTCAGTAGTACACACAGGTTGGACAATGATGCTCGGAATGTCATTCTGCGTCTAATCCTTGATCTTTTGTTTTAAGCCTTCATTCAAGCGTTGCCAGCACTGTAGATCAGAGGCAGGCAATCCGAGCTGAACTGTAGCTGAGCTAAGTTAGCAGCACTAACGAGGACAAACGGCATTTCACAAAGATTTCTTCAGCTGCTTTCCAGAACAAGACTCACGGACTCTCCCGCTCCTGGGGTGCTCACTTCGGTGCCATCATCACATCAACAGGATTCTTCCAGCACCCAGGAGATGCAGATAGGAGCCGCAGAGCAGACTTCAAAGATTGCTCATAAGTGCTTTTACAAAATGGCTTGCTGGCCCAAACGGTACAAAGCAGTCAAAGATCCAAGCTCTGGAAAGCAAGAACTCTTGCAAAAAAGAGTTTGTTGCCACCCTTAGTAGCATAAGAGCACAACACTCACTTTGAGAAGCAGGTACAGGAGTACGGAGACGGGAATCTGCCCTGCAACCACCTTTAAAAGCTGATCTTTTCAGTCCCTTCCTTTCTCATCCCAGCTTTCCTGACAGCAAACACTTATCAATGCCAGATTAGAAGAGATTAATTAAATTATCACAAGAGAAAGTTAAGGTTCACATCAGTTCATGGGCAGTAAAGTACACACAACAGTAACTATCAGATGTAGGGTAGGTGATGAGAGCGGTCCACCCAACTATGGCCAAGAAGGTCAAATGCAGCTTGTCAAATCCAACAGGTCAGGCACACCATCAGTTTCCAACCATCTCCACAACCACCAGGGGGAAAAGAAAATAGCTTTTGCAGCGAGTATTCGCTTTGCAGCAAGTATGCCAGCTAAGGGAGTTCTCAGATAAGAGTGTTTTCTCTACAAAACTGCCTGGCTTGCATGGTTGTACAAATGCTAATCAGAAAGACTGCCGTAATCTGAAGAGAAAGCAACTGCGTGGGGCAGAAACAAAAGCAGCCAAAGCATCCCTGGGAGAGGGGACAGGAGGTGTGAATACACATTGTGTGTTTGCACCTGAATGCCAATTAAGCAGCAGAATACACAGAATTAGTGTACACACTCAGGCCACAGTCACTACACTAACATAACCATTGTGCAAGAGTAGGTAGATTCCAAATGGTAACCAGTATCTATGGGTGGCAATCTGGTACTAAATTATGTTACTGAGAATAGAGGAAAAAAAAAAATACAGACAGAATGATTAAGAGGAAGCCAGGAATTCAGCCTGGATTCCTTCCAAAGTTCAAAGTGTCAACACTGGAAAAAAACCAGAAAGACTCCTCCAATTAAAGATTTTACACATGCATTACAGCGACCACATCAATTACAGCATTTGTGATATTTATTTCCTAAAAATTATTAACCTTTCCCTAAGATCCCCAACAAAACAAGACATATGAGAGCTGATCACTTAATACTCCTGTGAAATACAAAGAGTGCTTGATACGGGAAGTGTTGAGTTTTCATCTAACACTTGGGCTCAGATAAAAGCAGCCTCAGGAAAGAAACATTAATACCATTCAAGCAGGTTCTCGAGGCTGATCGAGGCAGCCAGAGCCAATTCTGATGAAGAAAGCACGGTGCGAGCTGGAGCAGGGGCTGCAAGATGAGCAGGGAAAGAGCCTATCTGGGAAGGAAGTTAGTGATATACAGTCTGAGGGTGAAAAGGGAGAAAATGATTGCGCTTCACCACATAATAGCACATTTAGAACGGCAAGAAGCTATTTAGGAGTCAGGTTTGCTTTTTACAGGAAGAGACGGGTGTAAACTGCTCGCACATTTATGCTAGAAATTACAAATTTTCTCATCCAGATGGGAACAGCTTCCTAATTCAAGAAATCAAAGCAAACAGTTAACTCTTTATGACAGACCTTCCCTGAGGGAGACACACAGCTGCTGCAGCGATAGCGGGGCCTGGCTCAGGATGCCCTGGCTAGTGCTAGCCCGCAGTGCTCACGAGTCATCACAGGGCCTTCCTGCCTGGCACGTATTTTATTAAAGTCACCCTGTACTTAGCACTTTGCTTTATCATTACAGGGCAGATTTTGTTCGTGAACCAAATGAGACATTTCTGTGTCACGTACCAGCACAATCCCCACCACCACACAAAACGAAATCGAGGAAGTTTCTGGCCTGAGAGACAGAAGGGCAAATAAGCCAATTCAGCTACACAGGTCAGATGTTCTGTTTAAAAGGTAGTTACTGAGCTAATACACACTCCGAATCTGATTGTCTAATTTCTACATATAACGTGAGATCTCAAAACATTGACAGCTGGCACATTTGGATGATAAAAATACCAACTAATGTATTAAGAAGAAATTTCAGGATTTTCATCTTTTTAATCTAAGCAGCCAGGAATCCTGGTATTTTCTGTGCAGTGTCACCTTCCCCACTGTGTAATTCTGCAAGGTGCTCTCTTCTTTCTCATGTTTCAGGAATATACAGAGCCGCACAGTCTAGGAAGCAACTTGCTTCATCCAGGATGCAGCTTGCTTCATCCCCTGAAGTTTGCTCCAGTTCAGAAAGCTTCCAGAGTCAGGACAATTCAGGTCTATGTCCATCAATCACAAGCCGCATTAAATATACCCCAAGGAGGAAACATTATATACTACTACACCTCCTCAGGAAGAGCTTCCCAAGCTCTTTGGAACACACCCGAAATGCTGGCCAGCCTATCTCTTACAGGAAGCAAATGAATCATCCACATCTGCAGACTTTAAAAAAAAAAAAACAAAACCAGAAGTTTTCCAGGAAGGATGGAGATTCCTCCCTCTCCCCTGCTCCCATTTGCTGCTTTAAACTGAAGCCCACAGACAATTCACCAAGACAAGATGGGACTCCAGCATGGGAAACCAGAGCAACTTTCACAACCTGTGGCACGAGGACAGAGAAGAGGCTTCTGGCAGAAGTCACATGTGTTAAGGACAAAACAAATATGAAGAGGCAGTTCATTATGTACCATTTCCAGCCAGTTACACAACTCCGTAGTAACTCTAAATTTAGAAATTGTGGCTATTTTGTCTCAAGACTAATGCTGTTTCAAGGAACTTGGACTCAGACACTGAACAGAAGCATGAATATTTCTTGCAATAGTCATGAGAATTATTCACTTGGATTAGATACGTAACACACCTTCCAAGGAAAAAAAAAAACTTTCATCTTCAAAAGCAGACAGAAGGGCAAAGCCAAAGGACAAATAGAGCCTTGTTGGAAATTGGAAAGCTATGACTTTGATAGGCAGACTGTCTGGTGGATGAGGAACTGGTTGGATGGCTGCATCCAGAGGGTAGTGGTCAACAGCTCCATGTCCAGATGGAAATTGGTGACAAGAGGTGTCCCTCAGGGGTCTGTATTGGAATCAGTACTGTTTAACATCTTAATCAATGACACAGACAGTGGGATGGAGTGTACCCTCAGCAAGTTTGCAGACAAGACCAAACTGAGTGGTGCAGTTGACATGCACGAGGGACAGGATGCCATCCAGAGGGACCTGGACAGGCTTGTGAAGTGAAGGTCAAGGGAGGGGATACTGCCCCTCCATTCCGCTCTGGTAAGACCCCCCCTTGCAGTGCTGTGTACAGCTCTGGGGTCCTCAGCACAGGAAAGACATGGAGCGGGTCCAGAGGAGGCCACAAAAATGATGAGAGGGCTGCAGCCCCTCTGCTGTGAGGACAGGCTGAGAGAGCTGGGGGTGTGTTCAGCCTGGAGAAGAGAAGGCTCCAGGGAATCCTTATTACGGCCTTCCAGTACTTAAAAGGGTTTTATAAGAAAGATGGGGACAGACTTTTTAGCAGGGCCTGTTGCAATAGGACAAGGGGTAATGGTCTTAAGCTAAAAGGGGGTAGTTTTAGACTAGATGTAACAAAGAATTTTTTTTGCAATGAGCGTGATGAAACCCTGGCCCAGGTTGCCCAGAGAGGTGGTGGATGCCCCATCCCTGGAAACACTCGAGGTCAGGTTGGACAGTGCTCTGAGCAGCCTGGTCTAGTGGGAGGTGTCCCTGCCCAGGGCAGGGGGGTTGGACTAGATGACCTTTAAAGGTTCCTTCCAACCCAAACCATTCTATGATCTGATCAACTCTGAACAAAAACATTAAGCAGTGCTCTATGCACACTCACCTCAAATACAGAAAAGCAAAGGTGTGAGGGCAGAGGCCAGTGGCAGCGTTGGACACTTGGGAAGGGCTGAGCCCCCCCACTGCAGGGGCTGAGACCCTCCAACCCCTCTGCAGCAGGAGATAGGGCAGAAGTGGCCATTTTAGTGCCATGCGGAGCAAAGCCGGATGAAGGAAAATACCAAGGCTCCTTGGTGATCGATGCTACTCAAGCTCCAACTGTGTTTCAGCATAGCTGCTGCCAACAATTTCACTGAGGACTGAGATCAAGGACCAGTTATTTAACAACATATCTTGAGCCAAGAGGCCTGGAACACCCACTTGATTCTAGAAACACCCCTATGAACTATACCTAGCCTGCCCTTCGCTAACTACATTTCTAACCCAGCCCTGCAAAACCCACAGCTCACTGGATTTATACCTAAACTAACTTACTAACTTTTAAAGAGACTAGGTTACTCGATTTAGCTACTCACATGAGTAAAATCAAACCAAACACAAGTTCCTCAATAGCAAGAGACACAGTATGCCATCTAGTTTCCAAGCATCCCATATGCCGAATAACCAATGTATTATGGTTCAGGGTGAGAATAATTTGCCCAGACAGAATTCTTTAGCTGTAACTGCACTGAGCAACATCACAAGTTTTTCCTCCACCAAGCCGACAGCTCGTGCTCTCCATCCCTGATCAGAAAGGGTCAAACAGAGAAGGCACGGAGCACACACCGGGGCCCAGGGCCGGGCAGCAATGATGCAGGCTGTCTTACCCAGAGTCACCCGAGGTGAAAGTTTTTTGTCACCTTTCCAACAGGCACTGCCACATCAGAGCCCAGAAAACGCTTTGAAGATGAAAAGTGCTACTTACCTGCTAAGTATCCTTATCAGCAGAGAAGCAGCACCCTTTCGGACAAGCAAAATGATTCATACACAAAAGTCTTTTGTTCTCAAAGAAGTTATATCCTTTCAAAGTTGGTAAAAAAATAAATCTGTCGTGATGGAACTAATTCCATCTCTCCCAGAATTAGTGTATTTCACTGAGCAGAAGGTTCATCGTCCACTGACAAATGAAAACTGTATTCAGTGACTTCAACAGGAATGAGGCACCAGGAACTCGCAGCTTTGGGCTAAGAAACACAGTTAAAAGCCTTAAGCTCCTCTTTTCAGCTGGTGATTAAATAGCCCTCTTCACTTTTCAGTCTCCAAACCCCTCCCTCACAAGCAGAAAAGCTAATAGCTTTACAGGCAGCGGTAAGAACAAACCGCTGAGGCTGTGTTTGATGTGTGCTGAATACAGAACCACATGGTACCGCTGTTGCAATTTTACGGTACAAAACGAATGCTGCTTAATGGACCAAGGGCACAGCTACCTAGTTTCTCTTCAACTCAAGAGTGTAACCAGAGGCTGTGAAGTGATACCACTGCAAATGCAAGCTGAGCAGGGTTTCCTTGTTTCAAATTTACTCCCATGAATTAAATTCTTTCCTGGCCTGGAAGCTACAGTAAGATACCAAGTGCTCCTGTCCTCTCCTACCCTGCTTTCTTGCAGGTCCTTGGTCTCACCTCCTACCAACAGCCTTCACACTGCCCGTTCATTTCACAACGAATTACAGCACCAGCTGTTGAGGAAAGAAACAGAGGTCATGATTTTAAAAACTATGGCAAAAGCAGGGAACGAATGCAGCTTTGTAATCACAAAGAAGCCTAACTACCTACCTAGAGCATCCAACCTATTCTATAGCAGGGAGCTACCCCTTGAAAAGCTGGGCAAATTATTTAAGATGTAGCTTGATGCATCTCACTTTCAAGATCTCAACATATATGCACAAAAAACATTTTGTATCTTGGCTTCCACTTGCTCCCCTTATATACCCAAGCAACCTTCTACGCCACGCCAGAAGCTAATAGAGCAAGCAAGTCCAAAAAAAACCCACCCGAAACTACAGAGTCTTACCAAGATACTGCTCTAGACACCACTTCCATAGGTCTCTAACTATTAATTTGTTAGAGTTTAAGTCAGCAGGTTAGTAGACACATGGTGCACGCCCTAAGCTCACAGCAATGCTATTTAGCTCGTCTTGCCCATAACAGCAACCCCCTCCAAAGTCACAGGGCTTCTCAGGTGCAACATGGACCTGACAAATGGAGAAGGATGAGCAAAGCATAAAGGTGATGTAATTTCTTTAAAAACAAGCAAAAAAAGCACAGACTATCATACAGAGGTACAGATTTCTTAGTCTTAAAATCTGACCACTCTCAACCCATGTTTTTGACCACAACCTACATGTCATACTATGTAAGAGGCAGGAATTCCAGCTGCAGGTGCTTATTGGATCTCTCTCTTCATTAAGCTGCTTTAAACCCTACACAATTAAGGCCAGAAGACAAGCGTAACATCACCTGCCCTTTCCCTTACCTCTCCCAAGATACAATTATCAATTCCACATTCACCATCAATATCTTTGTTTCCATCCCTACCATGCTCTGTAGCTTTCAGCCCAGTAAACATTCACAGTTTCCACTGGGACCACTTCCATTGCCTGCTCCAAGCATCCCCAAAGGCTGGGGCAGAGCGCAGCAGACCTGGCTCCATACACACAGTCCAATGCACAAGGTAGGCAAGAATAATCCTGAAATGCACAGTAAGAGATGCTTTTTATCAAGAAACACAGCCAAGCCCACAGGACACCTAACTGCATGATGCCAGGTGTGCTGTGGGTTACCACTGTAGCTGTAAGATCCTCCACACAATTCATTCAGTACAGACCAAAAAAAAGCAATAAAACTAAAAGGACACCTGTTAACTGAAACTCTAGCACATCTGAAAGCACTGCAGCTATTACAGTTAGCAGTAATCCCCACCACCTCTACTGCCAAAACCCCATGTTTTTCATTGATGTGTCTAATTACCCCTTACAATCATTGTCACCATACCCCCCACATAGTCTCCTGTTCCCTTCACAGAAACGCTTCACATTGACAGATATTGATAAACATTTTAGATTTCTCAAAGGTAAATCCCCCGCCTAGTCCCAGGACCATTAAGAGAAAATGACTATTGCTGAAGTTTGGTAGCTTTGCAAATTCAAGTTAGCAGAATATTTTAGTTTCAGCCACATATATGCACACATCTATTCAGCAGTCTAACAGCAAATGGAAAAAAGCTCAAATATCACCATGGAGTCTCCCTATGGGTTTTTTTGTTCCAGAAGATGAGTTAGCATTCTCCTAACTTTCCACAGGTCTAAAACTCTCAAGAGTGGGACACACCGGCTACACAAGGTAGAGCCTGAGCTGAATTACAAGGTCAAGTGCTCCAGAGCACAACTTAAAAAGAAGGAAGAAACCCAAGCCATCATCTCACATCTCTCAGTTCCAGGAAACTCAGGACTGACAACCTCAAAAGTAAATGCAAAGATTTCAGATGAAAGTATCAGCTCCTGTGCTTACAATGACCCATTTGGGCAAAACCCCAGCACATGGTGGGAGGTAACAGTAGAATGGAAACAATAAGGCAGGTTTTTCCTAAGTAGCATTTAGGAAGGTGTCATCACCTTCTGAGCCTTTGAAATCCCCCAAGTAATTAAACAATCAAACACTCAAACAAGAGGAGGCTTTTAGCTTCACAGATGCCAATTATTTCCCAGCACCAACACAGATGCCGAACATTAAAAATAGTGTCTTTCCTCTGAAGAGAGGAGGGGAGCAGAGGAGAGCTGCCATAAGTAAGCAAGACCTCACCCCAAAAAAACATCTGTCAAAGCTTCTGCCATTTAACTTCAGTGAAGAATCTTCAGCCAAAAAAAACCTAACTTTACCAAATTGCTTAAAGCAGCTTCTCTGCAGAAGTCTGCATTGGAGCTGCATCACATCAGCAAAGGAAGAACTTGTACAAGAAGATTGCAGCACAATGCCTTACTCATCCAGGTATTTTAAAGCCTGTCACAGGTTTTGACTGATGCCTTCTAAAGCTTTTAGTGCACATTAGTTTGTTTACTAGTCCTAAGAGCATTACTAATTTAATTTGGGGTTGTTGTTTTTTTTTTAAGCTATGCCAGCACATTGAAAGTGAGTGCACCTTGGAAGAGAGCACATCACAAAAACTGCTTGCTTGGGGAGTGGTTTCGTCCATTTTAAAAATAACACTCCTGTCTAGATTTGGAATAGTTACAATTAATTGCTTAGCCCAGGTGGCCACTTGCAACTCCTGAATTATCAATTCACTCTGCAAGCTGTACACAAAGCAATTCTCCATACAGTAATAGCGTAGACTATTTAGTACTCCTGAGATTTCCATACAGCGACTTGTGCCGGATTCCACTTTTGCAGTAAAATATTAATGATGAACCCCAAGTCTATACTGCAAAAGCCAAAGAAGTCAAAGTAAAACAGGGAATCAACTCAATGGTACGTAACCTGGCAATGGATACTCACAGGATGGAAAGGTCACCCATTAAAATGGTTCTATTTTACACAGAACTGCAAAAATTCCAGTAAGCCCTTTCTCTTGTCCTGTCTCTAACAGCTAGAAACATCAGGCGGTTTCAAAGAACCCCCCTAGGAGAATAACTGAAATGTCAGATGCAAGAAGAGGGTTAGATACAGCTTCCTCACGCAATAAACACCAGTATTAATAGTTTATGGGCACTGAATTTATGTGCTGCAACAAAACCAGAGCTCTGCACTCTGACCAGCATTTTCCCCACAGCTCCTGAAAAGGACCTTGCTGTCCCTCTCCACCAGCTGCAATGTACCTACGCTACACCATCACACTTCCAGATGGCGAATGCCTTGCCAGGTTGGAAGACAAAAGACTTTTAGGGCACTCTGTTTTCACGCCTCAACTGCAAATAGGTTCCACAGAGTCACTAGCTGGTATTAACATCTGAAGAGCACAGGCTGGTGGGCTAGGATCCCAGCAGCAAGGGCTGGGAGTGGCTGTAAAGGGACAGAGGGAAAACACAGACCTTCTGTAAAAGGAAATATTTCCTTCCTCCAAAGTATACGCACAGAAAGACTGCAACTTAAAAGTTTAGGTCACAGCAGTAACTACATGTCAGAATTCAGACAAGATACAAAGTGTTCATTAAAAGTTTGAAACGATGAGAGTAGAACATCTTCAGACTTCTCCTGCAACCTTATGTTCAGGACTCGATATTTGAGGTCAAGAAATTATAGCAGTGAAGGGTGGGAAGGAACAGAAGGGCCATGTGGGATGAAGCAGAGTTGAATTCAGAGAGAGACTTGCAGAGATAACATCAGATCATTTCCAGCTAACAAGCTGATCAGCCACTGGATTATGTCTGAGGAGCCCTGATCATTTGAATCCGTTTCCAAAGCAGTAAGAGAGCCACCCAAACCAAGTTCTATTCTGCACCTAAAGGCTGCTAAAAGCTTCAAAAAAGAAATAATTCACCTTGACTCTTATAGCAATCCTGGGGCCCTACAGGGTCCCCTACATGTAAATTAATCAGCATCACACGTGCGTACCACAGCATCACACCAAGGCACCAGTGCAACCATTTGGTACCCAAGGCAGACAACTCAGAGCAGGGAGCTCAGCAGCCCGGCCGGCTGAAGGTCTTTAGATAAGGTGCTGAAACACAACACCTGCGCTTCCCATCTCCCCCAGCTGCAGAAGCGGCATATCTGCCTTGCACAGGCTTTATGAAAATTAAAGGTGGCAGAGCACTCTCAGGCTTTCAGGTGAAAGGCAGGAGGAAGGGTAGCAGCATTTTAAGGCGCTCTATGAGCCTTACTACTATCTAATACATTCAAGCATTTTTATAAAGTTCCCAAAGGCAGCTCAAGTGTGCAGCAGACCTGCAGCTGAGAAATCCTGGAATTAAAATTCAGCTGGGTCTCAAGTACTCCTGCTAATTTGTTAGAAAAAGCATGAAGTGCTCACACCAGTTCACAGTACTTTCACAACCTGAGTTGCAAGTTACATCTAGCATTCAAAGGATACCATGAAGACAAGAAATATGGCTTTAGCCAGTCACAGGAACTGCTCTTTGGGTTTGCTGGGTCGGGCAAGACATGGATGGCATATTCGGAAAAGGAAAGCTTTCTGCTTACAGGACTGCTTGGGGTTTACAATACACAACAACAATGATTTCCCAGTGTTCTGAATGGGGAAAGTGGTGAATGTGGAAAGTTCTGAATGTGGAAAGGCAGGAAAGGAGCACACTGAGCCAGAAGGTAAGAAATCCTGGCTCTTCTTTTATTCACATCATTGGATGATACTGCTAACGACTATCAACAGGGGAATCAAAGGCAGGAATGCACTCGCATAAACCATTTATTCGGTTGGAGGAGCTAGCGGGGTTTTGTACCAAATGCTAGCTCTATTTCAAGAGAAAGTTTCTATTACTTATTAACATCAGTAATCATGTGCTTGGGTGGCATTCTGCCTACTGTTTCCAACAGGAAAGAGCAACAGCAAGCATTAGACTTGTGGAAGCAACAGTGAAAGCAAACAGCCTATCTATTCCGTAGCTAAAAAAAAATTATTTTAACCCCCTCATAGTTTAAAGAAAAGACAGGAAAGCTCTAGGATTATAAATAGGTACAGAAAACTGATTTTGACCTTTGCACTAGGAGCTAAAGGTGATGTTTCACTACCTTCAAAATTTGCAGCAACTTTATTTCTCCACTTCCTTGGTTACAACATTCGCTTTATCCAATACACGTGACAGGGTCCATAGATCTTAAAGTGCCTGACAAACAGGAGACAGACAGGCACATAGCCTTCTACATGGAAATGGGATCTAACATACAAAACAGGCACATGATGGCACAATATGCGAAAGCCCTGGCCCCAGGAGCACCTTTATCCTCATCCCATTGCAGAAATAAGAGCTCAGGGTAATAAAAGGGTGCCACAAGCACCCTCTTTAATCCATGGTCTGGCGGCGACCAGAACAGGTTAACATTTTTAAGGATGCCAAACAAGAATCTCACAGCCAAAGATGCTAGAGAGTCACAGTCACAGTTAAAAGATGCATCTGCAGATAACAGCAGGCAACAGCATCCAAAAGCCACCGAACTTCAGGCCCAGGACAACTCTGTGGTGCCAATGGCTTATATTCCTCCCAGCGTGGATAATGACAAGCAGGTCAGGCTTACCTGGCTGGTTATCACATACTGGCGTAACCCAAAAAGGGCTGGGTCAGCAGACAGCAAAAAACCCTGATTTATACCCACAAAATGGTAAGTCCCACAACATGTTTCCAATGGCATCAGATTTGTCTTTAGCGCAGACTGTACACAATGCCTCTCAATTTTGTCAGTGGGCAGCTTTTCAAATGGAAAAATCAATATGATAAGTACACCTAAATTCCTCAAGCACTTAGGAAACTTCTCCCCAGGGTCTATTACCACCCGAGTGGTAAAGACGCCTACACCAGAGAAGGAGGACAACAAGAAGGAAAGACAGACAGAGCGTTTATTTACATAACTGTCTTTGATTGCTGGTCCTCCCCAGTCTAGCTTTTTCTAACACTGCAAAGGATACAGTTACCAAGCGACTAAAGTCAGAGCTAACACCTCTGGATTTGGGAACCCAATAACAACTCCTAAATCTGTGTTTACTCACCCAAATCAAGGCGGCTTTGTTTAGATGCTGAAAACCACACTGAACTTGGGACAAATTTTTACTGCAACAGCACACGAAGATTTCACTGGAAGGCTGCAGTGATTGAATTGTGGTTCTTTGGAGAAAGCAAGCTTTTTTTCTTTAAGGTAGAAATACATCACACAGCAGTATCTTTTCTGCATACCTGTTTTCATTTTCCTTATCTCCAACCGGTCACGTGGCTAATGACACTACCACCTAAATTTAGCTCATTCTGTTAGCACTTGCAATCCTACCGCTGCCTGCAGGACTGCAACACACCTTTCTTCCTCTCCATGTCCCCCCTTGGGCGCGCAGGACCATTTCTGAAATGGCAAAGCAGACACCATACCAGAAGTCTCCCGCTTTCGCCTGCCACCCCAGCAGAGCCCTCGGACCTGCAAGGAGAGCGCAGGCCGCCTGTTTTGTTCAGTGCAACGCCCATCCCTCGCAGGCCCCCTTTGTGCTATATTACAGTGCCCCCTCGCTCGCTTTTGTCTCCCTACTGTCAGTCAGTGGGGGAGAAACCCCACGCCAGACCAACTTTGGGAAGTGGGAACGTCCTCATCCAGACCTGCGCCTTGTGGCTCGCCGGTTATAATTAAGAGGTCACAGATTCGCGTATGCCTCGTCAGCGGTGGGGCTAAACGCTCACGTAAACAAGGGCAGAGCCAAACCATGGTTACTCGCCGCTTGAAATCTTTATCTAGTCGAGGTTTCCCTATTCGGCTGTTGACTCCCCTAAACCAGGCGATGACGACACTGTCCAATAAAGGCAGAGATCCTGGCCCACATCCCCAGCAAGGGAGAGGGGTCTGGAAACTGGCTCAAATCACCTTCACAGGCAGGCCTCGCCTTGGGCCATTAAATCCCAGCAGAACAGCCGGGCTCTGCCACCAGCAGCTTCCAGAAGGAGCGTGATGGAGGAAGGGAACGGGATTTCAAACCCCGGAGGACACCGTCCGCCTTCACCACGCTCAGACTGCTGCACGGCGCACGAAGGGGGTGGGGGGAATAGGAGAAAGGGAGAAAAAAACCCCTTTTTGAGTGCCTCCGGAACAGCCAAACCCCACAGCCCACAGGGGAGGGGGCCAGCGGGCCGCGCAGGCCCCTGCCCCGGGAGGCCTCCAAGGCCTTGCAGCCGGAGCCAGGCCCCCCTGGGACACACACACACAGGGCCGTCAGACCGCGGGTAGCCCCCACCCTGAGGGAAGCGGGGGAGCCCGGGGCCGCCCCGGTTACCTTGGTCTCCTTGACGTGCTGCTTGATGCCCTCCGGGTACCACTGCACCCGCACATAGCCCCGCCGCAGCGGGCTGGCGCGGCCCTCCTCCGCCCCGCCGGCCCCGGGGCCTCCGGACTCGGAGCCTCCCGAGCTGACGGCACCGCCGCCGCCGCCGCCGGTCCCGCGTCCGCCCTCCTCTTCCTCCGAGTCCGAGTCCTCGCCGTGGATGAGGCGCACCAGGCCGAAGCGCACCGAGCCGCGGTAGCGGCCCGACACCAGGTCGTGGGAGAAGAGGAGGCGCTGCGAGCCGCCCGGCGGGGCCGGCAGGGGCAGGGCGGCGGGGGGGGCCGGGGCCGGGGAGGCGGCGGGGGCCGGGGCCGCCTCAGCGGGCAGGTCCGCCATGGCGCCGGGCTGAGCGGGAGAGCGCGCGGCCGCCGGCGCAGGCTGGGGGAGGGGAGGGGCGGCGCGGGCCGCGCGCAAGTAACGGCCCGGGGGCGGGGCCCGGCACCGGGGGACACGCCCACCGCCGGGGACACGCCCACCGGGAGGGAGGGGCAGGGGGGGTGGCGGGGCCCGGAGCCGGGGGTTCGGCGGGGCTGCGCTGCACCGTGTCTGGTATTCCCGGTTATGGGGGGGCTTCGGTGCGTCGTCCCCGAGTCCCCAGTTATGGGGGGGGCTTTACTGCGTCGTCCTCGGGGTGCCCGGTCTTGGGGGGCTGCGCTGCATCGTCCACAGTGTCCCGAGGTGGGGGGGGGGGGGGGGGCTTCACTGCGTCATCCCCAGGGTCCCCTGTTACGGGGGGGGCTTTACTGCATCATCCTCAGTGTCCCCAGTTATGGGGTTGGGGGCTTTACTACGTCATCCGCAGGGTCCCCTGTTATGAGGGGGCTTCACTGTATCATCCTCAGTGTCCCCAGTTTTGAGGGGGGGGGGGGGTGTGTTACTCCATCATCCACAGGATCCCCTGTTATGAGGGGGCTTTACTGCATCATCCCTGGGTCCCCGGTCTTGGGGGGCTGCGCTACATCACCCTTGAGTCCCCAGTCATGGGGGGGCTGCACTCTATCATCCTCAGTGTCCCCTGTTACGGAGGGGCTTCACTGCATCATCCCCGGGGTGCTCGGTCATGGGCAGGGACAGCTGCGCTGCGTCATCCCTGGTCCTGGGGGGCTGAGCTGAATTGTCCCCAGGTCCCTGGTCGTGGCTGAGGGGGGGCTACGCTGCATCATCCCCAGGGTCCCCTATTATGGGGGGGCTGCACTGCATCTTCCCCAGGTCCCCAGTCATGGTGGGGCTGCACTGCATCACCCTGGGGTCCCTGGTCATGGGGGGGGCTTCACTGCATCATCCTCAGTGTCCCAAGTTATGGGAGAGCCTTACTGCATTGTCCCTGGGTCACCGGTCATGGGGGGGCTATGCTGCATCGCCCCCAGTGTCCCCAGTTATGTGGGGGAGGCATTACTGCATCATCACCATGGTCCCTGGTCCTGGGAGGGGCTGTGCTGCATCATCCCCGGGTCCTCGGTCACGGGGGGGCTGCGCTGCATCATCCCCAGCATCCCCAGTTATGGGGGGGCAGAGGTGTCCCCAGTCCCAATGCCCCCAGCTGGAGTGGCCGATGGGTCTCACCTCAGAAGCCTGTGTGCTGGGTATTCTCACGGGGAGGGGGTACAAAACCCACCCACCACCCCTTGCTCCCACCTGGGCCCCCCCTGCCCTGCCCCAACATCCGCCCTGGGCACGGGGTGAGGGTCCACCCTGGCACTGCGCACTGCCCTCCAGCCAACAGCAAAACCCAGTCTTGATTTTATGGCTGGTAGAAGCCCTCATTTGGCAAGTGAGCCAAAGATGTGGCTTCAGTGACTCGAATGTTGGGGTTTCCCCCCTCTATCTGCAGGGATTTTTGAAATAAAATGGTTTCTTGAGTGGGCAAAAGGCTAAAAGATTCCAAACCAGCCCTCGTTGCCTGTCCTTTACCTAAAGTCATCCTGTCTCTTTGCTCCACAGATATCCCCACCTGTGTAGCACTGCCTGGAATATCAGGAAAATGCCCCAGATCCTCAGTCTGCCTTGTTTTGGTGCAGGACAGACCCCAGGAGCAGCAGAACAGTGTTTTCTCTCTCGCACTCTCCCTCCCAAAAACGCAGAGCTGCTCTGCCTGGCTTGGGTCATCCAGCTGGCTATCATTGCTCCTTCCAGGGTTTCTCCTTTCAGGAAAAGCAACCGGGATACAGGTCTGCCTGTGCCCACCTCTGAGATTCACCGCCCCACGAGAGAGCAGGGACACTCTCTTCAGGCCTGCTGGGATTTTCCAACCTTGCCCGAAAACCCTGGGAATGGGCTGGGGCAGACGGGTGGGTGCGTGGGTGAGGGATGCGCTGGGAGCCGGATGGTGTTTCGGCTCTGCCCGGCTCCTTGGCTATCCCGAGGTGCGGACAGGAGGGCAGCAGGATGCTCTAAGTGATGGGGAAGCGCAAACTATTCCCGTCCTGCCTCCAAATCAGGCGGGGAAGCACTCCCAGCCTTCCCCCGGGCCAGCCCGACCTCCAGGCCAGCATTTAATCCCTCGCTACAGCATCCTTTTAATCAGAGGGGTAGAGTGTTGACATGGTTCCCTGCCGGAGCATTTCTCGGCATCAACCCCAGGGATAAGGAAGAGAATAGAGCTAAAAGGAACCATTGGGTGGGAAAATAGCAGCAAGCCCTTGGGGAAACACAACTTAAATATCCATTCAGTGCCACGTGGTTATACGGATTTTTACAGGGATGAGCACATCTGGGAGTACAGACCTCCGTCTGCACGCCATGACCTCCATAAAGCGGAGGAGGTGGGGACTGGAAAGGCAGCACATGAATGCCACCAGCACGAGGATTTCACCCTCCAACCATCACTGTGCTGGAGCAGGGAGTGCACCGCATCTCCCAGCCCACCTGGAACTGGGGGTGAAGTGCCTCCCCCCCTCCCACTGAAGCCAGGGAGAATTGTGCCTTTGTGGGAAGGGGATCAGATCTTGGGATGGGGAGAGGGTGCCCTCTGGCTCCACTGGAACTGGTGGCATGTTCTTCTCAAGGTTTCAAAGCACAGCTTTTTCCAGCATGGTGATGCTTCTCGTCATCTCCTTAACATACATCATAATGGCTGCTAATAAAATATAGATACGCGTAATGGGCATAAGCAGGTGCGTAGGTGGAAACTGTCCCTCCTCGGAGCAATTACATGCTGAAGAGCAGCGGTGGGATTTCAGATAGCCACAAACAGCCATGCAAACAATCCCGTTATACAACCGGCGGGCTCACAGCAGGGGGATTTTAATGGGGACAAGTCAGGGCTGTTTGCTCGTTAGCAGGATTTGAGCCGGGTGTGTTTTTGCACTGTGATCCCAGCTGGGGCTCTGCCATGCTTCCATCATGGCACTGAAGGAGAAATCATCACTTTTTCAGGACACAACAGCCTGGGGCCTGGACTGCCACAACACCGACGTGCTTTGGGCATGTTACAGTCCCTGGGTGTCGAAAAGATCATCTCCCATTCCACACGCCGAGCTGTTCACATCTCCACTGAGGGACCTCAGCAAGTCAGACCACCCTGCAAAATACTAAGGCAAACCCAAGAAGCGTTTTGCAGGGCATGATTTTTTTTGGTGAATGAGACTGATTCAGCAGGAGATCTGAACAGCCAGGACTCCTGCAAAGTGACACATGTCAAGCAGCTCCTCCCCGTTACGGCAGTTAGATCACCAGTATCTCCCTGTCGAGATACTGGTGGAAAGCAATCCCCGTCCTTCCTCCTTGGAACCGGGATGGAGCCGGGTGCATCTCTCATGGGCCATCGTTGCACAGGCCTTGCAGGGCAGGTGCTGGGATGCCCACTGGGTGCCAGGATGCCCACAGGGTTCCGGGATGCCTGCAGGGTGCTGGGGTGCCTGCCAGGTATTGGGGATGCCCGCAGGGTACCAGCATGCCTGCTGGGTGTCGGGGATGTCTGCTTGGTGTCATGGTGCCTACAGGGTACTGGAAAGCCTGTCAGATGCTGGGATGCTCACTGGGGATGCTCACAAGGTACTGGGTGCCCACGGGGTTTTGGAGATGCCCAGAGTGTACTGGGATGCCTGCAGGGTGCTGGGATGTCCAGAGGGTGCTGGGGATGCTCACAGGGTGCCGGGTGTCCACAGGGTGCTTGGGATGCCCGCAGGATGCCAGGATACCTGCAAGGTGTTAGGGATGCCTACAGGGTGCCAGGATACTTGCAGGGTATTGGGAATGCCCAGAGGGTGCCAGGGTGCCTGCAGGGTGATGGGGATGTCCGGAGGGTGCCGGGTGCCCACAGGGTGCTGGGAATGGTTGGAGGGTAGTGGGTGCCTGCAGAGTGCTGGGATGCCCACAGGGTGCCAGGGATGCTCACAGAGTACTGGGATGCCTGGAAGGTGCCAGAATGCCTGCAGGGTGCTGGATGCGCGCAGGGTGCTGGGGATGCTTAGAGGGTACCAGGATGTCCACAGGGTGCCAAGGGATGCTCACAGGGTGCCGGGATGCCTGGAGGGTACCAGGATGTCCACAGGGTGCCAGGGATGCTCACAGGGTGCCGGGATGCCCGGAGGGTACCAGGATGTCCACAGGGTGCCAAGGGATGCTCACAGGGTACCAGGATGTCCACGGGGTGCCAAGGGATGCTCACAGGGTGCCGGGACGCCTGGAGGGTACCAGGATGTCCACAGGGTGCCAAGGGATGCTCACAGGGTGCCGGGACGCCCGGAGGGTGCCAAGGGATGCTCACAGGGTGCCGGGACGCCCGGAGGGTGCCAAGGGATGTCCACAGGGGCCCAGGGATGCTCACAGGGTGCCGGGACGCCCGGAGGGTGCCAAGGGATGTCCACAGGGTGCCAAGGGATGCTCACAGGGTACCAGGATGTCCACAGGGTGCCAAGGGGTGCTCACAGGGTGCCGGGACGCCCGGAGGGTACCAGGATGTCCACAGGGTGCCAAGGGATGCTCACAGGGTGCCGGGGATGCCCGGAGGGTGCCCGGTACCCAGGCTGCGGCGGGGCTCTGGTGCCACCTCGTGGGCTGTCGCCTCCCGCCGCCGCTCAGGGCCCGGCCCGGCGAGGGGAGAGCACGAAGCCGGTTCGTTGGTCCGGAGGGGACGAAGCTTTGCTGGGCAGCCCCGGCGCCTGCAGACAGGGTCTGGGGCGGCTGGTGGAGCTCCTGGGTGAGAGGCAGGAGAGCTCTCAGCACCCCCCCGCTCTGCTGCGCAGATCCTCCTTGGCCAATCCTCCCAAAATTTTCCCTTTTGCTGCTTCCGAGGGGCACACGTGTCCCTCCACCACCTTCTCAGAAGAGCTGGTGCCTTCAGAAAAGGTGCTTTGGAGTCGAGCTCACTGCTCGGGTCCCAGGGAATGCCTCCAGACCCTCCCACAGGGACAGGCTGTGAGTTTATCGCTGTCGCGCAGACAAACAGCTTAGCAGGAATTGCTGTGTCCTGGTCACATCAGGGAACAGAAACATTAGCAAGTGATGCAGCATATGGAAATCTTTCGTCCTGTCTTGGTGAGCTCAGACAATCTCCCGAGGCCGGGCAGGCAGGGGAAAGCCTCTCCCCTGCGAGAGGGGCCCCTAGCAGTGCCTGGTGCCCCCATCCTGCGCTAGATTACCCGGCCCTTCCCTTGTTGCTTGTGCTGCACTCATCAAACACTTCTGTCGTCCCCCCCCAGAATGGCCTCAGAGTGACATCACTTTGTATATGTATAACTTTATGCAAACACAATCCTCCTCCACACTCTCTCATCCTCTTCACTGAGACCAAATTCCCTGATGGGGCTGGTCCAGGCCCAGCCTTGCTCTGGGATGCAGGATTTGGCTTCCCCGTCGGTGGCATCTGGTCCCCAACCGACTCCATGGGGTCACCCTGGCTCCCCACCAGCAGTGGGCTGGGGCTGGACCAAGGGCAGGAGAGCTCCTGCCAAGCTGTAGGGAGCAGGATGCCCCAGTGACAATCACCCAACTGCCACGTCCCAAAGTCAGAACTGGAGCTAAACTGCCGGGAGGTCTGGGACTGGAGGGTGGTGGGTGCCTCTGCTGAGCCCCTTCCCATCTGCCCGGCCCTCTCCTCCCAGAGGAGCCCCCGCAGAAACCCATCTTCCCGGGGATTGTGTCCTGAGTGGCCATGACCTAGTTACAAACTACCACAGCCCTGCAGAGAGAAGGAAAGGAGGCTAATCACCACTGGTGCCTGTGTTCCAGGGAGGGGATAAAAGAGGTCCCAGCCAGGTTCTGGCCCCCCCACCTCCTGCTTTTGGCTGAGATTGCTGTGACCAAGCAGACATGGGCAAAACTGCTTCCCTCTCTGCTTGCATTCTTTCCTCAAAGGCCCACGCAGAGGAGTGAGATACCCCCAGCCCTGCAAAGGCATGTGTTGATCTAGTGCAGGCCAAAGCCAGAGTTCAAAGGTGCTTCCCCAGACCATCGCTGGGATCCCAAATCAGCTGTGAAGCAGCATCCCTTCATCCCTTCCCCAGCTCCCCACCACTGTCTGTGGAGGGAATCAGCCCCGCGCCCTCGCAGAAGAGGCTTCGGATGCACTGGTGAGCCAAAAGGAACATGCCAGAGGAAATGCACATATGTGCATATTTTTTTTAGAGATATATACATACACACACACACTAACACTTCAGAGTACAGAGTGGAACCAGCCCCTCTAGGGTCTATTTAGAGCCTGGGGCTGGGGTCTGGGCACCATCCATAGAAACCCCATGTTGCTATTTTGGAAAAGCATCATCTTGCAGATTCCTAAGTCACCAAATACCCGCTCCAGCGGAGAGGCTGGAGGCACCCTGACTTTGCAGGACCTGCTGGTGATTTTAAACCGCTCTTAGCAACTCAAGAGGGGAGAGCATCAAGGGATAAAAGCAGCAAGTAACCAGCCTGGCAAGTGCTGAGAATACTGAGTATGGCCAAAGAGCTGCACCCTGCTGTGAAGTTAGAGTGACCACGAGCACTTGCATGCTACCACTCGATGGCAGCTGACAGAAAGGCAGGAGACAAGGGAGAATGAAATAAGAGCCTGCGGCTGACCTTGCAGCGATGCCAAACTGCAGAGCCCTGCTGCCACCTGTGTTATGCCATCGCCAGGAGAAAAGCGTCACCCTCTTTGTGTATGTGGGTCCCCATGGCTAAGCCAGGGGACGCTGTAAAACAGGGATGTAAGCAGGGTGTCCAGCTTGGTATTTATGTGAGTTTGGGAGGTAAACTTCCTCGGATGGTGCCATACAGGGGAGGACCCTAATGCCGCCTGCGTCCCCTGTGATGGCAGACCCTGCCCCTTGAGGCCAAGGGACTACGAAGGCTGCAGCCACCAAAAGCAGATTTATCCCCCTGAGCCCTGGGATAACCCGGCGCTGTGGCGGGGACAACGGCAGAGCACGGCACAGCCGAGCAGCCCCTGGGCTGAGTGTGTCGCTTCATTCCCAAGTCCCGGCAGAGCGTGGGGGACAAATACTGATTCATCTGCCTCCCACGTGCTGCCCCTCGATGCAAATCCTGCCCAGATATAATTGCCGTCTTCCTGAGCGAGCACCCCAGTGGAGGGACCAGCCGGGCTGCGGGGCTGCAGTGACAGCTCGGGGCTCTTTGAAGATGCTGGGAGAGCTGCTAAATATGTAAATCTCAGCACGCTGCTGTGGCTCTCATTTAATGGAGTTTTTGACCCTCTGCAGCTGTGTAGGAGCAGGGAGAGACGGATCCAGCTAAAACCACCGAGAGCAGCATCCCTGCTTGACTATTCCAGCCACGGGCCAGCCTCTGCTCTGCTGGGCTCAGTTTTAATGGCTGGGATTTGCTCTGAAATGCCATTTCTGAAGAGCTGGGTTGTATTTCTCTTTCGATTCCGTGAGAAAAAAAACAACCTTAAAAGAGGGAGATAAGGGGGTAGCCCCAGGTCACTTTGCCCATGGCTGGAAACTAAACCAGGTCCTGAGCTCCCCTGGAAATATCTCCAGTGGAGCAAGCCAGCTCTGCCTCCTGCTCCAGGCTTCTTCCAGGGCTGCGTCTGGTTCATGATGATAATGATGATGCCAACATTTTTTAATTATTATTTTTGCTGACCTTCCCAGACATTTCCTTTCTAGGAGCTCATGCCTGGGATAATCCCCCTTTTATTACTCATGTCCTGATTGGGGACAAATAGTGCTGGCTTTGCCTGTCCAGGTTTTTATGTAATAGCTCCCGGGGATGGAGGGCTGTGGAGGGAAGAGATGCTTGGTCTTTGGAGCAAGCTCCTTGGGAGAAAAACCTTAGATCTGTCCCTCTATCCTAGAAGAAGCCAGCCAGCTCCCCTGAAAACCCCCACCACCACTCAGGCCCAAGGGGTGATCACACCTTGCACAGCCAGCAGCCTCCCCATCCTCGGCACAAAGAAATCAAATCCACGCTCGGCAGGGCTGCCTTCAGCTTCCTACGGGCTCCCGGTGTCGTCAGAAAGGTCTGGATCAGGCACCATACGTTGCTCTCCTTTCCTCCCTAAGTCCTCTGCTCTCCCTGCCCATCTTGCAGCGGGGTCTCAGCACAGAGCAATCAGCTAAATGCTTTATCCCTCTGCAGGCAGTCACGCCGGGGGGGGGAAAATAATAAAAGCCTAATGGGATCCTTTTGCTGGCCTGTCACCTTAAAGCCTCTCACCTCTCCCCGTCTTTCATCGGGGTTATAAACTCCTTAGGGTGTCATCACGTGCTCCATAAATAACAAATATATAAGCAGGGGCTGCGGAGGGTGCGGCAGACAAAGAGGAGGGGAGGCAAAACCCCGGGTCCTCCTCTCCTGCCGGGACGGCACCGCTGGAGCCAGGCGGGCAGAGGAGCGGCGCGGGGTCCCCTCTGGTAAGCACCCACCTTTCTGTTGCATCCCGGCAGTACTGACAGCCTTGGGGACGACCGGTGGTCCCGAGGCCACCGTGACTTGCCAGCCCCAGTATCCCAGGATGGGGGGAATTGCCCCAAAGGGGAGGGAGGTTGGTGCACGGAGGAGCTTAGCTTGCCTGAAAAGTGACTTTGGTGGAGGTAAAAGCGTGGCTCTTATCACAGCCCCTGTCCCATCCCTACAGTCCCAGCACGTTCTATCAAAACCTGGGTGTAGGGATTCTTCTCACCGAAACCCTCCGTGTTCGGAGCGTGGGAAGAGCTCAGGCTCTTTTTTGCAGAGAATATTTGGCTTCAGAACTGGGTGAATAACTCCTCACTATCAACTCAATTGAAAATTCAAGCTCCAAATCCAAGCAGACATAATAAAAAGATGCTGTTAGGGGGTTACTGTAGACTTGCCTGTTTATTTACACGCGAGCACCTCTCTGGGCCATGCGGATGCTTTGATCTCTAGCGCACAAACACAAGTGGGGGGAAAAATTTACAGAGGGAGCTTTTGGTACGCTGCTACATGCACACTAATGTATCGGGCTCATCTCAGGCAGGTTTGGCAAGGAGCTACAGCATAAAATTTACCTTGGGGTATAAGTGACATGAGCAACATCCAGGAGGCTGTGTTGGAGCATTGGAAGGCAGATACCTGAAGCCAGGGAGAGAGGATTTTCCTCCTCGCTCTGGTTCTTACTCTGTGACTTAGGGGGAGTTCCCTTCACCCCTGCGGGTGGGATGCTGCCCAGCGGTAACTGCACTGCTGAGACCCCCGTGGGCGCGCGGGGCCCAGGGTCGGGCTGGGGAGGGCGGCTGGTCCCTCTGCAGGCTGCATGTATCCCCCCACCCCCCACACAGAAGACTTTTGCATCTGCAGGGAGCTGAGAAGCAAAGCAAAAAGCTCATTTCCAGAAAACAGAGGCAGATATACCAGCCCTCCAGCTGTATAACCTGTGTTGCCAGGAATAAAGTGCCGGAGGGGAAAAAAAAATAGAAGGAAAGCAAGCTAAGGAGCAGCCTTTCCCCATCACCGCCTTCTGCTCCAGGATGCTGCTGGTTGGGGGGGGTCTCAAGAAATTTCTAAAAATAGCTGGAGGGATCTGATTCTCCTTTCCCAGTCTTCTCTAAGGGGAACTGAGCAGTCACTCAGACAAGGGGTCTTGAACCACCCCCCCCGAGCTCTGTGGATGTCCCTGTAGAGACATTCCAGTGTTCAGTACTTTACAGCCTTTAAACCACCTGGGATAAAGACTTGCTTTCGGACAGTGACCTGGCTAACAGCAGCTGTCGGTGAGCAATAATTCCCGCTCCATAATTCCCACAGCAGCCGAAGCACCAGCCCTGCTCCAGGCCGCGCTTGGCTGGTCGCTCTGCCCGGCCATCCCTGCCCAGCACCCCCAAAACCTGCCCCAGGCGCTCAGCGCCACCCAGGATCAAACCATCCCTGCGTTTTCTAGGTGCCCAGAGCCTACCCTCCTGCCTGCTCTGGGATTTATCCAGGTGGATGAGCCCCTAATCCAATTAGCAGGATGAGGAGTTCCAGAAGATTTGATAAGAAGCTCTACAACCCCCCAGAACCCTGCTCTCCCCTCCGGCTTGGCCACCCCTTCGCTTCTCTCCTACGTGGTTCCCAGAAGGATTCCCATCACCATTTCAGTTAGTCCTTGCACTCACCCCTTGGTGACCAGAAACGGCATTGGGGATGCTAAATAATCCCCCCGCCAAAGAAACCCCCTCTCCCTGATGGAACCCGATCCCTTAGGATACACATCCACTGCCAAACCCGCAATTCATTGGAAATAAATCACGACGACACCCCATCTCACCCCGCACTGGATAAAACAGGCATTTCAAGCGCCCAGCCCTTGGCATTTCAGGATGGAAAATTCCCAGCTTGCGCCAGTTATGCCCTGCGCAATGCTTGTGCTGGTAACGCTTTTGTTTCTATAAATCCTATTAGCTGGAGGCAAGCCTATAATTAGCAGGGAAAGCCGGCACCTCTCAAACAATAATCAAAAATGACCTGGCTTCGCACTGGCTTTGCTGCAAATTGCTTGAATATTGGGCTGAGCAGGGACAGACGGACGGCTCAGGGAGCTCTTCCCACTATTTCTGCCTGTGGGAGGTGTGTGCTCAGCAAAGTTAATAACTCAGTTTGTGGTTCTCTCTGGATTTATTAACTTGGTTTACTCGCACATGAAACAGGAGGCAGACTGAAGCCAGAGGCTGTGAGCCAGGTCGAGGGATTTGGCCGGGCTGTGCAGGATGGGCGCTGCTGGATGAGCTTGGGGGCTGATGACCCTCCTGGGGGGAACCAAGGGGCCTGGGGTCCTGTATCGCCGGTGGCATGGCCTGGGGTGAGCTGTGCCCGGGGGGATCACACTGCCCAAAGCTCCCGGGGCAGGAGGCAAAGCCTGGGGACACCTCACCCAGTGGGATGCTCGAGGCTTGTGGCAGCAGGCACCTGCTCGTCCTGCCGCTGACCCATCTCAGCTACGTCTGTGAGCACGGACATGACCTAAGAGCCCAATAGGGGCTAAGCTGTGTCGCTTACCCACTGAGTGAGCCGGAAAAGGGAGTAAATCCCAGCAGCTCAGGCTACACCGCGGTGCACGTATGGTGGCCCAGCACTGACTCGCATACAACCAGGCAGCACCGCACAGAGCTTTCACCCAGAGATGCTTATTTTGCAGCCCCTCAGCTTCCCACAGCCACATCCCACCCTGCCTCGCCCCAGGGCAGGGGCTGGACTCGCCCCAGGGCTCTCCTGCCCTTCCTGCTGCCTGGCTTTGCCACGGGCTGGGGCGGGAGATGCGGGGCAGGGTACCAGGGTGGGATGCTCAGCCCCACGCCTGTTCCCCCTGCTCCAGCTCCGACAGCCCCTGTCCCTGCTCTGTCCCGCTGCCTGGATGTTGGCAGCTGGTCACAAGACTTTTGTCCTCCATGTCCCTGTGTCCCCGAGTTTGCTACAGCCCACGGCCCGTGCCAGGCTCCTCCACTGGCCACAGCTCACAGCGACGGCAGATGGGCAATGGGGTCACTGTGGGCGGGTATCTGCTCTGTGTGTATATATATATATATATATGTATATATATACACACACACCACTATGCATAGGAAAAGAGTGGCAAGCAGCCTAATCCTGTGTGTGATCAACAGGTATTTTTGGCGGCTAAGAGCGCTGGAGGAGATTGGCTGAAATAAAGGGTGCCGTGACGCTGCCGGAGCCAGGAGCCGGCAGAGGCTGCCACAAACGGAGGGAGCGGTGGGAAGCCGAGCAGCAGGAGGAAGAGGAGGATGTCAGCACTCAGCGCGTTGCCTTTCCTGAAGCCCGTTCACCTGAGGTCCCCCCGGAGCTCGCCCGGGGGCCAGCGCCGCCACACGCTGCCCGCTAGCGAGTTTCGCTGCCTCAGCCCTGAGGACGCCATCAGCGTGTTTGAGATCGAGCGGGAAGGTAAGGGGCTGCCCTGGGGAGGTCCTGCCTGGTGGCATCAGCTGGAGATGCCCCATCTCTTCCCTCCACCCAATCCCTTGTACTCCTTGGGGGCACACCAGGGTGGCAAAACCCCCATGCACGCTCTTGTGGGCGATGAGGGAGGGAGACAGCGGCTGTGACTCGTGGCCAGGCCACCATGGGCTCCTTAACAAGGTGGGGGAGACCGTAATTAAGGACATGGAGAACCACAGCCCCCAGCTGCCCAGGGTGGGGAGAATGGGAGGTGACCCCGGACCAGGAGAGTGGGGAGCAGCTCTCCCAAAACAGCCCTGCCAGAGGCGAGCGGGCAGGAGAAGGGGAAGGTGGGAGGAAGGACACCGTGCTCAGCCTCCAGTTGCACAGGGGCACTTTGAGATGCACCCACAGCAACATACACCCCCCGCCGCCCCTCCATCCACCCCAGGCAACCCCCAGCGCCCCTCACCCAGACTCACCAGCCCGTTTCTCCCTCCTCTCCAAAGGGCAGGGGCAGGCGGGAGGGCTCAGCTCAGCACCCGCTGCTGCAGCCCTGGAGTCAGCGAGGAGAGCGGGGAGCCGGTCCCTGGGCTGGGGAGGGCTGCCCCTGGAGGAGCAGAGCTGCTGCCTGGAATCATCCACGTCCCTTAGAGCTCCTTCAGGACAAGCAGGCAGCAGCACACATGCCATCTCTCCCCATCACATCCCATGCTGGGGGGTGGACAGGATCCCCCTTACTGTACTCACCGCCGTCCCTCTCCAGCCTTTATATCCGTCTCTGGGGACTGTCCCCTCCACCTGGATGAGATCCGTCACTTTCTGAACCTGTGCCCGGAGCTCTCCCTCGGCTGGTTTGAGGAAGGGCGGCTTGTGGCGTTCATCATTGGCTCCCTCTGGGACCAGGACAGGCTCAGCCAGGTAAGAGCCAGCCCCGGTTCTTCCCAGCTCGTGTCCTGGCAGAGGCACCGCCAGGGCCTGGGGACAAGGAGAAGCCCCCCAGGGCCCTGAGGCTACTCACCAAGTCTTCTCCCAAGACTCATTGCTGCAGGGCTGCTCTGGTGGAAACGAACTTTCTCATTAATTAATTTTACTGATGCTGTTTAAAAAAAAAAAAAAAATACGCTCAGTAATTCCCCACAACGTTGATTTTAAAATTAAAAAGCCTGCAGGGATGATGGGGTGGGGGGCGGGACGGCACCAGGACCCTTCTCCCTTTGGCAGGGGAGGATGCGGATGCTGGTTCATTGGGATGGGGAACCAAGACACATGAAGGATGGGACCCCCCCTGGTCACACTAACCCCCCCTGTTCCCCCCTCGGCAGGAGGCGCTGACCCTGCACAAGCCGCAGGGCACGGTGGTGCACATCCACGTGCTGGCCGTGCACCGCACCTTCCGGCAGCAGGGCAAGGGCTCCATCCTCATGTGGCGGTACCTGCAGTACCTGCGGTGCCTGCCCTTTGCCCGGCGCGCCCTGCTCATGTGCGAAGATTTCCTCGTGCCCTTCTACCAGAAGTGCGGTTTCGAGGCGCTGGGTCCCTGCGAGGTGACGGTGGGGGACCTGGCCTTCATCGAGATGCAGCATCCCGTGCGAGGACATGCCTTCATGCGCAGGAACAGCGGCTGCTGAGCCCCCCGCTGGTCTGGCCCTGCCGGGGGGGGCTGGGGAGAGGCTGCCGGGGCAGGGGATAAGAGGCTGTGACCCCTCTCCATCCCTGCCGTGGCTATACATCTTCCTCTGCTAGCCCTGGCTACAACCCGTCCCCTCTGCCACATCTGCCTTCCAGCCAGACCAGCCCGGTCCCATCCCTGTGGGGCTGGGGACAGAAATCTCCAGCCTGGCCCCACTGGGAGCACCGACCCCCCCTGGTCTCCACCACGGCTGTGCCAGCAAGCCTGGGTGGGCTGCAGGGCTACATGTGCCCCCCGGCCCCGGGATGGAAAGGCATTGCCCTCGGAGCAGCTGGCGGGGCTCTGCTGATTTAAGGGCACTCACAGCCACGTTTTGCTGAGACACCCAGCAGAGCCCGTACACACACGTGTCCCCAGCCCTGCGCCCCCTCCCACCGCCACCACCACGAGTGAACCACACCACGGCCAAACCCCCTCCCCCCCAGCACCTCCCAGACCAGGCAGGGGTCCCGGCAGCCCCCCCCGCTGCCCGCAGACATCTTTCCAGACCCCTTGGAGCACACCCCCATCCACACATTGCAGAGCCTCCCTGAGGGGCCAGTCCAAACCAGTTCCCCCCCAGCTCCCAAAATCCATGACCAGGCCAGGACAAGCCTTCTGAAAATGCCTCCGGCTGTTGTGAAGCACCAAATAAAGACATGGTGGTGGTTTTCTACGCAGCCCGCGTGTGTTCCTGCCCCGCTCTCACTGCCACCTCACCGCGACAGCCGGAGGGAGGGCACCAGCCGGGATGACAGGAGCCATCCAACACCCCTTGGGACATCCCAGCTTTGGGGGAGAGGGGACAAATCCAGCCCTGGGTTATTTGATGAAGGGTGGGATGCAGGCAGGGGCGGCTCTGCCCTTGGGAAGGGTCAGGAGGCTCCATGCGTCATCTTCTTCCAGGTATTCGGCTTCCCCTTCTGCTTGAGACCCTCCAAACCCTGTCCCCCTCCCACGGAGGGGTTTTAAGAGGTACTGGGGGACAGTACAGCCCTGCACATCAGAGCACTGTCCCCAGGCACTGCCAGCTCATCCTCCCTCCCTGCCACACCGACCATCCTCAAAACAACCAGCATCCCCTAAAAGTGCCACAGCCCCATGCCTAAGAAGGGAGAAGAGGCCTCGTGCGTCTCATTAAATACAAGTAGAAATTTATTAAGAGGGGAAAAAAACCCACAGCTTTTAAAAAAAGTATCAAAAAGAGACAAATGAGGTGAAGTGTCTGTTTTAAGACTGGAGCAGCGACCAGAGGGATGGAACAGGGCTGAAAACGGTCCCGTGCTGGAGGGAAGGATGGAGGGAAGGATGGAGGGAAGGATGGAGGGAAGGATGGAGGGAAGGATGGAGGGAAGGATGGAGGGAAGGATGGAGGGAAGGATGGAGGGAAGGATGGAGGGAAGGATGGAGGGAAGGATGGAGGGACCACAGAGCTCCTGGAGCTCAGCCGGAGCATGGTTGTGGACAGAGGGAGCGAAGCTCCCAGCCCTTGAATACTCATCGCGGGACATCCCAGCTGGGGGATTCACACCTTCCCCCATTTAACAGCACTGAGACCCACCAGCACCAAAGCAACACATACCAGGGGAGAGACAGCCCGGCACCAGCCCTGCTCCAAACCAGCCCAGCGGAGTCACCCGGACCCCAGGAAGGACCTGCCTTTGCACTGGGGCCGGTGGGAGGGAGGAGGAGATGCTGGGAACAGCAGCCCAGGGCTGGTGGCAGGCAGGGATGCGCAGCCTCGGGCAGGGAAGGCAACTGGCCCCGTCCTGCGCATTTCCTTTGAGGCAGGGAGGCCACCTGGGTCTCTGTGCTTTGAGAAAAGGAAAGGGGTAACAGCAGGGACTTGAGGCAGAAGTGAAAGGTGGGAGCACTGATGGCTTCCCAAGGGGTCTGCGAGCTTCAGGAGCAGCCACATAAGCCCCCCAGGGTGTTTTTCTCCATACCTGCCTCCCAGTATGGCACTACAAAGACTGTTCATGCTGCTTCTTGGCTTCCAAAAAGGGAATTTCACTGAGATAAGGGGAAAAGGAGCCCCCCTGCACCAAGTCCTGCATCTCCATCCAGTGAGAAGCCCACGTGGGGAAGCACAAGCCTCCTTAAACAGCCTCAGGTGAGCATCAGATGCCAGAGCACGGCCAAAAAATACCTTCAAAGCTCAGCTCTGAACACCTCAGAGCCATGGCAGGGGCCCCAGGGAGCCCAAAGCTGGGGGAACCCTCGGGCCAAAGAGCTGCGGATAAAAAACAAAAAACAAAAAACTGCCCCTGCAAAAAAGGGGGTCGTGTTCACAGTATGAGCTGCAGCGCCCAGGGGCACCGAGGTGGGACGGGGCAAGGGCACAGGCAGGAGACCTGGGCAGCTTCAGCCCCAGGGCCGGGAGCCCAGCCTGGCCGAGGGTGCACCAAAAACCCACTTTCATGTCCCTTTCCCCACGGAGGCAGCAGCTGGGGTCCTGGGTCGGTCCCCGAACCAGTTATGGCTTGAAAAGCCAAGAGGCAGCCCCAAAGGGGTGTAAGGCAGGGTGGCTCCAGCCCCGCTCCCCACTGCATCCCCGGCGTTTAACAGGGGTGAGCCCAAACCCACCAGCCCCGGGGATGAAGCCGTGACCGGGACCTGCCCCATCCCAGCAGGGAGGGCGAAGACCAACCATGGAAAGCATCACTGCTGGCGCCTCTCCCAGCCCCGTCCCCGCCGGCGGGGTCAGTGCAGGACCTGCTCCAGCTCGTACTTCTCGCAGAACTTGCTGGTGAAGGGCAGGCAGGTGAGATACTCGATCCAGCGCCAGTTCACGGGGTAGACGTAGAGCCAGACCACCAGCGAGGCGAAGAGCCCCACGAAGACCAGCAAGGAGACGATGATCATGGCTCGCTTGCGGTACTTGTCCACCGTGCCGAAAGTGATGTAGGGCAGGAAGGCGAAGGAGAGGAGGAGCCCGCTGAGGAAGCCGAAGAGGTGAGCGATGTTATCAATCCACGGCAAGAGGCCGCAGACGAAGAGGAAGAGGACGATGCCGAAGAGGTTGAGGAAGGCTTTCCAGGGTTTCTCCAGCACCTGCCAGCTCTGGAAGAGCTCCACGAAGAGGCAGGCCAGCAAGCCAAACTGGGACCCGGCGGGGCCCACCTGGGGGGACAGGGGAAGAAGTCACGGCTAGACCCTGCGTACGTCACCCCAGATATGTCCCCATGTCCCCAGGCACTGTCTCCTCCTATCGGAAAACGCATTTGGCTCCTGCCACCCTCTGAGGGCTGCACTCCACAGCCCAGGGCCCAGGGGTGGGAGCCCCGGCATGGGAGGAAGAGGAAGCGAGTCCACCAGTGCTGTTTCGGCAGAGCCAGCGCTTCTGGTGACTCAGCAGCCAGGCAGCATCACCCCCTCCCAGGCCACAGCCCCCACCGCGGGCCCCGTCCTGACGCACCCCCAGGGGGATTAGGGTGCTTGGTGTGATCTCATTTAAAGCCTGGCAGGGTTTCGCTGCCAGCAGATTAGCCATCTGCCCGCCCGGGGACCCCACACGCACACCGACACGTGGCCACCCGTGACCCACACAGCATGTGTGAACCCCGCACGTGGGGCAGAGACCCCCCTGCCATCCCCACCACGGGGGCACCAGCCTCCCACCACCCCCGCAGCAAAACCTGCCGGGGGCTCAGAGATCTGCGCTGATGGCTGCAGCCCCCTCCCCAAACCTCTGCTGGGACAAGGATGAGCTTCCCCTTGGTCCCTGGGGAGCTGGCTGGGGTCAGGGTGGTGTGGGCAGAGCCCTCCCCGCCGCCCCGCCAGCCCTCACCTCCGCCCTGTACGGCAGGAAGATGGCACTGGCCAGATTGCCCGTGATGCCGCTGAGGATGAAAATGATGGAGATGCGATGCCAGCCCGCCAGCTTCTCCAGGTCCCTCAGCACCGTCATCTGGAAAGTCACCGACACCAGGCAGTGGATGATGCTGGGGAAAGAGACCCTGCATTAGAGACCCCTGCCCTGCCGGAGCCCCTGCCCAGCCCTTGGGGCACAAGACGTCTTACAAGACACCCTCCACCGGTGGCACGTGTCACTGTAGCCTGGCGGTGTCCTCCCCTCTTCTCTCCCAAGCCATCAGGGATCACAGACCTTCCCAACGGATACCCCGCTCCCATGTCACCCCCCACCCCCTGGGAACACTGGGGGCCGTGGCTCACCCGGCATGCAGGAACAGGGACAGCCACAGGCGGTAGAACTGGTCGGGGACCTCCGGGTTGAGGAAGGGCAGGAGGCCGCAGACCTCGTCCAGGCAGTGCACCTGCAAGGGCAGGAGGGGTTTGGAGGGTGACGGGGGCTCAGCCCACACCCCAGAGCCACCGGGAGCAAAGGATGGGTCACAGGGACGCGTGGGCTGACGATGACGACTGTGTCAGTTGTGGGGGACACCCTCGGTGGTGTGTGGTACCCGCACTGCCCGGGTGCTGGGGACGGAGCAACCGAGCACCCCCAGTGCCCCAGGAGATGCTGAAGGGCCGTTTTCCTGCCCAGGATGTGCCTTTCCCAGGGACACCGGTGCTGCCCGCGTGAGGCTGGCTCAACTCCTACGTTTCCTCCTGCCCCACACCGGCAAGGCGGGCACGCAGCGGCAGCAGGAGCCCGGCCCATAGCTCGGGCAAGTCCCTGCCTTCTGCGTTCCCCCTGCTCACACCCATCCCAACCACATCCCAGGATACCATTAAACCCCTTGGCATCCGCAGGGTGATGCAGGACCCAGCTGCTAGCATCGCCTCCCACGTCCCGGGCCCCGCTCACCTGCGAGCAGAGCGTCGCCTCCTCATGGAAGTAGCCGTGCATGAACTCGCAGTACTCCCGCGTCGTGATCTCGCAGCTGGGCAGAGGGCAGGCAGTGGGCTCACTCGGGGCAGGGCTCGCTCCCCGTTCCCCCGAGCATCCCTCTCCGCTCCCAGCAGCTGGTCCTGCTGCCACCATGCTTCCCACCCCCCCAAGCATCCATAACCTCCCTCTCCCCTTGGCACAGGACGCAGGGTAGAGGGGGGAGCCGAGCCCGGGCTGAGTGTCCCCATCGCTGTGACCCACCTGCCCTTGGTGCCGATGCAGCAGGGCCTGCCCTTGATCTGGCAGTCCATGTGGGCGAAGCCCGTGTGGTTGGTTTTGGTCTCGTAGGTGCAGATCTACAAGCACGAGGGAGAGGAGCTAAGGTCAGGGTCTGGCCCCAAGGTCTCCCCGAAGCCCCCCAGCCTGGCCTGTTGCCTCCCATGGAGGCTGCTACCACGGTGCCACCCAGCCCGCGGTGGCAGCCGGCTCTTACTGGCCACTTGGTGATGTCATCTGGCCACACGTGGGGTGGGTTGGACGCTGGCTCCTCGCACGTCCTGGAGGGAGGAGGTGGATGGGGGGTCAGGGCAGGTTCCCCCAACACATCCCTCCCGTCAGACTAGTAACCCGCTTTGGGCACAGACATGCCCAGGACCTGCCCCTTCCCTGGGCTTGGGAGGGATCCTGCACATTGGTGTCCTACAACACCCCACCGCAGCACCTACTGCAGGTGAACCCTGGGACACTCACACCCGTCGGACAACCCCATTGATGCTCCCTCGCAGCATCCTCCCCTGACCCCTCGCAGCGTGCCAGCAGGCAGGGGCCAGCGCAAGACAACGGCATCACCCATTGCTGCCTCCATTTAGGACAGGCCCCACCTCAGTTTCCCCACCGATTCCCTTTTCCTTATCACTCTCCTACAGTGCGTAAGAGCCCCCCAGCCCCTTGGACAAGAGGATTCAAGGCATCCAAGCTGGAAACGCAGCACCTCTGCTGTGCCCTGCATGTAGCTGGGTGACCACAGTGCCCGTCCCCAGCTGCCATTCCTACCTGGGGTCCTGGTGACACACAGCCCCCGACGTCCGCTTCTCACCCCGGCCCATGGCTGGCGCGTTGGTGCCCGGCCACTTGATGAACGTCGCCAGCGTCTCCTGGGGAGGACAAAGAGACTGAGGATGGGGCAGCGAATGCACCGCCCTGACCCCGCACGCAGCCCGCCCTGGTGCTGTGCAGGGCGGAGATGGTCTCCCCCCCATTTCCCCAGGGATCCCCAGCGGTGCCCGCGGGGGTGGTGGCACCCACCGAACAGTCCTGCGGCAGGGTCTGGATGCAGCCCGAGTTGTCGTTCTGGACGCAGCAGCCGGAGCTGCGCTCCCGGTCCCGCTCGCGCTGGATGAGCCGCTCCACCTGCCGATCCTTGCGGATGCAGGGGGAGAACTTGGCTCCCAGGTGGATCAGGTCGATCTGGGAGGGAGATACCAGTCCAGAGGATGCTCCGTGGCCCACCCTCAACACCTCTCCTCCCTCCAGCTGCGCCCGGGGAGAGCTCGGCAGGGGCAGGGGGTCCCCACAAGCGATAGCGCTGAGTCTCCGTTACCCCCATGGGGGGAAGGCGGGTGGGAAGGGGGTGGGGGCTCTTCAGACCATCCCACCATGATGCCGCAGATCTAGGAAGCGCTGCTGAGCCCCCAGCCCAGGCTGGGACCAGGCAGCATGTCCCAGAGGGATGGGGGCACCGAGAGCCCGGGACAGAAGGCTGGGATGAAGGGTTGAGCTCTGCCCCCCCGGGAAATGAGCACCCCAGGGACCCCCGTAGGCTCAGGGCAGGGGGAGCAGGGGCGGGCGGAGGGCAGAGCCTCAGTGGTCCAGCAAAGCCCTTACCGAGCTGGGCCCGATCCAGAAGTTTTCCTGCTGGATATACTTGACGCTCTCGTAGACACCCTTGTTCCTCAGCACCTGCCAAGCCAGGCCAGGGTCAGCTGGGGGGGCGATGTGTGGGGGTGCAGCCCCCTCTCCCTCCGCTCAGGGGGGGCTGAGCAGCCCCCTTCATCCGCAGGGAAGGGCTGCGGGGTGCCTCCAGCGATGCAGGAGGAGAGGGAGGGCAGCTCTGCTGCAAAGCCGGCACGCTCTGCGCTGGCACGCACGCTGCTGCCACACGCCACTGCTCCTCCAGCGGACGTGGACCCCTTCCCTGGGCTATTTAATGGAGCCTCTCAAACAGCAGGAGCCAGCAGCACCCCAAGATGCTCCCAGCCCTCGCAGGGAGCATGATAGCATGGGACAGTGATGGTCACGGTCCCCCCAGGAAGATGGAGAAGAGAAGGCTCCGAGGACACCTTATAGCAGCCTTCCAGTACCTAAAGGGGCTCCAGGAAAGCTGGGGAGGGACTCTGGATCAGGGAGTGTAATGACAGGACAACGGGTAGCAGTTTTAAACTGGAAGAGGGGAGATTTAGATTAGATATTAGGAAGAAATTCTTTGCTGTGAGGGTGGTGAGCCCCTGGCCCAGGTTGCCCAGAGAAGCTGTGGCTGCCCCATCCCTGGAGGGGTTCAAGGCCAGGCTGGACGGGGCTTGGAGCAACCTGGGCTGGTGGGAGGTGTCCCTGCCCAGGGCAGGGGGTGGCGCTGGGTGGGCTTTAAGGTCCCTTCCAGCCCAAACCATTCTGTGATTCTATGGATGCCTGCTCTTCTCTCCAGCCAGGGGACCGGGGGAGCAACACAAACGGCTGCAGGTTCCCAGGATTAATCCCAGAGGGAGGATCAACCCACACGGGTGTTGAAGGCACCCCCAGACACTCTTGCTTTCCTCAGCAGATAGCTGGTTGCCATTTCAGAGCCAGACATGTCACTGGAGAGCAGGGAGGGGACAGCCCCAGCCGGCAGCTCTTAAACTTACTAACTCTGTCGTCACGTGCTGGGCAAAGCCGATGGGGGCGATGCCGTAGGTGCCGATGACCAGCAAGGTGATGAGGATGTGGACAAAGGTGATCCAGTACGTGAAATACGGCCTGTGGAGGAAAAGACCCCAGATTTGACCAGCTCAAGGATGGCTGGGCAATGGGATGCTGCAGTCCCCCAAGCATTGAGGGGGACACACATCTGAGTTACAAGCTGGGGAGCCCTGAGCCCATCCCTGTCCCACCAGTGCCCCCTCACCGGTGGCTGTCGGTGATCTCCAGCTGCGACTGCACGATGCTGCTCAGGCTGCGGCGGTACGTCCTGTTCAGCCACTTCCCCACCACCCCCAGCCCGTAGTAACGTTTCTTGCGGTCGAAGGCGAAGTGCTTCACTTTGGAAGCGATGCGCCTGCCCCGCCGGGGAGCGGAGTCGGCGCCGGTGGAGGCTGAAGCGAGCCGGACACCCTCCTGCCTGCAGAGAGAGGAGAAACCCTTCACATCTGCCGAAAGGAGCCAGCCGAGAAGTAACCCCGGTGCAACCTCACCACCACAGCCCAGAGCTGGGGAAGGCCAGAGGATGCCTGGGATGAGGGCTAGGGACACCTCTTGGCTTCATCCTCCTAGGAGCATGCCAAAAGTGCCCAGTGCCACACGGCAGTGACAGCTGGGGACACTGTCCTGACTGTGGCAGAGGACCTGGGCAGTCCCCACCGAGAGCTGGTACTCACGGGGTGGGCTGCTCCATCTCGGGGGACATCCTGGCATCCTCCCCCACCGGGTGCATGCGTAAATATGTGGCAGATAGAGGCGGCGACTCGAAAACGTCATCGGGCATGGAGTACGTCTCGTCATGCATGTCCATCTGGAAGGAGGATGGAGACGCGTTTTTGGATGTGCGCAATGGGTGAGAAACCTCCCTCTGACCAAGCGTGTCCATCACCAGGGCAGCTTGGCTCCTCCTGGCCCCGGAGCCTGGCGAGGGGGGTGATCCCCATCGACACCCCATTAACTGCATGTCACAGGGTGCGAAATGTGCCCATGATGGCAGCGTTGCTCCCTGCCACCCCCAAGGAGCATCACCGAGACCAGGGCTCTGCAGCGCTGGGCACAGTGGCCACCGATGCCCCATCAGAGCCCTGCTCCACGTCCAGTCCCCATGCAGGGACATCGGGACCCCTCCCCGCTCCGGCAACCAGCGTGGAACGGCGCTTGCCTTACTGAAGAAGGATGAGTCCAGGGTATCGGCAGCATCCACCATGTCCTCGTCCATGAAGCTGGGGTACACAAAGGTCCTCCTGTTGATCCTTGGCTTGGGAGCCAGAGGCTCCAAGACAGAGCGTCCCTTTGGCAGGGGAAGCAAATGAGGGTAAACAACCAGAAGACCCCCAGTTTCTTGTGGCTTCCCTCCCCAAAGCTGGGTGGCAAGGATTAAATCCCAAGGAGCCACCTTTCCCCTCTGTGTGGGAAGGGCAGGCAGCAGGAGCTGGCAGCAGTGTCTGCCTTCAGCTCCTCAGACCCAGCGTCGGACCACCACCACGTTAGTCAGCACGACAAGGGAACTCTGAATGCCCTGTTCGGTCTTGGTCCCACAAATCCAAACCCGAAGCTCGTCCAGGGCTCCCCGGGGGCTGGAATGCCACTGGAGAAGCTTCCCCTGCAGCAAAAAAGGTCTCCTATAAAAGGTCTCCCGGCTCCTCAGCAGTGAAACCAGGAAGCTGCTTTTTTTATAGGGATGCCGTGCAAGTTCCACCACTTTGGTGGTCCAATTTTCACCAAATCTTCTCTTTTTAAGCAGAAGTCAGGTTAAAAAAAAACCCCCACACCCTCCCCCTCAAACCTGCCTGGGGAGACAGTGATCTTTGTACAAGGCAAAAAGCCAAGAAGGAAAGATGACGGGTGAGGGATAGAGCTGGAACTCAAGTCGGGAAGATGATGACACCCCCACCCCAGCTCCCCAAAACTCACGCGGAGAAGGGCTGCGGCCGCCTTGAAGCTCATGTGGGCGACGGACTCCCTCTTCCTGCGCGGCAGGCGGCTGTAGCCGGAGCGGATGCTGTTGAAGGACGCCAAGGAGACAACGCCAGGGGTGAGCGGGGGCAGGACGTGGTGGGGCGTGTGGGGACGGTCCGTCTCATCGGGATGGCGGAAGGGACGGCCCCTGGCCAGCGGGTCCACGATCTGGAGGAGGGAAGAGGTGTCGGTGGTGGGAGAGCAAGGCTGGGAGCAGGACCCTGCATCCCGAGCTCTACCTTGGGCATCTTGGTGGGCTTGGGGGACTCGGTGCCTTGGAAGGAGGGCACCTCCTGGCTGGGCAGCTCCATGTCGCGGTAGGCAGGCTTCAGCTTGCCGTATCTCATGCTGCAGTGCTGCAAGCTCTTGCGTTGCCATTGCTGTCGCTTCCCCTCCCAGTCGCTGCTGACGCCGAACCATTGCGCGGTGCCTCTGGACACATGATGGGCACGCTTGTCACCCAGCTGGTCCCCCTACCCCAGGTACCACCATCCCGCCTGGGCATCCCCTCCGGCAGGTGAATTGGGTTGGGGTGTCTCAGCTCAGCCCGCAGCCGGGCAAGTTTTGACGTGGCTATGGGTCGGGGAAGGGATGCTGCAGAAGGTTGTGGGCCTTCGGGTCTCTCTGGAGAGGTATCTCCATCAAGGCTCACGCCTTGCACAGGACAGTGCATCAGCTCTGGGCTGCAGCAGACAAACAGCTCAAGGTGCTTGTGAAAGTCCTACATAAACGGGGCTGAGAAATTTCCCCAGCGTACAAAACAATGGTGTGAATTAGCACTAAACAATTCTGCTGCAGGATTATCCCCAGGCAGACACTAGTGAGCCAAAGCAGAGCCGCATAGAACCCTCCAAGGTGTTCCCTCCCAAGCTGGGACTCTCCATCCCCATCCCAAGTCCTCTGCTGGTACCCACAGCCACAACACCCCCACGGGGACCGAGGGACCCCTCTGGTGACCCAGCCTGGCCCTCACTTGCGGATGCTCTGGGACAGGGAAGTCTGCCGGCGGAAGCCGGGCCGGCGCTCCAAGCCATCGGATCCCTTTGAGCGTGGCTCCTGCAGGCTCTTGCTCTTTCGGTAGATGGGGACTTTGGAGGGCTGGAAGACAAAGCAGGGCGTTAGGGACGGGATGGCATATGGGGGGTCCCCCATGGACGGCAGGCCACCAAGCCCAGTGATGGGATGCAGCTCCCCATCACTCACCTCCTTGCGGGCGCCATCCTCCTCTGCCTCCCGGGGGGGGATGACGATGGAGAGGTTGGGGGGCTTCTTGCTCTGCAGGCGGCTGCTGCTGGAGCGGCTGCCCCCGTTCTTGTCGCCGGCTGACATCTCGGGCCGGCGGCGGTCGGCAGGCTGGCAGGGTACAAGAAGTTAGTGAGATGAGAAGAAATATCCCCCCAGGAGCTCACGCACCGGGAGAGGCTGAGTCCCAGCAGGAGATGGGGCCTCATCAGCGGGGTCTCACCAGCCTCAGCCCCCCATGCTGCCGAGCTCATCGTCATCAGCCCAGCCACCACGTCCCTGACGCCCGCTCCCCCTCCCTGGGTTTGGGTGGACAGTGGGTTCCATCTCCCACTCACTCCCAGGCCCCCTGGGACCACTGGCACCAACGTCACCTACTGGGAACAGAGCGAGGGGTGGCAGGAGAGAGGGTCAGAGCATCCCCATCACGTGCCTGTGGGACACCCAGGCTGCACTCCCCATCCCATCGGGATGCGCCTGACCCACTTGGCACATGCATGGAAATATGGGGGTGTCCCCTGTGAGCCCCAGCTGGGCCGACAGAACACAGAGAGCCGGGGCTCTTGGACACGGGGGGACCGGCCCCCAGGGTTCAGGAGCTGAAAGGGGATCACTGATGCTCCTGGGGGGTCTGCAAAGAGCTTGAGCTGCCCGTGCAGGGGCGAGCGGTGGGAAGGGAGGGGACGCAGCCGGGCAGGGGACACACAGAGCCTGAAAACACCCCATGCTCAGTAAATTCTTCGCATCCCCACCTGCACCACAGCCCCCACAGCGGGGGACGGCTCCTGCTGCAGCGAGAGGGGCTGGGGCAGCCCGTGCCACCTCCAGCCACGGCGCTGGGACCAGGGTGGCCCGAGGGAGGGGAGATGCGGGATGCTCCCCTCCGGCACGTGTGTGCACACACCGGGCTGGGAGACTGAATCCTCCCCAGCACCACGTGCAAGGAGGGGGAAGCTTAATGGCCAAGAGGTGGTTAATTCCTCGAGCAATCCCCTCCCGAGGGTCCCTGCAGCCCGGCTCTACCTCGCAGGAAAGGTAATTCCATCCGAGTGCAAGGAAGGGAGTGCCAGATCCTATTAGGGGCTATGGGGGCTCTCGAAGGGAGGCACGGCCCCCTCTGACCGCTCCACATCCCCCGGCCACGTGCCAGCACCCAGGGGACTCGCACAGGTCTCGTGAGCATCCCTCATCCTCCCGGCATGGCCATGGGGATGGTGCCACCTGCCGCATCCATCCCCTGCGGCGTGCACCGAGCCCTGCCACGGGCTGGCCACGAGGACCGGCATCCCCATGGGATCTGGGAGCTGGCCCTCTCCACCCGAGGGATGGCAGAGTCCCCTGGGGGGACCAGGAATCCTGCTGGGGCTCCTCTGCTGCCCCCCCACCCCCCAAGTCGAGCTCAGGGTCCAACAGTGCCACTGGCTGCAAAACCCCAGCTCAAACCACAGCCCTGGCTCCTCTCTCTGCCCAGGATCTCAACGACCAGCCTCGTACGGCCCCGCTCTCCTGAGGTAATGGGCAACCAGCTGAGCTATTGGGACCCCACCAGCCCCCTCTGCAACAGGGTCCCCCTTGGCAGCCTGTCCCCAAAGCGGGAGTCGGGCACAGGGGCACTTTTGGAGCTCCCCCAGCACGACCCTCCCCTCAGATCCCACCACAAGCAAAGCCTGGCTTTAGGCATGCGGGGTCCCCATGGGAGCAGCTCCCTGGAGATGCAGGAGTCCAGGACCACCTCCATGGGGACATGGGATCCTGAGGCCAGTGTCACTAGAGGGCATCGCTGCTCTCCGTCAGCTCCGGGGCCAGGTGACGGCCTGCTGCTCCTGCATGAAAACGGGTGCTGGGCTCCCTTCCAGCAGGGCCGGCTGGGATACGGCAGGGCAGGGACGGGGCTGGATGCTGGAGATAGGAGACACGTGTGTGGTGGGGGAATGCCAGATGCAGCCCGAGCAATACTGTCACAGAGACCCCTCCATCCAGGGGCACCGGCTGGCGGCAGGGCAGGGTCCTCATGCCCAAATTAACCCTGCTCCTCTCCAGCCTTGGCAATAAATCAGTTCATGGTGGGGATCCAGCGGGGAAGATGCAAGGAAACCATCACACAAATGCAGCTAGGACTAGGGGAGATGTTGCTGGAGGCAGCATCCGTGATCGCAGGCAGCATCCCGGCAGGCTGCCTGCCTCCCCTCCTCCCCAGAGGCATGGAAGCAGCATGGAAGGTGCTGGTCTCATGGGGACCCTTGGGTGCTGCCGGCAGCTCAGCTGCTCCCTCACCCCTCGCTGCCATTAAGCACCAAAGCTGGGAGCAACCAGCCCCCAAATTTCTCCTGGGGACTCAGCCAGTGCCGGTCCCCGCCAGGGTCTCCCTACCTCATAAGAGTGTCAGGGATCCTGCGCAGCGTGTCTTGATGGCAAACACCCGTGGTCGCCGCCTTCTTCTTCCTCCTCCTCCGTCCTTCACGCCCGGGAGCACGGCCGAACTCCTGCCTCACCTGGAGGGGAGAGAGACTGCAATGAAAAGCCACGGGTGGGAAAGCAGGCGAGGGCTGCAGGAGCATCCAGGATGGAGGGAGAGCTGAGCTCAGTGGCTCCCTTGGGGACAGGGCTACCGGTGGCCAGACACTGGGGACACGGAGAAAGAGCCGCTGTTTGCAGCGATGCACCTCGCTCCGTGGCAGGGGAACTGCACAGGGCAGGCAGGGAGTTTGCACCCGCTGCTGCCAGCCGAAGCTCTCGGGAAGCGAGACGTCGGCAAAGAGCAGGCAGGAACCGCGAGTGCCTCGCCGAGGTATTTAATAGCTGTCAGCTGGGAGAACACCAGCCGGGCGGTCCAGCCCCAGCAAGCCAAGCTTTGCGTCCCGCTGCCAAGCTGGAGACGCTGTTTGTTTTCCTCCCAGGGCAGCCAGCAATGATGTGGAGATGGCAGCTGCTCCAGAGAGCCAGGGACGGGAACACGCTGGGCTCAGGGCAAGCCTCGGGACACCCGCATCCACCTCCAGCCCCGGGCAATGGCTCTCAGCGGCGGGAGCCGACACAGCCCAGGAGCACAGAAATCGGAGCCAAACTGTGTTATCCCGAGGTGCGAGACGACACCGTGCTCTTGCATGGCCCCGCTCTTACCTCCCTATCCTGAAATCCCATCCCCAGTTGCTCCCATCACACCCCGGGCAGCCCTTGGTGAGGGGCCTCCGTGCTTCCCAGTTAGGCAGGTTTAAGACCCCGGTGCCAGTCCCCGCCGGCTGCCCGTGCGGCACGGGTGGAGGGACGGAGCGGCAGGCGCGGTGACGCGGCTCCCGGGGGGAGCTGGCACAGCCCGGCAGGCACCTGCCGTCCCGGTCACGCGGCACGGCCGGAGCAGTTTTCACGGCTCTGTGCATTAACGCAATATTTGGCATTGAGAGAGGGGGGAGGAGGGGAGCAGCCCCCGAGGGCTGAAGTCCCCTCGGCTACATGGGCAGCGGTCACCCCCCCAGCACGTATCCTGATCCACAAGTTGTTCTACCCCATGCCAGCCAGAGAAAACCCCCCGGGAATGGTGCTGGGAAGGCATTTTCTAACTCCCCACGTGTTTAGCGCTGGCACCCAACCCCTGCGGCGCTGGCACCGCTCTGGCCCAGCGCCCTCAGCCTGAGAACAGGCGAGCTGGTGCCTCCATCCAGAGCAAGCCCACGGTGAGCTCAGCCCTCCGGGTCCCCTTCGCCCTCCCAGCCCCGAGATGGAGGGCTCTGCCACCAGGATCATCGCTCTCCGCCTGGCAGCCCCGGCACCAGCAGCCCCATGCCCGGCTGCGGGTCCCCAGGCACTTGGGGTGGCCACAGTGGCTCTGCCCTGCGGACAGGAAAGGGAAGTGAGAGGCAACGTGCTGAGCTGGCAGGAGGAGATGGCTTCTGTGATGACAGCAGCCCAGCAGGGGTGACGGACACGGGACTCGGCACCCACGACCACATCCCGAGCTTGGTAGGAGCTGTGCTTCCAGCTGGAAGAGGGGTCCCCAGGACAGCACGGTGTCACTTCAGGCTGGAAAAGATCTCCAGGGAGAGAGAAAAATGCACTGGGGATGCTGCCATCACCCATGGGGGAGAAGAATTGGTTGGGGGGTGGAGGGGGGTAACCCGGTCTGGTCAATAAGAAGAGATCCCCCACCATCTTCCCTCTCAAAGCTGTCCGAAGGCTCGCCAAAGCCTGACATCCAGCAGCGAGGGACACTGCCCGTGTCCCAGGCCCCATCCCCTCCCAAGAGGGCAGCGTGTGCAGGACCACTGGTGAGCAACTGGGATGAGGTTTTAGTCTTCACCCAGGCAAGGCACGGGGAGGGCGACCAGGGCTGGCTCCGGCCCCAGGGTGAATCATGACAGACGTGACCCAAGGAAGCACGCCCAAGGAGGAAAGCGATGGAAAAAGTGATGTGGCTTGTACAAGGCGTCACCATAGGACACGCCAGGATGCTCCGAGTGACGCAGAGGGACCATCAGCAACGCCAAGCACCAACCTGCCGGGCAGAGCTGGGGACAAACAAGCACAACCATCATACAAGACACTGGAGACAACCCTGCAGAGCAGCCCTGGCCGAGGGGGATGTATGCAGTGCCAGAGAGGCTCAGAGAAGGATCGGGATCACTCTTCCCGAGCCTGTTGGCATGGGGGGAGGCAGCATTACCAGCGCTAGAACAAAAGTGCATCAGGCTGGTGCAATTAAGCCGGGAGGAGAACGCAGCTCCGAGCCACCCGAGGGTGCGGGGTCGGGAGTGGGACCCCTCCGAGCATCACCCTGAGCACGACGAGCCCCTGCTCTTCCCTCTCCATCTCCGCAGGGGAGCGAGAAAGGGGCCAGCAATGCCATAGAACCCCCGAAACACCCCCGCAGCCATCGCCGAAGCTCGCACCCAAGAGTCCATTAGGCAGAGCCTGCTGCTGCTGCCCATAAATGATTCACGAGCGCGTTAAAGACCTCTCTCAAGGCTGGAGCCTCGTTAAAAGGTGCTCCCGGTTATTAAAGAGCCCTGGATAGAAAAGTCAATCAGTCCAATCGCTCCGAGCGTCGAGCCCCCGCAGGCTCACACCCCAGCACAGGACCCCGAGCGGCCGCCCGGCACCTTCCCCCCACTTTGCGCTCCCTTCCTAAAAGCTTTTTTACCATTTTCCAGTATCAAGTTTCCGATCTGAGAGAAGCAGCCCAAGACAAACAGCTCTTGAAATGAAAAAGATATTATAAAAAAAAAAAAAAGAAAAAATACTTCTGGGGTGGGGAACTAAATCTCTTAGGCTATTTCTTCTTGGAAAGCCCAGACCCGTGTGTCCCTCGTGGACCCACTCAAACAGGGAGACCTGGAGAGCACCGACCCCCCAAACCCCCATCTGCTGCCCCCCTCCTCTCAACCTCTGCTTATTTTTTGTGCTTTGAGTATTTAGGCTTTTTTTCAAAAGGACAAAATACACTTTACAGCATCACGGCAGGAACCCTCCTGTCCCTAAGGCACTTCCATGTCCCTGTACAGCCCCATGCCCATGGCGCAGACACCACCACCACCACCCACCCCCCCAGCCCACCCACGGCCATTTCACGCTCTGGCACCACGACATCAGGTTGATTTTTTTTTTTTTCCTACCCCCACCACGGAGAAGGCAACTCCATCTTTTCCCCAATGCGTGCCAACCCCTCCTCAAGGGCACCGGACGGCAAACCTCCGAGACGCCAGGTTTCACCCTGAGTCTTGAGAGGGGACCACTGTGTTTTGGGGGTTCCGAAGCTGCCCCCTCCATCATCACTAACCCACTTGGTCGGCACCGACACCCACAGGAGATTTAATCCCCGTCAGGGCTGCTGGGGTGGGCAAGATGGGGTACCGATGGGTGGCAAGAGCCCGGCCGCGCACCTCGCCCGCGCTGCCATGAGGAAATCCCTCTCCCATTTTCTGCGTCGGGGCAGGACATTGGGCAACCGCAGCCGGGTTTGTTCAGCCCGGGTGAGCCGGGAGCCGGCGGCACACCCTGGAAGGAAGCAAAACTACCAGGGGAGATAGAGCACAGGGCTGCGCTGGGTGCCGCCGATAAAGGCAGAGCCCTGCCTGCCCACGGCGGGGCAGGGGGGGGGAAGCGAGGGCCGGGGAGGGCGCAGGGCCACTCGCATGGCTGCACAAAGCGGCCACGTGCTGGGCTTCCCCCGGCCAAGGGCTCCATCGCCGGGAGCACGCGTGGCCCCGGTGTGTCCATCAGTCCTGGGTGACGCCACCGGTAGCTGCATGGAAAGGGAAGGATTTGCCCGTGGGATGTGGGAGCAGGTGGAAAAAGCCACATGGAGGATTTCCCACATCTCGCCCACAGCCCGTTCCCCACCCTCATTAATTTTTTACCAGCACAATGATCCCCCCCCCAGCACCCAGCAAAGTGAGTGACGGCACCCAGAGGCTTCCCAACCCGCTGGGGTGGGCGGCGAGCCCCAGTGAGCCGGGGTCCCTCTACGCTGCTGCCCACCCACCCCAGCACCTCCTCGCTCCCCCCTTCCCAGGGAGCTCCAGGGGGGTCCCTGAACCCCCCTTCCCGGGGCGGGGGGGACTCTTCATGGGGCATCCCTGCATCCCCTTCCCGGAAGGCTCTGGGGGCCCCTGCTCCTCCCTTCCCGGGGGGCTCTCTGTGGGGGCTCTGCACCCCCCCCTTCCCAGAGGGCTCTGGGGGTTCCTGCTCCCTCCTTCCTGGGGGGCTCCAGGGGATCCCTGCTCCCCCCCTCCTGGGGGGCTCTCCAGGAAGGTCCCTGCACCTCCTTCCCAGGGGACCCTCCAGGGGGGTCCCCGCTCCCTCACATCACACTAACCCCAAACAGGCGACGCCACACGAACCCACTCCGCTTCCCACAGTGGGGACGCACCGGTCGGGGTAGGGTGGTGTGTGTGCTGCTGGAGGGGCCGTGGCAGCACAGGGGGGGGACTCCCCCCAGCCTGGCAGCCCTGGCCCCGTGCTGCAGCCCAAGCCAAGCAGGGGACGCGCACGTGGAGGCTTTGAGTCACCCCAACGGCTTCGGGAAGAGCAAAGGGCAAAAGCCTCTGCCGGCAGCGAGGGAAGCAAGGGCAGCTCCACCGGTGAAAGCATGGAGGGATCGGCTGCTCCCCGGCAGCACTGCAGCACTCTCCAGACCCAAAGAAAGCTCTTTTCCAGGCGCCACACAGATTCCTCAGGCTACCAGCACTGATTTAACTTGGTTTTATCCAAGAGCTGCGCAATTACTCAGAGCTACTCCAATTCCTCGTTATCTTGGCTTAACCACAAGGTGTATGAGTATGATGGTGGGAGTGCTCCCGCTCCTCCTGTGCCTTCTGGAAGGGGCTGAGGGGTCCCAGGTCCTTATTCCCCCGAGGCGAGGGGCGGGCAGCCGGCCTGCAGGCCATCTGCCCGCGATCCCGACGCCACCCGTTGTTACCGAGTTCATTCTCGCTTCCCTCTTCAAAGCAAAATTCTTGGTGCAAGAGCGTGATGGGGACACACTGCTTCCCCCGGTTCGTCTGCAAAACACTCATTTTGACAAACAACTCTTGGTGCAAGGGCTCAGGCCGGACGTGCAGACTTCCCCAATCCTCCACTGCCCGTTTCGGAGACCATCAAACCACCCGGACCAGCACTGGGCTGGGAGAAGCACCCGGTATTTGTGGAGGGTCCCCTCCCCGTGAGCTCTGAGCACCCCTGTGCCATGGGGGATGCGACAGCGGGAAGGTGGTGCTCAGCCCCACGAGATGAGCCCTAGGCTGGTAGCAAGATGATCCCCCTCGGCTAAAACTCCCTATCTTCAGCGACAGGCTCCTTATCTCAACGCAGCCGTTTCAAGGCTCACGCAACACGGCTGCTCGCCCCGCTGGTCCCCCGTGCAAAGGGAGAGGTGCGGATGGACACCAGCAGCCTCCGATTTCCCCTAAGGAGGGGGGACAAGGACTTCACGGCCTCCCTTTGTGCCATGGATGAAGGTGGCATCTCTGCTGGCAGTGGGCTGGAGGCTGCCCCTTTGACACTCCCCATTCACCGCCCTCCAGGCATCCCTGGGGATAGGAAAACCAGAGGCTAACCACCCCCGAAAGCCTCAGGGCTCCCTGCGGCAACCCAGGGAGGTTGCTCCCATGCCCACCTCTCCCTCCTCCCAAGGACCAGCAGCCGAACACGGGCCATTCCTCGGCTTTGTTCCCTTCACTCCCGATTGCCACGAGGCCAGAAGCACCCAGGTCTGCACCCCGCAGAGGAAAGCCTGACCAGGAGCAGCTCGTCCCCTGCAACACAGCACAAGCCCAGCACGGGGGATCTTACACCCACCAGTGCCTACACAAACCATGGGATGCTCTCCCCGTACCGCGGCATCGCCGTGGACCTGTGCCAGCAACACACTTTGCAGCCTCTGAGCTGCCAAGAGCTGGTGGTGGGGTCTCCCCCACCATCCTGCCCACCATCCCGCCCCAGGGATGCTGCATGCACAGCTCACTGCAGGGGCTGGAGATGCTGATTTTCAAGGAGCCATCTCCATGCCTGCCCCAGGAGCGCTTGGACTGGGTTAAGCCACCACGTGCATGAGCCAACTTAGCCCCAGTTCCAGTATCACCCATGGAAAAGCCCTGTGCCGGTCCCAGTAAGGCTCTCGCGCTGCCGAGGAGACGGGGAAAGGGCAGAACACGCCAACGCCGAGCATCGGGGATTCTCCCCGGCTGCCCGTGAGCGTGGCGTGCAGCCTTCGGGCTTACACATAACGGGAGGTGACTCCCAGCCCTGCCCCGGCATTCCTGCGGGCCGGCGAATTACAGGGATAACCACATCAAATCCCCATCACAAGCTGCCGCATGACGCACAGGGAGCGAAGGCAGCCCCGCGGTGCGGGAGGGGGCACCGGCACATCAGGCATCTCGGGGGGCATCAGCCACATCTCCCCTGCTCCGAGCAGGTCTGTCAGACCAGACAAATGCATCAGGAATTACTATTTTTAAACAAAAGGCCAATAAATAAGAAAAAAACAACAAATCACAGACTGATGGAAGGAGGGGACCATCACCCTGGGAGCTGCAGCACCTCAAAAAGGCACCTGTGGATGGGAGGGATGGTGGGACACATCCCCAGGGTGGGAGCAGAGGGCAGGAGCATCCCGCCGAGGAGTGACCGGCCACGTGCCACCCGGCTGAGCGGGTCACCACAGGGCCGGACATCCAGCACAGGGACCGTGTCCCTCCCACACTGGAAGATTTCTCCCTCCTGCCTGATGGCAGCAGCCTGGGAAAAGGCCGAGGAGCATCGCTGGGCACTTGCCCAATTCCACCCCTGCCCCGTGCCCTGCCGCAGCCTCCGGTGCTGCAGGTGTCGGGTGAGTCGGTTTGCACCCACGCTCCCCCCTCTCAGGGTATGGCCACAGCAGTGAGTCCTGAGCCAGGGGCTGCCCAAACTGCCCTGGAGGCGATAAGCAGTGGGTTTCACAGGAGACCTTCACACTGAGTCATTTGTGGCATTTCACAGGTGGGGAAACTGAGGCACAGCAACAGAACAAGACTCCCTGCCTTCCCACCGCCCCCGCTGCCCCCACAGGCAGAGACCTGGTCCCTTCCCTGGGCAGCTTGAAAGGACTTCAATAAAACCCTTACAATTCTCTCAGATTTAAGTTACTGGAGGACAAAAGAGGAGGGGGGGGAAGCCCTCACTTGCAAACCCCATAAGTGCTTGATCTCCACAAGGGGTGCAGGCTGCCCCCCTGCCCTCCCAAGGCAGTTATTCGGGGGCTTCCCCTGCCTTCACTGAGCTAATGCGACCTGCACCCCATAATGCCAGCCCTGAGGGTGGAGGTCCCCAAGGACGAGGGGGACACAGGGGTCCTGCACGGTGGCCAAGCAGAGGGCAGGGTTGGTCCCAGGGCCACCCGGGACTTGGACCTTCCCCAAGGCATCCCCCCGAGTCGATTTCCCCCCCCCTCCCAGCAAAATGCCTCATTAAGAGAGCAGCCACCAACCAACTGCTTTTTGGTTTGTTTTTTTAAGAAATGGGGATTAAGTGAGAAAAAGAGTACCAGCGCCAAGGGCTTCTTCCATACTCGCAAGAACACACACAGCTTTCAGTGCTCACTCGGAAGCCGGGAAACTACCATAACTCAAAGCACCGCATGCTCCCAAACGACCACAACTCCTGGATCCTCGTAATTAAAAGACACCGTGCCCATCCCCACCGGGGGCTTGTCACATTCCCAGACATCTCCCGGCCTGGCAGGACAGCAGGGACCAGCGGCCATGAGATAAAAACCTCTTCAAGAAGAGAGGAGTTTACGATCCCCATCACCTGTGGGCTCATATAGATTTAAGTAATTAGTTGCACCAAGTCCCAGCAGGGCTCCCAGTGCCTGTGGGAAGTGTGGAAGTGTCTTGGGAGTCCCGAGCCGACCTGGGCAGCTCCCACGGAGCAGGAGAGGGACAGCAGGAGAAGGACAAGTCCCCTCCTTGCAGGGCACGGCACGCTGCCATGGATGCTTTAGGATGTGGGAGCAGGGCTCCCACCACCACCCCCTTCGGAATGCCCCACCAGCCGGTTCTCCATCACCTGCCCCCGCTTTCTTTGGTGACAAAAAGCTGTTTTGACTCCAGTCCTGAGGGTTGTTCTCGGATCGAGACCAACAACCCAAGGGAAAGAATACGGATTTATTTGGGGGATCCCTCAAGTTCACTACAAGAGTTAAATAGGAGCAGTATCAAAGGCAAAAAGGTCTGTAACCAGAAGAGCCACGTGCTCCTCGTCCAGCCCAGAGCAGCCAAACAACGCAAATGCCACCCGAATCCCCCAGCGCATCCCAAGGGATTACAGCTCCCCCAAGGAGAGATGGCCCAGCCAGCCCCCTTCCCCACCAGATTCCCACCCCCGGGCCCCACAACCCCAGCCTCTGAGCTGCTCCCCCAGCACCCGCCGGCATCTATTGTTCCTCCTGCCAGCCTCCACGGACACGCTCCGGCAGCACCCCTCTCTCCCGGCACACACGAAATGCATCAAGCACTTGCACATGCATCCCAGAGCAACACCAGCCTCGGCCCCGGCTTGCAAAATTTGTACTAGGGCAGCTGTTTGGGTGTCAAACCCCGCTCCGCCTGCTGTGGTTTATCCTTTCTCGCCCTGTGGCTTGCAGCACCTCCGGGTGCAGTCTCCAGCGCAGCTGCAGCGGTGCTGAAGAAACCCCCAAGCCGGGGATGGAGGGAGGCCACCGAGGTTTGTTTTGGTCACCAGCAAGCAGGAGCAAAACAGGCAGAAGCCACCCTCCAAATGAGCAAGCAGGACTAGGTGTTGACCGCCCCATTAATTGCAAACGAACCCAGAATGGCAGAGCCCAGGGATGGCAGCTGGGGGGCCCAGAAAGCCCCTTGCGAAGCCAGTTGTGGTGCAGAGCCCATGGCACCTGGGGCAGAGGTGGAGTTGAACCCTCCAACTCATTTTGGAGGTAGGAAGTTTTCAAGCTGTGCGAGATTTTCCACTTGGAAAACAGGCAGGAGCCAAAGGACCCTTGTTCAGAGGGCACAATGGAGTGAGCCAAGCCGGGTGGCATTTCCCCGCTCAGCACAGCCATGGGACAGTGGTGGGGTGCACTCCCACACCCTCCAGCTGGGTTGACGTCCTGCAACCCTGACAATACGATGAGCTCACCCTGGAAATCCCAGGGAGTGACCATCCAGGACCTGGGCGCGCGCAGGCAGGAGGACGTCCCAGCTCCCTGCGGCGGGAAGGATGACGCCGCGCTGGGGAAGAGGGCAGGCACTTCCTCTTGCTGCAGGGACCCAGCGGCCACAACGCAGCCTCTCAGGTCCCCTTCCCCCTGCAGAGCGCGGCCATGGGGAGCTGAGCGAGAGCTGCGGGGTCTCAGAGGGGAGAAGCAGAGCCCTCGGCCTATTGTGGGCAAACCTGGAGGGATGGCTTCTGCCTGGTGCTGCTGGCCTGGCAGCGAGGCAGGGCAGGACCGGGGTAAAGCCCAGCCTCACCCCTCTGCCCCAAAACGGCTGAGGGCCAACACTAAAAGAACAACTGGCTCAAACATCCACACCCGGCATCCCCCTGTGGGATGCAGGTACGGATGTGGGATGACCCGGACCCTTCTGATCTCGAAGGCTTTTGTTTGCGAAAGGCTGGCGGCAGCACTCATTGCTTCAGGCAGCACGTGCGAGCCTTTAAACCAAACCTCAAACCAGCAACAACAACAAAGCCCCGGCACGGGCAGGGGAGGAGGAGGAGGATGCTCTGGGGCAGAGCGGGAGCGGGCAGGGACCCGGGCACCCCGGCCTGCCCGCCCTCGCCTGTGGCTTCGAGCCTGCCGCCGCTTCCGAAGGGCACTGCCAGCCCCGGTCGCCTGGGAAGGGAAAAACCCACAAAACAAAAATAAAACCGCACACACGCTTGTTTATCGGGCCATCGGCTCCAGAAAGTAGGTTAGGGCTTTCCTCCCCGGCCCGGGCAGGGGAGAAGGCAGGGCCCCCCCGCCCCACGGTTTCCCCTCCGCACGGCCGGGTCACCCCGCCGGGACACGCACCCGCTTCCCTCCCTGATGAAGAGGAGGAAGAGGAGGGTCCTCCCCGCCATCCATCCGCGGTGCCCGCCCCGGGGGCGCCGGGGAAGGTGCGGGGCACGGCCGCAGCCCGAGCAAGGGGACCCTCGCCGCCATCCTCATCCCGGCAAAGAGCCCCCCGGGGGGGCAGCGGCAGGCGCCCATCGCCGGCGGGGCCGGTACCCCGGGGCCGGGCCGAGCCGGGCGGCCGCAAGGCGGGAGGCGTGGGGCGGAGGAGGAAGCTGGCGGGACGCGGCCGGTCACAAAGCAGCCACGAACCGGGCGGCCGGGAAGCGAAGCGGCGCGGAGGCACCAGGACCCCCCGCCGCGCTCCTACCCTCGACCCCGCTCACCTCGGCGTGGTCCCGCTCCCGGTTCCGTTCCCGTCCCGCTCCCGGCGGCACCGGCCGCCGCCTCCACCTGGGCCGGGCGGGGCCTGGGCGGGGCTTACAGGGGGCGTGGTCTCGAGGGGGGCGTGGTCTCGAGGGGGCGTGGTCCCCGCCCGGCGCGTCACGCGTGGGTGTCCCCGCCGCTCCCCGCCCCGCTCGGCGACACCGCGGCCCCGGGGGTGTCGGCCCCCGGCGGGGAGGGAGCTCTGCCGCCTGCCCCCGCCTCCGCGCCCCGGCACCGGCGGCTGGGAGCTGCGCACCGCCGGCACCGGGCGCTGCCGGGGCCCGGCGCTGCCGGCACTGGTCACTACTAGGACTGGTCACTATTAGGACCAGGCACTAAGAGGACCAGGCACTGTTAGGACCGAGCACTAACAGGACTTGTCACTATTAGGACTTGTCACTATTAGGACCAGTCACTATTAGGACCAGTCACTATTAGGACCGGGCACTATCAGGACTGGGCACTATTAGGAAAAATCACTATTAGGACCGGTTACTATTAGGATGGGTCACAATTAGGACTGGTTACCATTAGGACCAGCTACTACTAGGACTGGTCACTGTTAGGACTTGTCACTATTAGGACCAGGCACTATTAGGACTGGGCACTATCAGGATAGATATAGGACACTATCCTATTTTTCATAATAGGACTGGGCACTATTATGAAAAATCACTATTAGGACTTGTCACTGTCAGGACCAGGCTCTATTAGAATTGGGCACTATTAGGAAAAATCACTATTAGGACTGGTCACCATTAGGACTAGTCACCATTAGGACCAGCTACTATTAGGACCAGTCACTGTTAGGACTATCAGGACACCAGGGCATGGCCCCCCGGACCCCATTCCAAGCAGCGGGGACCCTGGTGTGCTGGGCAACGTGGTGGGCACGGCGTGGGCTGGCACAGCCCAGAGGGCACCGTGGGCCCAGGCACGTCCCGCCGGCCAGGCCAAATCCAGGTGACGCATAGCGAGGCTGGGGCAGCGGCCGCAGAGCCGGTCCTGTTGGCTTTGCCAGCGGTGACTCGTCCAGAGCCTGGCAGAGCCTCGGGGAACTGCCCTGCTGTGCTAAAGCTGTCCCTGGGTGCTGCGGCTTGGGTCCAGCTTGGATTCGCTGACATCTAGTAGGGTGTTGAGCTCGTGCTTGCGGTGGCCCTCCGCCTTCCACTTCCATGAGTTCTTGCTCAGCAAATCCACTCCTGTTCCTGGTTGAAAAAATAAGCTGGAAAAATCTTTCGGTTCCTCCCAGCTCCTTTGAAGTTGTGTTTTGAAGCGGGTGGAGAAGGGGAGAGCCCAGTGGGTGCTGGGGTGGGTGGCTGGGCACGGGTGCCCCAACGCGGGCTGTGCCACGGGGAGGGCGGGTGCTCTCTGCCCGTGACTCAGGGGTGAGGGAGCGGTGAGGTGGGGGTGTCCCCTGCTGCAAGCTGGGGCAGGTGGCAAGCGGGGATCCGTGCCAAGATGCCAGGCACTGACTTCTCCCTGGGTGGGGACAGATGAGACTGTCTTTGTCTGGGACAAACATCGGCCAACAAAAGACATCGCTGCCGCGGCTCTGCCTGCATCCCGCTCCAAGGCTCCAACCTGCGGGATGTGTCCTTCTATGGAGGAAAGAGAGGATGGTGACGGCCACCTGTGCAAACCCTGCAGAGCGTTGGGCAATAAGGAAGTGAAAGAAATGACCAAAAAAACGCCCAAGGCAGCAGCGTCAGGGTGTTGCATCAGCACAGCAGGGAGATGCTCTGCAGAGCACTTCCCTCTGCGGTGCGAACCACCCCGCAGCCCGGCCCGGCCAGAAATGTCCTGGATGGGCTGTCCCCAAAGGAAGCAGGGAGGGGACACAGTGCTGTGCACCCCGGCATTAGGAGACACGTCCTGTGCAGGAGGCACCCAGGAGCAGTGGCAATGTGTGACCTGGTGGGAGCCCCCGGTGCGATGTGCAAGGCCTGGGGACATCTCGGCAGGAGATGTGGGAAAATAACAGAACATTGGCGAGGAGGACTGTAAACACGCCGAAGCGACCTGCAGCTGAGGTGTCGCAAAACACATATATCACACCAAGCGTTGTTTAGTCTTGTGTGCTCGACAAGTGGAACATCTGTGCTCAGATAACACGGGCCTGTGACGGACTCAGGGGCACCTTATCGAACATGCTTGAGATTCCTGCCCTGCTGTCGGAAAAGATCAAGGCACAGTGGAAAACTACGCCTGCTTGAATCCCCCATATACAGAGAAGAACAGCGGGTCCGGACTCTCTCACTGACAAACTCTCTCTAGCAAGGACCGAGCCCTGCAGTGCCTGCGCTCCTGCTTGCGTGCGTCTGCCCTGGCACTGCTTCGGAGATCCCCCCGCTCGCCAGGTATCGAGGTTAAATTTACTCTTTGCATTTCCTCCATGGTTTTGTGGTTATTCCTGCGTCCTGCCCATGCTGGCTCATGCACCATCCCTCCCTGTTAACCCACAAAATCCTCCAGGGTGGGATCTGTCCCCGGCACCTTGGGGACAGGCGAGGTCCTGCTGGTCCAAAGGCTGGGAGGTGGCTGCTGCCAGGGCAGGTCCCGTCCCTGGACGTGGAGACACACTGCAGCACCCGGCGGGGAGGAGATCCGAGTGGCATCGGCCTTCCTTATAAACCAAAGCCAAGGTCCTGGAGCCTTTTGAAAGAGGATTTTCAGAGGCAAGCTCAGCCCCGCTCCCCTTGGCCTTGGCATCCCTAGAGCAGGACTTTTTCTCAGATAATTCAAGTATGTGTGGAAGAGGGCCTTTGCTTTCAGGGCAGCTGCGTTTTTTCCTCCCAAGAACGACGGTGCACAAGCCTGGGTGCTAATGGGGCTGTGACATGTGGCATGAGCCCGGCCATCCCACCGCGGGAGAGCTGACGGAGTCGGGGGGCTGCCTGCTCCCCGGGGAGAGGAGCCCTGCCTCCTGCGGGGTCTGACCACCCCGCTCGCCAGGCACCCTCCATCCCCAGCTGGGACACACAGGTGGAGGGAGTCAGGATTACGAGATGTGCGGGGGATGGATGGAGCTGGGGAATAGCTCTTCGAGTGGGTTCTCACCTGCGGGGGGGTTCCAGGAGCTTGGAACCATCTCCGGTGACTTTTCAGAGGCAGTGTCACAAAGATGCTTGGGGTGAAATATCCTGGTTTTCAAAACCTTGTCATTTTTGTGCTGTAAAAACCCCACTCTCCCACCCTAGGGCTGCAGTCCGGGGTTTCCTTGTCTTGCCAACACATCAACCGCTTCCTGACATGTCTCTCAGTCCGGGTTCTCCAGGAGTTTTTTCCCATTGCTGGCTCTTCACGAGCCCCCCCATCTGGCTGTGGGACCCCTCGTGTTGTCTTGAGTTGCTCCCGCATGCAGACAGAGGGATTCGTGTCCCCGCAGCCCCTCAGGGAGCCCGTCCCTCCCATCCCCTCATCCCCCGGTCTCTTGGGACACAGCCTGGGGGAAAAGCCCCGCATGGAGGGGACGCCTCTTGCCCCAGCCCTCACCACCGGTTTGGACCCCACCGTGTCCCGCTCTCACTCATTCTCATCTCTCTCAGGGGTAAAAAATGCCTGTCCCTGCTGCCACCGCCACCGAAAGCAGCCCGGTGCCGGGGCTGGCTGCCGGCAGCGCTGCCGTTCCCGGTGCGAACGGCAGAGGCCAGGCCACGGCCGCGTTCCGCGCTGCCGGCAGCGGGCTGGAAGCTGTTCCCAGCGGCAGCAGAGGATGCTCAGCCTCTGCCATTGCTCCCTTCCCTCTCACCTCCATCTCACCAGCCTCCGCTGCCCCACTCACCCATCCCTGCCAGTGCTACGCTGGGTGTCGCAGCTGTCGCCCCCTGCCCCTTCCACCCCTGAGGGACACGGGGCACCCTGGGACCGCTCAAAGAGGGGGGAAGTTTTTCCCATCAGCCAAACTGGGAACCCAGGTCTGGTTCTGCGAGGGCAAACAGATAGAAAAGCCCTCCCCCAGCCTTTCCTGAGGGCATCGCGGTGCTGGTGGCAGTGGTGCCATCCGACTGTGTGGCAGATGATGCTTGTCACAGCATCCTCACCTGTCTGTCCCTGCCGCCTCCCTGCCCTGGCCATCGAAGGGCTGGGAGACGGGGAGCAGCACCCATCGCCCACCCATGCCATGATTTACAGCTGCCCTGTGCTCGGTCACCTTTGCAAACACAGGGATGCTCCTGCTCACCTCCACGTCCCCTCCTGGGGAGCCGGGGGGGCACTGTCACCCCTAGATCCTGACTGAGCCACCCTAGTGGCACACAGACCCCTCCAAACACAGATATTAGTGGGAAATTTGTGTTTTTACCCCCTCCAAGCCCTGTGTCCTCCTACCCCCCCTCCCTCCTTGGCCAGCCTGCAGTGGGAAAGCATTAAGAACTAAGGCAATATCAAATGCAATCAAAAGCAGGATGGTGGGAGTTTGTCTTTTGGGGTTTCCTTCTCTTTTATTGCTTTCCCAATGAATAAACATTTGGGAGGGCTCTGGGGTGATTTAGTGGAGCAGGAAAGGGCAGGAGGCTGGGAGCTGCCTGCTCCCTTTGGCAAATCTCACAGGACGATGGCCCGGCCTTGGGGATTTTCCTTCCAGTAGAAATGACCGCCCAGTCAGACGATAAGGCTGGGAACTGCCTGGCTTGATGGGGAGTCTGCTTTGCCCCCCGGCACTGGGGCTGGGGTCCGCGGGAGCTGCTGGGACAGGGGCCGGGGGGGAGGAGGAGAGATTGAAGCGGGTGAATCCACAGCAGCACAGAGGAAGCGGTGACCTTTGAGAAGCAATATTCCTCGCCTGCTGCTATTTATCCAGCCTTCCCAGAGGCTGCTTCTGCCGAGCCAGACCCCGTACGTGCAGGCCAGGCTGGGCGATGCTGGGCTGCCCTGGTGCTGAGCCACGGCCGCCTCCTCTCCAGGGGTGGCTCTGGTTTGAGGAGCTGAATGCAACATTTACTGCCGGAACAGCAGCTCTGCAAGGGGATGGACCTTCCTGCCTGCCGGGTGTCCTTGTGCAGCCGTCCGGTTGTCCCTGAGCATCCCCCTCGCCTTGCCCGCCTCCCCCCCTGCTGCTGCTCGGGCTGCGCGATGAGCTGTGCCCGGGCTCGGTGGGTCCGTGCTCGGCTGAGCGGAAGCTGCAGCGTGGTGTTTACCTGCACAGCCATCTGCATTCACCTTCGGAGAGGTGACCTGCCTGCCACCGGCGCCCAGCCAAGCTGCATCCATCGGCCGGGCTGGTGGGGGAGCAGAGCTCCAACCATCCACGCACTACATCAGGCCCAGCCCCTCTTGGCCACGGAAGGGCTAAGGCTTCAGCATCCCTGGATGCAGGACCCCACGGGAGATGGGTGCTTGGCAGAGGGCAAGGCTGAACTGCCAAAACTGCTGCTTCCCCAGCGCACCCTTGTCAGCACTCTCATCTCTGCTGGCACCATCTCCCCGTAGGCATCCCAGCACCTGGAGGCACAACGTCTCTGTAGACACCCCTCTCTGTCGTCACCCCGACCCCTCTGCCAGCCTCTGGTCCCAAGGGGGACCGTGGCATGGGTGGGTTTGCACAGAGGCGAGGGACGGCCGCTGTCTCAGTGACCCCTTGCCCACCCATCATCATTAGGGTTATTTTTTAAATCAGGTTCCCAAAGTGGTTATTTACAGAAGTGTCTAAAGTAAAGTAAATGAAAATCACATTATTACCTAGAATAGTGTCCCCCAAACAAAGCCCTCTGCTATACAAATATAAACCCACAACAGTGCGGCAGAGCCTGATGATTACTTTATTTCAGGAGCCGTTTGGAACACCAGCCTCAAAACTGATCAAACAGAAACAAAAGCATCTGCGGGGCGGTTTTCTAAAGCTTTCCTTTAAAGCAAATATACTTGTCAATTAATGAAAAGGATTTGTAATAAACAGCAGTAGATGTCCCGTAAAAAAAAAAAAAAAAAAAAAGATTTTTGATAAAGAGCAATAGGTGTCCCATCTGCGTGGGGATGGGAACGCTCCCAGCAGCAAAGCTGTTTGGTTCAATGCGCCGAGCAATGGGAATGTGCTTTTTGCCGATTTGCTCCCCGAAGAGAGGGGAGCCGGTGCTCGTTAGCGTGGGGACGGCCATTGCCCCCGAGGTTCTGGGCTAACGCCCGGCCCCAGCAGCGGGTGGAAGGCGGAGGCTCCTCTCTCTCGGGATGGTGCCGGGGTTCAGGTGTCCGGGAGCACCTCAGTGCCTTCAGCGCTGCTGCGTCTGCCCGGGGGGGTGTCCTGCAAAACCAGAGGGTGAATTGGCTTGGCTGGGGGCTGCGGGTCGTGTCGTCCCCCCTCCCTCGGGTCCCGTCCCCCACCGCCCCCCGGGTCCCATCCCCAGCCACCCCCCTGGTCCCTGGCAGCGGGGCCAAGCCCTTTTGGCCACTATGGGACGAGCTTCTGCGCATGGGACAAGTGTGATTTTCCCAATCATCCCCACTCCCTTGGGTCCCCGTGGGGAGGAAGAGGAGGAGGAGGCAGCCTGCCCCCCCCCCCGCCCCCAAGAGCCGTCCTCCTCCTGGTCCTCTCCCCCATCCTCCCTCTGCCTTCGGCTCTGCTCTCTCTCAAAAGCGCCTGAGAGAAGAGAAACCTGGCTGTAAATTAACCGGGAGGATTTTTCAATCTGAGATGTGCACTTTCTCCCCCCCCCAACAGCGCTGTTATTTCATCTCTTGGCTGCCAAACTCCCAGGAATTAATCCCGGCCGGCGCTGACAGCGTTTACATTCAGCGCTGCTCAGATAAACCATATCAGCCGGCGCAGCTGAAGAGGAGCCGGGCGCGGACGGAAGGCCCGGCTCCTGCTCAGTGTCAGCCCCACCGGGGTGGGATGATTTTTTTCCTGCTTTTACTTTTATTTTTTAATTTCCCCCCCCTCCCCAGGGGGCTTTGGTCTCAGCAAGGAGACGCTGCAATCCCTTCACTGCTGAGGGTGGCCATAGGGTGGTTCCTACAGCCAGGAGCTCCTGGCTCTTATCTCGGTGCAGATAATGGAGAAGAAGGAGGGACATGTCCTTCTTCAAGCCCGTGGGAGCCTGCAGCTTTGTCTTCTGAGGTTTCTTGCCCTATGCCACCCAGCACACAAGGAGGGGCTTCTCCTCACCCCCAGCTCCCCCAGGCTGCCTTTTAATAGGTATTTGCTCAGCCCAGTTATTGCATGTTCTCTTTTTTAATCTCCCTCTTGCAGATGTCTGTCTGTCTGTCTGTCCCTCATGGTGACCTCCTGCCTCTCCCCTTGGCTGTCACTGGGTGCCGGGGGGAGATGGAGACACCATGGAGATGTGCCACCTCTGAGCCAAATCCGCGCCGGGCTCGTGAAGCCATAATTCCCCAACACGTGGCAGGATCTGGGCGAGGAGCACTGGACCCCGTGGCCAGCGGTGTGGGCAGATGGGCTTTCCCGGGGCTGGAGCACAGGAGACAGGCCGGGAGCACACCCCAATTCCCCTCTCCATCCTCTCCCCACCCCATAAAACACCACTGGGACCACCGAGGCGGTGTCTAAGAGCTGGATCTTCTCCAGCTCCCTCGGGCAAGGGTTACCTCCTGGAAAGCAGCATCCCAGGGCTGCGACACTTAGAAACGGGGTGGATTTAGCCCCCACCACGGGCACAGGGAAGCGGGAGGGTGTAAGCCCATCACCCGAGCACCTGGGCCAACGTTTCAGCCTCATCCTCCCACCCTGTCTCCTTTCCCGTCAGTGCTTGCGGAGCGCTGGTGTGGCCGCGGGGTCCAGGTCACGGTGCGATCGTCACAGCCACCCCGAAGTGACGGGATCCGGGGGTAAATATTAGTACGAAGTGAAGGGCTGTGTACATATTTTCTCCCTGCAAGGTAATGCTGAAATTCCCGGCTCCTTTTCAACAAGCTGTTGGAAAAACTGGTCCTGTGTCAGCGCCGTCCGGCCACCGCTGGTTCTGGCAAGTCTCAGCCCAGCGTGCGAAGGTCTTAGAGCTTGAGGTCCCCACTGCAACCTCCCTACCCCTGAGCCAGTCTTTTGCTTGTGGTTTCCAAGCCAATGTTTCCCATCTGGAGCGCAGCAGCGTGCGGGCTTTGCTGACCGTTCGCTCCCCCCTGGAAGCGTATACAGGATGTGGTGGAGACACTGAGGATGGCTTATTAATTGCATTAAAAGCACCAAGCAGTTCCCCCCCTGCCCCCCCCCCCCCCGCAAAAAAAAGACGCAATGTCAGAAGACGGTTTGAACCAGGCAGCTATTCCCCTTCCCGTGTGCGTGGGCCTTTGGTTCCCTTCTCTGCGGCTGGTTGGGCTTGCTTGGGGTAAGCTGTAGGGGAGAAATAGGCTCCCCTTGCATGGCCACCCCAGTCCCTGTAGCCTGGGGACCCATGACCAGCTCAAGTGCCTGCCCACGCAAGAGCTACCCCACCATGTGCAGGGCTGGAGAACATCACCATTGCCCTCAGCCCAACAGGAGCCAAGGCAGCATCAGGCTCCCAGGACCCTGGGCAGCCTCCAAGGCACCGATCTCGGCCCTCCTCCTTCTCACACCCCACTGAACCCCCCCATCCTCAGACTGGGGTGCTGAGCTGGGATTCCTCCGCTTAAAATTGCTGGTGGCCAGGTGCTGGTGGTTTCTACCATCCCAGTGGGATGAGCTTTCCCTTCCCTGAAAGCCCTTTCTGACTTGTGCTGATGGACTTGGCATCAGCAGAGAGAAGCACAATAAAAAGGATTGCTCGGATTTCTTTTCCAAGCCTCACATCCCAAGGAAACGCAGCCTACGGGACCGTAACATGCGTCTGTCTGCCTGTCCATCCATCCCCTTGCCAACAACTTTGGAAAGGATGGCCAGCGTCAACCAAATCTGACCGAGGTTTCGAATACATCATGGGCCTGTTATGCAAAAGAGGGAGCTGGAAAGACCCACGGAGAGAAACCGCAACGTGACCCAACCGTGCTGGGACCCATCCCACTCCAGCGTGATTCAGCCGCAGTGTGAGGCACGGGAGGAGCCGCGTGGGACAGAGCCACGGAAAACTTGGCTTCTGCTGCTCAGGGAGCTGTTTGTTATTCTTAAAGGCTGGGAACTATCACGCAGCCCTTGGAGGTCTTGCTTGCTGCAACTCGTGGCCATCATCACCCCCGGTTTCACGTCCAGCTCTGCCCCGCTGCCTCCCACGGAGGAGAGGAGCCTTCATCTCGGTGCCTGCTCGGATTCACGTGCCATGGAGGCTGCGAATCAGCCTTAGGACGTCTGTCAGGGAAAGTCCCCAGCCGGTCCCATGCAGAGCATCCTCCCTGTGTGCATTTTGGGCTGGCGAAGGCACGGGAACCGCTCCTGGTTCAGGGAGAGCCCCCGGAGGTTGGCGCAACGTACCTGGAAGCCAAGCAAAGAGCCCGAAGGAGGAGCAGACCTTCCCCTTTTCACTCGAGCCCATCAGCAAAATGCTCATCTCCTCCCTTTGCTGCTGCTTCCCAGCCACAAAAGCTCCCTCGCCGGTGTCCCGCAGCGAGCGGGAGCTCACAGACCCGCCTGGCCATGGGGCAGGCCCCCAACAGCCCCCCACCTCGCAGCCGCCCCACCAGAAAGAAACCAAAGAAGAGCTGGAGGGGTTTGATTGATTTATCCACTGAAGATACAAGTTTCGGTTTAATAACACCATTCTGTCTGGTTACAAACATACTAAAAACCTACAAAAAGAAAAACAAGTTACATCCATCGTACACGAAACGGCATGTATAAAACCAGCACGGAAGCGCCGAGAAACACGTACATGAACAGTATCCGCAGCGGTAACAGGAAAGACACGGAGTTACATCAGACCACGCCGGCTCATGTCTGTGGGTCACGGTGGGACTGGTTAAGACATACTAACAATTAGAGACAGCTTTAGCTATGGAAAATAATTAGCATCGCAGTCTGTTAAATGGGTCAGACCCAGGCGGGTAGTTTTATCCCTCCCTTTCTGTAAGTTGGTCCAAGGTTAGCTCCCGGGTTTCCCTTCCACCCATCCCTCCAGCATCGCTGGTGCTGGCCCTGAGCGGTCCTCGCACCGACATCGGCGCCCCAGGACGGCTTCCCTACGGCCAGGGCAGGGCAGGCTGAGCTCTGGCGCCAGCCAGCCCAAATCTGGTCCCCACTGAAGTCGCTGGGCACCTCCCCAGAAAGCGGGGAGAGGTTGGGATCCCCTTTACTGGGGGCGAACTGGAGCAAACTGGCAGCGATGCAAGAGGAGTCCCCCGGGAGAGTCCGGGGCTTGGCTGCCTCAGGGATTTGTCTCACCATCAAAGACAAGGGTGGTGGCACGAGGGCCTTGGGGGTTCCTTGCCCGAGCGGCTCTGGTGGTGCTGGGGTGTCTCTCTGGCTGGCTGGGTGTATATGGAGCTGTACCCACCACGAGGGTCGGCCACAGGGCGGGGGGGGAGGGACAGAATGGGCGGGATCTGTGTCCCATCCCAACCTAACACTTCCCATTCCCTCCAGCGCCGAGCTCCCTCTGACCGAACGCAGCGTTGGACTTGGGGTGGGGGGACACAAGCTGGGCGTTATGAGTGAGTGTCCCCAAAGACAGCCAGGATGAGGTGCTCGGGGCGGGGGGGGGACACACCCTGCCCTAGGGACACCCAATACCCCCCTCGCTTGGCGCCCATCTGCTCCTGGCAGGGGGCAGAAGGACTTTCCCACCCCGGTCACGGGTCCAAGCCCAGCCCTGGTGCTAATGCAGAGACGCTGGATGAGCTGGGGACCCCCCCGCCCTGGGAGCGGCGGGGGACATCTCTGAGCTGGGCTTGTCTGGCTTGCACGGCGGTGGCCACAATGGCGTGGGCATTGGAGAGGAGTAAAGCAAGGAGGAGCAGTTCGGCAGCACCCCTGGGGACGGTGAATGGGGCTGGGGGACACGGGGGTCCCATACCCTGAGCCCCCCGAATTCTTGCTCATGAATTTTGGCGGGGGGGATGGCTTTGCGAGTCGATCCCTACTCGCCACTGCCAAGGAGAGCAAAGCCAAGCCTGAAGCAGGCACAGGCAGCGCCCTTACCTCATCCCAAGCGTGCCAGGAGGTGACATGTTGTGCCCCAGCAGCAGGAGCTAAAGGGAAGGGAGGATAATGGGGGATAATGGGGATACAGGGGTCCCCAGCCGGCTGTGGTGGCTTGCGGGGGGGGTGGGGGTGACAGGGAGCAGCTGTGCACACGCGTACAGCAGAGATCCACGCTCAGAGCCAGGACCCGGCCTCCCTTTCTGCTCTTCCACACGGCATTTATCAGCCCTGTCACTCTGGAATGGTATTTTTTCCTTTTTCTGTTCCTTTTCATCTCTCCCCAGATGAGAATTTTCCCCGATTTAAGCAACGCCTGCCTCTGCCGCGGGCGGCGAAGAGGGGGCGTTCGCTTTATCTCTATCTCTTCCCCTGGAGAGCTCTGCCCCGGCCGCCCTCCCTGCTTCGTTTTACTTCCTACAGAGCTGGTAAAAATAAACATGTTTTCGTTTGCATATATTCGACCAGCCTGCCATTTGGCTGATGGAGGTGGGGGGGAGCTCCTTGAGGGACGGCAGCTGCACGCATCTGGATTCGCTTTGGTGGGGGGGGGGGGGGGGGGAAAAGTGCCTGGAAAAATCCCCCAGCCCAGCACACACACACGTGGGTGCATAAGGTCATGGGCTAGTTTTCTCTAGGGAAGCACAAAAAAAAAAAAAAAGAAAAAAAAAAAAGAATCAGCCAAGCCCTGTTCAAAGGGGAGGGGACCTCAGAGCTGCTCCCCCAAAGCCAAGGCACTCGGGCATGGGCACAGGGACTTCCCAGCCACCCCAAAATCGCTCCCCCGGTGATTGCGAACAAGCCCCATTTTGCTCGCGGGAAGGGAAAGGACGGGTTTGCACTGAAAAATAAAAATTCCCACCTGGAGAATATTAACCTCAAAGGTTAATGTGTGAACTTTGTCTAAAGATGAAACATCCCTGTATGGAAACATCCCTGGCCCAGCATCTGCGGAGAGCGGGGAGTACATGAACTCACTGCAAATATGCGCTGCTGGCCTTGAGGTTTTGGCAGAAATCGGTGAAGCTCGTGAGAGTCCCGTGATGCACCCAAAAAAAAAATAAAAATTAAAAAAAATCTAACAGTCGTGCTCCAAGCGATCGCTCTCCAGCCTCGCACCGGAGCAAAGTCAATGACTGGACGGGTCTTTTCCCATCCGCACGGGCCTAATCCTGACGCCGGCCAGAAGGTGATGTTTGAAAGATGCCTCCACCAGCGGTGTGAGGGATGAGCAGATCCTTTGACATTGGGACGTGAGCCGGAGGCATCAGCTGCTGGCACCTTCACAGGCGCAGGCTGGCGGGGTGAACTCCGGGGGTGCTGACCCTAAATGACAGCCCACCACCCCATCAGCGAAGCAGCATCGTTTGTCACCCCCACGCCTGTCCTTTCCCTTTATAAACACCTTCACCTTCCACGCTGCCATGCCGAGGGCAGCCATGCCCTGAGCTGTTATTTCCACCCAACCCTCTACCTACACCCAGGACGTGCCCTCGCTCCTCCTCCATCGCGTCTCTCCACCTGTTTCACTGCGGGACATAGGGAGGAAGGATCTGCAAGGACAGAAAGGGTGGCTGTAGTGGAGACCTGGGGCTACTTTGGGACTAACCCTGGTCCCAGGGCTCTGCAGGGAGGCGAAGGAGGGCTGGGGAACGCAGCCAAAATGTTTGGAGCCCTCCCCAGATCCCCCTTTTGCCCAGAGGCAGGGCGTTGGGTGATGGCACAAACTCCGGGCCACATCTAACCAAGCCCAGAGGAAGAGGAGAAGACATCTCCCCCCCTGCCACTTTCAACAGTCACCCCCCAGGGATGGGGCAGGGCTGGGGTCCGGGGCTTGCCCCTCCGTACGGGCTCCCGCGGATCCTGAGCAGAAACATACTCTCACAGCTGGTGGAAGGAAGGGGAAAACCCCACTGAGAGCTTTTCTGGGAGCCAGCAACCGGTGCTGGCCGCCCCCGGCTGTGCCAGGGTTGGGGAGCCCCTTGGCATGGGAGCAAAACACCCGAAATGGGGAAAAAAAAAATACCTATTCCCCGGGGATGATTAAAAGCAGAGATGAACTGGCTGCGGGTGAGCAAAGCGGGAGATCCTGGCTGCTCCGGAGGAGGGAGGTCAGCCCTGGGGTGGGGGTGGGGGTTACTGCATCTCCTCGTGCGGAGGGGGGACGTCCCCAGGGCGGCCGTAGGGATCCCAGCCGGGGAGTGTGGGCTCGCTGCCTGTCAAGCCGACATCCAGGATGGGAGCTGGTCTCCCTTGGAAAGCTGCCAGCTCCCGAGGGAGTCCAGTGGACTACTGGAGTAGTGGAGTGAGGCCAGAGGAAATCTCAGAAGGGACACCCCCCCACACACGCACTTCAATAGGTAACATTGCCATTAACATGAGGGTTTTAAAAATAACAGAAACATTTTGGGAAGCACTGGGTGGCAAGGATGCCAAAGCTTCCTAGCACATCTGATGCTTCATCCCCAACCCTGTGGGAATCAGCCCCCAGGGCATCCTATAAATCCAAGCACAACCTGTGCAGGAGGCAACGGGGCGGCTCCTCCTTCCTTTTCCGTAACCAAAGGGGAAACTGAGGCAGCAAAACCAAGCAGACTCACCCACAGCTTCGGGAGGAGTTGGTGTTGGAGGCAAGAGGAGTGCTGTGAGCCCTGCAGCCACGTCTCGTTTTTTGGGGGAGAGCCCTTTGCCAGGCCCGGGCGGGAGCACTGCCGGCCCCGGAGGGGGGGACGCAGCTCCTGCAGGGGCTGATTTCTACCAGGCACTTTGTTTGGAGGAGCCCAGTTTCACCAAGAGGGCAGGAAGATGCTCTATGTAACAAGGTTATTTACTAAATTTAACAGAGCAGGGACCTTTCTCCACACCCGGGAATCCCTCCTGCTATGTCCACTTCATCTTTCCCTGCCTCTGATCACACCCCGAACCCCCCCTTCTCCCCCAGCGGGCCAGACTCCCCCCCCATCCCTGCACTGCCCTGCTGCCGGACAGACAGACCGACGCACGCCGCCTCCCAGGGCGATGGCACAACGCGTGCCACCCATCCCCATCCTCCTGCGCATCCCTGCTGCCCAGGGGAGCCGAAGGGAGGCGGGTGGGCTCACCAGCTCCCCACATCGGACACATGGATCCCACCTACGCGTCGTGCTCCGAGCCAAGGTGTCCCCCCTCCTCCCCGGCTCTCTCAGGCTGGGGGAGCACGTCTCTCCCACCCCCTCGCTCCCTCCAGCCCCCGGAGGGTTTGCAAAGGCCAGCCGAGGAGAGGGACTGGGGATGAAAGGAGAGGCGAGGGCTGCTGCTGGCCCACAGTGGAGGGTGATGGGCAATGAAGAGCGGGTCTGGCCGCAGCCATCAGCCCCGACACCCTGCCGGGTGAGTAGAGAAAGTGCAAAGCAAAGCGTTTTCGGTGCCGGACGGCAGTCCCCATAAGCATCGCGCCCCCAGAAGCGAGGAGCCAGGTCTACCTGGGGGCTTCATGTGGAAAACAAGGGTTGTGGCGCTCATCAGCGAACGGGGCTGCACCTCTCTGCTGCTGCGCAGAGCTTGTGCAAGGGACTTTGAGATGGCACAAAGCGAGGTGCAGGATTTGGGAGGTGGTGACGGACAGGCCAGGACAGTAAGATGGAGCCAACAACCAACGCTCTCCCCTCGCGCTCTGCATCCCCTTCCAGCGTCCCCTGCAAGTGCTTCACCCCGACCCACCCACACCCTTGGTGCTTCTATTGATTTGGCTTGTTTAGTTTGTTTTTAAACCCCGTGGAGATCAAATCGTGACTTGGCAGCTAACAGAGCTGGGCCCTACCGGGCTCCCCAGACTGAGCGAAGATCTTGAGAAGAGACCAGAGTGAAGTCCTGGGGTGAGCGAAGCCCTCCCTGCCCCTCGCCCGGCCCCGCTGGCCGCTCACAGGGTGGCAGTGGGGTACTGCGGCCAGCCCACCTCCTTGTACACCGCCGTCACGTGGGTGCAGATGAGGGTCTTCATCTTGGTCCAGGCACCGTGCGCCTCCGGGGTGAAGTCGTCGGCGTATTCTTCAGCAATGACCTCCAGCATGACACCAGTGAGTTTCTGGAGGGAGGTGGACAGCAAAGTTAATAACTCTCCGGGGAGCATCTAACAGCAAATTTAGCTTTTTCCCTAAAAAACCCCTCAATTCAATCCCATGGATGAGTTCTGGGAACCCTCCATGGGACAGACAGACGTCTGGGAGGTCTGTCAGCACCCCAGGGAACAGGCGAGGCAGGTCACCAGCCTGCCCGGGCAGGATGAGACCCAGGCATGATAGGGTTCAAGCATCTCCCTAATTTGTGCACCTCAAATTATTTAGTCCCTTCTATCACGCTTATCTCTAGAACAAGGGACATACGGCCACAGCCATGCTGGAGGGACTGCAGGCAGGTGGGTTTCCCTGGGCAGGGCAAGGAATTGATGCTTCAGTGTCGGCTGTGTTTGGGAACGGTGGTCTGTGTGGGACAGCATGGCTTTGGGACACTGCGGCCACGTGGGGAGCAACCCCCACGACCAGCCAACCTTCTCCAGCTGAGGACAGGCAGCACCCACCCATCACAGCTCCCCCTCTCCTGCCCTCTTCCTACAGCATCCCAGAGATTTATTTTGGTTTTGCTCCCATCCTTTACCTTAAAGTAGATGGGCTCCACTTTGTGCTTGACGGCATGGGCCTTGCCCACCAGGGCCAGAACAGAGGAGACCTTTTCGGAGTCGTTGAGGTTCTCCACCACAGTGTTAATGGCACCCATGACCCGCCGAGCGTGCTTACGCAGTTGCAAGCTCCTCTCCATCTCCAGCGGGTCCTCCATGTTCTTGAACTGGCTGAAGTACTGCTTGGCCGATGGGAAGTTGACAAAAAACCTTCCGGAAAGAATAGACACAAAATACCATCAGGAGGGTGAGAGCAGGCTGAGAGGTTAAACCAAAGCATGGAGTGGTGAAGACGGTGGAAACCACCCCCTTGGATCTAACACAGCCAGGGCTGGTTTTCTCATTGAGTTCCCTGGGAGCTGTGGCATTCAGCTGCCTGAAAATCATCAGGTTAATGCCTTTTTGCCCCCAGTCTTCCCTACGGACTGATATTCATCGACAAAGCAGAGGCAAGACGGAGTTCTTGAGACTCCACCCAGGCGTGCCAGACCCTGTGTACATGCCCACGTACATCAAAATGTCCTGTCCTGCCTCAGAGAGCTGGAGATGATCACGAAAACCCCTCTTCACCCCAGGCAGCCTCTCCCTGCCCCTCTTCCCCAGTCCCACAACAGCTTCTCAGCCCCACGGGGTTTATTCCTGCATTGCCACCCAAAAGAGTCTCCCCCAGCCTGGGATGCCCCTGAGTTTCACAGATCAGCCCCCCGCCCGAGCCTCCAGCGAGATCTCAGCCCTGAGCTCACCTGTGCCAGGAGCCATTTCCCCCAGCACGAGGACACCCCAAGCACCCAGCCAGCCCCTCTGGGGGGCTGAGGACCCTCATTTCTGCGGGATTAAATCAACCCCAATGAAACGCAGCTGAAGCAAATGAAGCTGCAGTTGCAGCTGACGGGCTTGAGCAACCGGGGGAGCGGAGGGGGGTGGGTTTGTAGGGAACAAGGTGACGAGGTGCAGGTCTGGGGCCACCGATACCAGCACCATCCATGCCAGCACCGCAGCTAGTTGTTCTCAGCAGCCGGGGATGACGCTCGTGTCACATTAACCACCCCCTTCCACCCGATTTACACGGGGAGAACCTCACCAGCATTTGCTCCCCCCTGTCACCCGGGTCCCTCCCTCCGAGGGGGCTCTCTCTGCCTTCTCCAGGACCGGCAAAGGATGCTCAGGAGGTGGCAGATGGCTCCTAGGGCTGTCTCCCATCGTTCCAGACTCCAGAGAGACTGCTTTCTCCCTCTCCCAGGCTGCCATAACCCCCTCCCCAAGCACCATCCCAAAACACACAAGCCCATCCCACCCCTTTTCCCAGCCATCCCTACCTCCCTCCAGGACCAGGTGGGATCCTCTTCCCCACTCCACGAATAAGCACAATATTGAGGACCAGGCTCATTTATCGCTTCATTATCCTCCTTCCCCCCCCCTTCCTTCCTTCCCCCGCTCCCTTGGCTTGTGAAGCTCGGGGGCACTGCCAAGGAAGAGTGAAGCAGCGCCTGGAGTGCACCGCCGCTTCTGTTGCTTCCCGGAGGCATCTGGGATTCATCAGACAGCCCGAAATAGGTTTCGGAGGTGTGAAGAGTGCGCAGCGGAAAGGGTGGGGGAGGAAGGAAGGTGGAAGGGGGAGACAAGGTGTTGCTTTTAAAACCTGGAGGGGACCTGTGACAAAACTCCTCTTGTTATTGTGCAGCCTCCCCCCCCCGCCCCCCCCGGGCAAAGCTCCTCCTGACACATCTGGTCCCTGTCAGGAGAAACCGTTTCCAGGCCCGGCTGTCTCCAGCTCCTGTCGCCACAGAGGTGCTCGGTCCGTACCCTTCAGCTCAGGGCTGTCGGAGATGGACACCGGTCCCCTGGCTGGGGCCACACAGGCAGCATCATTCCCAGGATTCAAGTCTTCTGCCCTGAGCGTTTCCCAATAGAAGGACAAACGTTCCTTTCTGTTTTAATGGGACAATTTTTTCCCATCCTGCCCCAGCGTCCTTCTCCCCCTGTCCCATCCCTCCCCACGTCTGGGCAAGCTGCTGCAGCCCCCGAGCCCACAGCTCCAGCCAGCCCCTGAGATCAATGCCCTCCTGGTATTCACAGCCGACACTATGCCGAGATCGGAGCCAAGGGGTTTTGCACCCCTGCTAGCAGATCTTCTCCCCCCTCACCCTCTGGCCGGGGTCCCCCTGGGCACTGGGAGCGGGGGTTGCTGCTGGAAGCGTGAGCTGCTGCCCACAGACCACCCCGACACCGGGGATGGAGGCTGCCAGACAGTCAGTGCATGCCTAACCCTCTGAATCCCAAACCATCGGAAGTTCCCCGAAAAGCCCTATTTGATCTCAGCTCAAGGGCATGATGCTGCGAAGAGCCAGGGAATGAGCTGAGAAAGATTCCTGGTCTGAGACAGGCTTTTTCAGCAGAAGGAGAAAACAGCAAGGGAGGACTGAGCCCGGCATCACCAGGGTCGGTCAGAAGGAGCACCAAGGGAAGGAGCACCAAGGGAAGGAGCACCAAGGGAAGGAGCACCAAGGGAAGGAGCACCAAGGGAAGGAGCACCAAGGGCCACTGGGGCTGATGCTCTTTGCACCTCTCCCACAGCACCACCTCTACCTCTGTGTTGTTTTCATCTGGCTACGCCATGAGCAAAGATCAATTAAATCCCCAAAAGTCCCCAGCCTGGGTGAGACCAGGCCAGTGAAGGATCCAAATCCCTGGTTTCCAACCTTGCCCTGCTTCGCAGACCCTCAAGGCAATGTCCCCGTGGGAGCTGAGCCCAGCAGCTTTCCTAAGAGACCAGCAAGAGGGAGGTCAATGGTGCCACAGGGACGTAAAAACCAGCAAAACCCTGGCCCGTGTGCCCAACCCCACATGCTGTCCACTTCCATCACTGGAGAACTGAAACAGGGGAGCCAAATCTGTCTTTCCTTCACGTTGAAAGAGGAAATCCGTGGCCAGCCAGAGACCTGCATCCATCTCTCCTTGGCCCACGCCTCTTCGCAGGGCTGGAGAACGCGGAGGGAGATGCAGCAAGAGCTTCTGGCCCGGAGCAAATATTTGAGTTGTCAAAGCAAGAAAAAGAGGCTCGCTCAGGGGTGAGTGTTAATAAACAGAGAAGATTAATTTAATACAAAGGTTAAATATAACCAGAGGAAAGGAGGTTAAAAAAAAAAAGGAAGAAATAAAATAACTCAAACAATAGCGAATTAGGAGAGGTGTCGGTTGGGGTTTTTCCATCTACAGAACATTTTTCGAGAGTTCAAACATCTCAGGCTCTGGAATTTTGTTGGCTCATTATGCATGTGTGTGTTTTGCGCTCTTTTACTTCACCGGAGTCATTAAAAAGATGATATTTACCATTGCATATCACACAAAATGATGATTGATAGAAGCCAGATGCCTGCATACCGATCTCATTAAATTTCTTTTTAAGCGATTCCATTCTGCACCCGCTAATTTGTACTCTGCGAGCTACATCTGGACCCGACTGACAGGATGTCGGGATTGCTCTTCCTCTCTCTTTTGCCCTTTTAACAACTTTAAGGACACAACCGTTCCCAGTAGCAGAGCCAACGGAAATAATTAAGGTGCAAAACCACCGCAGTCACTGGGAACCTGTTTTCTGTTCAGGAGGAGAGATGCCGCTTCTCCTCCCATCTCCCCCCCGCTCTCCCCGGACCACGCAGGGCAAACCCCACACGGAGGAAATCTTCAAGCCCAGCCATCTCCTTCCTTTCCCAGCTGGAAAAAGGAAGGGAGCTGCTTCTTTGGTCCCCATGAGCACTGAAACCCTTGATGCTTCACTTACCCTGGAGGCAAACGGTGGGGGAAAAACACCAGCGAGCCCTCAAAGCTGCTGGGGGGGCTTCAGCTGAAGCCCCAGCCAGCACTTGTAGACTTTTTTTTTTTTTGCTAGATTTTCCTCCCAATGCTTTCATGTTATCTCTCACCTCGTCCCTCTACGTGGGAGAAACTCAGCCTGGAGTCTCTCCGCGTCCCTTTGCAAACCTCTCCTTCCAGCTCCTCTCTGCTCGGGTGCCTACAAAGCAGCTGATAATGGGTAGGCAGGTGGTGTGTGGTGCTGCTATTTATTATGCCGAGGGCTGTCTCACCGCTTCGCCCGCACGGTCCCCCTGCTCCTCCCAGCCACCTGTAGCCCATCATCCCATTTTCAGGCTGGGGCAGGGGTGCCGGGTGCTGCCTGCGCTCCCAGCTCCCAGCCCGAGGTGAGAAAGGTCTCGGCCATGGCAACGCCACCGCCCAGCGAGACAGAAAAAGGCAAATCTAACTGGAGTAAGGAGAGGATGGTGCCAGCTCTGCCCATGTCCTCTCCCCGAGGCTCGTGGACCGATGGAGACGGTGGTGGGCAGCACCTCCAGCTCCGGCGCGGGGAAAAACGGTCCACACACTGATGCTAAATTCAACTCCTTCTACAGCTGAGGGAGAAGAGGTGTAGCTGGCCTTCCTCCAGGTGAAGCCCACACCCCGCCGCAAAGCCTCGGGAGCAGGCTCCAGCACAGCGCTGAGCCGTGCTCGGGGGCTGTGACGCCCCCGGCACCGCAGAGCCCCGGGGCAGAGGGACCGGGACACCCCAGTGATGCTGGGACGGGACCCAGCAGCAAAGATGCAGCCAAATACATTTGGGCGCGAGCTAGCAACCCCCGGGGGCACGTCCTGCTCGCTTGTGTGTGCGCAGCTCGCACCTCCGAGTCCTCATTGCTGCTGCCTTCCCCTACCGTGGATGTGGGTTCAGCCCAAAGCCTCTCGGCTGCGTAGATGCACCTTGAGGCTAGGGGTAAGGACAGCTTTCATCAGATAAATGAATTAACAGCGCCAAAGTGGCTTTCCCACATGCCTCTGGTTTCCTACGGCCCTTGCAGTCCCCTTTGCTCAGTGCCTTCCTCCACAGCGTCATCCTCATCCTCCACACCTGTGTCCCGGCCCCTCTCCGCTGCCAAACCGCTGTCCCTGCCCCCTGGGTGCGAGCAGCACACAGAGACGGTGGCATCGGCCCCCTCCACCATGCCACCAGCATCACCCCCCCATCGGGCACCCTCCCTACAGCTCTGCCCCGCGGGCTCAGCGTGGCCCAGCAGGGTCCAGGGGTTTAAGGAAACGATGCTAAAACCTGAGTCTTGCCTCCGAGGCAGGCGCACGCTGAGGACGGAGTCTGCTGGAGCCCGGCTGCGTGTCCCCGACCCCCGGGGACAGCGGAGGGGGTCGGAGGTGGAAGACAACCCCCAACCGGGTGGAGGTGGGGTCACCCAGATTCACAAGGATGTGGTCCCTGCCCTGGGACCCACCATCCATCCAGCAAAATCGGGAACCCGATATTGAGGGAGAAGGCGTGTAGCCGGCCTTCCTCCAGGTGAAGCCCACATCCCGCCGCAAAACCTCGGGAGCAGAGTCCAGCGCGATGCTGAGCCGTGCTCGGGGGCTGTGACACCCCCCGGCACCGCAGAGCCCCAGGACAGAGGGACCGGGACACCCCAGTGATGCTGGGACGGGACCCAGCAGCAAAAATCAGGAACCCGATATTTGCTGGCGCCCGCCCACCACCTCTCCTCTCCGATGCTCCCATGCCGATTTCCAGCAGCCCCGGCTCGGCGTTCCCAGCGGCTCTGCTGGCCGCTCGCCCCCGGCGCTGGGCTCCCGCAGGATCGCCAGCCAGCCAGCGCTCCCCGTTCCCCGGCCGCGCTCGGCGCCTGCCAGCCCACCGAGGGCTGTCCTGACATTTCCCTGACGTTAATGAGCGCTGAAACTCCGCAGCCGGGCGCTCGCCGAGCCGCCTTCGGAGGCACAGCCCCGCTCCGCTGCAGCAGCCTCATTAACGGAGCCGATGAGCAGAGCGGAGACTTGGCCCTCGCCTCCTGCTCCGGGGGAGGGATTTTCAGGGTTGGTACCAACACATCCAGCATATCCTCAGCCATAGCCAGGGAAACCATCCGGGAACAGCCTTCCGCCTCCCCTGTGCCTTCCCTTCCCTTGGCCGGGGATGTCCTTGCAGCTCTCGGGGTGTCGAGCGGGATCTTTCTAGCTAGCAAGGGCAGCCCTGGGACAGGGGACATGGGAAAGGCTCTTCTTGGGTCACCCCGAGAGCTGCTGGCAGCCCTGAGGGCCCGGCTGGTGCGGGATGTGCCATGGGGATCCCTGTGTAGCCACCTTGGCCGCGAAGCAGCCAAAAGGGCTGGTTCCAGGTGCTGCGATCGGAGAGAAAACACAGCTGTAAGACAAGGGGCTGTTTCTAGATGGAGCTCGTTAAACCCACGCTCGCCCCTTCGCCGCTCGGGGAGGGGGCTGTTGTTTTGGAAAACGTCCCTCGCGCGTGTCCTCGTCAGCGGAGCAGAGCCCCGCTGCTCTCCATTTCTCCTCCTCTCCAGAAAAACCATCTCTCCAGCTTGACCACAATGATCCACGAGCGTGTGACAAGCCGTGGGACAGGGCCGTCACCGCACACAAGGTCGGGCCTTCCGTGGGGCCCTTCTCAAAGCGAGATATTGCAACGGAGGGGGGGATCTTTCCGAGCCGAGCAGCTTTGCTCTGAAATTTGCCCTTCGGCAGCCAGGAACGGACCCCTTCCCGATGGACACCTCCGCAAAACATATTGGCTTTGGGGGTAGCTGCAAAGTCATTTCTTTAAAATGCCCTTTTTGGGTGGATTCAACCCATTTCTTTCAGATTCAGCTGGGAAAAAAAAAAAAAAAAAAGGGTTTTCTGCATGGCCAGACTCATTAGTCAGGCTCTTTGCTTTTTTAACCTAAAACTTACAATAATGTCTGGCATCCAAGGAGCGCTTTTATATTTCAAAGCTCTCTGCAAACTGCCTGAATCCAGGTGTGTTAGCTCAGGCTGAGCAGCTGCCGAAATCCGGGGGCCTGATTCCGCATTGGCAATCCTTTCGCTTCCCCTCCTACGCCTCCTGAGAGGGAAAGAGCACACCAGGAGTGATGGAGAAGGTAGCAAATTTGGAAATTTGGAAAGCTGACGTGTCTGGAGATGGAGGGAACGGTGATGGAGAAACCCTCGTGGATGCGGCACGGCCCGCGGCGGCTGGGGCAGGTTGCGTTGCCCGCGCTTGGCACGGCATTAACATTTGGCGCGGATGTGCCTGGGAGCTAAGAGAAATGATCCCTGGCTTTTGTTCCCTGATGGGATCCGTAAAGCTTTGTGGTCCCACAGCCGTGACGGTGGTACGTGTGCGTGGGTGTGGGAGCGGACGCGTGCGATGGTTGGGACGGGCTGCGGTTTTAGCCCTGGTGTCCCCGAGCTGAACCGGGGTCTGCGCACAGCGATGTCCCCGACCCCCCCTGCTGACGCTCGCCCCTCCTCGCCTGGGTGCTCTCAGCCCCTGCGTGCTGTGGCGGGTGGGCCGTGGGGAGGGCTGAGCCCCCCGGGTGCTGCCATCCCCCGGCACGGTCTCAGAGCGTGGGGTAATGGCAATAAACCATTGCGAGGGCATTGGAGAAAGGGGGATGCTTGGGGAGCGATGGCTAATTAGCGAGGGATAATGCAGATGCCAGAGCTGCTGAAGGCTGCCCTGCTCCCCCCCGGCATGCCTGGGCTCCTGAGCTCTCTAGCGAGGGGTGCTTTTCAAACAGGACCAATTCCTAAACTGCACATGGGGAAACTGAGGCATGGCAACAAGCCTGGGGACATGGGGAAGCTACGGGTGAGCTGCAGCCCAGCTCTCCCAGCCGTGGTGGCCGATGTGCCCGCTTGGGAGTGACCCAGCCGAGACACACGGCCCCAGATGTGCAGTCGAGGGTCCAGCCCCAGCCCCAGCCCCAGCCCCAGCTCCACCAAGGGTTAAGGCGGCCGCTGTGAGATGGATCCCGCAGAGGCCCCTGAGCTCGCGAGGAGGAAGATGAGCGTGGCGAGGAGACTGCACTTCCTCCGGCGCGAGGCTCCCCCACCGAGGAAATTGTCAATTAGAGACATAGTTTTAACCGCACAGCGCAGATTCCCATGATCCGGTGGCTGCTCAGCCAGAAGTCCCCATTATTTGTGTTTACAGCCCCTGGGAGCCCGGAGGCCCTGCGAGATCGGGACCCCACCGTGCTGCTGGCAGGACCTCAGGGCTTTGCTATGGCTTCAAGCACCAGCAGCAACTAGGAGGGCTGGGAACCTGCTGCCCAGCTCTGTGCCTCAGTTTCCCCAGCTGCAAAGCATGGAAAGGCTGGGGGTGGAGGAGGAGGTGGCTGGGCAGGGGCTGAAGGAGGAGGGGCAGAGGGGGCTGGATTGACCTCCTGTGGGACGCCGGCACTGCAGCCCCCCCATCGCTGCCTCCCTGCCTTCGCTCTTGGGGTACAGGATCAGGCCCCAGATTCATTTTGACCCTGTGTGTCCAGAGGTGCTGCAAGACCCCAGCCCTTCCCCACATGGGAAAAAGTCATTCCCTGCCCTCAGCAGCTCCGAAGGGACGCAGCGGGGGCGGAGCAGGAAAGCACGGAGAGACCCTCTGCCACCAGGCACAGGCACTCCCCGGTCAGTCGCAATGGCAACAACAGAAACGCGGCCACTAACAGATTTGCTTGATTTTACTGGTCTGCGCAGCAGGGTTGCACCAAAGGGGGGCCCACAGCCGCGCATCCCCCTTCCCACTCCCCAGCCACCCTTGTCCACATCACTTTCTGCCTCAGTTTCCCCAGCAAAGCCCTGTGCGGGTGAAGCCGGGATGCTGGCTGGGGCGGCTCTCGGCCCCCGGCAGCGCAGGTGTGCCCACCCGAAAGCGTGCCGGGCAGGTCAGCTGGCACCGCGCCGGCGGCCGCCCACCGTCCCCCTCCCCATCCTCGACCTCTGGAGCTGCTGAATCATGTCTTGGGAAGCGGCTGCCGCCTGCCCGCGCCGCCCGGGCTCCCGGCGGCCTCCATGCATGACCCACTTCTCCCGGCGGCTGATGCCAGCTGGGAAAGGCAGCCGGGAGAGCGGCGGCCACCGGTGCTCCCAACCCCGGCCAGGGCCGCCCTGCTTTCGCCAGCTTCCCCGGGAGCTCGGGGGGAGCTCGTCGGAGCTCGCGGGGGGAGTCGGGCTCGGGGCAGCAGCACAAAGCTCCCGCTTCAGGGTTTGCTGCCGGGGGGGGACAGCCCAGCCACCGGAGCCACGGCATGGGGATAAAAGTGGGTGGTAGCTCTCCCAAATTTCACTGCCGTCCCCAGGGACATGCACCTAAAGTCCAGCTTGAAGCATCCCAGAGAAGCTCTGGCTGAGGAAGCAGGTGGTGGGTTCAGCTAGGACGTGCCAGGGCACACGCCATGGCCAAACATGCTCCCAAGGAGCCCGGGGTCACCCTAGGTGCCAGCTCAGTCCTGCCCTGCTGGCACAGCCCAGGGAAACCCCTCACCGCGGTGTCACAACTCTCCCCGGGGAAAAAAAAAACCAAACAAAACAACAAAAACTGGACAAGAAACTTCTATTGGGAAAGTTTGAGTCGGGACCAGAGCTTGGACACATGGTCCCTGCTGCCACAACTTGCTGTCCCTCATCCCCTGCCCTGCTCCGAGCCCCGTGACTGCACACGGGGACACCAAAAGCACTGAGCTGCCCTGGGTGAATCCCCCATGGCATTGCCACGAGTCCCTCGGTGCTGGCCGCGGGCACCCGGCCACCCTCCCTGTGCTCACGGGCTGGGGGGCACCCGGCTGCGCTTGCGGATGGGGCCGTGGCACGACCTGGCTGCTGGACAATGACCTGGCCACCGCATGGACAAGCCCACGTGCCGAAGCTCATGGGATGGCGAAAAGGGGAATTTTGCATCCCCCAGACCTCTGCCACCCAGCCCAGGTGGGTTTGGTGTCCCCAGCCACGGGGCTGTCACCTCTCCTGGCCACCCCGGCTGGCTACGTGGCTGTGGGAGAATGGGCTCAGCCATCAGCTGGCTCTGAGAGACGCAAGTGTTTGAGAAGGTGGCACAGAGGGGACTCAAATGCCATTTTTGATTCTCTGCGGAGGGGTCTTGCCAGGAAAATCCCGTTGCAGCGCTGGCAGCGAGCCTGGAGGGGAACCGGCTCTGCTCACCGGCACATCCGGAGAGCCTCTGCTCTCTGCAGATCCCGTGGAATCGGGCCATTAGCTCCCAGCCTCTTGGAAAACTTTTGGATGGTTCTTAATAAACAGTGCATCCATCCAAAGGGTTCTCCGAGCACCCACAGCCCCCCGCTGCAGGAGCAAAGCGGGAAGGACACATCCCAGTCTCCCGTCTCCTTCCCAGGGTGGCGGGGCTGGGTCCCGGCGGGAGCCTGGGCAGGGAGATCCCGCGTTGCCGGTCCTCGGGATGGCTGGTGGGAGCTTTGTCTCTCCCGAGAGCATCTTTGCCCTTTGTCAACAGGTCAGCGCGGGCATCTCGCCTGCCCCCCTCCTCGCCCCGTCCTCCCCCTCTGAAATCAGGGAAATGGCCTGCTGGTGCCGCACCCCGCTGGGACCCCGAACTCCCGGCATCCGTGGGACTCCATGGGATTCCCGCTCGGCGCTTTCCCAGGGTACCTGGACGAGGGTGGCACCCCCAGACAACGCAAGAACACCCCCCCCACACCTCCATTCCCCACCTCAAGAGCATCTCCCCCGTTTCGCTTCCAGGCGCAGAGACGGGGCTGCCCATCGCCGCCCGCAGCCCCACGCCGTCGGGCGATGCTCCGCACCCCGCCGCCGGGGCGGCTGGCTCCCGTGTGCCCCCCGCTGCCTCCTTACCCCCTTCTCCCCCCTGTGCCCCCCACACCCCGCTTTCCGCCGCCAACTTCAGCGCTCTCCTTCCCGCCGACGCTGCCGCCGGAGGGACAGATGGTGCCCTCGGAGACACACCTGCTTGGGTTTTATCTTGGCTCCCAACTTGCATTATTTCACCCGCCAGCCTGCGACGTACCGATGCCATCCGCACGCAGCTAACTGAAGGGAGGGTGGGATGGGGAGGGGGGGTGTGTGTGCGTGTGCGTGTGTAAAAAAAATAAAATACCCCCAACCCACCCGAGCGGAGCCCGGCAATGCTCTCCCCCCGCCTCCGCGGCACCCTCCCACCCCCGGCTCCGTCCGCGGGTTAAGGTGACCTTTGCGAGGGAAGCGGCTTCTCCCAAAGTCCCCCGGCAAAGCTCCCCCCCTCCGCTCCCCCCGCCGCCCCGGCTCAAAGGTGTGGAAATCAGAGGAGCGCTGTGACACCCTCCCTGCTCCCCGCCAGCGAATACACCCAGCCAGCTCCCCACTCGCTGTCATTCATCTCCGTTCAGTTATATATATTGTTCTGCCTCTTTCACAGCTATAAAGAGATTTAGTTGGATTTGCTGCTGCCTTTTTTTTTTTTTTTTTTTTTAAATACCTGATGAGTATGGAGACTCCAACGTCCTCGCAGTTTGCATATACTCTGCTCCATGTCTCTTGAATAACCTTTCTTTCTGCGTCTGAAATCTCTTCACTTCTTTCCCATCTCTCAATCTCCATTTCTCCCTGGACACTCTCCATGAAAAACAGCCGGCAGGATCCTCCGGGAAGCCAGGAGGAGATAAAGAGAGATGTGTGTGAGCGGGTATATCCTGCGAGAAGAGACAAGGTGTTTGCTCAGCGGCCGCGCGGGCGCTGGCGGCTCTGCCGACGTGGGGATGTATATGTGTGCGTGTGTGTGTGCGTGCGAGCGCGCGGCTGCCTGTCGGCGTGTTTATATATGTAATTTAAAAAAAAAAAATAAAAAAAAAAATATAAATATCCCGGAGGTATGATGCGTGCGATTAGATTTCAGATCTCCCAGTGCCGTCCATGGCTGTAGTTAGCTTCAGCTCGGCTCGGATGTGCGCGGCTGACTGATGGGGAACTGCCTAAAAGTAAAATATTCAAAGGCATTGCAAGACCAGCCTCTTCACCAATGTGTGAACGTGAGCTCACTTTCTCTCTCTCTCCTCCTCTCTCCCACTCCTCCCTCCTTCCCTTTTTTTTTTTTTTTTTTTCCTCCCCGAAAGAGAGGGATGAGGGAGATGTTCTGGGCAACATCAGGACGGTGCTGGGGGCCGGGGGGGAGGTCGGGGCTGGAAGTTGGGGGTTTTTTTTTTCAGCCCTTGTAAACAGCTCAGAGAAAATTCGGAATCCAAAGTGCCGAGTTAAAAGTTATCCCAACCGCTGGCTGCGCTGAGCTCTGCCTCAGCCCCCCCCCTGCCCTCCCTTGCACTCTATTTTGTGTTTTGAAGGACAAACCCTCGCTTGCCTCTGGCTCTCGGGCTGCACGGGGAGTCGGGGCAAGAGGGGAGCGCGACCCCCCCACCAGCGTCCCTCTGCCCCCCCAAAGGGACCACGCTCTGTCCCACAGGGACTCTTTTAATTTTGCTCCCCCTTCTCGCGGCAGGACCCAACTGTGGAGCGATCCAGAGTTAAGGCACCGGTGAAATGAATATCTGACGGTTGTTCTGCGATGGCACGGCCCCTGGTCGTGTCTCGGCAGGGACGGGGAGCGCAGGAACCCCTCCCCACCACGCTTCCCGCTGCCTTGGGGTGTGTGCTTTTTGGGTTGTTTTTTGGGGGTTTTTTTGTTGTTTTTTTTTTTTTTTTTTTAACCCAAATGCCATTTCCAGCTCCTTGGCAATCCGGCATATTAAACCCCGCGGCACAGTCCATTTGCACAGAGAGAAGGAAAACACTACAGAGACTTGTAATAACCGACAATCCCCCAGAGGGGGATCGGAGACAAGAGAAGCAGCCTGGTGTGCACAGCCGCCTCCCGCGCCCCGGCAGGGCAGACGGACGGATGGACGGACGGACAGACAGGCCGAGGGTGCAGCTCCGACACCCGGGCAGGCAGGGGCTGGGGGGTGGCTGAGCCCCTTCTGGGGGCTGGAGCTTTGTTATTGTAGATCCATCGAGGCAAAAAAAAAGCTGTATTTCTCCTCAAAACCAGCCCCGGTGAAGAGCGGCCAGACCGGCGGTGTCGGTACATTTGCTCTCGCGGATTTAAGGAGAGCTGGTGGAGAGGGTGCTGCCCACAGGTCCCCCACGGTGGGTCCCCCCACTGAATTTGTGCTGTGACGGAACCGGCAGCCCCACACATCCATGAATCCCTGGGCTGGGGGACACAAAGCGCGGCTCACCTGGGAGCTGCCGAACCCACCGGTGCGTGCAAACCCAGCAGCGTGGCCAACGCCACCAGGCCGGAGGTCGGGCATCGTTCAGGTCCCCAGTAACACCCCCACCAGCTTCCAAACCTTCAGGTTTTCACCAGCCAGCTTAAAGTTTACAATTTTCCTGCTGTCCATTAGGGATCAGCACCCGTGAGCCCCAGCTCAATTATTAACTACAATGTCCCCCAGGTGGCCACCACGCAGCAGAGAAACCCCTCCGGACCCAGGATGGCACGGCCAAGCTTAACGCCCTCCCTTAAAAATGCAGAGGAATAAATGTCGCGCTTAAACCCAGCTTAAAACCAGAGCAAAACTGCAATGCAGCGCTAGCGCTTTCAAAAAGGGAGCAAAACTCAAAATCTGACAAATATGAACGCTTGGGAGATGATCTAGGCGGAGCGTTGGTTATCACCCGCCGTGTGTTTAAAGAAGAGGACTCTTCGACGCTTCCAAACCTTGTGCCTGGGTTAATGCGGGGCTCACAGCCCGGTACCTGCTTACGTGGTGAGCCTGGATGCGGCGGGCGCTTCGCCTCCCTCCCCGGCACCGGGACTCGAAGGGTCTTGGCTTGAGAGTCTCCATTTAGAAATATGAGAATATTAGAAAATATTCAAAAAGTAAGTGAGAAATCCCCTAGCCTTTTCGAGGATTCTGCCCCCCCCTCCCTTTCTGGGGACACCACAGCTGGCCCTGGCAGCAGCCCAGCCCCGTTCCCACGTGCCATCCCGCTCCGCAAACGGGAGACGGCAAGGGAAGCGGCAGCAAAGCTCCGCTGCCTCGAAATCCCAAACGAACCTCAACAGCCCCAAACTTCTGCGTCTCGTCCCCAGATGTGGGACATAAATCAGGGGCAGGAGTGCAGGCACACGCTGTCACGCGCCGGCCGCCCGTTTCCATGGTTTCCCGCGACTATTGCTCTCGAGGGCTCGGGGTTTGGAGGCGACTTGTTCCAGAAGGAGAAAGACGCTGCGTTGACACCATTGCTGCAAAATCCCGGCTGGGGATCGCACCGTCAGGTGGGTGGCGGTGCCCCGTCAGCCTGTGCGGCCCATAGTGACCTGGTTGACCCCCCCGGTCCCTTCGGTCCTGTGCGGAGGGAGGTGGCAGCCCTGAGGGCTGGGGTGGCGTTTGCTCCCCCTGCCCAGCCCAAGCCACCCGCTGTCCCACGGGGGAGCTCAGCACCCTGCCCGCCGCCATGGCGGGGTGGCGCGGGGCCATGGGGCTCAGGGGTGGGGACGGAGGATGTGGTGCCCATGGCCAGCGTGAAGGTTGAGATGGGATCAGCCTGGGTAATCCGTACGGAAGAAATCACTCCATCTCTCCCAGTTCCCGATTCATTTCAGTGCCCTGAGCCCTCTCCCCTCTCCAATCAAGCTTTCCACCTCCTTCCCACAGACCCATCCCCACGACGGGGTGGCACCGCGGTGCCACCGGGGCCCTGTCCCTGCCGAGCCCGAGCCTGCTCCTCCCGCAGCTTCTGCACGGCAGGGAGACATCAAGCGCCTGTTCAAGCCGCCCTCCATTTGCACGGCCGCAGGGGTGAGGATGGGCTTCCAGGCCCTCGGAGCCCCTGCTCCGTGTTCCTGCGGGGTCTGTACCCCGCTGCCGACGGCTTCTCCCACTCCCCCCGTGCCCTCCCACGTCGCCTCTCCCCCTCCCCGCGTGCTGGGTGCAATGAGAAATGTACTTGGCTCCCGATCCTCGAGTGGGAGGTGAAGGCAAAAAAACCCGAGGCTTCAGCTCCACGGCGTGTGGGATGTGGATGATGGCAGATCCCCACCCTTGACTCCTCCACTGTCCCTGGGGCGAGGGCGGAACCCCCAAACCCAGACCCGCGGGGCTGAGCCCACCTCCCCTCGTGCGTGGGGACAGCCTCGTTATTCGGTCCCCGGAGTAAAGCCGGTGACTTCTTGTGTCCCCTGCCAAACCAGCTCCCTGAGACCTTCTGACAAACAGCATTAGTTGGGGTGTCAGAGCCCCCGCCAGCTCCCTCGGGGAGTGCTCTGGGAAGGAGCTGCGGGAGATCCCCCAAGCCCTTGGTGCTGGTGTGATGCCAGGGGACCAGCGAGGAGCCCTTCTCCAGACCCTGGAGACACCGACCTGGCCAGAACAGGAGCAGTCCTGGGATTTTAAACGAAACAAGGCTGAAAGCCCCAATGTGGCAAAGCCCAAGGCACCCAGAAGAACAGCCCTGACTGCCCCTTTTCCCTCCGAGCAGGACGGGGTGGGAGGTGGAAGGTGCTGATAGGGCTCCTTGTCATTTTTGCTCCCACCGACAGGGCCGAGGGCTATTGCAGGACACCCATGTGTGCCAGGTTGGGCATTCCTCCTCCATCCTCCTCCCGGAGCCACTCCAGGCTGCTGGGCTGTCTCACCCGGAGATGCTGGACTTGTCACCCTGAACATCGCTGGAGGGAAGGCCCTGGTTGCCAGCCTGGCTCACCCGGCATTGCCCCCATCTCCCCCTTCCTAATCCCCCGCTGCTGCCGACTGCAAAGTCCTGGCCTGAAAAGGAATAACCAGACTTTAGAAAACGGCTTTGCAGTGCCTGCTACCCGGGGAGGGAAGGATTTAGCCTAAAGCCTGTATAAATGCTTTGTACTTATTGCAGGTTTCCTTCCCCCGGCTTCTCTGATCCCAGGAGACCCGTGCGCAATCCCGATGCTCCAGCTCGACGCCGGCAGCGCCTGTGGCCCATGAGCTGTCACTGCGGGGACAAGCCGGAGGACAGCATGCCAGGGGGCTAAAAGGGGCTACAGCCGACAGGATCCCCCAGATCCAGCTGAGGCTGCATCGCTGCCTGCATCTCCATCACATGGGGGGGCTGAGCGCACGCAGGATGCTGCGGGACCCCCAGTTTAATCACGCAGCCGTTGTCCACGTCGCTGGCACGCTCGGTTGCTGATTTACTCCTAAAGACCAGTAGTATCGGGAGAATGGGCTTCCCCCAGCTCCACGTCCTCAACATGTCTGGGAAGAGCCGGGCCAGGGAGGTGACAGCGCGGGGAGCTGCTGTGTCCCCCCCCCTGGCCCTGGGCAGCCCCGGGGAAGTGAAAGCCAGGCTGCTTGCACAGCGCGGAGCCGGGGGCAGACATTCCTCCTCTGATGGAAACCAGACCTCAGGCGGTGCTGCCAGAGCCGGTGGGGAACGCGTATAAACCAAACCAGCCCCGTGCCTCCTTCTTACATGGAAACAGGCTGCGGTCGCTCTGGGCTCAAAGTCCAACAGACGCAGCTTTGTGCGGAGAGCGAGGTCTGCGATACCACCAAAGAACCGCCCCCCACCCCGAAGTGGGACCCTGCCCCGAGCCTCCGGCTCCCAGAGGGGACTCCAACCCCTGGGGCCACCCCGACTTCCAGCTCGTCACCCCCAACATGTGTGAACAGGATGGCGTGGGATGCCGGGGATGCCGCCCTGGGGACCAGGACAGCGGTGATGCCCAGGAAGGGACCACGGGACGAAGACCCAGGCAGGACCCTCGGCAGCCGCGGGCAGAGGGGAGGCGGGTAGGTGAGCGCAGGCGCCCCGTGACCCTCTCAAACCTTGTGTCAGCTTTCCACCTCCCTCCCACAAAAATCCCTACCAACCCACACCATCTAAAAAAAACCACCCAAGGATTAGGAAATCCAAGGGAACAAAAGGAATGGGAGAGGGGCTGGGTGCTGCCCGATGCTCGTGGGCAGGGCAGGGCAGGGCGAGAAGCTGCTGAGGCAGCCCTGGAAAGCGCGTCCCACCCAAACCAACCTGGTCCCGGCCTGGCAACTCTTGCAAAAACACCCCAGTCCCACCCCGGGGTTTGAGGAAACTGAAACCTTGTGATGCAACTGGGAGGGATGAAGCAAGAGGCGCTCGCTCAGGAAGAAGGTGACAGATCCAGCGCCACGGGGCTGCGCGGGCAAGGCATCAGCCAGCTGCTAAACTTCCTCAGACCCTGACCAGCCTCCGGTGTCACCATTGTCCCCTTCGCCCTCCGTGCCGAGCTCTCCCGCCGGCAGGAACCGGCCGCCCCCCACGAGAGCACAGCCCCTGTCATGGCCGGACCCTTCAGCGGTAAGCGAGGATGACAGGGTTATTGGGAAACAAGTCGACACTTCCAAACAGATTCTCTTTGCTGCTCTTTTCCTTCCTGAAGCTGGTCTGAGCGTGGCAGGGGTTGCTCAGGAAAGCCAGCAAGCTAATATATTCATGTCATCTTGCATTTGGTGCCAGGACGTGAAGTAAACACCGTCAGGGACCTCGCTCCGGTTCAAAGACAAGCCCTGTTTCTTATTCCGATCACATTATCCATGCTCCCCGTACAGCTTCATTGATTCATATCTTAAAAAGAAAAGCCTTCAAAACCCATTAAGTCTGCCTTGCCGTTCCAGCCCTGCTCTCAAGGGCTAGGGCAAGAAGCATTAACTAATCTGCTCACATTACCTTGCCTTTGAACCGAGCATCTCTTGGCGTCAATCAAGAGTGTTTGGCAGTGATACGCTCCCGCGCGAGGCGAGTTTTGGCCGGGGAGGTCACCCAATGTCAAGCGAGTGGAGGGACGGGCGCTTCGGCGGCATCCCCTGCACCTAGGGCTCATGCTCGGGGAGGCACAGTTTGCGGGGGGGGGTGTCAAGTTATGGTCCTCTGTTTGGTTATGGAGGACCATAATAGTTATAAACAAGCCCATGAAGGAGCTTTCTCAGGACCTCAGATGGCACAAGAGCAGAGCCCTTCCTAGTGCCAGCCCGGCGGGGTCTCGGCGAGGGGAGAAGGCTTTGCAAGCAGCGATGTCCTCCCAGGGATTACGAAAGCCACGCTGCCTCTTGCCAGGGAAAAGAAGGTCCTTCCAGCCTCTTGGGCTCCGGCTCAGCCAGCAGCCGCTGTTTATTTGGCTTCAAGGAGTTCACGGCATACCAAAACGTGCTCCTGGGAGCCCGGCGTGCTCTAGCACGGCTGGCCGGGACGTCGGGCTCGGCCGCCCCATGCGCTCCCCAGTGCCTTGCGTAAGGCAGCTCCGCACCCTCTGGCCTGACTTCCACTCGGGAAGAAATTATTCACTCTTGTTTCCATCCGGATGCGGGAGATGCTTGGGATGTTTCTTCCACCCCTCTCCCGACGGCTTCCCGTGCCGCTGGGGTCAGCAGCGAGGACGGATCTGTCCCCTCTGCCCCCAGCTGGCCCCCAAGTTCAGGGATGGCGACTGGACAAGTTTAGAGGGATTTGGTTTTACTGACATTTCAAGTGCTGCTCGTGACTGTTGTTTTTAGCATTTGGAGTGTTTCGAGAGGACGTGTCCACCAAGAGGGGATTAACCACAGCCATTCCAGGCTCCTGCCATGGCTGGACTTGGGGAGCACCTCTGGCCCCAGCTGGCTGGGAATGGAAAACCAGGCTTCCTGGAAAGCTCAGCTTTGCTTTCTTTTTCAGACCCAACCAGTCATCAAACCTGGAGCGATCAAGATTGCTTGATTTAGTTCTGATTTCAAAATCCTTTTGCAGGGGGAAGCTGTTTTCCAGCTGCGTTACGGGAACGTCCAGCCTGGGGCTTCTCTCGGCTCTCCTGCCGCAGCCAGCATCCATCCCCCGCCTCAGCCGCAGGGGAAACCACAGCCGGGACATGGTGTACGAGGGAGAAACCCACGGGCTTTTGTGCGGCCCCCTGGGCACGTCCCCAAAGGGAGACACGTCCCGACTTTGGTGAGCGCCAGTGTTAGACCCCCAGGGGTCCCCACGGCTGCGGCGCTGTGTGGGGCAGGCAGCGCTGTGGGGGTGGGCAGCGGAAAACATTCACCTGCGGTCCCTTGTGGAAAAACCCCACGTGGGGGCAAAACCCCCTGGGAGCACCGACCCACGGGTGCCCGGGAAGCCAGCGCCTGCTGCTCTCTGCCTGCTCTGGGGCTGTTCCCTGGGTCAGGACCCTCGTGCGCCATTAAACCCTATGTGTGTGCATTCCCAGGCACGCACGTGCGCACACACACGGCTGCGTTCCCCTCGCCCTCTCTCTTGCAGAGGTTTCTTTCCCATTTATTCTCTTACCCAAGCCCACAAAGTCACTCGGCTCCAGAAGACGCGTTCTGCATTGCAAAGGGCTGAGCTGGGACAAGGTGTGGGAAGGCACTTCACTGCCCGGGTATGGGGACATCCAAGGAGCTTGTAGGGGAGGGAAAGGCTTCCCCGGTGAGACACTGGAAAGGGGCACAGAGGTCTGGGGGGAGACGGTGGGGTCGGAGCCGTGCCATGGGGAGAGGTGTGTGTGCCGCTGAGCGATGGGAGAGCAGGGAGGAGGAGGCAAACCCAGCCTGGGTGAGGAGAGGATGCAGACAAGGTCTTGGGATCAGCTGACTGAGACGAGTCCGTGGAGAATTACAGACAGGTCTGAGCCTGTCAGATTACCGGAGCCGGGAAGGGGGGAGTGGGCTGAGGCAGGTCTGGCAGGAGGGGGGATACGCGAGCTGGAGGGAAAAGGAGGAGCGGGCAGAAAGTGAGCAGAGAGGGGAGGGGGGCACACGGGAAAGGGGGAAGCAGAGAAAAGCACCCGGCTGTGGTGATGATGGGGCTGGTGGGGGCAGGAAACGGGCTGGGGGAGCCATGGGGTGGATGGGGTGGGAACGGGCTTGGTCCATCTCATGTCACCCCCAGCACCCACCTGGCGGAGGTGCGGGGCGGGGGCCAGGCGGGGCGGGAGCACTGCATGCCAAAACCAATTAAGTGCTTAAGGGGTCACGGACCAGCCACTTGGCTCCCTCCTGTCCGAAGGTCAGAGGAGAGCGTCCTCATTCGTCGCTTCTTAATTACATCTGATCCGGCCCTAAATCCTCCTAAAACCAGCCCCAAGAGCCTTCAGGTGGCTGCTTGGGAGAGGTGCCCGCCAGCCGGGGTGACGGGCCAACCGGGCACGGGTGACAGCCCCGGCCCGAGTGGTGCCGCTGGGAGGGACACGAGGGGCCGTCAGCGCTGCGTGGTGATGGAGGAAGCGCCATGTGCACCACTGTCCTGCTCCTCGGCACGCTGGTCATGATGCTGCGGCGCCGCTTCTTCAACAAAGTCGAACCGTACGTCCTTTCCCATCCCCTTCCCGTCCCCTTGGGGCCCTGGGGCTCGGAGGGTGAGGGGTGGTACTGGGGTGGAGGATCTCGCTGCTCAGCCTAAGACCCATCCTTGGAGATACTTAGTTTCCTTCTAGTTTTGGTCCTCTGAGTGACACCAGGAGACATTCCCTTGTGCTGGGCAGAGGGGAGCCTTCTGTGATGTGCTGTCACCTCCTCCCGTTGCACCATTGCGAGCAAGGATTGGTCCCCTGCAGGACTGGTCCCCTGTCTTCCTGCTGCAAAGGGACGGGGCTGAACTCCCGGGATGCTTTTACAAGCACCGATCAAGGTGTTTTCCAAATGGAGCAGCTATCCATCCAGACAGCCTGGCTGCCTGTTTGTCTTCATGCCTTGGCTGAGGAGGAGACTGAGCGATGCTCTCAGCTGTGGGGACATCACCAGGCTGCCAATGACACCCAGCAGCACCCAGCTGGCAAACCTTCGTCCGGCATAAAATAGCCCTGGGGAGGTCCCGCTCCATCCCTGGGGTGCCAGGAGGTTGGACGAGCTTCTGGGTAGGGAGGATGCTTGAGAGCATCAGCATGTTGGCTTTCAGAGGAGCCAGCAGCCGCCACCCTGCAGCCCTGGCCCCGTTGCGCTGTGCTCCGTGCCCACGCACACACTCACACGCGTCCTGGCTCCGAGGTGACGGCAGGGAGCAGATGGGAAGGGACCTGCGGCAGTCCCGCGGCAAGGCAATGACAAAGCTGCGATGGGAGCGCAGGGTCAGCTCCCGCTCGGTGCATCCTCGCCGTACCACGGGCACGGTGCCGGCGGCTGTGGCTTCCACTACCTGCAGCTCCCCGTGTCTTTCAGAAGGGAGATTTGTTCCCGTTCAGCTTGGCTCCAGCTCGGGGGCAGCAGGGCTGAGCATCGCCCGCACTTGCCGTGCAGCCGCCTGCTCCCAACGCCAGGTGCAGCTCGAGGAGGTTTCCGCTGGAGACGCGCAAATCTATTTACCAGCGGAGACTGGAGACATCTGAAAGTGGGGAGGTCAAATTGGCACTTAATGAGCCAATTAAGCCAGGGGAGGGAGAAACAAGACTGGAAGCAGGGAAGGCATCTCCTGGCCTGCGTGGCCCCAGCCCTCCCCGTGCTCCCCGCAGCACCGGCTGAATTAAGGACTCATTAAAAGCCCGAGCAAACATGTGCTTGCTGCAGAGGTGGGGGCTGCTCCTGGGCAGGGTGTCCAGGGGTGGTGGCTGGCAAGGCTGGCAGAGCTGGCAGCCTGCAGGTCCATCCCTCGGGGAAGCTGCAGGGCGAGCAGGCGGCGCTGTCCCCCCACAGGACAGGTAGGTGGCTGGGGGACAGGTCAGCGGGAGCGATGGCACCGGTGCTGGCAGGGGGAGGCAGCTCCAGCCCCAGCAGGCGTGAGCTGCCTTCAGGGTGGCGGGGACAGGGGTAGGGCAGCTCTGGGGCTCGCTCGGCTCCCTGTTAGTGTGTGGGAGAAGGTGTCAGGGCTGCAGGGCTGGTTTGTAGCTCAGCCACTGTGTCCTTGCTGTTAGGAGCAAGCAGTGGGAAAGGACAAAACCTTACCGGAGGAGGTAGGATGGAGCCTGGAGCCAAAAAAGCTGGGGTTGGGAGGGACGGTGGGGCTGCCCTGGCTGTCTCCACTCATGGCTGGATCAGCATCCCTTCCGCCATGTCTAAACTGGGGTCCTGCAGCCTGGTCAGACCTTGCACCCGACTGCCATCATCACCATCATCATCATCATCAATGTGTGGTCAGTGAGACAGCAACGGAGCACAGGGAGGGAGCGTACCTGGCACTGGCACCGTCATTGGAGGCTGGACCAGCACGAGGGATCCCAGTCCGGCACGGGGCCCCGGGCAGCATGAGGGAGATTCACAGCTCACGGCCGGGAGGAGCTTCCTCCGAGCCCTGCTGCAGCTTTCCAACAGGTCTGGATGCAAAGACACCAGCCAGTTGAGAAGCCATACAGCGGTAGATTAGTTCTTTTGGTGATTAATTGCTCTCACCATTAAAGACCAGGCTATTAACAGGTTTTCTACTTGTTCTATTTTGGACATTCATCTACTCACCTTGCTCTGTGCTGGCATAAATCAGAGCAGTTCCACTGACAGCTTTGTACCAGGAGACAATTTGTCTCCAGCCTTTCATATTTTGGAAAAGAGAAGTAGCAGGAGCAAAAGGAAAAAGTGCTGCTGGCCAGGGACTGAGGAGAAGGGGTACAGGTGACCAAGGCAGAACAGACCGGGGCTTCAGATGGGCATCGTGGAGGGCAGGCAGCATCTTCTAGACCATGAAAAGATCCAAGGCACCAGAGCCCCAATCCAGTTTTGATCCAACTGGATTTTGGTGAGTTAGAGAACCAGGCTCAGGCTGGGCAGGCACCGGGACCCCGTACAGCAACAAAGACCAGGATTTTCCGTATGTGCACTGGTCTGGATGATCCCTGGATTAAAGACATCCCCGAAAACCAGCACAAAGTGAAGAAAAAGACAGGACTCCACATGTTCCATGGGATAAAGCTGCCTCGGCGCAGGAGTGTCCCTCTGGCTCTGACGTCCCCATGTGCGAAGCAGAGCGTGCGTCCTGGGCAAAGGACACAAATGAACAGCAAAGCACAGGCAAGAGCAGATTATGTGAAATCCCCTGCTCACTTGACCTCCTTCACGTCCCGTCTTCTATTTATATGCCTTGGGGCTGCCAGGGATAGCACAGGTTGTCCTTGGCCCTCACTCAGGGGGCTGGGGGGCTCAGCCGTGGGGCCGTGGGGGTAGGGTTGGCCCCTGGAGCTGGCCACCACCATCTCAAAAGGAGAGGTTTGAAGGGTTTCCTCCTCACAGCCCCACTGTGGGGTCCGTTATCCCCCCCTCGCTGGAGGTGAAAAGCAAACTGAAACGCTACCCTGGAGTCACCTCCCCGCCAAGGGACAGGAAGGTCAGGGGGACTCCTCGGGCTTGGGTTCCTCAACGAGCAGTGACTTATTCTTTGTTTTATGCGATATTTAACGAGGAAGTCCTGGCGGGGGGCCAGGGCTGGTTATGGATGCCTGCTCTGTTTGCCTTTCTCATGTTCTTCCCCTCCAGTCCCTTTCCGCGGTGAGCTGCTCACCGCCTGCTCCCCACCGATACGTGGGTCTGGGGAGGTAGGGATGCTGCTGGCCCAGAGCCCGGGGTTTGGCCTTGGTAGCAGCCAAGCGTGGGGGAACACAAGGCAGTGAGCACCCAAGTGGGTACAGGAGCACCCAAAGGAGCCTGCTGGGAAGAGCCAGGTCTGGGAGGGGAGACGTCGTCCATGGAGAGCTCTGGGAGAAGGACCAGGTTGGGGGCTTCGTGGGGCAGGGCTGGACTATGGCAAAGCAAAGGAGGCGCTTTGGGGAAGTGAAATGTGGATTTGCCTTTACGGCTGCTTTCTCAGCCCCCTCACAACAGGCTGGACGTGAATCCCCCAGGCACCAGAGGGGTTATTTTCCTAGGACTGGGAGCCAGGGCCATGGGGAGAGGGAGTGTTCGGTGCCTCTCCCCCGACGAGGACACCCTCGTCGCACCCCACACACCGTGCTGCCAGGCGAGAACAGACCCTCTGCACCTCAGGCTGGAGAAAACAGAGCCGGTAGCTTGGCATCATCTGGATTTAACCTTCCAGCTTAGTCCCCTCTGGGAAGCAGGACGTGACCTCCTCATTTCCACCGCCCAGGCATGGCTGGCAGTCGGCAGCGGCGGCACACAGCTCTGCATCTCCGGGCTGGAGCAATCAGAGCGCAGCAGGCATGCACAGACAAGTGTCAGCTGAATTTCTCTACGACTTTAAATACATTAGCAAGGCCACAAACACAGCTCCAAAGTGCTGCAGGCACAGCCGAGCCGATAAATAACCCCCCAACCCACCAGCAAGAAAATAACCCCCCCTCTTTCCATGGAAGACAAGGCTTTGCATCGCTTTCCCCCCTTATGTCTGTATAGCAACTGAGCAGATCCGCTCTCTACCTTGCTGGGTTTGAATCCAGTACCAGAAGGGTCAATGCTGTGCCACTTCTGCGGAGTCATTATACTGTCGGTTATATAAATGTCTGGGCATGCACAAAAGGCAGTGCTGATACAGTGGCTCCGACACCAACTCTCTCCAACACCTGCTTTTCAGCTGGAGAGAAAGCCGAGCACAAGAACATCTCGAGAGCTGTCACACAGAAGGCTGCTGTCTTTCAAGCTGAATGGAGGTCTAAATAGCTCTCACTTCTCCTTTAGAATCTCATTTCTAAATGCAATTAATACTGGCACATGCATAATGAGAGACTGACGAGTGAATACAGACTCCAGCAATAAAGAAGCCAGCCCCAAGTGCTATGTAAATATTACAAATCCTCACTAGAAGCTGACCCGGGGAAGACAGCTTTCTGATGATTAAACCCAAGTGACAATACGACTGGATTCCTACATCTGTCACAATACTACCTGCTGATACATAATGAGCTACGCTAAAAGAACTCGCTCTTGCTGCTCTTCAATGCAGATAAAAAGTCTATTTGTAGAATGTAATTAATCTCTTCTTCAAAATCAGGAACCTTAGTGTCCTTGGTAACAACATGCCAATGACTCAGAGAGCGTCTCCAGCTTTTTCTTCTGATTTTTGAGCGAGTTATTGAAAGTGACCCCAAATTCTAGCACTGAAAAGGAGCTGTGCTTCAGAAGTGGAAAAGCCAGCTGGGTATCTGGAGGTGGGGATGGGTTTTACCCACCTCTCAGGTCTCCGCAGGGCTCCTTCGGCAGCTTGAGGAGGTTCCTGGACTCGTTTCAGCCTAGGATGCAGATGACCTCTGTCCCACACCTGGTCCCCAACCTGTCGAGCACAATTTCCCTTTTACCATCAGGTGTAACCAAGCAGGGAATAACGCTGAAAGCAGAGCAAGGGTGAGAATCACGGGATGAAGCTGCTCCCCCCCTCTGCCAGGTTTCCACGGGCAATAAGCGCAGTGCGATCGCGCTCTGTGTGTGTGTGTGTACGTACGTACAAGCACACACGCGTGTGGCTGCTCCCCCAGATGGCTTCTGAGCCTGCTGGCTTATTTCAGCCAAGTCTGGCAGGGAATAGAGGTTCCAAGGCATCCAGTCCTTACCAGGTAGCGAAGATGCAAAGCCCTGACGTGGCAGAGGGATGCAGGGAAGCGTTGCTGGCAGAGCCCCTGGTCCCTTTGAGGGTTGTGCTTAGGCATGGCCTGCTCCTCCGGCCACCCCGCTCCGGGCTGGCTGAGATTCGTGCCGAAAAGGCAAAGCTGGGCTACTCAAAAGCACCCAGGGGCCATATCTGCTTTCTATGAATTTCAGCGGGAAGCAACCGCTGCTGGATGTTGCTCACTGACCCAGTTCCAAAGCCTAGGGGAAGGATGGGCCGTGATAAAGGGACGGCTGGTTGGAGAGAGTGGGTGATGGAGGACTTGCATGTTTTATTTATTTCCTGGCAAAAAAAAAAAAAAAGAAAAAAAAAAAGAATTGTTGGAGAAAATCAGCATATTGCAGGCTAAACTGTGCTGCAGCAATTCCTTGTGGGACCTGAGCTGAGGTGCTCAGTCCCCCCCGCAAGGGACATTCAGCCCTGCCTGCTGGATGCTGCTTTGCAGAGCTGGGGGCACATGGGGAAAAGGAGGTTTTTGTCGTTACGGAGGGCTCAGCTCCTTCGATGCAAAGCCACCCTTTCCTGCAGCAAGGTATCGCCCACAGCTCCCCCCATCTCCTCTCTCCCCAGGCATCCCGAGGGAGAGGAAGAGGCTGGGAGAGAGGCTGGCTCCGACCCTCGTGCCACCTAACACTGCTTCGGAGTAAAAGCCAGGTGAGACGTAGCACTTATCTGGGATAGATGCAATTTTGGGGAAATTGTGCAAAGAAAGCACTAGCTTGGGCTAAAAAGCCTGGTCTTTGCCTTTCTGTCCTGCTCACCGGCTCCTCAGGCATTTTAATGACAGTTTCTTCCTGTTTCACCCAGAATTTAGAGGTCTCTCTGCCTGCTGGTGAGGCTGTGAAGGCTCTAGAAAAGTGGCTTGCTCTGGGGGAAGAAAGCTGGAGCCTGAAATGTCCAGACTGGAAGGGAAAAGCCCATTTTTCCAGCATTTTCAATAGCAGCTCATTTGCCAGGTGGGGACACATCCAGCCCTTCCTCTGTGGGCTCCTGCCTGCCGCCTGGGTGCCAGGAGCGTCCCGCAGGGACAGGAAAGGCAGCAGTGCTGGTGGTGGGCCAGCTGGGGTGGGCATGGGGTGTATATGACGTGGGGATTTGGGACTGATGTGGCTTTGTGTCCTGCACAGTGATCCCAGGGAGTTACGGCTGGCTCCGGGCTGCCCGTCTGCGGCTCCCAGCAAAGGTAGGGAAACGTTCACTGCTCTCTTGGACCCGGGAGGAAACCTTTGGAGCGAGGGTGAGGGGACGCTGGCCTGGGCTGGGGCACGTGTGTGGGGTTCGGGCGGGGAATTGAGGCCGAGGTTGTCTTTCCTAATCCCCCCCCGCAACATACAAGTCACTGCTGGATGCCCGTGGGCAAGCCCAGGGACTCCCCTTGCCCTGCCTTCCCTTCGGCAGATCCCCCAAAGCTCAAAACCTCATCTGTCCCAGCTCTCAGCAAACGGCTAACCATGACTGCTTCTCCTCCTGCAGCTCCCCTGAGCCCTGCAGCTGGCACCCAGCACAACCTGGCCTCGGCACGTGCCGAAACCCGCGGCAAAACAACCCACGACACCAACCCAGCACGCCGACGAACCCACATTGCCCAGCTCCCCTCCCGCAGCTCAGGGGGGACCAGGCATCGGGTTAAATGGTTAAATCGGGTTAAACACTGCTGCGGAAATTGGTCTGTCTTTAAGGCTGAGCCCTGGGGGGGTGTTCGGCAGCCCCACGGCAATGCCCTCTGCAAGCCCTAACGCAGCCTGCGGGCATGGGGCGATCCGACATCCCGCTCCCGGCGCTGGGGTTGGCACACCCTCTGCAGCTCCCCCATCTATATAAATACGTTAATAAAAGATCAGTTTGCAGACGCAGCTTGCTGTAGATGACAGCATTAGAGGCGCATCTGTTTCTACTAAGCACCAGTCTCGTGCTGGGTTTATTTGGTCCATTTGTGGCAGGGAAGCGTTGCTTTCGGCATTCAGAGATGTCTCACGTCTGGGAGAAGTCGGGGGGGAGATATATTTTTGGCTCTATTTAGCCACAAAAATTTGGTTTCAGAATAAAGAAAAATATTCCTCTTTTCTGTTTGCTGCCAAACTGAGGCAGACGATTTCTTGTGCAAGCCTTCGTTTGTTTGAGAACTCGGTGTCCTGTTGGAAAAATAAATGTTCTGATGGGAAAAGTCTATCAGCATGTATTGATCCGTCACCAGTGGACTCGCAAACGTCAGCCTCCCCCTGACTGGAAAAGCAGTTCCCAACGCTTTTGCCGATACACATGAGGCAGAAGGAGCCAGGTCTTTGCTTTTTTGGGCGAGTGAAATAGTTACAGAACAGAATCTTTTCTGCGAGCACAGTTGCACCAACCTCACCACAGCTGGCATGAATTTTCAGTGCCAAATATGCCGCTTTTTGACCCAGAACAGGCTGTTTGCTCCTTTCTGAGAGCCGACCACCACAAGCAGGACGCGGCGATGTGGGAAGGAGAGCGGCTGATCAGCCAAGGTGGGGAAGAAGCCCGGGATGTGGCTCCTGCCTGGGATGCTCCCGGCTGACAGCAGCACCGTCTCCCCATCCTGAATCTATAGGATTGCCTCCCCTTGGTTCTCCTACAGTTTTCCTAATAGATTTTTTTCCCCAAAGCTTTTTAATTAAGCCTTTACAACCTCAACTCGCTTTGAACGATTATTTTATTTTTTCCCTTCTTTTTGGTAAAGGAAATATTATGATCAGGAAGAATAAAACTGGAGCTGTCTTCGTTTTATAGCAGATTAAAAGCAAGATGGAGAGTTAGTAATGCCACGAAGGGGCGGAGGGTCAGGGGATGAATACAATGTACATGGGCTGAAGGCAGCGTAGAGGAGATTGGGGGCTGGAAAGACAAAAGCTTATCAGGATTGAAGCCTCAAAAGCAGCACCAGCTCCTCGGATGATGTAAATCACCTGGGCTCCCCTGACACGCTGGTATCGCTGTAGCATGACTTTTACGTATTGATTTAAGGGAAAATAAAGGTCAGGAGCTTAGTTGCGGAGGAGGCATCAGGGCTGAGGCTGCTCAGCTCTGGGTGGGCAGTGACGAGCAACAAGAAGGATCTGCAAAGTCAGAAACAGGATGGAGAGGAGCCCCAAAAAAGTCAGGCATATGCTGGAGCTATGACAGCCCCAAGGACCAGGCACAGAGCCTGGTGCAACCCGTAGAGGGGAGCCAGCTGGAGCCCAATTTAGCAGGGTTAGCCCAGGCACAGTCATCCCGGGTTTAGGGAAAATCCAGATTTCAGTCTGGGCCTTACCCTCAGTAACTCCGACCTTTCTCCCCGTCTGGACTAGCACACAAAAAATCCCAGAAAGGGCAATGTGGGGCCAGCTGGAAATGGTGCCTGCAAATGTCACGGTCCTGCCGGGAACAGGGTCACTGCGGGGCAAACCTGGGTGTGCAAACATCGCTTGCTAAATCAACTGCACGGAGGTGGTTTAGATTTGGGGGATAAAGGTTTCCTGAGCCACTTAAAGGCCGCTTCTCTGCCTGAGAGACCTCTGGAAGGGTGGATTTCGTGAGAAATGGTTTTTATTTACTCAACCAGCCGCAGCCAGCAGCTAAGCTAAGAGCGGGCAAGCCTGCCTGTAGCGAGCGGCTGCGCGAGGGTTGCTGGCCGCGACGAGGTGTTTGCTGTCTGCGCTGAGATTTGTGACGGTCCCAGAAGGCCCTCGGTGGGTGGGAGTGGGAATTCGCTTAACCTCGTTAACTGTGCCCTCTCTGCTGGCCAAAACCACCCTGCACTTTACAAGAAACGCAGAATTGGTAGTGACAGCCCTCACAGGCCAGGCGCGGTGTCACCAGCGCTTCTCCAAGGGATGGGATACTGATGGGCCCAGGAGGCTGAAGGACATGGTCCCACCATCGTGGTCCCGCTGTCGTGGTCCTGCTGAGGAGATGCCGTTTGTTTGAGGAGGAAGGAAGGATTGTGACATCTCTGCTCTTCTTCTTTCCGTCCCTGTCCCCACTAAAATGTACTTCGGGAAAAACCAAAAGGGAAATGAAAGGGCGAGTGGGTGGGGTACACCCAGCTGGGGGGTGGTGGAGGTGGTGTGGGACCAGCAGTCCCACGCAGCCTGGAGTAGGGGGCGAAGCTGTGGGGCCCTGCCGGACCCAGCTCCCCGGGGTTTATCTGTCTGTCTGTTTTCATCATTTCTCTGTGAGAAGGGAAAGGGACCACACAGCAGCAGAAAGTCCTGGAAATCTGTGAGGGAGACCGTTCCCAGCACCCTTCCCTCTGCCGTCGCCCCTGTCTACAATTGGCTATGGAGGACGTATGGCTCTGTATAGGCTCCAACTCAGTGAGATAACGCCTCACAATTAAATTCCTAATTACAGCCAGCGAGTGCGCTTTCCCAGCTCTGACTGTTCTGTCTCGGCTGTACGCGTGGTCGCTCTAACGGACCAAGTGGACCAGGGCTGGGGTCGCCCCATCCCGACTGGCCTGTCTGCTCCATCCCCTCCATGCTGTCTCTCCTCTGCTCCCACTTCTGAGGCATCCTAAAGGCTGCTTGTGCCCTATAACTTTGCCTGTTCTCAAAAAGAAACAACAACATAACCCAACTAAAAAACTACGGTAGAAGCCGGGGGAGGAAATTGCTTCAAGTGTCTTAACTATCTCATGGAACAAAAATGCTTCTTAAGGCTGTTTAGAGAAAGAGAGGGTCAAATGTCCCTCATTAACGCTGATTTACTGAGAGGGCTGGGAAGTGGAAAAGGGAGACAGTCCAGCTGCCTGTCTCAGTGCACAAGGAGCCTGGTCTGGGATCCAGGCTGGGAGGTGATGGCCGGTCCCCCCAGCATGGGATCGGGGTGGTGGGTTTACTGGCAGAAGGTACAGCGGGGTGCAGGGTGCTGTGCACCCACGCCGGGCTGCCTGCACCCCAGAGCAGAGACCCGACCTGCGCTAACACAGCCGAGAGGCAGGGCACAGCTCTCTCGGCTCTTAGTAGCAGTTTGGAAATTTGGTGACTTTGTGAAGAAAAGAGCAGAAGCTGAGCCCTTTGCAGGGAGGCTGGTGCTGGGTCGGGGCAGTTTCCCTGCCCTGACCTCAGCCCATGCTGTCCTTCTCCTGGCGGAGAGGAAAGGGAGAAGGCTGGCCCAGATTTGAGGGTGTAAATCAGCAGGGTTCCTCTCCAGAGAGAGCTCAATTACATTGATTTACACTTGCTGCGGATTTGGTCCATTCAACCCAATTAAAACTCCAGAGGAAGTGCAGAGAGGCAGGATGTAATTACCCGCGCTGGAATCCCAGTTCAGAAGAGGAGGCAGAGCTCTCCGGATCAAATTAATCCCTGGTGTAACTCTGCCGAAGTTACACCACGGCTATAATTGGCCTGAAACATTTTAACTATCTCATTTAATGTTATTCATGCTCTGCTGGAGATGAGAATGTTTATCCTAAATGAGAGACTCTAATGCTCCGTAGCAATAATAGAGTGTGAGGTTTATGCGGTTTCTCATTTACAAGGATGCTGGGGAGGCCAGATTGTCACGGAAGATGCGGCAGATCTGGACTCCCCAAATCTTTAACCATTTCCCTGGCTCCTGCGGTGGCTGGTTGTCCCATTGTCCTTCCTCCAGTGTGCCCACCTTCCCCATGCCCAGGCTGCTTTTCCATCTCTTGGAGATGGTGGGAGCTTGTACCCCAGACCCAGCCAGGGGCAGAAGTAGGAGATGGTAAAGTGGTAGAAGAGGGAACGGAAAGCACTGAGAGAGACCTCTCAGGATTAAAGCTCCTATAAATTAGCAGAAGCAAGATTTACCACCAACAGACTTGCCTCCCCAGTGATGCTAAAAGAGGGGATTTCCATCCATGAGAGCTGGCTCCATGGCCTTTCTCTGAGTCACTCCAGTCAAGCAGCCGCCCAGGCTCCTGCAAAAGGAGCAGGGTCAGTGCTGCAGGTAGCAACACACGGAGCGCCACGGTCCCTGCTGCCAGCTGGACATCCCCATGGACGGTGTTTCCAGCTGCCGGCCCTGGGTTATCCACCAGGCTCAGAGGATGGTCCCATGGTCATTTGAGCTGCCCCCCCCCACCAGAGGAGGCCTGAGCTCCCCACGGTGGGAAGCAGCAACACTCTGGGGATGTGTCTCGAGAACCACGATCCATCCCCTTCCTCCTCCCATGGCGATGCCATCGACCAACCAAGCATACATCCTGCTGCCTGCAAAGCAGAGCCTGCAGGTCACATTCCTCTCTGCCACAGCTGTACTCGGGCTGGTGGCACCCTGCCAGCGATGCAGTTTGGCCCCGAAGCTCCGCTGCGTGCCCCGCATCCTCCCTGAGCAGCCCTGGCAGGTACCGCTCACTGCAGGCTCTGCGTCGGCATCACTGGGCTTTGGAGGATCATGATTATCTGTCATTACATCGTATTTCCACTCCCCAGGCAGACAGAGCCCTGGTCTTTCCCTCTGCTCCCTTGCCAGTGGAAACCGCAGGAGAGGCAGATCTGTTTGTTCCAAAGCAATTTTTAATGCCCTGTAGCTTAGTAGAGACTTGAGCATCACAATTCATTCTGGCTCCTCTCAGTTCCTCAGAGAATATTAGATCCTTCTCTTGATACTTCCTCACTTTTTGTAGATGTTACCCTAGCTTTAATTTCCAGGGCTTCCAGACTGTTTTTAACAATGCTGAGCTTTCGAGTTGCTTCCTTCAAACTTTCTCCAGCCATGCTTTCCCAGAGCCTAAATAGCTTTGATTATTCCCAGATGTTTCTAGTTTGTTAACCCCAGAGTAGTATTGTGTAACGGCTTGGAAAGATGACTGGCAGCAGGCATCCCGGGTTCTCTTTCCTGGTTCACCAAATTACTTCCCGAGCAGAACATCTATGGGATTTATCCTACAGAAGCAATGCCATTAGCATCAGGTTATCTTGCTACAGAGAACGGTACAAGAGGTGGCTGAAATCCTCTTGCTGATAAGAGCAAGATAACCCTCCGAAAGCATGGGTCATTTTCTCCACCCCGTTCCTCCTTATCCTCTCTGCTGAGATTTCTAAGCAGGATGACACGTTGGGGCAACAAGCCCGCAGGGAAGCCTTTGAGTGGGCATCACCGAGGCTGCCAGGCAGCACCTAATGGAAAAGACCTTGTTCACCTCCAGGCCAGGCTGGATTCAAGCCCTGGCCGTCCCTACCCACCAGCCACCCGGCCAAAAGCACAACAGCAGCTCTGCTCGGGCCAAGTTTTCCTTGGCCAGGGAGGATGCTGCGCTTATCCCGACAGACCAAATTGTGGGGAGTAAGGAGTTTTACACAACTGGCTGAGCTCCTAGCAAACCTCCGCGGCCCTCTTGACTCCAGCAGTCCTGCTGCTCTCATGCTTCAGCCATTGCATTGCTAAACACACATAAAAAACATCCCCATTCCCACTAGCAGAGCGCCAGGGTGTAGCCGAGCTGGCAGGAGATGCAATCCCTCTCAAGCATCCATAAATCTTCCCAAGATCACCCCAAATACTCCATATTTCTTGGTGCCTCCACCCACCCTGCCAGATCCTTCCACTTCTGCACTTCTGTTTCTCATCCCAGTCCTCAGCTCCGCAAAGCCCAAGGTTACTGGGACGGATGCGAATACATCACACAGCGGCTCCCTCCCATATGCGGAGGACTATGCCTGGGCAGGGTGAGGAACAACAACGAAGAAGGAGGAAAACAAGATGGGAAAAGGAAAAAAAGCATCAAGAGAGAATATTTTTTTAGCAGAGGGCTAAGCTAAGGGACAAACCAACCTGCCCCGGCATTTCCCCATGACTGCAGCAGGTGAGAAGCAATCCAGCAGCATTAAATCCTTGTGCAGTCAGTCACCTGCTGCAGGAAGACCTTGCCCCAAGGAAAACGTCCCTGCCTCTGCCTGGGCCACAGAGCATCCCACGCACCCTGCCCCACCGTAGCAGGGTGCAGCGTGGCGCTGAGCAGACATGCCTCAGGCCAGCCCCCAGAGGTGCTCAGAACAGGGAGGAGGTTGAGGGAGGAGGACCAGAAAGCCAAGCTGTGAGTGAAGAGTGTCAGTGCTTGGAAAGCACAACCAATTTGCTTTTAGTACAGTTCATGCCTCTCCAACAGTGCCTAGAATAACAAATTCCTTCCACCCTCCACGCCTGAATGCTGGAGGAAGCTGCTGAGAAACTTAATTGATTAGCTGGATGCGTGCACAGAAAAAAATTGCCCAGCATCAAGGAAGTCACTGTCTTGACAGTTCATGCAGACACTGGTGGGAGATTAGAGAGACCAGCTGCAGTTTTTTATCACACAACCCCTTCTTTTAGTCTGGGAACAAGGCAAGGTCTGTTTTGATGGGGCGACCCATTTCGCAGTGGCGTCGAGGGGCTGGAGCATCAGGGATGTGTCCACCCTGTGCTCACCACCCACCCAGGGCTTGCTGGGCAGGCACAACCTGGTCCTCAGTACTGGGACCTTCAGCCGATGAAGGGCAGGGAGGCAGCTTGGGGCTGCCTGAACCATCCCCAGAGGTCCTATCAGCCCTGGCAGCCCCTGAACAGCAGGAGGAGATGCCCCAAGAGCAACTTCAGCATCCAGGGTGCAGTGTATGGAGCTGAGCACATCGGAGGAGCCGAGTTTCCAGATGCCTCAGAGCATCCTCCCCAAAAAAGAGGTGTCCAGCTTCCCCAGCCCCTGCAGGCCACCTCCCCGCCTCCCAGCCCCTGCCTAGGCTTTCTGCTTTGCTCTCAGCATCTCTAGCTCTGCCCTGCCTGCCACAGGGTCACCGCCCGCAACTCTGTCACCGCACAGGATTGCTTTCCCCGGTTGGCAAAAGAAAACAAGAAGGCAAAGGCCTGCAGGGGCTGTGAACTTGCCTGTCATGTTCTCTGACAGTATCAAAACCTTTTGCCACTTGTGTTTTTCCCAAACTGTCACTGCTCGTCACACCCCTTGTTTAAACCTCTGATCCTGAAAGCTTCCCTGAGTCCTCTGGAAAACAAATGGAGAGAGCGTGGTCTGTTCTCTGAGGAGATCGGTCACCACCGCAAAAGCAAGGAGGCTGACAACGCCAGCGCTCCCCAGAGCGGGTACAGGCAGAGCCAAGCGTGCCCGCCTGCGCTGGGTGGCTGCCAGAGGTGGGAGGCAGGCAGCCTGCTAACCCCCAGCTTCCTCCTCTCCCTCAAACTGCTCAGCTCCTGCTTTTTTGCCTCGGGGAAGAATAGAAGGGAAAGGAAAGGGCTCGGCCCTCCTGTTTGCTCTCTGCTGAGCAGAGCTGCTCTCCTGCCCCCCCGTTTCCCCTAGTGCTGCTATTTGCTATTTGACCTGAGCAGCCCAGAGGAATTTTAGTCACGGTGCATTCCTAGCACAGCATCTGTTTTCTAGAGCAAAATGGGAACAGCTGCCAAGAAACAAATCTTCCCCTGATGCCTGGCACTTCTCATGGATGGAACGAAACTTCTTGAAACCCCAGGGGAAAAACCACCAGAGCTTAGCTGCAGCAAAAGCCATCCCACTCCAGCCCGTCCCCTCCAGGGATTTTTGCAGCATGAGGGGGCTCAGACAGAGAATAATGATCATCATGATAGCATCCATACGGTACCACTTTGAAAGCTTTGAGTGAAAGAGGAGCTCAAGAGAGATCTCTTCTTTCGCTGAAGGCTAAAGAGTGCCCCAGAGTGCTGTGGGAAAGAGTGCACTCTGGCTGAACCCCCCCCCAGCCTCCAAGTCCAACTGTGCCCAGTGTCCTCCTACCTGTCCAGGCCTGTTGTGCCTATTGTAAACGGGCAGGATAAAGTCAGGTAGATGGTGCCGATATGTGACGCGCTGGGTTCACACATGGCTTGCTGTGAAAGAGCTTTTGAGGCTTGTCAGGGCTAAGCGAGGTTTGTCCCCAAGAGCTGTGAGAAACCTGGTGCTATCAGAGTCAGACTGGCGAGCAGGGACGCACGTGGGGGTTGCATGGGCTGAGCTGGCTCTCGGATTTCAGGTGGAGGTGTCCATGCCCATGGGATTGCCGTGTGCTTGAATAGCAGAGCTGACAGATGTACATAACCCCTTTCCCCACAAAGGTTAATGTCTCCCCCAGGTATTTACCAAGTGCAGGACAGAGCCTGCAACAGTCCCTCTGCCGTGCCCAGGGGTTTCTTCTCAGATTGCTGTGCTTCAGCAGGAGGCTAAAGATCGATGTACATAGTCTCTGGTTACCAGGAGGAGTAAGGAGCAGAGCAGCTCAGGTAGCTGATGCGGTCAGGCAGAGCGCCAGCAATGCTTCGGAAGCAGCAGAATTACTCAGGAACAGGGAGGTGGTTAGAGACAGCCAGAAGAGAATTAGGAAAGGCTTTCTGGAGGCCTGGGACCAGCTGAGACAAACAAGGAGCCTCGGAGCACATGGTTTCTTGTCCCTTCCAGCTGAAGGAACAACACTGGCTCTGTGTTTGCTCACATCTTGAATGTGACAGATAGAATAAGGTCAGAAATATTGGTAACCAAGTTTTTGGAGGGCTTAAACCAGCTGACACCTGTTTTTGCTGATAACCAGGTTCCACCTTCAGTCACGATGCAGAAGGCAGCCTTCAGACAGCATCAAGGCAATATGCTTTTTCCTGCTCACCTTGACTGAGACCAAGGTTAATCTCGAAAGTACCCATTGCAGGTAGTGCTCAGCACCCAGTCTGACAGCAATGAGCCTGGTGGAGGTGCAGCTTCACCTTCTCAGTGCATCATTTTAGTGGGATGTGCTGGCAGAGGCTCAGTCAGTAGCAGTACCAGCCAATAACTCACACCATCTCAGTGGTTCACTCAAGTAGGGGCGCTTTTTCCGACCGTGAAGATTTTTAGGCATGAAGCATGTAAAGTTCACAGTTAGGACAGATGTAACACTGATCCGCTAAAGCCTAAGGCAGTGACACCAGGTTAACCCCAGTTAAGATGCATTTAGGTTTTCTGTGAAGGTAACGTGAAGTTCACATTGCAACACACATCACATCCTTGGTCATTAAAAATCCCAGGAGATTGCCATGAATGCTGCAGAATGACTGGAGCTGCTGACTGCAGGCAAGTCACGACAGCCCTTTAGCTTGTAAATTGAAGATGGCAGAAAAGTCTAATCCTTGAAAAAGCAAGAGTTCATTTGTGATCCAAGCTTTCAGGCCAGGTTTACATACCAAGCCAGTCTCAGCAAGACCAGAATGCAGCTTCTCCTTCCGTTTCTTGGCTAGACCAGGCCGTTCTGTTATAACAACACAAGCAAAGTCCACCGTCGCAAGCACCATCTGCTGAAGAGGAGGAAGGTTTCACACTGTGTCAGTCTCTTTTATCTCAGTGTAGGTTCTGCACAGGAGCTGGCTGGAGTTGGAAAAGCAACAGAGACCCCAGCAACAGCTTTTCCTGGTGCTGTCTGTGGGGAGTTAGTGATTTGACCAGAACAGGACTTCAGAGAGGCAGGACAGCACATAAGCAGGCCAGTGCCCCACGTCACTCTTCAGGCTTTGATTGAAAGTTGTATCGGGTCTTTCCCCCACCAAATTGCATGAAGCCCCAGGCAACAGAAGCAGCCCTGCTCAAGAGCTAAGCCGGCCCAGCTGAGCTCAGTCTTTCTGCTTTGGATCTTCCAGCAACAGAAAGAGCAAGGCTGGGACTGGCTGTATGAGGAACCACTACACGCACCTTCCCTCCCATACCGGCACGGGGGTACAGCCACACACAAGTCAGCAGCAGCAAGGCCACCTTCTTAAGCCACCCAACATGTATTGGAGCTTCTCTCAAACGGCATCTTCAGACTACAGCTCAGAACCATTGTCAGACTGAACAGCTGAAGCAGGAGCATCGTTCTAGAGAGCGTAGAGCAAATACAGCAGATCAGAACGCATTTCTATAGCAATACAGGTTGCGCACACCAGCCAAAGCAACTCACAGCAGAGGCATCTCATAGCAGAAAGCAGCTCCTCAGCTATGGATGCTGAGGTGATACATACCCCACAGCTCACATGGGACCGAGCAGGATTGGGCCAGAGGGAGACAGGGGCAAACACAAGGCTGGGCAGGAGCACAAGCCCCTTCCCTGGTTGGGTGGGAGCAGAGCAGGTGGGACTGGGCAGCAACGAGCCCTGACTGGGGGCTGGTGACCAGCTGAGACCTCAGGCAGGATGGTGGGGAATACAGTGCTCCTCTGCTCCCCAGGGACTTTGTTCTCATATGTCCTCCTCACAGATGTACCCTCATTTTCCCAGCCCAAAGGCTCCCCCACGCTGAGAAGGATGGCCTCCTTCCCCTGAGGTCCCACACAGACGATGCTCCTGCTCGAGGGCTCGGGATCTGGATCTCCAGATCCGCGTGGAGACTGGAGAGCAGCCACTGATCTCCAGCAGCCTGCGATACCCAGGGCTTCTGATCAAATCCCTCTCAGCCTGGAGCCAAACCAGGATACAGCTCCAGCTCTTTAGCAGTAAAATGCTGATTTAGTTAAAGTCATGTTGCCAGCTGTGTGTTCAAACAGGAATTACACAGGGTTTCTGCTGCAGTAATGCACCAGGTGCCGGCAGCTCTACCGAGGCAGATAGGGAAGGAGGGGCAGGGAAATGGGAGCCCCCATTTCCTGAGAGAGGTGCTCAGGGGAAAGAGGGTCTCCTGATTCTTGCCCTGCTCACATGCAGGCAAGGTACCCCAGTGGTCAGCCAGCCCACAGCACCTTGCTCCTTTGAGCTCCCTGGCTCCTGCTGAGCTTTGACCACCGCGAACCTTAAGTCTGGGAAAGAAAAACATCGTCAGGAGCACTCACAGCCACGCAGATGCCCTGGCCATGAACTGGGCTCCTAAGGCACGGGGTGGTCGCCAAACTCAGACATCAAAGGTGGTGCCTGTGCCAAACTGCAGCCTCTTGGAGGAAGATGTTAGGGAAGCGATTATGAATTTGGAGCCTTGCAAAGCGTGTTGGCAGCTGGATCCTCTGGATGAATAAAACCCTGCCAAAAATGAAGATTTGTTTCTGCAAAGCTGAAACAGCAAACTTGTTTGTCTTTCCTCCTTCCCCTCCCAACCGTGTTGTTGTTTTAAACATTTACAGAGACCTTTATACTGTTTAAATAATGATTTGGGAAGGGGGAAATTGTTTACACTTTTTTGCCAGCTGCTCCAAGTCAGCAGCACTTCACACACAACTTCTGGTAAATCAGGTGCTGTGGTTTGAGACGTTACCCCCCTCCCCCACACTGCCCTGGTTACCCCTGCCTCAGTTTGCCTGCCCCACTGCTGGTCTGGCAGAAGGAACCCCCAGGACCCCCCCTAAGCCTCAGCCATGCCCCCCACCAGCTGCCAGGGAAGGGGGTCACCTGGAGACCAGTGAGCTGCAGCAGCTCCCTCTCTGCAGTCTGTGGGGGGAGTGCCAGCATGTGCAGCCCCTGCTTTGCTAGATAAAGGGGTGTACGTCCAGCTCCCATGATATAACCCCCCCTTTACCCCCCCAGCAGCACTCCCCCAGCCACAGAGCTTGCACAGCGGTGCTGGGTAGCCACGGTGGGGCTTTCTCCCCCTGAGATGGCAAGGAGAGGTGGAGGAGGAGGAGGATGAGGATGAGGATGCTGCTGCGGCTGAGTTCTCCCATCCCTGAGCACAAGTGCTACGGAAGATCAGCCATCTCCCGCGGTGCGTGTTCTCCCGCCCACCTCCTTCAGCAGCAAGGCTGCTCGAGATGACAGCTGAAGGGAGAAAGGAGAGCACTCAAAAAGCGCAGGGGGAGAGATGGCTGAAGACAGACCGACCTCTATGCGACAGCAGAAGCATTAGGTCAACAGAAAAGCAGCAGCGCATCTGTCAGTAATTAAATCAGAAAGGCCCATGAGTCTCCCCATCATACGCAGGTCTCCAAGAATTTGGGGGTTTTGTTGGGCTGATTGAGTGTTATTTGTCACCTGGCAGAGGCTGGGGAGAAAAGGAGTGAGGAAGGCTCCAGAAGAGCTGGAGGTTTTTTGCAGGATGTTTGGACTGAGCAAAAGGACAGAGAAGTGAGTATGAGACATGCTATGGAAGCAGGATGTGGGATAGAGAAAATGTTTATACAGTCAACCGTGGGCTAATCCATGGGAGGCTTTGGAGACCATAAAAGCCATCTGCAAGTGGACAGATCACATTCTCTAGGAAACTAGTGGTTTAACACAATGCTACCCTCACTCTTTGATCTATTCTGAAGAAATCAGACTTGGGAGCCCAAAGAGAAGGGAAGGATAAGTAGATCCATAAGTTCTACCCGCACAGGCAGGACCGTTCATGGTCTCCTCCTGTACAAGAACTTGGGGCCATCATAAAAAACTAAGGGGAGCCAGACACAGAACAAATGAAAGGAAGCCGGTCCCTCTCACAGCACAGGCTGACCTGGGCAAGTCCTCCCCACTGGAGGGAACGGCTGTTACAGGTTCACACAGGAACGGGGCAAGTTCATGGAAAACAAAGTTACCGAAACCTCCATTCCAGAGAAAACCCGTTAGTGGAGGGACTGAACTACCATCTGGCTCTCGAAGTTCACACCCCTCAAATGGCTGGTGGGGTAGTGGGAGATGTATCATAAGTAATCCCCCCATTCTTGCACTTTCCTAGTCATCCATTTTGGGCATTTCTTGGAAAAACAACATTGGTCTGGATGGCCCTCAGTCTGACACCCTGCAGCAGGGCCCCCTCAAGGAGATGTCACCCGGAGGCTGCCCTCAATAGATCTTCTTACAGACAGCAGGAGGAATCACTGCACGCCTTTAACCAACTGCCCTCTGTAATCCAGTGAGACCTCAGTTTACCACTTCGAACATGGTCAAATTAGGCATTCGGCCTGCTTCCCCTGCATAAGGGCAAGAAAAATTACCCAACGGGACCTGAAATAATGTGACCTTTCATTATTTAAACACGTTCTTTCCCACTAAGCAACGAACGTAGCAGAGACGCTATTCTTAAAAGTACCTCAAAACAATTATCTCCTTCTTCTGGTATAAACAATGGGAAGCAAGAGGTGAGCCAGAGACATGGCATTCGCGATTCTCCATCTTCAGTAGGAAGAAATGTTGGCAATTTGTACTGTGCTCCGACACAACCGCTTGACCTCAGTGCAGCTTATGCTAATTACTTGCAAGAATATGCTTGTTCGCTCCGCACGTGCCTGGCATATTTCTTGTATCTAAGCTTGATAGATGAAATATTGCTTATATGACGATGCAGACTGGGTTGACTGAAGCAACGACTGGTTGGCCGAGTAATCCAGGCAAACAGAAATACTGTTTGTGATAAAAGAGGACCTGAAAAGCTCCTTATTAATATTGCCTAGCTGTTTTTATACCATCTGACTCCCTTTCTGCTTACCACGCTTTTAATCCCTCAGGCAGACAAAGGAAATAGAGAGGATCCATCTCTTTGGCCAAAGCAAGGTCAGCTCTCAGTTCCTGGTAATTTTTTTATCTATCATGTCCTTAAAGACCTTCTGTGATGGAAATGTTACTCCTGGTTTCACAGCTTTACAGTTTTTCCTACCGTCTTTGAGTGCATTTGTGTAGCTGTACACATCTTCCATCTCTGGGTGTGCTCTGAGGATATATATTTTAAATTAAACACATTCATCCATGAAGAAGCCGTATTCCTACCGCTATTGTTCAACAAGTACATATGTCTGGCCCCAGGTTTTAACCATGCACACCCTGCAATCAGAACAACTTGTTGTGTGCTCTCTGTTCTGCTCGGCTCCTCTGAGGAACGAAGCTGTGAACGCAATCTGGCTGGCTTTGACAAGACGGTCACTTTGCCTAGCTGGGACACCAGACCTGAAGCGATCAAGTCAGTGGCTGAAGCTGCCATTTCTTCTGCTGTTCAGCACCATCAGGAGGAGAAAAGGCAACCTTTTCTCTTCTCCACCTGCAGGACTCCATACCATAGCCCTGCCTGCAGATACCACCATGCTCCCAGAAAAGCCATCCCTTCCTTGCAGATATCCTGGAAAATAAAGGTCTTGTTATTCAACGTACAAGGTTCAGGCTTTAGACAGGCCCCAGTTACAGCAGAGCATTTCTGAGCCTGCTAAAATTCTACGTAAGCACACAGGACACGCTGAGGAGGAATGGGTTTAAGCGTGTATTTAACATTAAATGCAGGCTTAAGAGCTTTGCTGCTGGGAGAAGGGAAGGACGTTTTGTCTGCAGCATGCTTTGTCCTGAGCGGAAAGAAAGATGTTGCTTGTCTGCTACTGAGCTCCAAAGAGTCCTTCTGGTATTTCTTGGGACTGATTTGAAGCAGCAGACACCAGGATCTGGGACCTCGTGGCAGGCTTTTAACACTACAGATCTTTTCTCTCGGAAGTCTGGCACCTGAAATACCAGCAAGCGATCTCCAGCCGTACCCCAGGGGACGGTTCTTTGTGCACTGCTGTGCACGCAGCACATGTAACAGAGACAAGCATCAATCCAGCTACCCCCTGCACCTCGGCGTCTCCTCGTGCTTCCTACGCTCCAGCCATGCAGGGGGCTGGTGCCTGCCAGACGCAGTTAGCAATGGGGGACGTGCTTTTTAATGTCTTCAAATACCCTGGTTTCTTCCCCCGGCCATATGTCGGAGATGATAACCACAGCAGGGCGGCTCTGAATGAACGGATGCTTTGTTTCTCCAGGCTTTGTGGAACCCTGTCTGCAGGGTGGGACGGGGACAGGCAGAAGGGGAAATCAAAAGGAAATCAAATTGCTGTCAGTAAGCATGGGGAGCTTCTCCCTGGAGGGACTTACAGGCAGCCAAGAGGGGAAACGGGTGGGAAATTGGGAGGAGATCTCGTCCTTCAATTTAAGCGTGGGATCAAAGCGCAGCTGAAGTTGGAGAGGTTCTGTCATTGATTTCCGTTTGTCCTTCTGCCTTTCCTCTGTCACATAATCTGCCCATTCTCCTGTTATCTGCTCTAGGGATAACCAAATACCCTACAGCAGAGTTCAGACTTCTTTGCGGAGGGTAGTGCTGTGGCTTTGCAGGACAGATACTGAAGGGCCTTGAGAAAGCAGAAAGACGGGGGCTTAATGTAGCTGGAGGAAGAAATCCCCTCCAGATCCTCTGACACAAAGTTGAGAGCAGCCCCAAAACATTCACACATAGAAGATCCCCATGCCTTTTTAATAGCATTCCTTACTCATTCAACACAAACAGAAGTCCTTTCAAAGACTGTAGCAAGAAAATACTGTAACTGATGGAGATCTATCAAAATTATGTCCAAATTGCCTTTGGGACAGCATTGCAACTGCCTGAGGAAGGAGAATATGTTCAACCAGAACTGTTCAAACCAGGCCGTAACTCCCTTCGCATCCCTAGGAAGGTTCACAGACTCTTCTGAAGAGCCACCATGTTCTGCTGACCTCTGGGAGGCTTCGCCTTGTACTGCAGCTCCCGGGTGAAGTTTGCACGCCAGAGATGTGTGTGACATGGACGCCCTCTAAAGGGAACTGCTGAGAAAACTTGATTCGAAGTTGCAGAGATTTAAGAAAGTATGGGCATGGGTGAGGCGACGACCATCTCCCTTCATCCAGGGTCTTTGATCTGCCTCTAAAATATGCTTGGAAACATTACCTATGCACTGCACCCACGGATAACGACAGCCAATCTACTGCTCACTTAGCTCATGCTGTTCCCCTGAGCTTTTAACTGTTGAATCCGTTCATTACTTGGTACCTTGCACAGCTCATCCATTTATAGGCACAAGTAGACAGTTAATCTATGGTCTGAGCAGCTTCCACCCAAAAATCAAGACGGTGGCAAAGCTCTCAGCACATCTGAGTCTATCTTCTCTCCTTCCAGGATCTGAACTCTACACAAGGGAGGATTTTAGTTGCTTTGTTTAATTTTAAAAACCTTATGTCCCTCGGGGACTTAAAGGGCTAATTCTAGTTATGGGGTTTTATGTATTTGCTTATTCAGAAAGCTAAAAGTAGTCAGGCAGATTGCCAGCCACATCTTCACAGAGCAAAGGCCACTTCAATGAAGGCTGCGTTAATGACTGCCATTCTGTATCATCATCCGCCTTCCCACCGGGCCAAACACCAGTGGGACAGGCTCCTGTGGGGTAGGAAGGCGCTGAAGCTCTCTCGTGTCCTCTCAGCAGACCATGGGAGCTGCTGCCTCCAGGCTCCTGCCCAACCTGCCAGGCTTCCTGCAACTAGCAGAGGGCACAGAGGGCCAGGGAAGACCTCGTAGTCAGCCACTTGTGTTGGAAGCCGCTTATTTTTAACAGCAGGTTGGCATCTCTTTACAGCCTTCTTTCACCACTGTAAAAAAAAAAAAAAAGTAAAAAAAAAATGCCTCTTGCAGTCTGTTAACTTTTTAAGAGAGACTTTTAAGAAACAATATGGGCCATTCTGGAGAACAAAGCACCCATGAGTCGGGTTAAATCTATGCTGTGGAGGAAAAAACCCACAGCCAACAGGTTCTAAAATAGAAGCAAGGCCAGGAGGATCCAGGCACTAAAAATAAACATGAAGTCACGCTGCCTTTCCCTGGGAATCTGACTGCCTTGCCCAGAGAGGGGCCTCCCAGAGCACAGGGCCGGTGCGGGCAGCACCATGGAGCCATCTCCCTGCCCTCGGAAGGAATTCGGGGGCAGAGAGACACCCAGCTCCTCGGCAGCGCTTCCCTCGAGCTCGCAGCACTCCGCTCTTCAGGATAACAGGAGGTGTTGCTTTCACAGACGCAGCAATCCAGGCAGCCAGGTCAGGCAACAGAGGAGTTGGCCGCACCGTACAACACCAACGTAGGAAGCTTACTCTTGCTATCGCTGCAGGGAACCAGGCGGCTTTCCACAAGCACATCTTCGAGTCAAATGCCCCAAGGGACTGTGAATCCCCCACTTTTCAGACATTTCAGGGGTGACACCCATTAAATATGGGGCTTTCACCTGTACCCAGACTTCTCTCCTCTCAGACTCAGGTTTGTCTCCTTTCTATTTCCAGTCACTGCAGCTTTTCACAAGAGTGGATAAAGCTTTGAGGCAAGAAAGTGGGTATTAGCTGTTTGTATTTTTCCTCCCCTTGGTTCCATTTGCACTGTCTTATTGTTCATAATGTACAGGATTGGTTCCATTTGCACTGTCTTATTGTTCATAATGTACAGGATCCCATCTAGCTTTCATAGCAGTTTTTAACAGCGAAGGACAATCATAGCACATACTGCAAGCATCACATATTCAAAGCACAGCACATACATTTACTAACTAATCTCTGACTAATCCCCAATCTCCAGCTAATTAGTCTTTTTGAAGTGTGCCCCTTCCTACATGAGCTAATGCTTGTTCAAGCCTTTTGAAGCATTTAGCGGGCTAAGTACAATCATGCGCGTCTCCCTAGTAAACAGGGCACATGAAGAATGAATAAATGCAATTAACAAGCAGCATGACGATGCAAAAGCTCTGTGTGTGCAGCCCAGGCCCAGCTCTGGGCTGATGGGCCTGTATCACCGGGGCTGAAGGGGGCCTACAGGAAAGCTGGAGAGGGACTTTTTACCAGGGCATGTAGTGATAGGAGGAGGGGTAATTGCTTCCAACTGGAAGAGGGGAGATTTAGATTACATACCAGGAAGAAATTCTCTCCTGTGAGGGCGGTGAGCCCCTGGCCCAGGCTGCCCAGAGAAGCTGTGGCTGCCCCATCCCTGGAGGGGTTCAAGGCCAGGCTGGACGGGGCTTGGAGCAACCTGGGCTGGTGGGAGGTGTCCCTGCCCAGGGCAGGGGGTGGCACTGGGTGGGCTTTAAGGTCCCTTCCAACCCGAACCATTCTGTGATTCCATAATTGTGACCCTATCCACCTCCATGGCTTTCCTACAGCGGCTGCTGAGCCCTTGAGCGAGGCAACAGCCGCAGAAGCAGCCTCTGGGAGAGTCAAGCCTCACTTTAGTGACAAATTACACACACTTATTTCTTTGTCTTTCTCGTATTTGGCATTTCCACCCAGCAGGGAGAGGATGGACCCAAGGAGCAAGCCCTGCTCGTGGCTCCTCTCAGAGGAGCCCCGTCCCCCAGACACCCACTGTCACAGCCTAGGGTCCCCCGGACACCCCAGGCCCCCCCCGGGGGCACGGTGCCCGGGTGCTGGGGGAGGCCGGTGATGGCGGCCGCGTCCCGCCGCTGAGGGACGGGACCACACTTCCCATCAGCCCCCGCGCCTCTCGCGAGACTCAGCGGGCGCGCGCGGCCCCAGCCCCCTCCCTCTCCGCGGTGGTTCCGGGACGACATGGCGGCGGGGCCGAGGGCGGTGAGTGGGGCGGGCCGCTATCGGCAGCCATCCGCGGGCACGGCGGCCCCGACGGGCGCGGGGACAGCGGGAAAGGGAGCGGGGCACTCTTGCGCCCCGCCGCGGCTTTCTGGAGGGGTGGGGCGAGGCCTCGACGTCTGCCTGTGGGGCTGTAATGGTGCCCCCACCGCCGCCATGGTGGGTGGGTGGAGGCAGGGCCCGGCTGCGCTGGGCCCCGCGGCTCCTGTTCGCCACCTGGAGGGGGCTCAGGCCTTCTCCGTGCGGGGGGTGCTCCGAGCAGCACGGCCTGGTCCGGGCGATGCTCAGCTCGCAGGTTTTGACTATGGTTGTACCAGTTCTTCCCCAACTGTGGGAGAGTATTTAATACAGCGGCTGGTATCGCTCAGCGTGATGGTACAGCGTCTGCAAGCAGTGAGGCTTCTATCAAGCGAGCATTATCCATCACAGTAGACCGAGCGCCCAGGCAGAGGGAGATCAGTGGGGTGAGTTGTCCCCAGGTGCCCCCAGGTGTGGTGGCTGCCCGGGTGAGGAGCACCCAAAGCACAGAGTCGGGAACAGGCTTGGGCTTTTGGGATGGCCCCGCGTGGTCCAGGTTTGGCTGCTGTGGAAGCTGAGCAAGTGATGATAAAGTTATCCCTGTCTGAAATTAATCTTTCCTCTGTGGAAGCATGACTCTGAGGCTCAGCATTAAAGACACAAAGGTAAAAGAACAGTCTGCTACTTGAACTCACTCTCTGTCCCCTTCATCTCTTTCAGAGCATGGCATGGCATCGAGCAAGGGCAAAACCACTCACCTGCCTGGGAAGCTGATTCCCTCACTGAACTGACAGCAAACCTGCACCAGCTGCACGATGGTGAGAAACACCAGCATTTGTGTTGTCATAGTCTGATTTATTCTCCTCTTGCCGGGCTATGGAAGTAAGACTCCATCATGTCAGATGATATCCTTTTGTGTCCCTGGCCTACTGGGAGGGGATATAAAAGCCTAATGGCTTGATTAATGTAATTAAGTCAATCAAGGCTGTAGCTTTGTTGCAGCTGCCACCTGAGTGTGCAGCCCTCTGCTGCCATGGAGCACAAGTTGAAAGGCAGCACAGGATGAATGGGAATTTTACTGTTGGTGGCTGGTAGAGCACCTGCTTGTCAGCGTGGTCAGAGATGAGCAAGAGTAGAAGGGATTACAAGTAGGAGGGATTGGATGACAGCCCATTATGGAGATACTCGACACAGCTCATCTCATAACTGTGTTTGTCACAGAAATAGACCTAGTGAAAGAGTAATTGTTCTGTTTGCCTACCTGGAGGTGCCCTGGGACAGTTTCAAACTTGCGTCGGGTTGCGGGGGGTGGGGAGGTGCAGTTCACACACAGCAAAGGGTCATCCTGGAAAGGACACACCCTGAAGAATCCTTCCCCAGAAGGGATTTATCTGTCTTACGTTTTCTTAAATGCATTTGTCCAAGATAAACCCATAGACAATGTACACCCTTGATGAATGGATTATTCTTGTGTGCAAGGAGAAAGTCGCATTTAGATGTTTCTGTATGATGATGAGGAGGATGTCTGCTTGAAACAGGTAAAAAGGGTCTAAACTACCGCAGTCTCAGAGCTGGTGTTTTTTTTTTCCCAAGCAAGGATTTAAATAGCATCCACCTCCCAAAGTTTCTTTTCTCTGAGTGAGACAACTCACTGTCAAACACGCTTCTTTGTCTTTTTGTTCTGTGCTAAGTTTGTGAGACAAAAATTGCTTGGCTTTGAATGGAAAATTTCCTCTCTAATTCCTGCTCTGTGACCCAGTGCTGTTTTTTGTTAGAAGGGGTGGAGAAGAAAGGAGCAGACAGACTGTTTGAAGTATGATTGCTAACGGTGTTCGATGCAACTTGTATGTAGGAGGAAATCGTCCTGCAGAATCCTGGGGCTGTAGCATTGCCCAAAGACCGCTTTGGCAAGAGGGCAGCTGCCAAGTTGGGCTTCAAGATGGTAAGAGAATGCTTCAGTATTGCACACTGCTTGGTTTTAATTCATTAATTATATGTCAGATCTGTAGGCAATATGACTCATCTGCTGAGCAGAATACCTAGTCTTTGAAAGCTTACTAGGAAAAATACATCAGGAAGAACACTGGTCATCAGCATGTCAGCATCTGGGTGTCTTTGCTGTATGTGATTTTGTAGAGCTTGAGGAGTTTATATAGCCAAGGGCAGGAGAGAAACTGAGCCTGTGATGTGCTGTTATCCCTGTCCGACAACTCAGCTGTGAGGGAGAAACAACTGTTCACTGAGGCTTACGTATTTCCCCTTAGCGGGTCTCCTACCCCTTGCAAAGACTCAGGTGACACAAGTGGCATCAGCAGGGCAAAAGCAGCGTCCCTTCCCTTTCCTCCTGCCCTTGCAATGCGCGACTGCAGCACAAGCCCTGTCCCAGACACACAGGCTGTTCAGCAGCCAGCTCTCAACAAGGCTCAGGTACAGGGAGTGTAAGCGCTGGCTGCTGTTGTCATAGCAGAGTTTGGATTCACGAAGAGCTTTTAAGTTGTGTATCCAAACAGTGAGGCACCGCGGCTGGCTGAAGGGCAGATAAGAAATGCATTTTTATCTTACCTGATGTAGAGTCACTGAATACACACGCTGTAACAGCACTTTGTCTCCAGGTAGCTGACAGCTGCATTCTGCTAAATAATTTCACGCTTTATTTAACAGAATTTGTATTTGTTTGCAGAAGATCAATAAAATGCAGTGACAGGCTGACCGGCAAACTTGACGACAGTGGACTTCCTTAAGAAATCAAGGTTGGTATGCAAAAGGGGAGGGAATGGTACTGCAAACCAGCAGTCAGAGTGGTTGCTCTGTCAATAGAGCTGCGTTCCAAGTTTGACCAGTCACTGGGAAAGCGCCTGTGGGGCTTTTGGCTTCCAAGGAGTAAGAGGGGGGGAAAAAGTGAAGAGGCAGCCTGGTGATGAGTAGGAGAAGTAAAAGCTACTTAGTGCTTTGAGAATAGAGGGGGGCAGGAATTGTTTCAGAATGAACTTGTTTAGGAAAGTGCTTAGAGCATTCTTTGTGGTGTCTCTCAACTCTAGAAGCAAGAGAGAAGACTCTTCTGGAGTGGGTCTCGCAAGTTGCCACTGAGATGTTATTCGGAAGGGTGTAAAACAGCCACCTGTGCATAACTGCGGGCTCCTCCTCCCTGCTCTGTGGTTTCTGCCACCACATCATGGGTAAGTTCCAAGTAAAGCTAAAGAGGATTTGGGTACTAGTGCCATTGGCTGGGAGGGGAGCAAGTTTTTGTCTCCCGAGACCTGTGCTCTCGCTGAAATAGCGCAAATCGGGAGCTTTCCAGTTGACAGTTGCTTTGCTCTGACGCTATCTTTTTTTCCACTAGGACCTGATCTACAGCTGGCTGGAGGAAAAAGTGATTCCCGGCTGTCTTCTCCTCCAGAATAAAATAAGTTACAGAAAATACTGGGAGCTGAAGTTGAGTTTGTGTGTTGGGTTTTTTTTTTTTTTGGTAAAGGCTGTCTACTTGAACAGAAATGGTTTTGAGCAGGTAGAAAGGATTTGGGGTTAAAACGCTTTCTGAAATTCAAGCAGTTGTGAGCTTACCCTTCGTAGCAAAACCTGCTTCTCCCCGATACTGAAAGAATTAAGCGTGTGCAGACACTAAGTTGAATAAAGGCAATTCACGGTAACGGTGTGACAAAACTACTTACAGCTAATCCAGGACGTGACAGAAATGATTCTTGTGGTCTGCTTGGACGCTGGAAGGGAGAGGCAGTAGAAAGCCATCAGGTTCTTTGTCTGGTGAGCGCTTAAAATGGAGTATGTTTAACTCCAGGGCTGGGCTACACCCTTGGCGAGAAAAACCTCCCTTTTTGAAATGGGAAAGGAGGGTGTGCGTCCTGAGTTCCTCGTGTGCACAAACAGCTCTGCCCACGAGCTGGACGGGATTCCTGGCAGGATGCTGCACCATGACGGCGCTCCTTTTTCAGACCTGTTTGTTTTGCGTCTGCGCATCAAGGTGCTGCTGATGGCCACGTCCAGAGTCACCTGCGTGGGCTGTGCCGAGGTTCGGCCAGAGCTGGTTTGAGGAGGTTTTAGTGCTGTCTTGGTCAGGTGATGTGAGGATCAGGCTCGTTCTTGTCATGAAAGACGTTTTGCTGAGTGCTTGTGAATAAAAAACAGGCCTAACAGGCTGCCTTGGTACCATTGTAAGGTGGCCCTGATGCAAACAAAGGTTAATTTGAGACCTGGGAACATAAGATGGGCTCCAAGCCGGAGATTACATCTGAAACAGGCTTAGAGACTAAGCCTCGGTAATGCTCATTTGAACTGGCTGGGAGCAGCCTGCTGCGAGCTGGAGGGGGGCTGGAGGTTCCCTGGCTCACGGCCAGGCTCTCTCTTGCCATCGCTGCAGTAAATCGCTCCTCCCCAGCTGACGGTACAGCACAACCGCATCCCAAGTGGAAGACGGCTGTGCTCGGAGCTGCTCCCACAGATCCGTCACGGTGCTGGGCACCAGGCTTCCCTGCCAGCCCATCTCCACCCTTTAAGCCGGCTCCCATCCCCGCCTCGGGCTGTTCTCCAGTCGGGGGCTCGCTCTGCTACACGCTACAGCCCCTCTGCTGGGGGAGGTAGGGGCCTCACCCCACCCCGTTTGCCAAAACAACAGAAATAGGCATGTAAGAAAATGCTCATTCAACATTTATGTAATTACACAAAGCGGGAAACTGTCTCGCATGGCACTGCTGCCACTGCGGTGCCGTGTCAACCCTCCGGCCACCACCAGCTGGAGTGGCCTCCCCAGCGGGTCTTCCTTGGCAGCGCTGGCTTATCCGGGGTGGCTGAAGGCTTCAAGAACTTCACCTCCCTCAGGTTGTTTGGGAGGAAAGTGACAGTCACTTAGTCTGACCCAACGAGCTAGCAGGTTCCCTGACCCACCTGGCATGGGGCTGCCTTGTCAAAGCACTTGGAGGGCACCACACGGTCCCTGTGCGAGAAAAACCCAACAAACCCAGTACCACCCGGGTGGGCTGTAGGCCAGCTCTCATCTCCAGGCTGCTCAAAACCAGCCACGTTTCTGATGTCCCAGCTGAGCTGCAGTACCGCTGCTCTTAGCTGTTTAAGATCCTTGTTTGAAAACACCATGACCTAGAAAGAGGAAAATGACAGGGCATGCTGTGCGCCTGTCACAGGAGAGGGCAGCCAAGCCGCTGGCTTTCCCATTGATCATGGAGGCAACCAAGTCCTTCTAGAAAGTGGCACACATAAACCTGGCTGGAGTTGGGGCTTTCTGCAGGCCAGGAGGGAGGTGTTCTCCAACCTTCCCGTTAGCTGGATGATCTAGTCTCCAGTGTAAGGATTCATCATGCCTGTTGTCCCACCATGGTGACAAGCATTTGAACGGGGGCACGATGGCAAGGTGAAGGGCGTTCTTCCAGCCAGAGGCTGCCACACATACACATCTCCAGCATCTTCTTCCAGCCCCTTCTGTGCTTCCCAGCCATGTTCATGGGGCTGGGAGGTCACAGCCACGTGTTGTGGTGCTTCTTGGCGCCTCAAAGGCCACATTCAATCACATTGAGCCATGAAACGTTGCTGGAGATTCCTGAGGAAATGCAACATTTCTCCACCAGCTTCACCTTGCCCCTGACCATCACACCACTGCTGCAGTGTGGAGGGTCCACTCCTTGGGCTGGCTGGCCAGCTGGGGAGAGCCCTCGCCAGGGAGAAGGTGGCCTTCAGGAAAGAGGAGAAAGAGCCACAGGAGTCCTTGGACTTGCCCCCGTAGGCGACCACCCAGCCTCACCGCTGGTAGAGGGTCATGATCCCTGCTCGGTGCAGCCCCCTCCACAGCGCCGCCTCCAGCATCATGTCATGGTTGGCATAAAACACCAGCGGCTTCTTCTCCAGCTCATAGTAGTGGTCCGAGAACTGCTCGTAGTTGGCGGTGATGAACCCATAGGCACTGACCTGCAGGGAGGGAGGTGGGACAGACAGACAAGAGACAGGGTCAAGGCTCCATTCAGGTGGTCCATGCACTACGACCGCCCCCTCCAGGGACATGAGGTGGCAGATGTAGGACAGCCACTAGGACATGCTGGTCCCCACCAAGAGCAGCTGGTCACAAGCCCCCAGCAGCCAAAGGTGGGGGTTGCCAGGGGGAAGGTGGCCCCATGGCCTCTTACCTGGTCGCAGGTGTGGAGCGCGGTGAGGAGCATGAGTGCGCCGGTGCTGGGCATGTAGAGCGAGCCGTACTGCGTGTTCAGGAGCTCCGACCGCAGGAACCTGCCGGGGGACATGGACAGTCGGGGGGGGCTCATGGCTGGCAGGACACCCTGGGCCCCAGCACCAGACCCGGCAGCACCCAGCACCCATCCAGCCCCCACCATGCACTTTGTAAGGCAGGAGCACCGAGTGAAACACAGTGCTCGTGTGGATTCTCTGGTGGCTGCTCCTAAGGTTCAGCTCATTGGCTGCAGGTCGCTGAAAGGCACCCGCCTGCTGTTTGCAGTCACCCCAACCCAGGCGCCTGCTCTCATGAAAGGTAAGAAAAGACAATCCCTTTGGGCCCTACCTCTGCTCCTGTTAGACCAGGTCAAAATTTAATTTATTTTGGGAAATGGGAGGCGAGGTGAGAGCAGCAAGGCTGTGGGAGCCTCCCTGCCGGGGGTGGGACATGAACTGTGCTGCAGTGAATGGGAATGGCAGGGGACAAATCTCTCTGCTTTATCCGCAGACAGCAGGACAGAGGTGGTTCCAGCGCCTGGGGAGGACTGGGACTGCGCTTTGATACTGGGCAGCCACCGAGAGAGCAGCAGCAGGAGGCAGGCGGTCTTGCGCCCAGCCTGGAGCAGAGCCGGGCAGCAGCCGTGGCCCTCCTCATCCTCACCTCGCTGTCAGGTACTGCAAGAAATCAGGATGCAGCAGCTTGAACTTCTCTGCAGATGCCTCCGGTCCAAAATACTTCTGTGGCCTGCAGCGGGGCGAGGAGAAGGGCACAATTCACGTCACCGGAGTCCTGGGGCTACTTGGGGTTTATCCCAGCAGGGACAGATGTGGGGTGAGGGCAGGCAAGGCACGCTCCCTCCGGCGAGTCACCGAAGGTGCTGGGGGGATCTTGGGGTGCTACTCACTTGTCCCCCTTGTCCGAGCCCTCGGGGACTGGGCTGCCCTGGATGGCCGACTTCAGCATCATGTAGTCGCGGATGTCCGAGGGGATGAAGATGTACCTCAGGTCCTGCAGCGGGGACACAGATGTGGCACTTGGGGAGGCTTTGGGGCATTGCAGGGCAGCAGGGCAAGGACTGAGGGCTCCTGAGATGGGGAGAAGGTTTGGGGGGCAAACCCAGCCCCAGGGGACAATTTGGGGTCACCTCCCCAACAAGCCCTCGGGGTCTCACCTTGGCCTGGGGTATGTGGGTGAAGCCGTACTCCTCGTAGGCCATGAGGGAGTTCTTCATGGTGTTCACCGTGAAGCCATAGAAGGAGATCTTGGTCCCCACATCCTCCTCGAAGCCTTTGATCACGGCACCGTTGAGCCTGTGGGAAAAGCGCAGGACGCGGGTCCAGGGCTGGCCTCTCCCCAGCACCCATGGCCCCATCCTGCCCGGGACCCGTCCCCACCTGAAGACCAGATCGTGCGCATCGATGGCCTTGCCCTGCCGCGAGCCGTTGAGGATGCCGCCGTTGCCTACCACGGCGCAGCGGACACAGCCCCCGGGGAAGGCGTCCCTGTCGAAGAGGCGCCTGTTGGCAGAGGCGTTGAGGAGCCGGAGGGTGCTGCCCACCACTGGAAGGGAGCAGGATGGGGCCATCAGCGGGGAGAAGGTGTGCACCAGCCCACGCGAGCACGTGCGCGTGCAACAGCAGGCACAGACAAGCTTGCACAAGAGCACATCCAGGAGCAGCACACAAGAAAGCTCACACCACCCTCGCGCAGGAGAGGGGGCTACAGGTGGGATGGGGTGACACCAGCCAGTCACAGAATCATGGAACGGTTTGGGTTGGAAGGGACCTTAAAGATCATCTAGTTCCACCCCCTGCCCTGGGCAGGGACACCTCCCACCAGACCAGGTTGCTCAAAGCCCCATCCATCCCGGTCCCTCTTCTCCCAGGCTTGGTGTCACCCCCTGCAGCCCCCCACTTTCCTAAGCCTGCTCCAAAATGGCCACCTGAGGCTGTGCAAGGCACGGGGACGCATCCGGACATCTCCAGCCCCAGCCCTGTGGATGCTGCTGCCCACGCTGGCCCTGTCCCCCCCCGACAATGTCTCCTTGCAGCTGCCACCGGTTCGCCCCCCCCACCATCCCCAGCACTTCCCAGCCCAGGGATTGAAGCCAGTGGCTGCCAGAGAGAGCAGAGAGTGGGTTTGGGGTGGGAAGGGAAACAATCTCCATCCACAACAATAGAGCGGGTTGTCCGAGCCCCTCCGGCCCCAGTTAATAATCATGCACACACTGGAGCTTTTATTCGGGGAAAATGTCACAAGATGCAGCAAACAGCGTTTGCAAAACTGTCCCTTCCGCCCCGCGCCCTGGGAGGCGGAGTGGGAAGAGATCAAGGTCCCTGGCTCCTCTGCAGGGCTTCTCTGCCTGCCCCACGTCTTCAGTCCCTTCTGCTGGGCTCCCCGGGCCCCTCGAGCTGCCCCACACCCTCCCATTGCCCCCCCCGCCCCATACCCTTCCCCCCCCATCCCGGTTGGGTCCGTACCTGTGTGGGACAAGCCTTGCCAGCCGTAGGGGACGTGTCGTGTCCTCAGCCTGTCCCAGGTCTCCGGGGTGAAGTGCTGGTCCCACATCAGCACGGGGGTGTCGAAGCGGAAGATCTCCCCAAACTTGGGGTCTGCCTTTGCTCTGGCCATCACCGAGCGGGGGCATGGCCTTGGCTGGGAGGGAGGAGGACGTCAGTTCAGTCTCCAGCCTGGGTCTACCTTCCCTCTGACATCTCCACCCCCCAGCAGGCACCGAGGAGAGGACAAACCCAGGGACAGAAGTGCTCCTTGTCCGCCATACGTTCTGCTGGGTCCCCCAGGCAGGTCACTGCCTCACGTCTCGGTTTCCTGCTGCAAAGCACCCTGTGGTACCCAGGACCAGGGCTGGGAGGACCAGGGGGTACAGAGTCACCCAAAAGTATAAACCCCATGGAAGATTCAGCACCTCCTAGTGCGGGTGCCCCACTAAAGGCTTTTGCTGTACGAGAACAGCCCAGCACTGGTCCCTCCCAGAGCCTGGTTCACCCTCACGAGTCCCCATCCCGGGCTGGTGGCCCAGGTGTTACGGGGTTGGAGGGGGCGGGTGATGCTGGCTCCAGCCTCCACATTGAGGAATTGCTCGGGGAGGGGCTGCAACCACGGCAGGGGGACCTGGGGAGAGCCAGGGGCATGGATGGAGGAGGTTGCTCCTCCACACACGCAAGCAGAACCCCTTCCAGACGATGCTGCTCCTCCCCAGCTTCCCCACGCAGACCTTCACCCAACAAACCCCAGCAAGGAGGGGGACGGGGATGCTAACGGCACTGTGCTAACCATCACCTGCTTTCTGCTGGGCTTGGGCTCCTCCAGCTCAGGAGAAGGCTTGAAGGACTTCCCACTGGAAAGGGGGAAACGTATAGCGGAGTTAAAAATCCATCACTTGGGCACTGGGGAACCCCACACTGGGCAGGGGGCTCCCAGCTCATGCCAGCAGCACTCCGTGCACCTTTCTCCTTACCTCTCTAAGCCGCCTTCAAGGTTCCATCTGCGGCTGCCGGCTCGGCGCGATGTCCCCGGCGGAGCCAGGACCAGCGGCTCCGGCTGCAGCAGGCTGGGAGAAGAAGCCAGTGGGGGGTCAGCCGGGGAGGTGACACTGAGCCACCGCACCCCGCCTGTGAGAGCCACGGGGCAGGACCATGTCACCTCCACTTGGCTCCCCTCCACCGCTGCTTGTGCCCCCCCGCCCCCGTCTGCGCGTGTTTCGGCAAGCGGAGAGCCGCGGATTTGCAAAATACTGGGTTTATGCAGAAAGCAGCCACCGTCTCCTGGTGGTCCCACCTCCAGGAGCCCCACGTACCAAAAACTGCACCCAGCCCAGCCCACAGCCTTGGGGGGGTCCCTGCCGAGACCTCCCCGGCTCTTCCCACCATCCCACCCTTCCCAAGCCTGAAGGGGACGGGGCTGGGACAAGCCGGGCAGGTCAGCAGGAGATATTTAGTCGCTCCCCTGGAGAAGCAATTGGCAAGTGGGATCTGGAGGGTCTCGGGGTGTACGGGACCCCCCCTCTGCCCCGGAGCCAGCTGGGGCGTGCTCTGATCCTTCATTTAGCGCCGGGGGGACAGAGGCAAAGCATCTCGGGGTGCCCTGAGCCCCGTGGGGCCAGGCAGAGCAGACCCGGCCTCCTGGGGGGGTGCGTGGGGCTGGGGGCCAGGGGTGGGCAGGGTCACAGCCTGGCGAGCAGGAGGTGGGAGCCCACCGGAGGGGAACAGGCTCCCATTCATCCCTGCACAGAAGGGCCCTTCAGAGCCCCCCCGGCGCCGCCTCCAGCCCAGCCGGCAGGTGCTCAGGCCAGAAGGGGGGTATTGTGGAGGAGACAAGGGCCCCCTTGTTACGGGATCGCTGCTTGGGAGCCCGGGGACAGGTAGAGGCAGGTGGGGAGCGGAGCTCTGCCTCCCCCCCAGCCCCCGCCGGCGCGAAGCTGCCCGACGCAGCGGGCATTGGGTTTCCGTCCCTTCCACGGTCCCCGTTGTCACCAGCGGCACCCACAGCCCTGCCCGGGAGCGGATCCAGACCCGTTTGTCACCCGAACTCCGCTCCGTGCCACCCCGGGGGTACGGCATGACGTGCAGGACAGCCCAGCGCCTCGTCTGGTGCTGTCACCAGGGCGGGAGCATCTCCCCAGGCGTGGACGGGGGGCCAGGGCCACGCAGGTTTAGTCCCAGCTCCCTCCTTGCACCATCCCAGCAGGGCCAGCTCTGGGCAGAGGACGCTGAGGGCAAAGGCGTCCCCCACCAAGCACCCCCGGTGGAGCAAGGCAGCTTTTTAAACTGAGCCAGCGTGTCTTGCCTCAGCGTCCCACAAAAAGGCAGCTCCCCAGAGCCCCCACCATCCAAAACACACACGCTCCAGCCCGGGGGCAAGGTCCCCGGGGTAGCCCTGCCCCGCGGCCACATCCTGCCCTCCAAACGCATGCAAAGGGCCGTCCTGCTGCGCGCAGAACAGGAGTGCTGGCAGCGGGGCTGGCCCCAGCGCCGGGAAGGGGTCGGGCACGGCGCTGCCCCCACCTCCCCTTCCAGCCACCAGCTCATCCCGGGAGCACCGGAGCTGGCGGAGAGGAGGGAGGGCAAATCGCCGTGAGGGTCCACCAAGGTGGGACCGAGCCGTCGCAGGGAGATGTCGGAGCAGCAGCTTTCTGCAGGGCGTTTCTGGTGGAAGCACCGCGAGCATCTAAATAAACCCAACCTGACCAAACCCGCCCGTTCACCCGGCTTGCGACGGGAGCGGGGCCGCCCTGGCAGGCTCCGTGCACAGCAAGGCACCGGCTGGGAAAGGCCACCCAAAGGCTGTGCGAGACCTTGTGGATAAGCTGGAGGCTGCTTTTTCAGCCCGTCTCTGCCAGGCACATGCGGCACACACCGGTCAGGGCAGAGCTCGCCCGGGCAGGAGTCTCGCAGCAGCTACAAGGAGAGCTCTGCACAGCCGGTCAGCCCAGCTCGCCCCCAGCGAGCCGCCCCAGCCCCGCTTGCTCCCTCCATCTCATGACCCAGGAGATCCCCAGCCCACCAGCCTCAGGAACAGGAGCTTGTCGACATTACCAGCACCTGAACGACGGACCAGGGACTGAAGAAACCTCCCTGCTCCAAACCCAGAGCCAGAACCAGCATCCTGCAAAGCACCGAGCTCCCCGGAGCCACGCAACATCCTGCACCCAAAGCCCCCAGTTTGGCCACCCACCCTTTTTTTGGCCACTGAGATGCAACCCACCACCAAACCCCAAAAGCCGTTACCTTCACACACCGTGCCCAGGCTCGTGCTGCCCAGGAGCCCCACACAAACAGCCTCTCCCGGCCCCGCTGCCTCCCCACCCCTTCCCCATCAGGCTCACGAGCCCCAGCTGCACGTCTCTGCCCACCCAGCCCTCCGAGCTCGCCCGCTCTTGTTTCTTGGTACAGACCCTTCCCTTTCTCCTCCCCAGCTGGTCCCAGTGCCCGCAGGACAAGGCAAAGTCCCGGGCCCTGGCAGCGGGAGGGTGCCGTGCTCCTTTCCAAACTGCCCGGGAGCGGCTGGGGCAGGGCGGGGGGCTCGGGGTGGCTGGAGGGAGGTGGGCACAGGTAGCCCAGCAGGCTGGCTCCTGCTGATGTTTGATGGGATCCACCTCCAGCCACGGACAGCCACGGTGTGTGACACTTGCTCATCCCTTTTTCCGGGATTTGTGCTGACCCGATCAAGCCAATCTGCGTGTCAGCACGGCCCCGCACTCGCATCCCAGCCGGGGCTGCTGGAGGCACCTCCCCAGCATCGCAGCACCCATCCTGCCTGTGCCGGCTGCCCAAGCCCTGCTGGGGAGGGCATGTGGTGGCCAGGCCCCCCCGCCCCACAGCAGCTTGGCGGCGTGTCGGGGAGCCAAACGCTTTGACGTCACCCGCCAGGATGTGGCGTAGCGCCTCGTGATGCTTGGTTGACTCAGAAGATGACAACCCTCCCCGGGACCGGCTGATGCACAATGGGGCTCCAGGGAAGGAGTGGCCCGTGGCTTCCCAGACACTAGCCACAGCAGCGGAGCCAGCCAAGCCTGGGTACAGTCTCTCACTGCCGTGGCATTCACAAATATGACGTCTCTGGTCCATGGCCACCTCCTGTTTCCGGAAGATAACACCGTTTACGAGTGTTGTGAGCATACACTCCAGCCTTATCTTCTGCAAACACTCCCAAGGCCCTGCAGAGCCATTTGAAGGAGCCGAAGCAGGAACGTGAACGTGTTCTTGGAACCCGTTTGCTCCATCCCACCGCGAAGGGCCGAGCTCCAGGAAGCATCTTCCCCCGGCGCAGAGCCAGGGCAGCACGGCGAGGCCGGGCACAGCTCCGCGCTCATCCCGTCTGCTCTAATACTAAAGCCATGAGCGGTCCCGGCAGCTCCCCGGCGGGGTTTCAGGGAGATGGCTGGGCAGGGAGCGGGATGGGGCTGTGCCAGCCCAAGCCGGGGGCTCTGGGGATTCAGCTCCCTCCAGGGAGCAGGGTGGACGGCTCTGTGGAGACGGGAGCATTTCACCCATCTCCATAGGGTCCTCACCGCTGCCACCAGCTTCGCGCTGAACTGGAGGAGGACTCGGCATCTTTGCATCAAAAGCAGAGAGGCCAACGGGACGAGGGAGGGGATTCTGACCCCCTGCTCCGCTCTGGGGAGACCCCCCCCTGCAGTGCTGCCACCAGCGCTGGGCCACCAACAGCAGAAGGACACGGAGCTGTTGGAGTGGGGCCAGAGGAGGCCCCGGAGATGCTGGGAAGGCTGGAGCCCCTCTGCCGTGAGGACAGGCTGAGAGAGCTGGGGGGCTTCAGCCTGGAGGAGAGAAGGCTCCGGGGAGACCTCAGAGCCCCTTCCAGTCCCTAAAGGGGTCTGATAAAAAAGATGGGGACAAACTTTTTAGAAGGGCCTGTTGCAATAGGACAAGGGGTAATGGTTTTAAATGAAAAAAGGGAAGGTTTAGACTAGATATAAGGAAGAAATTTTTCACTCTGAGGGTGGTGAGACATTGGCCCAGGTTGCCCAGAGAGGTGGGAGATGCCCCATCCCTGGAAACATCCCAGGTCAGGTTGACGGGGCTCTGAGCAACTTGATGTAGTTGAAGATGTCCCTGCTCATGGCAAGGGGGTTGGACTAGATGACCTTTAAAGGTCCCTTCCCACCCAAACTATTCTGTGATTCCATCTGGCCCTCAGGTGATTTGGTGCTGGCAGCGGCCAGCATCAGTCGGGGGGGGTCGGCTTCCTCCCGACCCCCTTCATCCCTCCCTAAGTCTGCGTGGAGACATGGCTCACACAAACCTCCCGCCTGCAACGTGGCTGCCGGCACTGACGCGTGAGCTCCCCCGACCCCCGCTTTGTGCCCCGACGGCGGGCAGAGCGGGAGCCGTGACGGCGCGGCAGCCATGCGAGGCTGTCCCGGTTTCACCCCCGGCCCCGCATCCCTGGGCAGGGCAGAGCCCATTCCTTCGGGTGCGCGGCTGGGGCTGGACAAGCCGCGATCACGGAGCGGCGTGTTTGTAAACACAGGGAATCGGAGCGATGGCGACTCGCTCTGGTTTGGGTCTAGCTTTAGCGGTTGGATCAAAGCCATGAGGAAAAGCCCAGGAGAGGTTTGGAGCGCAGGTCAGCTCCAGTTACCTTGCCCTGGGCTCCTCTCTGGGGCTGGACGAGGGGATGGGACCCTCGGTCCCATCGGTTGTGGGGCAGGAGCCCGGGCTGGCTCTGTGGTGGGGGGATGTGGAGCTGGGGCAGGTCCAGGCAGGGTTAGGCAGTGGCTGCCATGTGGTGGGGGGAAACCACCCCCGGCTGCCATTCCATGGGTCTCCTCTGCACCCCGCTCCCGGGATGGGCCATGGACCCTGTGCCAGGGCATGGCTGGTTTCCATTCCCAGCTCCAGCGTGGTCCTTGGGCATGTCCTGCTGCCCTCGTGGGCCTCAGTTTCCCCTCTCAGGGACATCAGTTGGAGCACTGTGTCCAGTTCTGGGCTCCCCGGTTCCAGAAGGACAGGGAACTGCTGGAGAGGGGACAGCAAAGGGCTACCAAGATGATTAGGGGACTCGAACACCTCTCTTATGAAGAAAGGCTGAGGGATTGGGTCTTTTTAGTCCGGAAAAGAGAAGACTGAAGGGGGATCTTATCAATGCTTACAAATACTGAAAGGGGGGGTGTCAGGAGGATGGGGCCAGGATCTTTCCATTGGTGCCCGGTGACAGCACAAGGGGTAACGGGCACAAACTTGAGCATGGGAAGTTCCATCTCAACATGGGGAGGAACTTCTTTACTTTGAGGGTGGCAGAGCCCTGGCACAGGCTGCCCAGAGAGGTGGTGGAGTCTCCGTCTCTGGAGACATTCCAAACCCGCCTGGATGCGTTCCTGTGCCACCTGCTGTAGGTGACCCTGCTCCGGCAGGGGCTTGGAGGAGATGATCTCCAGAGGTCCCTTCCAACCCCGGCCAGTCTGTGACTCTGTGACCAAGCTCTCTGCGGGGAGCTGCTCCACAGCCCAGCCATGATCTGCCCCGATCACCGTGCGTACAGGCCAACCTCTGCCCCGGCTGCTGGGGATACCTCTGCTCCACAACCCCGGCAGGAGAGGGGATCCCTGCCTTGGGCAGAACAGGAGGGGGCAAGGAGAGCCGATGGCACCCAGCTGGCGAAGAGGGAGCACCTGGAGCCCAGGCAGCCTGGCCAGCTGCATCCCCAGCAGCTCCCAGTGTAAATCTGGCTGCGCTCAGCTCACCCCGCGCAGGACCGGCTCTGGCCCCACAGCATCCCCCATTGCTGGGCAGCACCCAGGCAGCCGGGCTCTGTCACACCGATGGCACCAAAGAGCACCCAGCGTGGAGGCCAGGGACACCCGTAGGACACTCCTGATGCTCAGAAGAGAGAAGGGCAGCCGATCCCTGCAGGCCGAGTGCCATACAGGCTCCCACACACCCTCCCCGGGGCTCTCTGGGGGTCCCTTGGGGCCCCCAGCACCCTTGCCCGCCTGGCACTGGGGAGACTCGGGAAGGGGCTTGGGGAGGCTGGAGGATGCAGGGAAGGCAGACGTGACGGCGAAGGGGGAGACGCCAATTGCTGGAGTCTGGGAAATGCCACAGCCCCTGGGAGTTTGCAAGCAGTGGGGGGGCAGCCCCGGGGACCCCCTTCTTGGGGGGGGGGGGCAGCTGTGTCCTATCCCTGCAGTGGGGGAGTTCAATGCAGCTCCATGAGGGGCCAAACCTTCCCCCCAGGACAACCAGCCAGCTCCGATGCCAGCCCAGCCCCCCAGGGACTCAGGGGGCTCCCGGGGGGTCTGGCTGCCTGCTGGAGGGGGTCTGATCCTGCCGGGGGCTGAGCACCCTCCGCCATCCCTGTCCCCAGCAATGGTTTCTTTGCACTGTCATGGGCTGAACCCCCGCGGGGACCCCTGCAGCCTCCCCATGGCCCTGGGGTCCCTCTCTGGGCACCCCTGGGCTCGGCTGGTGGCCGCAGGCAGCACCCGGTGGCCAGGACACCTCGGGGTCGGGGAGGGGGGGGGGCAGAGCCTGCTGCAAGCACATTTTTCAAACCAGCCACCAACCGGGGGCACAGCTGGGATAACCTGCGCTAAAGGGGCCCACCCCGGCACCCCAGTCCGCCCTCCCCATCCCAGTGCATGGCACCTCATGCTGGATTTGCACATCCCTGCCTCCCACCCCCTCTCCCCGTCCCCCCCCTTACCTGGCTATGATCCTCTGGCTGGCGGGTGACTCCACCGTAGCGTAGTAGTGACTGTAGAGGAGCAGGGAAGACGTTAAACCCACCAGGAGCAAAAAGCAGAGGCGTTTCCAGTGAGGGGACCCCATCCCAGTCGCTTCCAGCGCTGGAGGGGCACAGGCAAGCGGGAGCGTGGGAGCCCGCGCTGCCTGCACTGGGCACGCTGCCGTCCCGCCGCCGTCCAGAAAACTTCCCGGCCCTTCTCCTCTCCCAGCTTGGTGGGTGCCAACGCCACTCCGGTCTGGCTCCCTCCTGCCCTGGGTGCCCAGCTGCACCTTGGAGCAGGCTGGGATATTCCTCTGGAGCGGTGGGAGGGAGGGTGTGAGCCGGAGGGAGGAGGCACCAGGCTGACTGGTTCAGACTTGCTGAGAAAAAAAGCACTTTTGAGCTGCTTTTTCTCCGAGCTGGGGATTAAACATTTACTCAAACCAGCAGGGAAATCCGCTTTTTTTTTTTTTTCCCCCCTCCTTTTCATGCCACCCACCCACAGCTCACAAAGCACAGAGGTTCCTCCTCGCCGTAACTTTCTTGCTGGGCTAAAACAGGCGCTTTCGCCATCGGCTGCTTCCCCACCGGCAGCAGGCACAGCCCACGCCAGCACCCGGCGACCCCACGCTGCAGCCTCCCCCCCGGCGTCTGCTCTTTATTAGAAGTTTATCAGAAACTCCGAGGCGAAGCCGGGCTCCGACCTTGGGGTGCCCGATAGCAGCACCGCGGCACGTACCGGCACCGAGCGCAAGAAACGCCGCCGCCGCGGGAGCCAATCTGGCGTAAAAAGGAGAAACAAGCTGGGGGGGACACTGGTGGGTGCTGCCTCTGGGTCCCTGCCTGCTTCCTGGCCGAACACGTCGCTCCCCCACAACGTGGTTTTGCAGCAAACAAAACCCTGCAGGGCTTTGTGCCGAGTTCAACGAACGGTTTGGGCTGGGGCGGGGGGAAAGGCAGAACGGGTTTGGGGGGTTTTGGGGGGAAATCCAAATGAAGCATTTTAGTACTTTCAGAAGGAAAGTGCTTCAGTTTCTTATTTGAATGAGCATTTCGAGATTACTTCAGTTAAACTCATCTAAACAAAGCAAACAGCCCTGCGAACTAAAGGATATGCAGACCAAAATGTTTGTTACAGCGGGGGAAGGGACTCGCAAAGGAAAACAAGCTTTTTCAGTCCATCTGCAGTGATACGGGGGGGTTGGATTTCTGGGGAGCCAGCAGACTTGGGGAGAGGCATCATGGTGAGCCCCACTCCATCCAAACCCTCGGCCCTGCGCCCGCCGCTCCCCAAGCACCCACGATGTCCCCCCAGGGTGTCACCCACCTCCAGCCCCTCCGCAAATACCCACTGGCGTTATCCAGACCCAGAAACCCGGGGCCAAATCCCGTCCCTGCTCCCGAGTCCCACCCACACACCCCCAGTGTATTCACGGCTGCAATTTTCCCCAACTCTTCTTATCCCCCCAGATCCAGCCGCCCCCCACTTCCATTCCTCCCGCACAGACACCGTTCCGACAATGCCGCTCGTTCAAAGGAAGATAAATGCAAAAAGCCATTTCCTAGCAGTCTGTTTCCATCTCCATTTTCTTGCATTTCTGCAAGCCCCCCAGTTGCCAGCCCTGCTCCTCCGGGAATTTTGGCTGTGTGGGGACAGCACAGTGTTGGCATCCACGAAGTGCCCAGTTTGCATCGGTGACAATGTCCTGGTGCAAACACAGGACGACCCAAGGCTGGCAGTGGTGGCAGCACTGGCCTCGTTCCACCGGGAGAGTGGACATTGGACCCGGGTCACCGCAAGGGGCCGGAGGCCGGGCTGATTTTAAGGAAAACTTACAGAGAACAAGCCCTGGCATTGCACGGGGGCCGGGGAGCTGTGCGGGGGGGGGGGCTTGGCTGGGCCCGCAGCGTCTCGGGGAAGGAGAGAGCAGGCAAGAAGCAGGAGGACAGGTCACAGCATCATCGCTTGGACACGCAGGGATGAAATCGGGTCTAAAGCCCAGCTGGAGCTAAAAGTACAAAAGAATCACAGAATCATAGAATGGTTTGGGTTGGAAGGGACCTTAGAGATCACCCAGTGCCACCTCCTGCCCTGGGCAGGGACACCTCCCACCAGCCCAGGTTGCTCCAAGCCCCGTCCAGCCTGGCCTTGAACCCCTCCAGGGATGGAGGAGCTTCTCTGGGCAACCTGGGCCAGGGGCTCACCACCCTCACAGCAAAGAATTTCTTCCTAATATCTAATCTAAATCTCCCCTCTTCCAGTTTGAAACTGTTCCCCCTCATCCTATGGCTCCCCTCCCTGATCCAGAGTCCCTCCCCATCTCTCCTGGAGCCCCTTTAGGGACTGGAAGGGTCTCTAAGGTCTCCCCGGAGCCTTCTCTTCTCCAGGCTGAACCCCCCCAGCTCTCTCAGCCTGTCCTCACGGCAGAGGGGCTCCAGCCCTCCCAGCATCTTTGTTTCCCTCCTCTCTCCCCGCTCCAACAGGTCCATGTCCTTCTTGTGCTGAGGGCTCCAGAGCTGGACACAGCACTCCAGGCGGGGTCTCCCCAGAGCAGAGTAGAGGGGTAGAATCCCCTCCCTCGACCTGCTGGCCACGCTTCTTTTGATGGGCAAGAAGAGGGAGTTAACACATACCCCAGTAGCAAAAGGCAACTCAGAGAAAACGAGGGAGCACTGATGGAACAACATTTGATGCTTTTTGCCTCTGTATCCACCAGCAAAGCCTGGTCCCAGCCCCTGGGGGTACCGGCACAGTCTGGGAGAGACTCAGGGCCAGCGGAAGGGTTACAACAGTCTGGGGTCCTGCTCAAAGGTGCGCCAGCCTGGAGCCTGTCCCCACCCAGCGTGACTCAGGAATCACCCTTGTTCGCTCTGACCCGATGGATTCACTCCCTGCGACACAGCACCTCAGCTCATGTGTCCTTGACTTGTGCCCTTCGTTAATCGTGGCTAATTATTACCAACTGTTATAGTAAGTCACAAGGGACATAGCAAGTCCGGAGCAAGTGCCCTGGAGAAAGTCAGGAATTTGCCATTCGGAGACATTTATGGCTCAATTATGCAAACGCTGGTGGAGTGGCAGCTTCGCTGCATTTGCCCAGAGGGATGGAGGAGCTGGTTTCCTCACATCGCTCTCTTCTCTCTGTTTCCATGATATATGGTTTTCTACTGCTGGTTTTTTTTTCCAAAGGGGTGAAAATGAGATGCGCAGTTCTTCATCTGCTCTGCTTGTTTTGTGCCACAGTGCATTCTGGCCCATGCCCCAAAATTAAGTGGCGCCTAATTTAGAAGTTAAATAAGTGTGAAAACCTTTTCAGATGATAGTTGCCAAATAAAGATTAGGAAAAGAACACAAAAGAAATCACAATGAAAACCAGCAAGTATCATTTTTAGCCTGGGCTTTTTATTCCAGTGATTACTTCTTGGAAACAAAACCCAAGCCATCCGCATGGCTAGAGAGAGCGAGAGGAAAATAAGCACATTTTGCACCAGCTGGCTCTTGGCCATGGGTTGGTGGATGAAAGTCTTATGGTCTTTGCCATGATGAACTGTCCAGCCAGGAGAAAGACATCTCCAAAAACCTCCTGGAGGATTTCTATATCCCAATTTGCTCAGCACGGGTCAGAGGTGCATTTAAGAAAGTGCCAAAAATCTGCTCGTAGGAAATTTCCCTGAAACGCAAAATCTGGACCTCGGAACGCGTTGCCTGTGTCGGCCCCGCTGGAGAATGCAGGGCCATATGGCTGCCTGCGGAGGCAAGGCCATCGCCTAATGAAAAACTCGTCAGCAGATGTCTCGAGAGGCTGACGCACGGCCCCTTCCCCACGGGGCGGGGGGAGCAGCGAGAGCACGCCTCGGCCGAGCCTCCTCCCGCCAGGTCCCCCGCGGAAACGGGCTCAGGCAAAGCGCCTGCTCGCACTGAGCCTGGATGGTGCCGTGGATGCTCCCGCACCGGCTTTGCTCGGATTTTTAGGTGTTACTGCAACCGAAGTGACCGCAGGGAGGATGCTTGGACACAGGGACCCGCGTGACGGCGGTGCGGTGGCAGCACTCAGCCGCGGGTCTAGAGGTGCTCAGGGCTGTGCTCAGCGTCACCCCACGGCAGCTCCGAGCGCTGGGCTCTGCCTCACGGGTAGGGAAAGGGGCTCGGGGATGCAGCTGCGCAGGCAAACTGAGCTGACGTGCCCCATCTTTGTGCCAATCTGTCAGGACGCGGCCCGTGGGGGAAACACACCCTTTAGTCCCCTCGGGCTCCTCGCACAAGCAGGAAGGTTGTGGGGACGAGCCACGGGCTGGGGTGGCAGGTCAGGACCTCACACGCAGCGGCAGCATATGACTTACATTGGCTGGGCGCTGCTGGGGCTCAGCCCAGCTCTTATCGCAGGGACGTCTGCACACAACAGAGCCGCTGGTCAGCCCTAGACACCATCGACCGGGGCCAAGACAAGCCAAACACACAGTCCGAAGGCCATCCCCTCTCTGCCAGGCATGAGGCAACCTGTGAGGCTCTGGGTGATGCCCTGGAGGGGTGCAGAGCTGGGAAACATCTTTGAGAAATTAGGGTGACACGACACAGACAACTGCCTGCCTCTCTCTTGGCTGCTCTGGACCAGGTAGGGCAGACGTGGACTGATCCTGCCCTGTCTCAGCAGGGCAGACATTCCGGAGGTCTGCTGAAAAAGGGGAGCCTCAAAGCTACAGGGCCAGGCTCTGTCCCCAAAGCTGGGGAGAGGGGACATCGTCTCTGACTGTGGGCTGGTGTCAGACCCTTGCCCGCCTGTGCGGTCCCCACCTGATGTGGCATGGCTGCCGTGGGAGGGATGGAGGGAGCCTTGGGATGTTCCCAGGACTCAGTGTCTTTCCAGGATTTACCACCCTGAAGGCTGGATCAGGAAAGCCCCACAGCACCCAGGGTCCTGCTGCCCAGACTGGTAGAGAAGCCCGGGCTACCACAGACCCTTGGCTGGGAACTAGGGGCTGCTGCACCCCCAGGAGATGTTTGTGCTGCCCTATGCACGGAGATCAGGGCTCACTGCAGGGGAGGGCCTCAGAGGTCATCTGGTGGTTTTTGCACAACAAAGCCATGGGCTGCTCCTTTATCTTGTTTTCCCTCCCCTATTATCAATAGCTTTTCTGGTCCAACTGGATTTCTTTGCTGCCACATCCCCACCACACAGAGAAGGTCAGCACGGTGGTGAGGAGCATGAGCCTCCCCACCCCTGTGCACTGAGGGCCTGCCCCAAACCTCTCTCCACTTGGGGAATGTAAATAGCATCTGTTTGGTCACCAGCATAGAGGTTTTTACACTGACCTGGAGCCAGCACACGCCTCTGCTACACTCCCCCGGCACCCGGTCAACCATGGCTGCTTGAGAGCGATGCACCTGGAAGAAGCACCTGCTCCGTGCTGGGAAGCCAAGCACTGGTCTCCAGCTCTGCCTGCTCCGTGCCTCAGTTTCTTGCCTAGGAATGAGAGAGGCAGAAGTGACAATCTGGGTGTGCCACCATGGCACAAGGCTGCCTTGGAGCCATGTGTGGTACACGCAGTGGCTCCCTCTGGCACCTGGTTGGGTTTGGTCTTGGCACCCCAAGCCCCAGGACACGGTGCAGAGCCCATCTCATCCCCGCGCCTAGTCAGCCCAACCTTTCAGGCTCCGGAGAGCAGGGCTGGGCTGACCAAGAGCGGGGACAAGATGGACTCTGCATTGCCTGCTCGTCCCCAAGGCGCATCCCCGTCCCCCAGCCCAGCAAGTCCTGTCCATCTGCTTCCTCCTGCTTTGGCCCCAGCCCTGGTGGAGGAGCTACGTGCCTGCGAACATGCAGCATGACATGGGCCCTGCTTCTTTCTGCCACACAGGCCAGCAGTCACACCGCAAAAGGGTTAGAGGTAGAAACCAAACAAAAGATTCAAAGCCCTGCCAGGAAGGTGACGCCGCAAGAGCTCCTGGGTAACAAGTGGATTTGTTACCCACAACCTGGCAGGGAATATTTAGAGGCTGTTAACTTCTGAGGAACCCAGGGAGGAGTCGGGAATGGCTGTACCAACGGCTTACGGGACTCACTGACAGCTGTGCAAATAAGTAGGGCTGATTCTACAGCAACTTCCAGGCTGAAGCACGGTCGTGTTATTTCTCCCTCAAATCAGACATCTCTGTTTAAACCCATCAGACCGCAGAGCTCCTGGCTGGCAGCCGGGAAAGACGCTGCTGGTCACTGGCTCTGGGTATCACATCCACGCATGAGGAGGAATTGCTGTGTCTGAGGCATCTCTCGGGATGCCAGACCCGGTCCCGCCGTTGGTCCCTCCAGCGCTGTGCCACGTTGCACAAGCCAAGGCTACACCTCTGCATCTGTGAGGGTGGCACTTGCATGTCCCAAACCTCTCCTATGCATGTCCCCATGTACCCCAAGGAGCTCCTGGGCCATCAACCCTACGGGCAGGCAGGCGTTACAAAGTGAAGGACGCTGGGGGACAACAGTGTGGTACAACACAGGCAGCTGCAGGGCTGTGCCTGGCACCTGGACAGGGCCTGTGCCAAACTGGATGTGCCGGACACCGCACGACGCTGACAGGTCCCTGAACAGGAGCTGCCACCTGGTGGCACTGGGACAATGCTGCTACCCTGCCAGGGCTGGATGGGGACATTTGGGGTGGTCCTGCACCACGGCACCCACTGTTCAGCCGTGCTGGGGAGGCTGGGACTACTCCGTCACAGCCCGGCATTGCTGCTTTCACCTCGGGACACACACCCAGTGGGGGGACTCACACAAGCCATGGACCCTGGCTCTCCCCAAGGGTGTCCGGGTGTCGCTGCCCTCCACGGGTTTGTGCCAGACTAGAAGTTGGTGGAGAAATGTCACCTCCAAACCCCCTCGATGTGCCGTAGCCACTCTGGACCTGATGCCACAAGGTCAGGTGGTTCTGATGAGATGCAGCTGGACTTGTGCTCCCAGGGACGTGTCCCTGTGTGTGCTGCACCTTGGCCAGCCCATGGTGGGACGGGAGGCCTTGGTGCAGGGGAGACAGGAGGAAAGCGAGGAGGCGAAGGGAACCGTCAGCTCAGAACCGCTTTTCTGGGGCCAGAGAGGACGTGGTTTAGAGCTTGCTGTGAAACTCCAGACCCCAGCAAAGGGCCTTCTCCAGCCAATATTATCCTGGGTAACACCAAACTACGTCAGCTGTGCTGAGAGGAGAGCCTAGAGGGAACAGGCTCTGCTGGTGGAGAAAGTCTCCTGGGGAGTTTCCTTCCTTGGACTCTGGGAAGCCTCAGCAAGTGGATCTGGGTGCTGGGGGAGAGCGTGGACTGGGGGCTGCCAGCCCATCTCCAAACCTTCCTCCTCGCCCACCCTGGTCCTCTCACTCAGCAGGACTCAGGCCCATCCCGCTTCCCAGAGAAGAGGAAAACAAAAGAGGAGGAGGGGGAAGGAAGGGGTCTAAGAGAAACTTCTTCCAACTTCTTGGGAAGAGAAAAGCCCTATTCAGGCAGGAAGAATACCCGTGCGGAGCTGGTCACTAAGCAACCTGCAGCAATTCGGTACAGCCCAAGCACGGGCAAGGAATAAAGCTGCCTCGTTACCCTCTGAGAGCCCAGCCGGGCAAGTGCTGGGCAGGGAAAGCCTGCAGGGCATGGGGACAGGGGACACCAGCCTTGCACAGCCCCTGCAAGGGGCTGAGACACCCAGCAGGGTGCAGAGCTCCTGGGTGCAGGAGTTTGTCCTTGGTCGGCTCTGGGGGCGACTAGCTGCCATTGGGCTTCCCTTTCACGGGGAGGCCATTTGCTGCTCATGAAGGATTTCTGGTCTGCTCCAAATCCTGTGGCTCCCCATGGGTCTGGTGCTCACATACATCATTCCCAACAGAGGAACAGTACATTTCGGACACTGTGGGGCTTGTGTGGGCAGAGCAGCCAAAGGCCGGCTACACCCTCTCCCAGATAAGCTGAATTCTTCATGTAGATTATCGACGTGGGGGGTTTTCTTTGCAAACAAGCTTAGTCAGACATGAGAAACTGCTTGGCCTCTCCACAGCACATGGAAAAAAGGGACAAAGGAAATTGGGCCTGGCAAACCCTGCTGACAATCCCTGCTGAGATGCCTCCCTTGGAGCCCAGGGGATCCCTGGAGACGCCGCTGCCCCCGTCAGAAACGTTGCACACAAAAGGAAAACCGCTCACAGCCAGAGCAGGTCCACTGGGACCAGTCAGTGTGCAGCTGGGCCCCAGTCCAGAGCCTTATGAGCCCAGGTAGATGGTCTGGACCTGCCTGGACGCTGGAAATGGCTTTTTGCCTGTGTAGTGGTCACAGGGAAAACTTCCAGCCCCTCCATGCATTTGTCTCCAGCATTTGTTATGCCCAGAAAGCAGTTGCTGGGACAAGGACAAACTCTCCAGGTCTTTACCCACTTCCACAGGGAGGTGTTTGGCCAGCTCTGATCCCCATCCTGTGACAGCAAGGTGGACAAGTAGGGGATGCTCAGGTGCGTCCACACAAGATGCAGAGAACCTGCAGATGGAGGTATTCAATTAACACTCAGTCCTGCCCTTTCCTGGCTTCACCATCCACTATCTCAGCCTTTCAGCAATTGCTTTGGATGCAGACTAAATAACCACATTCCACAGGGCTGCAATGAAAAATCAGCTTGGCCAAAGCAGCGCCATTTATTTTATTTACTTATTCACATGTCCTGCAGCCAGGGGAGTCCCAGAGCAAAAGGCACCAAGTCCAGCATGTCTGCTGCACCATGGAGAGCATTTATCAGCCCTTGAGCTGATGGTGGTGCTCCTTCAGAAGTGTCACGGTGAGGCCACGCTGGGAAGCAGAAGTGAGATTCGTCCTCTCTCAAATCAGTCACCTGGAAACGTCCAGTCCATCCTTTTTATCTGCAGGGAGAAGACTGGAGCAGCACCTCCAGGAATTAAGTAAACCTGAGACAGGATCTGTGCGTCCACCTCAATCCACTGACTGCAGAGGAAGCTTCCCTTAGACAACACACCCAGCTCCAAGATGGGCACCACTAATGGAGAGGATCCACCCAGAAGAGAAGCAGCCCCAGCCTGAGGAGCATCTCCTTGCAAAGAGATAAAACCTGGATGAAGATGCAGGACATGCTGGACCATAGACTACCCAGATCCATCCTAGATTCTCCTCTCCGAAGACCAGTGCCTACAACCATCAGCAACAGTCTGGCAGCATAGCCAGATGGGACATCTTTGTTGGCGTGCTGTGTTTTCTTGCTGGCTTGTAGCATTTGCACATTTGTAAAAACGCCGTGAGAGAATAAAGGTGCTGAAAGAGGGAAATATCTTTGTGGGGATGAAATGTGCCTGGAAGTTCAGAGCTAACCTTGCCTCTGGTGGTCCTCTTCTGTTCCCAGTGAGGTGTTGTTGCGATTTCCCAGGCAATGGCCCCTGCCACACAATCATGATCTCTGGTAAAGCTTCATGATATTCTCATCATGAAGCTTTTTCCACACCCGCTTCTCCAGGTTGAAGTCGTGATTAGTGTAGAAAATCAGACGTTTCCAGTCCTTGTCATAGTAGTGATCCGAGTACTTCTCGTGACCCTCTGTGATGTAGCCATAAGCGCTCACCTGGGAAAGATGGAGGGCTCACTGGGGAGAGGTACCAAGGACGGAGGGAGCTAAGTGAAACACAAGACACAGGTCCCAAACAGGGAGGGAGCACAGGACAGGGATGCCAGTCATGGCTCCTCCAAGTGACCCTGCATGGAGGTCCAGAGGGACCAGACTGTGGACGCTGGATCCAGAGAGCCTGCTCTCCTCTCACTGCCTCCCTGGGAAGCAGGATGGTTCTCACACCACAGCAGGCTTCACAACTTCTATGTGAATTATTTGGGTCTGTTTCTCTTGTCTTCAATCTACTCCCTCATGGCTGACCAGAACCCATATACCCTCAAGCCAGGCAGAGGTTAGGCAGGGTTGGAGCCACCCCTGCCCTGCCCTGTCATCCTATATCCCTTCCATACAATTCTGTGTGCAAGAATCATCATGCCCTTACCTGGTCACAGAGATGGAGGGCAGTCAGCAGCAGGAAGGCCCCCGTTGTGGGCCTGTACAGCCGCCAGTAAGGCTTTTCCAGAGTTTCAGATTTTAAAAACCTGCAGCAGGAGAGAAGAAAGCACAGAGCAGTTGCTGGGGGTAGTGGTTCAAGTTGGGCACACCTTGTGTCCCGCCCTGTAGTCTGTGTGGCATCTTCCGTCCTTGCAGCAGTTCGTGGCCATAGGAGGCATTTCAGACGAGCCATGAGTATGCCCACATGTGTGGGTGCCGCTGTGCGCTCAGTAAAGCGCACGGCCAGTCCAGAATGCTCCATCGCCTGCACCGCAACCTAAGCCCAGCTCTGCCCCAGCTTTATGGAAGTGGTAGGTCTTGAGGCAGTGAGGATAAAGAGAGGGTGGATTAAAGGATCTACTACGTTAAAGCCCACTCTTAAATCCATCCTTTGCCTCGCAGTGCGGAAATGGCTTTGAAGCTCCCTGGTATATCCTGCTCCCCATCCACCTTTAGCAGTGAAACAAGACATAGGGAAGGGGGGAGGCTCACAAAACTCGCCAGGAGCTGCAGTGTTTTGTGCCAGCAGTTGTTAGGAAGGTAGGAGTCCACACCAGGAAAAAATAGCATTCAGCCCCTCTTGGCTTTGGAAAGGACCCAAGTCAGAGGGGAGGCAGCAGAATAAGCAGGGAGGTGCAAGCCATCTGGCACCGCATTTGCCTTCTCTCAGAGAAGACGTAACTCAGCTCTCAAGGAGACCGAAGGGTAAACACAGCCAAAGCAGGGCACAACGGGAGCTCTTCTTCCTACATCTCTTGGTCACGTGTGGCCCACGATTGGCACATCCTACAGTGACAGTGTCCAGCAGGCTCGTGAAAAGGATTAGAGGGGCAAAGAAGAGCAGCCAGGCCAGGCAAATGGGATACTGAAGAAGTGCCTGTTATCGTGTTTGAGGGCACAACCTCCTGAGTCAAGAAGGGATCTCGAGAGAAAAGAGCTGTTACAGAGCCTTCCTCCAAGGTGCTAAGCAACAGGGAACATGAAAGGTTGGTCCTGAACTAGATCAACTATTCTGGCACTCTGGCAATGCTCTTCCCTAAAGAGTTGCCATTTGCCCAGGACCTCTTTTGGATGCAGAAAGCCAAACTGTCTGACGCATGTAGCTTCTCCAGCTCACAGATAAGGGATGTCTACCCACCACTAACATCCACTGCAGCACCACAGAGAATTTTAACTGACTGCACACTGACAAAGCTTACCCCCAATCTGCTGGTGTGGCTAAACCGCAGTTACAAAGGAGTGAGCTGGGAGGAGAGGGCCCAGAGACAGACAGAGACGGTGATGGCCAGAAAAAATAAGCCCGTTAGAGCACATAACCCCCAGCTCACCTGTTTTTCATGTATCTGAGGAAATCAGGGTGAACCACCAGGTATTTGTCCATTGTGAAATCTTCATCAAATCTCTCCCGGGGCTTCTGCCTAAGGACAGGAATGGGGAGACTCAGGACAAGCTTCTATATTTCATCACAACTGTAAAGCAACAGCCCTGATGCGCTTGGTGATAAGAGAAGAACCACAAACACTGTTAAACTATTCTGCAACACTTCGCAGACTATGACAAAGCCTCCATAACCTGTGTGCATTGCAGAGGAAGAGATCAGGGAGCAGAGGCAACAACAGGACAGGGAAATACAAAAAGCGTGTGTGTGTATAGACAAGAATTGGTGAGACCAGGATTTCATCCATAAGTGGGCCACCATGTACAGACACCAGGCCAGACAACAGCATGTGGTCATCCCAGAGGAACACAAAGCTTTCTCCAAGCTCTGGCCACACATCATTGAAATCAGCTACTTCTGGGAAGGAGGTGTATTCGTTACAACAGTGCACAGAGCTTGGGAGGAAATAACGTAATTCCCCGGACAAATCTGCAAGGGGAGGAAGGCTTTAACCTGTCTATACCCTAGCCTGCACTTCAGCAGTGCTCAGCACTGTGGAGAGGAAGAGAGCACAGCAGAGAGCTCCAAACGAAAAGGGTAGAGATGGGGCCAGTTTGTTTCACCCGTACTCGTCTAAGAATCCTTTCCTGATGTTCTTGTTCAGCAGAAGAGCCTTCAGCCACTCATAGTCTCTGGTTCCCTCCAGGAAGTGAATGTATCTGACATGCTAAGAAAACAAGTGAGCATTAATGAATGGCACAAGAGAGACACATCCTTTAAAAACAAAAAGCAAGCAGGCGTCTAGGCTCACTGAGTTTCTTGGACACACACTTTCGGTCTGCAGCTTTTAACTATCCCACAGAAGCAGCATGGAGATAACACCTAACGTGCAGCTACTTCTACAGCCCAAAGGGCTGGGGTGGGACTGATGCAGCTTGCCACTGCAAACACTCACTGCCAGCCAAGCCAACGCGGGTTCCCTCGTAAAGGGTAATGCTAAAGCGCTAGCTCAGCCCCTTTGCTCCTCAAGCACAAGATCAGAACCGAAGGCCACAGACTAACAGCATCCTGTCAAAGCTATGCATGCATACAGCACGGACCCGACTTACTTTTCCCCGTGGAATGTGGCTGAACCCTCTGTGTCCCAAGATCTGAAGAGAGGACACCAGGGAGAAGGCTGTGAATCCATAAAAGGAGGTTTTTGTTCCCACATCTTTTTCGTAGCCTTTGATGACAGCCCCGCTCACCCTGGCCATGGAAATCAAACAGAGGAGCAGGGTTAACAGGTGACCATTGAAAACCCTCGCATCCATGTTTATAACAGGAAAAGACAGTGTTAGTCTGGAGGAAGGGAAGATTAAGCCCATTTGAGCTACGCCTCTTGATCTGCAGGAGAGCCACGTCCCTCTGCTTTGGAGCTGGCTCTTTATGGCTCACCTGTGAACCCAGGCTCTTCCTGGGTGTTTAGGTTTTGGTTTTTCATCTCCTCCTGCCCCCAGTTATTTTGGCACTTCAGGGTCAGTGCAATACTAGAAGATGTGAAGTTATCCAGCCGTAATTATCTGCTAGCCAGAATAAGCTAGCTGTGTACCTTCTAAGAAGGAAGCTTGTCTTACCGGAAGACGTAGTCATGGGAGTCAATCTCCTGGCCCATCCCAGAGTTATTCAATATTCCTCCATTCCCCACGACAGCACAGCTGATGCACGTTGGCGTGCTGCTGTTGCTGTCGGCCAGGAGCAGCTGCTGGTGGGGTTTTGGGGGCAGCAGGGACATGACCTCCTTCACAACTGTGAAGCAAACATGGCGGAGAGTTAGCATCAAGAGCCTTTAGGATGGACACAGTAAAACCACCACAGTTTCTACCATGAGATCCACCTAGCCTGATGCCTTTGACATGGAGATGCTGCAAACCTCCAGCTACTTGACAGAAGGCTCCTGTCGGGAGTTTGATGGTCCCATCCTGACATGCCCTGAGGGACTCACGCGAATAATTCAGCTCCATGAAGCCATAGGGAGGTGCAAAATGCTCCAGGCGGTCCCACTCATTGTCACTGAAGTATCTCTTGTCTGTGAAGAGCATGATGTTGGGCAGGAAAAGATCCCGCAGCCAGTCAGACTTGGCAGCTTTGGCCTTCACTGACTCAGAGCAGGTCTTGAAAAACAAAAAGAAAACAATAAGGACTGATTAGCAGGGAGCTAATAAACCTGACTGAGTGCCAGTGCTTGTGTGCCTATGTACGACAGTATCAGAAAGAAGCATAGAAACTCCAGTGGTACATCATCTGTTCCCTTCAGTGCCCCCATCACCAGGTACCTGAGGCATAACTTCAGCACTACATCAATAACTAGCTGGTGGAAAGTCACCTACAAGGAAGCCAGGATGACGCCAGGTCTCAGAGACTTTCTTCTTCAGAACAACAGCCTTACAATGCGCAAATGTTTTACTGCTTATGGCCTCATTAAGTGATGCAAACTGATACCTGTAATTGGTCTAACCTAAACATACCCAATAAGACCAGCAGTCCTTGTTGGCTCAACACCTCACAAGGTGCACATGAACAAACACACTGAAGAACATGTGATGTCAGATCACCATTATCATTCCATTTAAAGATAAGATAAAGCATGCAAACAACTCATTCAACATCAAAAATGTTGAATCACAGAGAAGTGTGCGCTGAGAAGGAAATTCAAGTCAGCTTATCCTCTCCAACAAGAGGGATCTCGTTGCAGCTGGCAACAGTTAGGCTGTGTGTGCAGATGGAGAGCAAACAACTCCACTGCACTGGATGTTCCACAGAGTCAATTTGGGGCCTACTTTCTTAGACATCTTCCCCAAATACCTACTGCAATACCTACTGAGAGACAAAACAGGAGACCAAGTGGACCCACGTGCCCAGCTCAAACCCCCAGCAATGACCAGACTGCACTGCCAAAGCCTTGCTGCGTGCTCCACAGCTGAGCTGGGCTCTCTGCTAGGGATGAGGATGACAACCCAGTCACGGCCTGAGGAGACAGCCCTCATTCTGCCTGTCACAACAGGAGTGCAACGAGAATAACACCGTGGAGGGTTTCATGTTGGCACCATTTCACTTGCAGCACGTTTCACGTCCAGAGACAGGGACATTCCCTTCCTGCTCAAGCTGTACTTTGTACTGTCCAAGGCTTGGTACTTCTTGTGCCTCCACAGCTAGACTGGATCAATACCAGAGGAATTAAGGAAATCTGATCACGTAGGAAATGAAGGAGGTGGGAGTGCTTCTAGTCACTCCCTCTCTCTGAAGAATTAGAGATCAAGTTTGGGAGTGAGACCCAACATGCGACTTCTGGATCCACATTTTCACTCAAGACCCTTCTGTGTGCATTTTCTCCTCTATTCCCTACTGAGGAAGGGTTCTGCCCACTGTCTCAGCTGTTCTGCGCACACAGATGTTGTGCAGCCCCAGTTACAGTGGAGTATGTTCTCAGCTTCCTGCTGTGAACTGTGGTCTCACATTTCTCTGCCAGCTCCTGCTCTGCTTTTCTGAGATGGCTGCATGTGCTCCTCAGATAAGAAGACAGGAGCATCTGTCAGTTGATGAGCAGGATCCTGGTGGCCAAACCCCACCGTGTCTACAGGTGGTAACACTGGGCAGGAGGGGTGAGGTACTGTGTCACACAGCGTATGCATTCTTAGCCACGTAATTCGCTCACTCCCATTTGTATTCTGGGTGCCTTGTGACATCCTGCACCACAGACTGGATCATCTGCCAGGCCCTTCTGCTGTGACTCAGTCAGGCTGGGCCAGTGCATGAGCTCAAGCGTTTAACAGCCAAGTTCCACATTTAACAGTCACAGATCTTTGGATAACAGAGGTATCTGTTTGGGGCCAGCTGCTCCTATCAAGCAGCTCAATGCCACACTTGAGGAGCACATCCCATCAGCAAAAGAATGGCTCGTGCTGCCAAAAGGGGCAACAGGGAACAACACCAAAACACCACAAGGGAAAGAGAACTCAAAAATAAAACATCAAAATAATAAAACTCATCCTAGTAATTTTATCAGCCCAGTTCGTCTACCTCTGCTTTCTGCACGTCTCCCATCCTGGACACCCTGGGGTTGGGGAATGGGATTCATTTTTTCAAGAGTAGCCCCTGCTCCACCACGAGAGGTCTGAGCAGAATGACATGGTGCCTGCATCCCTGACAGTCCCCTGGAGCAACATCTACATTCCCCCTAATGCCACCAAAATGACACACGGCAATGGTGGAAGATTGAGGCACTGAGACTTTAAGTAAGCAAATGGCTCATCTAAGACCATCGACCTAGCACCAGACTTAGTGTTTTGGAAGATCACATCGGTAATATGACATACACAGACAGAGGTCATCATGAGAACTAACCTACAGAACAACACTCCCAACAAACAGGGCCCGTAAGAAAACGCTGAAGCTGTAGCTGTGCAAGTGCTACTGCCTTGACGGGTACAACTGTATCATTTGAGATTCTCATCTTCACCTCTACCAAAATACCTGTGCCGACCAGGCCTACAGTTGTTTCTATTTAACAAAGAGGAACAAAGCAAGACTAGCTGAATGCCAGAACTGTTATGAATTATTTGCTTTGCTGTGATGACAGGTCAATGCATAGCAACAAAACCCCAGACAGCAACCCAATATGCTGGGACCGTCTGAGCCGTGGAGCTCTGCATGGGTAAAGAATCTGCTTGCTTGCTACGAGTGTGTACGTACAGGGTGGAAAAGGTGAATTGGCAGCAGCTGGGAAAGACTCTCCTCTTGTTGATAATAAACCACAAGAACAGTAAAAAAATTTATTTTTAACCATCAATTTTTCAATGGGGCACACATACACGTAGTTGAATTTTCGCCAATATTGACAGAAAACCTTAAAGATGGGAACGGTCCCCACCCTAGCGTCTCCAAAGCAGGCAGGTACATGCTTATCATTCCTCATCTAACCCTTTTTCTTTGACCTTATTTTGACTTTAATACAAGCAACGAACAAAGCCTCCGTTCCTGTGCACTGAGACCCTCCCTCACCACCACTGCCAGCATCATCCTTCACAACCCAGCACAGCGCAAGCGTCACTGCCGCCCCACTGCTGCCAAAGCTTTCGACTTCCTTTGGTATGTACGTACGAAAAGGCACACGGAGGCATTCCTATTCCCTCATTGTGACCTTGCTTTTTTTTTTTAGCTGGCTGCATAAAACAAAAATCAAGGCAAATCTGGGAATTGTAAACCTGAGTCTTCATAGGAATGCAGATGTCCAGTTTCCCAAGAAATCAGGTGAGAAATGGGACGCCTGTATGAAGACTGCCATTTAGTGCCAGACACCTAATGCCAGCCTGTGGACATCACAAGACTAGGTGTGACTCCACTTACCTTAGGGTGCCACATTACAGGGAACATACACACTGCATTGGTGCCTAAGTCCCCTACGCAATATATCACACAGAATCGCAGAATGATGGGGGCTGGAAGGGACCTCTGAAGATCACCTAGTCCAACCCACCTGCAAGGCACCTAAGAGTGGGACCACCTTGTAGCACATCTAGAAGGTGAGATATTTTGTCCAGCTTCTAACACACCTGAGCTCCAGAAAGGGCTGCTCGGCATGACTTTCAAAGGGACTCATGGAAATGCGTGCAATTACAGTAAGTTCCCATACTGGAGCATGGTGGAGGACTGGCCAGGCTAACTGAGTGGTACATACAGGTCTCCCTCTCTGGGTCCCAGCAGCATCTGCACATACTAGTGAGTTGACCTACCAGTTTGGAGATCATCCTCGACTGCAAAGGGCACACGTGCCCAGGGGACGGCAGACAAGGTCATCAGGGAGGCATCATTCTTGGCAAACACACACGGTCATCGCACCTACCGATGGTGGAGATGAGTTGTCCAGCAGGTACTTGTCCTCGAAATCCCACCGTGGCTCAGACTTGAAGTCAGCAGCTCTCAGTTTCTTCTTTTCTGTCACTGCAGCAGCCCGAGGAACAGATGTTACAGTTTTCACTGGTGCAGAAGGCTCTTTTGGCTTTATTTGGTCTTTGGATCTGTTGTTTTCACGAGCTCCCTTCACCCCAGAGGTCGGTTTCACTGTTGTCTTCTCCTTGGCTTCCTCCGCCCTGGGAAGTTGTTTCACTATTGTCTTTTCCTTGGCTTCTTCCACCCCTGAGGCTGGTCTCACTGCTGTTTTCGCCTTGTTTCCCTGCACCGTAGGGGCTGGTTTTACTGTTGTCTTCTTGATTCCCTCCGACCTGGGGGGTAGTTTCACAGCCATGTTCTCCTTGGCTTCTTCCACCCTGGGAACTGGTTTCATCATTTTCTTCTGCTCCTCCTTTTCTTCCCATCTTGGTGTCCTTTCAACCATATCTTGTTTGAGTTTTGTGATGTCTCTCCCCAAAGTCCCCTTTAAAAAGCTCCTTGACTTCCCATTATCAGAATTGTTTAAACCCTGTTGCTCTTGGGTGTCCATTTGTAGCATATCTGGGGCATGTTGGAAAATGCTCAATTGCCTGAATGCGATCAAAGGAAAAGCAGACACATCACACACACTTTCCATTTAACACTGAACACCTTCCAGACCATTTCTGTAGACTCAGAACCCTGCTCTGTGCTTCAGAGCAACCACTGCGTACGACCACCACACTCAGAGGACTTGCTTTGGCAACTGCCACTGGCTTTCTGCAGGATGCTGTATGAATTCAGTTTCATTTTCAACTTTGCCACCAGAGCGTAATACAACTTCCCACACCATTCTGGCCAGAATACTGCTTATCTCCCCACTAAGCAAATCCCAGAGGCTACACACTCCTCTTCAGCGCTTGGCTCATGAAACACCCACATTGGCAGCAATTGCAAACCAGCAGAGAACAGCTTTGCCTTGCACTGGGCAGGATCCCTGGCAATGTCCCCAGAGCACTGCAGGACGGATCTGGAGATCCTGAGTTCAGGACACGGCACACGCCATGGAGGCAGCAATCTGGCTCTCTCCTTTGCCAGCAGAGCCAAGTGCTTCAGCGACAGACCACGAAGATCTTCCAGAATTCAGTTAGGGAAGTCTAATAAGAAGTGAAACTCACTTCTTTACCATACATCACTTCTTGAGCATTTGGGTCCACAAGGCATTTTTTCCTCTCCTCTTGCCCCTTAGCCAGCTAATGCAATGTCATCACACAGCACTCGGCAGGCACCCATGCCTTAAGACAGACACTTTGAAGCTATTAAAATACACTCTGAAGCTTAAAAATGTAAAATCTCTGCATTTTCAGCAATCGCCTCTAATACTGCAGCTGCCCTGCTGCCTGACTCAGAGGCACAGGCAGGTACAAGGATATCATAGGAGGATACAGCTGCCAACAGCAGAAGAGCCACCTGCAACAAGACTGGGCTGAAACCCAGAAAAAAAAAATCAAGGCAGGAGCGGTGGGTTTTTGTCCCAAATATTCAGTCTTATTGGCACATGGCTGGAGGGTGGAACAGGAAAAAGGAAGGTGAAAAATTTCTGCAGCTGAGCTATTATGTACAGCAAAGCTTTTCAGGATCAACCAGCATAGTTGTGGCAGCCTGATTTCACACTTACGCTCAGCCTTTACATGACGCATTTGTTTCGGAGAGCTGTGGATTGCTTCCGAGGTAATAAACAGGCAAATAGCACCTCTGCAGACAGCAGGCTGTAGGTAACAGCTGAATTGCCGCTGAAGCTTCAGAGTGGTATGGCATTCATTAAAGTGACTAGGAAATTATCAACTAAGGAAGCTTTTAAAAATCATTTTGTATTGGATAAATACTTGAACCTCTCCAACGCTATTTCTAAGAAAAAAATGATTGTGGTAAATGGCCTATCAGCTCTTCCTCTGCCTCCCCTCATAATCATTAGCCAGTTTGAACCAAGTATGCTTTCTATCACAGAGTTCATGTATAAGCTTGTGTTACTGTTTACTGCCTAGTAAGAGGAAATATTTTATATGTACACTGTAAGTAAGCAGAAATTTGGTGAGGTAGCTCAGGCAGATCTTAAATCCCTGGATGATTTTCTGTTGTATTTTGAAGATGATGTTTAAAATTTTAAAATTAAAGGGCACAGAACAAACGAAACAGTGTAAGAAACCACTCCCCAGCCCAGACTTTCTGTATTTGCTGTCTCGAAGGGCACAGATTCCATCCCAGCTCTACTATACTTTAATTTCAAATACTGTGCCAAACATACAGAGACCAAAATATAAAATCAAGGGCCCTTCACATCTGAAACCTTGCTCCCTGCAGTCAGACCCACACGGACAGGCATTCATGCCTAAACAGGATCCTGCTCTCCTGACCAGCATTTTAAATCCAGACAACTGGTCCAAGCAGCTCATCAAATTTCAGGCTCTAGAGTCCAGCTGGCAAGCAACTGCAGAGGCGCAGTGATATTTACTGTCATTATCCTGTGCATTTACAACAACCTAGGACAAATAGAGGGTAAAGCCATGAGGATGCTCCTTTGTGTATTTTACCTTGCATATAAAAGATACGGAAACAGAACTGACAAACAGATAACCAAATACAGCTCATGCCTAGTTGTGTTTTACTTAAGTTGCAAAAATACGGACATTTCCATTATCTGACACTATGGCAGAATGAAACAGCTTCAAGCAGCTGGGCATGGAGAGCCAGTTCTTGTCCCAGCTCTGTGATCAGGGACAACTTCACTTCTCTATGCCTTTCCCTTTTCCCCACCTCCCCTGTGCAGATTCCAATCTCTCCAAATTGATAGCTGTCCTCAAGGTGTGGTCTCAAGTCACTGGAGCCGAGCTAAACTGATGCGACCTCCAGAAGAGATGTAGGTGTTCCCGGCGTCACCACTCTTGCCTGCCCCCACAGCATCAGCCCTGAGAGGTCCAGCTGAAAACTAACCCCATCAAGACAAGCCAGACGAGCTCATCGCGGGAGAGCCAGGACCATATGAGGGCTGGTGGGGAGGCTGGGGAGCAGTGCTTCCCACACACAGCGCCGGGCACTAACACGTAAGCGAGCCATGCTCCTAAGTAGGAAAGGCTCAGATACCTGCTGTGCTCCTGCGAGGAACAGTGCTTCCTGCCAACAATGCTGGAGACATTTTACTGCAGTCTACACTGCAATTCCCTCCACACCCATTCTTGTAGGATTTACTTGATCATTTATACAAAAAATAATATATATATTGATCATGTCTGCATGACATTGGTCTCCCAGTTGCAGCATATTTGTGTTAGGAATCAGATGCTAAACTCACTATAAATTCGAAGGTATCCCTCCAAATTCAATGTCCAGCAACGCGATCTGGACTAGGGCTGAATGATGTCCTTCTGGGAGCCACTACGAAAAGCAAAGACTATGTAATGCCAAAGGATGAAAATAAGTAACATCGGTAATGCAAAAGCTGCTTTCTTAAACAGCTATACAAGGAGAAACTAGTGATCCAGCAGAAGCAAGTTTTTGACTGCAAACCTTCCAACGCCGTGGTCTGCTAAAGCAAAGTGGTCATCTCATTCAGATCAGAAGTGCAAATTGCAGGGTGAAGAGAGACAGAGAGAGAGAAAGAAAGTGAGCACAAGCACTCTATCCAGACAGTACATATCACAAGGAAGCAGGTCTCTTACCTGGAGATCTTTGTCTTTGACAAGCCAAACAAGAAGTCGAAATTAGCAACGAAGATGCAAAAGTTTATTAAAACAATGAGCCAAATGAAGGCTCTGGGAATTTTAGGAAACCTTCTCCTGAAAAACCACATGGTGAGGTGCCTGAGAGCGACAGAGGTGCTGCTGCTGCTGCCCAGAGGTGCTCACAAGGCAGTGCTCTCCAAAGGTGTGCTGAATGAGTGGGCTGGTCTTTTCTCTGGATTTACTGACAAGAACATGCACACCCTCTCTCACAACACTCTCAGACACTCCGCACACAGATCCAATTTCTCAGAAAAGAGACAGCAGCTTTGCACTGTTCCCAGCTATCACCCTAATCTTATTGCAACACAAAGTGGGATGGGAAAAGAAACACCTTTTACTGCAAACAATGGAAGTTCCCTAGATTTTTCTTAATGAGGTAAATCCAGTCTAAGAGGGAAACCCTTTGCCTCTAATCTGGTGTAAACATCACTGGGAACACTTGTTGGCATTATGGAAGTAGCCATAGTTACAGTGAAAGAAATGAGCTTTTAGACCATCACCTGCCCAAGGGCTCAGGCAAGATCCTACGCATAACCATAAGCAGATTTTTCTTTTCTTCTCCATGCTTGTAGCTCCAATCCAGAAGCCCTCCCTGTCCCCAAAAGCTAATGGCTAGATACACATCCATTTTACCTTGTGACTGCTTTGAAACAAGTCAAAGTAAGACGCCTTGCAAATCCACCATAGAACAGAGGAGTTTGGGTTTAAAAGCAGATTAATGCTTGGGTAAAGCATTAGAGGACAGGGCTCAGAGTCAGACAGTCCCCTCCCTCTCTAATAAAGCTGACCTGCCTTTAGGGCAACTGGAAAAACTTCAATTTGGCATTTCACTTGTCTGAAAGTTGCCAACTCCATCACCATCCAACGCTGCTATTGCTGACAGTCTTGTTACACAGGCCTGCCTGTAGCTCAGGATCCCAAGCCGGCTCAAGAGTGTGCCACTTCAGCTCTGAGCTGCTTGCACTGATAGCAGCAATATACGCTCTTCAGCTGCTCTTCTTTGTGAGCTCTTGGTCAAGCTTCTTCCAGCACCACCTTTGGGACTGGTCTTCTACTTCTGGCTTTTGAACTCTTGCTCCATCACTTCAGAGGGATCACTGAGCGCCAGGAAATGACAGCTATGTCAGTTCACCACCAAAACGAGACATGGATGGATTTGAGTCTGTGGTTAGTTGTAGAATTTAAAAGAACTAGATCACTCTGGTGAAGGCCACCGTACAGCACCTTGAAATTTAGTTGGTTTCAAGGGAGCATCTAATGTATCTGGATTTTTATTCCACATATCACGGAAATGTATTTCAAGTTTCTCGTATCTGTTAATCACACCATCACAGACAGACAGACAATTACCTTCTACACTACTGCCCTTAGAGGGACCCTGGTCATTTGGGTTTTGTACAGTACAACCAGGCTTTGCTCAAAAACAGTGTCAATTAAAATAAAGCTTCACTAATGCCACATGCACACGAAAGGCTTCACGGGTAAAGAATCCCTGCTGCAACCCTAGGGGTTTGCACTACGCTTGATTTGAGCCATGAGCATATTCAGACCTGGGATAAATTGCTTCTCATTGGTAGGCAGCATCTGACAACCCCTCTCCTGATCCCAGGTTCCACAATACGCATCTCATCCTCTCCTCTTCATGGAAGTGCCAGCGGTCTGCCTGGAGATTGATCTTTGGCAGCCCAGAATACATCTCCCCACCAGCAGAGGGAAAGACCAGCAGAGATGAACAGCCGGAGAAATGCTTACCTGTACCAGAGATGTAGTTTTACATGCTACAGCAAAGGGCTATTTTAACTCACGAGGAGCTGCTAATATTAACCCTGACAGTTCAAGGGGAGACAGTCGTATTGCTTCTTACGACATAGGCTGCTTTTGCACAGCTCTTATAAAAAAATTAAGCTCAGATATAAAAAAAAGCTTTTGTTGACAATATTACAAATCTCAGAAGCTAGCACTCACATGATTACTGACTACCCAGAGAACTGAAGGTGTTTGCTCTAAGTTGCAGGAAAGCAAGTCAAGAGGTTTCACACCTACCTTATGCCCCTCCACACCACAGAGCAAAAAGCTGCAGGGATTCCCTGCACAAGGCTCAGCGTTAGCTGCATTTCTTTATTGTCCGCACTTCCTGACAAGTTACTCTCTCTGCATTTAAGTGCACGACACAGGTCATCAGAGGACCTAGGAGAAAAAAATGAAACAATAACACAGGTTTGAAAAGCCCTTGAAGAAACAGAAGGGAGGTTGTTAGTCCAGGGTAAAACGCTGCCTCCATCTACAGCAAAACTTTTCACTATTGCTCAAACTGAGCCTAGGATCAAAGGAGATCTGTTGAACAATTACAGGCACCGAGAAAGGGATCAGCCGAGGTATTGCCATATTCTGGGGCAGCCCTCATTAGCTCCAGGCAATTCAAGAGAGGTGGGCTACAGGTCTGGGCGTGCAGCAGGCAAGTGGCAACTCTGTGCCCACAAGATCTCCAACAGGACATTCTTACAGGAACAAATATCCGTCCTGAAGCACTGATACGCAGCGTACACAGCAACGGCTTCATTTTAGCCTCTTCTTTCAAGCCCTTCAGGCATACTGCTTGGAAGAAGCTGCTTGTGTGTGACTCCAACGCTTTTTTTGTTAATAGGATTCCAAAGGGAAATTCTAGAGGCAGCAAACATTTTCCTTCAACCTCCTCCATCTAACATTACCGCGAAACCTAGAGCCACAAGGGATAGCAAGATTCCTACAAGCAGAAAAAGACAGTTTTCCTTGCTTTTAAGGAACTGCGCTGGCAATCGCAGAGAACATGTCCGTAGTACTCAATGTTCAGGAAAGGCTGTGCTTGGGGGAAACATCCAAATCCCTGGCAAGCACGTTAGCCAAAAGCAAGCTTGCTATGCAAACACACAGCTTTTCACCTTCTTGGTTTAAGAAAAGAAAACCTAAAAAACCCTATCAGAGTACTGGCTTTCCCTTCCTTGGAGTATTATTTCCTCATCCTCCATCCCCACTGCTGGAATCAGACTGTCAGAGCTCAGGCAGCCAGGCTGGTTAGCTCAAACATGAGGTCAGACTGGGAAATGGGGATGTGTTGTAACTCCTCAGGGAGGGCCTGGTGACAACTGAGGCCCCAGAGCAGAGCTTCTCCCCTGTAAAGCTCTGTAAGAAGTAGGATTCCTGGGATACAGAGGGCTCCCAGCCCACACACATAAGCAAAGACTGCATCTAACACGGGGGTTGGCAACCTCTCGAGGGCCACAGGCCAGACACCAGCCTCTTTTCCAAAGGAGAGGTTTTGCATGTTTCTCTGGCAATCCTACCGGCAATCCCAGGAGATGCTGCTCCTCTCAAGGTGCAGAGACTCTGAACCCAGCACTGCTGCTCCATCTTTAGCGTGTCCAATGTCAATGCCAACACCAGAACTTCTGTTCTTCAGTGCTGTGAAAAAAAGACCTTTTTTTTTTTTTTTTTTTTAAGAAAACTCCACCTGGGACCATCAAGTGAAGATGGTTATCTGTTAGTTCTTTTCTATCTCTAACAGTCCATTTAATTCCACATCCACTTAATTACACTTAATTACATCCTTAGTTACATCCTGGACAGACGAAAGGCAGATTTGCCTTTCTGGTTTTTGTTCGTAAACAAACATTATCTCCATACATCTTACGCTGTGTGTGTTGTGGGTGTTGGCTACAGTCTGAACTATGCCAATGATTTGGCACGTTCTCCAGAGGACTGTGTATCATACCTTGCTTACTTGCCTGTGCCCCGTGTGCTTTCCACTTTCCCGTGACTCTGGGCTAGAGAACAGGGCATCACAAGATGTGCTTTAAGGACAGAGCTGTTCTACGAATTGATCAAGCTTCACTGTAGGACAAACTTGTCTTTCAGTGATGTCCACAACATACCAAACCAGTGCCTGACTGGCAGCCTGTGGAATAAGGACCTGCTGACGAAGCTGGGGATGTTTGGACCTGTTCACAGTATTACTTGATGATATAAAAACTGAGTGAGTTATAACTGGGAGAGAAAAAGCATGACGTTGCCTGCAGCACATGACTGCTTGGTGGTCATGCCTGTGCGTTAGCAAAGGCTAAGCTAGGCAAAGGCTTGGCTTGGAAATGTTAGGTTCTTGTTTTCCCCTCACTATTCAGTAGTCATCTTCATAAGCACATGCTTTCAGGTTAGGAATCCAGGGTGGGGAAGAAGATTACAAGAGCAAACTCTGCACAGCTATTTGTCTTGCTTTCACAAAAAAAGCTTTGATAGCCCAACATCTCCCAAGCCTGCCTTAATTCCACACTCACTGGCCATTTTCCAGTAAGTCCCTTCCCTTCTGCACCAAACCTTCTCTCAAAAACACTGAGCAAACACCCAGAGACAAACAGCATTTATGGGGATAAAGCCCCCACCTCTTCTACTGCTGCCCTTGCAAGAATACTCACAGTTTTGTCACAGAGCAAAGCCTCAGAGAACTGTGCCAGGAGACAGGGAACAATTTAGTGAACCAACTGGTCTGTGTTCTCCACGGGCTGAAATGCTCCAGGAGAGAGACAGTGGCTTTCATGGTTGAATGCTACCAAGTGCCTCCTCAGTGTCCATGCAGCAGAGCTGCAGAGAACAGAAAACTTGTTCGTTTTTTATTAGTGCTGTTCTGTCTGCTTGGTATCCAGTCTCACCCAGCTAATGCCCCAGTAAAGAAACTGCCTTGAATCCATGTTGTAACAGCAGATGATATTGGTCCAAGCTGGAATGTTTCCCCCTCTCCCACATGGTAATGGAAATACAGGCAGGGTCCTACAGCCAGCTCCCATGCACCAGGGAAAGTCCTTGCCTGGAGCAATCGCTGGGAAATGGGATATAATGCTCTGAATTTGGCCATATTACAGCCTCTGGTCACTGGAACTTGTTTTAGTTCTCTCTGCAAGCACAATGACCGCTCAGCTATTGTGCATGTTCCCTGTGGCCACAGCTATAGGTGTTAACCTCTCTGTATGGAATGAAGCAGACCAAGTCTTCCATCACACTGCTTTTCTGCTTCTGGAGCTCTTCACCTTTCATCCCATCCCGCTTAAGATGCAACACTGAAATGGCCCAGGTCCCAGCATTCCTTTCTCAGACACACAAAGCTGAGAAGACTGATGAGACACTTCATTTGAGAGAATTAAAAAAAAACAAAACATAAAAATACTCCCAGCAACAATGGCTGGATATGTCAGCTGGAGTTACGCGGCTGTAAAGAACCAGGGGCTCCTTTATCCAAATGCCTCCCTCAATAGCCTTTTGTCTGTGCCATCCCAGCAGGAAGCCGAGCATATCACCCCAGAGCTGACAGACAGAGACAAAACTGACACCACTTCAGGGCTGATTTAGGTTGTGGGTTTTTTTCCCCTTTAAAATCTATTTGATGGAAAGGAAGAAAATATTCTGATCCTTGACTAGGAATCTCTCAGACAGCTGTTCCCCCCAAGGAGTAGGGCAGTGCTGCAGACAGGTGAGGAGATAATTTATTAAACTCATGGCTAACTGGCCCCCCATCAGAAAAGCAGCCTCTCCAGCTCCTTTCCCTGGCAGCTGCCAGGAGCGGAAGAGTTCCAGAATCCTCCACTGCTACTGAGAAACATAAGAATCAAAAAATACAAATCTCTCTCCATACTCCCGGCCAAAAACACAAGCATATTATCTCAGCACTTCACGTATGTCTGCAAAAATCAGGCCCTGCACAGATAAGAATTACGGAATCACATCTATGAGAGGGTCTACTAATTTTAGAGCCAGAAGTTAAATATTTCTTGCTAAAGGTCTTTCCCATACTCTTCCCACTGACTTAACATCAGAAACCATTCCGCTTGACATCTGGCAGGACAAATGCGCCATTTGGCATCCTTTGGCATGAAAAGTGCTACAGGAATGCAAGATGCAAGCCCACTTCTTGAGTGGTATAAATCATTGTGTCCCTGACTGACACCTGGAAAAATGTGGCCTCACAGTGCCTTCCTCTCTGGTCCTGACTGACAGATGCACTGGAGAAACGCAGTCACATTTTTAGCTGCAAGAGTAGCACGGCCACACCGTCCTGTAAGAAGCAAGATGGATTTACTGCTGGAAATCACATGCTTCTCTTCCCTTCTCTCCCTTTTGTCTATTGTCTTCTATTTAACAGTTCTTCTCCTGCTTTATTCAGATAGCTAGGGCGTACTGTGATACTTATCTCCATCCTCCTCCTATTATCTGGACAGAGGCTTTTGCGAGCCATGGAGAGAAGGTAATCCTTTGCCACCTCGGTTGCACAACACCTATCAACCTCATACTGGGAAAACCCCAGGCAAAGTAATTGCTGGGCAGGAGCGCAGCACACTGTGCCATTGTAGTGGAAATGTGAGATCCTGGCGCTCAGGAAGGGCATGCCATTCTCTCTTGGTTCCCTGGGAGCTGCTTAGCATCTGTTCAATTGGGGTTTGTCTCACAGGCCTTAGATCTCTGGGAAGGACACTCCTGTTGCACAGTCTCAGCCGGGGCCGAGAGGATCAATCTGTCTGTTTCTAATAATACTGCGTAATGACATTACTCATCTCCTCCCGTGAGCTGCAATTCCTAAAGATGGGTGTCACTCTACTGAAAAGCACGGCACAGAGAAGTCAGGCAGGACACACGCCGAGTGTGCTTGTCCCTAGCTCTGCAGCTTGCACCTCAGGCCTTGTGTCCCCATTTTTAGTTATCAAAATGAGAATGATCAGGCCTGCAACAGGAACAGTCTGATAAAGGTCCAAGAGCCACTGATGCAGTTTTCTTTTTATGACTTTGTATCACACAGGATTTCCTCTCTGCTGCAATAAGTTACATTCTTAGTTACATTACCATAGATTTTCTCCCCTAGTTTTGCTCTCTGATGTGGATGTTCATCTGTGAGAACAGATACTGGGGAGAAAGGAAAGCCTGGGACTAGAGTCCATTGCAGATCTCAGGGGCAGCACAAAGGACTGCTGGATCTTCCAGTCGCCTGAATGGTGTGTTAAATCAAACAGCCAAACAAAATTTCCCACCTCAATGGTGCTGACAGGAGTTTTAAAAAACAAAACAAAACAAAAAGGGGTGTGTAGACAGTGGGCCATTTCCTTGCGACATTTTAGGGAGCCATCTCATCAACCCACTCGCAGCACTGCCAATTTAACAGTGCAATTGTAGGGCTGTTGAAACTGTCATGGTCTACACACAAAACAAGAGTAAAGGACTGAGGTCCAACACTCTTGGGTGTTCATGGACAGCTTGAAAATAGCTGGAAGATAAAATTTCCCCCCCAAAAGAAATTTTGAGAATGCCTCTGCTCCTATCTCAGGGTCACTGGGTGGTACTCCCCTTGTTCACTAACGTCACCCAGCTCTATCCTGCCACAAGGACGGCAGATGAGACGCAGAAATCCTTTATTGCAGGACAAAGAAACACAGCCCATACAGGAGAAAGAGTTGGCAACACCCAACCTATAATTTTCATGCAGCACTGCCTGAAATAAAGTCTTCTTGCTCATGCCAAAAGTAAAACTTCACCACCACAAAGCTGATTTAAGGGTGTGGGCATGAAAATTTCAGCATAGTCTGTACAGAGAAAAGCTGGGGTTCCTCTTTTCTCCATCCGGTTTCTACTGGTCTTTCTATTGCTAATATGCAGGTAACAACCTGCGTAACTCATCCAATAGCTTCACATCACAGTGGAAAAAGAAACAAAACAAAGACCATGTAAGAGGAACAGACAATGTCTACGCAGGCTAATCACAACTGAAGTGTATAAACACATACAGAGGAGATCTTCTAACAAAAAGCCAACCCAAACAGCAAGTTGAGACATCAACAGGTATGAGTCTCCCTCTCAGTCACTCTAACTACATAGGCTATGTCTTGGAAGTAACCAGAAACTATAACTCCTCAATTTGCAATAGACATAGCTCTGACTTTTAGGACAAATGTCAGATTCTGGGACAAGCCTAGGCAGCCGGTCATTCCACCTCCCTGCAAATCTGTTTCCCCAGACAGTCCTGGTTTATCCACCCAGTCAGTCAGTCCCTCTTTCCTCAAAAGGTCATGCTCAACTCTATTATCTGCTGGGCTACAATGTTTCTCCTCCAAAATGAAACACCTGGATTTTTAAATGGTACTTGCCGACATGAAAGGACATACTCCACACAAATGGAGTGGCAGCTAAAGGGAATTCAGGGTGACAGGAGGGATCAGAAAGATCTTGTGATTCAACTGGGAACCGCTACCCTGAGTCCAAACCAGCTTACAATAAGATGAGAAATTAAGGCATGGATCTGACGCTGTTATTCATCTGAAGTCAGGACTTGCTACACGTATGAACCACTGGCATCCTCAAAGTAACATATTATATCTTCTGACCTCTGCTTGTCCCTCACATTTGTAGCAGCCAGTCTCTAGACCCTGGTTACTCACACCCATGCCTGTGTCCCAGCAGGTCAGCTCTCGATTAGCTCAGACACGGGCGCTGCAGGAACACGGGTACTGAAAAAAGCCTTGCAGTGACACAGAACATAATGCTCTACGCTGAACCAGTGCCATCACACAGGTTTTTACTGGAACTCCACAGACTAGCAATGGTCATCAGAAATACCTACTGCCAACAGACTGCAGTTTTCTCTCCAAGGTTCTCATCTGCGACCAGAATTCAGGTTACCTGGAAACTGAAAGAAGCTGACAGCCAGTTCTATGAAGCTGGAAAGCACTAAAAATTCAAAGTATCACCTTTCAAAAGAGCTACTGAACCAATGTGGCCATGTTTGTTTACTACAAACTACTTTCACCACTTCCTTTCCCACCCTCCCCTTTCCTTAAAACCAGCATCTTGAGTTAACTTCTACTTCCATCAATTATCAGTAGCAGAATGCCAACAACTGAGTCATAGGCAGAGCTTGCAAAACGATTTCTCACACCACATAGGGTACTGTTCTTTGCTTGCTTTCCAATAAAAGTCTGTAACAGTGTTGACAAGGATGACAAATTACAGAGGCAATGATCCACAAAGTCCCCTCCTTTGTAAGGATCACAGCTATATCTTTAAGAGAGGGTTATAAAACAATACAATAAATAGTTACAAGGACATTAGAACAATGCCAAATAAGTTGCAAATACCTACTTCAGATCTTATCTCATGCTATGCAAGCTGATGCCATGGCAGACAAACAAAATTAAAACTCAAGTGCTGGCCTCTGGAAAGGTGGTTTCATCAGAGGAACGTGTCTCCTCTTCCCCACAATGAAGTATAACCACAGACTCTGAAAACAAGCTTCTCCTCCAGCGACTCTTAGCTCGCTTATTGCATTTGACTGAGCCAACTAACACACATCCCGCAGGTGAAACAAAGCTTAACTTTTGGGGACTGCGGGATTGAAGGAAGTTTTAAATGAGATTTTTTTAGAAAAATTCTGGTCCTGATCAGGAGGAATTGCCCAGAAAATATGAGTCTTCCCATCTGTAGTGATAAGCTAAGTTTAGCCAGTCTCAGGAATGCTGGATAACAGGTGGATCACAACATACAGGACTTGTGAAAGATTTGCTAAGGAGAAAAGGACTGTGCACATCCTCCTTAATTCTCTCTGAAGCAAAACAGTACTAGAAGTCATCAGTTGGAGCTCTCTGCTGTTTATATAAAACAACAGCACCATCCAGTGGATCAACAATACTCACTTTTACTCTCCCACCACCTCACATTTACCTACATTTATCTGCAGAAAATGCAGCATATAAACTTTCTTACCATTCTGAGCGCTTTAGGGTTTCATTTACCTTAGCCTTGGGTTAGAAAAGGTGGGACGTTTCAGGAGAGCGGTAAAAAAAAGCTCCAAAAAGAATCACACTTTCCACTGCCAGGCAGCTTTGCCAGCATCAGTGTCTCTCCCTGTGTTCCTTCCACCAGGGCTGCAACCTCTTAACCACTGTAGAGGTGGAAAAATTGACCCCAATGGGAGGTAAGGACTCATCATATCTCACTCTTGGAGTTTACCACTGGAAACAACCTCACAGCCAGACATGCTGCAGAGAATCCACATATGACCACAGGGAGAAGGCACGCAACCTCCTCTGGCATGTTTGGCCCCGTTCACACTGCCAATTTTGGAGCTGTGTTGAGACCGCTTTGGATTCCACTGGACGGTGTCAGTTGGCTGTTTCATCTCTTTCTATAGCAGCATCCCTAACAATTTGACTTAACGTGTGAAAACAGCCTCAAACCCCACAGCAGGTATAACAATACTCTCTCACGGAAAAGATCAATTATCCCCTTTCTTTGAGACAAATGAAGATGAAACAAACTATGTAATATCTCCCCTTTGTTAGTTTATTGTTCCCAATACAATTCTGCACTTAACAAACACAAGCAGTACACAGCATTCCCAATAGCTGTTCACACCATGACTCACTCACTACACATAACGTATCTCAATGACTGCATTCCTGACCTACTTTGGGAATTAATAAAGCATTTCAGACAAGAGGTCTTCCCCTTTTGAAAAAGGAGCGTCCCACCGAGATCACATTCCTGGAACATGTCAAAATCCCTATAAAACCTCACATTTTTATAGTCCTTATATCAAAATGTGATTCACCAACCAAAGCGTGGGTGATAATGAAGGTGAAGATAGATACCTTCTTAAAACAGGAGATACTTATGCCACACATCCGCTGCTTTGATACTACATAAATTCCTTATAGTGACCAGTTACTGCATATTTCAGAACTGGTTATTTCACTCGTCAGAGGACATTATAGTCTTTAAAATGGACTGTTATCTACAACATGATTTTTGAACTTTGTCACCACCATTCTTATGGGAATAAACCCAGATGATTACAACTCCAAATACTGTGGATTTAATTCCCTGTCAAATGCATGTAGTCTAGATACAGTGACTAAGAGACATGAAGGACTGGGGTGGGGGCAGGAAGGAGTGGGTTTTTTTTTAGTGTTATGATAACTCCAAAGCTGGTCTGGAAACTCCTACTTGTTCTCCTCTGGCGGATATTAACAGGGACCTTTGCCTTTGATTCATTCTGAGAAATGCCCCAGAGGAATTTATTCAAAATATTTGACATAGTTCGCAAAAATCCCACAACTCCCCTTAACTGCACAGAAGGCAATGTAAGCTGGAAAATAACCTCATAGGTGCAAAAAGCAAGAGGGTTTATGGTGGGTATGGGGCCACACTCTTCCCCGTTTATCATTATTACCATTTCCTGCAAAAGAAAGGACAGTGGAAACCCACCTCTTCTCTATCAGATACACCTGACAACTTCACTGGCACAATTCCTCATACTGTTGGCACAGCCGTCCACTTCGTCTACACTGCTAATGCACCGGGCTAAACCCAATTCACATAACTTACACCAGCTCTAGAGTGCAAAGCAGATGCTATCGCATCACAGAGCATAAAGCTTCCCAATTCCAGAGGCAACCTATGCAAAAAAGCTCATTTAAAAGATCTGTTGAGAAAGTCTCCAAACCTGAAATCCCTATCAAAGCTACCTACAGAGACAGAGCAGGGGAATTCTGCTTTCTCTTTTCCCTGCCTTCACACCCACCCACCCACACCTACTAAAGCCCATAAATAAATCGTTCCAGGCTTTCTTAAAACCTGGATCTCCATTTAGTGCTCAAAGACTGCCTGAGCTTTAATGAGAAATGAAACATGTCCAGTAACACTGGTGATGTGGAACAAAACACTCTCATTCTCTGATATACCCAAGATTAGATCAAAACAACACAATCTATCCCTCATCTGCAGGATCAAGAGTCGTAACACTAGGCTACACTAAATCGTGCTTACTGGGATGTCAAGAATACACATAAATAAGAGCATCATAAAAGACGTGGCTACATAATATCTTGGCAAAGACCTAGGCTGAACCGTTCTTGCCAAGCGTGCCACGCTTCACATTGCTTTGGGCACTTTTAGACGGACAGAAGATTCACTTCCCAAGGCGCCAGCACAGGCAGATTCCAAAACTATCACTAAACATGGACTTACTAAAGAACACCTTAAACCACAGCCACCTCATCTCGCTGCACTCCCACTCCAAACTCACTGAAACGAATGTCCTGGCAACTTCACAGAATGGCTGGGATTGGAAGGGACCTTTGGAGATCATCTAGTCCAACCCCCCTGCCAAAGCTGGGCCACCTACAGCAGGCTGGGTAGGAACACATCCAGGTGGGTTTGGAATATCTCCAGAGAAGGAGACTCCACAGCCCCTCTTGGCAGCTTGTTCCACTGCTCTGTTACCCTTAAAGAAGCTTTTCCTCGTGTTCAGATGGAATTTCCTGTTCCGTTTTGTGCCCCTTGTCCTGTTACCACACTGCTGAAGAGTCTGGCCCCATCCTCTTGACACCCGCTCTTTAGATATTGATCAGCATTGATGAGCTCCCCTCTCAGTCTTCTCCAGGCTAAACAGACCCAGATCTCCCAGCCTTTCCTCATGAGAGAGGTGTTCCCTTCCCTTGATCATCTATGCAGCCCTCAACGGACTTCAACGGACTTTGCGTCAGGCCAAACACCCGGTGAAAGGTATCAGTCCACAGGCGGGTTAACCTGGATTCCTCACAGAGCCGGAGCCCGGCGGGCTGCCTCTCAGCTGGCAAAGGGGTGCCAGATAAGGCCTAACCCCCCCTGCCTCCGCCACACGGCAGCCCACCTCACAGACACCGAAACGGCTCCCTCCGAGCGGCCGGCCGCACACCAACTGGCCAGATACTGCCGTAGAGCCCTCCCCGCCGCTGGAGGGAGGCCTCAGCCTCTCGGCCGAGCCCTGTCCACCCGCGCCCCGCCAGCAGCAGCCCTCAGGCCCGCCCGCCGCCGCCGCCATCTTACTGCCAGGCGGGCGGCCCCGCCCCGCGCATGCGCGCACAGGCGGGCGCGGTGTGACGTCACACGCAGCGCCCAGGCAGTGCGCATGCGCACGGCACGATGGCCATTTCACCGCTCCCGTCTCGCTTCGGCGGGTACGGGGGCCGGGCAGGGACAAGCCAGCTCCATTCCCGTTCCCGTACGGGTGCCCAGCGGGGACACGCGTGTCCAACGGCGAGCGGGCTGGGGCGGCCCGCGGCTGACGGCTACCACAGCGGGGCCACTCGCCCAGCCCTGCACAGGCTCCGGCCTTGGACCGCAGGGGACTGCATCCCCTCATCTCCCAGTCGCCTTCCCCACAGCCGTGGGCAGGAGCCATGGCCGAGGCTGGGGTTCACGGGAAACCAGGCCTCCATGTTGCGAAGGGCCCTGGGAGGCCCCTCAGCGCTGTATTCGGCATCTCCCCACCCGCGTTGGCGGCCCCAGAGCTTGTCAGAGGGGAGAAAGGTTCCCCCGATGGCCCCGGCCATGCGCCCCGTGAGCCAGCCTGCCTTCATACGGCCACGGCGGTTCCCTGCGGCCCTGCACCGGGTCCGGGAAAAGCACCTGGTGTTATTTAAAGGACAGTACCCAGAAGGGGGGAACCTGCTGTAGCAACTGGTGAAATTTCCTGTATAAATATTGATGAGCCCCAGAGGGAAAAGGAAATTAGAAGCCAGCTGGCCAGGTCAGGAGGTAGCCCATCGCCGCAGGCCCCAGTGGCAGTCTGAGGCCCCAAAGGCGGCCTCCGAACGCCACCTCCCCTCTGCTGGCCACAGACCCACACGGACGTGTCCAGCGGGCTCCTCTTTATTACAGACTGGCAACCGCACGCGACAAAAACGCACCTTTTGAAACCCATGGGTTTTACATCTAGACATCCCTTTGTTCCATGTCTTGGGCAGAAGCTTTTGAATTAGCTTCATTTCTTTCTTAAACTTGGGCCTAGTAAATGCCAGCTCTTTTACCACTGCCCTGTCAACAGCATCCTGACATTTTGGTGACACTGCTCGGGGTTGGTATGGGCAGGACACGTTTAATGCCAGCTGCTCTGCTTTATTCAGGGTTATCATTGCTGGCATAACGTGTAGCTGAGGAGTTTGAGGAATATTGTTTTTTTTTTCCAGAAATGTTCCTATTCAGAGAAGGCCCAAATGTACAGAAGAAATATAAAAATATTTTGGAAATAAACTTTAAAGCCTACAAGACAAAGACTAAAAATCAACTAAACCTTAACTCTCCTTTGCTTGCTTGCAAGAAGAGCTTTGGGAAAGATCCTGCTTTCAGTTTTGAACTGGGGAGAGGTCCCATATATAAATTTTTTACATTTCTCCCTTTGCACAGCTTGACGAAGGAAATCGTGGCCTAGGGGCACAGCACGCTGGCACAATGTTTCACAGGAGGCTCCTTTCCCCCTTTAATTCTTTCAAGTTGAATAAGAAGAGGTAATTTTCAGACATTAAATTTAGATTAAGTCATGACTGGTAGTAAAAGCAGCTTGATGTCATAATAAATATGCCTTCACCTAAACGAAAACAATTAGAAGATAAAATGATTCTTAAAAGTCAAATAGTATGGTGTTACAGAATATACTGTATTGGGAAACAGTGACCAGAAAATGAGATATTTGGGTTCCCAGACTCAAAAGGATTACACAAAATAAAGCATACCTAATGGTTTAAGAGATCATTCCCTAAAACTGGGTCAGAAGATGTTGCCTCCTTTTGTCAGCAGTTATTAAAAGTGACAAAATCCTTCCTGATACTAAAGCATTTAACAGGATTTCATAGGAGAGATAAGTACACCAGAAGACATGCAATTAAAATTAGGAATTCTCATTGATTTACTCTATCCAAACCACCAAGGGCTGGTCAAGACTGTTCAAAATGCTTGATAAATTCACAGACATCTCCTAAGTATCTAGTTTCCCACATCATTTTTATATGAGGAGAACAGGATCTGAGTTGGACACCATCACCCTTGTAAAAAAGCCAGCCACCTTTCTGTACTACCTTTACCAGTGCCAAGAGGCGAAGAGATGTTTGTGTTTCCAGGTTGAAGTTAGCTGCTGTTTCCTCAGGCGTGAAGATGAGCTCAGCGAGGTCAGCCGGAACCGACTTGGATTTGTTTCAAAAAGCCAGCGCGAAGGAGGATGAAGTGTGTTCCTTCCAAGGAGATGAGAACAGCGACTCACCTCTAATCCGAGCACTAATGCCTTTGGCTGTTTGTTTTCTAACGGCAGGATTGGAAGCCTCTCTGCCAAGAGAGGTTGTGCAGTCTCCATCTTTGGAGGTTTTCAAGACCAAACAGAATAAAGCCCTGAGTAACCTGGCTTGGTCTCATAGCTGGTGCTGCTTTGAGCAGGAGGTTGGTCTACAGACCTCCTTAGGTCCCTTCCAACCTGAGTTATTCTGCGATTCTATTATTTTCATCCATTTTGCATCTATCATCTTTGGCTTTCTTTAGATATCAAACTGATAAAGATGAGATTTGAAAGTGCATTTTTATAAAGCATGGCCAGAAAAAAGTTGCGAGTGTAACTGCTTTGTATGACTGAGACATATGACCCAGCCAGAAAGAGGTAAAAATCTCTGTATGAGATGAAAGCATCATGATAGCTCTTCAAGGAAAAAAGATAAAAAGGGTGAGAAATATCAAGTCTTTTAAATACATATCACATGCCTATATGCATTTGCAAAACCAACTGAAACTGCAAAATAACTACCAAAACACGTTTATAGCACTACAGCCTTCAGTGTCCTGCATAATAAGGGCCAAGATGACTTTTGGGCATAGTCTCCACTGGCTGCAAGGTTATATATCATACAGTCTAAGCTGCTCCTTCATGTCTCCTTCAGACATCTCTCCAAATGTGTCACTTTTTTCCTTCATGAGCCTGAAGATGGCAGCCAGCTGCTCTCTCTGAACCCTGTCAAGAAGAAAAGGAGAAGTAGGAATAGCGAGTCCCCAGAAGGCACTTTGAGCAAGAACACCACGGTCAAATGAAACACGAAGCCAAACGCAGGTCATTTTACAAGCCTTCCTGGCTGCAGGAAATCTGCCCATGTGAGATAAGAAAGAGAGAGCCTCTGGTTCTCCTTCCTCCACCTTCCGTCTATCCAATCATCCTGCACATCGCTCTGCAGTTCTTTAAATATGGAGATAAAACAGGCTGCTTTAACACTAGCTTTGGAGTTCCTTAGGGCTTATCTATGCTCAAAGTTTCGAGATAACTCGAGATGTGGAATTTCATAAGACCAACATGTCCCCCTTTAGCAGACTCCATAATGAAACTGGATGAAGTTTCATCAGGACAGTGTCCTTTCATTCTGTAATGAGAGTATATATATATATGAGTAGATACAGAGTGATTCAGGAATAGCTATGGAATTTTAAATGCATACCCTGTCTTAAAACTAGAGACCAGGCTACACCTTCCAGTGTGGACATGACTTTAATCAGCCACTGGAAGATAAGATCACAGATAGAAATTTGCTTTGATTGGAGAGTTCGTCTGCCAATGTCAAACGGTGAGATGGACTCATGTAGCCAGTCCAGCAACGAGGTGATCCCTGTGAGGGCAGGAGCTGACTGGTGGACCATCTAGCTCAGATTTCCATCCCTACAAAGTCCCGCAGTAGATGATTAACTCCCTTCTCCCCGTAACAGATGATATCCTGATTTTTCCCTAACATGAAGCAGTTAACCATTGTTGTATGTCCTGCAGCACAAAGATTTTTATCTGTCACAGGACTTTATCTGAGGTAGCTTTATAGGAGGGCTTATGTTGGTCATGCATCTACTGATCATCACTCGGGGATACAGAAGGGTGGGCAGCACAGGAGTGTCATTTGTTCGCAGGTACCTCGTGAACTGATGCAACTGATTTTGATGTCTACAAAATCCTCTTTGAAGGAAAAACGAACATGCACCTTGGCTCCGGTCAGGGCTGGCTGTGGGCTGGTTCGTTCTCATTGCCAGACCCCAACCTGATTGGGATGAGATGGCAGTGTTGCCTAGCTCACCTCATCCCTGACTCCCCTGTGTGAGATTAAAAGAACTAATGAGGTTGTGGTGCTTTATGGCTGTAACAGGGGAGAAGCACTTTCTATGACTTCAAGTCTCGTTTTGTCCCTACGTGACTGTGGGGCCAGAATTCAGCGACAGCCCATCAGCTCAGAGCACAGATCTGCCGCAATCCAGCTCCTCCTGCTTGTTTAGCATCTTTAGACCTCCCCTGGGCTAGAAAGACAGACTCTGGCTTTTACTTCCACATGGTCACCCTGTCAAGAGTCCTCTGTCGCCATCACAGCCAGCTTTCCGCATAGGACTTTAATACACTGTAATTAATCCATTTAAATACACGCCATTAGTTAACCTGAGGTAGTCTTCCTGCAAGTCCTGTGTGGACAAGTTATTAGCTGTTCCAGCAACAGGAGAGGTAGAAATACCTATTGACAGGCAAAACCAGGACGCAGTCGTTGCTCAAAAGAAGAGGGGACGGCATCAACACATCAGAAACAACCACACCACGAACAAGATCAACGGAAGGAGACAGTGAAGAACAAGCAGAGGAGCCTTCGGGTGCTGAGCTCCTGCTGAGTGGGGCTCTGCATTTTCCCCTCTCCTGGGCTAAGCCCCAGCAGAAGCAAGACCAGCAGACTGTCCTCCCAGCACCACTGCAGCAGGCAGGGCAGGGAAAAAAGCAGATCCTGGCAAAAGAAAGCTCATTTGCCAATTCTTTTCTATTGCAATTAAAAGGCAGTTGTCCTAAGGCCAAACATATCCTGATAATGATGTGGGATCTTTTGGTTACGAAAGCTCTGGCCACAGGCTGTCAAGTGCCTGGATTTGTCTGGTTCTTCTGTAATTTTTTTTGTGCTCGCACAAACAGCATCCAGCCGCCCTTTCCAGACGAGAGGAAGGGAAGCACAAGTCGTTAGTGATCAATATTTTATTTTAGATCACCGCTGGGCACCAGAGGGCACATTTCCAGTCTGGTGGGGAGAAATTCAATACAGAGCTTTGCCTCGCGTGTCTGAAATGCATGCCGGCTGGGAGTGCTCCACACAGGTCTGCATCCCTTGCTCGTTATTTCACAGACATTAACATTGCTGAAACCTCCCCAAAGGCCCCTTTCCTTGTCTCTAAACCACGAGCACAGACAATATTCACTCTATTTTTTTAAGCCCAACATCAATGCATTTTGGCTCTCCCCTCAACTTTAAATATCATGACTGTGCATTTGAAAAGCAGAAATAAAAAAGAGATGTTACTGCTCTTACTTCTCTGCACTACATAATCTACAACAAAGGGAGAGCAAAACAAAGATAAAGAGAAAAAAGAGCCTGGGAAGGAGAAGTAAGGCGTCAAAAAGGATCTTCTATCAAAGGCGACCTTGCAAAACAACTTTGTAGTGCTCCAGGTTGGGGTTTTTTTTGATAATTTCAGGTCAAACCTACCCCATTCACAAGTAAAATCATTCTCTCTTCCTGTAAGTGCTGTCCTCAAAACCACTTGGATTCAGGAGGTCAAACAGGATTTTACTTATTGCTGACAAAATAGATTAATTAAGGATTTTCAAAGCAGCCTAATTCGTCTTGATAGGCAATTGAATTTGCATACTTAACTCCCTTAGGCTCTTTTTAGACATTTCATCCAAGAGTTTTACAATTAACTGGAGGTTTGGGGCAGTGAGCTGGAGGTACATTAATGGAGATCGCCGTTTCAGGAACAGCTCGGCACCCGCGTTCACAGCAGCCGAAATCCCGGGCAGAGCTCTGCATTGGGAACGCCGCTAATTGCTCTGCAGCCAAACAAGACCAGGCTCCTGCTGCAACGCTGCGTTGCCCCCAGGAGAAATAAGAGAAAATCCTTGACTTTCGCCACTGGTCTGACTCTATTGTTAAGGAAGCCAATCATTTATGGGGTAAAAGGCACAGGAGGGCAGAATGTACCTCTAACCTAAAATCCCGATTTTCAACCCAAATCTCTTGAGAAACAAGTTACAAGCTGCTGGAAGCAGGGAGAACAAGCACAAACCAAATAAACTATTCAAAGGTTTATTGGACCAAACAAAGGCAATTTTTACAGATTCAAGCCACTAGAATTACAGTCCTTTGTGTAAGAGCCACCATCAGATATAAAACAAACAAACAAAAGTAAAAAAATACTCAGACAGCCATTTGAGTTGAAGAAATAGCTTGACTTGCTGCCACAAGCAAAAAAATCTGGACTCAACTATAGACTTTGCTCAACGTACATATTGCCGTGTAACTTAAACACAATGTATATAAGGCATTCTTTGCATAGTTGGGTGCTCGGGACACAGAGTCAGCCAGCCAGCACCGAGGGGAGACAGCGGCTGTACCAGCAGGATGTTGAAGCAGAGGGTCCAGATGTGCCTAAATTCATATGCAAACCCCTGAACACGCTTGCAGTTGTCAGCTGGGAAGGGGCAGCCCAGCCTCTTCTAAAGCTGAAGCCTCCTGCTGTTCTATAAATGAGCCCTTTTATTAAGAATTTGCCAACCCCAGGCGCTGGAAAGGACAACTGTGTACAAGGTTTCAAGTATTGTCTGCATAGGAACTAAAAAGGAAAAAAAAAACCCAAAAACAACCACAAAACCCGCCCGTTGGGTTTCTGATATGTTTGCAGCGTTAGCCAAGAGGCAGTTGTCCGGCAGTGAAACTTTGAAGGACACGTCCCCACCCAGCCTGGTGTTTCTACAACATCGCTAGAGGACTCGGACCCTCGTCTCACTCTCACAAACCAGCTGGGTTTGATTTGAAACCTGCTGTGTCTGAAGCAGATATACCCGCCCAGCCGAATTCATCTTCCGTATGGGACAGCTGAGGAGCAATGCTGAGCTCTGGCTCCAGCGGACAAGCCGCAGGGCTAGCAAAAGAGAGCACTGGAACAGCAAGCCGGCAGAGGAATGGGGAGGGTGTCTCTTCCAGGACCCCCACTATCTCATCCTGAGCCAGAGGGAACCCCTCATGCCATAGCTACCTCCTTGGGTCTCTCCTCTTGGGAACTGGAGTAGGGAAAAGTGAGAATCCAGATATTAACAGCAGCCAAAGTGTGGTCTCCTAAACCTCCACCACAAGCAGAACAGCTAAACTATCAACCTTTGTCACTTCTCGAGTCTTCTGTCTACCTACAGAAGCAGCTCTCTGCTAAAATAACTACAGAAGCGAGATTTGAGTCAGTCCAGCTACCGTCTGCCATCCCTCACCTGGACCCCACTTTGTCCCTCCACCCCTCAGAATAAAGCAGCGTTGTACAAGATTTGGAGTCATAGGCAGTTCCCACCCCCCAGCAATGAAGAGGAGTTTGGCCCCAGGAAGAAACAACTTGATAGTCTGGTACAAGGTCCAGGTTGGTCTGGGAGAAGAGCTATGGTTTGCCCACCCCAATAAAGGAACAGCACAGATTTCATGGCAGGCCTAATACATGGTAATGAACACAACTAATAGACTTGCTGCATATTTAGTGTCCAGTTTGGGTTCTGTTTGGGGGAGAGGGAGGATGGTTCATCCCAGGCCCCCAAACACAACTGAAGTCACTGCTTGCGCCCTGCCCCACTCCATGGAGCCACACAACAGGATCTCCTCAAACTTGACACCACAGGAGTTTTTGAAGAACTCAACTTCAGACCAAGAGGGGATCCCAAGTTTTGAGGGTTTATGGATTTCTCTTATGGGTGTGTTTGGTTGGTTTTGGTATTTCTCTCAAGCCTTTAAAGATGCCAAGGGATGCCTTTAGGAGGAGGCTAGGGACAACTTCATATAGTCTTCAGTTCTGCAAAGAGAAACAGGGAGAGAAGAGAAATCATTTCAGTCATTTCACCCCTCAGGTTGGTTCATTATTATTCACATAAGCGAGCAGGGGGAAGACTCAGTGTGTGTTGGGGTGAAGGCAAAACAACTTCCTACCTCAGGGCAGAACAAGCCACTGTTTGCAAACCTCACACCTCTAAGGAGGCGGCACTTGGCTTCATCAACTGCAGCAGGATAGTCGAAACCCAACCAGAAGTGCGAATCCTCTCGTCTGGCACCACTCTAAGTTATAACCCTTCTGACCTACTGATGAGAAATGGAGAAGCCCAGCTAATTAGAAGCCTTCGTTAGCTTCAGGTGTTTCTGCCTCACTGTCCTGTGCAGAGCCTCCCTGGGCTGCTGGCACCCTCGTCCAGCCCAGATTCCTCTTCCCACCTGCAGCCAGATGAGCCGGGAATGAGTACTGGATTCACAGAGCAGTGTGCCTGAACAGGTCGACCTTTCTCAATCTTCCTACAGATGTGTCTGTTCAAAGGAAAGAGGCAAAAAACCCCAGACTCCCTACAGGTCATGAGGCTTCCTTTTGATGGGAAGGTCTCCCCACATCCCAGGGAAGGAGGGTGAGATATTAGATGTGTTTTATGGGTGGGGACATTCAGGCAGTCCCTGAGGTCTTGCAGCATGTTGTTAGCAGAGTTAGGGCTAAAAAATGTGGTCCCTTGTTCTCAGCTGGAACCTTTCAGGTACTCTGCCCTTACTGCCCCAGCATCTCTCATGGCCCAACCGTCCACAGTGGGAAACACCTGACAGTAGGCTGGGCAGCTGCCCGTGGGCACAGAGACCTGCACTGAGGTAGAGGGAAACTACAACACACCTTACCTGGGCACTTACAAACACACACAAAAGCACCCCAGCTTAATTCCTCCTGGATTCAGGAGGGTTCACTACCCATAATACCTGAGCCCCATTTGAAAGTCCCCTGCTCCTGCCAGCCACAGCATGAAGGCAAGTTACAGCTTCATCTCTTCCTCAATCCTCTGCAAAAAAGGTTGCCTTCTCCAGCAGCCTCCCAAGTGCAGCCGGCGACCCGGATCCCGGATGGGAGATACAGGCTGAAGCATCACGTGGAATCAGGGTTACTCAAGCAACGCTGCGGAGGCTCAGTAGCTGGCCCATTAGGACAAAGAAAGGAAATTCTCCGAAGTGGATAATCATTCTGCAAGATTCGCAGCGCTGAGGATCGGATCATCCCGCTCAAGTCACGCAAGCATAATCAGATTTCACGCGCGAGGGCATAAGCTCGTTGCCACGGGGGCCCAGAAGGAGAGTCCCCTCCAGAACGCTGCAGTTGGAGCGGTGAGGGATGGAGGATGTCAGGGAGGGTGGATGGGGCTTGGCTGCAGCCTCTCGCAGGGATACTCACCTCCAGGACAGGGCCAGGCTGACAGCTGGGGTGAGAAGGTCTTAAACCAAGCATGAACCTAATGGAGGAAGTCTGTCAGAGCCATAAATTCCCCATCTGCACAACAGGGATACCCCTTACTGCTCTTGGAGCAAGCTGTGAGGGGGATTAGGCTAAAGAGCATGAGACAGTCCATCACTGGGGACATTAAGGCCATAAAACCCCCCAGGCTGAGAAACTCTGACATTGCTGCCATGGAGCCTGAGACACTTAATTCGCTTGGGATGGAGGCCAAGAGCTTTGAGCCACTCTTTAGCCTTGGCTCTTCCCTCCTTTCCATTTGCCTTGAACGATGAGATCAGCCTGATTGGCATGCGTTCCCCTAGCAGCACCTCAATCAAACCAGGTTAGAGTCTTCATTTGCTGGAAGGCCATATCCTCTCTTCAGATACAAATTATCCAAATACCTCTGCTCTGGCCCCAGCTGAAGGCCAAGTCAGTAAATCGTACAGTTCCTCAGCTGGACATGGTTCCACGCAAGGAAGAGCTGGAGAACAAGGAGCTCAGTCAAGGGCAGGTCCTGCCTTATGAAGGAGGCTCAGGTACTGAAGGTCTCAAAAGACCGTGCTTCTCCTGAAGCATGGAAACTGGATGTCCTTCTGGTGGCCTCAGAAGGATTCCCCTCTCTCCAGCTCAGCCATGGCATCAGCACAAGGCTATGGGCTTCTTGCCTTTGAGAGCAGACAGCATCCCAGCACTGACACACGGGGTGGGGTGGGCTGGGGGAATCTCATATGTCTTTATCCCTTACGTGCACGAAATCCACAGCAGGAGGTCAGGAGATCCTGTAGCCCATCCATAGACGATAACTTTCCAAAGGGGTCCTGACCCATTCCAAGGACATCCCAAAACATCTTGTTGTAACCATCTCTGGCAATCGCTTGTGCCCTTTTCAGGAAAGCTGATTTTCTGAAGTGCAGACCATTCCCAGCTCCTTCCCTTGGCAGAGGGAGCAGGTGCTCAGCTTCTCAGGAACATCAGTCCTCTGGTCTGAAATCCTGGCAAGAGGGCAGATAGCAATCTGGCTCCAGACTTTTTTCAATCCAGATGGGCTAGGATTGACCCTTGAGGATCAAGAGCAGGGAAGAAAGGCACCGGGTGGTCAAGCTCTTCCTCACGCATTTCCCTGCCATTTCACTGCTGGGGATGGTCCCATCACCACTGCTTCCCATTTCCCTACCATGAGGACAACTACCATCTCATTTCTGGTAGAGACCATACCCCGGTATTGACCAGGATCACGGTACTGCAGGAAGAATATGTGGAATGACATACTAAATCTAAGCTTTCCCCATGGTCCCAAAAGCGTGGGCCAGTTGCTTCAGCCAAAGGTAAAACAGAGAGAGAGGACTTAAATACAGAACAGGGAGAGACAGTCGGTGCTTAGAAAAGAGTGGGACAGTGAGAGGTACCAAAGGGAGCTTCTATCTACATAAATCCGAAACTCCTCCAGTGGGACAGAAAAGTCGAAAGGTGCTCACGACCTCGGGAGATACCTACTGCTCCTCAGGAACACCAGGAAAGCAGTCGAAGCTGCCGGAGCCGGCACAACCAGGGAGCACAAGCCCAATGCCATTCGGACAGGGGCTGGCAAGGAGTCGTTGGGGTTGGGCACCCCTGAGTGGACCTTGCCCACCGCTGTTTCAAGGCGGAAGCCTCCTGCCTTTCCCAGCCACAGCAGCAACAGCCGAAAAGGCCAAAGCACAGCCAGGAAGGTGGCTCAAGCTCCCAGCCAGCTCAGCCAAGTGGCCACAATCACCTCCTTCATCATGTACCCATCTTCTTGCAACACTCCTGACCCCCCAGCCAACGCCGCAGCAGTGGGGAAAGCCATGGACGGGCCAGCCTGTGCTTTCCTCCATCGCTCAGTGGTTGTGCTCCAGCTCACTGTCTACCAGCTTGTACCCAGCCTGGTGTGATGCCCCGATTCCCCGCAACCCTCGGACTCCCCCGGCCGCAGGGGAGCCGCAGGAGAGGCAGAGCCAGGCTCCCAGAGAGTCAGCAGATAGAGAACGGCAAGCTGCCCACGCCGCATGGGATTAAGCAGAAGCAGATGAAGACAAATTGTGAGCGTTGGGTGAGGGAGACACGGAGAAGCAGCCACAAGCTAGGACAATTCAGGACCTGAGCCAAAAGAAAAAAACCCAGGAGCTGAAGCAGAATTGCTGTCTGGTCTGAAATCTCACGCCAGGGCAGGGTCAGAGACTCACACCCTGCGAAGACTATGGGGGAGCTTGCAAAAGTTTCCTCTCTGGGATGGGAGGAGACGGGGAAGGGGCTTCCTGGCCTCCCCTTCCCTGGGTTTCTGAGGGAGGCATCCTGTGTTGCTCAGTTTTTAAAGCTGCTGGGGGACTCATGACTCAAATCAGATGCTCTATAAATAGGGCCAGAGCCCAAGTCCACTGACATCTCGTAGGTCAGAGGACATTTTCCCCAGGGATACGGTGGAGGCAGGGAACAGCACAGGGCCACCAGGAGACTCCCTCCTCTTACAAGCGGAGTCTGGCTCCTACAGAGGGAGCATCAGAGCAGGGGGAGCTCATCAGGGACCCTCAAACTCACAGTGCCCCTTTCTTAGCAAGCGGCAGGTGGGAAGGAAACGTGCCCCATGTGCTGGGTATTTTGCAGCTGAAAGCAGCCTTGCCCGCGGTTGGTGCCATCCCCGTGGCTGGTGACCACAGTGAAGCAGTGGCCAGCCTGACCTGAAGAGTCCCGTGGCCCTAGTCTTTGCAGTTCCTTGCTGCTACACCTCCTCCCTCAGCCCAGGATGACTATCGTGCTGCAGAAGATGAAAAGCAAACAAATAATAAAACCCCAAAGAAAGCCCAAACTTACCAGCTTCCCTCATCCAAAAGAAGCATCATGCCGGACAGGACAGGACAGGACAGCAAAGCCGCTGGGTTGGGGGTGAAGGTTAGCAAAAGGGAGGAGAAAGAGGCCCAAATCCCATGCTATAAAGAGGGGGGAGCAAGCAAGCGAGCCAGGGCTATGTGATGACAATGCGGGGGGTGGACAGGGACAGATGCCGATGAAGAGCTCTCCCAAAATGCAACCGCCCCCAGCCCAGTCCACCCACTTATTTTTGGAGGGCCAGCAGTGGAGATGTTTGAAATAGGTCAAGGTCTGTCAACACAGTCGTTAAACCCCTGCAGCTGCTTCCTGGCCTTGTGTGCTCCAGAGTTGTCACCACGAGCGTTGTCTCCTTCAGCTCGGTTCTCCCTCAAGCCACAGCTGCATCCCCAATTTGATCTGGGATGTCTGGCAGAGCAGGGGAAGGTCTCTCCTCTCTGCCATTCCCTAGAGCCGGGATCCGTCCAGGGCACCCTGCCTTGCTGAAACTCTGGGGTCCAAGCCCAGTTTTATTCACTGCCTGGTAACCAAGAGGTACTCTGAACCCAGCTGGGGAGGAGACAGGTTTCTATTGCTAAATTACCACCAAAAGGACTGAGCGTGAGATTTACAGCCATCCAGTTCCCCTTGCATGAATTCCAACTTCCAGCTGAGCCCTAGGCTTAAATCTAGTTTGGATTCAAGCAGTGTCACCCCATCCATAACTGGCCAGGAGATGAGAGGATTGAGAGGCAGGAGGAGAACTTGCTCCTAGAATGGGTCGCCTGGCTGTGGGAACTGAGCCCATTAGCCAAAGAAACTGGGCAGCCATCCCTTTCTTCTCCTCAGTCTTACGGCGGCTGGACTGTGGGATCAGCTGCTCCATCCGTGAGCGGCACCTGCAGACAGCAGAGTGTGGCTGAGCAGTTTGGTGCCATTCACTCGGACCCTGCTCGAGGGATCTGCAAGGGTGCCCAAGCTGAGGCCCCATGGGGCAGCTTCTGGCTCTCTACCCCCACCTCTTCCTAAATCCCAGAAACAAGAGAGACGACAAAGAGGAGAGACCTTTCCACAGACCGTCAGATGGGATCCGCTCTCTTTTCTCCAGTCAACACACACAGCGAAGAGTGGCAAGGACAGAGCACAGACAGCTCGATCCCTCAGCATCTCCAAAGCCAGCCAAGACTTGGCTGGGACCTGCTCTGCCTCATGGAGAGAGAGAACTGAAAGCAGAGACCCAAGGGAGTCATTTCTCCTGATTGTTTTCTCTTTTACTGTGAGTGGAGCCTTGTCGCAGTTGTCAATGCTCAACAGAGTCCTGATCGTACTCCTTTCTAACTGAAAAATAAAAACCAAACACTAACCTCTTTCAACCTCAAGGGAGGTTTGAAAAGCACCTGGCAGAGACCCCTTCAAGCCATCCATGCGAGCCAGGCCCTGAAGGCACGCTGGGGAATCCCTCCTCTTCCTCCCTCATCTGCACAAGGTGCCCAGCCGGGACAAGCAGCACCTAACGGTCAGCCCTTGTGGGCTGTGTCTCGTGCCTACACAACTCAGCCCTGTCCAAACGGGGACAAGCTGTGCTGCTATGAGTCACGTTTCTGAACCAGTGCATTGCACCATGGCAGCTACGGTTGGCAACAGATGGCCAAAAGCCTCAGGTGCAGAAGAGAAGGATTCGGGAAACACGCTGTGCTGGCTTGACTAAGGGCTACATCCTTCCCTGCACTCTTCCCCTTCCTGCCCAGACTGTTTTTCTCCCCCAGGGGAGCAAACGCTACGTGCTTCTGTTCTAGAAGTACTGGTGACCCACCAGGTGTGATCAGGCACAGCCGCCACCCCAGCAGATGTATTTGCCAACTACGTTTACTGTCCTCCTCCCTCACTGAGCAGTCCCTCTATTTTTTAAGACTGAAGTAACAAGAGGCAGGAAGTTGCATCACTCACTAAAGGTCACATTCCTTCCCCTTTTAGTCCAGATTTAGCACCAGTTTGAAGCCACAGGACTCAAGTGAATACTAGACAAGACAACCACAGCTTCTGGAGAGCAGAAGTGGGTTTTTCATTAAATAACCCAGTCTACTGCATGCCTGCTCTCTCCTGTCTGAAGTCTATAGCTCTTTCTGGAAAAGGCACCTCCAAAATTTGGGGTCCCTAAATTGAGACTCGTAGACTACTGATCAACACCACAAGTAGCCTCAAGGGGATCTGAGGGACCATTTGCATTTTTGGGACGTTGCTTACAAGCTGCTTCACACGGGAGCCTGTTGGTCCGTGGGAAAACTGGAGGGCTGACAGGGCTAAAAGCAAAAACTAAGCCTGTCTCAGCTCTGGCAACACACCTTAGGACTAACTACCCACGGAGTCAGCAGCCCTAATTTTTCAAATCAGTGAACAGAAGTGGTCGTGGGATGTCCGACTTCGGGCATCCAAGACGGAAGAGCTGAGCATCCGAAGGTGAGAGCCCACGTATTCCCCAGCGGGCTCACGGAAAGCGAGATGGAGGCAGAGGGGAGCGGACTCATTAATCCGTTATGAGGAGGGAAAGGGGAGGGATGTGGGGAGGGAGGTGGGACAGGCAATCAAACTGTCCCCCAGAAAATAAAACCCAAAAGCAAAAAAAAAAAACCCCGCCACCAAACAACACATTAGCAGATGTTATCAGTGGTACCACTACTTCTAAGAAACAGCGCGTCCTTACCAAAAAGATTTGCAAGAATGTTTGTGGCCGAGGACCTAAGGTACTCGCTACAGAGATGTGAGATCAGAGGTCAGCTCAATCCTGCAACATAAAGGTGGCAAACCTGGGTCACAGCGAATCAGCGGCATGGTGGGGGTGCATGGAGGTGGGGAGAGGGACGGGACCGCCGAGGGAGAAGGATGCAGGACGGGGCCGAGCCGCTGCGCTCAGCTCGCCCGGGAGCTTACCTGGCAGCAACCCTGCCCCCCGACACCGCCTGCGAGGCCTGAAATGAAAAGCTGCTGATGCCGCGGTGAAGATTTGGCGGGGGGCGGGGGGAGGAGAGGAAAGTAAAGCCAGCAACAAAGCAAGACAAAAAAAAAAAAAAAAAAAATTTCACAAAGCTGCCTTCAAGAAATGCACAACAAAAATACAGAAGAGAAGAAAATAAAGGAGCAGTAGGAAAAACACGACTGCCAACGGCCCTCGGTGGGGAAGGCTGCTGAGAGCCGCCAAGGGACACGATGCCCAGGCTGTCCTTCGGTTCTAGGTGCACTGTCCTGCCCTGGGACCACTCCAGGCGGAGGTGAGCAGTGATGCCTGGGAGGTCCCACATGCCCAGGAAAGGTCCATCGCCCCCGGGAGCCTGTTCTACAGTCCTGAGTACAACCCGCCTGTCCCACCGCTGCCCACACGTGTCCCCTCAGTGTCCCCAGGTGACAGCAGGTGCATTTGTTGGCACAGAGGAACCAGCCCAAGGCCCTGCAGGACTCCTGGCCCTGAAAACCCGAGCAGCAATTGCTCAGCTGGTGTGGATGGAGCTGTGGGTGCAAAAGGTTTGAATTTGCTTGCTGCAGGTAGGTTTTTGCATTGGTGCTTCACAGGATCCTGAAAAGCAATTCCCCGTTCTCTCACATTCACTCAGTTCATTCCACCACCACCCTCCCCAGGTGACACTAACAGACCTGCTTAGCGTTTTACAGGTTGGGGGCTTCAGGCACGACAAAAAAATAACGAAGAAAGCAAGCAACATCGTTCCTGATGCCACCAATGCAGAATCAACCCCATGCCAGAGGAAACCGGAGCTCATTTCTGTTGCTGACCCCAGAGCATGCAGCCCTTGCAGATCTTTGCTCCTGGCAGTGCTGGAAGGCAGGCAAAGGCCAAGATCTGAGGGCCGCTGGGAGCCCAGAAGCCAGGGGAGAAAGGGAAGACATCTCTTGTCTTGTTGGGAAAGTTGAGTTTGACACGGAAAGAACGGCTGCAGGTTTGGCTCGTGAAGGCAGCCTGCACGGAGCCCCGTGCACCACCTGAGTCTTTTGCAGGAACAGAGGGAGCATGTGTCAGAGCCAGGGCTCTGGATTTACGCTGCCTACCCCGATGTCCTGCTTACACCACAGAGACAAACCTCAGCCAGCCCAGTCGCTGGTGACACAGAGATGTTGCCCAAGGGCCACGAGGCAAGGCTTGCCAGCAGAAACATGCCTGCCCCAGGGGCAAGGTGTGATCCCTCCATCCTTGCCTTCCCTGCTGCACTCAAGTTTCCACTTGGTCCGTGTCAGGCCTTTACACCACGCCGGTTGTGGTGGTACTTAGACCTTGGCATCACAGGCAAGCGGTGACAAATTTCCCCAAATCATTCCAGGAGGTGCGCTGTTGGGTCCCACAGCCCTTGGGACACCAGTGGAGAGAACGACATCTCCCAGGCTTGTTGAGCCACCACTGGGAAATCAGTTCCCTGCAGGTCGCCCAAGAGGGAAGGGGTATGAGCTGCACAGGGAGCAGCCTGCCACGGAGCCTGCTTGTAGGGCAAAGCCCCTGCCTGTGGGGTTTGACATCTCCGGTTTAGCGTGGGCGCCGCGTGCCCTTGGGCTGAAGGACTCCTCCTGCGCGTGGGCAGAGACTTCACACTGACAGCACAGGCTGGCTTTGGGTAGGGCTTTGCAGCTCGAGGTGCAAGGTTGGGGTTGATTTCCCTTGTATGGGCTGGGAAATCTTGAGCTAGAAAACTTGGTTTTGGTAACAGGACAGGCTCTTCCTTTTTTCCCCACGTAGGGCTCATGTTCAGGAGGAAACTTTACCAAAAATGGTGAGATGGACAATTCTCCATCTCTACTGCTGCAGGGCAAATTCCCACCACTTACAGCTGAGGAGCCAGCCCTGGGTAGGGACATCTCCAGCCTCAGCACCGTCACAGTGACCTCTAAAGCTCCACACTTACTCACTTTGCTCCAGTATCTCTGAGCTATGCCCATGTCCTCGGTTTGGAGGCCATCCACAGGGTAAAGGGAGGGGAAGTAGCTAGAGATCAGACCCTCAACAGATGTAAATCAACGTGGTGCTAATGGGATCAGGGGAACTACACCAGCTTGCATCGGCTGGAAAGTTTGGTCTAAGCATCCAGAGAAGGAGCTCAAACAGCTCCAAAGGTACATAGGGCCACGGTGTCTCCATCTGCTACATCGGCGTGACTTTATTTGCTCTCATGTCTTCCTGGGTGGGAGAGGTTTAGACCATAGTGCAATGTGGCATTGAGCCCAAAGCTACCAAGGCGGTTTGGGGAGAGAGAGGTCAGAAGACACCCAGCTTGCTTCAAGAGGATGCCAACCAGAAAGAAAAAGGAAACTCAACTTACCTTTGTTCTTCCTCGAGTTCTTCTTTGGTCATCATGGACTTGTACTGGTTTCCCCTCAGCTTTCCAGGACTGTATTTAAAAGAGAACGTCTCATCTGCAGCTGGAGAGTGGGAGAGGGAGAGACAAAGAGTAAGAGGTTGTGTGAGCCAGAGGCCTCCCGAGAGCAACGGTGAACAGCAGCGGGCTTGTTCCCTCCAGCTGTTTGCTGACCCCTGCTCCTGCACGCGCGCCCCAAACACTATGGCCACCCCAAAACACTCTTCCTCCGTCATCTCCAGTCTCCAGCAGTGCCGGGGAAGCTGTGTGGATTGCAGTGGAGAGCCAAGGTGCTGCTGGCCAGAGGACGGCGGGATTCCCAGCCACAGCTAGCCCTGGAAACAGTGAGGACTGCTGGGAGCGAGCAGCCCTGCTTGGAAGCAGATCCAAGTAAATCCTACAGCACGGGAACCATATGCTATCGCTCTCTTTGGAATCAAAGCCTCGCAGGCCCATCTTGGCTTATCAAGGCATGCTAATCCTGCCCTGATTAGCTCGCAGCATTCTCTGCTTCTCTCCAGACTTGCATTCCTCCTCCCTCCCTCCCTCCCTCTCCTCGTCCAGGGGCCCTTTTCCGTGCTTGGGGCTCAGGGACGGTGCCACAGGCAGAGCTGTCCCAGGCCACGCAGCCCAGCAGCTCTCCCGCAGCCCTTCGCAAAGCTTGTGAAAAGAGGAGGTGCCACACCAAAAATCTCGAGGCTGCAAACAGAGCTGAGCCAAGGCAGCCCGGAGCACCAACACAGCTGGGTCCAGGTCCCTCTGTCACCAGCCGACAGACCTGCAGGGGAGACCGAGGTTTCCTTCTCCAGGCCTGGGTGCCCTCCTGCCCGGCTCGCCAGCCTCAGCCCTCTGCTAATTAGAGCACCGAAGCTCACGGACTCTGAGCCAAAGCCGATCCTTTTCCAATCGGATTTTGTTCGAGCGCTGTTTGCTTTTAAAAAACCTCTCCCCTGCTTTATCTTCCTACAGATGGGAGAAAACAGCAGGAGTGGAGGTCGATCCAAAGGGCAGCCCAGGAAGAGCGGCTCCTTCGGGTAGTTGCCTTTATTGGTTATCTGTGGGCTGTTTATCTGCGAGCCTTTATCTCCCAAGGACTGCAGGACTCGGCTGCTTCACGTCGAGCGTTGCTGTTTCCACAGCCACCCAGAAACATCTGCTGCTTCCACCAACCCTCGGACCCCTGGGGATACTTCTAAGGGGTCCACGAAAGGAAGATGTTATTGTATTATCTGCATGGTCCTGAAAAAATGGCACGTTATCCACAAACCAAATATCCAGAGTGATACCTTCTAGCACCAGCAAGACCCCCCCCAAAGTGGTGAAACTCCCCCGACTTCTGTGGCAGGAGAGAAAGCCCCGACTTGTACATAACCCATGGACCCATCACCTGTCCCCAGCCACCTGGGAAGCCCCTTCCAATCCTTACTGCTGCTATCGTGGGCACCACATTCATGAAAGTCTCTCCTCCTCCACTCACCCAAATAAAAAACACCCCCCCGCCTCTCTCCTCCCTCCCTCACGCCCAGAAGGATTCAACATCAGCAGCTTCCCTCTATTTTCCGGTCAATATTGCCCTCCCCGTGTCCAAGGTCAGCTGCTTGATTTAGCAATTTCTCCCAAGCTCACGTACGCCCTCAGCTGCTGCCAGAGCCCCCGCAGACCTTGGGGACCCCCACGCAAAAGGCAAGTCAGAGCCTCATTTTGTAGAGGGGGAAACCCGAGATCTCAAAAACAAGCTGTGCAAGGCTGGGCGGGCAGGTACGGGACTGAGCGTGCCGACCGCCGCAAGGTCACTGCCGTACGGAGCGTGCCTGGAGTGGTATTTGTGGGCTGGGAATTTAACAGAAACCTCCTCCCTGCAGATACCCGCATTTCCTCCCTTCACATCTCTGCGTCCCTGATCTTGGGGAGCTTCCCTGGGAAGTCCTGGTGGATTGCTGCTCAGTTACTGATCCCGAGTGTTTCTCTAATCCCAAAACAGCGTCAGGGCTCCTGGAGGAACAAGGAGGCGAACCCTTTCCCTAGCACCTTCACAAGCGTCCAAACACAAGCACCCCGATGCTCTGCTCCTGCAGCCCCAAACATTCAGCTCGGCCATATCCCACCTCCCTCGGTGGGAAAACCCTCCGAACAGGCAGACAAACAAGTCTGGCCAGCTGGAAACAAGCAGTAATGCTGCGGCTTATCAGCCCCTCGGGTGGCCGTAAAAGTGCACGGAATGAAAATTCAGCTGGCGGCTGCTTTGGGAGATATTAAGAGAAAGAAAAAAAAAAAATCAAATAGGGTGTAACATCCTGTTTCTTACCCTGGTGCAGAGCAGGGGCCGTTCCGTTACCTTTGTGTAGCTCGCCTGTTTTCAAGGACAATTAAGATCGTTTCCCTCACATGGTTTTCGGCCAAGTAAATTGAGATGTGGGATTTTGCCTGTCCCCAAAAGGGCAGTTTAATTGCCACCCTGCCAGAAAAGAATAAGGGAAGAGGGAGGCGAGGAGGCTACCCATCCATCTGCCTGCCCACGCGTTGTGGTTAGAAAGGAGCCGGCGTGCGGCTTTGGAAACCACCGGCTGTTTCCTGAGCTCAGGAACTTTCTTTGCAGACCGAAAACAAACTTCAGGAAACACACGGAAAAAGAGGAGGCCGAGTTTTCACATGGACAGCGAAAACACTACAGAAATATGAGGTGACCTACTTACACAGAGCCTCCGTGAGTTCATATTAAAGAAAACATTTGTCTTTCATCTCTCTGCCCTCGCGCTGCCAGCGCTGGGCTCGCGGGGTGAAAGCGGCCCCTCGAGCTCATCTCTGCTCCGAAGATGCTCGCTCTGCGCACGCAAGTACCTGCCTCCTCCTTACCAGCTCCCCGCGGCGGGGAGAAGGCTGCTCTGCCGGTTTTGGCTACCGCAGCAGCATCCCGGGCTAGTGACAGGCTGCCTGCAGGATCCCCAGGTGCCCAAGGGGAACCTCTGCTCGCAGGCTGGCTGGGCGGCAGCTCAGCGGCTTGAGACGGGCCAGGACGAAGCGATGCGCAGGAGAAATGAAGGAAGGAGGGAGGTTTCTGCCCAGCAAAGCCAGGGCACCACTGTTATTCCCAGCTGCACACCATTTGCCTCCCCGTCACCAAGCTGAGCCATCCCTTTACCCAGTCCCATTAAAACACCTCAAAAATGGTGTAAATAATTCAGGAGAGGAGTCAGGAGGTGATTAAGGAGGATGCTGGGCTAGCAGCGACCCATGGGCTGTCATCTCCACTCGCTCCCGAGCCACAGCCACTGCGGGGTGATGCACAGCGGGGCCGGAGCAGCCCTGAAGCAGCTGAACGGAAGGAGGCAGACCCTGGCGCAGCAGCGTTACTGAGCACCCATTTGGGAGGATACATCCATCATTCCTCAAGCCTCCCCCGCAGGGTCACATCCCCCATCACCAGTGCTGCGAGGAAGCCTAACCGGGTGGAATAAGTGTCTTTTGGGAACCCCGTCTCCAAAGGCGCTTCCCCCACCTTGTGGCTGTGGCACCAGGATTAAAGTTTGATTCTCTGTGGCATTAGGCGTAATCCTCCCGAGCCAGGGGATTGCTACACAGCGCCTTAAAAAGGGCAAGCGGAAAGTGGGGCAGGGAAGGGGGAACACCTCAAACCCTCCTGCTACCCCGGCTGCCCCCGGCCACCCCAGGCAGGGGCTCCTGGGGACATCCCAGCATCGCCAGGGTTCCCCAGGAGAGCGGAGTCCCCTTCGGACACACACTCCTGCTTGGCACCATCTGTTTCATTTTCTTACGAGCGCAGCAGTTGTCACCCCAATTAGTCAATTAATCATTTTCCAATCAACTAATTGGCTAATCAGTTAAACACGGCTCTGACTAAAGCCCCTGGAGATCGTCCTGGATGTGAGCAAGGAGCTTTTGGGGCTACCCCGTGGCAAACAGCCCAAGGGCATCTCGGGAAGCAAACAGGGGCTACTGCCGGGGCAGGAATTTCCTCCGCGTTTCCCGGAGGAAGGAGAAGACCATCCCCAAGCGCTCGGGGATTCAGACCCATCTGTACCCTCCCCGCAGGGTGCTGGCACTCACCATCCTCATCCTCCGGCTCTCTCACCACCAGCTTCTCGTTTTCTGAGTCCGGATCTTCCTCCTGGAGGAGTTAAAAACAGAGGAGAAGGTGCTGTGCTAAATAACTCCTGCTTGGCCAGGGCTCCAGAGCCCACGGGGCAGAGACTGGAGCTCCCAAGACAAGGGCTGGACACTTCTTCCCTGTCTCCTTCATAGAACAGGCCAAAAGGATACTCACTGACGAGCGAGGTTCGTTAGTCTGCTTTCCTCTTGCTAGTCAGTGGGGGGAAATCGGCCTTGTTTACGGCACTCCCCCCGCAAAGGCTGCAAAATGCAAGTGCCTCCCCCTAATCGAGGGGATATTAAGGTTTTTAAGAAGAACCTGTTATCCCAATGTCCCCAGGCACAGCCTTGTGCCTGAGCACCCTCCTGGGCTGGCACCCTCTGCCAGCACCCCCCCACCCAGCCCAGGGATGTGCAGGGGACGGAGCCATGACCCACGGGGACCTCTGCATGCCTCCAGGCCAGGCTTGGATGGACCATCTCAGCGCTGGGAAAAGGCAAGTCCCCAGCAAAAGCCACCTCGAAGCCGCAGGCCAAGCAGCTGCTCCGAAGCACAGGAGCACTCGCCAAACGGGACCAGTGGTCGAAGGCCACCCTGGGACCCCAGCAGGAGCCCTCCCATCCTCGCCTGGCAGCAACCCCTGGGGACACCGCTGGCTCCCGTGGACCCCTGGCCCCTCGCTCCTGCGAGCCGTGCCTGCCCACAGCCACTGCGGCAGCAGGGCTGGTCTCTGGAGCACACACAGCAGCAGCAACAGCTTTATATTTTATATTTTACTTTTATCTTTTATAAAAGTGAAGCGATTGTGGAAGTTTTGGGGGTTGCCTCCTACAAGCTACAGCAAGCTTTATCAAGCCCAGATTCCTTCCCCTTGTGGTACACACAGCAGAAACTCATGCAAACGGCAAATGGGGAGGGAAAGGAGGGCTCCAGCATATGGACGTGCTGGAACGTGTCCAGAGAAGGGCCACGAGGATGATCCGAGGGCTGGAGCACCTCTCCTGTGAGGACAGACTGAGAGAGTTGGGGTTGTTCAGTCTGGAGAAAAGAAGGCTCCGAGGAGACCTTATAGTGGCCTATAGGGGACCTACAGGAAAGCTGGGGAGGGGCTTTTTAGGATGTCGGGTGATGGTAGGACTAGAGGGAATGGATTAAAACTAGAGATGGGTCGATTCAGATTGGACGTTAGGAAGAAGTTCTTCACCATGAGGGTGGTGAGACACTGGAACAGGCTGCCCAGAGAGGTGGTGGAAGCCCCATCCCTGGAAGTCTTTAAGGCCAGGCTGGACGGGGCTCTGAGCAACCTGATCTAGTGGGAGGTGTCCCTGCCCAGGGCAGGGGGGTTGGAACTAGATGATCTTTAAGGTCCCTTCCAACCCGAACCATTCTATGATTCTATAGGTCCGGAGAGGACAGGGACACACGGCAATGCTCCCGAGTACATGCCTTCCTCCCACAAAGCACAGCACCCAGGCTGCACACCCCTGTGAGCTGAGCCCAGAGGGCAGCAGCATCCTGGAACACGCATCCTCCTGCATCCCTCTCAGCCCCCTGCATCCCATTCCAAGTGATGGGGCTGGGGTGCAAAAGGCAAAGCACGCGGGAGAGAGGGGGAGGAGCACGGAGGGAGCCTGGCAGGCAGCCACGCTCTTGAGCACACGGGAAAAGTCGGGGTGAAGGAGACCTGAGGGAAATGAAGACAGTCCGAGAAGGACCCTGCGTGGAGCCAAGGCTTTGCAATGCATGGCTTTAGATAAACTCCCGGAGCGCGGTATGCAGCCCTGACCCAGAACTAGGTTAGTTTGTCATCGGGGAGGAATGCGCATTATTCACAGCCGTTTGGCTTCTTCTCACCACCCTGCTCTTGGGATCTCCAGAAGGACACGCTGCTGAGACCCCCACCCCCTGCAGCCACCACTATTTTGGGCCGTGCTTACAAACATGGACACTTCCCACCGGACACCCGGGCTTCCCCCGGGCATGGCTGGGAGGGGGGCAGCACCCAAAGGAGCGGCCTCAGGGAGGGTGCAGGGAGGGGATGTTCAGCCCCGGCCTCAGGGACGCAGCCATGAGCCCAGGGCAGCAATTCCCGATCACATCCCTCTCTCCCTGTGAGCCGGGATGTCCCCAGGGAGACCCGACCCTCCAGGAGCTGGCACAAGAAGGGATATTTTAGCTTGTTCCCTGCCCAGGCGTTAGAAACTGAGCATTTCTGAGCATTTAACAATGGAAGCAAGTAGGAAATTCGGGTGCCAAACCTCCAAGAAAGGAAAATATCTGCGCTCCAACCCTGAGGAAGAAACATTTGATGGGAGCAGAGAGGGAGCAGCCGGGGATGCCAGGCTGGCGGGTGACAGCAACGTGCCGTGGCCGTGCTGGGACTCCCCCACTCGTGGCAGCCAGTAGCTCGCCGCAGCGTGACATTTTTCTGCTTGGATGGCTCAGAGGCAGATGCCAGCGCCTCCCTTCCCCCCGCGCTGCGGCCCCGGCCTCGACATCCTTGTCTGTCCCCCTCGCCGGGGCTCAGCCATCGCTGTGCCACCCCCAGAGCCCCCCAGGCTACCTTAGCCTGACCCCCAAGAGGAGCCAGGCATCGCTCCCTGCACATCCAAGCAGCACATTTGCAGCTGGAGCACTGTTTCTCTCTGCTTTAAATAGACCAAGCCACTAAAAGCCCAACCAACCCCCCCTAGGGGAGCACAGCGGGCAAGTTTTGCCCCCTCCATGGCCACTGCTACCCCGGGATGGTGTCCCATCCACGCAGGGACACCAGAACCCCATTGTGCCACCCTCCCCAGGTCGGCGCTCTGTCCCACGCACCTCTGCCTTGCTGGAAAGTGCTGCATGGCCGCATCCGCCCTCCGCTTGTCCCGTGTGCCCGAGGCTGGACCCGGGTGAGGCACCCAAAGGTGGTATCTGGAAAGAGACAAAAAGCTTTGACACAAACACCCCCGAGCCCTCCCCGTGCTTAACCGACCAGCCCCAGCAGCACCAGGACCCGTGGCCAAATCTCTGGATGTGGCCAGCAGCCCGCCTTGCCCCGTTGCCCAAGCCCACGCTGCCTCCGATCCCCGTGCCAAGCCGTGGTGTGGCTGCTGGAGTGAGGAACGCCAGAGACCTTCAACACCCAGACTTGGAGCCAGGGTTTGGAGCTTGGGACCTGCCCTCCGCAGCAGCCCCATCCCACGGGACCGGGACGCTTGCACGGAGCCGTCGGTGAGGGGGAGCAGCTCGGCCAGCGCCAGGCTCGGCTGCCGGGTGTCCGCAGGGCTGGAGGCGGCTGCCTGTGACGCTGATGCAGCAGATCAGGGCTAACAGGAGGGGACAGGAGATGAAGGGCATGGTACACGCAGTTCGTTAACATTTGCAGGGTCTGCTCTGCCAGCTGCCTTCTCCATCACCGGGTAATACCCCCTTGAAACCCTCCTGTCCCCCCACTGCAATCACGGAGCTGGGGCTTCCCTGTCCTCTCAGCCCCACATGAGCTTTGAACACAGAATGGCCTCGACCCCCCCTGCCAAGCCTCCCTTCCCCTGCCCTCTCCCAGCCCAAATACTTCCCAGCTGATCCTTTCCCTGCTGCAGAGGAGGGTACGCGTGGGCAGGGAGCGGGGACATCGCGTCCATTGGCCTGGCAGCGAAATACCAGCGCCGGGCTGGGAGCAGCCTCCGGGCTGCTGTGAAAAACTGTCAGCAGGGACAAACCCCCCCTCCCCGAGCCTGGCTGTGCCCGCAGCCGCTGGACGGAGGGGAGAGCCCTCCCTGCATGGAGCATCCCGACACCCCCTGGGAGCCTGCCCCAAGTTTCGGGGCTCCTCAGCCCTCCTGAGGCCAGTTCCCCTCACAACCGAGGGGCAAGTGCAGCTGAGCCGGGGGCTGCCATGCCCGCGGGATGCTCTGCGAGAGCAGGGACATGTCCCGCAGCCAGAAAATGGAGGGGGAAGGTGTTGGGGCAACACTGGGAGATTTGACAGCTAAAGAGGACACCACGGCACCCCGGGCCCGGCTCTTCTATACGAAGCACAGCCCGGGGGCGGTACAGGGAGACTGTTTTGAGCGGTGGGGAATGAGGGAAGCCTGGACCAGGGCCAGATGGCAGCAGGAGCTGCTGGAGAAGCAGGGACTTGAGTGCTCCGGCCGCCAGCCCACGTCTCTCCGCAGTTGCATGCTGACCAAGAAAGCCTCCCCGCATTAAAAAAAAAAAAAAAAAAAAAAAAAAAAAAGAAAAGGGCGACAAGAAGCACTGCGGGGAGACTACGCACGTCATTATCCAGGAGCATCTGGAGGAGACTTGACACGAGCCGCCCAGGCCAGCTGCTGCAGCAAACAAAGATCGCATTGCTGCCGGCAGCGGGACGCGTTCGGCAGCAGCTGCCTGGCCCCGAGGAACGTGCCCCATGCTCCCTGCCTGCTCCTGCCTGCGGGCGGGACGGACCCAGCCCATGCCGTGACACATCCCGTGCCCGCTTATGGCTGAATCACACCTCGGCGCAGCTCGCCAGGGGCTCCGGAAAGCCCAGCGCCTGCCACCGCAGGGTTAAAATCCAACAAGTCGTTTACCTTAAATACCAATGCGGCAATACATCTGTCTCGGCTTTTGGCAGCTCTTGGCTTTAGAGCTGAAGCATTTGTTGGATCATCAGAAACACGCTTTTGCCCTTTAGCTTCCACTCCCCGCAAGCGAAACGCCTGCGCATGGAGCTGACTCCGGCAGCGGAGGCTTTGGACCGAAGTAGAAGCGAGGATAAGACCTCCAGGGACATTTTGGGCATGGGCAGCACCGACAACAGACGGAGCTGAGTCACTCAGGGGAAGACAGCTGAGACGCAGGAGCTTGGTGTTTTCCCCCCAAAATCCCCCCTCGTGGCTCTGCCACCACACGAGCCCTCTCCCAGCCCTACTGGAGACGGAGGCCGGGCTCCCCGTCACAGCATCATCTGGTTTTCAGTTCATTTCTGGCCATTTCCTCCCCGCTTCCTCCATCCCCGGTGCAAACCCCTCCGAGCAATGGGTTTCCCTTCTCAGAAGGGACGCCAGGAGGCCGTGGGGGTGGTGTGTCCCTCTCCCTCTGTCAAAGGGACAGCCCCGGCAACTACAGGCAGGATGGGGACAAATGAGTGCCCCATTCCAGCTCCGGGAAAAGGGAAGATCCCAGGCTGCGAAGCAGGGGGAGAAAAACCGTCTTGGATTAAACTGCCGGGCCCTGCGTGTTGCCATTTATGGCTGCACTTTCTGCTCCAAGCCTGATGCAAGACATTGCAAGAGGGAAAGAAAGCAGACAGGAGACAGCCAGCCAGAAAGAGAAAAGCCAGGAAGAAAAGGGGAAAGAAGGCGGCTTTTTTTTTAAAAAAAGGAATAAATAATAACGCTGGGCAGAGTTTAGCAAAGCAAAGCAGCTGCTATGTCGGCGGCTCCTTTTCACCCCGCTGCTGGGGGCTCTCCATCCTCCCGCCAGCCAGAGAAGCAGCTGCTACTGAAGGAGAGCAGTTTTCCTGCCCGCGGTGATGGTCCTGCCTGTCCTGGGGTGCCCGGCGGGGGACATGCCTTGTGCAGAGGCGGCGCTTCACAGGTCTGACCCCCCGCAAAGTGTGGGAAGCATCTGGTCCCACCAGTGTCCCCATCACTGCTGCGGGCAGATGAGCCACGGAGCGACCAGAGCCCCACCAAAGCTGCGGGGCCATCCAGCCCCCCGCGAGGGGCCAGGCAGTGCCAGGTCTGCCGAAAACACCGAGTCCCCGCTCAGCAGCGCCTGTCCCTGCAGACACCGTCACGCCCCGGTGCAGCACCCCCAGCATCGCGCCCAGCCAGCTCATCCCCTGCTGTGCTCTGGCCTCTGGCAAGCGAACGCCACAGGCACCCGCACCGGGGCGTCTCTTGCTGCCATGGATGAGCCAGGCCGCATCCCGGGGCATGGAGCGGCGGGGGGAGCAAAGCCTGCCCTCAGCTGGGACGCTCACCCGGCTGCCATTCTCATGGGTGGGCACTTCAGAAGGCAACGAGTCCTCTGTACGCTGGCTCTGTGCGGGGTCCCAGCGCCGTAGCCAGCCCAGCCGGGACTGGGCGACCACCCGGTCCCGCTGGAGGGGACACAATGTAAAGCCCCCACGCCGCTGTGCCCCAACCCTATGGCTGGGGTGCAGGGGAGGGACACACACACAAGGTCCCCAGGGGGTGACACACATCCTGCCTCGCTTCCCGGTGTGCAGACACTGCAAGAGACGATGCGGCAGAGTTCGTTAGCGGCATGGACTGCTCCGGGTGAGAGCCGGGCACAGCCGAGCGGTTACGGGTCCGGCAGGGAAGCTCCACATCCCGCTGGTGGGGGCCCGTGCCACTGCCAAGGCTGCGACGAGGAGTAGCCCATCATCACATCCCTCCCCACCGCGCTGCGGGACGGCAGAGCTCCTGTCCCAGCCCTGCCGCAGCCTGCACAGTCACCAATTAAAGCCAGGCTAATTAGACACCCTCTGCCCTCCGGCACGGGGAAGGCAGACAGGAGGTATTGGAGGGGGAGATGCTGACTTTGGAAATTTAAAGAGGGTCTCTGCTGGGAGCTGGGTGGTTTCTGCTTCTGCTGCCTGGTGTGTCCGGGGGCGTTGGGAGCCCTGGGAAGGCACAGATGGGGGTGGGGCACAGGGAAAAGGCGTCCGGAGCTTTGCAGAAGAGGCAGGTGACATCCCCTTTGTGCCGCTGCTATCCCAGTGACAGCACAGCGTCCTGAACAGGCAGCGTTTGCATGACTTTCCCTGGCCAGGACGAGCTGGGCACCTCTGAGCTCGAGGTCCCCCCTTGCCAGCTCACCGCCAGAGCTGTCCCCTCTCTCCCTGCTGTCACCCGCTTGACCTGGCTCTGCCTGAAGCCACCAGCTGCGGTTAACCCTTGGCAAACCAGCCAAGCTGCCATGCCCGGCAGAGAGCCTGGCGCTGCCCGCTTGCCCTCCCCATCTCCAGAGCGTCCTGGCCAGGAGGGCATCCCAGCGGTGGCTCCGGACCACCACTGAAAACCCTGCCCTGTCGCTGCCATCTGCCATTTCCAGGCCAGAAACACCCGTTACAGAATTGGAGTTTTCTAACCAGTTCTCACAAGAGCAAGACTCGGCAGCCCCAGCAACGCTGCAGTTCCCACCCAACAGCTTTTCATTAGGGGATCGCTTTGACAGCACCGCCTCATCCGGTAACGAGCTGGAATGGGGATGAGAACAGACAGCGACACACTAATTAACTTTTTTTCAGTGATGGGAGCCAGCAGAGACAAGGGGAACCACTACCAGCAGTTAATGGCGACAAGGACTGCTGGGCTCCTTGCCCTGCTCTGCCACTGCTTCATTTTAGAGCCGTGGGCACGGTGCTGCGATGGTCCGTTCCTCCCAGAGAGGGGCAGGGAAGCCTGGACCCACATGGATTAAAATTGCCGGATGAGCCACGCAGCTGCCCCAGCTCGGGGTGCTCGGCAGACACTGGTTTCCATGGGCAAGGAGACGGGAAGGAAGGAGGCACAGCTCCAGCCGGCCATTAAACACACCGAGGCTGCTCTCCCCGCGCGGGTTCGTCCGTCAGCATTTTGGTTGAGTAGTTAATGGCTGCAGCGAATCTGGACCAGCCCGGTGCAGTACGTGCTGAGCAAATGGGAGGGGGAAAAAAAAAAAAATATGGAAATAAAGCTCTCCGAGTGCTGAGCACAGCCCTGGGCTCGCAAGGTACGGAGTCGGCCAAGAAGCCCTGAGCCTGCAGCAGCCCCGACGCTGCCGGGAGCCCGCAGCCGGGTGGATGGCACTTGGGAGCCTCGTCTGCTGAGTCACATCAGGGGACCGCAGCCCTCAGCCGAGCCAAGACGGGTTTGATCGGGCACATTTCTATCAGCAGCCACCTGCAGAGCACTCCCTGCTCTTCCCAAGGCCAGTCCCATCCCTGCCGGTAACATCTGCTGCGCCTTGGCCTAAGCAGCGCTGGAGGAGGATGATGGAGCAACTTTGAGGATATTTGCAGGGAGCATCTCGCAAAAACGGGGAACCCAGGGGAGAATCTGCAGAGCTGTGGATGGTCTCTCCAGCTCTGCCCGCAACATGGGCCCCTGGATCAGCAGCCCGGGCGCTGCTCCCCTCTCGCACGTGTGCGGTGCCGGCTGGAAAGGCACGTACTCCCTCTGCCGTGCCACCCAGCACCACGGGACTGCCAGGCTCGGCCAGCGCTGAGTGGTCCTGGCAGCCACGAGATCACGCGCGGGCCAGCGCTCCCAAACACTTACTCAGCAGCGAGAAGCATCCCTCCCCCTTCCCACTGCTCTCCACCACCACCCAGGTCGCAGCCACCGCCTGCTCCCCGTCCTTCCCCACGAGATGCTGCTCAGGTCCAGGGCTACTTGCCCTGCCTTGCTCCTACAGTGAGATAGGCATTTCCCAGGAGGAAAAACTGGCCAGGACCCTACTCAGCTCCAGCATCCCCTTCGCTCTGCTGTGAGAGGGGCCGAGGGCAGCGCAGCAGAGACCCCAGTCCCACGGGACCCAGCCAGGCTTCTGGAGGACCCTGTGCCTTGAGTTTGCTCACCTCCAGGTATGCAAAACCCTGTTATCACACCTGTGCCAAGTGGGGATAAAGGAGCCGAGCCCGTCTCTGAAGGCGATAAGCATTGCAGCCGTGCCTGCCCGAAGAAATCAGGGCTGGAGGGAGGGGGAACATTCCCAACATGACTCAAGCAAGCAAGACAGAGGAACCCATGAGCTCTGGCAGCACTGGATACGGCCATCTGTCCTGATGGGGTGCTGCACTTCATCAGAGAGCGCCTGGGTGCACCCCAGGCCCCACAGCAGCTCCAGCTGGGTGGCCAGCTTTGCTGCCGAGCTAGCCCAGCCGGGACCCAGCCAGCTAACGGCAGCCCAAGGGCACTCCAGCTTGACAAGGAGCCTGGTGCTCAAAGGCAGCAATAAATCACACGGCAGAGGGACAGATGTGGCTTCCAGGACACTGGGAGGAGGGCGGGGACTGCTTCAGAGCTGTACCCATGGCCAAGGGCTACCGGGAAAGGGAGAGGGAGAGCTCCGAGGCTCAGAAGTGACAAGGGGAGGTGAGGAAGAGCACAGGGAGGCAGACTCACATCCCAGCCCTGAGAGTCGGTCAGAGCATCACGGTACAGACAGGGGTGCGCAACCCCCGGGGACTTGCCCAAGGCCGTCCAGTGAGTCAGTGGCAATGCTTTCCAAGGCGAGGGCTGTGTGCGCACTGCCCGGCAGCCTGGATACGGTCGCTGAGGATTACAAATGCTGCTAATAATAACTAGCAGACGCCTGGGCCCCAGGCCTGCGCTCCCCAGCCGAAACACGTTGCCTGCACACGGACGACGCATCGCTCCTGGGCTTCTGAGCCGCCCCATTACTCACTTCCCCCCATCGGGACAAGGGGCCGCCCTGGGCAAAAACCACCAGCGCCGTGAGTTCAGGCGCCTTGGGTTGTCACCAAGTCCCATCCAAGCCGGGCAAGAGCAGAGCAAGCCCTTTCCATGGAGGCTGGGTCGCCCTTTTATTTTTAAACAAGATCCGGTGCTGGAGGAGGATTTACCAGGCTTTTATAGGCATCACTCCCCCCTCCTGCCCCCCCCAGTTCAGCCAGGGGTCAGACCTTGGGGCCAGCGTCCTGCTGGGGTTGGGAGGGAGGGGGAAGCCTAAGGGACAGCGTAAGGGAACCGGGCGCTGGCGAGGGGACAGCTTGCGGCAACCTACAGAAAGAGGATGCAGACGGGAAGAATAAACACACACACACACCCCCCAGCACCTGGATTAGCTCTTGGGAGAAGGAAAAGACTCCCAGGGGCTGGATGTGCAGACAGAAGCCCACACCGACATACGCTTCTCTTCCCTTAAGTCTTCGCTATTTTGATTATTTTTAAGTGTGTACCTTTGGGGGCGGTGGTGGAAAGGAGACAGAAACACCCTCCCCACCGTTGCCACCCTCGGGGACAACGGGCTTGTCCCCAGCCGAGGGCAAACCCCGTCTTTTGCCGGCACCTCCCTTGTTTTAGAGGGAAAACCCGGGCGCTGCGCTCCTTCCCCGCCACCCGCCGGCGCCAGCCCCTCCCGCGGGGCCGGAGGCAATTGGGAAGGGACGCTGCCGGTGGGGGGGGACGACGACACCGGCTGCGGGGACCCCAGCGGTCCCGGGGGATGGGGAGAGGGTCGGCAGGGAGCCGGCCTTACCTTGTTCTCGGCGTCCTCACGGTTCCCGGGCTCCTGGGGCTCGGCGGGGGGCGGCCGGGGGATGCTCTCGGCGGGGGGCGGCCGGGGGATGCTCTCGGCCGCCGCGGGGCTGGGCTCGCCCGCCGGGCCCGGCTCGGCCACCGCCTCCCGCTGCTCGCCAGCCGCCTCCTTCCCCTCCTCGCCCGCCCCGACCTCCTCCACCGGCACCCGGGCCCCCTCGTCCTCCGGCCCCTCGGCCGCCTCCGGTCCCGCTTCCTCCGGCGCCGCCGCCGCTTCGCCGCCGGGGCCGCCCTCCCGGGCCGGCTCAGCCGCTGCCGGCTCCGCCGCCCGCTCCCCCTCGCCTCCCCGCAGCCTGACGAAGACGGAGGCGAGGACGATGGCCAGGACGGTGAAGAGCAGCGGGACGGCCAGGTACAAGTCCACGGCCACGTCCATCCTCGCCCTGCTGCCGGAGCACCGGCCCGACCCCGACTGCGCGGCCGCGGAGGGTGCGCGGCCAAGCCCGCTCGGCCTGCGGCGGGGCTGGGCAGGCTCTCAGCCGGCTTTACCCGGCGTCATCTGCCTGGGCCCTGCCCACAGCCCCGGCCCCCCCCCTCTCCCAGGCCTCGGCACCCCCCTCCCGCACGGAGCCATCAGCCAGAGCGGTCCCCCCCCTCCCCGGCCCGTCGGGGATGCACACCCGCACCCACGGGTGGGATTTGGGCAGGGGGGCGACCGGGCGAGGAAGGCTGGGGCTGCAAACAGCGTCTGGCTTGGGACAGGAGGATCTTTCATTAGACACTGCCCTATATCCAAAAAGTCATTCCCAGACCATTCCACGCAGTCACTTGCATCATTCATAACCGTTTGACTTGGAAAGGGCTCTGTCACCCGGGATGCTCGCTGTGGGCAGACGGGCACCCCCAGCTTGGCGAGCTCAGCACAACTGCAGGGAGCTCTGTGCAGGTTGGGGTGTCAGCTGGCCTCCATGTACCGCTTAACGAGCATTTGCACCTTGTTAGCCCTTGGCTGGGGAGCAGAGGAGCTGGCAGGGCAAGGGAAGGATGTCCCGACTCTCCCTCGGTGAGGAGCATCTGGCCATGCGTCTACGCCAAGCTTCAGAGCATCCCTCCACCCTCCCCAGGAGCTGCGGGCAATACTGGGGGCGTGTTTGTGCCAAAAACTGCTGTCGCACCCAGCAGGGAAGTGGGTGCTGAGCAGCGGGGCTGTGAGAGCCTTCCCCTGAGCGCCTTGTGCTGGGGCGTCGGAAAAACAGGAGGCTCAAAAACCAGGATGTGCCCAAAAGCAATCACGAGCTGGCAAGGAGACTGGCCAAGGGGTTGTCAGGTCCTTCCAGACGCTGCCACCAAGGATTTCCTGCCTCTTGAGACCGCTGGGAGGATTAGCCAACCTTTTTTTTTTTTTTTTATAGCCTAAGCTATTCCTGCTGGGGTAAAACCAGCACGGAGCTTTCTCCCAGCCGCAGGCAAGGGGAGCAGACATGAGAATCCGCCCCCAAAGTTTCCTCCAGGGAAAAGGCTTTGGAGATACCTCCCAGAGCAGAGATTTTTATTGACTGGCTAAAACCAAAACATGAACAAAGACAGGATTAAATCCCCAGGGTGGGAGGAAGGAAGCGAAGCCATGATCCTCACTGCGGTTTGTCTTTATTGGTAATCCTATCAGGCAGGCAATCGTTAGCGTATGGATAATTGTATTCTTAGTAACAACCAACCGTGGTACTTATCTTCCCTTCTCCTGCGTAGCTTTGCCTTTCCTGGGCCCCAATCATCAGAGCTGCTCTAGACCTCAGCCAAAACATCCAGAGATGGCAGCACTGTCTGGTTCAGCATCTTTTTTTGATGTATATTTGGCCCATTCTTCTCCCTCCCTGCCCAAATCCATTCTTGAGCTTGGCGAGGCTACTGGCTTCCCAAAGTTTGACTTGGTAGATGGAAGTAGTGGAAAAGCACGAGGGATGTAACAGCCAGGACTGCTCCACCAGATCAATACACAGGGGTATAAATAGGTCTGGAGTACAGCGAGACTGAAATCCGCTCTCAAGCAGCTTCTGGAAGACCCTTCCAGGGGCAGAAGGAGCAAAGAGCCTCTGCCAAAGGGTTTACGGCAGAGCCTGTCCGGCAGGACAGCGTGATGGCTGATGGGAGCCTGGCGCAGCCTCGGGTGTGCGATACGTTGTGGTATGTTTGGGAATCAGCAGTTAATCAGGTTTGCCTGTATTTCTTCTGTTTTTTAAGTAACCCTGGATGACCACCTGCAGCAGCCGCAAAGGCATCCTCCCAAATCCAGTGCATCACTTGCCTTCTGAGACCTCTCCTGAGCCCTGGGAATTGCTCACCGCGAGACAAGACCAGGGTGGGGAAACTCACAGGCCCGGGGCTTTGCTCCTGTGCTCACACGGACTGTGAGTTTTGGGGACAAAGAGGAATTTTGGACGAGACTGCCAGAAACTGGCCACTGTGGCCTGTTAGTAGCGTGACTTGGGGTGTTCTGGCCTCACACAGCGATTACACCGTGCCCTCGATTACTGCTGACATCCAGGACATCTCCTGCTCTTTTTCCCTGGCACCGTGCATTTTCCATGGCTCCGTTGGAAGCCTGTTAGAGGCTGTTTGCCTGCGCAGGAATGCAGCGGCATGTGGCTTCCATTAACCCAGCGCAGAGATGGAGCATTTCAGCGAGTACCCTCCCAAGCCAAGCAGGATTTATCACCGCCTTAACAGAGGAGATGCGGGCCCTCACAGCTGCTTCCGAGATGGGGATCAGGGATGGGGAAACCAGGCAGGAGCTACAGCCAAAACGACCCTTCGCAGCTTGCAGCTAATCACCTGCAGTGATTCACTATCGCGTTGCTGGAACCTGCTGCGCTTGTAGGAGTCGTGAGAACTGGAAGGCTCAGACACCTCTGAAAAACAACACTCCTGGTCTCGAGAGCAACAGCCGGGAGCATCAAGGACACATCTGTGAGAACAACTGCTCTAGCTGAGCTAACGAGCTGGCAGGATCGTCAAGGGGGGCTCAGCTCCCCATGTCCAGGCCGGGGGTGAGAGCTAGACTCTCCTGCAGGGCATGACCTGGTGGGGATGATCCCCCAGGCAGAAACAAGCCCAGTGGGATGTCCTCTTGCCCCCTCCGTGGCTCTCCAGAGGCAACTGGATGGAATAAAGTTGCCCTGACGCAGCAAGGCTCCCAGCGGGAGGGACAGAGGGTATCTGCATGGTTTCCCCCAGCAATTTAGAAGGCAAGATGAAAGGCCCTGGCTCCCGCACGCTCGGGGACAGGAGGGGATGGATTCCCACGCTCCCAGCCGGGGATCTCTGCCCCGCTCCTGCCCGCCTGCTCCGGCGGAGAGAAGCTGTCACAGCCCCTGCACAGAGACTCCGGGCAAGGGGGGCAGACCCTGCACAGAGACCCCTGGCAAGGCGGGGGGGGCTCGGGGAGGGCAATCCCACCCCCCCGGGGTGCCAGCCTTGCCCTGGGCTGCCCTCTCCCGGGAGGAGAAGGGCTCTGCACCAGCTGCGGCCGGGGAAGGAAGGGTCCGGCTGGGAAGCAGCTCCCCTTCCCCGCACAAAAGCTGCTTGTGCAGGGGCTGCCAGCTCCAGGCGGAGCGCAGGGGCTGGGTGACAGCTGGAGAGCTTTACCAACAAAGGGGGGATTCAGGGGAGCTGCGGTGACAACTGCTCCGGGAAGCAGCCCCCGCCACGGAAAATGCTGTGCTGCAAATCTGCCCGCAAGAGGGATTTAGCTGGGTTGGCTCCATGCAGCCCGACGCTGCTCCCAATCTCCCCAGTGTAACGTGCTGGACGTCCCGGAGAGTCTTCTGGAGGCACAAAAAGACCCCATTTACCAGGCTGCACCCTCTTACTCTCTCCCCAGCACGCGAACAGTGCAGGCAGCGGCTGTACTGAGGTCCTCTGCTTACACAGACGCATCCCTCCCACCCAAAGGGCTGAAGCAAGCCCAGTTTCAGCACCCAGCTCTCCTCCACAGCTGGAACCCGAGCAGGGGCCAGCAAGAGCCCGTGAAGCGAGGGGAGCAGGTTCTAGTAGGGAAAGCAGCAGCTGCTGGTTTGCACAGACCCTAGTGACTTCAGTCAGCGCCTGTTCCAGACAATTATGTTTCCAGGTTCTCCAAGAACCCATTTCCCCTCAAATAAAGCTTGAGCACAGGCCAGTCCTACGACTGGTCCGAACTCAGATCATCTCTGCAAGCTCCAGTCACCGATAACGCTTTTTCCTTGCCAAGAACAGCAACGTCCTCTCTGCTTTGATGCCAGAAATGAGAAGCTACCTCAGGAAGTGTCACCGTACTTACCCTGTTCTTCAGCTGAGATAGGCCCGGAGGTCACTAACCTCATCTGGCTGCTGTTCCTCATTTGCTGTTTGACGCCCGGCTGCGTGTCGGCTCTGATGCTGCAGCGATGCTCAGAGCGGGTTCCACTCACAGTGGCAGACTAACCACCGCAAGAAGAGTTCAGCTCACCAGGAGGTGTGAGCCAGCGCGAGGGTGGGGATGGCCGTGCCTCGCTCCAACTGAAAGGGATGATGCCACCAAAGAGCTCTCTTGCGGGTGCTTGTTTCTGTACCTTCTCCCTCAGCTGCCTTTACCAGCCCCTCTGCTAGCTAGGCCTCTGGTCTCACCCGGGACAGCTGCTCTTCCATCACGGTAAAACCCATTTTCCAGTCTAATCCCTGAGCTCAGGCAGGCTCCCAGTTGTTGTTGATGGTCTTCAAAGTTTTGACCCAGCTGTGCCATTGGCCTTGCCCTTCAAGGCAAACAGATAGGAGCCGACAGTCCTAACAGCGAACCAAAAGCTCACGGATACTGGCAGCCAGTCCACTCCTGACTGGAGAACAGCTGAGAAAAGATGCAGCCTTGCGTCTAAACAAAGCAGCACTGCAGCGGGAAAGCAATCCCGAAATTCTCCTCCAGCCCCGGTGCGCCTTCCCTGCCAGCACAGCCGGGACACGGCTGGGCCAGCTGCTGCTCCTCCAGCTGCCTTCCCTCTCCTTCTCCGTCAGGCTGCACAGCCGCCCGCCGCGGTGGCAGCCCCGCTTTCAGGCCCTGCTGTTGAAGGAGAGGACACACAATGGTTACAGCATCACGTACAGGGGGGAGCCACCACCTCTCACACCAGAAGGGACATGGAACGATCATTTCCTTTTGAACGCGTTTCCAGTCAGCTCTACCTGCCTCAATTTACGCTTCTCCACAAACCGGGGAGGTGCAGCCCCACAGAAGAATCTTTACATGCCGTGAAAAAAAGCTGAGAATCTGCAAGCATATTAGTTTAATCCCAAACCAGTTTTAAAACACGTAGCTACTTCGTGCCGTGGCTAACACTTGAGCAGGAATGCAGCCCTGTTCCCTTTGTGACTTGCTTTCTAACTGCCACAAAAGAAATACCAGTAGTTATTTGCTTTTACATCAAACTGGAGGAAAGGCGCAAGAACATCAGCAAGGGTGCAGCACAGACAATCCAACCGGCACATTCCCACTCGGGTGACATTGTCCCGTTGGCTCCCGCTAGCTATCGAAAAAAAATCCTCCCTCTTGAAACGAGGTATTAGGTTGCAATTGTCACAAAAGGGAAGACAGGTAGATAAATCAGAAGAATAAAAATAAATCAAGTCCAGATTGCAAGGCCACAGTGGCACTGAAGGAGGTACCAGCAGCACCTGCAAGTCAGGAAGAATAATGGGAGCACACAAAATCCCCTCTCTCGGGAATAAAAAGCAGAAGGAAATATGTTATAAAAGCATTTCTACAATGGGTCTACATTGCTTTCAGCCACCGCAGCTCATACCGTTTTCTGGAACTGGGTCTTGTTAAATGCCAAGCACCGACGCGCCCAGAGCACCCACGCAGGGAGCAGGGGCTCGTTTGCTAATTGTGGCTGCCTGGAGCCAGCCAGCGTCCAGCAAAGGATGTGAACAGGGCACCGGGAGAGACCTCCTGATGAGCAACTGGAAAGGAGAAAAAAATGTTTGGCTTTATAGGTGACGGTAATCAAGGAAAGCATTTACATCAGTGTTGGGAAGGGAAGGACAGAAGCCTATGCAGAAATCAGCAAACTTGCTGTCTGCTGCCACAAAACCATTTACTCTTCCCGGTGTTTCATTCTTCAATATATTGATATAAATATTTCAAAAGCCTCCAGGCTCTCCTTCAGCTTACTTACCTACAGTTATTGGTTTCAACAGAGCTCAATAACAAAATATACAAGTTTTTTTTCTACTTTCACAATCCTTGTTCCACTACACAGCCAAATTCATTAAGGAGGAGAGGGAAAAAGCACACATCGCAGTCTGGCGACAAACCTACTGACACAAGCCTTCTCCCAAAGCCACCGCAGCCCCAGCAGCTTCCACAACATACCCCACCGTACGGACGTATTCATCACACGCAAGAAAGAGCTGAAGTCCCCAAAGCACCCCACAGCTGTTAACGTGAACACCATTTAGCACACAGCAGTGCTTTGGGAAACAGAGGTGTACATCTGTAGCTTTTTTTTTCAGATCAGGATATGAAAAAAAGTGACTAGCCGACAGGATAATGCAAAATAATTGATTTTATTTAAAATAAAAAGCAAAACCACAATCATCCAAACAAGACAATTAAGAATATTCCAGCTCTGCTGGATGGGGTGATAAAAGCAGCTAACGGCAGTGGCGGGGCTTGGAGCTGACAGTGTGACCGTCAAACAAATCAGTAAGCTCTTTCCTTCCCCCCTTTGCAAGGGGGCTGCCAAAACCCTCCCGTTACAATTAGCCCACACCGGCATTTCAGATTTGATTCAGTCAACAGTCTTGCTTCCTGCCCCACAACGGCTGGGGATACAGGGAGGAAAAGGGTCTACGTTAATTATGAAAGAGGTTGCTGTCTTTCTTCTAAGCATTTGGAGAGGCTTAATGTAACTGAGAAGACAAACTGGAGCCAGCGTACCCGAGCTGGAAAGGGGAGGAAGGTTTGCCAGTGCTTCCTCGGTGTCACCTGCTCCCACGGCACTTGTGCAGAGAACAGATGCCGAGATTGGCACGCCTCTTGTCCACATCCACAGTTCTGGCAGGGTATTTATTCGTTTACTCCTGAACTGTCACAGCAGACAAGCCTGTATTGGTTACCAGACCCAAAAGCGCGGCCAGAGCTCGCAAATCCCTTTACCTTTTGCCAGAGCAGGCAGGACAATGCCACCGATACGCACAGTACGATCGGGAAGACCACGGTCCAAACCCAGCATGGGGCTCTCTACGCTGGCCCTGGGGCACAGGGCAGCCCACAAAGTATCACGGGGCTGACAAAGCGCCGGCAGGGGCTGAGGCAGAGCAGCGCTGCTGCTTTGGGGCTCAAGGAAAGGAGGGGCCCGCCGGGTCTGGGTGCTGGACCACAGCAGCCTGCTACATCAGGGGCTCTACAGTACACAAAAGCAGTGGGGTTGGAAGAGAGACACGGATGCCCCAAGAAGCACAAGCCTGGAGAAGCGAGAGCACAAAACCCACTCTCCCCAGTCAGGCTCCCACAAGCTAGGCACAAGGGGAGCACAGTTTTTAACTTTATTCCCCATCCATCTGGCCTGGAACGAGGGTCTGGGAAGCACCAGCTCCCCGCTCCTTCCTGTAAGGCCAGTGAAGCTGATTCCCTGATGAGAGATATTATTCTAATCCTATTTAAAAAAAATCCCAATCTAGCAGGACCTCCTGTTTAAAGTAGGCCGTGAAATGCCAACAGTTAAAACTCCGGTGAAAACAAAAAGCCTTGTTCTGCTACAATTTATGTACCACACAGCAATTCTGGAAGGGCCACCGCAGAACACCACGTGGCCAAGAATGCTGAACAACATCCCCAATGTTTTCTACTCCAAAAAAGCTAACACCAGGTTAGGAAGTCTCAGGTTGCTTAGAATGTCTGGAACACGTTTTGTGGGAGGACGAATTCAAAGCATCTTACACAGTAAATACATCTCAGCCTCACAACACCCCTGTGAGGTAGGTATTTTCCTCATCGACTAAAACAAAGACAGAAGCTCACGAATTTGGCTGAGGCAAGAGCCTGTAAGCGTAAGAACCAGAGATCCAGAGATCCCAGGAGCCTCGATTCCCAGGTAGCCTAAACAGATACACCTTTGTTTCACATCAGAAAGTGCCTCATGGAGAAGTCAGTATAGCATTGCTGGTATCACGATGCCTGCAATCCATTTCAAACACGCTGCATTTCTGCGAGGGATGTCAAACGAACACAGGCTTCAATCTGAAATTGGTTTTATTTCACACCATGGAAGAGTTCATAGGCACGGAAGAATACTCTGCACTCTAGATCTTCTAATTGTGCTTCTTGTGGCTTTCCCAGCACAGCAATCAGGCTTTCACGGAGATGTAAGGTTTTAAGACTGCAAAACTGAACCGTGCATGCCAAATGCAGCAACTGCAAGCTACAGGATAAGCCAGCTTACTGTACGTACTAATAGTCAAGCCACCAAAGAGGGCAGTGGGCAGTTCTCCAAGGGCTCCCCTCACGGTGACAGAGCTGAGACTTCTGAGCCTTCACCTCTCCAGGCCCCCACATTCTTCCAAAAGGCAGCACTGCAGCCCGCTCTGTCTGAGAAGACAGAGATTGCGCAGGCTCCCAGGCTGTTCAACCAGGCAGGAAAAAAGGCAACCTTGTCCAGAAATGCCAGGAGTTTGAGAAGTTTTTTTTAAAATGGAGTCATCTTGTGGAAAAATCTGCAGCAGTCTACAGAGCAAGCAGTGCTCACTTATGCCTGGCTATCACAGGAAATTCAGGAGTCTGGACAGCTAAGGAGTGTACCAATAAGCCTTCCCACTCTCCATTTTTTCACCACTGTACTGCTCCTACACAGAATGGCTGGCACAGAAGATTCAGAAACACAGATCCTGACAAACTTATTTAGGATTCCCTTGTACAACAGGATATGGCCCGGTCTCCAACTAGGGAGAGTGTGTTTAAATAGGAAGAGACAAGGTTTAAAAAAAGACCAGAAAACCCAAACAAGCAACGTTCTGGGTTCCATCAAATCCAAAATGTGTAAGAAAGTCACAGTTAAGGCTGCCAATCTCTTTTTAATTCCGCTACCAGTGCCTGGGCATTATTGCATGTTTACTACAGGCATACAACTTCTGCCCTCAAGTTTCCTCTCCCAAAGAAGAACAGCTGAAGCGAGATCTAATACTCACCTCCTAGGTCTCAGGAGAGCACCCAAGGAAGCATCACAACCCAGCTAGCTCTGGCTGTGCTGTTCAGACAGAGAAGGAGGATCATTTCCTTGTGACACCTTCAGCCAGACAGAATTCTTCGCTGACACCACCAGCACAAGCCCCTGCTAAAAAATACAGCAGCTCCAACAGATCCCTTGGGGATGAGAGCTTTACCCAGCATAATACAAATGCATCTACACAGACTTAAGCTTAACACACTGCATTTTTAAAAAGCATAAAACAACAATATGTCCCCCTCCCAGTCCTTTAAAATTGGCACTGCAAGTTCCGGAAACATCTGAACCCATAACCTCAAAGAAAAGCCATTTAGGTATGTGAACTGCACTGGCCTGAACGAGCCCACGGCCCTGTGACTGCTTGGTATTTAAAGCCCAGCAACTGTTGTTATCATGTAAGAGCGAGACTTTTGTCAATTGTTGCCTAGTGCTAAACATCACACCTGCACCTAAAGGATTGTAATTACTAGCAAATGCTGACTTTTTCCCCCACAGTTTTTGCTGTGCAAGAAACTCCAGGATTCTCCTGCTTCATCAAGCTTACTATCGCAAGGTGCTAGTGCATCTTTGTTACCACTCATCATAACAGACACAGAGCAAACGTAAATGGACTGTTGCTGGTTAAGGTATTGCACCTCAGATGTATGCACGTAGATTAAGACCACGAAAGATGCTTCAGGTCGGTGGTCACCTCCACTGAAGTTGCGTCAGTGTTTGGAGCATTCATACCACCTTCCCTTCCTGAAATTCAGGTGCGAGATCCGCCGGACATTCGGATAGGCCAAAAAGGGCTGGTGTTCCTTTCCTCAAGTGTACAGGACAACATGTAAACATATGACAGTGTCAAAGCAAAGCAGGTTTTTAGATTTACCTGCTGGTTTTAAAAAGAGTCCTTTAAAAACTGACCGTCGTCTTCCTTACCAGTTACGTGAACCATTAAATACTTGGCATGTCCTTACCCAAAGCTGGGTTATTAGTGCACTCACTTGGGGCGCAGAGGGGACAAAGCATTGCACTATCATGTAGAGTCGGGGCATTCCCCTAGAAGTTATTAAGGAGCCAACCTTCGACAGCACATAATGGAGACGGATGTCTGGGTCGAGGAAGAGTGACAAGAACTTAAGGACTGTGAGAAACAGAAGCAGAAGGGGGTAGAACAGAGCTGGCTGGCTGCTAACGGAGCTTCGATCGGCAGCTGCCTCTAGGCGGGTGTTGTTATCTCTCAGGGATAGCTGCGGCCTCCACAAGATTCCCTAATCCTGTCAAAAAAAAAAAAAAAGTACAACTGCCTGTCAACAACTACAGCATCTTCCCTCCTATCAGGACAAAAGATCACAGCATGCAGGTTAACTGTATGCTTATTCTTCCTACAGAGTTGTACAGGCTAGGTAAGATTTTATGTTTGGAACTGTTTCTATCAACTAATCCATCACACAGCTGGAGCAGAAAGCCCACCCATCCTCACAGAGTGAAACAATCAATATACAGGAGGAAGAACAGTGAAACCTGGAAAGCAGGTGTTCTAGGCAGTATGCTAATTTTTAATATTTAAGGATATTTACGGTATTAATTTCAAAATTTGAAGTGCAAATAACTTAAATATGCACAAGATTTTCAGAAGAACAGATCTGCACGTGTGCTTTGCATTGTTAGCGCTCTATTTAAAAAAAAAACAAACAAAAAAAACCAAAAGAAAAACCAACCACAGTCTGCATTAAGGTTTGTTATCTCCTGCTGCTCATTCCCTACCCAAGTCACAACTGGCTGCTGAAATGGGATTTGACAACGTCATAACAAATTGTCAAAACCTCCAGGGCAAAATGAGCAGCCAGTACAGTTCTCTCCAACTGTTTAACAATGCTCTGTACTTGTAATTCAATTGCATTCGGTTATGAGCAACTCCTCAAAACAGGAGAGCAGTGTGTCACAGCAAGATAAATGGCAACACGTGCAGGAGCAAACAGGTCTATAGGCAGTATCCTATACCGGGAAGTTGGGCACGATACTGGGAATGCAGACTTCCTCAGATAAATTACTATTGCACACCTTCCTTCCCAGGCCACACGGTAAGTCACCACAGCACTTGCATCCATGCCAAACCTGGAGCATCCAACAGCACCCTAATGCAGGCAGGCAGCTAATACAACAGCACCGGTTAACCAAACTGCAGGGAGTTTGCTTAAGGTTTTTGGCAAACCTCTGCTACGTGAGAAAAATGCTTCATTTAGCAAAGCATTTCTAAGTCCCTCCTTGCAGTAGACTCCCAGGTTCCCAGTGTTTCACTGTTTTTAACCTGGCAAGTTCCAGAGAACTTCCTTCCTCTGCAACTTTACCCTATGCAATAGCTGTTCTTGGTTCTGCAATATTAATGTTCCCTCCCTCCAAGACTGACTAGAAACTTGCCTTTTTTTCCTTTTTTTTTTCCTCATAATAGGTAAACACAGACATTTGGGATTTGGGATGAATTTTGCCTCTAACATATAAAAGAATGGACCAAATTGAATTAATCCAGGCAACAATAAGAGAAACTGTACAACTACTTGAAGGTTTTCCGTTTGGACAATAAGGCATTGAAATCTCAGTCTTACCTGATCTTTCCTCATCTTTAACTGTTTACTATTCATTTGTGCTCTCTGGAGAGCACAGTTAAAATATTCCACCTCTTCCATTACAAGAAATAAAATAAAATACTTTCTCTACTAAGAGAGGCAACTAGGAAAAGTAAAAAAACTGTTTATTACATGAAGTAAAACACCGCATTTTTTAAAAAGTATGAAGAATCTCAGTTTTCAGTTTGAAGCAATTAAAATAATTCATGGAGGGAAGATATCACCAGTGGCCAACTGGTTTACATTCTGTAAGGGACCCCTTGCTCTCCATCCCTCTGTCCTGATGAATCCCCCTATCTTAACTCTGCCAGCTCTGCTTTGTATTGTCTTTTGCTTGTTTAAAAACCAACAGTTGCCATCAGGTCACCTGGAGGAGCTGCGCTCTTTGCTCACACAGTCGTCCTGGGAAGTTGTATCACCGTTACCCATCATGCTGCACGTTCTCCGCTTTTTCCTCCGGTGCATCATCCCCTCTGTCTCAGAGCCAGAGTCACACTGAAGCATGAAGAGATGAAACCAGAATTCAGAGAAACCCAGTAAACTGTTTGTCCTGTGGAATTCACCACAAGCGCTACCTCAGCAGCCCCAAATAATCACTATATTCAAAGAACATGCTATTTTAGATTAGACACATGAAATAAATTTTAAATTAAGTTTTTAAAAAACAGGAACAGGTATGTTCTTAGATTTCGTCACTGACTAAGCTGGCTTGGTGCAAGATAACTGATGCACTCGTTTCGGCTCCTAGAGGGACCTAATTTTCCAAGAGCAGACTCTGCTTTCTGAAGCATTTAAGTGCCTAGAGAAGTCCCCTGCATAACTGACAGTCTCAGTTTTGGATCTTGTTCCCCCTCCTCATTTTTAAAACATCCATTTTGCAGCCATTGTACAAAAGCGTGGCTTAGCTAAATGAGTGACAGATTTATATACAATATAAACATAGATCAAACAAACCAAATTCATTTAGCAATACAAAGACAGGCTTCAACAAACAGAACCTGCTAAGACCACATGCAGACCACTACCTCCACCATGCAGATTTGCTTAGTTGCTTTCTATTAATTTCTTCCATAAGACACGAATATTAGGATGAGGCCTCAGGATCAGGTATGGAAAAAACAATACAATTGCAGGACACAGATCACCTACTGTAGTAAAAAGCATTACCTCTGAATCAGAGTCTGAGGAGCTGGAACTTGAGGAACTGGAAGAATCGCTAGAACTATCGGAAGCAATACCAGTAGATTCCTGCAGGTCAACTGAATCAGCCAAGGCTGCCAGGTCAGGATGTTCCTGCTTTAGGATCCTAAATACAGTTGAAACATCAGGGTTAGCCTTTGAACAGTAACACTGCACGTGAATGAACAGAATATTTTGGGGTTTTATTTTAAACAGAGAATACGAAAAGAAAGGGACTAAATCTCTTACCTGTACCATTTCCGTGACAATTTGGGTCTCCCTCTTACTGTCTTGTGCCACACCACAGGAAAGTTGGTACAGCTGGCAAAGTTTTGCGTGATGGCAATAGTTGTATCAAGATTGAGAACTACGTGCCACCAGCCACCTATAAATACAACAATGACCATTTCTGGCTAAATAGCAGAAAGCAAGTTCAAGACCAGCCATGAACACTTTTTCCGTAGCACAGGTGGAAACTGGACCTTATCTCCCAAACCCAGGTAAGTTTGCCACCACATAATCTTTCCTCGGCCTTATTTCACCGTTCACTCCAATGCTTTACAGGTTCTTGTTACAGAAGGCTGCTCAATGCTCTGACCAAATTATCCAGCTCATGAACAGTACTGAAGATCTGCCTTGACAGCAACACACTGGCTACTGACGGCTTATTTAATAGCAAGAGGCATTGTAACCCAGACCACATAGAGACCCTCTCTGTTAAGCTGGGGAGCGCTTTCCATGCTGATTTAGTAAGGTTCTTATGACTACAGAATAACCTTTCATTTAAAAATAGACGCAAAATTGTTTCCCCACACAGGGACAAAAATAGACAGTAGCGTTCTTACAACCCACTTAAAACCTCATAAAAAGACTAAGGAAACAGTTTAATGGAACCCGACAGTTACAAAATCTTAACAGAAGGTACACTGAGGAGTCGCTCATAAGTGCCAAGACAATCACAAGACACTCTTCAAACACGAAGTCAGTGGTATGTTAGAGACAAGAGATGTGGACAGAAGCTATAGGCCATGCTGCACAAAAATGACGTAAGATTTACAAGTTAGAATTTCCACTGAACTCACACGCTTTATCCACTAGCCACCCCACCTCCCAGCTATAATGGGGCACACAGGGTGCAGCCACTTGAAAAGAATGGCATCTTTATCACATCTTTCTTTAGCTTTTGATTTCAAATACAAGACGAAGCATAACCGCAGATAAGTGGGTGGAAAGTGTCAGTACCATTAAGTAGTTCTTTTCCCACAGCTAAGAAAAATTCATATGCAGTCAGACTACCCAGGCTACAAAATTCAGTCATGAATTTGCTAGTCAAACATTTTTGTTTAAGAGTCACTAGTACTCAAACACCTCTATTATTTTATGCCTTGACAGTTTACTATTACCGCAAGTTTAGTTCAGGACCACATTCCTGTGATGCTGCAACTCAGGTCCCATTTGTTTTGTCATCTGTCCCACATGCAATCCTGTGCTACAGGCCATATGTTTCAGGACATTCAGAAAATAACTGAATAGTCTCAAAATGTGCCTCGCAACATACATCCCTTTTGAAACAGCTCAAAATAGTTTATTTTGTAAGAGATGGGACATATAAGAGAGCTGAAATATTCTCTTCGTGTCTACTACACACAAATTAAAAATACGCTTCTCTCTCCCAGATTTCCTTACTGGAGAGATTTGTACGTACCTGGCACAAAGACTGTCTCGCCTGGTTTCTGTAAGATTTCCAGGGGTTTGAATTCAGGGGGCCAGGTGGGGAGCTGCGTCCTAGGATAGATGACATTGAACCAAGTGATAGCCTCATCCTGCTGGTTCCCTCCCTCTTCTCGTGTCACTTTGATCAGCTCTCTGGGAGTGCTGGTAGGGAACAGACACCAACGCTTATGTCCCTGGACTAAGGCATTCCACGCACTAGTTCCCAAGGGATCGATGTGAATTCCTGTTCCAGAACGAGGTGGGCCCATCACAAACCATCTGCATGGGACGAAAAAAAAATAATCCTTTAGTCATAGAGCAAGCAAGTAGGTACCTTCTGTTTTCTTCATATTAGACAGAAAATTATGGCTGTTAATTTCACATACAGTTACAAGTCAAGGTACAAGGTTACAGTTCCTTCATTTACCTTCTTGAGATTGTTAGGCTCACACTACAGCAAAACATACGACATGGGTTTAACCTAAAAACCAATATGAATTGGGACAGGAATGACTCTGGGACAAGAAAGCAAAGACAGCTTTTTGAAACAAAATACAGCTGTGCAATATAAACAGTTCTTCAATAAAAAAACATACTTATTTCAATGTTTATGAATGTGATTAAGTCATAACAGCCTGCATTAGGATTCTTACTATCCAGGGGGATTCTCCTAATCCTATGCTTTTCTAAAATTCTCTACTTATAAGTGGATCCAGAACTGCAGAATGAGGCACAAACAAAAGGCAATACAAGTAAGAAACAGAGCAAAGTTACGCAACCCTGGCCTCCCTCTATGCTTTCTGTTCGTTCACAACAGGCTTTTCATTCTAACATTTAACCACATGGAGCTTATTCTCCAGTGACCATTCAGGATTTGGTGCGTATATTCTCATTGCCCATTTGCAAGGTTTATTTCTCCCTATGGAGAACTTTATCTGCTATACATGTTTAACAGCAACAGCACCTTCAATTGCTCACTTTCCCTGTAAAAGAACGGCAAGATCTACCATACCAGATAAAGCAGTGTTAAGTGAGGTGACTTAATATCAGGTGTCAAGAAGGAAAAAACATCAGTAATTGTTTAATGGGCAGCACAGAGTGTAGAAACTAAAGGACCAGAAAGACCCCTCCATCACGTGGCTGACAGGCAGGTGACACCCAGGAAGGAGTTCAAAGGTTCGGAAAAATATCGGAAGTCCTGAGGAGAAGAACTTGGGGGTGTTGGTCAATGAGAAGCTCAACATGAGCTAGCAATGTGCAGTCGCAGCCCAGAAAACCAACCATATCCTGGGCTGCATCCCCAGCAGTGTGGCCAGCAGGGCGATTCTGCTCCTCTGCGCCACTCTGGTGAGACCCCACCTGGAGTACTGCGTCCAGCTCTGAAGCCCCAACGTAAGAAGGACATGGACCTGCTGGAGCAAGTCCAGAGGAGGCCACAAAGATGATCAGGGGCTGGAGCCTCTCTGTTGTAAGGACAGGCTGAGAGAGCTGGGGTGTTCAGGCTGGAGAAGAGAAGGCTCTGGGGCGACAGAGCCCCTTCCAGTTCCTAAAGGGGCTACAGGAAAGATGGAGAGGGACTCTTTATCAGGGAGTGTAGCAATAAAACAAGGGTTACGGTTTTAAACTGAAAGAGTGGAGATTTAGGTTAGACATTAGAAGAAATTCTCTCCTGTGAGGGTGGTGAGCCCCTGGCCCAGGTTGCCCAGAGAAGCTGTGGCTGCCCCATCCCTGGAGGGGTTCAAGGCCAGGCTGGACGGGGCTTGGAGCAACCTGGGCTGGTGGGAGGTGTCCCTGCCCAGGGCAGGGGGTGGAACTAGATGATCTTTAAGGTACCTTCCAACTCTAACCATTCTATGATTCCGTGGTGATTCCATACTGTCAGCAAGCTCTCTACCTCCCCTTTCCAATGCAGGTGTAAATTAAGGTGGCTTCCCAGTATCATCAGGCAGCACTGATGATAGGACTGTATGTTTGGTTATCAAGCTGTGCTTCTTCCTACTTCACAAAGGAACCACAAAAATGTGCATAAGCAAGCAGGTGTTTGTCACTTCTATTGTCAATTCACTCTTTAGATTCATATTAGCCTTGGAAAGCTAATTAAACCACAAACAGAGCAGTCAAAGCTTTTACTAAGAAGTGAGAATAAATTCAACACAAAGATCTGTCTGGCACACAGACAGACACACTGTTCAATACCATTTTTCTGAGTATTGTCTGGATCTACACATGCAGAAGTTTTTAAAACCCTTATTTAGCGACACTATCATTTATCAGCATTTTCCTTACCAGCATTTTGCTCCAGGTGTTTAACTTACAATGAACATGAACTAGTTTGCCACAAGACATCAGATTTACGGTTAAGAACTTCACATCCTGTAACTTCAATTTAAAAGCAAGAAAACCCACCCCCTCCAAACAAAAATAGCTGCTTCAGTAAATGGCTTCCAAAAATTACTGCCCTTATTTTGAAAAGAAACAACTCCAATAAAGATGCTCTAAACAGCACGAGTTCTTACTTTAAGATCTATACACTATCACACCTCTCAATCCAGAGGTCAATCTGTACTGCGCATATCCTGATTGTATGATTAGGAAGCACAACTTCCTGCTTTCCTTTCAATTACACTCTTGAACTACTGGATTCTCTTCATCTGTTTCTGTACCGAGATGAAACCCCTAACTCCAGGAGGCATTAGTGTGCTCTCTTGCATCACTCACCTCTCAAAAAACGATAACAGCCTCAAACAAACCCACATTTTCCAGAACAAAGTACAAGAACTGTGAATACCAAGATCACAAGCAAGGAACTCAGCATGTGCCTGTAAGGTGGGGAGGGTGTGGGGGAAACAGATATCAATGTGAGTCAGTCACAACCAAATTATCTAGTTTACCTATAACTCGGATAAATGATTCCCAATTCTGTAAGCGTATTCAGTTTTTACAAGAGACTACACCTGGTGTGCTTTTGCATCTGATCCCAGCATTGTATGTTCTTAAAAGAGAATTATAAAAACGGTCTGTTACTACACTGTAAAAACACCTACTTCAGTGATCTTAAATAGAATTAGTTTCATGCTTCACTCCTGCAAAAGCACAACTGGACTATAGACACGTGAAAGATTGCAGAAGAGAGTACCATTATTCAATCCTTGTTCTACTTTATCAAAAAAAAAAAAAAAAAGAAACAATAAAAAGCCCACATCAGAGCCTCATGTCACTGAAAGGGCAAAGCATTCTCTGACAATTATAATGTGGCTGTAAAGACTTTAATTAGCAGGGAGCGTTCAGCTTATACTCATACTGCTATGAAGTGTTATATTAATGTACATAGAAATCCCTTTTGTATCTAACAGCCCAAATACATGGTTATTGCATTTGATTTCGGGAACAAAGTATCATTTCGATCTTTTTTCAATCAGACGCATAAAAAAGAAGTTGAAAAGATTATCCAGTTGTGAAATATTGTTCTCCCTCAAGATCATCTGAGGGGGAGCTAAGAACTAGTCTCCACACTTCATACTAATCTAGCTTAAGATCTTTACCTTAAAAGGACTGACTCATAATTAAACAAAATCCCACTATGTACAGAAGCCACTGGTGCAAAACCCAGGAGCCAGTCCTGAGATACTTAAATTTGGAAGCCAGAAGGCACACATAGCAAGAAATTAATCTTTATAACTTTCAGTAACTATGTAAATTTTTTTTAAAGTTTAAGTGAGGTAAACTGACTTTAAAAAAAAAAATAAAAACCCATAAACTCTTACTGGTGGCAGAACCAGAAATTGTGACACACAAATCTGCCCTTCCTTCCCTCTGGGTTACAGATGTATGCTCATTTCAAAACAGCAGACGTAAAGCTATTGCTTTGTTTTATACAAGACAATCACACCTCTTTAGGAATAGCTAATGAGATGGAAAATACTGATTTTTACCTTGCTGTCACTGTACTATACCTGTAAGGTGGCCTTCGTTTCTCCCCTGCATATTGAAACAGATCATCAGTGAAGAATTTGGGTACTTTGTAGTCCTCCAGGAGTTTCCTGCGCTTGGGGTGCTCTCCGTAACTGCTGTCAAAGATGTAGAGTGGACTGTCATCGCGTGTGGTTTCCATATACTCTATGTAGTATTTCATCTTCATCTTCACAGAATAACCGTCATTGTCCTCTCCACATTTGAACTTCTGGTTCCTATACTTGCGTTTCAGTCGTTCCAGAGTCCACTTCTCTTGAGCAGACCAGCCCACCTGAGCATTCAGCAAGACTACAGGCTTGTAAGGTTTTTCATAACGCTCAACAAATTCCTCCACTGTTAACTGGAGTGCATCTGCCCTCTCTACGTTATCCTGTAAAACCAAGAGAGGAATACAGAACAGATATTAGGACAGATTAATAACCTAAAACCATGCTTTTTCAGTCGGTGTGGAGGAGCTTCACACTCATGCTTTGCTCCCTCCACCACGAGGTTGTCAAGCTGCCTACGTGTTATTTTAAGCTCCTTGAGGCCGCAGTCCTATTTCTCGTGCCCCGCTCCTTGCACACACCAGTACCACCAGCAGCCTGAAGTCGTCTGGACTCCTACTCACCGAGGTGACTCCCCAGGCAGGGAGGCCCCCCCAGCCCTTTCGGCTGGCACATCCCCTGCTGCATTTCACCCCCCTGGGACCCCGGGGAAGGCGCCTGGGAACTACGTGGGCTCCCCAGCACCAAGGATGCCCAGCCCACCCCCAGGGGGCCCTGAACCCCCCTCGCCACATGGAGGGAGGAACAAACGCGGGTGCTGCTGAGCCTCCCGCTCCCCGCCCCAGCACCCCCGAGGAGCTCCGCCACCTCCGAGGCAACTCCGGCCTCAAAAAAGGCCTCAGTCCTCCCCTATCCCTTCAGAACCCCCTCAAGTCGTTGTGTCGTGTCGTGCCCCGCCGTCCCCGTCCCCCGCCCATTCCCCTCAGGACCCTGTTTCCTCCCCGCGATTGCCCTCAGCCTCCCCCGTTCCCCTTAGGTCCCCACTTGCCCCCCCATTCCCCCCAGGGCCTCCCGACTCCCCTCAGAGCCTCCCTACTCCCCTCAGGCCCCCATTTCGCCCCCCCCAACCCCCCTTTCCCCTCAGCCTCCCCATTCCCCACCCCGTTCCCTTCAGCCCCCCCCCCCCATTCCCCTCGGACGAGGCGGGGCCGGGACGCACCTTGCAGGCGGCAGGGTTAAGGGGGAAGGTCTCGCAGTAGTTGTGGCGGGTCCAGTCCAGCGAGTCCTTCAGCTCGGGCCGAGCACTGCGCTTCGCCTCACGGATCCGCTTCTTGCTCTTATGATTCATGGCGACGGCAGCAGCGGCGGCGTTAGCGTGCAGCGCTGGTCAGTCGTCAGCCACCCGCAGCGTGGCGCACGCCCCGCTCCACGCCCGGCCCGACCCCACTTCCCGCCCGCCTGCCCGGTCCTGGCCCGACCCGGCCCGGCCCGCCGCACCTTCCAGAAATTTCACCCCCTTGCCGCCGCTGTCGCCACGGCCCCGCCCCCACCGCTCTCCCATTGGCTCGCTGCACCTCCCTCTTCCGCCACGTCTCACCCGCCCTCCGCCGCTGATTGGCCCAGGCGGGGAAGCGGCGCGGCCGGGCCGCCATGTTGGGAAGGCAGGTGTTACGGGCGCCCCTCGCCCCGCGCCCGCCCGCCGGCGGGGCCGCGCCGGGCATCGCCCGCCGCCTGTCCCCTTCCTCCGGCTCCGCGCCCGCTGCTCCCCTGGCAGTGGCGAGCCGGCCGCTCGGGCAGGACTGCGCGGTGCCCCCTCACGGGGAGGGGGGCGGGGGGTGCAGCCCGGTTTAACGGCGACACCGGGGCCGGGCCTACCGCCACGGCGCTGCGCGTGACGCCACCCCCGGAGAAGCCGCCGATTGGTTGGAGCGGTGCACGTGACCGGCGGCGCGGGGCAGCCATGGAGGAGCCGGGGCGGCGGCGGGGCGGCGTGAGGCGGTACCGCTTCACCGAGGGGCCGGCGGCGCTAGCGCTGCGCATCCCCGAGGTACCTCCCGGGACCGGGGGGACACACATGGGGTGGGGCGGCGGAGCGGGGCCCGGCTTCCCGGCACCGCGCGTCCTCGCGGTACCTGACGGGGGCACACGGGAAGTACCTCCCCGGGGGGATACGGGGCGGAGCGGGGCCCGCCTTCCCATCGCTGCGCCCGGTGTGTTTCAGGAGCTGGACTCGCACTACGGGACGTACGTGTGGCCCTGCGCCGTGGTGCTGGCCCAGTACCTCTGGGTGCACCGGAGGAACCTCCCCGGCAAGCGGGTGCTGGAGGTATCGTGACATGGCCCCCTCCCCAACACTCCCCCCTCCCACTCTCTGGCTGCCGGGGAGGGGTTCCCCTGCTCCGTGATGGCCTTGTGGTTCCAGGTGGGTGCCGGGGTGAGCCTGCCCGGCGTGGTGGCTGCCAAGTGCGGTGCCGAGGTGGTCCTGTCCGACGGCGAGGAGCTGCCCCGCTGCCTGCAGAGCTGCCGCAGGAGCTGCCTGGCCAACCGGCTGCCCCACATCCCTGTGCTCGGGCTCACCTGGGGACGGGTGTCTCCAGAGCTGCTTGCTCTTCCTCCTGTAGACATTATTTTAGGCTCGGATGTCTTTTTTGACCCGAAAGGTACGTTAATACTCTGGGGTATCTTTGATTTAAGGACTTCATGTCCAAAGAGGGCTGGGAACACTGTCAAGAGAGGAGGTGACAGCCACTGTGGTGACACTGTGCTAATGAACTCCTCATTCTTGGGGAAATTCTAGTATTAGGCAATCAAATACCACTAGAGGGTGGGTGAACAGAAAACACAGTAATTAACTGCTTAAGGCCATGCTTCTCGGGTCTCTCATACAGATGCAGTTAGTCTTGTATTGATTTTTAATTATCATTTCATATAACCAGGCATATTAAACTGTTCCTAGAAGCCAGAGACTAACCCAGACTGCTTAATCTCCCCAAACTACACAGACTTTGAAGATATTTTAATTACAATTTACTTCTTGCTGGAAAAGAATCCACATGCTCAATTCTGGACTACTTACCAAGTCCGAAGGTAAACTCTTTTGCATATTTAAGACTCAAATCTTAATTCCTGTCTCCCTGTTTGAGCTATTAAAGAATGTTAACTTCCCAGAGGCACCACGACACCAATTCCAGAAAAGCTCTGCGCAGACTGTGAATCAGGCTGGTATTAGCCAAGTAAATTTAGGGGTAGCAGACAAAAGCAGCCAAAACAGAAAGTAATCCAAGAACTGCAAATTTACCGTTGACTAGAAAACTGTTACGAACTCCGTTTTGTGAACTGTTGAATCTAAAAGTTTGGTGACAATCTCCTATAATTACTGCAGAAGTTACCAACTTGGATTACATTTTCACACAGTGGTATTTCCTCCCCCCAGTGCTGACTGGTCTATCGAAGCTTTGCTCTGCAAGTGGAAGCTGAAGAGCATCCTCATTCCCTTGCACTCCTTCAGTGCGGACAAAGAGCACTTGGCCAGCTCTTCTCTACCAGGAAGACATACAATTGAAATGATGATCATCTCACTAGCACAATCAGATGGTACTTAATTTTTATTCCACTTTTTGGTTCCAATACAAGATGACACTTAACTGTTGACTGTAGCATGGATCTGCAGAAAACAGTCTGTTTACAGCAAACCTCATGCATATGTTTTTGGGAAGCAGATCCCTTCAGCAGTTAATTCTTAAAACATGCATTGTAAAAATAAAGCTGTTTGATTGTTCATGGTTTTTATGGTTTTTAGAAATTTGTGCTCCTCTCCAAAGACCACATAATAGTTCAAAGACTCAATTCCGTTTTGTAAGCCACTACACAAACAGAGCTGAACAACCTGACAATCCACAAGATCCAACTTAAATTCACAACTTCAGCTATGAAGAGAAGTTAACTGCGCTTTCAAGATAAAAAAATATCCCCAAGAAGATCTGTTTACCAGGACCAAAGACTCTTTCCCAAAGATTCATATATAAAAGCCAGCCCCTTTGTTTTGAAATGAAACTGTGCAGACTGCTGCTAGCCATGCAGTCCCACAACATACAAACTCCTCAAGTTTGTAGAAAAGTACTTTTAATCCTCAGATCAAGCCAGATTGCAAGTATTCAGATGTTTCCATTCCCATTTAACATACATGCATAAAGTTAACAAGGCATTACAATAACCCTTGACAGGTGATGGTTGAAGTTACAATTCATTTGGTACCCAAATCAAGAAGAAAAAAAAATCATCACTGTTAAGATTAGCTACCAACAAGCAGCAGCCTGTTGAGTCAGGGCAAGCACACAGCAAATGCAATTAGTACTGCTCAGTGTGTATCTTCTGTAACAATGTCTGATTCCATGTTTATAATCTGGTGTGCAATACTTGCCATACAACATTTGGGTTAGTCACAATACTAGTTAAGTTTGCCCATAGTAATTTAAAAGCAACCCCAGTGGATAAAATTTATAAGCAGTAGAATGCATTCAGTTACTATATAGAAGTTAAACATCGACAGTATAATTGCAGAAATCTTTTCAAGCTAAAAATAAGCTGACTCGGACATTAAGTTGAGAAAAGTTAACACAGAAAAATGTTTAATATTAACTACAGAGACAGTGGGTATAGTACAGAATGTCTTAAGCAAAGATACACCAATCAGTACTTACAAAGGAATGAACCATTTCTTTTCTTAACATTACATTTCTCATATGTAAGTTCATGTATGTAGGTTGGTAAGTTTTACCATTCTGGAAAAAATAAGGTGTGTATATCATCAGCTAGATGTGCTCACTGTATGCTCCATTATTTATACGCAAGGCCCGGGTGACTGGAAGTGCAGTTGTCAGGCATTTTAATTAACTGGACAGCCATTTGTTTCTGCACGACAAGGCATCGTTACACAGGAGCAATCAGGAGAAAACAGGAAACAGCCAAGCACTCTGCACTGCAACACGCCACCTTAACAGCTAACCAGCATTACTCAACTGCTACACAACTGCGCCTAGTGCACAAAAATACATAAGAGAAGAGATTAGAATTGAGTCTGATAAAACAATCCTTTCAAATATCAACTGTTACCTGAAAAGATTTCTACCAATTTGAATTTGAAGATACTATTTAAATTCAAAGTTTAAAAAAAAAGCATTTACAGTAAGTTTCAAATTGTTGTTTTGCAGAATTTTATTTAAGGAATGAAGACAAAATTGAGAATACTTTTTGACAGACTTAACTACTCAGCATATAACAGCTGCACACTTCCTCAGTATGAAACTGGAGGCAGCAAGTTACCATCAGTTTTAATTTCAAATAAAAGTCAGCACTATATAAACAAAAATGAAGTTTTACCTCAAATATCCAAGCCAATAATGAAATCGGTAGTCGTTCACTTCACTAAATTACAAGAAATTTGAATAACAGCAACAAAATGGCACATAAAATGTAAAATCTGCCACTTGAGGCGCAACTTAAACAAGTAAAAAGTTAGACAAAATGTTACAAAATAACCTTTTCAACAGCTGGTTGCTCGTGCCAGGGGTCTCTCCAATGGACTGAAGACTCAAGCGATCTTTTCCCCCCAAAGGCGTCCTTTATGTAGGTTCTCATTTATCTGATGCATCTAGGTTTGAAGAAAGATAAGTTCAGCCAGGTTTCTACCTTGTCTCTTTTGGTTGTGTGGATGACTTCAGGTATACTTCTAGTTGTGTTTCAACTGGCTTTGCCTAATTTAGTTAAGTTTTAGGAATTTCCATAGTGTTCCACCTCCCCCCGTGTGTTGCTTTACTTCAGAGGCCAAATGTAAGGTTATGTCAAAGTATTTAGTTACAAAGAAGAATAAGCATCAGGCTGTAGATCAAGCCACCATTAACTTCAATTCAGCCTGTTCAACAATAAATTATTCAAAGTTATATAAAAGTTATAAAACTAATACTTCTTCATAAAGACTTAACTAAACTCTAATTAGCATTCAAAACAGAAAGTGTGACTAATTTTGCTACAATTATCTAACTTCAGAGCTACCTTAGGCCCTTTCCTTTTAAAAATAGGACCAAACAGTTTGAAGGGTTAAAGACACACTATCCTTTCCCCACCCGGTGTATCCTTAGATGCCTCTTCCAAGATGTCAACTTGAGGAAAAACCAGTTTCCATGGTTTTCTCGTTGCAAGGAATTTGCCACTTTTCTAGAACAGTTACCTCCAGTCAGTATAACGGCCACTGAACCGATCTTCCATTATAAAAGGATAGTGTATCTTTAACATTTAAAGACAAACCTGCTCCAATACACGCCCACAGAAACTGGTCCCTGGAGGATCAGCCAAATCAGTTAAAATCTGCAATACTGGCCAATATTCTTTTAGCAAACAGGAGACCGCAGCTTTAAAGGGGAAAATGCAGATGTTGGATAAATACAGTAAGAAATAGTCATTTTCATCATAGGTTGCGTCTCATACAATAATTTATAAAAACCAAGCCATTAATCTCTCAATAAAACATTTCCTCTGTAAAAAAAAAATTCTCCGTAAAAAGCCCTTTGGTATTAATTTCCCTAAACCAATAACCAAAAGCACTGCTCAAGAAAAAAACAAAACCAAAACAACTAACAATGTGCCCCCTTAGGATTCGCTTGGTTCAGGCTATTAATACACTAAGAACTACCCAACGCCCCACCTAAGTGCTATAATAAAGTAACATGCAACATGTGCTGATCCCGAGGTACATTACCATGTTCCTAGGAGGATACAGCTCCTTCTTCTTCCGGAGACTTGGGAGGGCTCTTAGACCTGGATCTAGAGTTGGATTCCCTCTTCGAGGCAGGGGGAGGGCTTCTAGATCTGGACCGGGATCTTGACCTGGACCGGGATCTGGAGACAGACGAGGACTTTGACTTGGATCTCCTGGCAGACCTGGACTTCGATGTGGAACGAGACCGAGAGCGTGTACGAGACCGGGATTTGGATCGACTGTAACGGGACCGACTGCGAGATCTAGAACGGCTCCTGCTTCTAGATCGGCTGCGACGACGTCTTCTAGGGCTAAAACATATCGGGAGGGGGAAAAAAAGCGCGTTAAAAGTTGAACACGGGCGGCGCAACAGACTTCAGCAACTACTTCGGGACAGGGAGGGCGGAACGGGACCCACGTGGGCAAGAAATGAGCGTTAAGAGGGCGCCATTGTTCAGAGTGAGTGGCCCGGGGGCTAAAACTACTACGGGGCGAAACCCTTGCGCACCGAGGGAACTCCACGTGCTTTTGCTACTAAACCCCTGCTCCCCGCTCCCAACCCCTCCGCCAAATTCCCTGGGAAAAGGAAAACAAAAAGCGAGCGGCCGCCGCCGCATTGGCACATGGCTAAGTCCCGTCTCCCCGCTTAATTACTGAAACTCCGCTGCCTCCCTGCTTCCCTCCAGGCGCTCACCTGCGGCTGCGGCGGCCATAGCCACTGCTCCCGTAGCGGCGGGGCGGCGGGCCCCGCCGGCTGTGGTGCGAGTCGGGGGGGCGGCCGTAGCGGGCCATCTGGACGCGGAGCTCCCGGCCATCCAGCACGGCCCCGTCCATGGCGTCCATGGCGTCCTCGGCGTCGCGTTTGTCGTGGAAACGGACGAAGGCGAAGCCACGGCTCTCCTTGGTGTAGCGGTCCCGGGGGATGTAGACGTCGCCCACTCGACCGTATTTCTCGAAGACCCTCCGGAGCGTGTCCGGGGACGTACGGTAGGTCAGGTTGTCCACCTTGAGGGACGTCATGCCCTCCACGTCCGGCGGAGGGCGCCCGTAGCTCATGGCGGGCAACAGCCCCCGAGGGGCGGCGGCGGCTGAGGAGAAGAAACCTGAGGGAAGGGTAGGGGAGGGCGAGTCAGGAGGCGGCGCGGCCCTAAGTGGGGAAGCGCCTCACACCGGAGGGGGAGCACCAGAGCGGCGGCCCAGCAGAGTCCTGAAAGGCGGGGAGCTGGAGGGCATAGGGGAAGGCCGCGGGGTCCTCAGCAGGGAGGGAGGAGCAGGCACCCACCTCTGGGGTCCGGGGACAAGGCGGCCTAAGGCCGGAGCGGAGACGAAGCGCCGGTGAACGGCCACCCCTGCCCGCTGCCGCGAGGAAATGAGCGGGGCGCCGCCCGCGCGCGCCTACTTAACGCCACAAAATGGCCGACGGCGACCCGGAAGGGAAAACGCCGCCAGCCGCGCGCGCGCGCGCTACCCCGCCCGCCCCGCCCCCGGCTTCGTCTTTCTCTCCTTTTTTTTTTTTCCTCACCGATCGTGGGTGGTAGAGGTGGTCTCGGAGGGGGCGCGGAAAACCGTCTTCTAAATTAATAACTTGCCTGCCGTTGAAAGTGACAGTTAAGGCGGCCCCGCCGTGACCCGGAAGGACTCGGCGGAGGCGGGGAAATTTTGAACAATGTGCGCCGAAAACGGTAAAAAAACGGAAATAAGGCGAGGCTTGCCTTCGCTGGGGGAAGGAGGGGCAGGAAGCCCCCACCGAATGGGGGCGGGGGGGGAAAAAGCAGCGTTAACGAAGGGGAGCACCTCCCTCGCGGGCGGGAGGTGACGGTTTAAAATGGCGGCCGCGGAGGGGAGAGCGCTGTGAGGGGAGGCGGGCGCGGGCCCTTGGCTGGGGAAGCTGTCGGGGTGGTTCTCTTGGGGCAGTTGTTGTGGGAGCTCTGTGCCCTCCTTGTTCCCACTACAGCCGGTTCTGCGGTGCCGTGTGTCGTGAGGGGATATGGTGGGCTGGCGCGGGCTCCTCTTCACCACCTGCCGGCGGCGGTGCCGGGTGAAGCCTCCCCAGTCCTCGCCGCGATGGACGCAGGAGCGGTGTAGGTGCTTCTGGGGCTTCTAGCCTGGCTGTGTCGGTGCCTGCGAGGGAGCTGTGGGCCGGAATCCTCTGCGCACGCCAGCTCTGCGCGTTGGTGCTTTGGCAGCGTGCGGGGTAAAACAGGAGCAAGGGTGAGGGTTGGCACAGCCCCTGTGTGAGGGTGGCAACCAGGTTCCCGGAGTTTTCTCTAGGGAATTCAGGGAAAGCTGCTCCCCCATCCCAGAAGTTGTTGCTATGGCATTTCAGGCACTGAGTAAAACGTTCAAACTCTGCGTACGAACTGTAATACTTAGTTCTCATCTTACAACAGTGATAAATGTTTCTGCTCATCTGTTTTGTAATACCGTGTTAAAAGAAGAGAAGCAAAAAGTCTCTACCGATTTGTTTAATGCAATGACTGTATCTATATGAGAAAGTAAATTCAGTATTAGAATTTAAACCCTTATTCTTACTGTTACGTTTAATATTTTTTTTGCACTGAAGAAATATCAAAATAAGCAATGACATCAATACAAACCTAGAAGCAACAGTTTGTTTCCTGCTACAAAAGACTTAAAAAATCAAATAAACTATTACTACACGTTTTGTATTGCTCCGTGCTATGTTGTTCATTATTTTTTCCAGGAGAATTTTGATTAAAGCTTTTCTTATTCATCTACTGAAACCTCTTCTCAAAGGAGAAATTTGAAGTTTAACTTTACAATGATTTCCCTAAAATGATGGAGGGGGTTTCCTGTGCCCTTTATTCACTAGTTTCACAGTCACTTCAATACAAGCTGCTGCTAAAAGAATTGGTCCAGCACACCAGCCCAGTTTGCTGTGCAGCTGGATGAATGCTTATGCCGGCCCAAGGGGAAGAAGGTGTGAGTGGGACACAGCGCCTAGAGGATCTTAAAAATCTGTTACTATGAATTCATAATATAGAAAAGCAAGAAGAGAGCTTTGCTTGTGTTACAAAAACCCACCTTGGTAATCTAATTGGATCTTTGTAAAGCAGCCTCTGACTAATCATACTGACTTTCTTCCACAAGTGAAAAATAGATCAATCTACATTTTTAGAAAATACAGGTCAGGAATTAAAAAACAGTTAAATATGGAACAATAGCTGGGGTATGGGTTTTATTTAAGTCCTTTACTGTAGATAGCAAAGGTAAAATTTGATGATTTACTGCAATCAATTCTGTATTTCCTTCCTTTCCTCTTTGGCCATCAGTTACGTGCAGCTGATGTAGCTGAATGCTCCCATCCTGACAACAGGGCAGACGCAGGAGAGGACCAGTAAAAGGCAGCCATTCAGTCGATACAAGATGGGTGATCCTCTTTTGGTTTTGCTGATGCTTTAACAGAGACCTTCAAAACTTAAAAGACCAATTGATCTTAAATTCATTATTTAGAAATACTGTGAAGTAAAATAGTAAGGGTGTGTAATTACTAAAAATGGAAGTTATTCCTTGAGACGAAGCAGTGAAAGATTATGAAGACTTTCCTGAGTCACTGAGACAAGGAAAGGCAGAAGCACTGAGGAGAGCGTGTGTGTTGGTGGCACTGCGATACTTGGTTTTTCCCAGGTGGGAATCATTTTCCCTTTGGAATGACTATTTGTGTGTTTGAATTCAGCTAGGCAGCTTTCTTACATGATTTTCTAAGACTTTTAAAAATCTTTTATTTATTATTTATTTAATATTATTTAGAGGATGGAGATTATAATTCTTAAAAACTAGTACAAATCTTTTTGTTCTAAGGACTAGGAGTTTTCCACCCTTTGAAGTAGAAAAAGTGTATGCTCATAAAACTGCATTTCCCAGAGTGCACAAGGGCTTTCTAGGCTGGGTCAGCTGATCTAGATTGTGAAATATTTCTTATTTCCTGTCCAACATGCATGGAAATGACTGCTGTGTACAAGTGTCTCATCTTTCCTTCGTCAGGTGATTTACAGGCTTTGGACCAGAATTCTCATTTAGAACAATGGCAAGAAACTGGGCTGATTAACTAGCTCGGTATCTGGAAAACCGCTTCGTTTGGGGGAGAGAGATGTCATGAAGAAGTAATATACTGCAGTCTGCTCTGCTAACTTCATGGGAAAAGGTAGAGAGAAGCTTTTGTACCAGACCTTTATCTTTGGGTGGTTTGGGGTCTCTTTTGGGTTTTGTTTTTTTTTTTTGAGTTACTGATTATGCTGTACATTATTTAAGGGAGTCACTAGATTTCTTGATTAGTTGATGGTTATATTCTATCAGCTAATAAGTAGCTCTAAGAAATCCTCATTTTTTAAGCTTTCTTTTATGTTTTATTCTTTTTGCTTGCTTGTTTTTAACAGAGGTTAAGAGGAAACTTTTAAAAGAAAATAGAGTTTTTCCCATCGCAAGCTGAGGACTTGGCAAGAAAATACAAAATGTCTCCTGCATCAAAAAAACTTTTCAACATCATTATCTTGGGAGTCTCATTTATGTTTATATTCACTGCTTTCCAGACATGTGGAAATATTGCGGTAGGTATGGATTTCAAAACACGCCACATTTCTATGACACTTACTAATCCTTTCTTGACTTGGGTGCGCTCTAATGTAAGAGTTCCTTTACTTGGGATTTTTTAATATGCAAGACACCTTGACATTTTTTCTCCTTTCTTTTGGCTTAGTGTTAACTAGATTAAGTTGGTTAACCGTATAATTAAGCAGTTTATTTCTTTAAGATAGCGTAGCTACATATGTAAGTGTGTCTGTCTGCTTAGAAAGTAGAAAATTAATGAATCCTGTCAAATGTTTGAATTTTGAAAATAGTGTCTGTTTTGGCGCTTGCAATATTTATCAATTGAATTACACTGGACCTTCCGTATTTCAGATTATTGTATACAGTCGCTTTCAAAATATTTGCCGAAGCTGTATTATTAACCATGCCCCTGGTTTTTCTTAGAATGTTTTCCCTAATCTAACGTATTTTTCCGTTCTAACAAATTAGACATTGAGGGGGAGTATGAGGATAACATCTGACAAGTAGTCAGACTTCCACAGTTACTAGAACTGCCAAGTCACCTTCCATCAGATTAAGTAATTTACTGCTTTAGTATCGTGTATCTCTGCATGCTGAAGCAAAATTGGGCATGACATAATCCAAATTTATTATTAAAAGCAGATTGTATTCTTACTACTTAGATTTTTAGAATCCTCTTGCTGACATACTTAGCCCAGATCGTCTACCTGAGTTGTTGGCGTTGCTTTCAATATTAATTATATGCCTGAAGGACAGTTAGATTTCAACATTCCTCTTGAGCCTACAAGTCTTACAGCTTCTCTTTTCTTGCATGCAAGAAGAATCCTTTCTGGGTTCAGACCTATAAATGTCCTTCACTGTGCTATAGAAATAACTACTTAGGATGGCCTTTGTAAACCATCCTAAGTGCAGCATGATAACTGTACGTGAGTACATAAGTGCAGCCCGGTGGTCTTAGAAGTTCTGCAATGAATTCACAGCGCTGAATTGGACCTAGTGCAATTTACTGTCATTAAAGTCATTACAAGTGACTTGCAATCATATCTGCCTGCCAGTCCAACTAATTACATGGTCTCATGATCACCAAAGCTGATTCAAGGGGAAAAAAAAAGGAACAGGGAAATAAAGGGAAACTGAAAAGAACGGAAACTCTTATCAGAAGCTCTTAGTTAGGTCAAATTAAGAGTATTTTGAAACTTCTCCTTTCCCCCCCACTTTTTAAATTAAGATAGTCATACCTATCTACCTGAGAGGTGTTTTGTGAAATATTTTAAGGTCATGATATAATCCTTAAGTACTAATTACTGCTTCCAACATAGATGCTTCCCTGCCAAATATCTCCTTCACCTTCATTGTGAAGGTGTTGTGAATTGTAATACTTTATTTTAAGTACCTTGTAGGGTCTATTAATGATTAATTTTAACATTTAATACTGACTTCAAACTGATGCAAGTGTTCTCAGATTACAAGATACCTTCTAACATATGATTTTCTCCTCGCAGCAAACCGTTATCACAAATTTAAACAACACGGATTTTCATGGCAGTGGCTACACAAGGTAATTTACACAGATCTTCTTATTACTGTGGTTCTTGCAGGGCGAGGCTGGTTATAATTCCATCTGGTAGAGATATACTTTTGAGAGATTGTAGTGTTCTGCTGACTTCACCATTTAATAGCATACTTAAACATTCGCTCTAGTTCTAGTTGAACTGCATATCTGTCTTGCATTTTGTCTTTGTAGGCAGCAAAAACGCCATACGGTCATCACATTCTCAGCATTTTATCTTAGGAGATGCAGAACGTGGAAGTTAAATAAAACTGCTAACTAAGGCCTTGGTTGTTTGTCCGTCCTTGTACACCTCTGTGTGTTTATGTAGGACAGGTGGTGTGGATCAGCTTCCAGGAAATCCCGCAACATAAATGCGAAAGGAGCAGTCAGAAAGATGAGAAGCAAAGCCACGAAAAGCCATTCTGTTTGTTTATTGCACTGGCATAGCCAAACTCGCCAAGCATGCTCAGGGACCTTCTGTATGCCAAATTAAGCTGTCACGTAGGAAAACCTGGTTGCTGCCTTGAAGGTTTCCTGGCTTAATTTAAACTAAATCTACAACTGGCACAAAATATATCTATACAGTTTCTGTGCTGTGTTTGGCAGAAAATGAAAACCTCACTGATAGACGAATGAGGCTCTGGAACTTTCTCCTCTAGAAGTACTGGGCACAAAATGCAGTAACTACTGTTGAGGCGCAGTTTGACAAATGGGTGTTGTAAATGACAAGATGTGCTTGCCTGCAATAGTTTGGGACTCTATTCAGCAATTCAAGAACCACTGTACGCTCCGGTATTCCCACATAGAATGCTATGGGTGAAGGCAGCAGAAGAAAGGACGGAAACGTTTGACCATGAAAGTTACGCAGTTGCTTAAGTTATGTGTGTACTTAACTTGATAACTTTGGAATTGACTGAATATTCTTAAATCAGTTGCACTTACATCCTATATTTTGTTTTAAGTACTTAATCATCTTTGGTGTTTATTTATGTAGCATGTCCATTATTTATGGAGTATTCTCTGCATCAAATCTTGTATCACCTTCAGTGGTTGCGATAGTAGGACCTCAATTTTCCATGGTTGTTAGTGGCATATTTTATAGGTAAGTATTAATTTTGAATTTTTTTTCTGCTTCCTTTGAAATCTTTCTTTCATTTTTTCATGCCTAAGGCTACCATACTATACATGAAATTGTACTGGCTAAGAAAGGCAACTGCCTGTGTCAGTAGATGTGTGACTGCAAAGCAGTTCAGCCTACTGGAACAGAGTGTATTTTTTCCACAGCATTTCTAGACTTTGCTGTCACTGGAGTTCAGGTTGTGGCTCAGATTAATGACTATGTAAAAAAAAAAACTTGACACGCTTAGTGGGGTAAAAATATTACCTTTTTTCGCATACGGCCTGAACTATTTTCCAATGTCACTTGAGAGAGAGTAGCTGATTTAGAAGAAGCTAAGTGAGGTATCTGATTGTTAAAGAGCATTGTCCACTTTAAGTCTATATTCAATAAACTGATCTGTTCTATTCTAGCCTATATATTGCAGTTTTTATCCAGCCTGCTACATGGGCTTTCTACACTGCTTCTGTTTTTATTGGCATTGCAGCTGCTGGTAAGCATTGTTCTTAGCCTGTTTACTGTTCTTTGCTGCATTTGAATATACCTCTACATTATTGTTATTTCCTGAGCAATACATTTGGTATATTTTAGTACTCTGGACGGCACAGGGAAATTGCTTGACTGTAAATTCTGATGAAAACACCATTGGAAGGAACAGTGGAGTGTTTTGGGCACTCTTACAGTCCAGGTAAGCTTTATTTGTTAATGTTTTTTTGGTTGTGTGCACGTTCTACTTTTTACGTTTTTTGATAAGTGGGAGACTGCATCCAAAAATACTCCACTGGTCCTCTGCAGTCAGAGAAGTGGGAGGGAAGGCTGGAAGCAACATCGCTGTTGTGCATTATAGAGCAATGAACGTTACATATTGCAAGCCTCTGCTCTCGACATGCTGTTAGGGGCACATTTGACATATGTAACAGAAATCTGGTTGATTGTGAAGGGCTGTGCTAATTTGTGCCAAGATATAAGTGCACTAATAAGCCCTAATGGCCATGAACAGCCTCACCTGGCACCTCCACCACACCCTTCCCATCTGCCCATGAGCCCAGCAGCCCCATTTAAACTCAGCCCTGGGCTTTCAGTTTTGCTAGAGCTGTGTTGGAGGAGTACTGGGCTCGGGCTCTTGTTGATCTAGACTGGCTTCCTGTCTTGGCTTTGTTCTGCCTCGTCACCACGGACCTGTGTGGTGATCACTGAACCTAACTCTGGCCTGTGGACTCACCTCCTTGGCTTGACCTCAGACCTGTCTCATCAACGTAAAATTATACCATGGTCAGGACTCTTATTTGACCCTGTCTACAATCTTTGGGTCTGCCCTGCTTGCTTTGCTCGTGTACTGCTGGGCTGGGCTTTAGCTGATGAGGCACCTTCTCTGTTGGATGCGTTATGCTCCTTGACTCCTAGCTTAGCCCTCCTTCCCTGAGGGAGCAGCCGGACCTTGCTGACAAGTTGAAGTGAAGATACTAAAGTTGGACCTGGCAGTCAGAAAAGAGATCTTGTTGTCAGTAGTTCTCTGATGTTAAGCTTCAAGTGCTGCATCAACCAAAAAAGTCAACAACAGGCTCGGCATCAAGACAGGTAGTGAGAACAAGGTCGTGGATACTGCGTTGCTACTATTGAGTGTCTTGTGTAGATAATGGTTTATGCCTCTTGGGAGAGCATATATGATACAGCGAAATACAATAAAAATGCACAGGAAGATAGAGCTGCTGACTTGAAAAGAGACTAAAAAGGCTGTGACTCCACTTTGGAGAAGGTCCACAAGTGGTTCCTGAAGAGGGGTACCTTTTACCACCTCTAATACAGCAATTCTGGATATTGGGAGACAATGAGGGAAATGAATGGCAGAAAGTGCTTAGGCTGGTGAGCCTGCATTAAATGGCATTGCTGAAGCTGTTGCGGGGACAGAATACTGGATTAGTGGAGTATCAGTCTGAACCAAGGGCGTACTACTTGTGTTTCTTAAGTTTCAGGTTCAGGAATTAACATATCAGTATGTCATCAGAGTAGCAATTTCCACAAACCCAATTAATCGTGTGTTTTACAGTGAGTAAAATGCATGGCTTTATATGAGGAAACTTAACTCTAAGCCTGTTTTAAATCACTATTCATTCAGAACTACTGTATTTCAGGAAACTGTAGGTAGGAACACAGAATTTCCCTGGAGCTGTTAACAACCAAGTGAGCATTGCTGGGGCAATACTTCAGGCAAGACACATGACTCTTCTAAGGAAGTATTACAAAATCATCTCCGCAAATGTGTCAGCTTTCTAACCTATACCCTTCCAAAATTAGAGAGCGAGACAGCTTCGATGCAGATTTCCTCATTTTTGTTACCACCTTGCATTTTTATTCTTGAAAATGAATAGCCAGCATTACGCGGAAGAATCCTTTACGGTGTTGGAAGTTTTATATAGAGTAAGCGGTTTGCATAGAGAGTGACTAGTGTCTTCATTTCTTTCACAATTGTACAGTACTGGTTTTTGCTTAGTATAGTATTACTATGATGCTACAACCTTAATCTTGCCACAAAAAGTGCTCTTACCTTTGTTTTCCTTTTGGTTTACAGCTTGTTTTTTGGAAACCTCTATATATACTTTGCTTGGCAAGGAAAAACTCACATATCAGGTGGGTATTGATTGCTTATATGGGAGGCCATCCTTTAAAGTATGGTAGCATGAATAAACAGATGAAACAACGAACTGGAAAGTGGCAAGAAACTTATACAGTAGTAGACAATTTTTTTTCCAATTTATTGTTAGATAGACTATTTTTGGAATATGTTTTTGATTCAGTGTTCCATGGTACTCATGGCCCTTGTATTACGTATGTCGTTTTCCTGCACTCAGTGCACTTTGAGTACTCTCTTTTAGGATGTTGTCTGTGAAATTCCTCAGTATGCTAGTTTAGAATAAAGTTTTCCATCATAGCTACTCTGGGTTTTTGACCTGTGGAGACACGCTTGTGCCAAAATATGCGTGGTTTGAGGGAAAGGTATTCCGGAATGGCTGTATGTTTAATATACATGCTGTCCCGTTCCTGGTGGAGACCATCCTTCTAAATCAGATTGGAGACTGATTAACCTGTGAAATAAAGGAAAAGAAAGGAAAACCATGCCATTTCACTCCATGGCTGCACTAATGGTTGTGTTGGCACCCAGCTGTGTAGGAAGACAGAGATGGAGATGTGCAGCTGGACTGAGAGCGGGCTGCTGCTGCGTAAACTGGCAGCGTTCCTGGAGCAGCGTGTAAAGAACTCACTCTTCCTTTCTTGGCGTAGTTTATGAAGACTAACTTCCTAATGGGATTGTAATTAGTACTATAGTTTTTTTTGTTTGACATCATGCTAGACTGGTACAGAGCAGGAATTAGAGAACAGTTGACTTCTGAATGTTCTTAAGAAGCTGAATAGTGGTTGAGACTCTGGTTTTAAAACAGAGATTTCTGGCAACTGTTTTAAGTAAGCAGGGCAAGGTGGGTGGGGGTATCAGATAATGAAATGGCAATGGTGAAAATAGAGCAAAAAGTAAGATTTTAATTATAAAAAATGAGTATTGCTGGAAAACCAACATTTTGTAAATAAATAGGGTGTTATTTAAAGTGTCAGAGACACTTTGAACCTGGTGTGCCTGAAATTCTGTGCATTCTAAATTTCATTGCTCTTGCTAACCACAGAATAGAGCAATTAACTGTAAGGAAGTTCTGCTGTTACGTTTTCCTCGATCTTCAAATTTCTTGAGACTCCTCTTTAATAAAGAAAATGTTGATATCAGAAAATTTAACAGCCCTTAAAAACTAATTCCTCCTTCCTTTTACTACCCATATAAAAATATTACAGGTATTTCAAGGTGAAACACATATTCTTCTTGATCTGTAATCATACAGAGGTTCTTCTTAATTGATGTAGAACAATTTTATGTTTACCTTTAAGCTAAAGGGGAAGTAAATACAAGCGTAGGCAGTATCTGCAGAGTCGTACGCTAGCTCAGTCACGACCATTAGCTGTTTCTTGGCTTTTTTTCTCCTGCTTAAAATTTTAAATGAGGGTGACTTCTGTATTACAGGCTTGCCCATGCCAAACAAGTTGGTTAGTGCAGCAGAGCTGGTGCATGGGGCAACAATTCCCTTCCTCCAGCTGCACAGTGCACGTTGTGTCAGTTGAGTGAGGTTTCAGTGGTTTTAAGGCCTTTGTAGTTCACAAGCCTACCAGTTTATAACGTTACAGCACTAATATTTCTAATGCTGGTAAAGAGCTATTTTTCAGAATTTTGAAGGATTTTGGGATAGTTTGCTATGTCCACTCTGAATTATATGAGTCATAAGAGATGTACTTTCTTCTGCTAATAATTTATTTTGTTAATCGGCTCCTCCTTGGTCATAGCCTTTGCATGACAGAAAATGCGAGAGTGACATTCATAATTATGCCGATATTTTGTTGGCATCATAAAACTGAGACAGGAATTTGCCAGCAGCTGGGTACCTTTTGCTCCACGTGAAAGGTAAGTTAGAAAATTAGTATGCGTTTTAAACGCTGTTACGTAGTATTTCTGTGTTAGTTCTTGGCAGGTAGTTGAATTGGTTTGAATTGCTTTTGCACATCTGGTTATGACTCTTGTTTGTTTTTCCACAGAGAGCGATCGCAGAACTGTCTTCATTGCTCTGACTGTTATCAGTCTTGTGGGCACAGTTCTGTTCTTTCTGATTAGGAAACGAGAGGACACAAAAGCTCCAGGGGAGGAGGATTCTACTAATGAAATCCTGGGGGACGGCTCGTAAGTGCTTATGGCAGTAACATGTTGTCACATATACTTGTTCGTGCTCCTACTCCTCAATGGAACGTTGCATTCACTTGCCCTCTGATCTGGAAACATAAATGTTATGAACAACCTGTAGAATGTACAGATTTTAATAGAAAAGTGTCTGTACCTTAAGCGAGAATTAATGTTCTTTATATGACATATTCTCAAGGGTGGAGTGTGGAACTGCACGTTAAGTTTTTCATTAACGAGTAAGTGCCTTTAGAAAGATACCATTTACCTCTCTTCTCCACTGATTATTAAACATGTATCTGCCTTTCATAGTCTGTCTTGCCCTCATGAGCCCAGTTTAAAGGCTGAAATGAACAGGATTTACTGCCTTTTTATAGGTTATCTTTTACATACTGAAACATATTTTTCATATCTTCTCTAAATATGTATATATGCCACCCTAATAAATACATTACAAGTGCATAGGTACCTAGATAGATTCAGTACAGTTTTGCCTGAGGCATCATAGAATCATAGAATGGTTCGGGTTGGAAGGGACCTTAAAGATCACCTAGTTCCAACCCCCCTGCCCTGGGCAGGGACACCTCCCACTAGATCAGGTTGCTCAGAGCCCCGTCCAGCCTGGCCTTAAAAACTTCCAGGGATGGGGCTTCCACCACCTCTCTGGGCAGCCTGTTCCGGTGTCTCACCACCCTCATGGTGAAGAACTTCTTCCTAACGATCAGTTTAAATATTTTTGCTTTATTTAAAGAACAATGAAAATGTTAGAAAAACATCAGTAAGTATGCCAGTGAAAAAATGTTCAAAGCTAAAAATGCTCAGAAGAAAGACTCTGTTAAGCGGGTTATTTTTTTTAATGGCGTTCACTAGCCCAGAAAGCAAATAAATTTTGTAGTTAGTAGTTTAGAGTCTCGGAATCTTTTAATAATATTTTAGTGTATTCCAGTATATAATGCTGGGCTAGAGAATGTACAGAAGATTTTAAAAAGTTAAGCTGGCTTCCAGCATAGTGATGCAACAGGGTTATTCTTTTTCCATTTTGACTCAGTCATTTGTTTATCCAGGTCTGCAGAAAGCAAAATGACGAGAGCAGTGGCTGCCTTCAGTAAGTAGTGTTTCACGTAAGAGTTGTTCCAAAAAATACTGACGTACCTTTTCCAGATCTCCATGATTTATACATGTGATCACGTATAAATCACTTAGAACAAAAATTTGTGAACAAGTAAGGCTTTAAGAATGCATTTCAGTTATTTCACTTCAAATATAGACCTTCAGGCATGGCCTGCTTGGAAAAATGACAGCCAGATGGCAATGGTTTTCAGAGCAGAGATGACAGTTCATATAGGGACACAGGACTGATGAGTTTTGAGCCTGATAGGAATTCAGTTGTCCATGTGAGTATTTGTGATTTGGAGCCTGGGCAAAATGGGGCTTGCAACTGGTAAGTCTTGGGAACCACTGAACTAACGTGTGGGCGAATGACTGTTGGTGTGTGATTGGTGTGAGCTGGCTGGCTGTGCTTCAGAAGTGCTCCTTTCAGGTGGCTGTATCATACAAAGCTTGACTGGAAGCCAAGAAAGTGAAACAGACTTCACTTCAATTACATACTAGTATAGTCCAGGAGTATTTCCTTAATCTAGTTTCAGATCCAAGCTGTTTCACAACAGCTTCCTTCTGTAGATGAGCTCCAGAAGAACAGGCCAGCACTTGGGAAAGCTACTGCATGAAGGTTTTGTGTGCTTTTTTTTTTTTTTTTTTAATAAAAAAAACCAACCACTAACATAACAAGGTAAAAGAGAAGTTACATGTTGTTTTATTTTGTCACCAAATGATACCACTTAAAAACAAAAAATTTGACCTGGAGCATCTGCAGTTTCCATTGAAGTTTAATGTGGTCTGCCTCTGAGTGTTAAATTTGTTTTGAGAACATGGGGATCTTCAATGAGAATCTATTTACTTTTTTAGGAGACAGTTGCCACGAACTGAGAGAGAGTAAAAGAATATAATGAGCAGAAAATTGTCTGCTAATCGAAAACTGTGTATCCCCTCTTTAATATTTCCCCCTTGGCATTTTTTGCCAAAAAAGGATTTCAGATCACAGCATTTCTTTTAAAGGGCAGGTGAGGGTTGGTTTGTTTAGCACTCTGTTTACTGTAATAAAGTTACAGTTTGCATAATTTTAACCTATTTCTGCTTAAAGCAAAGAGCAAAAGAAAGTTTAGATTCTCTAAATAGTGTTACCAGAAGTTTGTATTAATTTCCATTATTATGTCTTTACAGAGAAATCTATAAAGCTGAGCTTCACCAAAGAGATTATGCTTCTCAGCGTTACAACAGCCTACACAGGTATGAAGTAAGCAGAGTGTGTAATCACATAGCAGTGTCAGGGCATTGTTTTGGAACTTTAACCCCAGAGCAGGGTCATAACTCCCTATCGCTGCAAATGTTACTTGAATATTTTCTTGTGGCCCTTGTGGCCAAAAAGGCCAATGGCATCCTGGGGGGCATCAAGAAGAGTGTGGCCAGCAGGTGGAGGGAGGTCATCCTCCCCCTCTGCTCTGCCCTGGGGAGGCCACATCTGGAGTGCTGGGTCCAGTGCTGGGCTCCCCGGTTCAAGGAGGACAGGGAACTGCTGGAGAGGGGACAGCAAAGGGCTACCAAGATGATGAGGGGACTGGAACACCCCTCTTATGACTGAGGGATTTGGGTCTCTTCAGTCTGGAAAAAAGACGCCTGAGGGGGGATCTTATCAACGCTTATAAATACTGAAAGGGGGGGTGTCAGGAGGGTGGGGCCAGGATCTTTTCAGTGGTGCCCAGGGACAGGACAAGAGGTAACGGGAACAAACTTGACCGTAGGAAGTTCCACGTAAACATGAGGAGGAACTTCTTTGCTGTGAGGGTGGCAGAGCCCTGGCACAGGCTGCCCAGAGAGGTGGTGGAGTCTCCGTCTCTGGAGATATTCCAACCCCGCCTGGAGGCGTTCCTGTGCCACCTGCTCTGGGTGACCTGCTCTGGCAGGGGACTTGGAGGAGATGATCTCCAGAGGTCCCTTCCAACCCTATGATTCTATGAAATTCTATGAAATTAACTTTGAATGAGTTACTCAGGACGTTTCTGTGTTCTGGAGAGCATTGCTGTATGGCAGGAGGGGTGCACCTAACTCTGTGAATACTGACAGATGTAGTAATGCTTGGTTCAGTGCAGTTCTGTGACACCCAAACTGAGGGTTAGGCAAAATTTACGTAACTAGTTTTTATGGGATTTGGCATTACACTATCAATAGGTTGTAGATTGTTTAATGCAATTGCATTGCATTTGAATTAAAAATATTTTTGCGGAATACACTTTCAGTGTCCCCTCCATTGAGTCATGTTAAATTACTAAGTCTTCATTTTAGTCTTGATTCTATTGGGCAAAGGTTTAGCCATTTTCAACTATTTTTGTCACTAGTATTGCTGTGCAAAGAGCTCTCTTTCTTTTTAGCAGCTTTAGTTAAACCTGGTCTGATATTGTTAGACCAAGGTTTGAGTTGTACAATAAAAACACATTTTTTTTTTTTGCCGTATACTAAAGTGATTCTTCCACAAAAGTGCTACAAAATGTTACTGGGATCCTTTAACGGATTTGGGGGGGACGGGTTTCTTGCTCCTTATTTGGCTTCAGGTGTAGTTCTGTTTGCGATCAAATTAAGTTTTAGGAAGAATAGATGCATCTTCAGAACCTCAGCTCTGAGTCACCATTATGAAAAATTGTTATTAGTGCTTGTAGGTGAAAAGAAAAACTTAGATGCAAGCAACCTATAAACAGTGCTGTAACATCTGCCGAAGCTTCTGGTAGAGAAATAGCAGTAGTAGCTATGAAGCCAGTTTGCACCAGCCCCTAATCTGAGCTAAAGTTACTTCACAGCATCTCCAATGTTGTGTTAACCCAAATTACCTAAGTTTAATTCCTCCTAGACGTTTAGTGCAATGGGAATGTGAAGCAAGATAACAAGGGAAGCGGGTAATTCAGCTTTTGCCTGATGAATCTGAAATTTGGTTTTACAGGTAGCAGAAAAATAATCAGTCCAGCTTGGAAAAAAATAGCTGCTGCCATCTGGTGGCTCTTGGTCAATATTGCCACTTTATGTAGGAAAATACACAATCCCTTAAGGCCAACAAAAGCTTTTATTTCAGAGTGATGTCACATTATTAAGACTGCCCAAAGTTCACCCCTTTTAGAGGCTATGCAGTTCATATACCATGTTAGGTGGCCTACTACATGTAGACCAGAACATGGTGTACCTTATTTTTGCAGTAGCAAAAGGCAAAGGAGGTAAATTAGAAACGGTTCTATTTTTGAACTGGTTTTCTTTGTTTAGACATAACAATTTGCATTATTTTAAATATACTTTCTATTAAGACACTGCTATTTTTACACTGATGATTGCTTATCGTTAAGGGAGAGGCCGCTGCCTGAGCGTTCACACGCCCTCCAAGGAGTCGCACACACAGCACCCGAGTCTGTCCCTGCTCGGACCACAGTCCCTTTGCAGTGGGTGACCCCAGTGGGCCGACAGGTGTCCCTTTTGACTCCTCACACACACACACTTACTCTCGGGTGCGCTCCCTCCTTCTCCAGGCTCGACCCTGGGTTTCCCACAGCAGAATATCAGCCATCAGATTTTATAAAAATAAATAACTTAATTGAGAGGTCCAGCAGCAGGGTCAGCTGGGGCTGGGTGCCTCCAGAGAGGGACGTTGAACAAAAAAATCCCTGGGCAGTGATGCCCTTGCGATCTCTAGACGCGCCTGTCACATGCTGTTCGTGCGTCTTTTAGTCCAATGGTGATTTTTGGTCTGGGGTCTTCTAACACCTTGGATTCTCTCTCTGTGTCCAGGCCGGCCGTTGACTGCTCTTATCCTGTTGATTTGCAGTCTCTGCTGATGGCTGTCGCCTCCTTATCTTCTGGTTCATGCTTCTTGTGCACCTGCGCTCGCTGGCAGAACACAGGGAACTGAAAAGTCCCAGACTTAGGGAAAAACACTTCCAAAACATCAGCGTGTTACCGACATTTTCTTCATACTAAAGGACTAAACACAGCACTGTACCAGCCACTAGGAAAATTACTGAGAAAATTAGTTGCCACCTAAATGCTTCAGCAAATCTAGCCACTCAGGCCAAGTAAAGCTAGGCAAACAGCATAAACCACACCATATTATAACCCTGGGTAATTTATTCCAATTAAAACTTAAATTTAAGCTAAACAACTAATATCTCTCAACACTTACACTCATACTAGTTGGACCCAACTGTGTTACCTTTCCTCACAGTAGTGGCAGTAGAAAGAAAGAAGAGTTTTAAACAAATAGCGGTGGTTCTTTTTCAGTTTTAGTTCAGTATGTATAGAAAAGTAATAGTCCATTTTAGGAATGTTGGCTCGTTTGGTATTTGGAGGTGCAGGGAGTCTTTCCTAGGAATGCCACAGCTTGGGGGAGGGGGAGGTGGAACCTTACACATGAAATTCCAAAGTTCTTGAAAAGCAGAAATCTAGACTATGTGTAGAGATTGTGTCAGCAGAAACAGTACTGAACCGAAGTGCGTGTGACAGGAATTAGGGACACCGTTTTTTTCTAATGCAGGTTTTGTCAAGTGGCATAGAAGAATATCATAATTACATGGTTTAAAATTCCCTAATTGCTTCTGCTACACATACCCCATTTAAATATAAGTAATTGAAAGGTACTTTAGGGAAAAACAGCCTTCAGACATAAAGAATTTTTTAATAACTTTTGTAATAGTTCATTATAATTTTTTTTTGTTTTGTTTTCTTTCAAAGGTTTGGAATTAACGTTCTTTTCTGGAGTATATGGAACATGTATTGGTGCTGTGAATAGATTTGGCAGTGAAGAGAAGAGCCTTATTGGCCTCTCTGGTATTTTTATTGGTGTTGGAGAAATTTTAGGTGAGTCTAAACTTACTACCTTCCAGAAAAAAAAAGGATTAAGATGACGTAGTTACTCAAAACGTGGGTTTTTTTTTTATTTAACTGAATAGTGTCTTTCAAGCTTCCAGCAATGATTATGTAAACAAAAAATGAAATATTAGAAATAAAATTGTCAGCGTCGTTCCTTGTTACACTGTGAATTATACATTACACGATGTGAAGTGAATGCAGACTAGGATGTGAAATAGAGGACTATGAATCCTAAGGTTTTGCATTCTTTCTGGGTTAGTGCAAAGGAATACGTAAGACTTAGAATGAGGGAAGCACTAGGCTACAATGTTAGTGGGGAATTTTCAGCATTTTGATGTTCTGTTTTTAAATAGTTTTCTCTTGACATTTTTATTATATAAGTGATGTTGTAACATTTTAAATTTATTAAAAAGTACTACACTAAAGATTTCTGTCTTTAAAAAAGCTAGCTTGTGTTAAATGAGATCTCATATTTGAATACAGGTAATGTTGACTACCTAATTTTTTTTTTTACATAAACTTAAGTACTGCAGTGTTTGTTTTTTTAAAAAAACAAACAAACAAAAAAACCACCCAAGCAACCAAAGACCAAACACTGTCTTTGTTCACTAGCACCTTGGATCCATAGAGATGCATGTTTTTATAATTAAAAGAGCTAAGCACAAGGCCATCCGTCTTCCCTTAGTACTGTTGCAGTACTGGAGGAAACAGTGGCTGCTGGGTAAGTACTTGCAGAAAGTCTAAGTGTCTCCATCAGCATCATCTGATAAATCTCCTGCCTGCATTTCCCAGACAACTCTAGAACCAGAAGGTTCTGCCGTCTTGCAAATGGGGCTGGCAGACCTGGCGGACTCCTTGGGACTATTCTCATGTCTGTCGATCTTCTGGTTATCCAATATGGGGAAGTTTATAATCTCAGTTTTCAACTGCTTTTTTTTTTCTTTTTGCGGTATTTTAAGCTTGGTTCTGTTCTCTACATCTTCAGTTGTGATTTAGTTATCCAATCTTTTTTCACTCGTACAGGTGGAGGACTCTTTGGTTTACTGAGCAAGAATAATCGCTTCGGCAGGAACCCCGTTGTGATGCTAGGCATGGTTGTCCATTTCATTGCCTTTTACTTAATTTTTTTCAACATGCCAAATGATGCCCCTATTGCTCCTATGAGAGGAACAGATGATGTTGCTTATATGATTCCAAGGTACGTAAACTTTTTCCTTTGGCTGGTATGACTCAAGATGTATATAAATGGCATGTTTCTCTAATAGAAAATTCCTTGAAGCTGCTTTTCTGTGTAGTGACTAACTCCATCAGAGAAAGCTTTCAGGAATTCTGTTTTTATTAAAGGTAGATATTCTACCAGTGTGCACTCAATTTAGGAACTTAAATGGCATAAGAATAAAAAGCATGAGGATGTTTGGTAGCAATTCTGCCACTTGAGAGCTGACATTTCTGACACGTAGTACAATAGTGAGACCAGCGTCTATTGTACTAGGTGTCAGGAATTGTTTGTTTTAAAACAGTGTTGGGCTTGGTTTTACTACAGCCTGGAGCACTGACCATGTACCGTTTTGTTGGTTTCCTAAGTCTTTGAATGCTCATTGTCAAAGTCTGCATGGTCTAACTGGAGCCATGCTATGCCTGTCTCTTATACCACCCAGTGTTAGGAGAAGAACATAGGGAGTTTTTTTATCTCATCATTGCAACCTTCTTTTGGGCTGTATTTTTGAAAATTTGTGTGAAAACAGTGTTGTCAGTTTGTGCAAATGCAGCTACTAACTTGCAATTACAAGCATTTGTGCCTGTGCAGGTGACTATTCGTTACTTCACTGGAGTATTTTTCTGCAAAATGAAATAGTATTTCTCTAATATTACTGCAGTTTTTATGAACTCACCATGTGTGTCTCAGCTTTTAATCGCTGCCTCGTGGGCTTTGTGGCTCCAGGCACCAAAATGAGTTCTTTTAGCAGTTCTAGTTCAGTGCAGAATTGACTTCAGGTATCAGAAGTCTTAGCATTCAAGAAATTAAAATCTGATAAAACTATTCTTTTTGCCAAGCCAAGCGTTCCCAGTTCTTTTCCAGTGAAATTTAAAGTCTGATAACTTTCTTCCATTCTCAGTTTCCAAATAAGTCTGCCAAAAATAATTTATAGACGTGTAAGCTGTTTCAATGAATGGTTTTTAAATTTGATTTCGCTTTTTCCTTCAGCAAAGAGGTGGCCATATTCTGCAGCTTTCTGTTGGGCCTGGGGGACAGCTGCTTTAACACCCAGCTCCTCAGTATTTTAGGATTCCTGTATTCAGAAGACAGTGCTCCTGCCTTTGCCATCTTTAAGTTTGTTCAGGTATTACATGGCACAGCCTTTTGAAAGTACGACTGTTGGAATATTATGGAAATACTGGGCTGGGTTTTTTAATGAGCTGAAAAAAATGATGTTGTTTCTGCAAAGGATTTCATCCTATTTTTTTTTATCTTCCACAGGAGAGAAAAAAGTTTTTTATGTAGAAGTAGCTTGATTGTGTAGCTTGGGGTGGTTATATAGCTTGGTTTGAGTATATAATCAAACTGCTATTACTTACAAGTTTTGAGGGAAGTTAGAAGTGTTGGGAATTGTAGTTTAAAGTCAAAAGGCTAGTACAGTTAACCAGACTTGTTTTTTATTTAAATAATCATTTACTGAATTTATTTACTCAAAGAAGTCTTTGACAGAGGGGGTTAAAAGGAAACAAGTTGTTTAAATAGTAGTTGAAGGGTTTGTGGATGATGTACCATGTCACTGGTGGCTATCAGGTGGGTACACAGACAAAAGAAGAATTGTTACGTTGTTTATCTGGTCTTAAGTTGTCGGATTGCCAACATAAATGCATCTCTGCTAGCTGGAGACTCGAAAAGTCTGTGTACAGTATGAACGCAACTGCTGTATTTTGGATAGATCACTTCACTCACAGGCATTTATCTTGTTTGATACTGAACTTTCCAGGTCAAGATCTGTGTTGATCAGAGGTAGCAGCAGAAAAACAGCAGTGCAAAGCGTTGAAACTGTTCACGCATGGTCACACCGGTAGCGAGCTAGTGCTGGGAGCAGAGGTCAGAGCGTGTCTAGTTTCAAAAGATGACAGCTGCTTGCTTCAGAAAGATTTTTTTTTTTCTTTGTGCACTGCTGCATTTTTATATCATTCTCTGTCATAGGTAAGAATTTGAGATAGATGTGGAATATAAAGATTCTTTATATGAGCTCGAAGGAAAATTTTACCCTTGAAGGATACATTGCAAGTAAGCAGCACTGCTTGTCAAAGCCTCGAGCTATTTTGATACAGAATAGCTTGTGATGCTGTAAAACTGGAAATAGTTTTCTGCATTTTGTCTTAGAGCCTTGGCAGTATCGTTTGTAGACAAACTGTTTTCAAGTTCCAGAGAACTGCGCTTGCAATGCTACAAACGCTTTTGAGTTGTGTTCACTTCTTGCAGTGAACACTATTTAAATAACAAGTAAAAACGAAATCTGTTGTATATAGTATCAAGGCATATGTTGGGGTATAATGAAGTTTTAAGATTATATATCTTCTACAGACGCATGCCACTGAGAGTTGCGTATTAAACTGTGTGTATGTCAATTTGATAATCCTTGTATAGTAATACCAGCCTGGATATCTCCACTGAAAATCTTTTTACGTTGTGGTTTGTGTTTTTTGTTTTTGTTTTTTTTTTTTTTGTTCCTCTCAGTCCATCTGTGCTGCAGTTGCATATTTCTACAGCAACTACTTCCTTCTGCAGTGGCAACTCCTGATCATGGTGGTTGTGGGCTTCTTTGGAACAATTACCTTCTTTACCGTGGAGTGGGAAGCAGCAGCAGCTCTTGCTGCCCGTGGCTCGGACTACAGCAGCATTTGATCTAGCTACCACGTCTAGCCCAACATAAGGGAAAACAGGCACATTTATTGTGAAGTGATGCGAGAAGGTGAAAAGATCCAGTGGCTGCAGAGGTTAAGATGGAGCAAGCTACTCCTAAATCACCATCGGCTAACTGAATGTGTAACGTGGGAGGAAAAAATGCCAAACTTGAAAGGCTTTTTTCTCGCTTTAATCACCTGAGCGTGGTATGCATGTTCTTAAAAATCCGATATTAGAAATGGAAGGAAATGTAGAGATCTATGTATTGAACAATTCTGTTCTGAGATGTACCTTTCAGAATGTAATTGCATAATTTCACTCTACCGTGCACTACAGAACTACAGTTTCATTTCTTCCCCCCTAAATTATTTTTCCTATATTCCAGTTCTGCAGACACTTGAATTCTTGTGTTGAATGACTGATGGCTTTTTAAGGTACATTATGTCGCAGAATGCGTCTGCACGACTGGGAAAACAATTTATGTCACTGACTTTTTCAGCAATTAGATGTGGGGAGTATTTCTGTGGGAAATGTTGCCTTATTCTGTATTGCCCAGTTCCTTTTTCCCCCCCAACCATTTGCTTATTAATCTATTTAATGTGCTTTTTTTAAGAAAGAGAATCAGTAGTGTGACACAAAAGATTTTTACAAGAATTTGAAGAAGTTACCCTTAGTTGTCTTAAGGACGTGCTCCTGCAATCTGTGAAGCATTGATAATTGGAAGCAATCTCTTGGTGCAGCATCTCAGAGTTGGACTGTGTCGGCAGAGCTGCTGAAACTTTCTCAGGGTAATGCTATATGAAGGACCATAGGACATGGCTTCCCTTCCAGCCTCCCAAATAGTTCTTTTAAGTTCAGCAAAATTTTCATCATAATCTGTGGTGGGAGCGTTGTCTGAGGTAACTTTTTAAAGTACAAAGAGACTCAGAATGTGAACTCCCAAGAATAACTTTGCAGTGTTTATTCTACTGCATAGTCTAAAAATACCTGAAACGCTTGATGTAAGTTGTTTCATTCAGCATATTTTGGGAAGTATTGTACTGTAATATTATTCTGCCAAATGCGAAAACAAGGATACTACTAGCATAGTAACTAAGTTTTAATGCAAAACTGTTACAGATGATATAATACAGGCAGTGAATGCAACTCACCTTGATTTTATCTGTCTACATGACTCCGTAATACTTGCAGTTGTTTCTGTCTAGCGGGCAAACAAGATGCAACCGAGAGCAGGTATGGAACACTGAGAAAGTGTTTTTAGACACTCCATGTAGCTATTTTTAGAAAAGTACCGTTCACCAACCTTTTTTTTTATGCACAGTCAGAATGTTAATGCCTTATCTTTAAAGACAAGTTAAAAAAAGTCGACTGAGCATACCGTGTCAGTAGCTCCTGCGTGTCATAACTACGTAGGTGTAGCCAAGGTTAAACTTGGTGAGGGAGTGCGGTGTCTCCTGTGACATTTGCTGTCACTTTTGCTCTCAAAGGGCATGTAACACACAACTCCCATGAAGCGCAGCCCTCTTCAAGCACACTAAAACAGCAGAGAGGGGCGATATTTACAGGCATATAGAAAAGGATTTTTAAATTCACTGCAGGTTTTTGCTGTGAGATCAGTAAGGTGTTAATGGGAAAATGAGAGGGCACCTGAACACTTGGCAAGCAAAGGAATCTGTGAGGACAGCCAGGAGAGAAAGCCTTTGTGTATTCCCGGGAGGTTTAATGAGTGATGTAAAAGAGAATGAGACAGAACACGCATTTGAGCGAGGGGTTACCGAAGCCATTCCAATGTGTCAGACAAACTGAAAAAGCATTCAGTATTCAATCAATATGTATGATTAATGTGACTAGCAGCACTCTAATGCCTGTCTCTTATCCACTCCTGTTATCCTGTAATTTGAAAGATACTATTTTTATATACTGAGCACCCTAAAACGTATAGACGATAAGATGCTGCCAGTGATTAGAATTCTCTTGTTGCTACACATTTATTTTCTCCCAAGTACCAAAAGGGATGAAGAGCTCTTTTTTTTTTTTTTTTTTTTTTTTTTTTTTTTTTTTAAGATAGGGAATTACAGACTTTTTTCTCCAAAACCTTCCTGGGACCTGTTTTCCCCTGCATATCAATGAGAGAAGAAAGACTTGAAAGTTCACGAGGAACAATTTTATCTTCGGTACATGGGGGAGAGAAAATGATTCTTGGGTCTTGTGGTGATGAGTAACTATAAACGCCTTTAAAGCAATGCCGTTTAATTGTAGCTAGGTTACGGGTCTTATGAGGCTGCTGTTTAAATTGATCTCTTTTAATGATGAACTTCTGTGGTGTTCATCTGCCACACAAGATTTATATCAACTATTTTATTAGAAATTAAAGAAAATTGCTAAGTTTATGTCGTTTCGAAAAGCATTTTGAGACTGACTTTCAGGGATACTAATGAACTAGGACTTGTAGACTTCAGTACCTCTGTGTACCCGCTTTACTTTTTTTCTTTTTCCTCTGTTCTGCTTGGTCTGACTCAATATCAGATACTGTTAGAAGTCTGTTCAGAACCATTTATTGGGTCATTAAAGTGAAGTATTATTGCGGTGTGGCAAGCTTTACAAGAAATCGTGAAATTCCCAAAACTGCATCATGGATAGCCAATTTTTTTTCCACTGTTAACCATACAAGTATCGCTTTTGACATTTGATCTGAAGAGACAGTTCTCAGTTATTCACGCAGATGATGACACATGATTGCTTTTCACTTACTCGTATTTCTTTGATTTTTTTCAGGTGAAAAATCTACCCAGCTGTACACAGTTGTTAGATCAGTCAAAATTTTTAGTATAGCAATATAAAGTATAGTAATGCTGACATCCGTTCATGATTCCATCTCAATCTCTTTATCAATATTTACCAGCCCCGAGACTGCACCCCATTCATTTCACCTCCTTGGCCTTTGAACAATTTCACATTAATCTGAATTGGGTGCTTAGTGTTAAATTAAGTGGGATTTGAAAAGGCTTTTGCTGTATTTGCGGTACTGTGGCTTTGTTTTATATTAGGGATTTTATCTTTCTAAGGGAAATGACACATTGAGTTGCTTGGGTTTATTGAAAAGAAGTCTTTCTTTCATTTTTTTTTTTCCCTTCTGTGTTGTTGCTAAGTTTTAATGTCTTCATATACTGCATCCCCAAGTTTTTCAAAGAAATACTAAAGAGGAAAAGAAAACTGATATTCTTGACATTTGAGTGCCAAAGAAGCTGCTACAAATTAGTCTTTAATGCATATCATATAAGCATATCTATATTTCTGTCTTGCCAGTCAGTTTTCATTTTGATACATGAATGTATGGAAAGAGAAAATTTCTACAGCTGTAGCCCTTGTGCATAATTATGGGATGTGCTTTTACTTCTGTTGTGTTAATTTCATTAGGTACAATCTATGTCAGCAAGCTGAAATAAGGAAGAGAACCATGTATGAAGTGTTCTGTATAAGTAATTCTAATATATACACTTCTGCAGATACAGATAAACTCAAAAAGATATATTCAAACAAAAAAAACCCACAACCAAAACCAACCCAACCCGAAACCCCCATAACCTTTACTGAGGTCCCTGTCTTAGCAGTACCCGTCCTGTGGTACAGTTGTTAAAAACAAGAAGTCTTCTGCAGGGGTATTATTTCAATTTTTGTGGCCATTTTAAACTGTATGCGAAAGAGAACTTCCTGGTGGAGTTTTCTGGTGTAACTTTATGGAAAAATAGTTTAAGTGTAGAAAAACATAAATTCAGGACTGTGCGTCAGTTAGCCAGACGACTTTCTTTGAATTCGGCAAGTTTATATCGTCTGGAGAACGCAGTTCCCTGGACACCAACCTGTCTAAGCGCCAGTAATTAATGGCACAGAAGTTGCCTAGCAGTGTGCCGCTGCTTGCAGAGTAGGCGTGTATGAAAAGAACCTCAAAGATTGTTTTTGAGAGCAATGATTAATTGTTTGCTGTCAGTACAAATAGGAACTGCTATGTTTAACACTGTGCCAGTAGATACAATACTCAACCTTGACTGGAATTGTGCAAGTATCTTAGTTAAGATAGAATTTTACAATCATGACCATTGATTTTTTCCTAGGGAAATGTGTTTTCAAAGGCTTTATCCACACCACTATTTTCCTTGGAAGTCTTGTAGCCCCACTTATGCAAATTGAATGGAAACAGTAGTTCGTACGATGTTGTCCTTGTTCCCAGGTGGGTCTTCTAATATGCTGGCAGAAATATTAAAAAATGGGAGAATTTAAAGACGGAGATGAAGTCAAAGTTACCTGCTTTAACAAGATACTCGCCATTGGGCTATGACCCTGCTGGTTCAGAAGCAAGGTTGAGACTCTGTGTTATTTTTCAGGAATAAATTCAGAATGATGCTTTGCTAAGTTTATCTTCAGAGGTTGTGTTAGTACCGCAGAGAAGCACTGATGAGAGACTGGAAAAAAACATCCTTACAAGTGCAATAGAGGGTAAATCTGGACCTGAGAATAATTCTCAGCAGGCACCTGAAGGGGCTGCTGTGTTCAGTTGAGTTTGGGCATTTGGCTGCTGCTGGCATTAACTCAAGTTTCTGTTTGTTTCGTATTTTCTATGTTGGTTATTTCAGCTGTTGACATGTCCTGCAAGCTATCCTTTCGCTTTTGTTTGTATTTTGACACTGTGCAGAAGTCTACTTTAAATGATTGAAACTGGTTTTACTTTAATAAAAGGTGTCTTTGGGTTAGAAATAGAGATAATTTAGAACAGGCTGACATAATGATTGTTCTAATGAAAATGCTGATTTCAAGTGAGTGTACCGACTGTTTACCATATTTCTTTTCATGGTCACAGCCATGCAAATAAAAGTGAATCACAGACAATGTTTTTTCTTCGTAGTATGCTTTTTTAAGTTGTCGGAATTGCTTTTGTCACTGTTTTAAACAGCCATGCCAGGGGCTTTGGAAAAGGCAGGCACAGTCTGAACTGACGGATCTCAGAAGTGCTTGGTGGCATCTGTAAGAGCCTGCGCAGGAGAATGAAAACATTTGGTTTCTGCTAAGCAGCCCTTTTGAACCACTTAATTCCACTCGTGGTAACGTCTGAGGGAAATCTGGGGGACTGCTTCAGTCCCAGCCCGTTTGCTTTCCCTGTCCTGTTTGAGAATCCATCCTCTGAAAACTGACCCCGTTGTTGAAAGGACAGTGTTTCTAAAGTGGTTTTTTATGGGTTCCTCTTCCAGTATCCTTTCCCACAACTTTAGATATTTTTCTCTGAACTCAAGTGTTGTACGTCTGAAAGACTCCACAAAATTCATCACAATTGTAGAGGTTTTGGGGTCCTGTTTATCTAAAATTAAATGTAGATGTGGAAGGCTTTTGTCCAGTCGGAAACTCTGTGGCTAACGGGCAGATTCGGTCCTGGCTTCATGCGGTGGTTAAAGGGCACAGAGGGAGCAGTGGGGAAGTTTTGGCCGTTGTTTGGTGGGATTGTGCGGGAAAGGATGTGATTGCAGAGATGAGGATGCTGAGGGAAGGTAACAAGTGCCTCATGCAAGGAGGCCAGTAGCGAGAAACTTCCCCTGCGGTGTTTTTCCCTTGAGATTCAGTAATTTGTGGATTCTTCAAAATTCACTGTGGTTCCACTAGTGTGATCTTTGGATGGCCTTGGTATTCTGATTTCTGAGAGAAAGAATCTGTATTCAGTGGCTGACTGCAAAATGCTTTATGCGAGTTGGCCTTTGCCTTGCACAGCCCTTTCAATCTTCGGATACAAGGACATTTAGGAGTTTGCACTTCAAAGTTAGGTCATAAAGGGCGGGGGGTGGGGGGGCAGGGAGAATAGAAGGTTTGTGTCTTAAATGAAAAAAAAAAAATTCATTCTGTCATGTTAAAGAGAAATTACTATTTGTTAAGGTCACTTAGTGAAATTAGCTTCAATTAAGCATCCTTACTAAATGCATTGGTGACTACTTATTGGCAGAGTCACTCGTCTTGTGGTAATACCTGACCTGCAGAGTTTGTTATGATGATTAATCGTTGTAAAAAAAAAAACAAAACCAAAAACAAAACACCAAACCAATTACATGGATAATAACCTGTTTAAAAGAGCCTCACCACCATACATCATTATTTGTTTTGTGCTCACAAAAGTATAACTGTGTGAGCAGTTGTTTAGGAGCTCCGGTGCTGAGTGATTGTGCTAAGGGAGTAAAGTATTTTCTCTGTAGCAGTAAAACAGCGGAGGATGCTCAGGGCTGCGCTTCTCCGCCGTGGGACCGAGTGCGTGGTGCCAAAAGCAGGAGCAGTGGAAAGAATCACAAGCTGCCAGAGTGCCTCCGTCCTCATCGGACGGTGTGATTGATGGAGGAAAGCGCAGCTGGAGGATAGCGGTGAGTGCTTGGCTTTTTTCCCTTGCTGGAATTTCTCCGTCTAAAACTTACAAACTAAATTTCTAAACTTTCTTCCCATTATACGTATTTCTATAAAATATCTATATAGGAGATAAATGACCGGTTGTGTATTCCTGTGCTCAGCCTGACACAGGGTGAAACCAACACGTTCCTCAGCTGGTGCTTCCCTGTTGGTGTCTTTTCTGGCCCAGCCTCGCAGCTCGATGGAAGCGGCTGCTCTTCCTCCCCACGGGGCATGGGATTCCTCCTCTGCTTCCCGAGGCAGCAGGCGAATGGTGGGGGTGTGAGGCCGATGCGCTCCCTTGGTGTGTGAGGGTAGACACTGGGCAGTGCTAAACTCCCCAGTACAACGAGCACTTGGGCTGTAATTGGAAGTTTTGGAGAAAATGCGCTACGAGCGAGTCTGGAAAATGAGTGTTCCAGCGTTCCCATTCATATGCCATCCTTACCTCGTTGCAGAGTGAGATAGAGCAGCAATCACAGGCAGATCGCGATGACATCTATGAATAATTATAATAATTATACTTCGTGAGAGCTTAATTCTGCAAATTCTCAGATGTGTGGGTAAGACACAAAGTGCTGCCCTTTCGCAGCTGGTGGCAGGGGACGGTGCTCGCTGCCCCTGCGGGTGCTCATCGGGATCAGCCTGGAACGGCTCTTGCCTACGCTTCCTGCTTTCCTGCCGGCGCTGCCGTGATTTGATGTACACATAAAAAATGACCGTAGGGGAAGGAAAGGTATTATGCACACTGGGTCTCATTTCATGCAGAAAGCAATGGGATTTAAGTTTGCTAGCTGGTCAAAATATTTATGATGTTCTGCAGCAAACAAATAAACCACCGGTCCCAGGGAAGTGGGAGGGGAGGATGACTGGAAATGCTGCAACAGTGGAAGCATCATGTTCGAGACACACTTCCTGGACAAGGCACTTTTGTCCTGAGGGAGATCCAGGCATGTTGTGTAATGCTCTTAGCTAAGGAAAGTGCCGGTCGGACTCCAACGGGGAAGGGCCGGTGGCTGTAGACAGCCCCGAGATGTTCACAGGGACTTTTCCCCTGCGGGCTGGCTGTGAGCACGTTTGCACGTGGCCATTTCCCTCACTCCAGCAATCTCCACGTCTGGTATTGATATCCCGAGCCTTTCATTCCACCAGGGACAAAACAAGTTCATTTGGGAGTTTCAGTTTGACCCAGGATTGTTATCGTTCTTGCTAAATATAGCCCCTCATGAAAATATTGACCATAAAACTTCATGGCCTGCCTGGCCCCCTGCTCTAACCCAACCCCCTGCTCCCCTCTGGAGGCCCTGTTTGAGCTCAGGTCCTTGCTGTTGGTCCTTGGTTGAGCTACAAAGGAGGTGTGTGTCCATGCATGGCCTTTTACCACGTTGATCCTGACCATGTCTTGCTGATGTGACCTGCTCACTTAACCTTGGCCCTGCCTTGTCTAGGGCTGGCTGGCTGTGGCTAGCCCCAGCTGCCACCACTGGTCCTCGTTCAGGTGCTGTGGGGCTGTGCCCTGGCTGGTGGTGGCACGCTCTTGGTTTGCCTTGCAGAGCCGTACCTTCCGCTGCTCCCGGCTGTTGGGCAGCTCAACCTTGATCATTCCCTGGGTAACCCTGTGGGTCTCTTGGGGATGGAGCTCTGACTTGATGGATGTATTCCTGGGGCTGTCACAAGACTAGGGACAATCAAACCTCGTTTCTTACCCACCAGCAGTGGTGGTGTGTTTTTCATCAGGCAAGTGAAGTATTGCTTGGCATTCATGACTGAGCTGGGGAAAGGGTTTCCAGGGCATAAACTGGTGATTCTTGGGCAGTTTTATACACCCTAATCTGAACTCTGGGGAAAAAAAATATAGGTCTCATTCTGCTTCCCAACACCATCTCACCCTCACTGTGGGTCTGAATTCACTGCAGGATCAAAGCAGACTTCGGTCTGTGAAACCCAAAGGCTGTGGCTACCTGTGGCCCAGCGAGGTCGGTAACAAGCCAGGTGAGACGCAGAGGTGAGTGCTTAAATAGGTAGAAGGAAAACAAGGGGATTATTTTTCATATTTAGGCAACCGAGAGTTATGGGATGATGATGTGTTGATAGATAGCAATAACAAGGGATCAGCAAAGCTGATTGTGTGGTTGTCCGTGAAGATGAACCCGTGAGCCGGGCTTGTCCAAAGCACAGAACAAGCTCTCCGCATCTCTCTTCCCCGGCTCTTCAACTGGCAGCGTGCCGTGGTGTGGTCTGGTTTCACTCTGTGTGGTACCTATGTGTGTTGCTTTATTTTGACAGGAATGAAGGGTCATGTTTCACCATTAAAAATTAAACTTTGTTGCAGATGGTAATGAAGCGTTAAGGTGGGGGGGCTTAGGCTGCAGGGAAAAGGAGTGGGAATATCCTGGTAAATTCTAAGCAGCTGAAGACACAATTTGATGGTCAATACTTTCATGAGAGGCTATATTTAGCAGGAATGATAATGTTGCTGGGTCACTCACTGAAACCCTCAAATGAACTTGTTTTGCCTCTGGTGGAATTAAAGGCTTAGGATATCGATAAGAGATGTGGAGACTGCTCGATATTTTCTACTGCAAAATACTGCTATGAAATTCTTCATTTGTTTTTCCTCTGCTAATAAACTCCTCCCCAAAAAAAAAACTCCATGCAGGAGATAAATATTGCAAAACAGGAGGAATTTGCAATGGAAAGTGAAGTGCCGTGCCCAAGGAGACAGGCACCCTCAGCAGTGGGGCTGGGATTAGCAGTTGGTTGCTCCCAGCTAATCCAGTTTGCAAATCCCCGGGCAGCGCTGCCGTCCTGGGAGCTGCCTGTACCTGTCAACAGCTTGTCCTCCTCTGGGATGTAAAATACTTTCCAAAAACTTAACACCAGCCTTCCTGCCCGAGGGTGGTGCGTTACACCTTTATGGGATGCTAATCAGAGGCAGGTTGCGAGTGCCCGAGGGACTTGGTGGTGTGTGAAGCTGTTGGAGCACCGGCAGCAGCAGAGCTTCAGGGAGACACTGGCCTGTCCCTGACTGGTTTTCATCTGCAGGTTTGCTGGCCCATGGGAAGGGTGAGCATTCGGCCTGAGCGGAGGGAGCTGTGCGGCTCGGGAGAGCGGAGAGAAACGTGCTGTATCTGCTCTGCGCTTGGCAGTGCTGCGGGAAAACCTCTGCAGAGAAACACCTTGAAATGGGCTTCTGTGTCCAGACGCTGTGAGACAGACCTTCAAGTCTTGCTGCCTTGACACGGGTGTTCTCGGTGCCGGGTCTGTGTGCGAGCGGTGCGTTGCCCTGGGACGAACCCTGCCAAAGGCTCAGTGCATGCAGAGAGCAAAGCAAATGGGTTGGATCCCGTTTAACTGGCAGGAGCCAAGGGAAGCAGCTCTCCAAACCCAGGCTCTGGTTCTCCTCGGCGTAGCTGCAGAGGGTGCTCTCTGCTTGCCTGGCTCCCGGCTGCTCTTCACCCTCGCTGCCCTGTGCCGAGCCTCCCCAAGGTGCCCTTTCCCATCTCTCTCCCACCGCCAGCAACTGGCTTTCAATTAAACCCAGCTCAGGTCAGCTCTTGACAAGCAGCCTCCCTTGTAACTGGCGGAGGTTACCAGCCAGCAGACTGTTAAAATGCATCTTAAAGAGAGAAAGGCTTGGGCTGGGAGCCAAGATAACTTTTTTTTTCATTTTTCTTTCTCCTCCTTCCTTCTCTGTAGCAACGTTTTCTGCAGGGCTGTGGCTCGGATGGGAGGCTGTGGGTGCTGAGAGGTGAGAGGGTGTGCGCAAAGCTACTTAGCTGTTGTACCTGCAGCACAGGTACGACCACCCAGTTGTCATAATTAATGACCACAGAAATAGCAGAAGGGCTCGTAGACCTTGTGCTGGGAGATGGAAGCCAATTTCTAAGTCCTATAATCCAGGAACAGGCTTGAGTTGAGGGCAGGGCGTCCCATGTGTTTGCAAAGGGTTTCTTGCATCCTCCAGAAGCAGCCAGAACATGGTGCTCTGCGGTTCAGGATGTGGGATGCATCTGCTCCCAAATATGAGCCCTTCTGGTTGTGTTTCTGCCTTCACCTCTGAGTTACTAATCATAATTGCTCTCTGTTAATAAGGTGCTCGGTGCTATACAGTAGAGAGAAAAGATGTTTGGGGTTTTTTAATTATTTTTATAATGGAGGCCTCTGTAGCGTATGTTGTATGGAGCAAAAGGAAGGATATCAAGTGATGTTGTTTGCTTTGAGGCACTAAACACGAGCAGCCCCGTTCCCCTGTTGTCACAGGGCATAAACCAGGAACCGCTGGTGGGGTGGGAGAGGAGCTGGGCCCCCTGTGACAAGCAAACTGGCAAGTTCAGTTCCAACAGCAGCCGGTTGTAAGGGTAACTCCAGCTAAGAGTCAGCAGGAGCTGCTGTTCCTGCTCGAGTGGCTGCAGGTCCTGGGCTCGGGTTCAGCTCAGGTGGGAAACTGAAGGAGGAACTGGGAGAGATGTGGGGCTGACCTCCTCCTCCTCACTGGGAAGGACTGGATTTTGGAGCAAATCCTCCTCGCTGAGGAGGAGAGAGGTTTGGAGAGGCAAGAGGGACACAGGAAGGGATAGGGTGGTGGTGTGGTATTGGTGGGAAATTCATGTCCAGCTGGTAAGGGACTGGTGGACAGGGTGCCGGTCTGGATGTGCATTTGGCAATGAGGTTGATCCCAGGAACTTCCCCTGCTCTTTGCAGGGTGGCAGCTTCATCCTGTTTGTTCAGGAAGGTGATTAAGAGCCTCCAAGCATTATCTTCTGAGGATATTGTGTGGAAGGGGAGGCACTTTGTGATATTTTTGCATTTAGTGTGATTCAGCAGGAGCCTGGCTGGGGTAGGCGGTTTGTGTGTGACCTCGATCATAAAATCACGGAATGGTTCGGGTTGGAAGGGACCTTAAAGCCCACCCAGTGCCACCCCCTGCCCTGGGCAGGGACACCTCCCACCAGCCCAGGTTGCTCCAAGCCCCGTCCAGCCTGGCCTTGAACCCCTCCAGGGATGGGGCAGCCGCAGCTTCTCTGGGCAACCTTCCCCCTCCCAGTGTGACCGCGCAGGCGGCCAGGCTCGGAGCAATGAAGGTGCAGGGTCCGTGCTGGGCTGCGGATGTGGGAGGTGACGTCCCACCTACTTGCCCCGCTTTGGAGTGGGGATGTGTCACAGCTGCGCAGCTGTGACACCAGCCATGTCCCTGTGGCTGCTGGTTGACCTCAGGGCATGGTGCCTGCGCAGACCTCCTGACCTCCTCTGCGAAGCACCTGCAGATGAGTGGGTGGAAACAAGCGGGTGTGAAGCACCTGAGGGTGGTGGAGGAAGCCTTTTCCAGCTGGCTACAGCTGGAACGTGGCAGCATCTCTCCTCCCCAAGGCATCATTTTTCCACCCATTGAGCCAGACCCATAGCCGGGGCAGCCCGTGGCCAGGGTTAGCTGAGCACCAGCACTCGTGTCATCCCCTGCGAGGGCTGGGTTGTAGCAGCACTCGCTGGCAGAGTTTATTGCTCTGTGGGGCACATACAGCTGCTGACCTGCATTTGGCTTCCCCCTCATCTAGCGGAGAGGCAATTCCAGCCTCTCTAATTAATGAGTCTCTCCTGCCAGGGTCTTGGGTGAAGCATCAGCACAGGAAATTGGCCGGGCTAAGTGGTGTCTGTGCTCGGATCCGGGCTGCAAAGGCAAACCCTTGCCAGCCGAGATAAATTGTGGCTCGGTTGCTGAATTCATTTTTCATCCTTGGCTCTGAAGGCAGACAGGGGAATGGCTCCTGTGCAATCGGAGCTACGCATTTACTGCGCTCGTCCTCCGCCTGGGGCCTCATCTATTGCAAAATATCCTACGTGCGACGTGGATAAGAAAAGAAAGAATAAGGGGTGTTGGTCTGTATCCCTGGGGGGTGCTTGGCTTTTGCAATGGCATTCGGGGATGAGACAGTCCAACGCCTCTCCCCGGGCAGGTGAGGTTACAAGATAAGGGGTTAATTCTTGGAGAGCAAGCGGGCTGCTAAAGGGCAGCACAACGGCTCTGGTCTGACCTGGAGTTTGGTTAATCTCAACAGCTCACCCTGGACGTGGGCTCTGAGATGCTGTCGGGCTCCCAGGCACAGTGACAGCGTGCGCCGTGGCAATTGTTTCAGAGGAAGAACCAATTTATTTAGTGAAGCGTAAGATTAAACACGCATCAGGCTGCTTGTTGTTTAAGGGAGACTCCGGTTCCCCTGTGCTGGGAACAGGTGCTTATTGCATCCTTCTGTAGGAATATGGGTTCTGGCCGAATCTTTTCCGCTGCGATTGGGGTGAAACCCTCCTCTCGGGCTGGCGGCTGCTGTGCGGCGCAGATGTATCGCCTGAGCACCAGAGAGAGCAGAATAAATGACTGTTCAGTCAAATTGCCGGTTATTCGGAGCGGTGTCTGTACAACCTGGGCCCAGGCTCTCCAAACACTGCAATACAAATAATTACGTTAATGTGCAGTGGCGTGTCCTGTTGTGCGGAGCTGTGCTGTGGATCAGTGGGTGGGTTTTTTTGGGGGAAATGAATGTGCCCTTTAGTGGAAGGGGGGAGTTCTGCGCTCTCACGAGACAAGGGTTTGTAGATCAGCAGCAAGGTCCAAAAGCAGGGAGAAACCGCAGCTGATGAGAATTGCTGGCAAAGAAAATCCTGAATCCAGCCAGGTGGGATGTCTGCTGTGTTTTCACCCCTTGTGTTTGCTTTGGAAGGGAGCAGGGGTAAACCGTGCCGGCCAGAATGGGACACCCTGGGCGGGAGCAGGCAGCTCAGGAGGTGGTGGAGCAGATGCGTGACCAGTGCTACCTCCCCCTTTCCTCACTGCTCCAGGAGATGCTCTGCGAGGTCCCCCAGTCTGAGAGAAAGGGTAGGGCTGATTTTGGTCTGCTGCTTTTTTTTTTTTTCTTTTTTTTTTTTTTCCCCTCCCTAAAGCCAAATACCCTCTGAAATGCTGTGCACGGTCCATGCCGAGGTCAGACTCCAGCCCGGCTGGCAGCACGGGTCGTGCGTGGCTGCGTCGCTCTGTTTGAGCACAGCACCAGTACGACAGGGCAGCCCTGTTCCCCGGCAGCAGAAAGCCACAGTAAAGACTTGTGTCTCTAGAGAAAACCAGGAAAAACTCCCGTGGGAGACTGGGGGTGATGACTGCATGGGTTACCTCCCTGCTTTCCTCCCTCTCCTTTATTCTCCCTGCTTCTCACCTGCCTCCCCCATCACTTTATCTCTTTTTTTCCTTGCTCTTTCCTTCCCCTGTAGCTACTGCTTTGTAGGTAGCTGTGGTCACATCTGTCTCAAAGGTTCAGCAGTGTCACCTTGGGCCATGTCCATGTACGGTACAGATGAAGCAGTCTAGCAAGATGAGCTTTGAGCTCTGAATTTCTAATCCTGGCTCCTTTGCTGGCGTTAGACAGTGCCTTGGAGCAGGTCTTGGCTTCCTCACCTGCAGCATGGGACCGTTGCTAAAATAGCCCACTTCTAGGGCAGCGTGAGGCAGGCTTGGTAGACCAGGTTTGAGGAAAAACATTTGAAAATGAGTTATTCAGACTTGCTGGCCAGCAAAGTGCAGCTTCAGTAGCTAGCTCTTCCCTGGGCTGGGAGCAATCCCGGCAGGAGTAGCCCTGCTTCATGACTGCAGTTGGACACACTGGGGGCTGGCAGGGCTTCCGGGGCGGCTGGCAGGGCTTCCAGATATGATGCCCACCTTCAGGCAGCCCAAATAAGCTGCCTTGCACCCAGGATGGGACTCTGTGTCTGCTATTTTCCCTGCAGCTCGAGGGGCCGCCAGGAGCAGGTGATGCTGCTGGAAGTGCTCGGTTATTTTGGGGGGCTGCGTAAGGTAATCGGGGAGCATCCACCTTCCCTGCAGAAGCTGAGCCACGAGGCTGGCCTGCCAGTCAGACCCAGCTCCCGAAAACCTGCGGGCATTAAAACCAGTCCTTTACCTTATTGGGACATCTCTGGAGTTGCTGCCTATTCCCTGGCCCTGGGGAAGATCTGGGTTCCCGCACCCCATTTCAAGAGCAACTGAGATGATTTCGTCCCTGGGGAAAGCCTGGCCCTGGGGAAGATCTGGGTTCCCGCACCCCATTTCAAGAGCAACTGAGATGATTTCGTCCCTGGGGAAAGGCTGTGGTGGTGCTGGGGACATTGGGGATGAGCCGCCTCTACCTACAGTTTCTTCTGCCCTGGGTGCCTAATTTTTAAGGTGCTTACATTTGCCGTTGTTGGCGAGTAAGGATATTTTGGAGGCTGTTGGGTGGGTAGGCAAGGACTGCAGCAGCTTCCCGTGGCATGGATGAACCTCTGCCAGCCCACCGCCAGGGAAGGTGCAGACCTGCCCGAGTCCGCTGGGGATGGAAGATGCTGAGTCCGTTCAAACGGGGTGGGTTTAAGCCTGTGCATGTGCGAGAGGGAAAGTGCATTTTTGCAGAAGTAGCTTTTCCTGGCATTGCAGTTCATCTTGTTAATAAATCTCTTGTAACGCCTCCCCGCAGAGCCCCTCAAGAAGCTGGCTAACCAGGAGAAAGTCGAGATCAAAGATAAGCCTCCTAATCCGTTATCAGCAAATGCAATCAGACTCTCCATCTGCCATCAAAGGCCTCTGCAACCCGACAACTGGGAGCCAGCCATCCTCCGCCTGCCTGCACAGATGCTTGGTCACCGCCGCGCGGTCCCTGGATTCAGTCTGGTGTCACCTTAGATTAGTGGGCTTGTCTTCAAAGCCTGTGCCTCCTCTCGGAAAGAGCCAGAGAGAGCTGCCGGGCTGAAGCAAGCACATGCACCTTGGCTGGAAAAACAAGTGCTGGGTGGTTTATAGAGCCATGTTCAATTTAGTGCTGTGTGCTCGGGTATAGAAACAAGAGCCCTCCCTTGGCCAGGATCACTCTTGAGAGCGTGCAGAAGGAGGAGATGGAGAGAAACTCTTATTATGGGTATTTATTAATTACAAGGGAGGGAGTGCTTGGTTTCCTTTCCCCCTCCTGCCCTGTTTGAGCTCAGACCCGTTCGGGGGGAGCACCGCTGGGCTGCAATGCCTGGGCGGCCCTGGGGTGTGCGGCTGCAGCAGGTGGGGTCTCTGTGGATGCTCACCAAGGGGACGGTCCTGCCTCGGAGGAATTCGTGGTCTAAGCTGAGGACCCTGTTTTTCAGGCAGGGCACAAGGATATTACGTGACACCTCGATGGCGTCTGAGCGCACAGCTGAGATTCGCAGACAGGGCCGTGGTGTGCAGCAGCGCCTTTCCTATGAGACTGTCTTCCTGCCCTCCTCCTCCTCGGGTTGGTCATCACAGAATCCCAGACTGCCTGAGGCCGGCAGGGACCTCTGGAGGTCAACCAGAGGTTGACCTGGTCCAACCCCCTGCCCAAGCAGGGCCACCCACGGCAGCTTGCCCAGGACTATGGCCAGTTGGCTTTCGGATATCTCCGAGGATGGAGCCTCCACCACCTCTCATCCTCAGGTGATCAGCGTAGTCTACGGCTGACTCTGTGAACAGCACAGCAGTCTTGCTCGGAGGGCTGTCCCAGCCTTTGTGCCCAAGCTGCGGAGGCTTTGCCTCCCTTGGTGGCCCTCGTTTGTCTCGGTGATAGTGATGGAGCAGTGGTGGGACGGTTTGCTGGAGATCTGTCACCAGTGCACCAAGTCCTACAGCCACACGGCCACGTTTCGCTCTCTTCCAACCACATCACGCTTTTCCCACCGGCCACATATTAAGGTTTGGGGACCCACTAACGGTTCCTACTTTTCTTCTTTCTCTATTCTTATTTCCTTTGAAATATTCATTATTTAGAATAAAAATCTGTCCCAGGTAATTTCAGCATTCAGCTTGCTGCACAAAATGAGCAAAAGAGTGAAAATAACAGTGGGTAAAGAATGGTTTAATTTAGTAACAGATTTTCTATAAAGTAATTATTTCTTTAAAAACCTGGGATTTGCTAGAAGTATCACAATTACTTTTTTCATTATGGCTACAGAATGAAGCACTTGTTTAATTAGTAAACAGTTGGCATGCCTTTAAATAGGTTTTTAATTACATTAAAAGGACACTGTCAAGGTGTCTTTCATCATTTTTAATAGACCTGGATTTTTTTTCCTTTCCCCCTCGCAGTCGGATGCAACTCTTTGGGTTTGATTGGCTGCTCCAGACAAAAACCGGCGAAGCTGTTTCCCTAAAAAAGATTAAAAAAGAGGCTCGTTTGTAGGCTCGGAGCTGAGATACGGTCTCCTGCCTCCCCTGTTCCTTGTCTTGTTGGCAGCAGGGCTCCTCGCCTGCTTTGCATCATGCTGCTGGCTGGGCTGTGGGGAGCGGGGGGTGTCCCCGTCCCTAAGCGCTGCCACCCACAGCTCATCACCCAGGGACCCTTTGGGCTCGGTGGCAGCTCTCCTGCCCCAGCCGGCCCCGAGGGTCCCCCCACGCTGTACGCCCTCTGTGAAACCAGCTGCTTTTGCCCCATAAATGTCCCCGTGTTGGTCCTGCCCCCCTCCCTGGTGGAGCCTGTGCTACAGCCTTGCAGTCGCTCCGAGGAGTTACGTCTCGCCGTACATCACCGGTGCTCTAACCCAGCTTGATGTGAGCTCCCGGAGGAAAATCGGCTCCAGGTGAGTTCCCCAGGCTCCTGTTTGCCTTCAGATACGCCGTGTGCTCCTTCCCGCTGTCGGGCAGGGGCCAAACCTGATTAACCTCTGCTGGTGATGGGGTGCTGCTCGTCCCCTGCCCCGTGCGGGGGAGGCCGGGCATGCCCGTGGTGGTGAAGTGATGAATGAGGCTCTGAGCGGCGGATCCAAGCGTGGCAGAGGCCGTTTGTCTGCGTCCCCCCTGCTCCGCCTCGCAGGAGCTGAGGTTTCTGGCCCCGTCTCGGGGAAGGCTCTCTAATTGAAATAGATGGAAGTTGCTGCCGGCGGAGGCAGCCTGGCTTGAGCGAAGGCTTCCTGGGGTGCCCCCGAAGGGAAAGAAATAACAGCAAAAACCAGAGCGTGGCGGTGGGGAGGCAGTGCCAGTGGCACCTCCCAGGGATGTGTGACACAGGGGCGGCGCTGGGGCTGCCCGGGGACACGTGCCAGTCCTTTCTGCCTGCCTCTGCGCCGTGTCTCTGCTGTGCTCCTCGCCCCTTTTGCAGGCTGCACAACCGGGCCAAGATGCCTCTTCTTTAATTTCTGCTTGTGTTTCAGTCCTCGTTGCTGTCCTCCAAGGAGCGGGAGCCGCAGGGAATTAAAATATCCGGTGTCTTTGCTTTAATATTGTTGACTTTCTGCTGTGCTGGGTCTTGGCTGGCTTCCCTGCAGCCGTGTTCTCTTCCAGCATGGTCTGAGCACCTCCTCTCGGGTTCCCCAGATTTTCCCCTTACTCCTGTCTTTCTCCTCCACCCCATCCACCACCTGCCCCCTCTTCCTGCTCTCTCGTGGCTCCTCACAAAGTCCTTTGCTTTCTCCTGCAGCGACCATCACCGCCCCGTGTGGCCTTGAGTCAGAGCGGTGAATATTCCAGACCCCAAAGCAGATGGAGCGGTGGAGCGATGGGGAGATGCAGGGATGGCTCATGCCCTTCCACAGCCTCAGGGAGCCCTGGCCAGGAGGGGTCCTGCCCACCACACCTCGATCCGAGCAGCAGAGGAGCCACGGCCTTTCTTCCATCCCCCTTGCTGGAAGGAGTCACTGCGCAGCTCGGCCGCCCGCCTTTCCTAAAGGGAAGCGATGCTCCCTTCTGCCTTGGCACCCGCTCCAGTTTCCAGGGAGGCAGCCACTGGGAAAGCGGTGAAAGTGCTGGAGCTGGCAGGACTGTACAGCTCAACGTGGGGCAGTGGGTGCCCCGGGGGTCCCCTCTGCCCCAGCCTGTATCCCACCCCTCGGGGGACCGAGGGCCCCGCTCCCCTGGGGAGCAGCTCCTGTCCCTTTGTCCTGCTCGGCAGCTTCCCAGGCAGAGGGGACAGAACTGTCCCTTTCCCGAGTCCTTTCTTGGGGCCATAGAGTCCCTTTGCGTTGCAGGATCAGGGCCAGAAAGGGCTGAGGGGGGGTGGGTGCAGGAGCGGGGTTGTGGTGGGAGCTGGGCTGTGTCCGTGACTCAGTGTGTCCTGTCCCTTCTGCCCTGGGGTGCCTGTCCCCTGGAGGTACTGGGTGGGTGGATGCTGGGATGGAGGGGTCAAACCCAGCCTGGTGTCATGGGGAGCCGAGGTCCCCAAGGTGTAACCTGCCACGCCATCTTCATCCCCACTGCCGATGAACTGAAGCAAACGGTTGGGAATAACCATGATCACGGCTTTTGCAAGGCTTCCGTAAGATACGAATGCATGATAACATCTGCATAAATTATTCGAGATAATCAGCACGGGGGATATTTCCCTGGCAATTTCACGTGGGCTCCTGGAGCTTGATTGTCCCACCCGCCGGTTGTGCAGCAGAACGGGAAGGTCCTGAGCACCCCAGGTCTCCCAGCTCCTCCCGCCACTCTCCTTAGATTGCAAACTGTTCTCCCTCCTGCCTTGGTGCACTTTCCCCCAGCTCCCAGCACTATTAACACCTCTAATTAGAGCTGCTTGTTGGTGTACCGCTGTTCGGCTGAGTGTGGCTGATCAAGGCAGAGAAGCCATCGAGCCTAAAAGCGAGTCGCAGCTCCCTGCCTTGCAGCGCAGCATCCTGCTGTCTGGGGGAACGAGGGGAGAAGATCCAGGTGGGAAAGAAAGCGCAGAGTAAGCGTGTGCTCCCAGCCAGCCATGGCCGTGCCTTGTCTCTGGGCAAGTGGATCCGGATAATCCTGGCGTTTTCCTCCCCGGTGGTCCTTACAGCTGCTACTGGTGTAACTGGGGTAGCGAGAGAGAAACGTGGGACCACAAGAACGAGCATTTGGACTCTGTCTCCTGCCAGTGGCTGGGTAGGAGTCTGTGCAATGCCCTGCGTGTTCTGAGGCAGCTTTCCTGATCTCCTCACCTTGCTTTGACCCTCCCAGACCACCAAAGGTGGCGCTTGGCTGCAGGATGAGGCAAGGTGTTGGCTGTCCCTAAAGCATGGACACCCCCGGCACCTCTAACCATCGGACATCCCGGGGGCAAGGTGCAGAGGGCGATGCACTCCAGAGGGAGCGTTTCCCTTCCCCCTCGCCGTCAGGCTTTATTAATTCCTCGCGCGGTGAAATCTCTATTAATAATGGCTGTAGGATCTGGCTGGTAAGCTGGGTAATGAGATTCTCTACCTGCTGTTCCTGTGCGGCGGTGATTGTGTTTGGAGGACAAAATTCTATGTGGATTAATTAAAATGAAAAACAAAAGTAAAAAAGGAAGGTGTTTGTTTGAATTATTTACGAGTTTCCAGGAGACAAAGCAGTAATTGCAAGTGTCTTATTGCAGGTGTTTGGAGGGGGGATGCTCCCCTCCTCCGAGCGAGGAGCGGAGTCTGGTTATTTACTGGTGGTGGAGGAGATTTATCAATCCTCACGAACGCCAAGCGCAGCTCCAATTGCTCCTCAATTTGCTGATTCTGATTTTCTCCTCTTGGCTTTGGAAATTCAGAAGAGACAGGCTCCGAGGCAGCTTTGACGTGGGTAAAAGTGGGAACACACGCTCTGCCAGCAGCACGCCCTTCCCTCCTGTGCAAGCAAATGTAAGGGAAAAAAACCAAACCATCATTCCCTGAGGAACTGCCCGTTCCTGGTTGGTTTTCCATCCTCACCAGGGCCCCTCCGTGTCACACAAGTGCTACTGCATGTTCCTTGTGGTGTCCCTTTCTGGACCCCCATTGTACCAGGGGGATCCTGAGCCTGGAGCAAAGGGATGGGGACAAGTGTCCTCTGGGGCTGTCTGGGGTCTCGTCCCTAATGGACATGTCTGGGTCCCTAATCCATGGCTGGATCTGACCCCAGGGAAAACCCAACGTGTACCGTGTCACAGCCGTCCCACCACATCGGGGTCCCGTGGGTGGGGTGGCTTCGGCAGCGTGCCCCAGCTGTGCTCTGCTGGGGTGGGGACGGAGGGCTGGAAGACGGGTCGAGATCCAGTCTTCCTTCACAGACCTCCTTAGCTGATGGATCGGCAGCATTTTAGGGAATCGCTCTGTGCTTTTACTGCTCTTTTACTCAACTGCTTCTCCCGCTGATTGCCTCCGTCCGTCTCCTCTCAACCAAGGTCCTCGGGAGCCGCCTAATTGACTTCAAAGGGAACAGGACTTGCTTGAAATGGAGTTTTGCATTCCTCTCAGCCTCCGTGACAGAGCGCCCGGCGACCCCATCTCCGGCTCCTGCAGCAGTTCACCTTCACTGCTTTGTCTATGGGAGGAGAACGGCAGAAAGAAAGAAAAATGCAAGAAAATGTCGCAAAAAATTCCATTTAGTAATATACGGCGTGGTCAATATTCCTTTGTCTCCATATTCAAATTGTGAATCCTGCGGAGGAGAAACAAGTGGAGCTGCCTCGTTGGAGATGAGAAGTTAATCTTTAAAGCCAATAAAGATTTAGGACAGTGTAATTGCTTTAAGATTCGGTACTTTAGACTATTCAAACTTTCAATTTTCAACCCAACGACCTAGATCCTTGGCAACGGAGATGATTCGAGATGAGGAGCCATGACACCTCGGCGTCCTGCAGAGAAGCCGCGGTGGTGCTGTGCGCCCTGGGATGGGGACGCTCGGGGTCCCTCGTGGCTCCGAGGTGGCAGGGGACACATGGGGGACGTGCGAGAGCCGGACACTGCCTGTCTGCAAAAGCGTGAGCAGTGAGTAAAGGTGAATAAGAGTAGGATGGGAAGGGACATACGGGGAGGTGAGGGAACATGCACAAGCTGTGTGGCAGGGCAGGATTTGGCCAGGAGCTGGTGCGCCTGAGGGTGGGTTTTGGCAGGTCCAGGCTGCGGTGGCACAGGTCTGCCTGCCTTCGGGAGCTCCCCTTTGCCTCTCCCGCGAGCGGGGATGCTGCCCACCCTCCTCCCTGTGCCTCTGCCCCTGCTGAGCACCCCCGGCTTGGGACCCCGCGACTGTGGGGGGTGGGAGCGCGGGGGGGTCCTCTCCTCTGGCAGCCTCCATCCAAGACGGCCAGATCCGCCCGGGACGTGGAGGATGGAGGAGGCAGAAACACCCTCCTCCCTTCTCCCTTGTCCCCGCTGGGGTGATGGAGCAGGAGGCCATCCTGAAAGCGAGCCGCACACCGAAGCCGAGCAAACGGAGAAGCTAATTACAGGTTATTATTCACCAAGGAGATTACTGGGGCTGGGAGGAGAGGGCTGCAGCGGCTCTACATCCCTCGCGGGAAGCTCAGACCGAGCTCCCGGACATGTGCAAGGCCTGGTCCCCTCGGATGACAGGGGGACAGGCACATTGGGAAGTGACCCGGGGGATGAGAGCGCCTTTCCCAACGGCAGTTCCCTCTGGAAACACAAGCCCTGCCAGGCTGCTGCCTGCGTTTCTGCCCGTGGTCCAGGTGGCCAGAGGCTGGGCAGGAGCATCCCGGGTGGCGGGTACCCCGTGCCGCCCTGGTTCTACCCACGAGGGGTTTTCTGTGTGAAAAGCAGCCCCAGATGCTCAGCGGGGGTGAAAGCTGCCCCTGTTTTCAGCCCAGACGGTAAAGCATCCCGCCGCGGATGCAAAGACCTGGATCTTGCTCCAGGTGCTCTCTGGGAGAAGGTGGATCAGCCCTAACGGGGGTCGGCAAAGCACGGCACCCCTTTCCCTTCCCTGCTGGAAGAATTAAATCCCAACCTTTTATGCTGTTGTGATTTTACGGTGTTTATATGCGAAGGGAGCACATTAGCGATGAGGTAGATTATTATGTGCTTATATTACCAGCAGTAAAGCAAAGTCGCTTTTAATTCCTAATTCCACCATTGTCTGACACATTTCTCTGTGAGTTTTCTATTCATCCATATTTTTTTTTCCCTGGGTCTCTACTAATAGAAATTGCTTTGTTGTTAAACTCAATTTCACTCTTGACTGGACTGAAATATGCTTATTTCCCTTCTAAAATAATAATAATAAAAATCTAAAATGATTTCCACTCATTGTATATGAAAAGTGAACATTTTTCTTCATACGGGCTATCAGGTTTAAATGTCTGAGGATTTCGGAGGTTTATTTTTTTAATGGTCTAATTGCATGGTCTCAGCCCATAGCTGGGGGCTTTTCCAATGGTTGTTTTATGAATTTAGAATCATAGAATGGAATCACAGAATGGTTTGGGTTGGAAGGGACCTTAAAGATCACCCAGTGCCACCCCCTGCCCTGGGCAGGGACACCTCCCACCAGCCCAGGTTGCTCCAAGCCCCGTCCAGCCTGGCCTTGAGTGAGCCTTTGAATAAGTCAGGGCAATGTATGATTTCCTGGGTGACTTTTGAAGTCTTCTGGCGGACTTCTCCCAGTTTCTGCCTTCCGACATCGCAGCCTTCAGCATAGCGAGGGCTGGGGGGCACCCAGAGAAATCACTCGGGGCATCCCCCGGTGCTGGCTGGCGTGTGGGTTGATGCCACCTCCTCCTCAGCCCCCAGCTGCTCCGTGCCGGGATAACCCCGGCCCCACCAGCTCCTGGGGCTGTGCCTGGCTCTGACCTCGCTGCCTGGATGGGGCTGGGAGGGTGAGGAAGGTGCTGGTGGCTCCCAGGGTCTGCCAGGTGCTTTGTGTTAAGAGAGAGGCTTGATAACAAAAGCCGCCTGTGCCCAATATCTGTATCTGCCTCTCTTGGTGCTGGGCTTGCTGTGAGTTTTGGGGCCGTTGGGGTGCAGTAGGTTGGCTGAGCCCCATGAGAGACGGGTCTGGGGGGTATCCAGAGCCTGGGAAGGGGTCCATCCCTCTGGTAACTGAAGGGGTGACTGGAAGGGAAGCCCAGCAGCAGGTAGGGTCCGCCAAACCCAGCTGGAAGCTCCCAATGTCCTCGCTGTAATGAGGGCACCCCAGGGAGCCTCAGCCTATGCTGGGCTCTCCTGCTCTCCCCCTTCCACCAGCTGTGTCCAAAACAGGACAGCAGAGGACCCTGTTTGGGGACTGATCCTGCCATGCCCAGTCCCCAGCACAGAGGCATCCCAAGCATCCTCAAAATGCAGCTCTCCCCGCGAGATGAGGCTCAGTTCGTTACCGGAGTGGAGCGCTGGCATCCCCTCAGACCGTCACCTCCTCCGTCTCCTCCTGCCAGCCCCCGGGGACCAACAGCAGCAACGGCCGAGCCCTTTTCCCCGTTACCTGTGAGAAATGTGGGACAAGGGGAGTGAGGTGCTGGGGTCGGTGTTGCTGAGATGCCCTGGGAGAATGCTCTGCTCGCGGATAACGAATGTGCGTTAATAACCAATGCAGGAGCCTGTGGGGCCCTGGCTGCCGGTGGGGCTGTATCACCTCCCCAGTTATAATGGTGTGGGCTCTGCACCCTCCCTGGGGACAGGCAGGGTGAGAGGAATGGGAGCTGGCCTGGGGCACCCCAGTGTTTCCCCCCCCGCCCCAGCCTGCCTGGGACGTGGAGGCAGCGCCGGTGGAGAGCCGGGGCCTCGTTAGCTGCGGGATGAGTGAGGGAGCGGGACGGGTTCATGAGACGTGAAATGAAGACGTCTGGCTGCCATCGTGGAGGGATGCGCTCGCTGCGGAGCCACGCTGGCCGCGTCGGCAGGAGAAGCGCTTTGCCTGGGGTACGGCAGCGTCTGGGGGGTGCTGCGGGGGCTGCCCTGGCTGAGACAACGGCATTTCTCCCCGCTCTGATGGGACACGAGGGATGGCGTTAGGGGGGTGAGGTGTGCCTGCGCGTCCCCTCTGGGCGCTCGGCCTGTGGCTGTGACCTCGGGGACGCCGTGCACATGGGGCAGAGGCAGCAAACTCCTTACAAACCCCGGCAGGGGCTGCCAGCGCCGTTCAGCAGCGGCCACTCTCCCGCAGTAATTAAAGGGCTGCCGAGTTCTTGCTCTCCTAACCCCTGACTTTATTTTCCTTAATTACAGCTGAAGCCCGACATGTCTTGTCCCTCTTAATGTGGCTAACGCTGGCGCAAGCCTCCCCGCAGCCCCGGCTCGGGGAGCCCCCAGCCGCGTTGCCCGGGGTGCCACGTCCTGCCCAGGCTGGTTGATACGAACCCTGGTGCTCCTGCGAAAGCCCAGGCAGGAGGCTGTCGTGGGGGGGCTTACGTGCTCTCCCTTCTTCCCAGCCCCGTGAGGCACCGTTTTACATCCTCTTCCTTTCTTGAGCTCAAACCTTTCTCCAAATTGCGCACGTTGATGTCACCGGGTCAGCGAGCTCGTTTGGCTGAGCCGTGGGGCCACGGGGGATATAAAATCCGTCCAGTGGGATGGCTGGGCGGGCACTGGCGGCCCCTGGACACCCTCCGTCTGGGGAGGCAGCACTTGCTGCGGGAGCTCGATAGAATGTGCCAATGAGCCCAGGAGGCTCCTCCAGCCTATTTCTCTTGCGGTCTCCCCTGTCCTTTCCTTTTGATGGTGATTCAATGGCTGAGCAATGGAGTGTCCCCCCCGGGACCGTGCCGGGCTGGAAGCCGCTGCTCAGCTCAGTGTGACAGCAAGGCAGAGGCAAACCCCAACTGGCAGCTCTGAGGAGTCTGCCTGGCAAAGGGACACATCCAGTCCTCGGGTCTGACTGGGTTTTGTGTTTGGCTTTTTTTGGTGGTTTTTGTTTTTTTTTTTTTTTTGGAGGTGTCTGGATCCAACCTGGAATGTGCCGCCTGGTTCCCTTCCTTGCAGGGGGTCTCTGGGGGAGTTTAACCTCACATAACCTCCCCCAAAGGGAGGATGCTCTCCCCCTTGGGAGCTGCGGTTCAGCATCTCCCACCCTCCCTCCCCTGCGGCTCTCATTCGGCACAAGGACATGGAGCTGTTGGAGCGGGGCCAGAGGAGGCCACGGAGATGCTGGGAGGGCTGGAGCCCCTCTGCCGTGAGGACAGGCTGAGAGAGCTGGGGGGGTTCAGCCTGGGGAAGAGAAGGCTCCGGGGAGACCTTAGAGCCCCTTCCAGTCCCTAAAGGGGCTCCAGGAGAGATGGGGAGGGACTCTGGATCAGGGAGGGGAGTGACAGGACAAGGGGTAATGGTTTTAAACTGAAAGAGGGGAGATTTAGGTTAGACATTAAGGAGAAATTTTTCACTGAGGGCAATGAGCCCCTGGCCCAGGTTGCCCAGAGAAGCTGTGGCTGCCCCATCCCTGGAGGGGTTCAAGGCCAGGCTGGACGGGGCTTGGAGCAACCTGGGCTGGTGGGAGGTGTCCCTGCCCAGGGCAGGGGGTGGCACTGGGTGGGCTTCAAGGTCCCTTCCAACCTGAACCATTCTGTGATTTACCCCAGGTTTGGTCCCTTCTTTGTTTCCCCTTCCCCACCTGGCCTGGAGCTGGGCAGAGCTGCCCACTGCTGTCACGACTGCGGGCGTCTCTGCTCCCCGCGGGTGCCAGGAGTTCCCCCCCCCGGGGGAGTTACAGCCCTCCTAACGCAGTGCAGCAATGCAAATACATGTCGGTAATCTGCTGTACAGCTCTCCCTCTCTCTTTAATTTTTAATTGCTGCTCTTGTTTCCTCTGGGCATCTCCCTTTGCAGCAGGGCAGTCAGGAAACCTTTCTGACCGAGAAAGCAGGTTCAGGCTTTCCTTTTACCGTTTGCGTTTCCTTCTGGGTGAAGGCAGGGTCATTGCTGGTTTTAATTAACACAGTAAGAAAAATGCACTCATTTCTTTCTCCAAGAAGAGAAAGGTAAATTCAGCTTCCCTTCTGCTCTCAAAACACGTAATCCTATTGGGAGCTGAGGAGTGATCCTTACCTCTATTATTTTCCTCTGCTGTAAGTGAATTAGCAGTTAATGGAAGTGAAGGATTGGCTGTGCTGGCAGGCTCGCAAGGGCAGGAGCTTCCCAAATTCCCCAGGCAAGGCTGTGCTGATGCCGCCCTGGCTGTAGAATCCCATGTTTTACAGCTGACCTGGCCGTGCCCCTCCAGCGGGTACCCCAGCACCGCAGCGGTGTGTACCAGCATCCCGGGCTGCAACGCTCCGCGGAGACAGCAGCCGCAGCCCGGAGAGGGTTGGAACGTTCCTCCCGCTCCCCAGGCAGCGTGGAGCGATCTGGCGAGCTGGGATGCTGAGGGCTGCGACCAGCTTCTAACCCTGCCCGATCTGTCCCCGGGGGGATGCTGCTGGCTCTGACCTCTAAGCAGAAGCGCCGTACGTCACCGCTGGGCTCCCAGCTGCTGTCCCAGGGATGGAGGGGGCAGGGAATGGTGTCTGCCGGGGGTACGTTGCATCCCACTGAGGCTTCAGCCATGCAGAGAGCCTCAGGGACTGGAGAACAGCCTCAGGGACTGGAGAAGAGCCCCAGGGACCCCCGCAGTGGGTAAAAGGCCCCCTGGGGTAGCGTCAGGTGCACTCGCAGCTGCCTTTTAGCTGAGCAGCGCTTCTGGGTTTCAAGCGTTGAAGGGAGACGTTGCATCTTCTGGAGGCTGTGGGCGCAGGGGACTCCACTCCAAGGCGGCAGATGAGCCTTTAACACCCGCAGCTTCGGTGCTCTCTGGCAGCAGCAAAGCCATCTGTGCTGCTGGAGATGTCCCACCAGCCGTGGCCCTTCCCGGTTCCTCTTGGCCCCTTTCAGCAGCCCTGGGGACCCGTGTGGCTCCTGCGCATCCTGAGGGTGGGGATGCAAAGGTGGCTATAGGATGCCACCATCCCCTCCCTCCTCTTGGCCCGCTGCCCTCTCCGAATGCCAACATATGAGCAAATGTAGGGTTCTTTTTGCTGCCCTCAGGAGGGCTGGGAACAGGCAGAAAGCCCCGATGCGTTGCAGGGGTGGAGCAGGACTGCCTGTACGGGCATCGCAGCCCTACGGGAGCCCCCGGTGCAGCGGGAGCCCGGTGCTGGCAGGCGTTTCTCCACCAAGGGGCGGCTGGTGATGCTGGCTGGCGCGGGAGATGGGTACCAGGCTTGAAGCCTCTCCGCCTTGTTGCTACAGAGATAGACAGAGGCGTGAATGCGGTAATTGAGGCTGAGCCAGTGACGGAGCTAAGTTGTTTTATATCAATAAAGAGCGCCTTGTCCCCAGCAATGTCGCTTGGGGCAGGACGGAGAAGTTGCTGTGACTAAGTGATCTTATGCCCAAAGCATTTGGGCATTGCAGCTCCCGCGATCAAATTATATTTCTTATCTCAAGGGCAAAATTGTGCGCGGGGAGAACTTGAGAAAGTAGCTTGTCGTAGCACATTACAGCTCGGTGGTTTACCGCGATTCTCCTCCCTCTGTGGAGCATTATTTTTCCATGAAGGCCCAGCAGCTTGAGGCTCGAGAGGAGGCTCCAAGAGGAAACATGGGCAGAGTCTGAGCCCCAGGCTCTGGAAAGCGTTGATGAAGAAGGGTCCTGGGCTGGAGCGGGGACTGGAGGGTCCTGGGGTGCCTTTGGGGCCCCAGCAGCACTTGGGCATTGCTCACCAAAAGCCAAGATAAACGCTGTCACTGTGACTTGTCTGGAGGTGCCCACGGCTCTGCCGCCTGCGGCTGAGCAGCTCTGACTGTCAGTGTCTGCCCTTCACAGGAGTGTGATATTTTATTTAGGGTGGTTTACAGCCCACTTTGCCTTTATAACCCTTTTTCTCCAGTTGTGGTTGTCTGAACCCCCATGTTCTGCCCAGCGATGCCTGGGTTAGGGAGCGTTGGGACGCAGGGGAACACGGTTGCTCGAGATCAGTGGAAAATTCCTGAGGTCTTTTGTGGGACCAGTGGCGTGGGGCGAGTCCTGGCTGCCGGAGGATGCTCGGAGCTGGAACCGCAGGTCACAAGCAGGACCACGGAGGTGGCTGGCTGGAGCCCGTACCGGAGCTGCTCCCTGTCTGCCTCTGGCTGGGCAGGGGCTCTAACTGGTGGGAAACTGGTTTCTTTCATACCAGGCGGCTGCTGAGCGGGTTCTCTCCATTCCCTGCTGCTGCCCGATTTGTAATAGTAACAAACATCCATGTGTGTGTGTGTGTACGCGTATAACTTCAGCATATTGATTTTTGGGGACGTTGCTCCTTATCTGCCAAAGAAGATAATTCACCGCTTTATTACCATCCTTGGATTTTAGATTTATCCCTCGAAACAGCGAGAGAACTGGTAGTTAGTTAAGCTTTTGTTTCGAGCAGCAGCAGAGGGAAGGGACCGTCTGCTGCCGCGCTTCCCCGGGGGGACGAGGGCCCCGCGGGGCCGATGAACGCCACGTTTCCATCCACGGAGTGAGGGATCCCACGCCCCGGCGCTGGCGGGAGCTGAGAGCGACAGAGGCAGCCCTGCCTGGCTCCCCGGCCAGCGTCGGGGGGCAATCCCTGCTCCCTCCCACCCCGAGAGATGCCTTTCCCCATCTCCAGAAAATCCCTCTCCCTCCTGGACTCGCCGGGTGCTCTGCGAGGAGAGGCTGGGGACGCGCGGCAAGGGGAGCAGCGGGCTCCGGTGGCCTCCCTCCCTCCCTCCCTGGCCTGGCCGCGGAGATGTCCCTGCACGTCGGGGCTCCCCTGCTAGCCGCGGGCTTTGGGGGGGTTTGCGCCTCGCTAATGGGGCTGTTACAGCATCGCCCATGCCTGTGTGCTGCCGGGCAGGGTAACGGGCATTGCCGGCGGGCGTGCTGGCGAGACGAAAGCGTGTTGAGTGAGGGTTGCCAAGAGTGGACTTCTGCATTTTGTTTTTTATTTTTATTTTTTATTTTATTTTTTTTAATTGTAATTTTTAGGTTTTTATTGTAATTTTTAGGTTTAATTGTATTTATTTTTTATTTTTTATTTTTATTTTTTATTTTTATTTTTTATTTTTATTTTTTATTTTATTTATTTAATTGTAATTTTTAGGTTTTTATTGTAATTTTTAGGTTTAATTGTATTTATTTTTTATTTTTTATTTTTTAAAATTTTTTATTTTTAAATTATTTATTTTTTATTTTTTATTTTTTAAAATTTTTTATTTTTAAATTATTTATTTTTTATTTTTTATTTTTTAAAATTTTTTATTTTTAAATTTTTTATTTTTATTTTTTAATTTTTTATTTTTGGCTGGCTACAGCAGGCACCTGGAGGATACCAAGGCGGCTGAGCTGCCTTCTGCCTGCCGGAGAAACGGCCATGGCCTTGCGGGGGGGCTGGTGGGGGCCTTATCCGGCCTGTGGTCAGCCCTGGAGTGAGCCATGGAGGGGCACCATCTCCTCCCTCATCCCTTCTCCCCCCCACCATGACCCTCACCCCTAAATCTTACAAAATTGATGTATCGGGCCTCGTCATACCCCGGCCTTTGCCTGCTGGGATGCTGCTGCTCAGCACGACCCGGCGCTTGCAGGATGCGCAGAAGGACCTCAGCACTGGCATAGAATCACCTAGGTTGGAAGCGACCTTTAAGATCATCGAGTGTGGGATCGTCCCGTCCCACAGCAAAATTCCCCCCACGCTGGAACTCTTGTAGCCCCTCGCTCTTCATTCCCCAGCATGGGATGCTCTGTTTTCCTCCCAGCCTCTCGGGAAGGCGCAGCCGGCTCCTGGCACGGGGGATTGACCACTTCCCGTCGGGTGTTTACACGCGTTAGGAGGGTTTCCAGCCCCACCACGCTGAGCCGGGCTCAGAGCCAGCGGCTCTGCCTCCCGCTGCCGGCTGGAGTGATGCTCTCCAGAGCAGTCAGCGGGCAAACAGCAGGTTTGAAGGTGGTTTTACAGTTCAGATGAGGACACAAGGTCTCCTGGTGGAGGAGCAGGAGCCGGGAATGGAGGGAGCAGGCGAGAGCAAGGAGATCAGGGGTGGTAGGGTGCCCACAGCACCTTCGTGAGTCTGCTGCTTCCCTCCTTCACAAAGGCTGGGTTAAGAATCATACAATCACAGAATGTGTTGGGTTGGAAGGGACCTCTCAAGGCCATCTAGTCCAACCCCCCTGCAGTCAGCGGGGACATCTTCAACTGGATCAGGTTGCTCAGAGCCTCATCCAGCCTGGCCTTGAATGTCTCCAGGGATGGGGCCTCCACCCCCTCTCTGGGCAACCTGGGCCAGTGTCTCACCACCCTCACTGGAAAGAACTTCTTCCTAAGGTCTGATCTAAACCTAGACAAGAAAACCAAGTGTTTTTTCCAGAGAAGGCCAGATGCACCAAAATTCTCCGAACTACACTAAAAATGCTGAGGACTGAGGTCGCCTGGCTGGAGTCAGGTGTCTATCCAGCCCAGAGGCTCTGCACGCTCATGTCCACAATGTCTCCAGGGGGTTCAGGGAGGGGTGTCCTTGCCCAGGGGTTGGGCTGCCCGTATCGAAGGTCAGGGAGAGCGGATCTAAGGGTTTGATTTTGGCCTGACAGCGCTGACCGCTGCTTCTGAGCCACCCTCTCTGCAGATCCTCAGCCTGCGCGTCCCTCTGCCCCAGCCTGCCATCATCCCGCTCAGTCCCGCTGTGGCCAGGGCTCCTTCCCCATCCCCTGTCCAGGAAAAACACGGATGAACGCAAAAATCCTTTGGTATTTATGAAACCCTAAAGGATATGGTTTTTTTATTCTTGCTTCTCCTTGGCAAAAAAGTGCTGTTTCATGGGGAGAAAGTGCTGTTTTGTGGAAAATTTCCAGCTGTCTTCCGTCTCGGAGCTCGCCTGTGGCTGATGCTCTTGCAGCATACGCTGCCGGGAGCCCGCCCTGCTTTACACCAGGGAGAAGGAAGCGGAGTGAGTGCCAGAGATCCCTATGGAAATGGGAGTTACGGTATCACAGCAGTCATAAAGCGGCTTTTCCTCAGCCTCATGGGAAAACACCGGGATTCTGCACAAGCAGAGGAGCCTGCAATTAGTTTATAAATGAGGGGGGTGCTTGGGTGCCGGGAGGGCGCTGTAATAATTGCACAGACCCCACAGAGCAGATGGTTGAGCCACACCGGGCTGGGGGGGTCTGGAAGAGTATTTCTCGCTCAGGAAGCACGCGGGATGGAGAAGGGCTGGGAGAGCGCAGGAGGAGAGCATCCAGCTGTGGGGAAGGCAAAGGGGCCGCTTTGCCCCGATGTCACCCTGTGCCGTACGGTGCTCACGGTGGCATTGAGTGTGGAGAGGGACAGCATGGCACGAGGGGGACCTGTTCGCACCACAGCCCCCCCGGAAAACAGCTTGATCCTGTCCCGGAGCCCGGCCAAGCGTGCACACCGAGGACAACGCTCTCCTTCCAGCTCTCTGCGATTTCGTTCTCGCCCCACGGCGCGATGCATCCCCTCCCTCGCCGCCGCCGGGGTGCACCCATGGCACCCTCGCGGCGGGGGTTGGAAATGGGGTGTCTCCGGGCTCCGTCTGCATTCAGCTCCTTTAACCCCGAGGCGTTGGGAGGGTTTTTGTGGCTGTCACCTTCCCGCCGTGAGCCGGGCACACCTCTGCTGAGCTCAGCAGCTGCTTCTCCTGCCTCAGCTCCCGCGGCCCCGTCTTTGTCTGCCCAAGGATGCCCCGCTGCCTCCCGGCCCCTCCACGCCACCCTGGGCCCTTCGGCAGCACCCACGGCTGCCTGGGGACACGGGGAAGCCACGTTGTGGGCCGTGACTGTGACACCACCCCCCCAAGGAAGAAAGCAGGGTGATGGGGGGCAAAGCCACACGCCGGCGCTGTCAGAGCCAGACTCTGGACCCCCCCCTTTGTCCCCAGAAGCGGGGCTTGCCCTGCTCCCCGCACCCCCCAAAAGCAAACAGCGCCCGCGGGGGCTGCGTGGTGGTTTGACCCCCCCCTTACTTTTCCCAATAAGGGCCACCCCCATCTCTCGAAGTCACCACGCCGGGGGCTGTCACCTGCCCGAGCATGCAGCGCTCCCCCCCTCGCCATGAAACAGCCATTCTCCCCCCAGAAATGCCTCTCCCCCCGCACCCCCCCGGCAGCAGCAGCCCCAGGGAATAACCACAACCCCCCCCCCCCCCCCGCGGTGGGCACCCCCGCCCCGCAGCCGCTAGATGGCACGCCGGGCCCGGCGCAGCCTCCGCGGGGCGGTGCGGGGCGGAGCTGCCTCGGCGGGGGCTGCGCGGAGCGGGGCGCGGTGCGGTGCGGTGCGGGGCTCCGCACGGGCTGAGCGGGAGCGGAGCTGGCCCGGCGATGGGCTCGGCCGGCCGCGGGTAGGGGTAAGGCGGGCGGGGAGGCGGGGGGGGGGTGGTGGAGGTGCTCCGCGCCCCGCCATGCGCCCCCGCGGAGCCCCGCGCTCCGCCCGCTGAGCCCCGGTGCGGGCTGGGGGGTGGTGGGGGTGGTTTGTTTTTTTTTTTCTGGGGGGTGCGGGGGCCGCCCCCCCCCCCCCCCGCAACTTTGAACGATGATCACAGTCAACGCGGATGGGAAGATAATGGTCAGGAGATGCCTCGTCACCTTGAGACCCTTTAGGTAAAGTTGTTATTTTCTTGCGTGTGTGTCCCCGCCTTGCTCGGGTGGGAAGCGGTCGTCGGAGCACGTTTTGCGGGGGGAGGTGGCGGTTTCTGTGGGTCGCCGTGGGGTGTGTGGGGGGGTTAAGCCCAGGTGAGGATGTCAGGGATACAGGCAAGTTTGCCCGCAGGTCAGCGTGCTGGTCCTGCAGCGCTCGCTCTCTGGTGGCTCCCAGTTCACTTGTCACGCCGGTATCTTTTTGGGGGTTAATTACAGGGCTTTTTGATGCTGTCTTTTTTTAATACTTTTCTCAGAGGTGTTGGTACTCGGGGGGAGTCGGTTCCTCTGGTTTAAATCCACTCGCGCTGATGGGGATTTTGAAACCCACCCTGAACTGGGGGCAGGGCTGGGGCTGGTATCCCAGCTGGGAACCCTCTGTCTCCAGCACGCTCCTGCCCACCTATTGCTTTTTCCCCCTTGGTGTAACTCTCCCTGGTTTTGCTTCTCATGCATTCTTTTTCCCCCTCCAGTCCTTGCTCTCCAACGTCCTTATTCCACCGGAGATGCTTGTGGCTTGAGACACACGGGAGGCGCTGGGAATTGCTTGGTTTTAATATGGGGAGAGGGACCGCTAATCCCAGAAGGGGAAGGTGCCAGGGGGTGAAGCACAGGGTGGGATGAGCCCAGCCCAGTGGTTGCCAGCGCTCCCTGCTGCGTTTGGGGGACAGGGATCACCTGGGATCACCAGAGGGATCTGCTCGCTGCCTTTGTGCTTCGCCCAGGCCACCGCCTGGAGCTGGGAAGGAGGATGGGGCTGTGCTTGCTCTGCTTGGTGCTTGCGCTCAGGTTTGACGATGCTGTCTGCCCGCTCCCCGGGAGCTGTCTGGCTCTGCGCCGCTTGCCTGGAGGGATTCCTGCGGCCGGATCCCGCAGCAGTGCCCTGGGGCTGGGGGACTTGGCCAAGGTGGTGTCGGAAAGCGGTGGCGAAGCAGGGGCACGAAGGGTCCCCACGGCTCAGGCTTGCTCCGAGCACGGGCTGGGGAAGGGCAGTGGGAGAGGTGGGAAGGACGTGTGCACCCCAGGGTGCTCTTTGCTTGGCTGTTTGCTTTCTTCAGTGGGTTTGAAGTCTGTAGTGAGTGGCCTCGCTCCCCCCGGTGCCCCAGGCATCGCTCCTGGGGCAGGGAGAGCCCGTCTTCAGGAGTGACCTGGGCTCAGGCTGGAGCAGCGCAGGGACTGAGACGCACGGTGGTCACAAAGTCCCGTTGGAGATGAGGATGTGTGTGGACAAGGGGTTTGTGATGGCAGGAGAGCACCAGGCTGGAGGGTCCCTGGTGTCCGTACCAGAGCGAAGCCCCAGCACGGTGCTGTCTGTGTGCCCTGGAGTGGCCTCTGCTCTCAAACCAGTGCAGACCAGTACGAGTGCCACTGGAACCAGCGGGGTGACCCTGTTGTTAACCAGTCAGGCTTCCCCTGTGTAAGTGGAGGTATTCCCAAGACTTTCCTAGGTGTCCCGCAGCATCCAGCTCTGTGCCTCCTCCACGTTGGTGTTCTGCTGAGCCTGACCCCTCCATGCCACAGTCTTGTGTCGCCTTGCCCCCAGCCCAGCCTGGGCAAGCGATGGCACTGCCCCACTCCAGCTGTAACCTGGTGCAAATCAATCAGCACCCCACCTTCGCAGCTGGGGTGAATCAGGGACGACCTGCAGGAGCGGGAGAAGATACTGGCAATTCAGGATGGGTCCTGTAAATCCAGTGCTCGTTGCTGGCTGGGCAAAGCCGCGCTGCTCCACGGAAGCCCATGGTACAATCCCTCACCTGGTCTAGACTCCTGGCAGCGGTGCCATGAGCAAACAGAGAACAGGAAACCTGACCCTTTCCACCAAAACATTTAATTAATCACGCTCCAGACATGCTTAGCAAAGCAATGCAAAGCCCTGAGCTGCGAAGGTGAATGGGAAGGGGAGGGAGAGCAAATCAGTGTTTCTAGGAATGTCCGAGGACGGCTCTGACTTCATCTCAGCCCCAAAAGGTGTTTCGTTTGTGACAGTGCTGGATTTCCGGCAAGAATTCACCATGGGTCCAGCTCACCCAGCTGTTGGTTTTGCGGAACATGGGGAATTCAGGCAAGTTTGTCAGCTGGAAAGCAAAGCCAGGCTTTTCACGTGTCTAAGACATTGGCCAGGAAGAGAATTCGCTGTGCTCCCCTTCGTGGAGGAAGATTCCTGTGGCTGAGCATCATTTTGACAGCGCCGCGACGGTGTTGGGCTCGGAGCGAAACAAGGTTTGCTGGAGAGGGAGCATCGTGTGTCAGCCTGGCTGCTGCTGCTGCTAGGAATTGTGGCTCAGCTTTGGGGTTCGAGAGCCTTGGGTGTTGAAAACTGCTCTAATAAAAGATATTACTGTTCCCTTGGGTTCCCCGCGCACCTGCGTAATGTTCTCCCCGTAGGTCCCCGCTGGGTGATGCAGCACCGTGGGCACAACCCCGGTGTCGCAGCCCCGTGACACCTTCCTCCCCCCATCGCTTCCCAGCTCATCTCTCAGACCCTCCTGGCCGCATCCAGCTTTCAGTTGCATGGGCCAAAATCTGCAATGGCTGTGACATCACTTGCAATTTTCACTAAAGACTCGGAGAATTTGGCTTCCTTCTCTTTTGGGTATCGAACCAGAGCTCAGCATTGTGAATATTTCGGTTTGGGGAGGACGTGGAGAGGGACTTGGCACCAGAACCCTGGCCGGGCGATGGATTAAATGCGATGTGTGATGGCAGAGTGCAGAGTAAATGTTACTTGGTCATTGGAGCTCCACGGTCTTCAGTGAGTTAGGCTTGATTTTGGGGGCAGAGGACCCAGTGCATTTGATGGGCAATTTGGAAGATCTGGGCTCCGGTATGTTTTTACCTACCTCATGGTTTCTGCATAAGGAGTTGCTGCTCAGTTAAGCTGGGCCAGGCATTTTTATTCACCTGGAGAAGATCAGCACAAAGTAGAAGTGATGGGTCCTCAGGCTGAGACCCGTCCCTGCAGCTCCCTGCTCCCCGGAGCACTGCTGCTGGGCTGGACCCACGTCTCTCCTAAAGCACATCAATTCCAGTTCGGCTCCGATCCCTCTTTTTTAGAGGAAAAAGCATCCTGCGTCTCCCCTATTCTCCCTGTAATCCAGTCAAAACCAAAAAGATTTTGGCTCCTAATGAGATACTAGAGCATAGATCACCTTTGAATCTTTTTCTTTCCTTCCTCTTTTTCTTTCTTCTTGGTGTTTCACTCCTTGCCAGAGTGTAATTATGAAGATTAAAATGTGTAAACAAGGTCTTGCATAATGATGAAGATATTGTCAATAGGAGGGGCGAGAACGAAGAGCTCTTATTATTATAATCAGGTGATGCTTCATTAAAAGGTCCCTTGGGGGAAGGAGGCGGTTGGCATCAGGAAGGGGACTTTGGGTGGGTTTTGTACCATGATGTGCTCCCAGGGAAGACCCTCGGTTGTGGGGCACAGCTGGGCTTTGACCTCCTCCTCCTCCAGCCTGTGCCCGCTCCACTGTGCTGTTGTCCTCTCCTGCCGGGGAGGTGCCATGGCAGACGGCTTTCGCCCTCTCCTGCTCTAAGGACAAATTCATCCCTCCGAGGCTGAGATGGGTGCTGCCACCCCCTCCGTCCTGTTCGCGAGAGCAGCACTGTGCTGCGTGGCTGGGCACAGGCTGTGATAATGGGAACGGACTGATGTCCCCAAATCAGCACTTCCCCACGCAATTTCTGGGACACCACGTTGCTTTGCAGCATCAGGGATGCTCTGCTGCCTCCGCAATCACTTCCCTGCCGGAGCTGGACCACGAGTCTCTGGAAACCCTTCTCCCAGGTCTGCTTTGGGAGAGGGGCTGAGGTCTGTAGTCATCTCCACGTGTAAATGCCGCAGTTTGATGGTTCATCAGCATCTGCCGGGCAGGGATGTCTGTGCTCCGCTGGCGGCTGCTTGTAGGGCTCACTGGCTGTGCCTATAGACAGGTCTTCAGGGACAGGAGCCTGGATTAGCCGAGTGCACGATGCTTTTTATAGCTTGTTTAAACTGCTTTCCACCCCCCCGCGGGACAGGCTCATTCAGAAATAAAAGGGGCTGGCGCTGCTTCGCTCCCGCAGTGCCTGCGCAGGGTTGTCGGGCAGATTTACCCATGCACTCGAGTGTCCCCTCTCCCAGGTGGACCAGCTCTCCCAGAGCCTGACTGTGGGTCTCCAAAGGGGTCAGTGAGTGTTTGCTCTGGGTTGAGTGTGCTGCTCGCAGAGCTCGTTAAGGCTAATGAGCCCAGGGTGTTGCCTTTTCTCTTATTAGGGAGGTAAGAAGAGGGCTGGGGTGCTGCTGGTCTGGAGCCAGCTGACCTTGGTCTGCTGGGACCCAACTGGGGAGGGGGCAGGGCTGATCCGTGGGGGCAGAGGGGGATGGATGGGGGTTAGATGCCCGTCTGTGGTGGGCAGGGCTGATCCTCCTCGGAGCCGGCAGAGGAAGGAAACCCTTTGCTCTTGAGCTGCCTGATGCTGAGAGTAAAGCTGCCCTGGGTCTGGGGCTCAGGTGTGCGTCATCGGGATGGAGGTAGGGAGCCTGTGGGGTCCCACGGAGGCACCATGTCTTTCCCAGGAATTCTCCGGGCAGGAGAAGGCTGGCCATGCCGTGCTGGGGCAGTAGGGACCTGCCCTGGCAGCTCCTCCAGCACATCTCCCTGGGGAAGCCCAGTCCTTCCTGAGCTGCTTGACGCTGTACTTCAGCTCTCCACAACATCTCCGGTAGCTAATGAGCGCTTTGAAGCGAGTTACTTTATTTTGCCAACCCTTTCCAGCAACAGATAATTGCAATGCTGGCACGTTGTAGCCCAGACTTAATGGCTGGCTCCTAATCCGCTGCCTTTTAACTACACAATTACGACTAGGTGGAGGGCTGTGGCGTTCCTTTGCAAGCCTTTCTCTGGAAAAACCTGGTTTGGGTGTCGGGCAGCTCCTCTGTGTTTCTGCGCGTGGCTCCTGAGCCCCGCGGATAGTGCTGTGAACTTGTGAAGAGGAGTTACTGGTTCCTGTCCCTGGTGGTTTGCTTCCCTTCGGCTCGGGGCTGCTGCGAGAGCCCCTGAGGGCTTGCTCAGCTCCTGATCCCACATAGGATTTGTCTGTTCGAAGACAAACCCGCTGTTTCACACGGCTGGCGGGCGGTTGTCTTTTCTCCTTCTGTCTCCTTCTCCTCCTGTCTCTTTCTCCTTCTCCTCCTTGAATTTTGCCTCGGGTTGGCCGGCGGAGATCCCGCTGGGGCTCGGGGAGCTGCCGTACGTGGTGCCTGGTGGCGGCTCTGCCCGTGTGCCTGTTGGAGGATGCTGCAGCTCCGCGGGGACTCGGAGGCGGCAGCGGCATCCCTGAGTGGTGGAAAGAAGCCAGCTGTCCGTCCCTTGGCGCAGCGTGTCCTGCTTGCGCACCGGGGAGACGGGAAGGCTTGGCTTTACGCTCCCTGCTGCACGTGAACCCTCTCACTTGCACAGAGCTCCTGCCTTCGGCATTTTCACATCCCAAAAAAGTTACGGAGCCTAAATTTGGCCTGAATAGGAGCAGTGCTGAGAGCTCCTGCCTCTCTCGCAGCTGGAGGTGACCATGGAGAAAAGAAGGCTCCAAGGAGACCTTATAGTGGCCTACCAGTATCTCAAGGGGGCCTACAGGAAAGCTGGGGAGGGACTTTTTAGGATGTCGGGTGATGGTAGGACTAGAGGGAATGGATTAAAACTAGAGATGGGTCGATTCAGCCTGGACGTTAGGAAGAAGTTCTTCACCATGAGGGTGGTGAGACACCGGAACAGGCTGCCCAGAGAGGTGGTGGAAGCCCCATCCCTGGAAGTTTTTAAGGCCAGGCCGGACGGGGCTCTGAGCAACCTGATCTAGTGGGAGGTGTCCCTGCCCAGGGCAGGGGGGTTGGAACTAGATGATCTTTAAGGTCCCTTCCAACCCGAACCATTCTATGATTCTGTGAGCTCGGCTGGGAGCGACGTGGGGGTCGGCATCCTGCCCGGCACATCCCTTGGGAGCCGCTTTCCTGCTGCGCCATCCCACGCTCTGGGTGAACAAAGCAGTGATGGGATGGTCCCAGGCCACCACGTGTGCTGCCAGCACGTGTCCATCCTCGTCCTGCTGTGCGCAGGCAACGCTGAGCACAATGGCAAATACCAGTGGCCTAGTTACAGGGGAACAAAAGACCTTTTTTTTAAAAAAAAAAATAGGGTTTTTTTTAGATCCTTTAGGAGGAAGGGAAGGTACAAGGTCTGTCTTTTCTCTGGGCTGTCCCAGGAGGAATGTGGGAATTGTTTATTGTGGTGGTTCCTGCGGTCTGCTGGGGCTGTTGGGCTACTGGGCTGGATGTAGTGGAGCATCGCATGGGCAGTCGTGGGCTGGCTCAGCTTTCCCTCTGAAGGCACAAGTCCTCTGCTCCCTGTCGAGTGTCAGAGCAGGCTGCAGGGATTTCGGAGGGTGTTCTCAGGCAAAACCCGCCTGCTCGGTGCCAGGGTTTGGGCAGAAGCATCTCGGGGCTCTTCATGAAACGTGTGTGGGTCTGGCTGTGAGGGACCTCACTGGCGTGCTGTTATGGGGCTGGGGCGGCAGAGATGCTCCTCCCCTGGGCTGGAGAGGGTGAGCCACGGGGATGGAGCGGTTGGGGAGGAGGCAAGGATTGTTCCGGATGCCTCTTCCAGGCATCCCCCCAAAAAAGCAGCTCATGCTGCTGTGCAGAAGGATGACCCCGGGGGGCGAAGGGTGGTGGGGCTGTCACAGGAGAGAGCTGGTTGCTCGTCACCCCTCGCTGCAGCTGTGCTTTCTCTCCCGCAGGATATTCGTGCTGGGCATTGGATTTTTCACCCTGTGCTTCCTAATGACGTCGCTGGGAGGGCAGTTCTCAGCCAAGCGCCTGGGGGACTCCCCCTTCACCATCCGGACTGAAGGTAAGCCCGTTTCCGTGCCCGTTCTGTCCCGCGGGGTGCTCGATGAACCCCACGCTGTGGTCCAGCTGAGCTGATGAGCGCCAGGGATGCAGGGGGAGGGTGATGCTTGGATGCCTCCATTCCCAAGGCTCCCTCCTGACCCATTTCAGGGACGTCAGGGTGGCTCAGGGTCCTGTTGGCACTTCTTGCCGTGGCTTGGGGCATTTTTGCAGCCGTGTGGCTCAAACCTGGCTGCGTTCGCATCCCGAGGTGTACAGGCACAGCGGGGACGTGTGGATGCTGACCCTGGCTCTCAGGAGAGGGATGGGAAAAGGCGGGTGATGGGATTAGACCTGCTGCTGCTGGCGGCGGTGTGGGTTGCGTGGGCTGCACCCGGTCCCACGTGCTAAGGGTGCTTGGAGGGCTCGGTGGTTTGGGGCAGTTTTGGTCTGCAGGGAGTGGAAATTGTTCCTTAGGGATGGGAAAAGAAAAGGCCTTTGTGGTTTCGTGGAGGTACTGAGATGTGGAAGAGAAATATTCTGTTTTTTAGCAAGCGCGTTTTCTGCTACATTTGTTAAAACACCTTTTTTGGTGGGATGTGCAGTCAGCTCACAGACGGCTTCTGTGGTGGGAGGGTCGTGTCCTACCCTGGCTGGGGGAGGATGTCGCTCCATTGAATTGAGCTTTGCCCTGACTTTTCCTCTGCGATCCCAGCCTGGACAGCACGACTGAATTGCACGGAGGGCAATGCCCCGCTTGAACTCGGGTGAGCAGGGTGAGATAGGCTTGGTCAGGCCACCGGGGTCTTCTCCTCCTCCGTACCAAAGGCATAGAGGGATCTGAGCTCACCAGCCTCGCCTGGAATGTGATTTTGGGGCATTAAATCCTCCCTTTGTGATGCTAGAAGAAGCGCTAGTTGCTTTCCTATAGGAGGAGAGGACTAAAGTGCTGGTTTGCAGAAGTCGGATGGTGCTTGTAAACTGCTTAGTTGACTTTCAGAGAGATGGATGTGCTGCCTGTGGCAGCTGGCTTTGCTTTCTCCCCCGTGGATGGAGCACACGGCGGCTCGCATTTCTCCCCCTGTGCTCCCCTAATCGTTCCCATCACCAGCTCCATTAAGCCCCTTCTCCAAAGCATTTGCCGGGCTGACCTCAGCCGGAGCGGGTGGCAGGATCGGGGCCTTTCGGTGTTTTTTGCATGTTTTATCGTGGTCAGGCTGCCTGCCCCTGCCAGGAGAGTGGGTGCTGTGCTAATGTCCCTACTCCAGGCACAGCTGGTGATCTGAAGCCTGGTTATAGGGGACTTTTTCCTTCTTGGGATGAGAAGCGACATGTGAGGAGGGTGGGCAGAAGCCCCCGGACCACCGCCTTCTCCAAATCTGGCTTTTAAGGAGATGCGTCCTGAAAAGATTCTTCAGTTTGGAATAAAAAGTGTCACTTGTTACGCCTGTCCTCTGTCCCAGGAGAGCCCCAGCATCCCCGGGGAGTTTGGAGAGAACTAGAAGACAGGCAAAGAGGGACTGATTAACAGTGGGACCAGCCCAGGCTGAGAGGTGGCACAGGGCGTGCTGCAAAGAGCAGCAAAGGTTGCTGGAAACCTGCAGAAGCCCTTGGTCCCACCCCAGAGGACTCTAAAATTGTAGAGAAACGATGGCAAAAATACAATTATTCAGCTTCTTTATCCCCTTTCTGGATGCCTTGGGGTGGAATGGCTTTTCCCATCCTCATTCTTGTCATCAATTTAACCCAGATCTTTGAGTCCACTGACTCCCGTCCTTGCGTGGCTGTGATTTACCGGGTGCAGTGCTGGAGCTGGATCAAAAGAAACCTCCTTTCTCAGGCTCTCGCACCTCTGAGTCCTCCGCACTTACTGCTCTAGGTGATTAAATCAAGGTGTGTAAATGGGTTCAGCTTCTTGCATCTGAGCTCCGGGTCATTTTGGGGCCAAAATGGCCGTTTTGCCAGAGATGGCCACTGCTTTGCTCCAAGGCTGTGCGGGTCTGGATGTCACTTCTGGTAATGGCTGGTTGGTCTCATTTAAAGAAGAAGAAAAAAAAATTATGACCTCTTAATTTGTCAAGCTTTTGGTCTCTTAGGTCTGTGACTGGCTAAGCCAAGTCTTGCTTTGTCAGGAAGCTCAGAAATTCAGTGTAAAACCTTTTTTTTTTTTTTTTTTTTTTCCCCCCCCTTTATTGGATGGATTTGCCAAGCAAGGCATTACTTCCAGATGAATTGCTGCAAATTTGGCTGTTGCTGTGCTTCTTGTTGGGGAAGGTTTGGTTCATTCATGGTCTCACACACCGTTTTGAAACATGAAGTATCCTCTCTCCTATCTCTGGAGGAAGGATGCCGTTTCGGAAGAAGGTTATATTCTTTGTCTCCAGGACTTGGGAGGCACAACCTGAGGGGCTTTTTCTTGCTTGTTAAGACTGGGTTCAGCCTGTCCTGTGATACTGGTACAGAGGGACTGGCCGTCCCACAGGGTGGTGATGCTGTTCTCAGCAGGGCTCCCTGCACGCAGCTACACGGGGCCAGAAACCCTGAAAACGGAGCAGGACTGAGACTTCATAGAATGTGTTGGGTTGGAAGGGACCTCTCAAGGCCATCTAGTCCAACCCCCCTGCAGTCAGCGGGGACATCTTTAACTAGATCAGGTTGCTCAGAACCTCATCAAGTCTGGCCTTGAATGTCTCCAGGGATGGGGCCTCCACCCCCTCTCTGGGCAACCTGGGCCAGTGTCTCACCACCCTCAGTGTAAAGACTTCATGGCATGTACAAGACTGGAGCTGGACAGGAGCCGGCCATTGTCACTGCAGACCCATCTCTGTCACCTTTGAAAGGTTGTGGCTGTTGGGGGAGGCTCTGATGGCTGGAAAAACCAACTACGGCACCCATAGAAAAAGGCAGGGAGGGACGATGCGTGCTGGGCAACCACACCAGTGCCACTGGGAAATGGGGAGTCCAAAGCTGGTGGGAAGCTGGTGAGATGGGGAAACTCCATCCTTGGAGACTTTCAAAACACATCTGGCTGGCGTGAGGTTGCGGGCAGCTCGGTGGGACCCTCAGGTCTGCTCTGGATGGAGCAGGAGGTTGGGGAAGGGGTTCCAGGGGTCCCTCCTGGCTGAGGTGATGCCGAGCTCCCGTCGAGGAACACTGAGCGCCAACCTCGGTGCGGGGTGATGGGAACAAATGTGGATATGCTTTTTATCCGTGCTGCAAAGCCTCAACAGGTCTGTTTGAATAACGAACTGGCATTTAATTAACACGCGTGATGGATCCCAAGGAAACCCAAGAAATATTGCTGGTTGTTGTTGTTGCCGTTACGCGCACGATGCTGGTCTGAAGGAGCAGGTTAATTTTGCTGGGCTGATTATCTCTTGGTGTGAGTGATGGTGGGAAGCGGGCCAGTGTTCGCACAAACCTGGACAGGTTGAGGGCTGTTGGCTTTGGAGGAGTTACTGGGTGCGTGGGCTGGGGTCTGCCACGTGTCGAAGCCTGGATTTCGTATCTCCTGGGACCCGGCTCCCAGTGTGAAACCCTCTGGAGCGCACCGGTGGTCCCGCTGGGGGAAGGAGCCCGGTCCCTGCTGCCTTCCTCTCCACATGAGCTCATCGAAGCGTTGGGTTGAACGGGCCCTTTCGAGCATTATTCGTTAATTGATTAATTGTGCATTGCAAGCTGGCAGCATCCTCTCCCCGTACGCTCTGGCTGCGGGCTGCTTTACCAGTGTGGCCGCTGTATTTAGTCGGGTGTGTTTGTAGTGAGCGAGTGGCGTCTCCTGTGGTCCTTCCCGGGGGCGATCCTGGCTTTTGTGGCTGCTTTGCTCCCGTCCTTCCTTCCCCGTGTCCCGCCAGGCTCCGCAGCGATGCTCTGTGAGTGAAGCTGCCCATGGACTTCAATGCAAAGAGCCGCGGGGGACCAAACCCAGCATCCAAGCCCTTGGAAATCATTTACATCGGAGAAATCCTGTTGGGTGGTGGATAAGTGGTAAAACCCAGGGATCGTGGTCCAGGCCGGGCTGGGGGTGTTCCTGTTTCCCCCCTGAGTGTCATGACCAGCCCAGGACGGAACTATGGATATTGCAGTCCAAGGGGAAGCTTGTGAAAACACCCCGGGCTTGCTCAGAGCTTTCTTGGCTTCTGAACTCTGCGAGCAGCCGGTGAAAACCAATGTGAAGATAGATGTGAGGCAGGAGCATAAAAAGGAGAAAGGGATAATGTCACAGTCCAAAAGTTAATCCCATTTTAAATTTTATTTTTATATGTGAATCCCCTTCTTGGAGGCTCTCTCCAAAAGCCAGGTTTCTCGGCGTGTGCCAGCAATCATTCCTCAGATGGGTTCTCTGCTTGGTGATTCGATGCAGCAGAGGCTTTGCGTCTTAATAATAAATAAAAAAAAAAAAAACCACTTCTGAAATACAAGTTATTTTATCCTAATCCGCTGCTGTCAAGTAAACACAGACAAAGGTTCCTTTGTTTTGAAATGGCCACTGAGAGAATTTGTTCTACAAACAAAGATCTAGATAAAAAAAAGAGAACAGACAAGTCTATAAATTTTGAATGTGGGAGACGCTGTGGGAACGGCTTGAGACTCGAGAGACTGAGTTTTCTGCGCCCTCTTCTCTCCTCTTTAGAACTTAAAATGTTAGCGGGTTTTTTTTGGGTTTTGATTTATTTTATTTTTTCCCCTGAGTGTCTGTCTTTCGAGCCGATCCTGAAGATGCACCAAAATCTGTAATCGTGGCGCTCGCGGTGCAGCTGGGGGGGTATTTGGCAGCGGCTGTGCCCGGCTCTGGTTTCGGTGGCGATCTACATCCTGCTGGTGGAGCTTGCTGCTGCAGAGGATTAGCGGCGGAAAATAGGTTATTAAGTGTTAAAACGTGTTTAGTTATGGCTGGAACATTGCCCGCAGCTGCTGTAGCTGGTTTCAAAAATGCAAAGAATTGTGGTTCCTCCTGGTGTTGGTTCCGGCGTGGTAGGGCGCGAGGTGTGGGACGGGTCCCGGTGTCCCAGAATGGCTGGAGCCGAGCTCTGCCCTCGCTGTGAGCGGCTGATTCTTGCAAGAGGGCTCCGATTTAATTCCATCTGACCTTGGTGGTACTTTGGTAGAAGTACTTTGAGTGGTTCGTACAGATAGAGCTGTCTCGGTGCTCGGGGTCGGTGTGCTGTGACAGCAGCTCCGGCGCTGAGCTCCTTCAATCTCAATGCCTTTGGGAAGCGGTGGTTTGCCGAGCGCCGGAGTTGTGCGGTTGCTGTTCCCAGAACTGTCTCTTCAACCCCTTTTCGAGTGTTTCCTGCCTGGATTGGTGCTCAGCTTGAGAGCCCAACACCTGCCTTTCTCTACCCCAAAGCGAGCTCCCTGCAGCATCCCCAGCTGGTTTCTGTTGGTGACCACAGTCACAGAATCACAGAATGGTTTGGGTTGGAAGGGACCTTAAAGCCCACCCAGTGCCACCCCCTGCCCTGGGCAGGGACACCTCCCACCAGCCCAGGTTGCTCCAAGCCCCGTCCAGCCTGGCCTTGAACCCCTCCAGTTGGGCTCTCCAGCTGGCATCTGTGTTTCCTCAACTGCTTTGGGAACAGGATTGGTGGGGACAGGGGACGAAGGAAGGACAGGAATGGGGGGACCTGACTTTAGAGTGGAAGCTGGAAAGTGCAGGTGGGCTGGGGTGAAGCCCACCCTCTGCAAGGCTGTTGCGCCTTGTCCTAGGTTGCCGAGTTGTGTTTTGGGGTCTGACCTCCTCAGGGCTGCAGGGTATGGGCCCTGGTGGGATATTGAGCAGCTTGTGGACTGTGGCAGGGGGTTTCCCAGTCCTACGCCACTGGAACTTTCTGCAGCTGGGCGATGGTCACTGCCTTGACCTGGAATCCGTCTGGAGGTGGGCACCGCACCAGCGCCTGTGGGGGCTTCCCTTGGTCTGTGGCACAGCAGAAGTGCAGGTGGTCGGAGAACAGCTTCTGCTGCGAAAGCCTCTGAGCTTTGGTCATTCGTTTTGCAGGGAAAGAAAAGTAAACGTAGAAAAGTCGTGGAGAAAGCCTGCTGGGGAAGGCCCCCTCGCTGGGCTGGGGCATCCTGTCGCGGATGCGGGCTGTGGGTGAAGCTCAGCACCGCTGCTCTCTTGGGGCGTCAGAATGGCTCTGGCTCGTTGCGCTGGGATACGGGACTTTTGGGAGAGGTCCAGCAGACAGCAGCCGCGGCATGTTGTACTGGAAATGGTGTTTCACATCGGCTGGCAGAAATCCTGCCCTGCTCTCCCCGGGCCCAGCACCCCTCCGGTGTTCCAGCTCCTGGAGTGCTCTGCCTCTCCCGCGGCTGTCGCCTGCTCCAGTTCCTGGAGTCTCACCTGCTTAAAGCAATTTCTTCCATCAGTGAACACAGAAGAGGAGAGAGGGGGAGGTTGTCTCAGGCTGCGCAGCACGGCGGAATACTTTGGTGTTTGTGGCTTCTGATTCCCTCCAGAGCAGGGATGTTGGTGGAGCGGGGCGGAGAGGTGGGAATTGCGCTGCAGAAGATAATGTTGAAGGTTGTTCGGGGCTTTGTAGGGCATCTTCACCGTTCCAGAGTCACAGTACCACGAAGTGATGGGATCTCGTGTTATTTCAATGCCTTGAATCGCTCCCCGAGGAGCGGAGCAAAGAGGCCAAATACAAATGTGAGAACCTACATGATCTCCTCGGAGGGGTGCTTTGCTCCCGCTCCTGTCTCTGCTGGTTTTCCTTCTGCTCCAGCGGCATCCCCAGCTGGGTTAGCGTGGCCAGGTACCGTTGCTGTTTGTTCTCACGGAAGATTCAAGAAAGGTCAAGCTCGGATTTGCTAACCATCCGAGCGAGCTTGAATAACTCTGTTGTCCTCCTTCGCAGCCAACTGTGCTGGAAGGGGAGGAGGAGGAGAAGGTCTGCATGCGTGATCCTGCCCCTCTGCCTACCCTCTGCGTGCAGCTCATGGCGAGGGAGGAGAGCAGAGGGGGGATGGCTCGGCTCAGCTCTGCCTGCTCAGCCCCAAGGAGCTCTAAAGCAGAACACGGATGCGTTTGTCCTCCCATCCCAGTGCCCTCTCTCTTGGGAAAGGCAATTTCTGGACCCGTTTGCGAACTTGGGACGCTGCCACTTGTGATAGATCCCAATGTGCTCCTCGATTACTTCTCCTCGGCAGAGCACAGCTCTTCTGACAGGAGCTCGAGTTGGTTAAAATACCCGAAAGTTGCTGTGTGGCTTTGACGGCCCCTTTCCTTACCTGACCTCGCCGGAGCGAGCACCTGGGAGCGAGAGCTTGGGCTGCTGCCTCCCTGAGACGGGATGCACAGACGTGCGGTTCCAGGGATGCTCGTGTCCTTTTTGCTTTCAAAAAGTCACGCGAGTTACAAATTTATCTTGCTGCCTTTAGTGCACGGTGAAGGCGACGAGGTGCAAAGACTCCTGTAACCAAGTGATGGTGGGGCACGGGCAGAGGGAGGGAGGGAGCCGGGCAGCCTCTGCTGCGCAGACTCAGTGCTAATTATTCCTGGTTTCATCCCAAATGAGTTATAACCCTCTCCTTGTGTTACGTTTTGCTGTTGTCTGCTGAGCAGCTCTGGATGGCTGTCCGCGGGCAGCGGCCGGGGCGCTTGCCCAGGCGGAGGCACGAGGCAGTTCTCACGATCTCAATCCAGAATTTACTGATGCAAAACCCTCTCAAAAGGCAGCGGGAGGTTCCCCTCTCTGATCCCCTCTTCCCACAGTGGCGGTGGGGACATTAGCTGGAGCGTGTCCCCGTGGAGAGGGTGCGGGTAAGCGGGTGCGTGTCACCTCCCTGGCACCAGCGGGGACATGCAGATCCTGCCAGTCCCCAACGCTTAATTTTCCTGCTGCTGCATCCAGAGCTGGGTTTGAGTCTCCTGGAGGCTGTGGTTGGTGGAGGGATGACAGCCAGGGGACACGCTGCAGCTCTTCAGTTCCTGGGGCTCTGTTCCAGCCAGTCTGTCCCATCCGAAGCCGCTCCAAGCATCCTCGGGGGGCCGGAGCAGCCGGCGGATGCTGCAAGAAGTTGCCTGGTTGGTACCAAGCTGAGCTGGTTGGTACTGGGAGCATCTCCTTGGCGAGGAGCTGTGCTGAGGAAGATGGGCTTGTGCTTTTTCCTCCCCCAGAAGAAGGCTGGGGCGGTGGGGCCGGCTTTCCAGCTGGCCCAGGGATGCTCTGCTCTGGCAGCTCCTGCTGCTGGGGACCGTTCTCCCGCCTCCTCCTTGTCCAAGCGTCGTTGGGGAGAAGGGGGTTAATGGAGACGCCAAAGCAAGGCAGAGCCCAGATGCAGGGCGAGGGCTTTCTGCCTCAAGCACTGTGTCCCCCCCAGGCTCCTGCCAGATGCTCGGTTGCTCCAGGGGCTCCTTTTAAGCGGATAACGCCGCACGGGGCAGCGATAGCGACTTATTCTGCTCCTCTTCCCGGTGAGTGTGGGGAGGCTTCTTTAATTACGGGTTAAAGTGGCGCTCTGTGCTGAGGAATGGCTGTTGGCGATGGGCGCTGCAGGGTGTGACAGTGGGTGTCAGCTACCCCCACCCCACGTGGCATCCCAGGGTGCTGGTGCCACTGTCGCACCCCCATGGGCAGCACAGGGGTGGCCTTAATTCGCACCTTTTTGGAGCGGACCAGTGCTTTGCCCGGGTGGAGAAAGTGGGGGTTGATTTAAAATGTGTGTCCTCTCCCGTGCCCGCTGTTTCTGGTGTCCCCACGGGCCATCCCGCTTTATTCCCGGAGTGCCGCGTCCCCCGTCGGCTTGGTGACCGTGCACCCTTCTCCCGTCTCCAACCGCGCGTGGGAAGGGAGTTTTAAATGGACGTGTAAAACTTTACTGCTCTTACTGAGCTGCTATTGCAGGCAGGGAAGCGAGCGCTCTTAAAAATAAGGAAAATAAAAGCATCCTTGAGGGCTCCAGGTGACACCAGGGGTTACTGCCCGCTTCTGTAGGGATGTGCGGGGGGGTAAAATGCAAACTGGTGCTTTGCAGGGCACGGAGGGGTAAGGAAAAGTGTAAGGGCTGCTGTAGTGGAGGTTAACGCTTAATCCACCCTGGGAACACGTCTCTTACAGAAGTGCCTGTTTGATACAGTTCCTGCTCAGAACTGGATGCCTGCAGGCTCAAAATGAGAAAAAAAAAAAAAAAATAATGCCGCCAAACTTACTGGAAGGTGGAAGTGTGAATTCATGGGTGTTAAAGCGGTGGAGACACTGCAGCGGTGTGTGCTGGCCCCTTCCCTGCCGCCGCCGTGCCGGAGGAGGGACGGGATGCATCCCGCTGGCCCCGGCACTCTGTTATCTCTGTAAGCAGCGACTCCCAGGGAACGATTAAATCAATTAATTGATTTTCTATAGCTCGTAAGGAAGTCAAATGGCATTTCCATCAACGTGTGATGAACAAACACCCCACCACGGCCAGGAAGAATGTTAATGGCTCTTTATGCTTTTATTGCCCCTTCTCACTCCTAAATCAAAATTCATCCTGAGCCCGGGAGGCAGCAGGTACTTCAGAAAATAAAACTAGCACGGTGGGAACCATAGCAGCCTCTCTAAAAGCTGGTTTTTTCCACTGATTTATTTGTTTCTCTGGCCTAAACGAGAGAGCAGGGCTCGGTTGAGCTCAGACAGAGATTAACCAGGGCTCGTCCCATGGCTCCGCCGATGTCCCCCGGCTCCTGCGGGCTCTGCATTGGGCTCCTGCCCTGTTCTGCCGCTGCTGGAAGGATCCGGCTGCCAGCTTCGGCGGAGGCTGATGGGTTTGGAGGAAAGGGATGATTTATTCACCCCTGGAAACCGAGTGGCAGGATGCCCGGCACTGTTTGGCCAGTATTTTTTGGCTGGAGGAGAAACGGTAATCATTTTGGAAATGTTAAATTAGTGAGTTCTGCTGGTTTGGAAACATAGCTTTTTGGGGCAGCTGTAAATAAGGCTGTGGGCCCGCGCGCTGGACGTGCCGATGCTGCTGCCGAGCCTCCCGAAGCCTTCCTCCGGCTGATCTTGGGGCGTGAAAACGCCGGGTTGAATCCTTCCTCTGCCCGAGGGGTTTGGGCTGGTTTCCTTGGGGCATCAGCTCCTAATAATACGATTTTCCGCCCGTCAGCAACGGGGGCCGTTAGGAGAAGAACTAGTTGAGTTAAATGCTGGTGCCCTTGGAGCGATGCCTCTCTTGTAAAGACCAAGAACCGAAATGAGGGTTGGTGATGGGGCAGTCCCTCTGCCATGGGACCGGCGTGTGCTGCTCGTCGCCTGGAGATGGGGGTCCTGGCTGCGAAACCGGGGTCCGGCTTTGCCCCAGGAACCCCGGCGTCCTCTGGGTTTTGCTATCGGCATCTGCCCTTGAGCCAGCCTTGCGCTGGAGCACTTGTGTTTTAGGAAGCGATTTAAAATCGATGTTAATCTTGTAGTTTGAAAGCCTCGCCTGCAGTGTGAGGTGTTTGGAGTGCTGCGGAACAGCTTAAAATGCAATTTAAAATAGTGCTGGCTGGCAATAGAGGAGCAACTAAAAATACCTTGCTGGTACTTTTTTTAAAAAAAAAAAAAAAAGTGAAAGGGGGATGGAGAAGGGGGGGAAAAATATGGGGTTAAAAAAAGGAAATAAATATAAAGTGAACTGCAGCTTGTGCTGGGGTTGGGGGTATTTGTCTCCTCTTCCCCAGCTACCTGCCTCCCCCAGCCCATCTCCTGGGGCTGCCGGGGAGAGGAGGAGACCAAGCTCATTTTGCTTGGAGAGTGATGGCTTGTGGCAGGGCTTGTGGGACCGTTCCCGTGCCCCACAGGGGACATCAGGTCTCCGATGTGTGTTTGGGGGGAAAAGGAATATGAAGTGCTGGGGGGAACAGTCCTGCAGTCTCCCTTGTGGTAACGAAACGCTCCTGCCTGTGAATGTAAGTGTCTATTTGTATTGCTCGGCTTCCTGCTTTTTCTTATTTATATGGAAATAGGGAGCGAACATGTGCTAGGGTGGAGACAGAGAGCCGCAGTCTGCTCTTACAGGCGTTCCCTTTGGGCTAGGGGGGCAAGGGGAGCCGGTTGGGCTGGAGAAGCAGCAGGAGCCCCTTCTGCAGGCTCAGCTCGGGGTCCCGCAGCCGAAGGGTTGCCCCGAGGGAGGGAGCGAGACCCCAGACCCAGTGGGGTTGGTATGGGGACGCCGGGCTGGCACCCTCCCTCCCTGCTCTGCGAAGCAGCACACCGAAGGCAGGGCTGGTGGCACCTTGGGTGGAGGCTGAGGTTTCCTCAAGGCCTTTCTCTAACCAAATTCCTCCGTGAAACCTAGTGCAGCATCCTCCTGGGGAGCATCACCCTGCCGAGAGCATCACCTGTCCCATGGGATATCGCCCTCCTGGGGGACATCAGCCTCCCAGGGGATGTCACCCTCCTGGGGGAGGACCTGCTGGGGCACAGGGCTGCGGAAAGAAAGCAGAGGAACGGCTCTAAGCTCATCAAGCTGTTGGCAGCACTGGAGAGCGGAGCTCAAGGATGTGGCTTTGCCATGGCCGTAGGGGTGGTATGGTCCTTGTGAGAGCGATTTATGGGGCTGAATGGGGTTCCTTCCCATCTGCTGGTGCTGTTTCAGGCAATGTGCAAGCCACGGCACAGCTGGGGAACTTCTGCAGCACATCGGTCTCCCCAGCGTGCTGTCTCACCCCCAGGCACTGCCGGTGTATGGGGAGGGGGGCTGTAGGAAAGCTGGGGGGTCTCTCGAGCAGAGCCCTGGGTCAGCTCCTGCCTGGCTGGGTGGTGGCACAGGGCTGTCAGCCCCGCGGTGCTGGAGCTGGCCATGCAGGGCGTCACGGGGCCCGATGGGCTCTGCCCGCCCATGGATGTGGTAAGCGGGAGTGAAAACATCCCTGAGGCTGCCCATTTGCTGTTGATTGCACAGCAGTGGATGGGAGGATGGAGAAATCCAGGGGGTGGATGATAGCGGGCAGGTGGGACATAATCTACTTTACCAGCCGGTGACTTAAGGCTGCTTAATTTGGCTGATGACCAGGGAACCACTTGGTTGCCGGCCGTTGCCAGCGGCTCAGCAGCAGATCCGTGGTGCAGCTGGAGCCGTATCGAAGCATCCGCTTTGCCGGCAGCCCCCAAGCTGCTTCATGGGCTCCTCCAGGTGCAAATCGCTGCAGCTGGAGTCACAGGTCCCTGTGTGCCTCCTTGTGCTTTTTGTGGTGGGGCGCTGGCTGAGCAGGTCCGTATTTTCTCGGTATAAACTAAAATAATAAATCCATAGCGGTTTAACGGCAAATGTGGGTGGGTTTGCTGGAGGCAACAACCCGCTGGATGCCCGTGCTGGTGAGCGGGTGCCCTCGAGGGGTGCAGCCACCCGGCGGGACCTCGTCCGTCCCCGGAGGAGCTTCGCCGCAGGGATGGGGACGGGAGGTGGCCATCACTGCCAGCCCGAGCCTGGCCTTGGGCTTTCTTGTTGACGATTAGTGCTGGGTCTCGGGGCTGTGATTGGAATGGATTAAGTGTCAGGGCTAGCCGGAGCCCTTGGCTAGTTGGCTCTTTGGTCTTTTAATCTGCTTGAATCAAAATCAATGGTGAAAGTAAATAGAGGAGTGAAGGGCTGGTGCTTTGCTCCCGAGGTGCCGCGGTGGGTGCCCTCTGGGAGGATGGGGTCCCCAGGACAGCCCTGGGTACCAGTCACCCAGAGAGCTGGGCGATGAGCTCTGGGTCCAGCTGGCGATCCTCCCGTTTCTTCTCCATTAAATCCTTCAAAAGTACGCTGTCCTTTTGAGGGGTTTAAGTAGCCCGGAGCTGTCCTTTAAAGGCGAAAAACAAAGCAAAGCAGGTGATGCTTTAGATTGAAATTAATTCAGCTGGTATTTTCAATGGACGTAAGTAATATCTTACCATCTCTGAGCAAATTCCCTTCTTGTACCCGAGTGTTCAGCTGTTGCGAGACAGCCAGGCAGGGATATGACTTATGTTTGGGAAGGTGGGGGGGGGGGAATCAACGACAAATCATCCACGTTATGAACAGCTGAGATATATTATGGAATTGCGTTTTAAATGTCAGGGGGATGTTTTGTCGCCGTTCACACCGGTGCGGGTTGAGGCTGTGGCTCGGTCTCCCCCCGGGAGGTGGGTTCTTGTGGCTGCTGGGTTAGGGAGGCTTTTTCTCCTGTTGAAACTGGGCCGGTTTTGGGGTGGATGGGCTCCCTGTAAGCGACCAAGGCGAGGTGCCACCTCTGCACCCATGGGGCGGCAGCGGGGTCCTGCACCCGCTAGGAGGAAAGCACAAGGGACGTGTGGGGCTGAGCGCTGGCGTGCAGCTCGCACACCATTTCCCCTACGTGTCTCTCTTTTCCCCATCTCCTGACCATGAAGCTGGTGCTCAGCGGTGTGAGACCCCCAGAGCAGGACGGGGCCAAGTGACCCAGGGACATGGAGCTGTCGTCTGGGTCCAGCAGATGCGCAGGGCAAGGAGCTTTGAATCAGTCCAAGCAGCTAAAGGGAACATGCCTCCAAAATGCAATTTTTTTTTCTCCCAAAGCGTTTCAGCTTCTTTGGAAAACCTCAGCCCAAGTGTCCCAGAGCCACACACAAACCCTTGTGATGGGGGACATCCCACGCGCTAGCGAAGTGCTGGGTGGAACTAGCTCCCAGCATGAGCGATGGTGGGAGGGATGCTTGGGATCCCAAAACACGATGCCTTAGCGTGGAAGCTCCATCCCGCCTGCTCCTTCCCCCGTGGCACAGCCTGGGCTTCACCAGCGCCGCTCCACATCGTCTCCCCCAGTCCCAGCCCCGCGCCGTGGCCGTGCTGGGGATGCTGCGTGAAATGCTGCTTTCTCAGCTGCTCTCCCACGCCGTCGCCCCGCGGCATCGGGCATCGAACTTCGCTCTCGCGCCCAGGTCTGCGCACGCAGCGAAACTCCCCCCCGCGTCCCTCCTGGCTCCCGTTGCCGGAGGTTTCAGTGGCGGGTGATGGCAGGGGGTGGGACGCCTGCCCGGGGATGTGTTCGCTCCAAGAAGGTATTTTAAAGATGAGCGTATCGTTAGTGAATTCTCCAGGGTTTCCACCCATCCAGATTTGAGCAGATTGCCTGTTGACTATTCCACTGGTTTCGCAGGGAAACTATTTCTTCTTCCACTAGACATCACCCTTAGGGGATGCTTCCTTTTTTTTTCCCCTGATTTCATCCAATTACTTAGCTGTATGCTCTTCTGAAGCACCATAAATAATTCTCCTCCCTCTGCTGTGTTTACCAGCATGTCTCATGAAATCCAGTAAGATATGATTGATTGCAATCATTATTTCCTAGTGCTGCTATGAAAACCTCTGTCAGGTTCAGTGATTGCCTTCAAAGAGTAGCTGCCACTCAGGAAAACTGTCAAAAACCTGTCATACTTTAGCAAACTCCAATTAATCTGTTGAGCAGTTTTACTTATGTTTTCTTTCCCATCATTGCTGATTATCAGGGGTAATTAGAATATTTTTCCTTTGTAATTAGCAGCTTCTTGCTTTTTTTTAAAAAAAAAAAAAAAACAAACAAAAAATGAGTGTTTTGCAGGACTGTTTTACTGGGTTTCTGGGTTTTCATGGTGTCGAGTTGGGTGCGGGTTTATCCTGTCTCCCTGCAGTGCTGTTTGCGAGTCCTTTGGGGTTCTTCATCGCTGGCTGAAGGGGAGATGCTGGGGGTACCCAGCGCCGGCCGGGCTCGTCCCCATCCTCCGAATCCCCTCCGAATCCCCTGGCACATGCTGCCAGGCAGCCAGGCGTCTGGGTCCCCGCTTCGGGTTAACAAATTAATCCCGGCTCTTGCATTTTTAAAAGAGTCGCTTCAGCACTTTTCCTCCTTTCTCTTGCTTTTAATGAGACGCGCTTTCCAGGAGATGTAATAATCATTGCCAAAAATGTCAAATCGCTCTTGTTATCCTCCTTAAGCTTCTGGAACAACAACGACAACAACAAAAAAAGACCAAGAACAGAAAAAGAGAGAGGTGTTGATGAGGAAAGGCTTCGACTTCACCTCCAAGAGCCAGGGGAAGATGTGCCCCGCGACAGCTCTGCTTTCTGGCAGGGCGCCCAAAAAGATAACCCAGTGAAGGCTGAGATATTTATTTTTTTATTATTACTATTTTTACTTAGGATTTGAGGTGGGTTGTTTTTTTGGGTGGGTTTTTTTTTTTTTTTTATTTCTTTATTGGAGAAGGAATATCTCCGCTCGCTGTTGACAGTAAAGCTGGGAGCTTTGCTGTTGAAAAGCATCCCGGAATCGCTTGAAACCAGCTGGGAAATTGGATGATGGCAGCGACACGAGGGGAAATCACGGCAAAGCCAGGGGGAGAGCCGGGGGGCCGGGCTGGCACTGGGGGCTTGGCTGTGGGGCTGGGGGATCTGGGGTGGGGAGAATGGGAATATTCTCATCCCTCCTTAGCGACCTGGGAGCAGAGCTGGTTTGGGGGGTGGGCTTCTGCAGTGAGGACGCGGAGCAGGCATCCTCGGCCGGGTTGCCTGGGCTGCGGGTGCCATCTCCACCTCCTGCTCCTGCCTGAGCATGGGGCGATCCCTGGGGAGCTTCGCCTGGGCGCTGGGGATGTGGCACTGAGACCCCTGGGTGCTTGCCGTGGACATCGTCTCGCTGCTGCTGGCTGGAAGCCTGAGCCCCGTGTAGCTCCGTGCCTCAGTGTCCCTTGTCCCCCTGCCTGGGGCAGGATTACGTTCCTTTAGTGAGGCTGGAGAAGCTCTTGGGACCCATCCTGAGCTGAGGGAAAGGGCTTTTCCCAGGTCTGCTCTGCGGGAACGGGCTTTGTGCGTGTGTCTGGGTTTTGATCAGGGGGTGGGCCTGTTTCTCTGCCTGGGCTTTGCGAGCAGCCATTTACATTTCCAATGAGCTGCGCCACTAAACAGGCCGTCGTAATTACAGGAATGCAACCTGGCCCCAGCCTGGGGAGACAGCCCAGCCCTGAGCGGCAAAGGCAGCCGTGGCTCTCCATCATCTCCGTTGTCTTCCCAGACATGATCCTTCCATCTTCCCGGTGAACCAGCATGACCTGCCCCACCCCCCCGCCCCAGACCAGCTGGGATCCAAATCCTTGGGCCAGGAGTACCGCTCCATCCATGGAAACGTGGTGGTTGTGGTTTAAGCTCTTCTGGGCAGCTGTAGGGGTTGTATGGGGTCCTTCTCCAGACCTCCAGACTCGCCCGCTGGCTCGGGAGCGTGCAAGAAGGATGCTCAGTCTCCGTCTCGGTCCAAAACTGAGTTGAAGGTCTAAGCTCCAAGCTCCGACCTTCTGGCAGCACAGGGATGTCAGAGCAGGAGCAAATCCTGAGCAGAAATCCCCGTTCAGGGAGCAGTCCTGGAATCCACCCGGGTGGGGGGTGCCAGGGGCTGCGAGCCGTGAACACAGCCCGGCTGTAGTGGGAGTATCACCGAGGTGGGCTCAGTCCCGGGGGGAAATAACTGATGTGGATTTTCTGATTTAGGCCCGTCTCAGAGCTTTTCTGTTTTTCATGGCCGTGTCTTTGCCCGGTTTGCTCAGCTGTGTTTGGGGAGGCCTCTGTACAAACCGAGCTCCAGGGTCCAAGTTTCCACTTCCTCCCCCCACAACCCCCGCCCCTGTAGCATCTTTTAATTGTGAGTTTATTAGCACTTCTGCCCTTTAATGGGCCAGGCTGTGACTTGTGTCCCACCCAGGGGATTGGGAGACCTTCCTGGTGGGACAGGCAAAGGTGGCTCCTGCTTTCCCAGACCCATCCAGGGAGATCTGGGGCTGCTCTGGACCTTGGACCACTGATTCCAGCAGAAGTCGCTGACTTCTTGCCATGGGAGTGAGGGAGTGTTTGGGGAAGAGCCCGGTTTCAATCTCCATGAGTAGCAGTGGGGTTTTGTGTTGGGTTGTTGGGTTTTTTTGAGGAATTGCTTTTGCTCTCAGTTTTTCTTCCCTTTTGTTAGATAGCGTCAGGAAAAATAATGTGTTGCTGATAACGTCAGCCGAGCGTGGAAGAGGGCCCTTGGCGAGGTCTGGCTGGTCCGGTGTCAGCTTCTCCGAGGGGTTAAGGATTGGCTTGTACCCTGGTGTTCGTGTGCCGCGCGTCCGACAGCGACAAGCCGATGCGGTGACGTGATGCTCTCATGGTGCCTGGTGGGGGGAGAGCCTGCTGGGGGGACGTGTGGGTGCCAGAGTCCCCAGTTCAGCTGTGATGCCGATGCAGCCCCTCTCCATCACAGCTGAGAACCCACCCCCGGCAGCTGGGGCTCCACCGCAGCGTCTGGAGCAGGTGATTTCCCGGGGGAGCGGGGAGGGAGCTGGGGCTGCGTCTCTGCTGTGCCGGGCTGCGGGACCAAGGGGATGCACCAGCCCAGCCACCCTCTGGCTTTGCAGCACCCGGTTTTGGCATCTACTTGGAGATGCGTGAGATGTCCCGGTAGCCACCTGGGGTGTCCGGCAGCCGCTCGCCTTCCCAGCGCTGCACACCCGGCTCCTGCTGCTCCCTAAATTAAATATGTGCTGCCTCTTGAAAAGCAGATGTGAGTGGAACGGTGGAGATAAGCTAAACGGGAGAAGTTCAGGGGATTATGTGCTGATTAAGTTATTACTAACGTGAAATGAGCCGCGCTGAGATGAAACAGGAGCTTTATTTTTCTGTTCCCTGGCTTCGGGCTGGGGGCTGCCTGTCCCCAGACAGCGGATCAAACTGGGAGCCAGCAGCTCCTCGTCCCCCGGCGCTTCCAGCCCAGCAGCGCGTCGGAGCTGTGCAGACCCATAGGAAGCAGAGCATTAAACGGGGCTGGAAATCAGGGGCTTTCCCTACTGGGTTGTTTTTTGGGTTTTTTTGCTGAGATGCAGCGTACCGGCAGCGAGCTATTTCCAGTGCTGGGGCACCCGCCCCATAGCAGATTTGGGTAGAAAACGAATTCTTCCCTGCAACAGGAAAATCTGGTGCTGCTGGGAGGACGTGTTGGGGGAAAACCACCTATTTGCCTCCGTTTCCCGTGTTTTTCCTTCAGCATCACCTGCACGGTGCTGTCAAAGGCAGGATGCTGGGCTAAGTGGGTCTTGGAGAGTGAAAAATGAAAGCGCAAAATGAAAGGCTCTTTGGGTAGGATTTGAGAATAAAGTTGGTTTCCCGTAAGCATTTGGGATGGGCTGGATCGGGTGGACGAGTCAGGAATTCATGCCCGGAGAGGCAAGTGAGGATGCTGGATCCAGGGCTGGTGTAACCGCTGGCTACCGGGAGCTACGGCAGTCTGGTGGGATTTGGGCACAGACAGGGGTTAACCCATGGGGCTGTGGGGCTGTTGGCAGAGGCAGGGAGGGGACAGTGGGGCAACCAGATGGTTGGTGATCCGAGGGCTGGGGCCCGTCTGCTGTGAGGACAGGCTGAGAGAGCTGGGTGGGTTCAGCCTGGAGAAGAGAAGGCTCCGGGGAGACCTTAGAGCCCCTTCCAGTCCCTAAAGGGGCTCCAGGAGAGATGGGGAGGGACTCTGGATCAAGGAGCACAGTGATAGGACAAGGGGTAATGGTTTTAAACTGAAAGAGGGGAGATTTAGGTTAGACATTAAGGAGAAATTTTTCACTGAGGGCGGTGAGCCCCTGGCCCAGGTTGCCCAGAGAAGCTGTGGCTGCCCCATCCCTGGAGGGGTTCAAGGCCAGGCTGGACGGGGCTTGGAGCAACCTGGGCTGGTGGGAGGTGTCCCTGCCCAGGGCAGGGGGTGGCACTGGGTGGGCTTTAAGGTCCCTTCCAGCCCAAACCATTCTATGATTCTATAAACCACCGAGCCCATCAGCAGGGATGGGGGAACACAGGAGCGTGGGCAGTTTTGGGGCTGAAGCCATGGGGAGGGGGTTTCCCCGGTCCGACACGGCAGCACCCAGCCCGTGACCGTGTCTCGCTTGCTCTTTGTGTGCCTGCAGTGATGGGCGCGCTGGAGTCCCGAGGGGTGCTGCGGCGAATGAGCGACATGCTGGAGATGCTGATGAAGAAGATGGACATCCTGGCCAGGCTGGAGAATAGCACTGACTTCCACAAAGGGGACGAAGCACGATTCCCTCTGGACAGGTCAGTCGGCCGTGCCGATGCCCCGTGCAGACCCTGCGGAGCGGCGCCGGGCTCGGGGGGGGTTTGCAGGAGCGAAAAAAAAAACAACCCCGTGTTGGGCTGAGCCGCTGCGCGGGGATGGTGGAGCCCACCGGGACACGGGGCTTGGGCAGGTCTTGGTGTTTCCCATTTCTGGACCTCTTTTCTTTTGGGATTTCTGAAATTTGGGGGGTTTCCTGTAGCACCTGTCTCAGCTGCTGGTGGTGCAGTGTGGGAGGGCGTCTCTCCACCGCCGTGCTGTGGTGGAGCTGGAGGTGGGACTGGCCGATGGCTGGAGCAGGACCTGGTGCGTGGGCTGTGCTCCCTCTGCCATTAAATCCCAGAGCGAGCTCAGGCCGGTTTCTTTGTGCCCGCATTCCTCAGGTAGCTGTGGGAGTGATTGTTGTTTGAAACCCAGGGCTGATACGTTCAGCCTTGGAGTTGAGCAATGAAATAGGAGCAAACTGTCAGGTCCCAAAACACTCTCTGCATGGAGCTGCCATCCCGGCTCCCCGTGATCCAGCGCATCCCTCCCAGCTCGGAGATGCGGTAGCTGGGATCTATCGCCGGCTACTTGAGAGCACAAGAGATGCCATCAGGCCTTCCCATTGTGCCATGGTGATTTGCTAAAGAGACATTTCCCTTTGCTTTGAGAGCCTTTAAACAGTTATTAATACTAATTTGGCTGTCACGCCAAGGTCTGCAAAAATGGTGACTGAAGCGACTGGAATGTGGAGGGGAGGAGATGGAGAAAGAGAAGGGCAGCACTTGGGACAAACTTTGCAATGCGGAAAAGATGCCAGCGGAGGTTTTGCTCAGGCGGAGCCACAGGTGACACGAGAGTGACATGCAGTGGTCACCGCTGCCTTGTGCCGTGCCAGCAGGGCCGGCGCGGGAGCTGCGGTGCATCCCAAGGGCATTCCCACCTCTGCCTCCTGCCGCGCGGCAGCCGGCGGGGCTTCCTGTGCCTCCCTCCTTCCGTCCTTCTTTCCACTTCTCTCCCTCGCTTTCCTTACGAGTCTCTTTTGCGCCTGTGATGGAAAATAGAGTAAGTGAGCCTGTAATTAAAGGCTGTGCTGCGCCGTACTGCGTGCACGCGTGAATTAAAGCTGCACAGGCAGCCTCGGAGTGCAAGGTCTTGCCTTTTAAGTAACGTAATTTCCACCACTGAAAAAAACGTAATTTACCTGGGTAATGGCAGGTGGTGGGGATTTTGTCGTTACGAGGCTGGCTGGTCCCCAAGCGTGCGAGGAGGACGACGGTAATCCCGGAGAAGAACGGACAAGGCTATTTGCAACCAGCGACTGGAAGGCGCTCGCTCACGTTTGATGCTTTTCTTGGCCAATCTCCTGTTAAAAGAACCAGTAATTTCAGGTGATGGTGATTTCTGTACGCCAGCAGCCACGAGATAAACTTAAAAGCATTTCCGTGAACTGGCAGCAATCGCTGCAGATGGGGATCTCGCTTTTGGGGTCTGCCGTGTGGCTGGTGGCACCGGGGCCATCGCTTGGAGAGACCAGAGAGGATGGGAGCTGATGGACCCGGCACATCAAAACAGCCTTGGGGTTTGTGTATGTGCTGAGATGGGCTTCAGCGGTTGAGATTACAGAATTTCCAGGAATAGAAAATCAGGGACAACTAGTTTTTATCGCCTTTTGTTCCATGTAAATTACCCCTTAATGCATTCAAGTCCCATCACTTGATCCTACATCAAAACCAATCCCTGTCTTCTCCTGGCCTCTGAAGATCAGGTTTTGGTCGTGGGGCAGAGCATCTCCAGATGGAGCACCCATGGTGGAGGGGTCTCTTGTGGGTGGATTTTCCCTGTGCTGGTCTGCAACGAAGCACTGGCAGCGTTTGCAAACCCTTGTGAAGCGTGTGCGGAGCGCTCCCCTCGCTCCCTGCAGCCCCCGGCTTTGGCTGAGCTCTGTGGTCAGAGGAGACGTGTTGGAAGTTACAGCTGTGCAGGGTCTCAGCAGGTTTGAGCGGCTCCGTCTCTGCTGCCAGGCGTGCTCCCTCATCCGTAGGGACCTTTCTTGGCGTGTCCCGGTCCCTGCCCTCCTTTGTGGGGTGCACGGGGCAGCTGGAAGGGTGCAGAGCCAATGTACCCCGTCTGCTGCCCTGCTCCGAGCAGAGCCCGGCTCCGGGCTGACCCCGCTGCTCGGATGGGTGCTCTCCAGATCTGTGTGGAGCATCCCAATGGGAATCTAATAGCAGCTGGTGCAAAACCTGGGCTGAGACCCCATGGACGTGGGGAGAGGTGTGCTGTGGTCTCCATCCCTTGGGGGGGTAACTGGCTGCAGCCCCTGGGGACCCCCTGTGCCGGGGGGAGACGAACATCACCATCCGCACTGGGACGGAGCGGTGTCTCCTGACCCCAGATCAGCCCCACGGCCGTGGAGACGCCCTGGTCTTGTTCGTTATTAGGATGCTGGGACTCCACCAAGGGCTTGTTTCCACTTTCCCTCCCTTTCACTGTCTCTTTGATCACCAGTGACCGACTTGAAGCTGTCAGCGAGAGATAATACAATTAAAGGGTGCTAATTTCAAAGGGATTTTATTCTTTAAAGCGTCTCTGGTTAGCACAGCGGTCGCCTTCGTCTCCTTCCCTGCTCAGCAAAGCCACGAGCGCGGGCTTGCAATTCCACCTGTGCAAAAGTGGATTAATTCTTGGTTTTACAAAGCGCTCTCCTGCTTAACGCTGGATCTCCGATGAAATTGGGAGAGCTTGGCTTTGCAGAGCCCAAATGAAGAGGTGAAGGCTTCAGTGGGCTTTATGGAATAGCCCCATAATTAATCACTCAGAGCCCCTGTGAGCGTTGTCCTCCTCCAGCACCGCTCCGGGTGAGGGCAGGGATGGCTTTTCCCCTTGCAAAGTGCAATGGGGAATTTAAATAAATAGGGTGTAATTAATGACCTGCCTTGGAAAGCCTCCCAGCTGCCAGGGCAGGCAGCTTTACGTGGCTGGAAGTCGCTCCAAGATCTTTCTTGCTCCATAGGTGCCGTCTGACTGAACACTCTATAGGTGCCTCTATGTGCAGCCCACCAGCCCCTGGCAATGCTCTAGATACAACTCTTGGAAGACCCCAACGTCCAATATCCTCCTTAGAAGAGCCGCCCAGGGGTTTTGCGGGATGTCACGCTGGGGTAAGGGGACACAGGTTGGATTCCTTTCTCCAGCCCTCCCCGGCTCCCCCCTGCCCTCCCCGGGAAGGTGAAGGATGGGTTCCCTAACGAGGGCCAGCAGCCTGCCACTCAGCTGCAGAAAAATCAATACCGCTGTTAATTGAATGCAACCCTCGTAAATCATCCGAGGGGAAAGAAATTAGAAGTACTTACGGAAGCCTCCTGGAGAGCTATTTACTGGGCAAGGGAAATATTAGTTTGCAGTGGAAGTGTTGGTCCCCTGATGGAAAGTGCTGGGGAGGGAGGGAGGGGGTCCGAAGTGGCTGACCCAAGCTGGCACCATCACCTGACGGTGTTGGGGCTCAGAGAAGCCCTTTCCCAGGGGCCAGGTTGCCCCCGACATGCCCCGTGTCCCCCCGGGGAAGTGGCAGGGGGGAAGACTGAGGTCTGCAGCTCCAGCATCCCTGGTTGTCCCTCTCCCCCACATAGCAGTTAGCCTGCAAAGGGTGTTATTTGCTAACGACTGATTAATCTTCAAGCTTAATTACTGCCAAGGCTCAGTTAATTTCCACACACTTTAAGTATTTGTTCTTGTAATCATTACATGACTCCATATTCCCCCAGTAATTAAAAGTCTCACAATATGACACTAAATGGGTGATGTTCCTGCATCCTGCCAGCTTGGCTCTATTAATTCCTGAATTGTCGCCGTTGATAAGCTGGCTTGAGAGGAATCACTGCCAGATGCTGTGGTTCCCTGCTATCCAGGTGAGCCCGGAGTGGTGTTTGACCCCTCCACGCATCCTCTCCCCATCTCCTCGGCGTGCGGGGGGGCTCAGCAAGGGCATCTGCAAGGTCAGGCTGGTGCTACGTGGTGTGGAAGCTGTCCAGAGCCAGCAGAATCATAGAATCATAGAATGGTTTGGGTTGGAAGGGACCTTAAAGCCCACCCAGTGCCACCCCCTGCCCTGGGCAGGGACACCTCCCACTAGATCAGGTTGCTCCAAGCCCCGTCCAGCCTGGCCTTGAACCCCTCCAGGGATGGGGCAGCCACAGCTTCTCTGGGCAACCTGTTCCAGTGTCTCACCACCCTGATGGTGAAGAACTTCTTCCTAACGTCCAATCTGAATCGTCCCATCTCTAATTTTAATCCATTCCCTCTAGTCCTACCATCACCCGACATCCTAAAAAGTCCCTCCCCAGCTTTCCTGTAGGCCCCCTATAGGCCACTATAAGGTCTCCTCGGAGCCTTCTTTTCTCCAGACTGAACAACCCCAACTCTCTCAGTCTGTCCTCACAGGAGAGGTGCTCCAGCCCTCGGATCATCCTCATGGCCCTTTTCTGGACACGCACCAGAGCTCCAAACCAAGCCATGGGGAAGGTAAGACCCGTCCTACGACCCAGCCCAGCTTTGCCGGGTGGTTGTTTTGCCGAGTGAGATTCAGCCTGGGAGCAGCATCAGGGATGCGGCTGGCAAGGGACCCCAGCAGCCAGCACTGCGGGAGCCTTTCTCCCTGGTGCCCTCCTTCCTCACGGGTCCGGCAAGTTGTTTCATCCTGCCTGAAGCAGCAAGGTGTTTCTACCAGCTCTGAGGACAACTCCAGCCCAGTCCTGGATGCTTTTGGCATTAGATTAGAGGGGAAGGGCACAGCACAGGGGGTCTCGGAGGACCCCTTGCTGCTGGGGTCCCCATTAGGGTCAGGGGAGGAGATGCACAGGGAAATTCGTGCCTGGCAGCTGGGAGAAATCGCTTTTCCCTCTAAAGCAGAGCAGAGAGGTGGCTGTGTACCACTAGCAGGCCACTATCCACGTGCCCCCACCTTTCTCGAGGGGCTCTGGGCTCATTGGGAGGGTGATGGGCTGGGGTACAGGTGCCCACGTGTGCCCAGGTCACTCACACCCTCCCCTCCCGCCCCCAGGCTCATACCTCCCCCAGCTCAATTTGCGGAACCTGATTTTGTGATTGGCTTTGATTGCTGTTTATTTTGTGCCTTTTCAGCCCGAAACATTGATGCGCCGGGGGCTGCTTTATCGCAGGGCTTTGCAAAGGAGGCTTCTCGGTGCGTTAACGCGGGGAGGCAAAGTGCTGTCGGTGGCGGTTTCTGTGCCGCGGTTGGGTGTGTTGTCTCTGGTGGTTTGCACAGGGAGAGCCCTCGGGACCCAGAGCCCAGGGCTTCGGGGAGGCTGGTGATGGTGCTGCGGGGTGGGGAGCAGCGTGGCACCACGGTACCTTTGGGGCTGTGATTTACCCTACGAGGAAAATCAGATCCCCTTAATCCTCCATCCCTGATTTGGGAGGAGCTGGGAGCCAGCAGCTCCCTCCGGAGGGGCTTCCCCGCTGGGGGGGAATGGGCACGATGGAGAGGGGCGTCTTTGGAGGCTGCAGTGCTGATGGTGGACACACAGGCTGCCAAAATAACCCAAAACGAAGTGGAGCGTGCCCATGGAACGCCCAGCTGGCAAAGAACGCGAGGCTGAGGGCTGTAGAAAAGCACAGGCTCGGGAGAGTGTCTCGTCCAGGGGATCCCCTGCCCGGGGATCGTGGTCAAAACTGGGTATTTTTTGGTCTAATTTTTTTGGCAGGTGCCTCTTGGTGGAGACCGCCGAGGCTGGCGACGTGTCTGTGCCTCACCGAAGGTGGTTTCTCACAGCCGGCATCAGGCCACTCAAGCACATAGGCAAATAGATCTGATTTATGCCCCAATCAAGTGAAGATTAACATATATCGAAGTGACTGATCCCGTAACCCGCCGGTCCGTGACCCTTTGTGTTCACATAAAATAGCCCCGCTGCTGCCGGGGCGTATGGCCGGGCTCGGGGCTGCTCTGGGAGCCAGCGGGGAAGCGAAGGTTTGGGCTTCTGGTTTCGGCATCGTGTTCCACCTGGGAAGGAGCTCAGAGCGCTTTATGGCATGCATAAAATATTTTCATCTTGGTTATACTTTGCTGGCCTACGTTGGCAAGGTCCTGGCTTTGACTGGGAAGTTGGTTTTCACCATTATTTTTTTTTTCATGAAATTTGTTGCCAGCTCGCTAAAATGGCAGCATCCTCCGTGGGCTCAGGGTCTGGTCCTCTAAATGCATTTGTGTGAGAAACGTCACCTACAGTGAATGGAAATGAAAATAAATGGAAGTACTTTAGTGAGTACAATGTTCCGGTATTTATTACGTAGCTTGGAGGAGTTCAGGCAGGGCTCTGCCTGTGCATCATGCGATACCTGCTTCGGATGAGTTTCCAAGGAATGTTCCCATCCCAAAACACATCCGCTGGGATATTTGCCCAGCGTGAATTCCCAACAAGCGCAAACACGGCGAGGGCGAACTCAGGTCTTTATTCAGGTGTCCCTGGAGGGGAGACCGAGCTGGTTGTCTCAGCCCTGAGGTGTAATGGAAAAGATTGCAGTGTACGGAGACACCAGAAATTGCATTGGAAGCCTGTGCTGCTGTGGGATTTTAAAAATGTTTTTATTTATTTTAAAATTTTTATCCAGTTGACTGGCAGGAGCTGCCTGTGAAGCATAAACCCACCCATAAAATTTCTGCCAAGCTGATAGCAACCAGGGCTTCGGGCTTTTGCTCTGCTCCCTGGGGGTCTGAGCCTTTCCCAAGCGGAGCAGGGCACGGGACTCCCCCCTGCGCTCCCCATCTCGGCACCCCGCCTGCTGCCCCCGCACCGCACGGCCCCCCGCCTCAAACCAAGCCAAGGTTGTTTATCCAAGCTTAGGGTAATAGCTCCAGCACCGGAGTTATGAGGATTAAACCCAGGATTACAAGTCAAATCAACACAAAACAGGCAGCTGAGCCGCATGAGCGGGGTGCGCGCCCGGCCGCCGCTGCATCTTCCCATCAATGCCATTGGGAGCATCGGTGTCAGGGGACCAGGACCCACATTTTAGGGAGAGCATCAGCCCCCCCGTTACCCCATTCGTGTCCTTGCCCTTTTCCCTGTGGGCAGCCCTGGCTCCCCGCCTTTTGGGTGCAAGCCCAAGAGGATGCAGGGACGCGCATGAGGGCGTGGATCCCCCAAAAAAGTTTTGCCTCCAGCATCGATGAGGTTTTCTTGGATCCTCTTATGGCAGAAGAGCAAAGCTCTTAATTGCCCCATCTTCTCAGAGATTTAAATCACCTTTATTCAGTTATCCAGCACTTGGAGGAGGGCTTTTCCCCGCATCCCTGGGGAACCCTGGGTTTTCCTCAGCTCGTTCCCCACCAGCTGTTGGGCAACTCCAAGCTCGTCCCACTGGGAGGGAGGGAGGGAGGGAGGGATGGATGGATGGGAGCCCAAGCCTGCGGGGTGACCCACTGGAGATGCCCTAGGCGTTCATTTCTCCAGGAGATACCCCAGCTATTTTAACGGGCAGCTCCTCAAATGCTGCAGCAGGAGCCAGGAGGATGGGAAAGGCCCTTTTCCCATTGCCTGGAAGGGTTATCCACCAGTGCTGCCTCTGCCGTGTCCTGTAGAGTGAGGCTCTGGTGGGGCTGGAGATCGGGGGGTGATGGGTGTCCTCGGAGCAGGGAAGCAGCAAGAGCCCAGCACCAGTCCTGGGCACCTTCCCAGCTGCTTTCCGCTCTGCCTTGGGTCTTTGGGCAAAAAAAAGAAAAAAAATCAATCTTTAAAGATGCAAACGGCAGCACAGACATCGTAATGAGCAAGTTGAAATCCTCTGGTAAACTGCTCTGTGTGAATGTTGCATTTGTTGATGTATTATCTTCAAAATATCTGCTTTTCTCCATCTGTATCGTCTTCCCAAAGTCACCGCTTTCACCAGTTAATAGCAAGAAATATCGGAAGAGCAAGCAAATATGTTTAAGGCTTGTATTATGAAGACAACACGCAAATAGAAAGAGATTCATCTTTTCATAATGCCACTTTTAGAAAAGGCAATAAAAATACAGTGCCTTGTAAAGGGATAAGCAGGCTGAATCTGAGCTGCTGCTGCGGGGTTGGGGACAAGAGACAAAGTGAAGGGACCCAAATTAATGCATAAAAAAGTAAAGGAAAGCTCAACCTCCGGCTATATTATATGGCAAATGATCTGCCAGTGGGGAAAGATACATCTTAATAGCAGTTTTTGAAATGAGATGAATACTGTATACAGTGCATTATAAGGCACAGTGTGATCTGAATCTTAATCAACATGGGGAAGTATAAATCTGAAAATAATAAAGATGAAATCAATATTGATGGTTAGAAGTAAAAGTACTGTATTTGCTGTAGTAAACGGTTTTAAGGTCCCAGGGAAAAATTTGTTCTAGAAAACCCATAGTAATTTACTATAGTTTCAATAGCTGGCACAGCCCCAGCGCGTTTTGGTGGCATTTATATTGTCGCTATAGAAAAATTTAAAAAGCAGCAAGGAATAAAAAAAAAGCAGCCCGTTGCCGCTTGCAGCGCGGCGGTGGCGCTGGAAATGAGTTCTTCTTTCTGGAGACCGAGCTGGCATCCCAGCTCCGATGGGGACACGCAGTGGGATATTCCCCTTCTGCTTCGCTGTCACTGAGCACAATAAGCCACTTACCTTGTAATTCCCAGTGTCTCTAGTTACTAAGAATAAGGCACCAGATTCTGACGAGCTACAGAAACCCTTTTTGCGTTTGAGGTTTTGCTTTAAATGTCTTATTTTCTTGTCCTCTGCCCAGGTGACAAATCACTGTCATGACAGGGGATGTAACTTGGGCTGAACCTCCTTGTCGTCTCTCTAATATGTTAAATGAAATTTGTTGCTCAAGTGATGGCCTTGTTGCCCAGGAGATAAAAACACCGAGGCTGACTCGGTGCCACCCCTGTTAGAGCTAACGCGGGGGCCCATCAGAGCTCCCGACGTGGGGGAACGACTGCGCACCCCGAGCATCAAACCCCTCGCTCAAAGGCATGGGGATTTGGAGAAAACTAGTGTGACCAGTAAGAGTGATGAGATGGTGGGAGATGGGAGCCTGGTTCCTTGTCTTGGAGGGAAGTTTTCTACCGTTTTTCCATCTTCTTAATACATGCCAAGAACCGCGGTGGACATTTTTTGGGTCACTTTGTCTACATTTCAGGGAAAGCCTCGTGGGGCTGCCTTGTTTGCTGAGAATTGTTTGCGAGAATTAGAAGTGCTGTCTGAGTGTGACCATCACACGTTTGCCATCAAAGGGCTTCGAGTTGAGATCTTTGTGTTTGGGGAGCAGCTTTAGCTTGCAAGAGCTGAGCAAGTTGGCACGGGTTCTGTCACCCGGTGGAAACTACCGCTGTGGCCAGAGCTCTGGCAGGATTTAGGCTGAGCCCAGAAAGCCATTTATTTAGGATAATGGTCCTGATTGTTGTTCGAACGTGTTTGTGGGTGAGTGGTGCTCAGCCCTGGCTGAGCTGAGGTCTGGAGGTCATCAGAGAGCAGATGGGGACCGAGGTTGCTGTTGACTTTTTGGTTTCACCTAATTACTTGGGTGTCTAGGAGGGGTTTGGAGCCAGGTGAGAATTGGGATAGCTTCTGGGAGGAGGCAGCAGTTGGATGGTGGGCTGACCTAGGCTCTCTGAAGCATGGGAGCAGGGCTGTCGTGGCTGTGCTCATCCTCTCTCCTTGCCATGGGTGATGGAGCAACCTGAGGAGCATCTCCACCAAGCCAATGTCCCTCTCCTGCTGTTGGAGCAGGAGGTTGGGTTCGCTGGCTTTAAATTCACTGCATCCTTGGGATGTTTGCTCCTAAGCTGCCCATCCCAGGTTTCCCTGCTTACCAAGCGCCTGTGTATCACCCACCTGGTCTGACGGCTGCTTGCCGGTGGAAGAAAGGGTTGCAGAAATGGGGGGGTTTGCAAGCTTTTCAGGGCTGGCAGAGCTCTGCAGCCGTCAGCCCAGGAGGGTTTTATCTCCTCAGAGCCATGCTGACAAGCACAGCTTATCACAGGTCATTTCTGTGCCCGTATTTTACCGGGGCCTCATGAGCAGCCTCCCCACTGCCGCAGTTACAGCAGCTGGCAGGATACCTGGGGTTTATTCTCTGCAAAGGTTGAAAGTTACTTGGGGGCAATGGTGTCCTCTGCATATAATTATTATTTCTTAAAAGCCTAAGATATGTGGCTCCCTGTGGAGATACGCAGGCTGAATATTGATGGTCATAAACCACGCCAGAAGGAAAAATGTGGGCTGCTCGCTGCTGGCGAATGGACTTTAAATCAACAACTGAAGCAGTATCGGTTCATAAAACTAGGATTTTTTTAGCCTTGAGGACAGAGGTACTTTAAATCCCAGCCTTCGGGTTCACTGATCTGCTGGAGAAGGAACATAAAACTTCCCCGGGAAGGGCCTGACATCAGCACATATTTTTTGTGCCAAGAGTACTCAAGGTAGCCCTTTTGGTTTTTTGCTCACTGCTTGTGACATTTCCTTGTATTATAATGATCTCGGCGGCGGCAGCAGGAGGAAAAACTTATGACCCAGGCGCTGCAGAAAGGGAAATGATTTACTGCGATAACCGCGCTTCGTCGAGACGGGGGGGCGGTTTGCGGTGGGAATGGCGGGCGAGGTGCTGGAAGTGGGAAGCTTGTCCCTTGTCAGGCCTGGCAGGGCACCGCCGCTGACGGGTCGAGTTCTCTTGCCCTTTGGTATATTTTGCCAGGTTTTAATTGACACCTGGCCTCTTTACAGTGCTCTCTCGCTCCACCTGCATGACGTGTTAAGTAGATGAGTTTAACGGTGGTGTTCACCCAGCTATTGATGGCGAGGTTTCATTCGATCAACGACATCCACGGCTATTCCAACGGGTGGAATCTGATCTGGAGCCTTGGTTGGGAGGAGGGGAGCTGGGGCTGGGGCTGCAATACCCGGCTCAATCCCGGCTCCTGCCGTGCTGCCGACGCTCGCCCCGGCACCCTGGCCCCAAGTCTTGGCTGGATGGGCTGGCTCAGGCCATCCACGTGTCCCGCGTGTCTTGCATCTGTCTGCGGTCTGCTCCAGGCCCACGACCTGCCTCAGCCCTCCTCTGCTTTTGCCTTCCTTCCTCTGCATTTTGGGGTTTTTCCCTCCCTTTTTTTCCCAGCACGGCTTCCTGCATGCACCGTGAGGCCAATAATCACAGCAGAGGGTTTTCAAGCGTAGCACATCTGAAATAAGGAAAAGATTTTTGTTTTCCAGCCTATTTAATATTTCTCGCTGTAAAATGCCCAGATGTAGCCGCGTTTATCAGCACACTGCGAAAAATGGCAGAATAGTGATTTACAGAGGTTTTTCATCAAACCTCTTTGCTGGGTACACACTGAATTAGGCGTTCCCATGTTTGTTGCATCCTGGAGCTAAATTCAACCTGCTGGCAGCTTCCAAGGGTGATGGATTTGCTGGAAGCACCCCTGGGCGTCACCCTTGGGTGAGGCATCAAGTTTCCAGGGTCCATTTGGTTTTTTTCCCAGGTTCCAGCCAGCAGCCGGGTTGATGGAGAGGATCCAAGCTATAGCTCAAAACGTCTCAGACATCGCAATAAAAGTAGACCAGATTCTCCGGAACAGCCTCCTGAACGGGAAAGGTGAGTGTCCCCAGAGGTCCCCATGCTCCAGACCTCCTGTGCGGTTGCAATGGGGAGATCCAGCCAAGCCTACCAGGAAAGATTTGGTAAAAATGCAGGGGAATGGACACCGATCTGAGGTTACCCAACTCACTCCTGCCTGCAGGGCTAAGCGGGACACCTGAAGCTCTTTGGCAGAGCTCCTAGGGCTGTTGTGTCCAACTCTGTGTGGACACAGCACATGGTGACACCATCTCTTTGAGGGAGAGGAGGTCCTCAGTGCGGTCTGAGCCTTCTTGGAGGTTTCCAGGACTCTCCCCTTGCTATTAGAGCCAGGAAGGCTGGAAAAGGAGGCTGCACAGGGAACTGCCCTCCGTGGTCTCTGACAGCAACAATGTTCTCCTGAAAGCGTTGCCTCACTTGGCCCAGGAGGACTCGGGAGCGGGGAGGATCAATCTGCAGAGGAGCAAGACCTGGGAAACTCGTGCCTGCAAGGGGCAGGAATGGTGACAGATCTGAATTGCTGTCAGAAATAAACCCCACAGAATTAAAGATGAGGAGCAGTGCCAGCACAAACACCGGCATAGAAAAACGTGGCGGTTTGGATCCAAAGCCCGGGGCCTGGGAGTCAGCGCCAGGAGAGACGTTCCCATCCCACCCCGGCAGTGCTGGGAGAGCAGCTGCGCGCTCCAGATGTTTCTCCTCACGGCTGCCCATTTCCCAAGGTTTGGGCTGGCATCACCAAGTAGAAGATGCTTCCGTTGCCTCTTCCACCTCATGCTTTTTTCGATATAGGCAAAGGAGGGCTTATAGGAGGGGCGGTGTCTTTTATTAATCCAACCACAGAGGGGAGAAAAAGATCCTGTTACTGGTTTTTAGCCACTTTTGTGCCTTATTCTGGAGCCAGCCCCGGGGGTTGAGTCTTCTCTTGGCAGCTCAGCAGGACAATTTTTATTGCATTTTTCCAGCGTAAAGGCTGTCAAGTGCTTCCTAGATACTGCAGCCTGCGTGCGGGTGATTAACAGGAGCGTGGATAGGTGGGACCTGGGCTCAGGAGCAGGCTGAGAGCAGCAGGGAAGTGCTATAAAGAGCCCTGCTGGGATTTAGGAAAGGGGAACGTGCTCTTGGCGTTGAAGCGTGGCTGGGGAGCGTCCTCTGTTTCCTCCCTGACCTGGGGGAAGATGCTTCACATCTTGGTGTCCTGCTCCATCAAGTGGGATGGGGCTGTCTGCCGGCCCGGCTGCAGTGCCGATGAAGGTGCTTGGGGGCTGGCAGCCCCATCCCATCCCATCCCATCCCATCCCATCCCATCCCATCCCATCCCATCCCATCCCATCCCACCCCCTTCCAGCATTTCTAGCTGCTCCACCGGCACTTCCCAGCTCTCCCCATGCCCAAATTGTCGTTCTGCAGTGGTGGAAGGCAGGAGGGACCAGTGCGAGGTGCCCAGGGACCCCAAGTACCCTGACTGCGCTGGCAAAGTGGAGGTGAGTCGGGGTTCCCCGTCTGGGAGAGGGTCTCGACCTGGGGTGGAAGGTGCTGGGAAGGACACAAAGCAACAACGCCGGGGGTTAAACTGGGAAAGGCAGTGGAAAGAGGGGATGCTTTCCAGAATAAAACTGTTTGCTTTAAAATGGGACAGGTGCATCCCGTTGCAGAAAGCCAAAGATGTGGCAGAAAGCCAAAGATGTGGAAAGCAGAGGGAGAAAGCACAAGGGACGTGTGTCTGACCTCCTCTGGGAGCCTTTGCTATACAAACGTAACTGTTTTCCTCCAATAATCATAGAATCACAGCATGGTTTGGGTTGGAAGGAACCCTAAAGCTCACCCAGTGCCACCCCCTGCCCTGGGCAGGGACACCTCCCACCAGCCCAGGTTGCTCCAAGCCCCGTCCAGCCTGGCCTTGAACCCCTCCAGGGATGGGGCAGCCACAGCTTCTCTGGGCAACCTGGGCCAGGGGCTCACCACCCTCACAGGAGAGAATTTCTTCCTGATATCCAATCTAAATCTCCCCTCTTTCAGTTTGAGGCATATGCCTTCGGTTTTAGCTGTACGAAGCACTGAAGCCATGGTACCCAGAGGTGTGCAGGCAGCAGGAGAACCATCTCGGTGAGAGCAGCTCTGCCTGCAGCCCTCCCTGCCTGTGCTTTCTGTGTTTAATGACAGAAGCACGGCGAGGGGGAGAGCACTGTCACATCGGCTTCAAATATCTCTGGAGCGTGAGCTGGTGTCTGGGGAATAATCTCAGCATCGCACAGAAGAGTGTCTCGTTAAGTTGGCCAGGACCTCCGTCTCAAATAGGATGTCCTGCCTGACCCAGCCTGCTCTTTACACCTGAATGCAGCCTGGCATTTGGCCCGGAGCGTGATTGCTTTGTCAGAGAGCATATTTACATGAACTAATTAAAAGCGTCTCCCTCTTCCCTCCCCTTCCCAGCCTCCTGCTTCAAGCTCAGGCTTCTGCAGGGCCGAGTCTCCCTGAGAAGATGTTGAAGGGTATTTTAAAATGATACGGGGGGAGGAGGGGGGGGAGGTTGTATTTTCCTCTTCCCCTGGTGCTAGGCATCCTTTACTTCCACGATTTGAGTAAATTCGGAAAGTAATTTAATTGTGGAAGGCTGTAATTCGATCTCCTGTCCGGGTGATTGCTGCGTTTTACATATCGGGCGCAGCGACCTGTCTCCCGAGTAGATTTGTTTTTATAGTTGAATTAAGGAAGAGGCTGGCGAGAGCCCGCGGGGAGGAGGGGGGTGGTAAATCGGTGCTGCGGTCGCTGGTTATTCTCCTGCGTGAATATCATCTCCTCCTGTGAAATCATCCTCGGGGACCACTGGATCTGTGCCCTGGCCCCGCTGCGCCCGGGGCGATGAGCTCAGCAGCTCGGCTCACTCCCCCGGCAAAGCTACGGAGAAGAAAACCCTGGAGTGAGGATTTTCCTAACGACTGTGCCCCCCGGGGAAGGCATGTGTCCGTGCTGGGGATGGGTGCTAGAAACCCAGGGAGCCCCCGGCAAACCCTCCTGGCTCTTCCTCTGCCCCGCGTGCTCTCGTTAGGGTTTGAGAAAACCCGTAACAATTTGTTGTCCTTTAGACAATTATTCTGTCACCCAATGACCCCTCCCCACCCGGAAAGGGGAAGCGGGGAAAGCAAGGAAACACAAGGGTTGAAATATAAATAGATTTAATAGGATAAGACTGAATAATTAACAATAATACTAAAGAACCAGTATTAGTCCCAATACTAATATAAGATATATAAGAATTATACTCAGCCAATTCTATCAGCAGGAAGCCGTGCGCTCCCAGCAGGGGACAGTAAATGTGGGACACGGTGAGCGCTGAGGCTTCGGGAGGAAGGCATGGGCTCAGGGGTCCGGCACCAGGACAAGGAGTTTCTCTGGACTGCCACCATCAAGGGAGAGAGAAACTACACTGCAAACTTCCTGATTTATATAGAATGTGACGTTCGTGGTATGAAATAATCCTGTTGGTCAAATGCCCAGGCCTCGCTCCTCCTCATCCTCGCACCTGGCAAGGCTTGAAAACACCGAGATCTTGAATCCCACATAGCCTAGCTGGCGATAAAGGAAATATTTTCACAAATTCGGACACTAGAGTCTTCCAAAAGTGGAGTTTAGAAGAGAAATGAGTCCTGTGTCGCTCAACCCAGGACAGCCCTGGAGGCACAGGGCGGGTGAACGTCAGCATCGGTGCTGGGTACGCTGGTTTGCAGCCCTTCGTCCACCCTCTGCCCTCTGTTTCTAGCTCCCAACTAGAGAAGGATGGAGAATAGAGGTTGCCTGTAGCAGGGGTAGCTTGTGGGGCTGCCACATCCCTTCCCGGCCGGAGGATGAGCCCCATGTGTTTCTTTGCCCCCCTTGCAGTGGATGAGGGCCAGGTGGACCTCCGACCCCTGCTATGCGTTCTTTGGCGTGGATGGCACCGAGTGCTCGTTCCTCATCTACCTCAGCGAAGTCGAGTGGTTCTGCCCTCCCTTGGCCTGGCGAAACCAGACGGCGGCTTTGCCTTCCCCGCCGCCGCTGCCCCGGGTGCAGGTAAGGTGGGGACAGCCTGTGTCCCAGCGGCCCTGGTGGGGGGCCTGAGGGGAGATGGTGGCTTCAGGGCTCTGGAAATCAACGTTCTTAGAGCCAGCATTGTCAGCAGGGCCACGATGCCGCACGTGGGTTTTCATAGAATCACAGAACAGTTTGGGTTGGAAGGGACCATTAAAGGCCATCCAGTCCAACCCCCCCGTGGCAGGGACATCTTCAACTAGATCAGGTCACTCAGAGCCCCATCCAGCCTGACCTGGGATGTTTCCAGGGATGGGGCATCTCCCACCTCTCTGGGCAACCTGGGCCAGTGTCTCACCACCCTCAGTGTAAAAAATTTCCTGCTTGTATCTAGTCTGAATCTCCCCTCTTTTGGTTTAAAGGCATTACCCCTTGTCCTATCGCAACAGGCCCTGCTAAAAGGTGCATCCTCATCTTTCTTGTCGGTCCCCTTTAGGGACTGGAAGGGGCTCTAAGGTCTCCCCGGAGCCTTCTCTCCTCCAGGCTGAACCCCCCCAGCTCTCTCAGCCTGTCCTCACAGCAAAGGGGCTCCAGCCCTCCCAGCATCTCCATGGCCTCATCTGGACCCGCTCCAACAGATCCATGTCTCTCCTGAGCTGAGGAATCCAGGAAGCCACGAGATGCTGTGGGTTCAACGGGGCCCCTGGGATTTGGTGCATTAAGTGGCTCTGCTGGCAGGTCTGGTGGCACCAGGGGAGGTCGTCCATCCAGGAGGGACCCATGGCTCCTCAGCTGCGATGAGCAAACCTCCGCCAGCCCCCGTGGCAGCTCTGTGGCTCCTCTCGCGGCTGCTTTCCCTGCACTGGAAACGCAGAGCATGCTCCTTTCCTAGGCAGCTTTCCAGAGCGACCTGGCTCACCTCCTGGAGCTGATTGGCACGGGCAAGGAATCCCTCAGCTTCATGAAGAAGAGGATCCGGCACTTGGCCCAGCAGTGGCTGCGGGCGGCTCGGCGCCTCGAGCAGAAGCTGAAGGGCCGGCAAAGGGACCAGAAACACGTATGAGCAAATTGCATGGTGGGGGGAGCACGGAAAAGCTGAGGCACTGGGGACATGGGGAGTGGAGACAGCTGGGATGTGAGTGGGCTGGGAGGGAAATTCATTTATGGAAGCACGTGGGTCTGCAGGGTCAGTCTGTGGTCCATGAGCGTGACTCTGCATGAGCTCAGGACATCGCAGGACCAGTGCTGCTGAATGATGGGGTGAATTTTGGAGACGGGTCCTGGTGGACAGGAGGTGATGTCCCGCTGGAGGCTGGCACGTCTCCTCCGCAGAGGTGCCCAGGGTGCCGGCTCTCCCATTCATGGTTTTGCGGTGACCTGCCCTTCAGTCCCTGTGTGCAGGGAGATGCGGCTCTGGTCCATGGGATAGAGCCCCTTAGAGCCCCCCTGATGGACATCGGGAACATGGTCCCAAGATACAGAACACCAGTCAATGGGAACTGGTAGCCTCTGACTCTTGGGTCTTTGCTAATTGGACATAGATCACTCGTCTTTACGCTTGAATGATTTCCCTGAGTAATTACAGCCTGCGAAATGAGCTGGAGGGAATCAGGGACCATAAGTCATTTTGGGCTGGAAAACCCAACTTCTCCCTTTCCCCCAGCACCACCCCTCCCAACACTGACCCCTCTCCTTGTCTCTCCAGATCTTGATCCATATCGGCTTCCTGACGGAGGAGTCAGGGGATGTTTTCAGTCCGCGGGTGCTGAAGGGGGGCCCGCTGGGTGAGATGGTGCAGTGGGCTGACATCCTGGCCGCCCTCTTCCTCCTGGGACACAGCCTGAGAGTCACCGTCTCCCTGAAGGAGCTGCAGAGGTGGGTGCTGCGGTGCAAATGGGTGCGTGGTCCCCCCGGAGAGGGTCTGCCCCCCGCGCGTGTGTGGTTTTCGAGGTTTTTGCATGAAAACACGAGGTCTGCAAAGGCTCGGGGGTGGCTTTTCCCCCACCTGCATCTCGGGCAGCGCTGGTGATGAGCTGGTGGAAGTGTTGGGTGGGTGCAAACCACCAGCATCACGGCTGGGATCGATCCCATCCCTTCTGCGTCCCGGGAAAACGAGGAGGACTGGTGCAAACTAGGGCTTTGCAGCAGGGCTTTGCGTGGGGCTGATGTGATGACGTCTGGGGCAGGGCTCTGCCCCGTGGTCCTGGCGCTGGATCTGAGCAGCATTAATCCCTTGCTGCCAGCACACAGCATCCCCCGCGTCCCCTGGCACCTGCCTAGGGCTGGGTGTGGGAAAAGGCTCCCTTTTGCCCTCCCCGTTCCCCAGGGATGCTCTCTGCGGGGCTGGTGGCCGCGTGGCTGCAGGATGCAGGTGTCCTGCAGGTCGTTGGCTCTTCCCACGGTGCACGGCTGCAGTCAACCCCCGTGGCTTTGCCGGCGTTGTTTGAGCAGCGACTGTGCTCTCTTCCTTCCTCCTTTTCTTCCTTCCTTCCCTCCCTCCCTTCCTTCCTGCTCTGCCACTGGAACGGCTGCCAAAAATAACCCGCATCCCTTGCAGGGGGGTGGCAGCCACCAAGGTGGCCCTTCTCAGGAGGTGCTGGTGGGGGCTTTGAGACCTCTGGGGGAATTTGCCGCTGCTGGGGCACTTCCCGCAGAGGGATGGGCTTTTTCTGCCGTGGGATATAGGGCGATGCAGGGTGAGAACATGCAAACAGCTACACCAGGCTACCCTACAAGCGTGCCAGGGCAGCACTCCGTCTCCAAGAGGGACTGGTATTAGATGGAAAAAATAAGAGGGAGAAGATAACTGCGTGCTGTGTTCCTCTGCTGATGCAGTTCGGTTATTACCGGGCTGACGCTGCTGCCTCCTGTAACCTCGCAAGCTTTCCTCACCTCCTACGAGGCATCTCGAGTGGAGGGCAAGTGCCAGGGAAAATGCAAAGTAGGATGGGTTATAAATCGAGAAAAGCCTGAAGCTGCCTCGGGGACGGGGCAGGTTTTGGGCGATGCAAAGCCAGCATCAGCCGCATAATGAGCCATGCTGAAAAGAGAGTGAAAAAAACCAACAGCCCTGGAAAAAAAAAAAAAAAAAAAAACAACAAACCAACAACAAAAAAAACCCCAACCCAGCCCCTGCGGCATTCAGAATTAATAAACAGAATTAGCTCACGACTAATTAACTCAAAAAAATAATCCTGGTCCTAATGCAAAAGGCACCAGCTTCTCCAAGAGGCGGGCATGCGTCACGGTGATCTCCGCGCGTCGTGCTGAGCTAAATTGACGTGCTAAATAATATCCATGTACTCGAGGATGAAAGAAGTTAATGGCTGGGAGGGTTGTGTTGTTGTTGTGTCGTTCTTGTTTGTGTTTTTTAATGAAGAGCCTCACAGTAGTCATTTAACGAGGGGAAGGAGCCGGCTGAGTCTTACCAGGGGTTTTGCAGCCTCCATTTCCCCCTGCGAGCGCCTCTGGAGAGAGCTGCGTTGCTGCCCGTAGCATTTCGCCTTCCTCAGAAGCGTAGGAGCGTCGGTTGGCCGTGATGAGACCTCCTCTTCTGACGTGGATTTGGCTGTATCCCATCCAAGAGCTCCATCTCTTCCCCTTAGTGGCTGGGACGGGGAGCGAGCGGGGCTGGGGCTGCACATCTTGCCCTTCTCTCTGTCCCAGGGGTAGAAACTGTCCCCGTCTCCCCGAGCGCGTGTCCTGTGCCTGGCTTTGGTGACAGTTTAAATGCTGGATGCCCACATCATGGGTCCACTTCCACGTTGATGGGGCTGGGTCCCCTCTGTCCCTTTGGAGACCAAGTCCAGTGTTCGCTGGGACCTTCCTGCAGCCCATCAAGAGATGGGGTAACACGGGTGTTTGCAGGGGAGCAGGGGTCCCCCCCAGGCGGTGACGGCAATCCTGCTCAGTGCTTGCAGACCCTTCAGCAGCTTCTCTGTTGTCAGGCCAGTGTGACATTGGTGGTGGCTCCGAGGAGTGCTGAGATAAGCCTTTGCCCAACTGCAAGCGAGCAGGAGGCTTAGCAGGACATGTATAATTAATCATGAGTTGTGCTAATAGTTAATCTTGGGAGCTTCATTAAAGCCTGGAAGGACTCTTCACTGGGTAAAAACTGGCTGGATGGCCGTGTCCAGAGGGTTGTGATTAATGGGGTGAAATCTTCTTGGCAGCCGGTCACCAGTCGTGTCCCTCAGGGCTCAGTTTTGGGGCCAGTTTTGTTTAATATCTTTATCAATGATCTGGATGAGGGGATTGAGTGCACCCTCAGTAAGGTTGCAGATGACACCAAGCTAGGTGGGAGTGTTGGTCTGCTTGAGGGTAGGAAGGCTCTACAGAGGGACCTGGACAGGCTGGATCAATGGGCCAAGGCCAGCTGTGTGAGGTTTAATAAGGCCAAGTGCCAGGTCTTGCATTTCGGTCACAACAACCCCAAGCAGCGCTACAGGCTTGGGGGAGAGTGGCTGGAAAGCTGCCCAGCAGAAAAGGACCCGGGGGTGCTGGTGGATGGCCAGCTTCACATGAGCCAGCAGTGTGCCCAGGTGGCCAAGAAGGCCAACAGCATTCTGGCTTGTATCAGGAACAGCGTGGCCAGCAGGAGCAGGGAGGTGATGGTGCCTCTGTACTGGGCACTGGTGAGGCCTCACCTCAAGCGCTGTGTTCATTTCTGGGCCCTGCTGTACAAGAGGGACATTGAGGTGCTGGAGCGTGTCCAGAGGAGAGCTACCAGGCTGGTGAGGGCTCTGGAGACCAAGTCATATGAGGAGAGGCTGAGGGAGCTGGGCATGTTTAGCTTGGAGAAGAGGAGGCTGAGGGGAGCCCTCATTGCCCTCTACAACTCCCTGAAAGGAGGGTGCAGAGAGGTGGGGGTTGGCCTCTTCTCCCAGGTGAATAATGACAGGACCAGAGGGAATGGTCTGAAGTTGCGTCAGGGGAGGTTTAGGTTAGATATTAGGAAGAATTACTTTACTGAAAGAGTGGTCAGGCACTGGGACAGCCTGCCCAGGGAGGGGGTTGAGTCCCCATCCCTAGAGGCGTTTAAGAAATGTCCAGATTTGACGCTTCAGGGCATGCTCTAGTGGCAGAGATTGTAGGGGGGTTTGTGTGTGTGTATGGTTGGACTCAGTGATCTCAAAGGTCCTTTCCAACTGTGAAGATTCTGTGATTCTGTGACTTCACCTGTCGCTGCAGCTTCGGGCAGGGCTTGGGATGCGGAGAGCCGGGGATCCAAGGGGCTGGAGCTGGGGTGCGGGGGTGAGGCAAAGCTAAAGCTGTGTCCCCATGGAAGGCTCAGCCCAAGTGCTCTGATTTCTTATCCCTCCTGCCCCATGCAACCTCCTGAAGCAGCAAAGCTTTGCTCCGCTGGAGACCGGGGCTAAATTTGTCCTCTCCCGTCCCAGGTGTCTTTTGCTGAGCTTGCAGCAGGGCAGGCACCAGTGTCGGGGTGGGTTTGAGGGTATTTTGCTCCAGTAATGTGAGAGGTCGAGTACGCTTGTTTATTTTTCTTCGGCACCCCTTGCTCCTTCTGCGGCTCGGAGCTGTAGGTAGCTGCTCCCACCCTTCACGGAGCAAAGGCTGGCGCCCATAAATTATTCAGCACAGAATAACCTCTCTCCTGGTTTGTTTGGTTGCGTTTTTTTTGTCTCTTCAAATTTCTGAGCTGATTTTTCTATGCGTATTGATCATTGGCAAGGGATCACTGGAAGGTTTGCCTGCGTACACTTCGCTTGGTAGTTATCTGAGAGCTGTTCATTATTAGCATCTCTATTGATTACAATGCGGCGGTGGTCAGGATTGGGTCTGGAATGCTGGGGATCAGGCAAACGAGGAGGAAAAAGTAAGTCCTTGGTCCAAAAAAAACTGGTGATGGAGGGCTGGGGGTGAAAAAAGGTCGTGTGCTGGGCACCTGGGGGCTCACAGGGGGAGAGCGGCAGATGCCAAGCGGTGAATAGCAGGAGGGGGGCTGAACGATTCTTTCCCCGTTTTGGGGGACCGATGCTAATCTGGAGCGAAGCCAAGGCGCGCTGGGGATCTGCAGGTTTGCTCCACGGCTCGGCTGGGCACCGTCCAAGTGCCCCTGTGGGGTCTGAGACCTCCCTGCTTTTCCAGGACTAACTTACCTAGCTTATCTTCTGCCCACTGTAGACCTTGAAGACCTGTGAATTCCTCTGCCCTGTCCTACAGGAGGCTAATTTTTCTTCTGTGGCTGAACTAAGAGCAGGTGTTTGTCCTCTTTTGCATTTCCCGGTGAATTTGTGAGCTTTTTCTGATACCTCTTGAGAGGCAAGGGGTGAAACACTGGGGTTATCTGGGGGCTGGTGCAAAGCATCCCTGGGAGGGAAGCAAAATCGAGCTGGAGCGGGGATTTCGGGCGCTGTTTTCCGTCCCAGGTCGGTGCTGGGTGGGTAGGGGCAGCGGAGGGAGCCGGCAGCATTTTTGGCCCTGCCTTGAAGCAAGGAGGGAAGAAAGATCCCGAATCTGAATGCAACCACTCGGTTCTTGCTGAAGAGCCCTTCTGCTGCTTTGGTAGCCAAAATGTGCTTGCAGGGAAGTGAGAATCAAGGCTGGTGCGTGTGTGTTGCTTAGTAGGGGAGGAGTGGGAAGTGCCTGGAAGACCTGAGCTGGGTTGTTAATGAGGCAGCGTATGAGTAGATGTTGGAAAATTACAAGCAGCGCTTTGGAGCAAAAGCCGCAAATAAGCCGAGCCTCTTCCTCCGGAGCACCCGTGCCCCAGGGGCAGGCGGGGAGGGGTGCCCAAAGCCTGTCCCCCCAGGAGTAGGGGTGCTGCAGGGACCCCCAGCTCCTGTCCCCATCCTTAGGTCGTGGGAATGGTCCTGTCGGCATCTCCAGCTGCTTTTGCGGGACTAAGGGGGAGGCCTGGGGAGACGGGAATGTGGTGCTGCGAGCTGCCGGAGCATCGGGGACTATTGATCTCGGTGACGCTGAAGGGTGCTTTTTGCAATGGCCCCCTTGAAATTAACTGCTCATAAGGCAGGACAGAAAGTCGAAGAAAACAGGATTTGATGACTCGCGGGGTTAGGGCTTTACAAAGTGTTCTCGGCGCTTAATTGTTGATGGTGTCAAGTTCTGGGCTCCTATATACTGGCCCTGGCAAGGCACTTAAAATTAAGCACGTGCCTGTGTCCCGTGTTGGCAGCCCTTTCCCTGCCGAGCGGTAGCCGTGGCCAGCATGTGGGTTGGGTGAGGAGCCACTTGCTGGGTGCCGGGGCAGTGTGGCCGGCACCACAGTGGATCCGGAACCGCAGCGGTTCCAGCACATCGGCAGATCCGGCACCGCAGCGGGACGGGGCTCAGCTCCTGCTGCCGCCGCTCTCCTCGCATTGCCTGGCACACCCTTAATTATAGCTGCTATTTTCCTGCGCTTTCCATAGTCACCGAGGTGTACTCGGACTGCAAAAAGGGCCGTTCAGATGGAAACACGATGTCCAGACAAAGGCGTCTCTAATTATTTTCTGGCAGATAAAAGACGTCTTTCTGTCTCGCATCTGTTCACATGAAAACCCATGCGACGCCCGGGCTCCAGGCATCACCTTCCCTCGCCAGTTGGCAAACACAGTCCTGACGTTGTGCGGGCAAGCCAGGAATTGCTTGTGGAAGCAGCCAGAAGTGACCAGTTGTGTGTGGTCCTGATGGAGCTGCGTGGCGTGGCCGTGGGATTTATCAGCCCCACACTGGTGGGGAGGAAACCTCAGCCTTTAAGGTAGCATCAGACGTTCCCGTTACGTGAGAAGGAGTGTTTCCGTGAGCTGTTAGGGCCACTGGGTTGTTCTTTTTCTGGCCAGGCTTTCATGTTCGTGCTGGGACACGGTTGAGCACAGGATGCTGCCGGCTTCGGAAAGGCTGGATGTTTGGTTACAGGTCTCAGAGGGAGCAGAGGATCACAGAATTGTAGGGTTGGAAGGGACCTCTGGAGATCATCTCCTCCAAGCCCCTGCCGGAGCAGGGTCACCCAGAGCAGGTGGCACAGGAACGCATCCAGGCGGGTTTGGAGTGTCTCCAGAGACGGAGACTCCACCACCTCTCGGGGCAGCCTGTGCCAGGGCTCTGCCACCCTCAAAGTAGAGAAGTTCCTCCTCGTGTTGAGATGGAACTTCCTATGGTCAAGTTTGTGCCTGTTACCTCTTGTCCTGAATGATGATGCTCCCGATTGCGGGTACTCAACCACTGTGAAGATAGAGGTGATGAAGACTGACCCAAGAGGTTACCCAAACGCTGGACGCACCACTGTGTGTCTGAGCTTTATTGGATTCTCCAGTCCGTAGTTTAACTGGTTCACGTTTCCAGCAGATGTGCCTTAGGGGATGGGGTAGGCAGGGGTCCGGGACGTTAGTGGGTACAAATCGACTTTGCTTTAGTGGTGTCCATGAAGATTTGGCTAAAATTCTCCCTTCGTTTTGAGCTGCTGGAGCAGCTGGGACAGCAGGGGACAGTCCGTCTCTCCAAGGGTCTGTCCAAGCGCTTGCGAGCATGTGGGTGCTCAGCTTCTGCTGCTCACCAGAGGAGCCCAAGTATTTATTTCCCTTTCCTGGGAAGTTTGTTCATTATTTGCTAAATTTCTGACCAGAAAGAGCTGTATGCTCCGGCACCCTCCTGTGCTTCCCCAGGGTCTGACTCTGCCCGGCCGGGTGGGTGGCTCTCGCCGGAGGATGGTGGATCCCATCACCTCCCCTGTTCCTCCTCCTCTCCAAGATTTGCAGCCGTGTAGCTCTGCAATTAAAAGCCAGCTATGTCGAAAGGAGACTGTAAAAGCTGCTCCCATTAATGATGGCACCTTCCCGGCGCCTCCGAGGAGGCGGCTGGGAGTGTTGCTGGCACCAGCCACGTGAGGAGCGGGGATGAGCCGTGGCGAGGAGCGGTGGGGAGGGATTTCTCCCACCTTTGAGGGCTTCATTTTGTAGAAGAGGAAGGTGCATAAATTAGCAGGAATTACCGAACTGTTAAATTGCACTCCTTCGCGAAATATGTTTATTTTGTAGCCAAATGACGACTCGCTCGCTGGCTTCTTTGCCGTTGCAGAAACCTCTGCTTTGTCACATCAAGGTTTTCATAACTTTATTAATCTCTGGGTGATTTGTATAGGGTTGATCCTCCCAGTGGGGGCCCAGACCCCTCTGGGCTGGTGAGGATGGAGGTGTCAGCACACCCAGAGATGGTCCAACCTGGATCAAACCCAGGCTGTTGACTCCCGATTTCTGGAGGCTTTCAATCCCCTTATAAGATGCAAAGCATCCAGGAGTCTTCACTACTCATGGCTTGTCTTTGCAGCCAGAAAAAATTGCCTTCCTGGGGAAGGATCTGCTGGATCGTTCTTGTCTGGATCTGCTGGAGCTGCTGCTGCTCAGCTGAGCAGTGAAAGCTTGGTGTTAGCTCTGTCCTGGCAACGCGACGCAAAGGATTCCAGCAAGTGCTGCGTCCTGCCATGATGGGAAAACCGTCTTTTGTTGAAGCTCGGAAATAAATAAATTGATTGCTGAACCTCCCCAGCCCCGGCTGGGTACGACTGTGTCTCACGGGATTGACGATGGGCCAGAGAAACAGCCCCGATGCACTTTGCAGAAGTAAAACCGTTGCAGGTGGCTTAAATGGCACACTGTAATTGCTTGGAAAACCTCGCTTTTGAGGTCATCGTGTCCCTTCTAGCAGGTGGAAGAGCTGGGAGCAGAGGCCGGGCAGTGGGGCGTTCTTCTCCTGGGCTCCGATTTGCACTTTAAATTGCTCGTGATGGGCTTGTCGCAGACCCCCGGGAGCCACGCAGGTTTGGCTCCGGCACCTTTCATCCCCCAGATACCGGCCCTGTGCTCGCTGGGCTCTTGTCGACACGGAGAAACCGAGGGAGCAGAAAGGACAGAAGCCCTCCTCTGTTTCCCCTGCTGCCGTCCGCCTTGCTGATGACAGCAGATGCGGGCAGAGAAGATGCAATTAAATGTAATATAGGATATTGGCTCAGCTGGCCAGCAGATGCCCACGAGATCCATTTAGTGCTGGACTTTTCAGCCCCAGGAGTGATAACATGGAAGGAAACGTTGGGTTAATTTGAAAATAGGTCAATGGGATGTAAAGATAACCCCGCAGTCATCTGATTTCAGAGAGCCTGCACGGCGCTGGGGAAGGGAACGCGTCCCCTGGTTGATTAAAGTACCTATAAGGGGAAAATAGGAGGACAAGAAGCTGCTGTAGATTTGTTCTGGAGTAGGCACAGCTGGTGGAGGCAGCTGGCGGAGGGGCGAGCTCGGCGCTGGCATCCGCTTGGATTGAAGCCGCTTCGGCAGAGAGGGGCGAGGGCTGAGACGATGCACTGATCCTGGACGTCGGGATGGGGACAAGCCATCAGGTCCCCTGCCGGGGCTACGGAGGTGCCGAGCCCAGGCCCGAGCCGGTGGCCGTCTCTGGCTGCTCTGGGAGGGGAGGTTTCTCCAGGAGCTGGGATCGAGCGGTTTTCAAAAACAAATCTCTTGGCTGCGCTGGCTGGGAAGGCGGCATTTGCGCTCATCAATTTTATTTGCGTAATTTCAAGCGCCATTAATAGTACACGGCACGAGGAAAAATCAGGGAAATTTCACTCCAACCATGAGTGAAATTGGGTTTAGTAGAAAATTAGTTGACTTAACTGGCAAATGATGAAAGCTTGAATAAAGAATGTTTAAATAAGAAGGAATGGGGAAAAAAAAATATATATCCCCCCCACCTCAGAGATGCAGCCTGGATTTGCATGATTGGAATATTAAAACCAGTGGTTATAAAGTGTTTAGGAAGGATAAGGGGGATAAATGAGAGGGATGCTCTGCTTCAAAGACACCGGTCCTGCTTTTAGATCTATTCCTGCCTCGCACCTTGGTGCTGGGAGTATAAAGGGATGCGGCAAGTCCCAGACACCCAGAGAGGGGACACGTGGCAGATCACGGTGACGAGGGGGAGCCGGGGGAGCCAGACCTGCTCTGCCTAAATGGTGGGAAGTTTTTTTGGAGACTTCAGTGTGAGATACACTAATTGCTGCCTCCCGCAGCCCCTTGTCAAGCTTGGTTGGGGCTTTTTAAAATTACGGATGATTTTGTAACGCAGCGGCTTGTGCGATGTCGACCAGCTAGAGGATGGGGCGTGCTGCAAGAGAAGTGTTACGGTTTGGGGGTTTTTAGTTAAGGACAAGGTTTATAGATCAGCAGAGTTGCTCCGCTGCAGCGCCAGGTCGGTGTAAATCAGCATTGCCGTTTGGCTGATGACTGAGGAAAGAGCAAATGTGTTAGTTAGCATTGCGTCTCTGTAAAATCCTGGGGGGTTTTACCGGCTTAAAAATTCCTCTTCTGCTTCAGCCTCCCCGGGAGAGGCGCGTCTCCTTGTTGCCCTATTTATCATAGCGAGGTGGCCGTTGGAGGTGGGAGCCTGTCCATTCCTGCCATCTTCCCAATCAGCCATGTCGTGTAAAATTGTGCAGAAAAGCGATAAAACTGCCGCCTGTTTCCCCGCGGCTGACCCGGCCGGGCTGCCCTGAGCTGACGCTTACATTCCTTGTGACAAGAGCAACGAAGCAGCTACAAATGCAGCTCTTCGCCTTAAATTGAAATTCTGTGGGTTTCCTGGCTTCGGCGAGCAACGTGGTTCCACATTTACTCTCTCTCTGGAGTCACAGTCGTGGTCAGGAGCTTGGGATGACCCTTCGCTGCTCTGAGGTCGGGATGGGGCTGTAAGAAGGACCTTGGTGCCCAATGCTCAAGGTCTTGCAAGCCATATCAGAAGAAGAGGAAGATATGGCCAGGAACAGACCTTTATTGTAGCTATAATGGCCAACCAGTTCCACTGGCTACATATGACCCTTCTGATGATGTTGGTGAAGACTAGTGAGAGATTGGAGAGCAAACGCTTGGGATAACTGTATAACTTGGCTGTTCCCCAGGTGGGAGAGCCATCGATTTCCTCTGCAAACAGCCATGGGATGGATCAATGAAATGCTGTGGGTGGTCGTAGGTGTGGGCAAGGGGTGAGGGCATTATGGAAGCGCTCCTCGGAGGATGGACCCTGGGACTGCGGGTCCATTTGAGCTTCAGCTGAGTGACAGAGAGAATCCAGGTTGGGCTGGAAAGCGGATTCTCGGGTTCAGAAGGGGAAATGCAGAGAGGTGAGGAGAACCAGTAAGAGACATCACGGGGTGAGGGCTTCAAAGCCTGGGAATTTAAAACCTGAAAATGGAAAATACTTACAGGGATGGCTGGGATAAATTCCCATCTCCAAATAGGTGCTAGGAGTAAATGAAGAGCCCAGAAGAAAACAAAGACAGACATCTTGCCAGGCAGGAGCTAAGGGTGAGATTTCACACTGTCTGAGCTCAGACTTGCAAAATAAAACATAAATTCTCAGGAGGACTGAGAGCAAAACGGGGCGACCGCGTGATGGGAGTGGGACAGAGCCCAGGTGGACCAAATCCTCAATGCTTTGGTTTTCCATGTTGGTCTTTGGGTGGGAGTGTGGTTGTGGGGGTGAAGATAAGGAATTATTGTCTTTAGGAGGAAAAAAAATGCAAGAACATTGAAGCTGAGAGGGGGATCGTTTGTATTTCTGAGCAAGCTGGCAGTCAGAAATCACAAGTACATGTAACAAGGATTTTTGAGAAACCTGCTGAAGCTGGAAGGTGTCACAGGTTTTTTTTCTGAGAAGGAGGAAGCGTGGTCCAGACGAGCAGATGGGCTGTCAGGCTGACATCAGTGGTACAGTTAGTGGAACAGCTTTGGAGAGAGGGATTCATCGGTTCACAGAGGTAATTGAAAATGGAAGGAGACACGCCGCAGGTTTACCAGCCTTGTCTCATGCCAGATTAATCACATATCACCTTGGCAGGAAGGTAACCGATGATTTTGATGAAGAGATTGCAGTCGATCTAGTTTATCTGGATTTTCGTAATGAGTTTTATCCACTGGAGGAGGGAAAAGGGGCTGAGTACAGCTGTTGTAAGGAACTGGCTGAAAACCCACAGGTCCGGCTGCCCTGGCTTTATTGAAGTATTTCATAAATGGGACAAAAAGCCAGAATTATTAATGACATGTGCACAACATCCAAGGACAGGCAGTGCCACCAGCATTGAGGAGAATGTGAGCGTGTAGCGGGATGTAGTGGGTACCTGTGTGGGCTGGAGTATGAGAAACGGTGGTGTTTGCACCGGGAGGGATGTGGGACTGGGAACAGGGAGATTTCGGCTAAGCTTCGAGCTTTGCAGGCAGGGAGGAAGGGAAAGATGCGGCTTTACAAGTCTGTCACTTGATGTCATTGCAGTGAAAGCAAACGAAATCTGGTGTCTCCGACAAGAGAGATCCAGGGGAGCGTGTGTGTCGAATGGGATGCTGGTGAGCCCTGGCTGGGAATGCTGTGCAAAAGCCTCATCAGCCATGTGTGAAGAGCAGGAACTCAATGGGAGCAGGTTCAAAGATGGGGAGGGACCAGGACTCCTCAAAACCTCAGATTTTTGGCCCAAGAAATAAAGGCTGGGGAGAGGAGAATGACATTCCTCCCCCTCCATCGGCTGGGAGCTGGTTGATGGCCCCTGGTAAACACTGGGCAGGGAAATGAATGTGTTGCCAGGCTTTTGTGGTGCTGGGGGGGCTGATCGGTCCCTCCTGCTTCTCCCCAGTCACTTAGGGGTGCCACCAGGACGGGGAAACTGCCCCTTGACCAGTCCTTTGCCTTTCGACCTGATTTACACCGACTACCACGGCCTCCAACAGATGAAGCAGCACATGGGGCTCTCCTTTAAGAAATACAGGTAAGCAAAGCCACCCCCTTCCCTTAGTCTCCATTTCATTAATTAGCAAGCAAAGACTAATGCTAATGACCTCAAAGGATAGTCCCCATGTCCGAAGAGCTGGACCCTTTGATTGCACCTTTGATTTTTGCCTGGCTTTGCCGTGCTGTGTCCCCTGCTGCCGTGACATGAGGTGGTCTGCTTGCTCCGGAACCTCATGTATTTAAGATAAAACCTCATTAGAAGAGACTAAATTGGTAAAAAAACCTCTACATGTGCCTGTTGGGGGTGTGTGTGTACCTGCAGCCGGGGATGGCCACACCACAGAGGGAAGCCCGAGCCTTTTCTCTTTGCAAGAAGCAGAACCCTGTCCCTGGCTCCTTCGGCATCAAGACAAATGTCATCATCCCCTGGTACATCACCAGCCAGGAAAATATGCGATTTAATTTAGTGCCGATAGTCCTGCTATTTATTATGTTTTCTCCCATCTCTTCCACTATCCTACACAATTTTATTAGAGAGAAAAATGACAAGCGGTGTTATTGCTTTTATTATAAATGCATTTGCTCTCGCATTCAGCTTGTTTTGCTCTTCCCTTGCTTGATGCTCCCCTTCTCTCCTCGGTCGTGTGCTGGTAATGCCTGCCTCAGCATTCCCGGGATATTGGGAAAAGCATTAACAAGTCTTCAGGAGATACATCATTCTCACAACCGTCAGGGAGATGAAAGCCCTGCCAGGGGAAATTGCTCATTCCAGGAGGGAGCGGTGGGCTGGGAAGGGCTGCTTGGGATGTTCCCGCACCCTCTGCTCCGGGCGCAGACGAAGGACGAGCCGCCTGGGGACCCCAGCCGTGTCCCTGGCAGTGGGACTTTCTCAATCCGAGGTCCTCGGGTCCTGCCTCCTCTCCCAGGTGCCGCGTCCGGGTCATCGATACCTTTGGGACGGAGCCGGCGTACAACCACGAGGAGTACGCCACGCTGCGCGGCTACCGCACCAACTGGGGCTACTGGAACCTGCAGCCCACCCAGTTCATGACCATGTTCCGTAAGTGGGGGGACGGGGGCACAGCGGGGGCGGTCGTGGGGACTCATGGGCACCACAGAAGCGGGTCTCACCTCCTTTAGGAGGCGATGCATGGGCAATGCCGTCCTCCCTGGGTCTCTCCTGCCTCCCCTGCCTGCTCGCTGCCTGCAAGCAGCCCCTGAATCTGCTTGGCCATCTCTTGGGCTGGAGAAATGCTCCGGGGAGGGAGACCTGGCTCCTTCCTCCACGATGGAGCCAGAGCTGAACCGCTTCCATCTCCCAGGAGGGGAAACGTGGGGCGATTTTGGTTGCAAAGCCTGGTTTTATTTCAGCTGGGGTTCTAAAGGTGAGAGGCAGCTCAGTGATTCGGATTTGCCCGTGGCACGGAAAGGAGATGGGCTTGTCTGAAAGGAGCCCGGTGACCCGCTGGGTGCTGGGTAACTCAGATGTTGCTGTTCCCTGGCTGGATAGAGCCCACTTGGCAGCCTTAAAAATGCCTTACCTTTTAAAGAGCTGCTCGAGTGGGTTGCGAAGCCTGCATTTTAGGAGCTGCTTGGATGGGGATTCATGCCGTTTTCCCTCCAGGCTCCAGCAAGCCCCCGGCGCTGGGCTCAGCTCAGCCCCCGTGCTGCAATGGGGTCCCCAAAAACATCTGCCCACAGCCACACGTCTTCTCCCCTTGGTGTCCACAGCTCACACCCCCGACAACTCCTTCATGGGCTTCGTGTCGGAGGAGCTCAACAAGACGGAGAGGCAATTCATCAAGTCCAACAAAGTGAGCAGCATGGCGGTGGTGTACGGGAAGGAAGCCAGCATCTGGAAGGTGGGTGTCCCGGGGAGCACCCCGGCGGGCAGGGGCACTCGTAGGCAGAGCCGTGGGGTGGCAGCAGCCTCTGGCTCTTACCCCCAGCGTTTGAGGCACAGCTCTCGGTGTCTTTGTAGAGAAGCATCCTTGTCCCCTTCGTAGAAGGGAAGCTGAGGCTGCTGTGATGTGACATGGCCGGCGCCTCCGAGCAAACAGAGGCTGGTGAGACGCCGTCCCCTGCTCTCTGCTTTAGGCGATGCTTCCTCCCGACAGGCCGCTTAGAGTGAGGATTTCGTGTCAATGAGTTTACGTATTAATTGCAGTGGTTGCGGTTAGGTGGTTTCCTGTGTTGTGATGGGGATGGTTGGTCTCTGCAGTCGGGTACCCCGGGAGAAGGGGGTTGTGCCGCCCTCCTGCCTGTGCCTGTAACGCCCGGGGGGAGAGGGGTGGGCAGCGGCAGGGGGGCTCACTCCATCCTCAGTGGTGGCCGGTGCTGGTCCTTGCTGGGACCCAACGCTCAGCCACATTTGGTGCATCCTGGCTGAGGCCAGCAGACGGGTAAAACCCTTCGCTCTCTTCCCCCCGGCCCCAAACTGCTCTGCCAGTGAGCTAAAAAACCAATGGCATCCCCCTGCACCTCCCGTAGCGGCCAGGGGATGTATGTACTCCTCTCTCTTATCCAGAGCTAGCCAGCTGCTTTTCCTTCCAGGGCTTAAAAAAAACTAAAAGGAGCTAATTCTCACTGTATCTTGTTTTATTTCTATTTTTTTTTTCCCTTTGTGCACCACCTGGGGCTGTTCCAGTTGCAGGTACTGTACCGCACCAGCTGCTGCTGGCTTTTACCTCCGCGCATCTTCTCGTGAGAGAAAGGGTTTTGCCGGAGTCGACTTTGCCTCGTCGTGGGCTCGGTCTCGCCGAGCTGCGGGGATCGATGCGGGGTTCACGCAGTCAGATGCTGTATCCCCTCCCCGGCCCCTGATTGAGCGGCTTTGCCTTCGCAGGGATGCCTGTGGTGGGGCAGGATCCGGCCATGCCATCTCCTCCTGTTCACGGGTGTTGGTGGCTTTTCCATCACCCTGCAGGTCTGAGAGCAAACCCCCCCCAGCATCCGCATAACTTGGGGGCTCCCCAAAACCCCACCGAAACCCACTACATTTCATTTTAGGGGAACTATAACATTTCATCATCTTTCTCTACCATTTCCCTACCCTTTCTGATCCAGAAGTCTCATTCAGCTTAGTTATGTTAATTGGGGAAGGCACTAAAGAGAGTTAAAACCTCAGAACGGACATTTTCCTCCACCTTTAGCACTATGAATGTTTGCTCCTTTTAGCCAGAATTCACAAAATACATCAGTTTCCCCAAAACTGCATATTTGGTGTAATTTACTACTGGGTGAAGGGTCTGGGGCTGGTTCTTACTGGTGGCTGTTCCTCGAGGCCAGGCTGCCTGGGCATTGCTCCACATCTTGTGCCACCCCGTGTAATAAAATACAGGGGAAGAGGAGTTTTTCCTTATTTTAGGTGATTTTGAGATCTTGGGAGGAAAAGAGCGCCTCCATCTCCTGGAGCTGGGTGCTTATTTACAAGCCTTGGACCAAAAGCAGGATCCAAAGCATGATCTTTTTGACATTTAGAAACATTTCATTAAATCTACTTTCCCATTCTTTCTCATTTCCTACCCTTCTGAACTTCTGGCCTCCGGCTCGCCGCGGGAGCCAAAGTTTTAATAAGCCGGCAAAGGCTGTTTTCGTCAGGCTGCTGCCCCACTTCCAGGGGTCGAAGCGGCTCGTGGTGCTCGGATGGAGCGGTGAGGGAGGTCTCCCATGCCAACCCCCCACCGTGCAGGGGGCTTTGGGGATCGGTGGTCCCCGATGACGCTCGGTGACGCCCGGTGCTACCCAGGGACTTCAAGCTTGTGTTTCGCTCCCCAAGCCCTTTGCATCAGGGAATTGGTACCAAAACGGCCCTGATTTGGGTGTTAGTGGCACCATGGCCAGGATTTCACCTTGCAGCCTCATATCACCAAAATAACTTGGTTTTAGCCTTAAAGAAGTCCAGGGATACGTAGCTGAGGCCAGAAACACAGTGTTCAGAGAGGCTTTAAGGCAACATATGGCATTTTCTCAAATTTAAAGAATCATAGAGTGGTTTAGGTTGGAAGGGACCTTAAAGATCATCTAGTTCCAACCCCAGTTATTCCCCATTTATACCTCCTTATTCTCTCCTGGTCTCTGTTTTTTCCGGGCCTGTTGCAGCACTGGAGCAAGCTGAAAATGCAGCATCGAAAGGATAGTGCCTTTGTGATTTTTTCCAAGCAAAAAAATCTGCAGTAGTTGTTATAATGGAGGGCTGCTTTGGAAAGCAAAAGGAGGAAAGCCTCCAAAAGAAGAAAACTGCTGAGCCCCTTGGTTTTCCAGGTAGTGAAACAGGATTAAACCTCAGTGAGAAAATCCTAGGGACTTGTTAGTTGGAATAAGAGGCCGTTAGCAAGCTCTGGGCTTTGCAAAATTCCCTCTGAATCCCCTGAAACCTTTAATTCAGCAGCTCCAGAGTGGAAGCTGCCCACGGAGGCGGCAGGGAAGGCAGGGGCTCGAGGTGCCGATGTTCGGGGTACCAGATCCCGCAGCCATCCGGGCTCACTGGGAGCCTGGAGTGGTCCAGGACGTGTGTCCAAGGGGTGCAGAGGGGAGGGTGTGGGTTTTGCTCTGCTGTGGCTTGGGCTGAAGCATCACAAGTGCTCCGGGACAGCGGTTTGAGAGTTAAATCTCCCCCTATAACCGTGCCGGGGGTCAGCCCCATCTTCTGGTTTGGTTCACACCTCTGCCTGCCTCCCCAGGGCAAGGAGAAGTTCCTGGCCATCCTCAACAAGTACATGGAGATCCACGGCACGGTTTATTACGAGACGCAGCGGCCGCCCGAGGTCCCGGCGTTCGTGAAGAACCACGGGCTGCTGCCGCAGCACGAGTTCCAGCAGCTGCTGAGGAAGGCGAAGGTGGGCGAGAGCCAGCCGGGGCGTCCATGGGACCCCCCCCTTAACCAGCCAGCGGCAAGGACTCCGTTGCCTTGAGAAATAAAACCTAATTAAAGGAGGAGGCGGGGGGAGAGGCCGTTATCTGCGCTCCTCCCAGGCTTGCAGGCGCTATCAGCAGGGCTAATTAGCCGGGAGCTGAGCAGAGCACATCATTTCAAATCAAGATGTGTCTGATGAGTTTCTCCTTGCAGACCGTCCGCAGACAGAGCACAAAGTTTCCTGATTAATTCATTTATTGCTGAGTGGGGTGGGTTTTTTGTTTGGTTGTGTTTTTTTTTTTTCTCTCCACGGCTGTGATAAAAATAGACAGGATTCTCGGAGCGAGTGTGCCGGCGCATCCCGGTCGCCTTCAGCCGGTGTCTGGGGGAAATGCTGTTGGTTCTCCAGCCCAAATGGCTTTGGCAAACCAGTATTTTTCCATACGGGGCCAGTATGATGGTTGTAGACACCGTGGGGGAACTTGCAGCTCCTGAGCACCTCGTTGCTTTGCACAAGTGGGCTGTGAGCCATGGGGCGGGGATAGTTTTTAGCAGATTTAAGCTATGGGGCGCAGAACCGCATGGACCTGCCGTAGAGGCTTGGTGTGCAGGGCCAGAGCAGCAGAGAGGGATGCTGGCGGGTTATTTGGGAGACTTCCCTATGGGGTTGGCTGCGTTCGCTCACCAGCGCGTGGGTTTCTCCCTTGCAGCTCTTCATTGGCTTCGGGTTCCCCTACGAGGGTCCTGCCCCGCTGGAGGCCATCGCCAACGGCTGCGTTTTCCTGCAGGCGCGTTTCAACCCCCCGCACAGCTCCCTCAACCACGAGTTCTTCCGCGGGAAGCCGACGTCGAGAGAGGCGAGTCTGGCGGGAGGCGAGCGGGTGGGCAGGACGGAGCCACCCCCTTTACACCGGGCTTTCGGGCCAGCTTGGGGAGTAGCAGTTGCTAAACTGAGATATTGTTGTTTTGGCGAGATTTCCTCCAAAGGCAGAAGTGCGGGTACACGCAGATGGGGTCCCCTCTCCCATCCTCGCATCGTCTCCATCCGGAGCGTTTGGGTGCCAGGGGCCCTGCCGTGGGTTTGGGGTTGCAAAGGAGAAGACCGCCTTCTCCTTTGCACCACGCAGGAGGTTTCTGCAGACCACAAACCCCAGCTCCTTCCCCGTCAGCCCAGATCCCACACACAGCCCGTACCCTGCTCCCAAACTGGGGCGATGCTCCCCTCTCCGTCCTCTCGTACACCCAGAGGGGACGCCAGGACCTCCACGGTGGTGCAGGGGTACAAAATCCCTCCCAGGCTTGCCCGCCGCTGGGAATTCCATCTAAGTGAAGCAGGAACTCTTTAAAAGTTAAAGGGTTGAGAAAATTGCCTCTTTTATTATTCATAAAGTGGATAATGCAGTGCAATGCTCGCTCTCGCTGAGAAGGGCCGTGCTGGGGGGCTATGCCGGCTCAGCCCTGCCGCAGCCCAGCTCGTGGTGGGTCTGGGGGGTAGGGCTGTCCTGCACCCCCCTGCCTGTCCCCTAATTAGCTGTGGGTGTTAGCACCCGGCGCGGGTGGGTGCTGTGGTTGTGCTTCAGCCCGGAGCCGGGAGGGCAGCTGGGGGCGAGGGCTGTGAAATGCCCCAGGGTGTTTATATGCCGGAGGGGGGAAGGAGGTGATCAATCTGCCGTCAAAAAATGGGAAAGGACAGCAAGCCGGAGGATAAAACAGAGACCGTGCACTGCTCTCCTCCTCCGGCTGGCAGGCCCTTCTGCAACGCTTCACGGCGCCCCTGAAACACCTTCTCTGCTCAGCGTCCTCTCCCTTCCCCTTCCTTTCCCCCTTTTCCTTTTTTCCCCCTTTTCCTTTTTCCCCCCTTTCTTCTTTTCCCTCTTTTCCCTCTTTTTCCCTCCCTTTCTTTTCCCCCTCCCTTTCTTTCCCCCCCCCCCCCTTTCTTTTCCCCTTCCCTTTCTCCTTCCGTTTTTTCCCCTTCCCTTTTGTCCCCCTCCTTTTCCCTTCCCCAGACCTGTGCTCTGGCTGCCTTGCAGCAGCTCAGGGGCTGATACAAAAGCAGCGTATCCCCAAAAATTGCCTGGTGAGAGGCGGGTGGCTGCGGGGTACCAGCGTGTGGAGCTGCCTGCGGCATCGGGCCGATGCAGCTTCCTCCCAGCACCGCTTTCTTCTGCTGCCAGACTTCCCCGGCTTTCTGCGGGGATGGATTTTTCTCTCTGCCTTGTTTCCGGAGCTGGCAAACCTGGGAGAGACGGTGCCTTCCCCGAGCTTTGCCGTTTTGGTCTATTTTTGCCATTCCAGACCCACAAATGGCTCAGGTCTCGCTTAGATTGTACCCGTATTACGGAGATGGGGATATTCAGGGCTGTGGAGGTGATTTCAGTGTTAATGGGAATGGAGCATCCCAACCCAGCGGGAATTTTAGAGCATCAGCCTGATGTTGGGGGGCAGCTGGGTTTAGAGGAAACCTTCTTTTTCCAGCACATCTCTCTGTGCAATGGTTTAAAACCCAACGTGTCTGTGCCTGAGCCTGTTGCTCCTCTCGCCTGTCGCGGCTGTGAATGGTAGACAGCAGCCGTTCTGGCAGGGACGGGAAAAAACAGCTCAGGCTGCTGTGTTTTAGGTGTCCTCCCAACACCCGTATGCCGAAGACTTCATCGGGAAGCCGCACGTGTGGACTGTCGACTACAATAACTCCGAGGAGTTCGAAGCTGCTATCAAAACCATCATGAGGACCCAGGTAGGGCTCGGAGGCGGTGGCTGGGCGATCTCCCCGCGGCTGGGTTTGCAGGGACAGGTGTCAGCAGCGGCTGCTGGTGCCTGGCTCTCCCTTTCAAGCGTTAATTGCTTTTCCTTCCTTGCTTCCCCTCGGAAGTTATTTGCACGTGCAGAGCAGAAATCCTCCTCTCCTGCGGCTTCAGGGGGACTCGTGCTCTCGCCTTGCTTTGGTACCGAGCATCGGAGGTGTTCGTGCCCTTGAGGGATCCCCTGGGAATCCCGGAGCAAGGGGAAGCTGAGATAAGGGAGATGAGGTTTGGGAGCAGGAGGCTGAGGTTGGTGGAGACGCGCCGCGGTGCTGGGACCTGGCGCGGAGCAAAGATAAACCCAGAGAGCATCTCCCTGCGAGTACCCCGAGGGCTACCGGCCTCTGCGCCTGCCGGTCCCCCTTTTCACTGCTCATCGTTATCGTTTGGATGGAGCAAATCGATAGGAATAGCCCCAGGAGTTGCCTCTGCGAAGGATGAAGGGATGTAAGGAACGGGGGCGGGGGGGGGATGCGGGGGGCGCCCATGGGAAGGCAGCGCTCCCGCTGCGCCCGCCCTGGAAACGCTCCCTCATGAATATTTACCTCCTGCCCCGTGGCAGGAGCCTTTCAAGTTGTCCAAATTATTAAAGTCAATTTTCCTGGAGGGGAGAAAAGTGCTGATCTCCGTTTTGCTTGCCATTTGTTCGGCTCGGGATGAGCCGTCCCCTGCTCCCCCCCCCGACCCCCCGTGAGGATGGCGATGGGCTGTGAAAGCGGGGCTCTGCGTCAGGCTGCGGGGGTCTGGGATTCATTTTTTGGGGGGGGGAAAGCAGTGATGCTGGCCAGAGAGTTGTCATCTTTGCTTTTCCCTGCAGCAGAAGCTGCAGAGGTGGTTGGCTGTGACAGTCTGGGGACTTTATCCAGTCGATGTGGCCACGCCGTCCGCCCGGGTCTCGCGCCTTACGGTGGGGGATTGCCACAGCTCCTCACCTCGCGCTGATTTTTCTCTACGAGTTTGCAAAGACCGAACAAACCCGACTTGGGAAAACAGTTGTTGTTTTGCACATTCATTCCGGTATCTCGATTAAAATTAAATTAAAAATAATTACGCCCCTGCTGCTGTGCTGCCGGGCCAGCTGTCGGCGCTTGACCCTCCACCATCTGGGCTGGAGAGACGGCCCCAAGCGAAGGCAATGCCAGGGGCGGGAGCTGCCGGTGTTTCGGGAGAGAGAAGGAAATTTTCCAGAAAGGAGAAAGAAAACAGTGAAGCCTGGTGCTATTAAAATAATCAAAAAATGGTTGGAGAATTAAGGGGGGAGGCAGGAAGGAGCTCTGCTGGCTCCAGAGCAGCTGTGTTGCACTGCAACGTCCACTGGATGTGCACCGGGTCGATTAGGTGCTTAATGATAATTCTGGGTTAAAAGAAAGAAAAAAGAAGCGTAGAATCACAGAATGGTTTGGGTTGGAAGGGACCTTAAAGCCCACCCAGTGGCACCCCCTGCCCTGGGCAGGGACACCTCCCACCAGCCCAGGTTGCTCCAAGCCCCGTCCAGCCTGGCCTTGAACCCCTCCAGGGATGGGGCAGCCACAGCTTCTCTGGGCAGCCTGGGCCAGGGGCTCACCGCCCTGTTTTCCATCCCAGCGAGACACCACGTGCAGTCGGATAAACTCCGTCTCCCGTGGGACCACGGGGCAGCTGAAGCTGCCACCCATCTCTGCAGGACCGGGGACCCCCACCCCGAGGTCCCCTGCCGCGAAACATCCCAACCGCTGGAATTACCCTTGGCTGCCGGGAAGTTGAAGTCCTTAAATTTGCCTCGAATGGATAAAACCAGGCGCTGACGTCTGGCCTGCATTGAAAGCGGGCAGTCGCTCTGGAGAGAAGTTATCCCTTCCCACCAAGAAGCGCGCTGGGTTAATCCCACAACTCGCCTCTCTGGGTTTTGTTTTTTTTAAAGATAATACGTAAATCCTCCCGAAGCAGAGCAGGGAGTGTGTGTGAATAACTTACAGCAAATTCCGTTTTTTCCCCGCTTTTTTTCCCCCTTTTTGTCTTTTATATAGAAAGGGGTCTGCTTTATTAGAGATGCCGTCAAGGCAATTAAGCCTAAAAATTGACCTGCCTCACAGGTTTAAAAGCCTTATTATGGGCTTTGGCTTCAGGAATCCCTTGGTATCTTGTCTTTAAAATACTGTTTGTTACAGCAGGAATTGAAAACAAGGGCATTGGCAGGAGGAGCGGCAGAAGGCCGGGGGCCAGTTTAGTGTTGCTGGTGCCAGCCAGGTACTGGAGCTCGGAGAAACTATTTTATTGACTCTTTTTTTTTTTTTTTTTTTTTTTTTCTTCCCCTGAAGGCAAAATGGGGTGTTTTGTTATCAGAACATCTAACAAATTTGTCTGTGTTTCACAATAAGCACCGTCAATTTATCTTTTTCAGTCAAAATATTTCATGTCAACAGTACTGGAGTAAAACAATACGGTTTTGTTTCCCATCTGCCTGCCATTGTTTCGAAATACCCTGCCAGTTTAGTGAAAGGGAAGGCTTCTACCCAAAATGATGCATTTCTCCGGGTGTCCCAACCCAAACAGATTGCCGAACCTGAAGCACAGCATTTCTCCCCTCCTTGCTGGGTGGAAACGTTGGAAATTGAAAACGGACCTGAAATGGATTTGTTTTATTTATTTATTTATTTTGGTTTATGACTGAAAAAATCGCTTATCCCACAGCTTTAGTTTTGCATCTTCCGGGCAAAACTCTGTAAACCATTTCTGGGGACAGGGGACGATGTGGGAAGCCGTGAGGTGTCTCCTTTGCTCTGCCATCGGCTTTTCCCGGCAGAAGCCACGCCACGCTGGAAACCAGGGTGCCGGGGACCGGGGTGCTGGGAACCCCTCAAGGGCTTTGGGAGCTGCTTCCATGAACCCGGTGGTAATTCCCATAGGGTCAAGCTGACAACCAAGCTCACCCTGGTTTGGAGCGTCGCGGCTCTGGGGCATTTGCTGATGCTTCAGCAATATTTTTGCGTTATTTTATATCGCGGAGTCCCAGAGCTGCGGCTCGGGGCGGGATGTGCCGTCCCTGCAGCCCCGGCTCCTTTTTGGTGTGTTGGGAGCCGGCCGGGGCTGCTGGCGGGGCTGGCTGCCCCATTTCTGCAAATCACGCAGTTGGGATGCAGCCGGCATCCCTCGCCACTCTGCGTTTGCTTGAAAGAAACTTCTTCCTTCTGGATCTGAACCATGGCTTGGACATGGCTTGGGTTTGCAATACAGGGATTTTTTTTTTCCCCACAAGAAAAGCCCGTGTGCTCCCTTCCCTCATCCTTGCGGAGGTGGCACCCGCTCCAGGTCACCCCGCGACTGCTGGGGAAGGTTTTCTGTAAGTTGCGTCTCTGCCATTCACCCCCCGTCGGAGCAGTCCTGAGTTTCCCTGATGGCTCGCATCCCTGACCTATTTATAAGGAAAATGGAAGCGATGGAAGCTCCAAACCCCTCTAGCCCAGGGATCAGCACAGTCACACAGGGCCAAGAGACAAATTGTGTTCCCCAGGGAGAGGCGATGCCGGGAGGATTGTCCCGGTGATGGATTATGGCCGTTCGCCAGAGGTTAGAGCCTGGAGAAGGAGAGAGGTTTTCAGGCACCGTTTTCTTGGCTTTCAGCTTTTTCCATTGTCAAAAATAGTCCTCGCACAAGTAGTTTAATAGACCCAATATTCTGGTGTAGCGAAGGGAGAAGGCTTCATTATATTAAAGTCAAACATACAGGAATATAATGGAAAATTATACATTTCAGACTATGCTTGAAAGAGTGGCGTATTAAACATCACAGCGAAAATAGCTGGTTAAAGTGTTCCCAGCCTGCTGTTACGTGCTGGCAGAGAATTGCATTATTTTTCTACTTATTTGTCTGATGATGTTTGGATTCTATTTTTTTTTCCTCTTTCTTTTCCTTTTGAGCGAGGGAGACTCATTGCTCTCTTCAGCTCTGGGATTCCTGCCGGAGACTGTAAAACCAGGGCTCTCACGGCGGTACCAGTAACTCCCCGTTTGGCTGATGGAGGGCACTGGGGCTGGCTGATCACGTACCGGTTTGCCTTTGCCCTGGCAAAGGTTCCCCGGCGATGCATAGGGGAAAGGATGGCGAAGTCCATCTTCTCCGCTTCCCCACCCTGCTCCCTCCCGTGGCATCCCGGGAAGCGGGATGCTGTGGTCCGCACCTCGGAGCAGCCCCTTCTCCTCCCTCCCAGGGCTCTGGGGAAATCCTGAGCTCCCGGTGTGGGGAGCAGCATTAATGACGTGGCTGTCAAGAGGAGGCCAAGCCTGTCAGATTTTAATTAAACAATTATCTTCCTGAAATCAGCATTTTCTCTCAGTCCTGGGCGCACGAGCTGAATCCTAACGAGGATGGGAGAGGGGAGCAGAGGGCAGCAAGAGCCTTTGGGGGAACCCCAGGGGGAGAGAGGGGCAGATGGGGGTGTCGGGGCTGGCGGAGAGGGGGCTGCAGCCTCCTGATGCCCTTGGACCCCACCTGGGATTCTGCGGGCAGGGGCGATCGCCCCTGGAGCATCACCTCCGGGTACACGTGCAGGTGCAGGGAGGCTTTGCCTCCGTCCCCCTGTGGATGTGCTGCATCCCACTGGGTACCACGGTGGTGTTTTGGGGGGGAGGAGGCTGTTTTACAGAATTACGTCTGCACCATGCCTGGCGTAACAGGGTCCCGGGAAAAGCCCCTCAGCGTTGCGGCCGTGAAGGCAGTGGTAAGACGAGACCGAGCGTTGGTGATGCTGAGCGAGGGGAGGTTTGTCTCCCCCCAGCAGGCGCCAGGCAGCACCCAGTGCCCAGCCTGGCGCAGGCTTGGTGCGACCCAGACGGGCGGTTTTGCTTTGTGGAGGACTCTGCCCCCGTTAACCGAGAGCCCATCAGGAATTCAGAGGCAGGATCAGCGCCTGTCATCGTGTCGGCCCTGATTAGCGTGCACATCTGTAATTAGACGGAGCAGCTGTGATTTCCAGCCCTGCTGAGATCTCAGGTGGGATATTTATGGCAGGGAGATGCTTAGAGGGATCTTCTCGGCAGACTGAGCCTTTGAGCTCGGGTTTGACAGCTACTTCAAAAGGAGATAGCTATTTCGGAGGTGCAGAGCTCAGAAAATAGCAGAACCAGTGTTTTCCAGGTGAATTGTCTTTGGGGTGTTTTTGCTTATAATCCTTCTTATGCGTGAAGCTCTGCAGAGATGCACAGCGGGGAAAGGGGGGTCCCAGGGCCAGGCCCTTCCATGCACCAATGTCCTGTGGCTCTGTCCTAATGTCTCTGGAAAAACATGGGAGTGTGGAAAAATCTCTCTTCCCAGGGCAGAAAGCTCCTTAAAAAATAACTTCTCTCCAGAGGGAAGGGTTGCGTCAGTGAGGCAGCCCCTGTGGCGATGCTCTTCCCTTGGGGAACATCACTGCTGACCCCCCTGGGGCAGTGGCCACAGCACTTGCCCCACTGGAGGGCAACGAGCCCAGCTGCCTGCTCCTGCCTGCCCCTGCCTGCTCGCCCTGGAAGCTGTGCTGCTGCTGTGCCAGGGACACACTCGTTTGGGGGACGCTGCTGTGCAGAGGAGGGGGTTTCCCACGCCAGGACCCGAGGGTGACTCTCGGGACAGGGAGATGTGATGTTGGGAAGGGGGTGTCGGGATGCTGAGATCTTTGGGATGCTTTCCCGAAGACTGGCAGCGTTTCGTAACCCACGCTAAAAATACGCTGTGGTTTAAGCGCTGCCGGCTCTGTTATCAACGTGGGGGTGCAGTGCCAGCATCAACGTGGGCATCAACGTCTGCTCCATCCCTGCCCTATCCCTGCCCATGCCGGTGGCAGCGGGGAGCGACGAGCCTCGGAGGCTGGGAGAAACACCAGCTTCCAGCCCATCACAGCCATCCATGCTGGGCAGCAAACCCTTGGTGAAGTGGCAGTGGGGAAAAAAGAGATTATTTTTTTTCCTGTGTTGTGCACAGCCCATCCCAGCCCTGGGCTTTTCACCGTCCGGTTTGGTGGGTCGTGGGGCCGGGGCAGCGAAGCCTGGACCTTCCTCCCCGAGCAGGCAGAGCTGTGCCCAGGTCAGAGCACGCGGGAGCAGAGGAACAGAGGTGCCAGACCAGACGCCGGGCACCACCGGGGTGCTCTTGCTGTAAATTACCTTGGCATCTTCGCCAGTCCAAACTCCTCCACTGTGTTTTATAATTACTCCCCCCCGCAGCTGCCGAGTGTTCCTTGCGCTGAAACAGTTCATACTTCAGTTGGAAGTGACCTATAGCATGAAAACCGATTTTATTTTATAACTTAGCAAAAAATGAAGAAAAGCGAGACTAAAGTGGAACAGGGTGACTTCGTTTTCAGGAATACATGGGTTCAGCCCAAATTAATCCCTCATCCTCTTTTTCTCAAGTGCTTTATGGCTTGTGAAGTTTTTCCAGTCCTAGTTTTCTGCCCTGCTTGCTTTGGTGGACAGACACGAGCCGTGGGCTTCAGCGGGTGGGGGGAGCCATTGCCCAGGGCGCTGCTGTCCCCTGCCACCAGGCCCAGGGGGAGGCAAAGGCTGTCCCCGCTTGCTGCCTGCGCTCTGCTCTTCCCCCTTCACAGGTGGACCCTTACCTGCCTTACGAGTACACCTGCGAGGGGATGCTGGAGAGGATCCACGCCTACATTCAGTACCAGGTTGGGGAGCATCCTTGTTCTTCTGGGCGACCATCTCTCTTCTCCTTGCGGGACCATCCCTGTTCTCCCATGGCTCCGTCCCTGTTTCCCTGGACACGCAACTGCTGACCCAGTGTAGCTCCCCGAGTCCCAGCCCTGTGGGCATCTAATCGCAGAGAGCACCAGGAGATGGAGGCTGGAGGAGATCTGTCGGGAACCAAAGATGCGGGGGGGGTCGGCGGAGGGTGGCTGGGGGTGGTGGGGCTGGCTCATGGCCTTTCTGCTGCAGAGAATAAAGCAGCACAGGGAGACGAAGATGTGGGTACTGCCTTCATCTCCCACAGCAGGAGATGCCATCCATGCATGCAGGTGACCTCAACCTCAGCAGCCCAAGTGTTCTCCTGTCCCACCAGCAACCTCCTTTCCCCATCTCCAACGTTTTGCCCTGTCCCTCCAGGCACCAATCTATTGTCTTCTCTCCCACTAGGATTTCTGCACCACGTCATCTCCTCCTCTGCCTCCCAAGGCCAAGAGTCCTGCTATGCAAAGCCCTCCAAGCCCGCTGGCCCTGTCCCCCAATGCCACGCACCTGGTGTGGTCCCCCAGCGCCAGCCGGGACCCCCACGCCTGGCCACCGGTGGACTCCTTGCAGGTGTGGGTGTCGGAGACCCGGCACTCCTGCACCGAGACGTGCCGGCGGCGGGGGCTGGTCTGCGAGCCCACCTTCTTCAGGTTCCTCAACAAGAAGGAGGTGTTTCTCCAGTGAGTTGTGAGCTTTTCAGTGAGGTGGTAGTGGGGGCCATCAGCCAGATGTTGCTCTCCCAGCTCCCTGCATCCCCAGCACCCATTTTCCTCATGTCCCCCCTCCCGAAATCCCATCAAGATGCCTCCGTGCGCAAGGCGATGAGGCAGGGTGCTGCCTGCAAAGCAGCCCGTTGCTTGCACGTGTTGGCCTTGACCGGCTTCGTGCTTCAGAAAGCACCTATAGCTTTGCCAGGCACGTTTCCACCTCTCTCCCACCCCGTTCCTCTCCACCTCCTCCATGCTCTCTCCCTTTCGCTCCTTTTTAATGTCTTTCTCTATAAAACTGCATTTGAACACACAGCGGTGAAGTTTTAATAGAGTATAAATCTGCCACCGGGCTCTGTGCTGCTCTGTGGGCAATTAAAATGCGAGCATTACCATTGCTGTCACGCTGGTCAGGCAGGCGATGTGAGTCCCACTGACATTTTTATGTGATAAATTAGAGCTGGGGCTTGGATTTCACTCTCTCCCCTCCATGTCCCCCTCCAGACCTTAAAAGCAGCTGGCTTGGGGACTCACCGGTTGAGGGGGGTTGGTGGGAGGGTGATGCAGCTCCATCTGCAGACGGGGCCATGGGTGGGAGAGGGATGCTGAGATCCACACCAGGCGTTTGCCAATGCCCACCCCGGTTTTGCTGGATAATCCTGGCTAGTGGGGGACATGTGGGCATCCGTTGAACTCACGTGCCCTTCCAGGGGACGTTCGCTGCCGTGGGAGGTGTCCGTGGAGAGTGGACAGAGCTGTTGGTCAGTGGGGGGATATAAAAGATTTGGGTGGATTTTTGTGCGTGATTTCCTGAGGCATCCATGCAAGAGTTGGGGTTGTTTTATGGGCTACGTGGTTGAGTTGCAAGGGTCACCACTTCCTGCATGGTGTGCTGGGCTGGTGACAAGCACTCGTGTGGGGCACCAAACATAGTATTTATGGTTCCTGGTGCAACCGGCAAAGATCTGCCCAATGCTCAGCAAAGGAACCTCCCCAGGAAGGACAGAACAGCACTAAAAACCCTTCAGTGAAACCCCAAGCAGGTTCCTCACCTGAACTGACCCACCTTTGTTTCTGTTCCCAGGCTCAGCATCGCCTGCGACAGCACCGAGTATGAGATGAACCATCTCTACCCGGCGGTGGCGGAGAACGTCCACGAGTGCTACCTCCAGAAGGAGCCACTGCTCTTCAGCTGCGCAGGCTACAACACCAAGTACCGGCGCCTCTGCCCCTGCCGCGACTACCGCAAAGGACAAGTGGCTTTGTGCAGGGACTGCTTGTGACTTGGTGTCCCCACCTCCGTGTTTGCGACATGCAACGTGCAACAAGTGGCTTTTTCTCAAAGCCTCTGCAATAGCCCAGGGAGGTGGGACAGGTCCCTCCTGGTGGGTGAGCCGGGGGTGTCAGACTCTGGGGGTTGTTTTCATCTGCCAGTCAACTGTGAATGACCATGTCCTGACCTTTGGTTTCATTTTCTTCTCGAGGAGCATCGTCCGACCGCATCCAAACCCACCTGGACCTGGTGGCACTGGGACAGGGTGGTGGGGAGAGGGGGGCTGGGGACACCCTTCCCCTCCTCTGGCAATGGGACAAGCCACCAGCAGACTGCAGTTTCAGGGGTTTCATCCTCTTTGAGCATCCTATGTTGTTTTATTTATTGATTAATTTTTTTTTTTAACCCTTCCCCCTAACAAGTGGTAAATTAAAGGGGAAGCAACACCCAGCCCTTCTGTGGGAGTTATTGGGCAGAGCTGGATGGGGGCTATGGGGGGGCTGCCGGTGTCCACCTTGGCTGTGCAGCTGGGGGAGCACAAAGCCCAGGGAGAGGGGCTGGGTTGGATGGACACAGCGGGGTCTGCACTCACAGTACCCCCAGGAAAAGCTGGCGGGGGCTGGATGCCCCCCCGCCGGGAAGCGAGGGGTGGGATGGGGACCGGGAAGGCTCCTGGAAAGGATGCTGGTCCCTGGGGCGGTGCTGCCGGCAGGACAGAGGTGCCAAAGCGATCCTGGGCTGCCCTCCATCCCGCTGGGCTGCGCACAGAGCTGTACGTCCCTCCGGAGACTGCGGCATCGGAGCTGATGGTGGGGGCACGGGGGCTGCTCGGGGTTCGAGTGAGGGGGCGGGAAGGAGAAGGTGCTGCAGCAGCCCAAAGGAATTGCCGGCGGGCACAGACCGAGGCCAAAGGCGGCATCGTATCTGCGTGCCCCAGGTGTTGCAGACACGGGAAGAGGCGAGCTCCAAGCAACCATCTTCCATGCGTGGTCTTTGCTTCCTGAACTGTTCTTCGTGCCATTTGTCTCGCTTCAGGAGAGTTTTCGCTGCTGCCAGTATTTCCCCTCCTGGCAGGTCCCCGGGCTGGGTTAGCGCTGGCCGGGGTGACCCGGTTTGTTTTTGTAGGGTTGTTCACCACAGCAAGGCTGCGAGGGTGATGCTGTGAGGTTGGTGCTCACCCCTCTTGTTGCTTGGAAACGTTCGATGGTGAGATTCCCGCATCCCGTAAAACACGTGGCTGGAAAGTTATGGGCTGGAGACGCCCTCCCAGCCCTTCCCTGCATGGAAGAGCTCCCAGCCCGGCCGGCGAGGGAGGCTGGTGGGGTGGCAGCCTGTCCTGTGGGTGTCACCGCAGGGTCCCAGGCCCTGGCAGGCTTGTCCCCCAGCCCCGGCTCGAGGTGACTGATGGAGAGCAGTGGCACGGCAGGGTGAGTGCGTGAGGTCTCTCCTGTGACCCAGCCGCTTGCTGGAGCTGTGCCACACGGCCCTGGCACCTCCAGCCTGTCCTCGCAGCAATTCGGTGGCTTGGAGCTGGGTTTGGGGAGAAAATCCCATTCCTTCAGCTGGGTAACAGCACAGGGCAGACCCCGGCTCTCCCCCTGCCGTCTCCCTGCTGGGACCCTGGGAAGGGGGACACCACACGGTGCTCGCATCCTCCAGGCATCCCTTCGGACGAGCCCATGAACCCACCGTGGAGAGACCAGCCGCATCCTGCGCCGGATGAGGTGGGAGCTGGAGACGCGGCCGTTACCCCAGAGCGATTTGTCATCTTCGGCGCAAAATTGTGTAGGCAGCCTCCACCCCGCCTGCGACGCCAGACGAGGGGAAGGATTGATTAAGTAATTTTTGTGTCTTGCAAGCCAGCATGTGTATAAATAAAAGCAGCGCAAGCCTCTCTTTGCAGAGCTGAACAGCAATACCGTGTGCCGTTCTATGGCACCTTTCATCTCGGTCTCAAAGCGTCCCCTGCCAAAGGCTCCCGTGCTGCTCACCCCGGCTGCTGCGAGCGCTGGGCGAGCAGGAGCCAGCCCAGGAGAGCCACGAGGGATTTGCAAGCAGGAACCACCAGCAATTCGCTTCCCAGGGTTATAAGAGCCACATAAAACCTGGTTTTATAGGAGATCTAAACCAGCTTTAAAGAGGAAGAGGCTGGGGATGCTTCTCGAGGCAGCGCTCGTTGCACACCAGCTCCCTGGGCAGCTTTCTCCCCCTGTTTCTGCTCAGCTGATTTTAAAATAGCCTTCACCTTTCGGCAGCCCAGCGCCTGCCTCCCGCCGCAGAGACTCCCAATTATCCCCTGGCAGGAGCATTTTTCTCCAAGCTGAAAATAAAAGGCGGCTCGCTCACCTTCGCCGCTGTCATGGGAAATGATGATCTGTCTGGAACCTTGCTGGATCTCGAGCCAGCCTGTAAATTTGGGTGATGGGGCTGAGTAATGCTCTGGTTTTACCTGTCATGTCTCTGCCCCATCAGCTGGCACTGAGTCCTGCTCCCGGTGCCGCCCTGAGGATGCTGCCTGGGGAAAAGCCTCTCGTGTTGGCCCACGGGTGATGGGACATCGCTGCTGGATGTAACGGGGACCGGAGTGTGGGTGCTCGGGGCAGCCACGCTGCCTTGTCCCGCGTGGAGCCCTGCTGGGAGCAGGGGGATGCTTTGGTGGGCAAAACCCCACGCAGGGGCAAGGTGGGGGCTGGGCTGGTTCAGAAACGCCAACGCTGGGTATTAAAGCTGGCTTTTTGGGTGCAGAATTGGCACCAAATTGTTCTGGGGGGTGCGTGTGCCAGGGCTGCGGGCAGCTCGGGGTGTGCAGCTCCTGCAGCGCTGCTGGTCCCCGGCACCCCGACGCGGAGGTGGCAGCAGGGGACAGAGCCGCTGGGCCAGCAGCAGCTCCCGGAGGAGCTGGCTTAAAAGAAAAGGGGTTTTATCATCTGGAAATGTGGGGTTTTTTCTCTGCCTGTTTCTGGCCCTGGCTGTGCCCAAGCCATCGCTGGAGCATCCCGCTGCCTTCCAGAGCTCTTGCCCGAGCAGGTCTCCGGCGCTTGCCCCAGTCTCCCCGGCCAGGGCACGTTTCCATCTGGGAGATCTAAGGATGATGCATTAAGTTCACATTTTATTAAGTAGGAGCATGGAAGAGATTTAAAGGGAAGCTGAAGCACTGCCATGTGAAAGAGATTCTAATTACCACAGCTAATTACCAAGGATAAATCCCCAGTTGGGAGGGGTGGAGGGGGGGAAACGGTGTCAAAACTAGGAATAAAATCAAACCATTAAAAATCAAATGAGGAGCTGTCAGCTACACCCTTGGACTGCGGGCGGGTGGGATGGTTTATTTAAGAACCAGAGCACGTGCGTGGGGATCCCCTGGAGTCTGCTCGGGGGGGGGGACATGGACCATCTGATGGCATCTCTGGTGGCATCGCAGCGGATAGAGCCTCCTGGAAGGTTCGGTGGGATTTTTTAACCTGTTTTCCTCTTTTGGCAGCTGTGAAACCAGGACAGGCGTGTCGAAAGAATGATATTGTTCTGGAAATCCATTTTCCGTACCTAGAAATGGAGCCAGGGGCAATTTTTGTTTCTGAGCCTCACTCTTCTTAGTAATTCCACTCAGAACTTTCTTTGTATTTCCCCCCCCCCCCTCATTTTTAATGTTGATGGCATCAAAACCTTCCCTTGCGGTTGCGGGGGGGGCAGTGGAGGGGTCTGGTGAGGGGGGTGGTCCCGGCCCCTGTGTCCCCTCACAGCATCCCGCTGCCGGTGGGTGCCTCTCCCCGCACCGGCATCTTCCCCTGCGGAGGCTCAGCCGCCGATGGCTCCCGGAGCCGCAATCTGGGCTGTAAATCGCAGCCGGAGGGAGGTAATAGCGCTGCTCCCCTCTTATCTGGGGCTTTATTAGGAAATCGTTAAGCGGCTTTTCCCTCCGGATCCCCTGCTTATCAGCAGCCAGGTAAAATGGTAAATTGCATCCATGATGTGGACAGTCCAGGCAAGAGAAACCCATTTATTTCCCCTAACGGGTTTATCACTAGATCAAGGAGCTGCTGAAGATGTAAGCACCGGTGGTTATTTCCCCAGGTGATGGATCTAGCTGCCGCACAGCCTCCGGTAACCGAAGCACGCCGCCTGACAGGGATGTCTAATGGGCCCGCGGTCGGGACTACCGGCTCATGTATTTCAAGGTCTCGCTTTAATTGAGTCCTGTCTCCCTGGTGTCATGCTTCTTTTTCTTTTCTTCTTTTTTTTTTTTTTTTTTAATATTATTATTTATTTTTTTCCCCCGCCTTTAGAAAGGCTTCCCAAAATAAACCAATGCATTTAATCTCCCGTCCCCTTCCCTCATCTCTCCCTCCCGTCGGCAAAGCCGGAGCCATAAAGAAAGTTAGCAAATTGAAAACCTGTCCTCAGACGTATTGAGTGAAAAGAGCAGTGAAATCTTTTTGCCTTTGTGTTTGTTTTTTTTTTTTTCTTTCTTTTTCGTTTTTCTTTTTTCTGGTAGAAAGGACTTGGGGGGGGGGTGTGAAACCCCCTTTCAAAGCTCTGGGGCTGAGTGTTCCCTTTCTTATCAGCGCAAGCAGCGATGCCCGGTGCCACTCAGTGTGGCTCGTTAGCAGAAAGCCGTTAAAACTCTGGATCGATGTTTTCTCAGGAGAGATAGGACCCATTCAATACTTTTCCCCAGGCAGGCTGAGAAATCCCGGGACCCATCCACAAAGCAAGAGCAAAACTGCTGAGGATGCAGCTTCTCCCACCAGCACCCGTGGGCAGCGTCAGAGCCGAGCCAGGATCCGGCCCTCGGCATCCGCATCCTCTGGAAAAGGGGAGAAATTAAAGGTTGGGAGGATGGGGAGGGGGTAGTGTTTGGGGGGAGGTGGGGGAAGGAGGGAGTGTTTGGGGCGGGGGTTAGGTGCTTCTGCGGGGCTTCACCCCCAGCCAAGGTCCCTGGGTGCAGGTGCCACCGAAAGGGATTCAACGGGGCAAAAATAAATGAATAATGTGGCCGTTCCCGACACCATTCCCAAGACAGAGTCTGGGTTTGGAAAACCGGGAGGAAAGGGGCTGGCGGGGTGTGCAGCCCCTCTCGGCGCTGTCTCTCGGAGGGCTCCCACCACCTTTCGCCCTCTGGAACCCACCTCCCAGTAGAGACCAGTTGGAAACAGGAGAGAGGTTTGCTTTTAATTTTAAAGCGAGCTACCAGACGTATCAGCTTTTCTATAAATATAAACCAGAAAACAGGAAATAACGATCTGCCCTAATTTAGTTCCTTTCATCTAAGGATTCAAAGTGCCTGACAGCATCTCTAAGAAATAAGGAAAAACTTTGCAACCTGCATGGAAACGCAGCCGTTCCAGGGGTGTGCGTGCAACTTTTTGCTGAACATTGCATTTCAATCCCCCGCTCGCCAGCCCCAATTCCTTCCTAAATTACCCCAATTTCATGTCACTGAGACCGGGACGTGGCAAGGCAGCCTGGGAAGGGGTGATGTTCCTGCAGCTTGACGCGGTGCACAGCTGGCTCAGCGCCGCTGAGCGTGGAGGATTGTTTATTTATTCAATTAATTGAATTAATTAATTTTCAGGAGAGCGTTGAGCAAAATAATGTGAAGCGCCAGCAGCTGTGCCGGGCGTCTCGCTGCGGTGGGAGCAGGGACGTGATCCGTACGCATGGCGCAGGGGAGCCTGGCTGTGCGGCGCGGGGGCAGATGTGAGTCGTGGAATCCCAGAATGGTTCGGGTGGGAAGGGACCTTTAAAGGCCACCTAGTTCCACCCCCCTGCCATGAGCAGGGACATCTTCAATAGACCAGGTTGCTCGGAGCCCCGTCCAACCTGACCTGGGATGTTCCCAGGGATGGGGCATCTCCCACCTCTCTGGGCAACCTGGGCCGGTGTCTCACCACCCTCAGAGTGAAAAATTTCTTCCTTATATCTAGCCTGAATCTCCCCTCTTTTGGTTTGAAGCCATTTCCCCTTTTTCTGTCGCAACAGGCCCTGCTAAAAAGTCTGTCCCCATCTCTCCTGGAGCCCCTTTAGGGACTGGAAGGGGCTCTAAGGTCTCCCCGGAGCCTTCTCTCCTCCAGGCTGAACCCCCCCAGCTCTCTCAGCCTGTCCTCACAGCAGAGGGGCTCCAGCCCTCCCAGCATCTCTGGGGCCTCCTCTGGCCCCGCTCCAACAGGTCCAACAGCTCTGATGCCACTGCAACCAAGATGTTCCTCATCCACCGCCGTCCCCAGGCTCTTGCAACATTTCTGTCCCCCTGCACAGGCTTTTCAGGCTTGGCGTCGAGATTGGAGCCACCTTGGCTCCTGTCCCCAAGCCTTGCCATCTCTCCATCTCGGTCAAGGAAGAGCAGCGACTGGGTGCCAAAGTGGAGCCCAGCTGGCTGTCACTGGTGGTGGCGGTGCCACCGCGGTCTCTACATTGGCACACAACAGCGACCAGCCCTCTGCCCTGCCAGCTGTGGCCAGATGTGGCAAGGCAGGGACTGGACCTGGGAGCAAGAAGTTCATAAGAGAAATCTGGGAGGCAACGGATTTCCACGCTTAATTAACTCAACAAATTAATCCCAATTAGAAGCAGTAATTGGGATTATAGTGATTAATCATCTTTCCCCCCCAAGCAACAACGGCACTATCTGCCTTAAATTTATTACAAAAGCAAAGGACGTGGAGTTACGTGTCCCCAGCACCAGAGCTGCCACCTGGGCACACCAGAGCGGGTCCGGTCCCCTCGATGTGCTGCTCCCTGGATGGGTGACGGGTGGGGAGGTGGCACTGTGTGACCCAGTGACCCCCCCTGTGACTGCCAGGCTGTGATGTGCTGGATTGCATCGTCTCCACTTTTCCAAGAACACTGAATTTGCCTCCTTGTGCTCCTGTTCGAGCAGTTTCCTACCAGAAGATTAAACTGCAGGGAGATTTCATGGGCTTTTTTTTTTTTTTTGTCTTTTTCCACTGCTGTTTTATGCTAAAGAGAGCCTGAATGAAAACATCTGCTTGTTCTTCTTTTTCTGAGCACGTTAATTAAGCAGTGCCCTCCTGTGCCGGGTTCATCTCGGTGGGAATACGGAGCAGTCCTTTCCTCCTGCGCCGCTCTCTGTCGCGTTTGGTGGTGTTCCGTGGGCTCTGGACCCTTCGGAGTCCCGGTGGCAGTTCAGGACTGAGCCCATCCCCGGCTCCAAACCCCCCCTGCTGCCCTCCCTCAAGCCCACCCAGCAAACCCCCGCCCCGCCGCCTCTCCCCTGCACCCCACTCCTGCCCGTGGGAGCTCCCGCGGGAGCATGGCGGCACGGCTTTGCTATTACCTTGGGGAATTTGCTTCTGGGGCCACGGGGTGAGACTCACGCCCGGCAGCCACAACACCCACCCCGCCGCCTGCCTCCTGCCCTGCACCGGGAAAGATGCTGCTGGTGCTGGTTTGGCTTCGGGTCCCATCCTGCCCGGGGGATGGATGGCATCCCGATGGGATGGATGAGGACTGGCCGGGGGGCTGAAGCGGGAGCTTTTGGAGAGGCTTCACCCCAAGGGCTGGCTCCCAGCGTGGCCCCAAAGGAAACATTGGGTGCCCAGCGACCAGGACGCTTCAAAGCAGATTGGGCAAAGCTCTATGAAATACCCCGGAGAAGATAAACTCACTGCAGCAATTCCCAGAATCGTTGCTGCCCATATTTAACAGCACAGAAAATACAGGATTTTGCTCCTCTTTACATTTGGCTCAGCTTTTGCCAAAGCCGCAGGGACCTTGTGCCCGGCGGATCCCGGGGGTTATCGCCAGTGAAAGCGTGTTTTGCCACAGAGGAAGGGCGATGCTGGTGGCATCCTCCTCCTCCGGCCACCCCACACGCAGCCGGTGCTTTCGCACCTCCCCACCTCCAGCTCCTGCCATCGCCCCCGAGGGGCTCGGGCTGCTTTTGTAGGTGCTATTTTGGTTGGGTGTTTTTGTTATGAGTGTTGTTGAACGGGGAAAAATAAAAACTCGAGGACCCCGGTGGTATTTTTAGACCCGTATCGGTGACTAGCTCGAAATCCTCCACAGGATTGTAAAATAAAATTAATCTGCATCTGCCGTGCGTCATTTTTACAAAGCTTGTCTCCTTCCCCTACCAGAGGGAGGGTTTACAGCCCTGCTTATTGGGGTTGGAGAGAGCGCCAAGCACCTGCCAGACGGCCCCAGCTACAGCCGACAGCAGCGGGAAACCATCAGGGATGGCGGCGAGGAGGGGCAGAAGGAAGAAAAATTGATGTTGTCTCTCACGGAGTTCGCAGCAAGCTTGTGCCCCATCCGGCTGCTCGGGTACCCGGGCAGACGCTCTCTGTGCGGGTGTAGTGAGCTGCACTGGTTGTACTGGTTTGCTCGCAGGGCAGAGCTGCTGGGGGGAGCTGGGGGAGGTGCTGGGGACCAGGGGGATGCTCTCAAGCTGGGGGGAGCTGCTGTGGGAACCCCCGAGCAACGCCCCACCACCCTGGATGGGGAGGGAGAAGTCTTATTGCCATGGAGACGGATGACACCGTTGAAAATTGGCTGCCATGGAAACCAGTTTGGGAGTCTGGGGGTGCCATCCCGCCCGGGCTGGTCCCCAGGTCATGGGGACGGTGATGGTCATGGGAGGGATGGGACAGTTGGATGCTCCAGAGCAGAGCTGAGCCCCCGCTGCATCCCCCAAAACGAGTTACTGGAGGGCCAAACTGGAGTAATGCAGCCCCAAACTGGGGGACCGTGCAGCCCAAACTGGAGTGGGGCGGGCTGGTGGGGAAAGAGCTGATGGATATTTCTGGGCTGTCGGCCACACAACCTGCCAACACTCAGGACTGCGAATTGCGCGCAAACACCAACATTAAAGCGGCTGAGGGTGGAAATGTGGCACAAGCCATGTCTCCCGAGAGAAATTCCGTGGCAGCTGGGAGGGAAGAGCAGGACTGGGACGAGGGGCCAGCGGGAACCGCGGGAGGGACGGGGGATGCCCTCGGCTTGGCTGCAGCGATGTGGTGTGAATAGCGCTTCCTCCCCATCCAGAACCAATAAAGCATCTCCTGTTTGGGTTTTATGGTTGTTTTCCTTCCTAAAATAGGACTTTGGGAAAACAAGGGTGGCCTCGTCACCCCCGGGCTGAGCCTCTTCTTTGCAAGAGAGAATTGTCCTCGGTGGGGACCGAGGCGGCTTTTGTCACCCTTCCCACAGGCCATGCTCTCTGTGCCACACAGCAGTGATTTAAACATCCTGGGATGCCTCCGTGCCTTTCCAGTCTTGCTCCTGGCACAGACCGGGCTGACGTGTGTGGGCTGGCGGGGTTTGGGGGTCATCTCCCCAACACCCACGGCAGAGGAGGAGCAGCTCTGCCTTTTTCTCCCACCATGTCCCCTCCCCACCTTTCCCCTGCATCCAGCAGCGTCTCCCCGCCGGCAGCTGGCAGAGGGATGCTCCGTGTGCGGGTGATGAGCAGCTCACCACAAGCTGGTAATTCTTGCTCGCCTTTTTGCAGGCATGAAAATACCCACCGACACTTCCACCCATTTATCGTCTGCCATGAAGCTTCCCGGTCGGACACGGCACACTGTCCGTGCCCCCCTTGCTCCGGGGGGTCAGGAAGCCACCCCACATCGGTACATCCTCCCACCCCAGACGTGCCCCAGCCCCGTGGGGCCAGGGGATGCTCTGGCTGCGAATTTCAAGAGTGAGTATCTCCACTTGTGATGGGATGGAGTGATGGCGAAGGGATGGGAGCACACAAGACCTGAGGGGGGAGATGAGAATTCCGCTCAGCTGTGGTCCTAAAGCACCTTTCTGTCCTCGTTCCCTATTCCCAGGGGTCCAGACGCGACAGCCTGGAGCCAGCCTGGCCCCCAGCAAGCCCAGCCCGTGGTGCAGGGCCGGGGAGGGGGGGGCGGGGGGAGCAGCTGGAGCCTATAAAGGGCTGTTAGAGGGGATTTGGGCTGTGCTGCTGTCGGTGGGGGGCTCTGGGTTGGCTCTGGAGCCTGGCTGCAGGAGGAGGGATGGTTGGTGGCCCTTAGGCTGGCTCGGTAAGTTGGTATCCCTGTGCCCCATGGGGAGGGTTGGGGTGGTGTTGGCCACGACATGGGTGATGGTTTGGGGGCTGTTGGGGGTCCCCCACGTCCTGAGATAGGCTGCCTGAGTCTCAGGAGCCAGGCTGAGCCGGGCAGGGCTTGTGGCCGAGACCCCCAGGTTTGTGTGTGTGGGGGGTTTGCTCCTCCTGTAACTGCTGAGTCCCAAAACCTGCTCCCCACAGCAGGGTGGGGGGTGGACTGGCCGTGTCCCCCGGCTGGTGCCCGAGAGCTCGGTTTCCTCTTACCCAGGGCAGAGCGCGGCTCTCGCGCTAACTGCAACCTCAGGATGCCCTTTAATTTTTAATGCTTCAATAAAACAGTAATTACAAACACTGCAATCTGAGTTTTTAAGCAGAAAGTATTAACTTCCCAGGGTTTAATTATTCAACAGAAATTAATGAAAGCCAGGCTGGATCCTGCTGGCTGGCTTGGCTTTTCCTAGCGGGGCCGGCATGGATCCGCTCTGCAGGGAGGAGGGCTGGGGGGAAGATGAAGCCCATCCCCGGTGCCTCGGGGCTACCCAGGAACGCCCAGGTGCTGGTGGCGGCCAGGGAAGAGGCGGACTGGGGGGGCACCAATGTGCTGGGCTGGGTCAGTGGGTCAGGGTGAGGAGAGGTCCAGGGGGGCAGCGGGCGCCCCCCCATAAATGGCTCTTTCTCTGCTCCCTGCACGTTTCCCAGCCAAGGTGGTGCAGGATCCCGGCTGCGGGGCAGGGCTCTCTCTGGAAGGTCAGTGGCTGCTGTGATCTGAATCAATGCCACGGGATGATGTGCATTAACTGGAGTGGGGAAACTGAGGCAGCTGCCACCCCAGGGGGTAGCACGACCCTGTGGCTTCTCCCCGTGCCCCCCATCCAGTGCCTGCACCTATCCCCTGCCTGGGAGGGGACTCAGGATCTTTGAGTCTTTGTTTTCTGGAGCTTTCTGCAGCCTTAATTGTGCTTCGAATTCCCTGGGAAGGTTTCAGGCTTGCTTTTAATTACTCTGCTACAGCACGGTGTGGTTCAAAAGCACCTTTTCTAGGGAATGGGTCTGTTGAGACCGAGAGCGCTCCCACGGCTGTTTAAATATGCCAAACCATCGGTGTCCTGGCAAAGCTTGTGAATTGGGGCTGGCTGATGTTGGACCCCCACCCTGCATGGGATAGCAGTGGGCTTAGGAACGCCTTGATGGAGGCGGGCAAGGGATAGGGAAACAGGGATAAAATATTCTCCGCCGGGAGTGAGCCCTGAGGCTGCAAGAGTGGGGGCTCAGGGGAGCATCGTGCCCAGATGAGACCTGTCGGGGTTCTCCAGCTCGTTGCATCCACACCTCAGCCCTTTTCCCACGTCCGCAGAGCCCCTTTTTCACATAGGCACCAGCCCGTTGCAGCATCCCAGCCTAAGCAGCGCATCCACACAGCGATGGCCCTCAGCAATTGGCATGGGATAAGGTCTCGGGGAACCACGTCTGCTGGAAAAGCAAGTTGTTGTTGTTATTAATAGTTAACTGTCGTAACTTCATTAATAAGAAAGCCTGCCTGATAGCTGTCTGCAGCACAGCGACAGCCGGGGCTCCTCGCGAAATGGAAATGGCTGTTTGTCGGGGCTGGGTGAACAAATTGGAGTGAGTGGAGGAGGCGGCGAGGGCTGGCGGGGAGCGGGGTGGAGATGACGGCTCCGCTGATGAGGGGATGGGGAAGGAACGGGGCCTCATTTGCAAGGGAAATGAAATTATAACCCGCTCCGTTGCAGTCCTCGTTGCCGCAGAGCCTGATGAGCTGTGCGGGGAGGGTGCCGGAGCCCTGGGAGCACCCAGCACCACGGTGGTGGCAGCAGAGCCCCATGGAGCCTGGGTGCCCTCCCCGCGGGAGCAGGTCCCCGTGCAGACGGGGCTGTTGTAGCCCCCCGAAGAGTCTGGGGGTGATCTGCTGCCTGGGGGGTGGGCTTGTACCTCCTTCACCACTTCTCTGCTCGTCAAAGCCCCGACTTGCACCATTTGGGCTGTATTTTGGGAACGAGTGTTGGTCAGTCACTCCTGAAACAGGAGTGGTGGGCGAGGGGAGCAGACGATGCTGATGAGGACGAGATCTCTGCTGAAGCAGGTGAATCCCGGTGCGGTGGGACCCTGGGCGCTCGCCCTGGGATGCTGCTGTCACCTGGATTCATGTCCCCAAACGGGTCTCATCACATGTGGGACGGCGGTTTTGTCCCACCCGTCTGTGATGGGAAGGCGGGGGGCTTTGGAGGCAGCTTCTGCCTGCGGTTGGGCGGCGAGTCTGTCCCTCGGGGCACAGGGCAGCACCTAAGGACAGGGTATAACCAGCTCCATCCCCGCGCTGGCGATGCCCTTCTATAACGTGAGTATTTTCTCATTCCCAACCCACCAACAGGGCATCAGCGGCTCCTGGATGGGACTCCCTGGTCTCTGTCCCTCGGGGTGATGTCTGCTGGGCTGGAAAAATAAGGGAATTGGGCTTAAATGAGGAGCATCGGTGAGCCAAGGAGTGATTTAAGTGGTTCAGTTAATCAGTTGTGGCAGCGCCGGGCCGGGTGAGAGACCTGGCTGCTCCCCGCCAGCTCCGCGGGGAGAGTTCACAGAGCTCCGTCGCCAATCATTCGGGGCGTTTTATTTGGGTCTTAACTTTGATTTAACTTCAGTAGATTATAAAGACAAAAAGTCATTCCAAGGCACTTTATTCAGGGGGGGAAAGAAGAAGAAGAAGAAGAAAAAGAAGGCGGCGGGGCGGGGGAAGCCAAAATGGGGTAGTTTGAAGTTGTCAAAATGATTTTTCCACTCCTTCAAAAAATAATCTCACAAAACTGACCCAGATTTTACAAGGCACTCTGGCTTTCAAAGAGCTGCCTGTCAGTGTGGAAGATGGGTCTGTAAAATATAATTTTTTTTCCCCCCTTTAGCAGTTTTACAAAACCTGCGCCTTGCCTTGTTCCTGTGGGATCTGTCAGGGCGTGATGTTTTTATGGGATACGCGATCCAGCCTGGCGGCTCTTCCCGGGGCAGTAAAGCCGCTGGGATGCTGCCGGGGAGCGGGCGAGGCGTTTCGGTGCGGGGCTGCAGCGTGTCCCCATGTGCGGGGAGAACGGAGGAGCCCAGGTCACAGCTCCGTGTGACGGTGACGCCCTGCCCCAGCCGCCGTGCGGAACAGCCCGCCCTCGGTTTTTGGGGAAGCGCGGGCTGACACGGGGTGTGGGTGGGAGGAGCAGCGTCACCCAGCACGTGTCTGCGCCAGTGATGAGGGGCTGCCCTGACGCCACGAGCGATGGGCGAGCTGGAGGCACAGAGGGATGGGGCGGACGTCCAGATAACGGAGCTGAGCAATGGGATCAGGGGCAGAGGCTGCCGAAACGCCGGCAGATCTGGCTGAAGAGGGGAGCTGGCTCTGCCCCAGGGGTGCTCTCGGGCACGCAGCCAGCCCCCAGCAGCCTGGGGAGAGGCGGGGGGGGTGATTTTTAGGGTGCCGGATGGCAAATAGAGCAGATTTTGAAGCTGATTTTTGTCCCTGAGGCTGTCTGGAGTGGCAGGGCAATCTGTTGGCTTTCATTCAAGGGAGGATTGCTAGCAAGGTGCTGGAGAGGCCAACGCTGGGTTAATTGCTGCGTCCTTGTTTATTGAGTTAATTGGTTGGGTGCTGGCGAAGGGAAAGGCAACCCTGGGCTGTGCATCGCGGGGCTGGCTGGCACTGCGCGCCTGGCCGTCGGCCGAGGGACCCGTGCCACCTGTTGGCTCGGCTTGCCACGGTTCTCCCTGTTTTCTGAGAGCGGCCACGAGTTAATGATGATGGTGAATGAATCCTGCTGGTCGCCCAGGGATCCTACCAGCTGTGGGGGCTGCAGGTGGGGAGAGCTATGGGAGCAATTGCAATAGCTCCAGTATTTGGGTGCCCAGGGGTAGATGAGCGGAGAGGAGACCTCTTGGATCAGCACGATCCAGTGCCCGTGGGGAGCTGGGTTTAAATCCTGATTGCAGGATGCTCGCGGTCCCCGTGGGAGAGGACCAGCTGTGACGGTCGCAGGTGGGTTTGCTCAGACAAAGCCTGGCACTGAGCATCCCCCAGGACGTGCACCAGGCGCTGGTCCTGTGCTGAGCAGGGGGGGCCGGCACCCAGACGGGTCTCCTCATGCTCCGCAGAGCCCTCATCCTCTCTCCTTCCTCATTCCCCAGCGCTGAGCCACTTGTGAACTGTCGATGGGAGAAACTAGATTTGAATCTGGGAATTTTATTTTTTTTTTAAATTTCATTTTTTCATCTGACCTGATTAAAGTGCTGTTCGTGCTGGCTGCCTTGCGTTTTCTGTATTAACTTCATCATATTCTGCTGGGGCACTGGGTTGCCTTCGTATAGCAGCAGCTTGCCCGCGAGCCGGGCAGCCTGGCTGCAGGGGAGCAGCATCCCCACACCAGTCCTGTCCTTCCCGAGGGTCAGACCCCATTCTTATTTTCCTTAACAGCCTATGAAGGTCTGAGCCCTGTTTTTTATTACGCGTGCGGGTGAGAGAATAGTGTATTACTGCCTTGCAGAAAGCACCGAGCTCGGGATGGGGTCTGCAGAGGTGCTGGGGGCCAAAAGCCGCGTGGAGGAATGGTGGGCTTGCTGGTTTATTATGGAGGGGGGAAAGAAAAGAGAAGGAAGGATCAGGTTCAGGCGGGACCAGTGCCAGTCCCAGGCGATACGGGCTGGCAGCTGTGGCAGGGAGCCAAAGGAAGATGCTCTCGGCGCTGCCTGCCAAGAGGTGACAGCGAAAGGGAAGCGCTGTGAAACCTTCTCTCCAGGACCCTCCTGACCCTCCTACTCCATGGCTCTTGGGGTAGGACCCCCACGAATGATGCAGCCACGTCAGGGCCCGCTCGAGGGCAGCCTGAGCAGCACTGGCCTTTTGACTACCAAAAAAAACCCCCTGGAGAGAGAAATGGGGTGACAGGCGATGCTCGTGGCACGAGGGTGTCCCCCCAAACCTGCAGCTGCCCTGCCCAGAGCCCGTGCAACTGGCATGAGGCACGAGGTCTGGTTTAGCCGCTGTTTTGGGGTGTTAGAGCTGCTTCTTTCAAAACTTGTTGTTGTTACTTTTTTTCCATGGAAGCATAATGTGGAAAAATATTTGCTGCTTCCTTAGATGGTTAATTAATGATAAGGCAGAATGGGTCCATCTGAGGGAGGGACCCTGGCTGCTCCTTGCATCGTGGCGCTGGCAGCCGGGGCTCTGCTCCAAGGGAGAGCCTGCGTGAAGCGAGCTGGCAGGGCTGCCCCAAAGGCATGGGGGCAAAAAAAAAAAGAGCATTTACGATTTGTACTGGTTCTTTTTTTCATGTCCTTCTCAAAGCTTAGCAGCTTTGTAATGTACCAAATAGAGAAGCATCCTTACAGTTGCTTTAGCTGGCCAGGCAAAGAAAATGGCCCACGGAACAAGGTGGGGAGTCTCGGTGTCTGTCTAACGTAGCCCAGGGGTACCAGGCACCCATCCAAGGCTGGACACGCTCTTAGAGCATCCCGTGGTGCTGCTTCAGGGTGGCATTGAGGAAACCAAAGACAAGGAGGGGTTTTCTTCATGGGGTTTTGCTCAGGCACTTTTGGGGTTAGATGCTGTAATACCTACCTATGCTGCTGGAGGAAGAAACCCATAGCTCTCCCTACGGGAAGGCTGCAAAGGGAGATCATTGCAAAAACCTTCAGATTCCTGATCCTGTTTCCAAATGGTTCCTTGGGGGATTGCATTTCTTCCGCAGAAGTGCACCCATGCGTGCAGATGTCTTGAGAGACCATAAAGGGGGGTTGAGGGCATACCCGGAGCCAGAGGGGATGTTGCAGGTGTCTTTAAGAATGTAATGACTTAAACTCTGAGCTCATTTGTTATGGATGTATGCGCTTTATTTGATGCTCTATAGCTAAACAGCCCAGCTTGACCTGAGAACGTGAAGCCTGTGGGTGCGCAGTGGAAAAAAAGCACAGCTGTAAGAGTTTAGTTGAGTGCAGGAGGGACTTTGGATGTGTCTTGCAGCCTGCGGTGGCTCCGGACGCCGTGCTCGCCTGCCTTGGCCATGCTGATGCCAACCTGAGCACTGGCTGGGTGCGTTCCCCTGGCAGGAGATGGAGCCCAGGGGCATCAAGAGCTTGTTCTCTTCTGCCTTTAGCAAAAAAAAAAAAAAAAAATAAAATAAATGCATGGATATTTCCAAGGGAGGTTGCTGTAGGCAGGTTGCCTACAAAGTAGGCAGCTACCTTCCAAAAATGGGGAGGTGGGGGAGAGAGGAAGAGGGAAAAATAAACCAAATGAAAGCAGGGACTGCGCCAAAAGTGCCTTCTATTTATGATTTTACAAGGTCAACAATAATCCCCACAGCTACAAGCACATAAAAATTGATTCTTTCCTGAAGAGATTGATGGGTTCGTGGTCAGGGCATTTTCTCTGATCCCGCTGCCCTCTGGACACAGCTGAAATTTATGGAGATGCTGCGCGTTTCTCTGTAGAGGCGTAAATAGCTTCTCGAAAAGCGAGCAAACGCTTTCAATTCAGACCTGGGGTCCCGGCAAGTTGCTGTAAATAAGGGAAGCGCTTCCTCCAGCTGCTGGGCTGTGTTTCCAGAGGTGAGCGGCTTTCGCTTTGTGGTCGGTCTGCTGGGGGTCAGAGACTGTCCTGCCCCATCCCTTGGCGTGGGGCCGATGCTCACCCCACGGCACACGCGCCTCCGAAATGGGAATAGCCCACCCAAGGGCAGTGCTGAGAAGGGAGGGGGTGCGACGCAGACCCTGTGAGGCTGAAGGCTCTTTCGTCTTGTCCTGACGCTGTCACAGGAGGGAAGAACGGACAAGCATTTCTAAAGCCTCCAGCTCCTTCCCCAGCAAGCTCAGCTGTCGGCTGGAAATCTCCTTCCGTTCTTTTTTATTTTAAAAATACCCAGCTTTAAAGCCCCAGCCTTTCAGCATTTGAAACCACTCTGTTTTCCACAAGTGGCAGGAAGCTACCAAACAAAGCCCATTTATTTTTCACAGCTTCATCCCCGCAGCTATTAAATCCTCGGCGCTATTGAATTCCTGAGAAGTTTTCCGGGTGGCGACGGGGTTTGCGCACAAGCCACACGCGCCAGCCCGAGTATCCCAGTAAGCAGTTTGTGCTCTTTGTGTGTCCCTCCTGGTTAACAAGCAGCTTTCAGTGGGCTCAAAAGGCATTTCTGCGAGCCCTGCTGCATAGCTTCATCGTATTGAGCGCATTCTATAAAACGCTGCCGCACAAAGGGATCCCGGCACTGGAGCAGCGGCAGGTTTGGGAAATTGGGGAGGGATGGGCTGGTGGGGATGTGCACGGAGAATCGATGCCGGGCTTTTTAACAACCGCACGTGTATCGAACAAAGCTTTTCTTTTAAAAGCCTTTCAGACAGCAGTGGGCTCCCTCCTTATAGTGTGCCGGGGTTTTTTGTGCCAGAAATAGGGACATGTGGAAATGCTGCCTGCCAAGCTCAGAAAGCGCTTGGTGTTCGTCCTTTCCGTGTCGCTGGTGCTTCTCCAAACTGCAGAGCCAGGCTGGCGTGTGGCACCAGCGAAGCTGCTCTGGGATGGGACCGTGCAACCCACCGTCCTGCACACCCTGCCGACGGCTCTGCCGTGACCAGGGAGGGCAGGGGGACACGGTGGGTCTCCATCCCCGGTGTCAGTGCTGCCTCTGGCCACCCCTTGGCGTTGCTGGAGAGAGAGGTGCATCCCACCTCTGGTGAAAGGATGGGGCGGGCAGTAAGTAGGAAGAGGAGCCCGAGGTCAGTTGGAAAGGAGCGGGGGAGCAGCTCGCGGCCAGGAGAGATGAGAAATGAAGTCGTCTGGGCGCAGGCAGAAAATTCACCTCCAGGAATCTCGGTGGGGAATTGTCGGTGTTGCTTTACCGTCGGTTGCCGGCAGTGCCGGGGCGATGCCACCCGCCTGCCAGCTCAGTGCCGGCTCCCTGGGTCTGCTCGTCTGGAGGTCGGTGTGTTGGGTGGGAGCAGCCCCGTGATGTTCCCCCGGCTCCCCTCTCATGCCCAGGGACCCTGCAAACATGCCTTCAGGTGGAGGGAAGGAAGATGGTTGAATTGATCACTTCCTTGACCAGAATTTCAGCCTCTGGAGCAGTGCTGAGTTTCCTCTGTGAGGGCTGTGCAGCCACGCTTGCTCTGCCGCTCACGCACAAACACTTGCTCGGAGGCTGTTGCCTCTTTGGAAGCTGCCGCGGGGTTTGCTGCTGTCTCCTTCCCCGCCGTGCCGAGCCCTGCCGAGCATCCCTCGCCATCCGGCCACCTCCTCCCGCACTGCCCTTTTTGTTTCACGCCTTTGGTCCCTGGCATGTGACCCGCTGGGAAGCACAAACCGGGATTACAAAACTGGGGAAACGCCACCGGGCCCCAGCCAGCCTCAGGCATTAAAACGCAGGGGGTTTTCATCCCCAGGTAACCTCCCCGCAGCGCCTTTGCTCCGAACGCCCGCTTCCGCTGCTGAGCAGCAATCCCACACAAATCCTTTGGTATAAAGCCGCTTCCCGGAGGGGTTTTGATCAACATTGGATGAAGCCTGGTGATGTCTGCTCCGGTTCCCAGTGCATCCCAGCACCAACCCCCCCCATATTTTCATCTGCCTCCAGGGAGAAGCTCTTGCAGAGGTGACAAATGTGGCTCTGTGCTCCCTGCCAGGCTTGCGAACCAGCTCTTGGTCCCAATTTAACCTCCTCCTCCTTCCTCCCAAGCGGGTAAACAGAAAAACTATTTTCTCCTTCACCTCCAGCCCCGGCTCCCTGGACTCTGGGTGCCAGATGGCAGTGAGTGACGCCTTTCCTGCCCGTTTTCCCTGCCAGCGTGCCACAACGCCTGGCTGCAAGCGGAGGAGAAGCTATTTCCCATCCATCTCTGGAGTGCTCTGCACCGTCTGCGACCCGCAGGGCTCGGCCGGGCGCTCGAGGCGCTGCCTGAACAAGCAGCGTCCTTTGGAAGTGTGAAAAACCAGAAGCGAGGAGCGCGGGATCAATGGCGACAAGGTGTGTGCAAACGCGCTGCCTCCCCTGCCAGGCGGCCCGGGCGCTTCTCCGCAGCGATGCCGCTTTTGTTCATCCCCCCTTTTCACTTTTTTTTCCCCCGGTGTCTTTTGATGGGTGTTAAAAGCAGCCTGGCCTTGGGAAGACATGCTGTATGTAGCTTTTGTAGGTGGCTATAAGTTATCTGCTGGTATGAGTGTTTGCTGCCTGCAAAAGCTCTCTTTTTCATTTTATTTTTTTTTTTTGTGGTTGTTGCAGCTTCACAGTATTTTGCTTGATGGGGAAAAGCTCAGCCTGGGCCAAAGAGCAGCCAGGAGCCCTTGTGGGGGCGGCTTCTGGCCCCACTGCCACTGCCCTTAGTAGGGAGGGTGGCACACCTGGACCGCCCACCACGGGGACATGGGGTCAGGAACCACAGTGAACACCCAGCGCGGGGAAAGCTGTTGTTTCCAGAAGGAAATAACCCATTTTTCCCCTGGGGCAAGGCCACCGCCTTGTTTTATTTACTTTAGTTTTGAACATTTGTTTTCAAACTGGGAAATGGTGGGGAAAGCATCCCGCTGCATGATGGGGGGGGACAATAGACCCCAGACCAGGGGATGCTTAGGAAATAGGGCGTATATCGTGGTGTCACCTGAGAACTGTCACCCCCAGAGCCCGGCTCTGCTCTGCAAGCAGCAGAGGAGCCGGTCCCCACGCTGCAGAGAGGATGAGGGGCCCTTCCATGCTGTTTTCCCAGTTTTTAATGAAAGCTGGGATGCTACGGGAGACAGGGACGGTGCCTGTGGCTGTGGGCAAGGTGCTGGTCAGGCAAGCCCAGCAAGATCCCCAGCCTGGGGGCAGGGACCCATCACAGGAGGAAAACCAAACTTGCGCTTGTGTCAAAAGCAAGAGCTGAATCTGCTCCACTGATTTCCTAGGTGAGATCTCTGCCAACGTTTAAAAAGGATAAATGAGATGACCTGGATAATTACAGGCCTGTCAGCTCTACTTCGATCCTGGGCAACTGATGGAGTGGCTGATGTGGGCATTAATAAAGAATTAAAGGAGAATAACACCAGTAAATGAAAGTAAAGGTGTTAATGTCTATCAACAGGTTAAGGGCAGTAGATTGTGCAGGAGCAGCTTTTTGCTGCAAAGGTGGTTGGTTTGGAGAGAGTGGGTTTGTGCGAGGTATTTTACGTGGAGGACAAACAGAGGAAGAAACCAGAGCAAGGCCAGCCCAGCAGCCCACAGGAGTTTGTGTCACCCGGCTAGATGTCACCATGGGGTACGAGGTGCCTGCGCTGCCCTGGCTCAGGTAGACTTTGATGGACGGGCAGCGCTGCGGGTACCCGGGTGACCTGGGGCTGGCGTCCATGTCCCTATGGTTAAATCCACATCCTGCCGAGCCCCTGTCATCTCCATCCCACCCCAGCTTCAAAAAGCAAAGCACCATCCAGCATCCCAGCGGAGCCGTGTCCTCCCGGTCACGCATGGACCCAGCACAGAGCTGCTAGGGGGTCACCAGGGAAGGGACAACATCGGGAAGATGCGTTTCTGCCCCGTTCCTCCCCGCATTGTGTTTTCCCCCATGTTCTTCTGGTCTTCTCACAGCCGGGAAGGGGTGTCAGCATCCGTGCAGGATCCGTCCCCGCGCTGGCTGCAGTGCTTGCCTCTTTTTCCAGTTGCCATAGGAACAGACGAAGGCCTCTAAAGCATCGCGGTGGGGTGCGCGTCTAGGTCATGCTGTGGAGCAGGCAACCATTTTATAGTGATAATAAATTCAGGGAATTGGGAATTTGGCCGAAGCAGCACACAAGAAAAGGACTTGAAAAGGCAGAATGGAGATAAATGAACAAAAATAATTTTATGACAAATGACCATACGTTGTGCTAGACCTAACTGAAATCCTTTTCAGAGTTCAGGCGAAAAGGTCTGGGAACACAGATTGTAAGGAATGATTTGTCCCTGAAGCATGAAGATAGAAAGGCGAAGGCAGCACCTGGAAGTGTTTAGGGACTATTGGATTTCAAAAAAACCTTCATTATCTTCAGTCCCTCCGATGTCTAAGTGTGAATTACTGCTGGCCAAAGATTTACCATCCCTCCATTTGCATGACAGGAACCGGAGAGGCACCAAATCATCGGAGACGAGAGCTGGCCAAGCAGAGACAACCCTCTGAAGGTCATGGAAAATCTGCTGGAAATGTCTGTACGGAGGGATGGAGGTGGGTGGCTTGGTGGAGCTCCACAGATCCATGCTGCTGTGGAGACCCTGAAGGTCTCCCAAAGCAGTGCAGGGCTGGGGGGGGTCTGGAAGCTCCCCTGGGATCCTGGGGAGCTCCCCAGTCAGCCGGTGTTGGCAGAAGGTTGATTTCTGGAGCTCTCGCCCATGTGTTCGTGTTTGGCTGATGCTCTCCTGCATTGTGGTGTGGAGATGCTCTCCTGCTCCAGCAGCTGAGGACACCAACCCAAGGTGCTGCTCAGGTGCTCCTCACCAACAAGGCAAACTCCCTTCGTTTACTGCAGCGCCTTTCCTACTCATTTTTCCCCTGTCTGGTGAAGCAAAAGTAAACTCTTTGCCGAAACACTCTTTGCTAACAGAGGCCGTCCCGGGGAAGTCTCTCTGCGTTAACACCAGCTGCAACACACCGAGTTTCTACAGGAGTTTGGCGGCAGGAAAACACGTGGGCAGTAGGTGTGGGAGACGGTGGCAGGTCGCTGACTAGAGCTGGCACCCATTGCAGCAGTGTCCTCGTGTGCCCTAACGGGTTGGGGGGGGCTGAAAAAATGGGCGAAATCAGGCATATTAGGCAATCTTTGTGTTTTCCCAGCCCTCAGAGCACTAACAGAGGAGGCAGGGCTGTGGGTCGATGCCGATCCCCTGTTTGCCCCAGCGCTGCTGGCATGGCACGGCAAGCTCAATGAAGCCCATGCGGATGTTCCCCTCCCCAAACCGCGCTCCGTCCTTTCCCTAATTGCGCTGAGATTTGAAACGTGATCTCGCCATGTCCTGTTGGCTTCAAGAAGCAGAATTTCTCATGCTGATTTAATCACCTCATTATGTCAAACAAGTTAGAGTTATTTTGAGGATAGCTAATAGGTGCCAATTTATACCCCTTGGCAACGCGAGGCCCGTGCTTAGCCTTAGTGCTTGGTTTTTGGCGAGACAAAGAAAGCCTTGAGCTGATGCTTTTTACAGTAGAGAAGGCTCACCCGGGACCCGGGACATCTGGTGCTGGAGCTTTGCAAACGCTTTCCTTGCCACGGCTTGCTTTCAGCTTACGCCTAGTTTGGTTTAACAAGGCGGTGGTAGGAACCTGGAAATTCCTGAGCTGGGATGTGGCCAGAGCTCAAGACGGGCACCAAAAATCACGGCAGCTCCATCCCTGCTGTCAGCTCTTCAGGCAGGGAACCAGCCATGGGGTCTGCACCCCCTGGGGCTGAGCCCTTCTCAAGGTTGGCTGGTGTAAAGATGCTTCTTACCCCTCCCAGAGACCATATCTCTGCCTGCCTGCTCCAGCAGAAGGAATTACATTGTCCTGGTCCTTCCATGGTCCCATCCCCAGCAAAGAGCAGCTCCTGCGACTGCGGTGATGGGGCAGCTTCCCCCGTGCATTTCCCCTCTCTCTGGGGGCAGGAGGATGACGGGGAGAGCGGATGAAGGTCTGTAGGATTCCATGAGGAGTATGAAGCTCACGTGCTCAGGTCTGATTTTAGAGGCATGGCGGGGGTCTGATGGTGGGGACTGGGCAGGCACAGCTCGGTGTGGTCCCACCTGCTGGCAGTGAGCTTCAAAGGTGGGCTTCAAACTGGCCGTGCCTTTGCTGCCACCCCGGTGGTCAGCGCAGCACCCTGTGGGCACGCGGCGGCTCCCATGGGGACGAGTGGCCCTGTCCTTCCTGCGGTCCCAAGGCAGGGAGGGTCTGTGTGGTGTGGCCAGGTGTGCTCCTCCCGTGCCCGCCACGCGCAGCAGATGCCCACCTCCTGGAGCCAGCCTGGCCGTTGGCACGCGGGTGCTCCTCCCAGAGGAGACGGGCACATTTTTAGCATTTTTCTCTCTGGCAAGGGCTCGGTGGGACCCCCTGGGTGACATGTTCTTGGATTGTCTCTCCTTCAGACCCAGCACTTTGCCGATGCCCTTTTTGGTCTCAGTCCAAAACCATCAGCTGCTGGAGGGTCCAAAGCGCAGGTGAGACCACAGGGCTGCGCTGCCCAGGCCCCGGCACTGCACAGCAGTCCCCTGCCGAGGCCAGAGGCTCCAGGGATGGAGGAATTGATGCCAAGACACGAGGCTGTTTGTAGGGGAGGAGAAGCGACCCCAGCTTCCAAAGCAGATACTCAGGAGTCCCAGCCCTGGGGTGTCACAGCTGGTTGATGACGGTAGACGCCCCTTTGAAGCCTCCCACCTCTTCCAGTGGGTCCTGCTAGCTATTCCCAACCACGCCAAAACATAGGGCATTCCATGCTGCTTGCACCCAAGCCCTTTCCTTGGGACAGTAATGGGAAGGGGAATGTTTGCTCTACTCCAGGTTTTTCTTTGTTCCGGAAAGCTTCTCCAGCTGCACAGAAAGTCTGCCGCTATTTTGAGGTCCCTTTCCTTCCCCGCCATCCCCAGAGGCTCCTCGCTGAGCGGTGGAATAGAAAACGACAGATTATTGCTACATCTTGCTGAGCCTCTCTCTTTCACATGAAAGAAAGATGGCCTGGTTTGCTCGGGAGCGGGGGTGTGCTTTGGAAGCGAGTCAGAGCGAGAGATGCAGGAAGGAATTGTATTTTTTTCTGAGCATTTTCCCGGGATGCCGCCATAGTCAGTGGGAAGCTGCACTGCCAGGTCCCTGCCTGTCCCCCGGGCTGCTCCAGGCCCTGCTAAAGTCCAAAATTATCTCCTCCATCCACTCCAAAAAGACTACACTTCCTCCGGAGCGGTGTGAAGGACCCCGGGAACCCCGCATGGAGGGATGCGAAGCCCTCGCTGCTCCCCAGCAGTGGGAAACCTATGGGTGGTGGCACGGCCACGCATGGCGGGGGTCCTGGTGTGGGTGCTGCCGTGGGGCTCTGCGAACACGGCGCATCCCTGGGCTCCCCACGGCACCCGAACAGCCATGGCAGCAGCAAGGTGGTTCCCATCTCCCATCAAGGTGGGATGGGTTGGCAGATGGGACACTGCCCTGGGGCCGGCAGACGTCTACTGCCCCTTCTCGCCCCATCTGGCTGGTAGGGAGGATCCCTGTTAACGCTTTCCTATAAAACTTGCCTCTCCTACCCATATAGAACTTGGGAGGGGATGGATTCGGTGGCTGCCGGGTGGTGGGACCTCACCTCCCCACGCTGTGGCTCTGGGCCAGATAGCATTTCCTGACCATCATGGCACGCGCATCAAAACCCAGCATCAGCCATCACACCACTGCTTCTCTAATTTTCCCAGCTATTCCCAAATCCATGGCGTCTTTCCTTGGCCCCCGCAGTCAGGAACAACTGTGGGACAAGTGTCTTTCCAAGCGTGTGGTGTTTGATGGAGCTGGGGCTGGGAAGGATTTCACGACCCTGGGCAGCTCTCGGTACTTGTAATTTAGGGGTTTTAATCCATGGGAGCTCAGCACCAGCCCGACAGCCGCAGGCGGGATGGAGCTCGGCGGATCCTCTGCCACTATCCCATCGTATCCCACCATGTCCCACCACATCCCACTACATCCCTCAGCGTTACAGGGCTGACCCCCACCATTCCCCAGCCCCTCCTGGGCTGGAAGGAGCTTTGAAGCTGAAGACCTCGGAGACGATTGATTTCAGCCACCCATTTTAATCGTGAATTAAAAGAGCAAAGCAGAAAGCTTGGTTTAAACGATCAGCTTTGATCTTGTTTCTCATTTATACGTTTTATATATTATCTTAACTCGATTCTTCTTGGTTGGTGACCGCTAATCTGCAGGTTTGCTTCTTTTACAACTCCTTTTTTTGCTAAACAGAAGAAAACACTTTATGTATGTGAGGTTACTTAAGCAATTATGTAGCTTAATGTATATTTATAGAAATTCTTTGTGTTTGCGTTTTATTATGTTACAATATAGGGAATGATGCGTTTCTTTTTTATGAGATGAATATTAATTTGGGTCTCACATCGTGCGCCATGGCCTGTTCGGATGGAAACTGGTTTTCAATTTAAGACGCCCAAAAAACAATATAAAAAATGGGTTTTATTAGTTAAATAAAACCCTTTAAAATGTGCTAGCCACAGATGAAAAAAAAAAGCTTATCTAAGCACGCATTTAAAACCGATTTCCTAAACAAGATAAGTACTATCTGCAATGAGGGAGCTGAGCGCTTTGTTCCCGATTTTCATATTCTTCACGGTTTTAAAATTAATATATTACTTCAGGCTTTATTCACAGGCAGGGGAAGGAAAATGAGCTTTCCCATTTTTTTTCTCATCCCAAACAATTCCTCGGTTTCGCGATGACTAAATTAGCGGGAAATGCCGATGGGGGGAAGTATTTATTCTGCCTGCGCTTTCGGAGGGCAGCGGTGCTGGCAGGCGCTGGGTCCGACCCCGCAGCCAGAGCCTTCCAACGCTTCAGCGGGTTTAGGGCTTCTTTATAGAGCTGACAGCAACCGCGTGCCGCTTAACGTTTTTATAGGAGCTACTTAAATTACAGGAGGTTAGGTCTCAACAATCCACTTCTCCGGTTTTAATAGAAAAGTGGACTTAAGGTAAAGAGAAACTGGCCTGAAACTAGAAATGCTCCAAAAAATAAAGGTGGAAACCCATCACGGCAGAGAAGCAGGGAGCGCTTCAGCCCCTAATATTTCCAGACACAGAAATTATTATTATTATTATTAGCCTTGCTGCAGCACCGGGTCCAGTCCATAATTTCTCTTTCTCCTTCCCAGGAAAGGGAATTTTTCCCTATTTGCAGGTAGGAGCTGACAGTAATTGGCCGCCGCTGCCTGGCTGGTGTTTTCGCTTTAACAATACCACACAAAATAAATGGCCCTGTGTGGTTTCCAATGGTTTTCTGCATTCCCGGTCCAGCGTGGGTTACATTATCTCATGGAAAAGAATTCTGCAGATTGCACAGAAAGAGGGACGGTGCCGCCCTAATAAAAATAATGAATTATTAGCATCTCGTGCTAATAAAAATATCCCCTGGGCGGGTAAGCTCTCGTCTTTTTGGAGAGGCTGGAGCAGTTTTCAGGGCACGTCCTGTATCTTCACTCCTAAAGGGCAGGGATGCTGGGAGGGGGCTCCCGGGGCCACGGCCACATCGGGCACCTTGGGTGCGGAGGAATTATTTGGTATTTCCAGGGATCGTGGCTCTTGCGAGCTCAGGGATGCCGGAGGACCAGCCCCAGTCCCCAGCTCGACGGGGGGGGACGTTTTGGGAGCTCCTTGTGGGTCTGGCTGCAGATGCACCATCTGCCTTCATCCCTGGGCATCGCTCGCGCTGCAAAAATTGAATAATAAAAACAGGGAAAAGAAAGAAAACGTGAAAACAAGGCACTTCTGTGCTTTCAATTCTCCAGCAATTGGCAACAGTTTAATGTGTATATATCACTAACGCTGTTTTATGAGCTCCAGTCCCACTGGCATAATTTTTTTAAAATCCCTTTTCCAGTGTAATTGCTGTTTGTTTTGTCATTTCTCAGTGGACAATTACAGTTCAAAAACAAGAGTGCCTTTGAAGATCGCAAGCGGCGTACGCGGGCTTCATTAATACACTATTAATACACTATCAAGACGCACTTGAACTCTACCTGCCCGAGGCCTAAGACATAAAAATCCGTCTTTGCGAAGCAATCATTATTTGATCTACTTAAAATACTCCCAGTATCAGCCCGGTCTCCTGGATACATTTCAACGTCAGCAGTTTGGGAGGCTGAAATATCTCCCGTAGGTTCGTTCCATTACTCGGTCATTCAGAGGAAAAAAAAAACCAAACCGCCCCGATGCTGCGAAGAATAATCCAATTTTTTTCTGGAGGAGGGAAAGGGAGAGACAAACCTGACCGTGGCGTGGACGCCTTGCCTGGCTTGTCCTGCAACTGACAATGGGAATAAAGTCATAGGAAGAAGAGAAAGAGATTTTGATTCGAGCCAGCAGCTCTGCAGCCGAGCGTGGCCAGCGTCGCCCCCCCAATCCCGGCACGAACACGATGCCTTTGTGTGAGGGGAGCAGAGACTTTCCAAGCCCTGGAGGTGGAGAGGTGTTGAAAGGAAGAAGAGCTGTTAAAAAAAAAAAACCAGAGAAAAAAGGCAAGTTTCCTGGCTAGCTCGGTGTTACCATTTCAGCTGTAAGAGAGCGTTTGTCCCGGTAAAGCAGGTGTTCGTGGTGCTCACCGCCCATCCGTCTGTCCACCCAAGGCTTACTTAGGTGTTTAATTGCTCGTCAGGAATGTTCTTCCTTAATTAATAGAAATTCGCCACTCATGAGTAAACCTGTTTGCTGGGAGTTAGTGCTCGGGGCTGCGGTGAGAGCCGGGCCCCGCTCCTGAGGGAGGTCCCGGCTGGGCTGGGGGGGCACCCGGCTGCTCGGCCTCTGCTGCACCATGGCCCCCTGCTCCCCGTCCCCTGCGCCCCATCCTGCTGCGTCCCGTCCTGCTGCCTCCTGCTCTGCTCTGCTGGGTCCTGCTGCATCCCATCCTGCTGCATCCCATCCCGCTGCATCCCATCCCGCTGACCCCATCCCACTGCATCCCATCCCATTGCATCCCACCCTTCTGATTCCATCTCACTGATGCTATCCAGCTGCATCCCATCCCTCTGATCCCATCCCATCCCAATGTACCCCATTACACTTGCATTCCATCTCACTGATCCCATCCCACTGCATCCCATCTTACTGATCCCATCCTGCTGCATCCCATCCCACTGACCTTATCCCACTGCATCCCACCGTGCTGACCTTATCCCACTGCATTCCATCATGTTGCATCCCATCCTGCTGATCCGATTCTGCTGCATTGCATCCCACTACATCCCATTCCGCTGGGCTCATCCCACTGCATCCCATCCCACTCATCCCATCCCACTGCATTCCATCCCGCTGAGCTTATCCCTCTGCATCCCATCCCACTGCATCCCATCCTGCTGATCCAAACCTGCTGCATCGCATCCCACTGTATCGCATCCCACTGTATCCCATCCCGCCCATCCCATCCCACTGCACCCTGTCCCATCCCACTGCCCAGGCTGCCGGGGACTGAGCCGGGAGCCGGGTTCCCTGGAGCTGGGAGGAAGCGGAGGTGCCGGGAGCAGGAGCCGAGTGGCGGCAGGACAGCCCCGGGCACTCCGCTGTCTTGTTTTCCAATTCTGCAGGTTGAGCTGTTTAAAAATGCATGAGATGCCCCAGGCACCATGAACTCGGCATTAACGGCTTTAGCCCTGAGTTTGCTGCTTGGCATTGCTGTATTCTCTAATAAAAAAGAAACGCGTTTTGGGGGAGTAAATGGCTGGCAGTGATTGCGCAGGTTTGCAGGCAGAGGAGCTGCTGGTGCTGGCTGAAAGGGATGATGCTTCCAGGTACTCGCTGTCTCCCCTCGACCTCTCTCTCCCGCGTGGAAGCAGCATTACTGCCGGCGCTCGGGCAGGTTGGGAGTGCGAGGGCTGGCTCAGCCTGTTTGCAAAATGTTGGTGTTTTTCCTTCAGTTTCAGAGCACCTGTTTCTCACAACGGCAGCGCTTCCCTCCAACCCACGCCGCGATCACGTCAGACAAGAGCCGGGCTCGACTCCAGCTCCATTCAAAGCTCGAAGAAGCACCTATTACTTTTGCCATTCATTTTTTAAGAGGGCAAAATGGGCACAACTTGGGAACCTTTTGCTCGAACAGCTCCAAACGGGGGCCCCAACATGACCCACTACTCCCTCGAGGTAGAGAAAATGTCAGGACCAGCTGATATTCCTCTGCTAACCAGATTTAAAATCAAAACCACCACTTGAACCTCTGCTGCTGTCAAGCCGAGCTCCGGCCTCCACCGGGTGCTTGGAGGGTAAAAATTGCTTGTATTAAAGACACAAACATGGCTCCGGACTTGTCTCCCAGGGCAAAGCCCTTTTCCCAAAGGGAAGGAAGGACTTTTCTTCCTGCTTTGCAAATAGGGCAGGCGGCCCTAGAGCAGGAGGGAGTTTGCCCGAGGCCATTGGAGCAGGCGGGGATGGAGGGACGGAGCAGGCGAGGCAGGAGCAGGGTCAGCGACAGGCTACATCCCCTGGGATGCCGGGCTGGGACGGGCGGCTGTGCCAGCCCCCCCGGGAGAGCTTGGGAATTACGGCGCAGCAGCACCACGGTTTAATGCATGTGTAGGTACAAGCTTTTGGCCACTATTTTATTATTTGCAATACGCTCCTCTTGCAAGGTGCAACCCCGGCGCCCCATCAAACCCTTCCTTCCCCACCCAGCATTGCCGGGCAGGGCGAGGAGATTGCGACCGAAAAAGGCTGGATGGAAAAGGAGAAGAAAAGAAGAGAGAGCTGCTCGAAAGAGCTGCCATTAAGCCATTCTTTTAAAGCTAAAAAAGCTTCCTCCAGTCAACCTGACGAGGCTTAAGAGACTGTGTCTAGCAGGGAGGCGAGCAGCCCTGGAATTACGGCGCAGTAATTGCTCGGTACTTAAAGTCCAGGTCTAGAAGATCTCCAAGTAATAACTCATTGGAAAGATATTGAGCTCTCATCACAAAGAGGAAATATGGTCTCTAAACAGGCAGCTAATGGCATGCAATTTATCTGATGGCAAATCACCCACGTTCATTACTCTCCGCAGCACAGCCAGAAAGAGAAACACAAAATTAGCTGAAGGAGAAAGGGAAGGAGGGAAGGAGACATTTCCTTCCAGTGTCTCTCCAAGGGTGGCTCCTGAAATCCGCGCAGCAGCTATTTGCACCCAGGGCCGCTGCCAGCACGACCCAGCCAGGAAAAAACCACTTTATGTGCATCTTCCTCCCTGGAGACAAGAAAAATGTTTTCCGTTATTATTTTCACACTATTCAGAGTTCTTGCTGAGAAAATCTTTACGGATTCCATCAAGGAAAACCTAGGACTGGTGGAAGTTTTATTGTTCTTTGCCACCTTTGCCAGAGCCGTGGCTCCAGGGCTGAACAAAGACCAGATACTCTTTCATGCCTTTCCAGCTCCCGAGCGCTGCTGTACTGAGGTTTTGAACGCCTTGCAGCTTCCTCTGCTTTATAGTTTCCTTCCTCCCTGCTTCTTTTGCTCTCTTCCAGGTATTTCTGGTAGAGGAAATGGCTTTCTGGCTGCCCCGGGCTTTTTCTAAGGGATGGGTAATGTTTTCCAAATAAAGAGTGAGGTGGGTGCCCAGCCGGGGGTGCAGGAGATGCTGGGTGAGCCCAGGACAGGAACACCCCAACGGGGCACCCCAAGACAACAACCACCGCCTTTCTATCCGTCATCCTTGATATGAAAATAACTCTTATTTCCCACTTGTGTTTCGTAGGAACTGTGGTTTTCCTTTGCAGTCATGAGTCATAGCAAGGTGTCTGAAGCAGAGGGGGAAGAAGACTTTTAAAAGCCACCGGCGATGGGGACAGAGGGACTGACAGACCGTGGACACATCTACCACCTCGGGGCGACGCTTTGGGTTGAAATGTAGCTAAACCCTCTGGCTGATTCTGAAAAAAAATCTTCGTTTGTGCCACCAGCTGCTGTTGAAGCACCTGAAGGACTGACCCCTGCTCAACACCTATGAATGATCCACCCCCGGGACGCCGAGCGTTGCCAGGTTGTGCACGCTGAAAGAAGGAAAAAAAAAAAGAAACCTGCTAATTATAGTCTGTATTTCTTTGCACAGTAGAATAAGTGCCTTCATAGAAAGAGGCTCCTTCATCCACTAATTATCCTTCGTCTTGGACTTACGGAGGGAGACTGGGAAAAAGCAGTAGCGCTTCTTCATGCTTAAGTTGCCTTTTCTGGGAAATCAGAGAGACACAGCGGGCTGGGGTGTGTTTGATTGAGGGTGCTGTTGATTTTGCCTCCTGTTTTCCGATGGCCAACGGGAAGTTATAAAACCCTGAAATAACTTTGATTTTCTTGGGGGGAACGCTCCGCTTCAGAGAGTACCGTTTCCTCGCAGCGCGACTACAGGAACGGTCTAGAAGCGATGTGAAATCTCATTTCCTGTTAGTCATGGACAAACCACACCCAAGTCATCGTTTCCTGCTTGCCACAGGTTGGAAATTTGTCATTTTAATGTGACTGGAGATCCCGCCAGAGACCTGAGCCATCACCAGACAGGGCTAAATCCCCCATGGGACTCTCCCCCGGCGGCGGCTTGGCCCCGGGCCCCTCTGTAACCCTGTAATTCATCTCATTGTGGGCCTGGAAAAAAATCCGAACAGCTCAAGGCAGGGAGGGGAGACGCTTCTTTCTTCCTTTGCTTTTTGACCATCTATTTTTGGAAGGTGCTCTGCTCCTCCGGCAGCGAGGCGGCTCAGCAGCGTTGCTGCTATTTTCTGCTTTTCGTCACCTTTTCTCAGATTCCCAAACAACTGCCACCTCCTTCCCCTGGGACGGATGCATTTTGGTGATGGACAGAGGACCTCGGAGTCCAGAGATGGGAATTAATAATTTAGGTTAAATCTGGGGGCTGTTTCAACAGTCTTGTTGTTGGAGACATTCCTCACAGGGCTGGTTGCTGGCAGAAGTCCTGCGTGGCCCGAGTCCCCACTGACTGTGGCCATGAAGATCCACACGGCACCAGCCAAGATGCCCCAAAGGCTTCAGAAAACCACCACAGAGACCTCCAAGCTTCATCCTGATCTCAACATCTCCTGCAACAATTTTGAATCCTCTAGGGCTGCCCATGGCTGGAAATTAAGAGACATCAGCAACGGGTGGTGCCCCAGCCTCATGCACGGGCATCGGGGCAGCCCAGCCCCCTGGGGACCCTCAGGGGAGGCAGGGGGATGCTGTCACCTGTGGTGGCTGCGTCCCCTCTGCCCGAGCGTCGAGACGGGCTGGATTCACAGCAGGAGCAATAATTTGCAGAGCGTATGCCAAGCCAGGAGCATCAAGGATAAATCACTCATAACTGGGAAGATGATAATAACAGAAGCCTCCGGGGAAATCTGTTCCGCTGAATGGCAGATTTTATTTTTATTTTTTTTTCTTTTTCACTTGAAGTCACTTAATGAACCCTCCTGTTGAAATCTTCAGAAAGACTCACCTTGGGGGGTATTGGGAAATATTGATAAATAGTACTTGGCACTTCTCAGGCTCTCAGCAAGTGGCACAAACATTGTCACCGCGGTTGGACTGGATGCCTCGGTGTTTTATCCACCCCCCCCCAGGGGCTCTTCCTACCTGCAAGGTGCAGGCACGGTCCGGCGAGGGGGTCAGCATCCCCTGGCCCAGCCCTCCGTCCCGCATCCCCCTGCACCCCCCATCCCCAGGGAAGCGGCTGTGAGCTCAGCAGGAAGATGTATTTAATCCAAAACTTTCCCAAGAAGCAATATATTAGCTGTAAAGCAGCTTCCACACTTTATTTGCTGGTAATTTACAGCCCACACTGCGAGACAGTGTAATATTTGCAAGCAATTAAACAGAGGATGACTCAACAACAGCCACCTCGGGTCAGATTTTCAAGTGTTCATCGTTCATAATTAAGAAGAGATTTGGGAAAGCAGCGGCTGCCTCCCCGCTTCCTGGGCACCTCTCTGCCCCAGCCGCCGGACCGCAGGGTCTCCTGCCTGCACAGGCGGATTTGCCGCTGGAGGGAGAGGAGGGGTTTAGTGAAGAGTCTCAAGGAGCTGTAAGCAAAAAAATTCCTGTTAATCAGCCAAAGGGAGGTGGTGTGGTGCCGGCCGGGGCAGTTTAAGCCAAGCCTCGCGCTGCGGGTACAGGGGCGTGCTGGGTCTGGCACAAGGGTGATGAACACCAAGGGAGGTTTCCATGAGATGGGGCCACGAAGATGCTGGGAGGGCTGGAGCCCCTCTGCTGGGAGGACAGGCTGAGAGAGCTGGGGGGGTTCAGCCTGGAGGAGAGAAGGCACCGGGGAGACCTTAGAGCCCCTTCCAGTCCCTAAAGGGGCTCCAGGAAAGCTGGGGAGGGACTCTGGATCAGGGAGGGGAGCAATAGGATGAGGGGGAACGGTTTTAAACTGAAAGAGGGGAGATTTAGATGAGATCTGGGGAAGAAACTCTTTGCTGTGGGGGCGGTGAGCCCCTGGCCCAGGTTGCCCAGAGAAGCTGTGGCTGCCCCATCCCTGGAGGGGTTCAAGGCCAGGCTGGACGGGGCTTGGAGCAACCTGGGCTGGTGGGAGGTGTCCCTGCCCAGGGCAGGGGGGTTGGAACTAGATGATCTTTAAGGTCCCTTCCAACCCGAACCGTTCCATGATTCTGTGAGTCTGTGAGATCCTGTGGGCAGCTGCCTGCTTCCAGCAGCCTCTTCCCCCTGAGCATCCTGCTCGCTGTCTCCCATCCCGGGTGACCGGGCCAGGCTCGGCTGCAGGCAGTACGGAGAAGCTATTTTAAACCTGAGTAAACATTAAGTAAAATCCACGTGTGCAAACCCCTGGATTTTACAGACCCCACCATGAATGAAATCAGGACGCTCCGGCACAAGGCAGGACCGAGGAGCCAGCTCCAAGTGAGCAGCACCCGGTGCTTGCAAGCCAGACCGGGCTGCTGTCAGCCCGGGTCCTGCTGTCAGAGCTAATTACCGTCTGAGCTTCCCAGGAGATACGGGGAAGAAGTGTTTGACTTGGATTTACATCTCTCTGCAGAGATTCTCACTGTACTTTGGCCGTGTGACATGTCACTACCCACACTGCTGGTAGCTGAGGTCAGCCTTGGGGTACAAGCTGGGAAACTGAGGCACGGCTCTTAAGCAGTCACTTAAGGGGTCACCCAGCAGAGCCCGTGCCAGTGCCAGCAGCACCCCTGGATGCCACCCAGGCTGGGGCCAGCCCAAGCCTCCCCACACAACACAGTTTTCCTGTTGGATGATATCCCACCAGCCGGGAGGAGTGACCCCAGACTGCTCTCCTCCTCCACCCGAGGGCATATTGCACCTTCCTTCCCTGCCCATCACGTCCCCCCGACTCCTTGATCCCCCATACAGCTCCATTTGCCCCTCTGCTGCTTATTTTCTGGGTTAACCTTGCTTCGGAAAAGGAGTCTATTTACCATCTGCTTTTTCTCATCACGCCGGTAGAAGCCAAGCAATTCCCTGAGAAGTGACGGGGGGCTGGAAAAGGAAGAAGGGATGGGATGGGACCAACATTGAGGTGCCACCTGTCCCTGTGATGTCCCCTCGCAGCCCTGCCCAGGGGGCAGCTGGGTTACAGCCTGCGGGCAGGGAAGGGTTAATGCTCCCTCCCTGGCTCAGGTGCTATAAAAGGGAGGGAAAGGCAGAAAGAGGGTTTGCATCCTCTTTCCTTTTTGTGGGGAGGGAGGAGGCCAAAGGCAGGTGCTGCTCCTGGGCTGCTGCAGCACTGTCCGCCCCACGGCTTCCCCCCCTCTGCCCCATGGCTTCCCCCAGCCCCACGTTGCGGAGGAGCTGCGATGCTGCTGGACCCATCCTGGTGGCTTCTGTCCGGAGCCACCGCTGTCCCCGGCGCTCTGAGGTACGTGGCACGTGTCTGTCTCTAGAAACGTGGACAGATGGGAGCATCAGGGGTTATATCTGCTTCTCGGCTCTGGTGGGAGCCACTTTCTCTCCTCTTGGTTGCTGAAATTGTCCTTTAGCGTGTGCTGGGCCCAAGCCAGGCTGCTGGTGGCTAAAACGGGAGCCGGTTTGGGAGCAGGGATGGGACGGTGTGAGCAGCCACCTCCTCTCTGCCACGGCGTGGGCAGGGGGACCGAAGGGATGGAGGTGTTTGTTTGCTGGCTGATGGCAACACCTAACACGGTGGGAACTGGCTGTAGCCCGTGACGAAAGGAAGGACAGCCTTTGCAAATGTGGGTAATAACTGGAGAAATGTGCCCAGCATCCCTGAGCGTTTGGGAGGGGTATCCCAAGGGAAATACACCCCCTGATCCAGTGGAGCAGCCGTTGACGCCGGGTGAGACGACTCTGCCCATCCTGCCCCGTATCCGGGAGAAATCAAACACACACAGCAGGAAAACCGCCTTGCTCTACCCCTCGGCCCCTGCTATAAATAAAGCTGCGTTTCACAGCCAGGGATAAAATGCTGGAATAAACCCCAGCGGCCGCAGAAGCAGGTACCGCTCCCCGGCCATCACGGGTGGGCAGGGACATCGTCCCTGGCAGGGCTCGCCCAAGTCGTCACCCCTCGAGGTGACCTTGTGCCATTCCTCCCGCTGGGGACCCCCCGCTTTTCAGCCATGGCACCTCGCCTAGCAATTTCCAATGATTAAAGGAAAGCACGGGGCCAGTCTATACAATAGCTGCTGAATGATCAGTTTTGCCATAAACCATTATTCATTATCTGTGTTTCGCTGGATAACCTGGACCCTGTTGGAAAAAAAAAAAAGAAAAAGTGCTATTTCTTCTGCAGTCAGCTGTATTTTAATAAGTTACATTATGGGTAAAACATCCCCAGAGAAAACCCAAGCATCGTTCCATTTATCAGCCATGCAAAGTTCAGAATAAAAATATTCCAAGGTGAGGTAATGTACTGTGACATTGTGCAAGTTAATTTATAAAAGAATTAACTGTGTTTAGAACAGTAGGAGAGAGGAAGAAATTGCTTTCTCCAGCCAGCTGGCTTTGGAGTGGCCCTAAAATGAAACGTATCGGCAGAAAAAAACATTTCTGCCTTAAAAGAGGGTGGGATTTTCTTAACAAGTCCAGGTGCTGAAAGTGCAAAGAGTAAAAGCAGAGTTGAGGGGAAATTGCAGCTCCCTGGGCAGGTTAACCCGGGGAACTTTTGGTGTTGGGTAATTCCCATCAGCTGGAGCACTGCTACACTGCCGGGTACCCTTGTGACTGTTAATTAAGTAGTGTTAATGAGAGCTCTGGGACAAGAGAGGCTATCAAAGGCTTGCCTGTGCTATGCCCCAGGAGACTGAGAGCTCCAGGGGCAGGGGGGTTTGTCACTGAGGTGTCTCAGGGCTTCTTCCAGCCAAAGCTGGCAGCTACGTGGCCATCAGGAGCATCCCGTGGGCTCCGATGTCCCCGAGCAGGGAGGGGACATGAGCACTGCTGTGCATCCTCGGCTGACAAAGGGTGCCGCAAGCTGTGGGTGCTGGCTGCAAAAGGTCCGGAATGCAATTATCCCAGGAGATTTCCACACACTGTTTTCTGTGGCTGCGCTTCCCTGGATGCCTTCAGCACATGGGATCTCTTCTGGGCAGGTGATGGCACCTCCTCAGGCTCCTCTCCGGTGCAGGTCCTGCTTTATGCAGCTGGAGATGCGGACATATCCCAAAGCGAATCCGTGACACCTGGGCTGGGATGTGCATCACACCAGGCTTCGTGGTGCCTGCCTTCCCTGGAGATGTCCCCCCCGTGCTCTGGGTCCGGCCCTGGGCTGTGGTGACACACGGATGCTGCACACCCGACCTGCCGGCGATGACTGATGGAGCCGGGAGAGACCCCCTGGGGTTTTTATTCCAATGAATGTTTGCAAATAATTTCTTCCCGCTTAGCTGGCAGATTCCGCCTCTGCTTTGCAAAAGCAGTGAGGAGAGTCTCTATTTAGGAGCTATTTTTCAAAATAATGATTTATAATAGGTCAAGAAAAATGAAAGCGCTGGAGGAAGAGAGGCCCAGTCTGGGCGCTCGGATGGCCTAATGAAGTCCCATCGAAGTTCCCATTTGTTGTCAGCTATTAATTCTCTCTCCGATTCAGTCCCCAAATTACTTTCCCTGGAACTGAATCTAAATATGAAAATCAATTAAGAAGGGAACGAGTAGCTACATCTGGGAGAGGGGAGAGGAGGCAAATATAATGACAAATCACCCGGTTCCTTTGGAGCATGCAAATTAACATTTAGAGTGTATTTTGAGGAAGGGGAGCTTGGAAATGCTGCTTCACAGAAGCCGCTAGATCAATTTTGCAAGCCTGAGCGCTAGAGATTCTTCAAAGTTACCGAGGGCTCCGTCTCGGGATAAAAATATAAAAAAGACAAGAAATCAATGCTGATAATTAATTTAACAGAATCTATACGTTCTTTCTCCTTCCAGTCAATGCAAAGAGAGAATCATACAGTAGCTGAATTTTACATTTCCACAGAGATTGTGCTGGGACAAAATGAATAAACGATCATAAATTACTTCAAAAGCTCTGCTGCGTTGTTGGAGTGAGGCTTTTTAATTAACTGGAGGAATTTGTCATCACTTTCCCCCACTGCCCTTGTGAGGGAAAGCGATTGCTTGGGCAGCCCAGCCCTTCCGAGAGGATGCAACTACAGACCAGACCGTGGAAGAGCTTTAAACTGGAAAACATCAGGGCCCGTTCCCCAGCTCCTTCCTTAGGGAGGTATCTTTAAAGCACTGCTTTCAGCCGGTGCCTGGTCGGACTGGCAGCCGGCGCTTTGTGAAGCCCAGCGTCCATCCCGGGATCTCGTGTGCCAGCCAGGATCCCCCGTGTGCCCTGAAAATGGGAGCTGGGTGGGAGTTTGTAGGGTTACTCTGCTGGGGGGAGACTTTTTAGTAGGGCCTGTTGCGAGAGGACAAGGAGTAATGGCTTTAAACTAAAGGAGGGGAGATTGGGCTTGGACTAGATGACCCTTCAATGTCCCTTCCAACCCAACACATTCTATGATTCTATGATCCTATGATTCCTCTAGGTATAAGGCTAGATATAAGGAAGGAATTGTTTATGATGAGGGTGGTGAGACACTGGCCCAGGTTGCCCAGGGAGGTGGTGGAGGCCCCATCCCTGGAGACATCCCAGGTCAGGTTGGACGGGGCTTTGAGTAACCTGGTCTAGTTGGAGATGTCCCTGCTCATAGGGGTAACGGTTTTAAACTGAAAGAGGGGAGATTTAGATTGCATATTAGGAAGAAATTCTTTGCTGTGAGGGTGGTGAGCCCCTGGCCCAGGTTGCCCAGAGAAGCTGTGGCTGCCCCATCCCTGGAGGGGTTCAAGGCCAGGCTGGACGGGGCTTGGAGCAACCTGGGCTGGTGGGAGGTGTCCCTGCCCAGGGCAGGGGGTGGCACTGGGTGGACTTTAAGGTCCCTTCCAACTCAAACCATTCTGGGATTCACATTTGGGTGTTGGACTAGATGGCCTTTAATGGTCCCTTCCAACCCAAGCCACTCTGTGACTCTGTAGGTAGTTTGGGGTTTTGTAGGGTTCCTCAATCGTTTAGGAGTTTTGTAGGGTTACCAAATAGTTTAGGGATTTTGTAGGGTCACCAAATAGTTTGGGTTTTGCAGGGTTAGTACGTGGTGCTGGGCTCGGATGCTGGAGCAGGCAGAGCAGCGTCACAACCCCTGCTCTGTCCAGTCTCAGGCAGAGAGGAGCTGGCTTTTAATTATTCAAAACTCATCTTCCCTCCCCTTAGAAACAACTGGGTAGCGGATGGGTTTTGGTAATGAATCCCCAGCAGGGTACTTAGGTTTAAAGCAAAACCTGTCCAGCTAAATGTATCCTGTGGAAATGGATTTGATTGCTCTAATCTTCCAGCTTCAATTTGGTGGCAGTGTTAGCATATCGCCAGACAGAAGGGCTGTGCGAAGAATATGAAAGACAGAACATAAGAAAGAAAAATGCTCTCGGGCAGCTTTTGCCTTCGGTCTCAGCTTCAACGGCTGGGGGATGAGAGGAGCCGGCAACCGGTGGCCGCAGCATCCCTCTGGGTTTGCCTGGCTGCCCTCCTCCTGCCGAGCTGCCAGCGCTCCGAGCAAGGAGAAGAAGAGCCGGATTGATTGTTTCAGATCTATTTAGTGTATAGTTTGCTGTAAAACCAGGCTGGGGTGAGAGGAGGGACGCGGCCGTGCAATGTAGACCTGGAGGGAAGCCCCGGGGTGCTGGTGGAAAAGGGGCTGTGGGAGGAGTTTGCTGTTACCCTGGGCATTTGGCCTCTTGCTCCATCTGAAAATTGTTCATGAACTGATTAATTTCCATGCAAATACCCTCTATTTCTTGATTAATGCATGAGGAGCTCAGCTGAAGGTGGTGGGTTTGCTGTCTGGGGGGACTGGCTCCCCCAGGAACCCCGAGAGCTGGTGTCCCGGGATACTGGCCCACACCGTCAGTGAACACCAGATTTTGCAAAACGTGGGATTTTGCTCATGCGTGAACAAAACTTCATATTGTTTGTGTCTGAACACAGGGATTTTCACTGCAGCTCAGGGATGTGAGATTGTGCTTCTGGACCCTGGTTCACTGGTTATCTTGATAACATCCAGGAAGAATGAATACACAATATCAGAATCTAAAGCATTTGGAGCCCAGTCCAGAGATGCCACTTGAAAACGCACAAACACTTCTAAATCCCCCCCAAAACAGTGATGACAGGGGTTCCTTTTTTGGCCTTGATGGCCCAGTGAGGAGCAACAGCCGCCTGCGCCGTGTGGTCACAAATTTCCATCTGTCATGAGGATCCGGCTCCCCAGGATCTGACCCAGGTGCTTTGCATCAAACTGGGGAGGGGAAAAAAAAAAAAAAAAAGCTGTGCCAGGCAGCTGAATCTGCTCAGTGTTGAAAAGGAGGAAAAAAAAAAATTCACCTGGTGCTTTAGAGTAAGGGATGGTTTCTGGAACAGGAAGAGCAGCCGAGGAAACGCTGCATTTATCATCCTTGTCATGCCTTCTATTAGCAAAGTTTTATTATGGGCATTTTTCTCTTTCTGCTTTCTCATTGTTTTTCCGTAGGAGCGGCTGGGCTGTTCCCCCCGGTCGGGTAATGAGGGTGCAGGGTGCACACCCTGTTAATTCGAGCTGGCAGACGGGCACCGAGATATCGCCTAACCGACCTCCTTTAAACCCTATCATCCCAGAACAGACCACCAGCCCCAGTTCAGCAGGAACCCAAGCCTTCCTAGGATGGGTTCAGGTGCCCTCTGAGCCCAGTTCACTTGGTGCAAACCCGGAGGAGCTCCAGGGTTTTGCAGGAGCATCCCGGTGTCACTGGGAGCAGAACTGAGCCTTGTGTGGGCTTTATTTCCACACCCCCCCCCCCCCCCGCCCTCATTAACAAATAAATCTCTTGGCAGACGAGGTTTATGTGATGGATATTGGCCATGATCCGAGTAGGGCAGGCGATCATGTTCAATTATTTTATTAGCCAGACGAGGCTCATCACGGTGGCTCCACGCATGGGCTCCAGGCGGGATGCAGCAGGTTGGTGCTCGCCGCGGGGTCAGATGCTGCTGGCTCCAGTGGAGCTGCCGTCCCCCCTCCCCAGGGCTTCTGAACTACCCTGGGCCATGTTAAAATGAAGGAATTTCTATTTTTCCTATGTTAAAAAAAAAATACATATATCTATATATCAAAACAGAGGATGATCAAGGGTTAAACTTTAATTTTTTTTTTTTGGACAGTTCAGTTGCCGTGTCTGTATTTGGAGTTTTAGTCGAGTTCCTGCCCTCAGTTTTATTAGCATCAAACGCCAGCACGTTTGTCACGGGGAAAGAGAACATCAACTGACATTTTTAGGCCAGGGCCAAATACATCACTTGTCAGGCAGCTCCGCAGCCGCCTCCGTGCTTCTCCCGGGGAAGATGGAGGGGACGTTCCCGGCCCCGGTCCCCTTGTCCCTGCGGCCAGTGAGGGCGGTGGGGAACAAGCCGGTCCCACACCGTCTGTCTCGTTCCCCGTCCTGTCTGCCATCGTCCTTTTGGCCTGTTTGTGTTTAAGCCCATCTTACCCAGGTAAACCCCCCAGCCGGAGCCTGCAGAAGGAGCCACAGCAGCCTGGGGGGGTGATCGAGCGTGAATTTCTCCAGCCTGGGGGGGATTCGGTCCCTCCCGGGGGGGATGCTGCTGGGCTCTGCGGGGACAAGGCACGTGCCCAGGAGCTTGGAGGCTTTGCCCGCTCCGTACAGCCCCAGCAGCAATGGAAACGCGTGTCTGAAGGTGAAGTGAGCTCACGCTTTGCTTTCTTTGCACACAAAGCCGAGGCAGGGATGAAAGCCACGCGGGGCCGTGTCACTTGAGCTGGCGGGACCCAGTGGGACTTCGCGGAGCAGGAGGCAGGACCCCCCCTCCGGCCCTGGTTTGTCCTTTTTTCCTGCACCATCCATCCCGGAGGGCTCCTACAAAGCAGTTTTGATCTATTGCCACCCTCGAATAAATGCAAGATACTGCTGAGCCTCCTCGGAGGCATTGCTACCCCTGTTTGGCAGCTGAGGAGTGAAAAAACATCTACCGCCGGCACGGATCCCAGGAAGGAAGGGAGCACACGTAGTCCTTAATATTGCCCAGAGGCAAGCGGCACGGAGGAGGGGAAGGCGGAGATGAAACACCCCGTTAACGGCGTAAGTATTACATGCCAGGCAGCGCAGCACCCTGAAAGCCGGAGAATTTAATCAGAAAAACGTTGTCAGGCTGAATAGCATCAGCGAGGGGGAGACACCCGGGCTCGGCGGCACCTCAGTGGCCGCAGCGAAGCCGTTCCGGCTGCTGTTGTCTTTAACTGGCATTTTGGCAGGTCGGTTCCTGCTGATTTTTGGGGTGGGTGCAGGCGTGTCGTACCCTGGGGTGAAGCAAGCCCTGCAGCCCGGCTGGGTCAGCTTCTTTCTCGCGTCGTAGGAGGTAGGAGCTTTGGGGTTTGTCCCCAAGCGTGTGACACGTCCACCCTCTGCAGTGCAAGAGGGGACGTGGAGAGTGTTGTTTGCATGCAAGAAAGCAGCTATTTGGAAAATAAGAAACATGGAAAGGCTTGGTAAGAGGTCGGCCATGGGGTGACTCCTCTTCTGCCCCCAGCAATCCCCCTGTTAAAGCCCGGGGGTGATGCTCCTGCCACAGCCAGCCAGCCCCTGGCCCGGCCCCGGGGTGACCCCCACCCGCGGCTGCCTCTGCTCCCTTCCCGGGGGGGCATCCGCAGCAATCGCAGCGCTTTTTGGCACCAGTGACGATCCGAGGGGGATCTGCCTCTCCCCTTTGCTCTGCCACCCTCGCCCCCCTGCCAGCCCTCTCCCTGCCCGTGCTGGGGTTTAAATTACTCATCCCTCCCCTTGTCTCCAGACTCCACGAGAGGAAAATTGGTTGATAGCTTTGCCCTCAGCTTTAGTAACGCAGTGCTAATAGTGCGAGCGGTTTTATTTGCCGTCAGGACATGGGGTCGGGGTGGGGAGCGCCGACCCGTGCGGATCGTTATCCGCGCATCAAGATGCTGCGTGGGTGACCTTTCTGGTGAGCGAGGCTCGACATCTCCCCCCTTTTCTGCTTCATTTGTGTGTTGCTCTTGACTCTTCCGCTGTCTGATGTCCCCTTATGGCCGGGAAAACCAGCCGCGCTCCCCCTCTGCTGACCCCCGAGATGCTGTGGGGCACTGGGGCAGCACCAGCATCCAGCCCAGTGGGTGCCGCAGGGCTTTACCTGCCAAATCAAGATTTTGCAGGGGCTTTTCTCTGGTGCAGCCAGCTCACAGCCCCCTGCCCACCTTTTCAGGGCACAGGGAGGCTCTCAGCAGCAGGAGGGATATGGAGGGGGGCAGAAGGAAGAAGAGCAGGAGGGTCGCGGGGGGGCACGGGCAGGGCTGCTGCCGGCTGCCTAATCCAGAGCCATGAGTCTTTGCTTGTGCCTTTTCCCAATGTGTTTGCCCCAAATGCCTTCGAGCACCTCCTCCGGACTGGCGTTCGGGGAAAACGTCGCAGGCAAACAGGGGTGTTGGGGAGCGGCACGGAAAGTGGCTGGAATAGCCCTTTGGGATTGGGGGGACCTTGGATGCTGGGGGAGGGACAGCAGGTTGCAGCCAAAGTGAGCCGGGCTGTGGGTATCCTGTGCCCTCAGGCGAGTCCCCTCTCTGTCCCCTCGTGCCGTGTCTGCCAGAGGCCATTACATTCCCACACACAGAGGTGGGCACAGCAGGACTTTGTTCCCCAAGTGTCCGGCTATAGCAAGGACCCCGAATGGCTTACAGCCCCCCCAGGGTGCTCCCAGAGCAGCTAGGCAAGGAGGAATGACCTCTCCGCCACTGAAACCTCCCTGAAAGAGCTCTGCGAGCACCAAAATGTGACATCTGTGCAATTAATAACTGCACGTAGTGATCGTATTTGCTCAGCTGCGCCCGCGTTGCCGGCACCTTGCTGTTTGGTGCCAGCGAGGGTCTGCGGGGAGCGCAGGGAGCATCTGCTGGTGCCGGGCGGCTGCTCGGCGTGGGACGGAATCTGCTGCTCCGTCGGTGCAAAGCCTGCTGCCATCGACGCTCTCTGGTGAGGTTCCCCCACTCTGCGCCTGGCAGCTGGGAGCAGATGGGAGCCAGGACACCCGGGTCCCCCCGAGACCTCTCCAAGAGGGGTCACCTCCCCAGATCCCTGGGCCAAATGGTACAAAAGCCCACCCTGGTGAGCACAAGCTCCTTCTCCTCCCTTGGGAAGACCTGGCTTGCAGGGGATGGGGTGACAAGGCACCGGGATGCTCAGGCATGTCGATGCTTTCCTGTTCTCCCCATCCTGCTGCAACCCACCCCTTCACCGCCCGGAAAATGCTTAGTTTTGGCCCAAGATCCTCATTTGAGGAACAGGGTTAAGGTGGTAGTCCCCATTTTGGGTGCAGGGTTTGGCTCCAGAATGAATCTAGATCCTGCTGGGGGGCAACTGGAAATGGGTAAACCTGACCTGCATGGACCCCCCCCGGCACCACGGCTTTACTCACTGATGGGGTTCAAGGCTCTTCTTAATGCTTTTAACCCTCACCGAAACCATAAAAATCCCAGCTAAAGCAGCCCCAGCTGGCACCCGGCATTTCAGTGCCTGCACAGGAACGGAGCAGAAATGCAGCATCTGTCGACGCGCCGCAAAACATCTGCTTCCAGCCCGGCCCGGCCGACGGAGACTCCCTGGGACCCGCATCCGGCCCCCGCTCTCTGCCCCAGCCCGGCTGCTTTTCTGGGTGCCTGCCCTGCCTTCTGCTCGGGGTTAACTCCGCAAACACAGCTGGGGGCTGCGATGCTGTGACCCCCCCTAAGCATGTCTGTAGGGGGGCGGGTGTCCTTTCTTAGCCAGAAATTCTTATTTCTGCCACTATAAATACCATATATATGTGCGTGTGTATATATGTATGTATGTGTATATACACATATATATAAAACCAGGCAGATTTGCAAGTCGATATCCACTCCTGCTCTGTAGAAAAAAGAAGTGTGATTTTTGCAGATGGGGAAACTGAGGCACAGACTAGCTGGCTTGTACCTGGAGCCACCAAGTGAAGAAATGTAGGTTCCTCACACGTACTCAGTTACACCAGAAAAGGGATGGCTCCCCCACAGCATCCCTCGTGCCGGCCCTGCCTGCTCCATCTGCATCGCCCCTCGGTCAGGCCGGGCTGTTTGCAGATGCCACCGGGTCACAAACCCACCCGGGGCGTGCAATGGTACTCAGGGGGTCTCTGCTCTCTCAAACCGTGCTTTGGTACGCCCGACAAGGGATTTTTGGTCATTAAGCCAATCTAATCTTTGTCTCCACGTCCGTTTTCAGGTGACGGTTATTTGGCAGTTTATTCTCTCGTCGGGTGCAGCCCGAGTCCCACCGCACAGAGCAAACCGCAGGCAGGCGGGGAGAGAGCATCGCTTTATTTGCCAGGTACGCCTTTTTGTGCAATATTATATGAAAAATGAGATCTGAATTGGGCTCTCGTGGGGATAAAAGGTACCAGCATGAATTGGGATTAGGGTTTTGGTTTGGGTTTGGGGTTTTGTTTTGGGTTTGGGGTTTTGGTTTGTTTTTTTTTTCTTCTTCCTTCATTTCTGTGAGGAATGAAAGCAATAGCATGAGGGCTGCAAAGGCAGAGCTTTCTTGGAGAAGATCCAGGCTTGTTTGACACTCTGTTGCCCTGAATGAGAAGAATAAAAAAAAGCAAACTAAAAAAAAAAAAAAATTAAAAACAAACCCAGAAAGAAAGAAATTCCAGCAGCCACCGTTCCTGCTCCTGCATTGCTAATCCAACAGCTGAAGGTTTATTTGTACTGACTAAGCTGAAGTGAGCAACTTAATTCCCTTTTAATTCTCTTCAGAAAGCCTAATAGCTGTTTTCTTGCATGCAATTAACTCGGAGGCAGCCCCCGGCCTTCCCGGGCTCCGCGGATTTGGTGGCAGCGGCTGGGTTTTTATTTCCCCTTCCCAACAACGGCTGCGACTGGAGCCAGGGGCAGGACCGATGGAGCTGCTGCCGATGAAGCTGTTATTCCGTGGGTGTTTTATGCGTTATTCAGGCGGTGATGGCAGGGCGGCTGCCCGGGGGTGGCCTCGCTCTGTCCCCCACGGGACAGCGAGGAGCGGTGTCACCCCGCCCACGTGCCAGGGGGCCACCACGAAACGGCCAAGGCTCGGAAAAATGCGTCTCTTTAGAGCCTCTCCCAGCCCCTGAGGGTCCAAAAGGCATCTCAGCGGGGGTTTACACACTGCAAATCCCACTTAGTATTTACAGCACCTCTTTTTCCTGACAGCCCGGCCCGCGGAGCCGCTGAGCCCGTCAGCGAGACCCTCAGATCCCCAAGCGTGTTGGCTAAAATCCTTGGGAAATCTGGCAGCGCATCCCACCGCGCTCTGCCCCAGGTTGGCGTGGGTTGTTCCAGCCCGTCAAACTGATCTCCATCCAGCCCTGGTGGGCGCAAGGCAATCTTTTTTTACGCGGCCTTTCAGCAAATAGACCACTTAAAAATAACCCAAAAAGTCAAGCCAAACCAAAAGAAAAAAATTAATAACGCCCCCAAACACCAGACCCCATACTATTCTGTAGTGAAAATCAAGCAGCTTTTCACCAATGTGGACTTTCGGGTGTATTTCTGGGTGTGGGCCCTGCCGAGCGGGGACTTGCTCCTCTGCAGTTCTCTGCATCTTGGAAGACATTTGTAAAAATAGGAATGGGATTGGAAACCGTGCTTTTTGGAGGGATGGGGTGCGTAGCGCCTGGGTGGCGGGACTGGAAACAGGGAGGAAAAAGGGAGCCCCCAAATACACACTGAGAAAGGTTGGCAGGAGAATGGGGTTTTTACCCTCCTGAGGTATTTAGCATCTGTGAATCTCCAGCCCATAACTAGAGGTAGCTGAGAATTTGACGTAAAGCACTTTTTTTTTTTACTAGAAAATGGTAATTCCAGGGGTTATTTGTGGGGAAAAGGGTGTGTTTTGATGGGTTTTGGTGCAGGAAGCTGGGGAGCTAATTCAAACTCTGCCTAAATAATCGTCCACTGGCGGTGGGAAACTGCTTTTTATTTGGAGGTTGAAGCCAATGCGTCAAAATTCAGTAAGTGAAAAATCCAATTGCTCTGCTCGGCTCAGTAATATCACTATTCCTTACTTTCCGTGGAATTAAGACATTTATTATTTATTTGTTACGTTTCGATGCCGTAAGTGAGCCCAGCTTGCTGGAGAGGGGAGCTACTCCCACATGGACACCATGGTTGGGGGGCAGCAGCAAAGCTCCCGGTCTGGACCTCGGGAGATGGAGGATGCAGGGACAGCTTGGATCTGGGCTGTGATGTGGCCCATCCCCAGTGAGAAAACCAAAATCCCCCTTCGTGCTCGGGGCAAAACCTGTTGCCAATGATAAAGCTAAGGATCTGGCAAGACTTGGGAAGGGGAGGACGGTTTCAGGGGGAGGTTTTTTCAGGTTTCCCAGTTGAGTTGGGAAAGGGTGGATGCTTTTAGGGGGATGTTAAACAGCTCGTTTGGGAAGAGGGGGATGCTTTTAGGAGGATGGTAAAATAGCTGATGTGTTACTGCCGGTAACAGGGCTTTGGGGACCGTGCATAGGGTACAGCTGACCGCACAGCTCGCCCCGCGCCAGCCTGCGGGACGGTCTGCAGGAAACCCCGCGTCCCACCCTTCCTTGCACGCTAACAGGCTGCTCGTAGCGCATCCTTCAAAGAAACCGCCTCATTTCTTTCCCTTGCTGTTTTCACACGCAACTTATCACCTAACGAGGAGCGGTTGCCTGCTCGGCTGAAGGATGCTGTCGGCTTAGTGCTGGGGATGGGGAATCAGGATTCCTGAATCCCTTGGCTACAAGGTTCGGAGGTTTCCCCCGCATCTCCCGAGGGGCCTTGGCCCCTCGGGAGATGCGGGGGAAGCCTCCGAACCCATGCCCTGGAGATGCCAGGTCACACTAGGTGTCCCCAAGCCTTGCAGGGAGGGATACAGTGGGATGCCCATACCCAAGGACCCCACTTTTGCTACCCAACGCTGCTGCCAGGATCAGCCCGTCCCCAGCAAAGCCCCAGCTCCAGTCTTCACTGACATCTAGTGGCAATGGGGACACTTAGAGCTGGCGGGGGTGGGGGGAACGGGGGGGTGGCCGCTTGAAGGCAAAAAGCGGGGGTGCAGCCTTTTCCTCGGGTCCCCATCCTTGGTGGGATGTCACCTCCCCCAGGGAAAGCCACCTCCTTGCAAATAGCGTCCCTGGCACTACTTTGGGTCTGCAGATGGGGACATCTGGAGTCATTAAAGGGTCCGGGGTGGAAAAAGGTCTTTAAATACTTGGTCCCAGATGAAAATGCTTTTAAAATATAACAGCAAACCTCTGCTGGTTGCAGTTTACCTGCTCAGTTGCCCTTCTCCACGCTCCTCCAGCAGCCTGGAGCACGGCTGCCCTCCTGGGCAAGGATGGGTTTTGAAACATGCTACTGGAGGCATTAGTCAGGGGGGGTTCTCACATCTTTCCCATCTAAAGAAACGCAAAGTTTTGGCAGGAGGGGGTAGCCTGGGTCAGCCTCGATGCGCTCAAATTGAGCTAAAAGCTGTAAAAAGGCAAGAAGAAAAGGAGCAGCAGCAGGAGAGGCAGCTGTGAAGGGTGGGGGATGTTGAGGCTGGGATGTGCCCAGCTCCACGGAGGTGGATTTCTCCTGAGGGAGATGGGTGAGATGCTGCCTGGTCTTGTCACCCCACCAAGGACGACAGATGCTGTGCACCCACAAACCCAGTTTGTAAAAACTGAGCCGGCGCAGCCACCCGGTGCAACCCGTCCCTCGGCACGGGGGAGGCTCTCGGGGCTGGAGCTGGCCCTTGGTGCCTGGACTAATCATACCTCCTCCACCAAAAAACCCAAACCTGGCACACTTCATTGTAGTGCAGAGTTTTATGGCTTTTTTCATCTCCACAGTCCTGAACTTCCCTCTCTAAGTGCCACAGAGCCCAACTCGGCCTCCACGCTGCTGAGAATCACTTATACGGAAACACATTATTTGATAGGAATCTCTCTGGGGTGTTTTTTGGTTTTTTTTTTTCTTCCCACTGAGCATCCTTATCGCTGGCCCGGTTGTGTGTGTGCACGCAGGAAAGCGGTTCCTTCCCGTTCATCTGCTGGAGAAGCGCTTGATTCACTGCCCTCGGAGGACTATCAGAGCACAATGGTCCCACCACCCCTTTTCTGCAGAACGAGGATAGAAATTAGCCGCTCGAAAGCCCCGTTCCCAACTCCACGGCAGAGTAAGGAGAGCCTGACCCAACCCTAAAGGGGAAGGCGAAACCCTTGAAGAGTTAGGACCCCCTCCTCCATGCCCATGACCCCTCATCTATGGGGATACCTAATCTAATTTGCTGCTTTTCAAGCAAATTAACTCCTGGGCGAGGCTGAAGCCAAGTGGCTCTGCTAAAAGAATTTCTGCACTAAGAGGAAATGGTTTGCCAAGGAGGCAGGAGCCCACAGCAGCTGGCAGGCATCTATTCCCATTGCTCACCACCATCGGAGCCCAGCATCATAAGGCCCAAGTTGTTCAAGGCTCGAAGCTAAATGCTTTTTTAATGGGATAACATATCCATGATATTTATTTGAGGCTCATGTTTTGCATGCAGGATGGGTTTTTTTCCCTATTTCTCTCTTTTTTTTTTTTTCCTTGCCACTTGGAAGAAGAAAATAAAAGCCTATAATCTTCAACCGGCAGGCACGGAGGAGATAAGCTTCAGGTGCCTCCCAATGCTCACGGAGGAGTTTTGTTCTCCCACCTTATCTCTACCTCCAGGTCATGTCATCTCGGGGCTTAGCACGGGCCCCGGGGGGGCGCGGAGAGGTGCTGTCCCCGTCCCTGCTCCGGGTGGGGGGTCCGAGGGAGGGCTGCGTTCCCCAGCCGTGCGAATGGCAGCGTGTTTCCCGGCGATAACCCATATCCCAGCCCGGCAAGGCTCAGCCGCGACGCGCAGATCCTGCCGGCGACGATGCGAGCGCCTGGACCATAAACCCAGCCTGGCACGAGCATCCCTGGAAGGACGTGGTGTGCACCAAGAAACCAGTTTTCCCCATCTCTTCAGGTATCGTAGTAATTATTGTGTGTTTTAATTCATCCATAACTGATATTATCTTCAAAGCTTAGATGTCTTGCTCTGATGCTTCCAGTTTTTCATTCCTTTTTTTTTTCCTTTGAAATCCTGCAAAGGAGCCTCTGGGACCCCACAGCTCTTGCTTTATGTTTGCTTTTAATCAGCTTGCTTTTCTTCCCCAAAACAAAGACAAATAATGCTGCAACGGTTTCTCCTTGGAAATTTCCCCACATTGAGAAGAAGAGAGGGGGGGGAAGTGTGACTTGTTAAAGACTGAACTTTTTGATGTCTTTCCTCCTTTTTATCTGGTTTGCCGCAAGACAAACGACTCCCTCAATTTAGCTGAGAAATTGAAGGCTGCCCGTATAATTCGGCAGTGGTGCAGCCAGCCGCCTGCCTGGGGAACCGCGGCACGTGAGTACGGTGAAAATAAGGTGATGGGGTGCTGCATCCCATCCAATGCGGCACGGTCGCCAAGCCCCAGGGAATTCGGTTCTTGTGTCAGAACATCAGGCAGCGTTGTGGCGAGATCCGCCCCGGTCCTGGTGTGGTGAAGCCCCGGCCGCTGGCACGGTGAAACACCTCTGGTGGACACTGGGAGGTTGGTTGGTGCTGCTCCAACGGGGAGATGGCTGCGTTGGGTTGAGGTGGTGGTTAGAGAAGGGGAAAGCATCTGTACCTGCCCACGGGTGTCTTTCCCGGCTGGCAGCATCTAAGGTAGCACTGGATTATTCTAGAAGATGGATTCGTTGGCCAAAAGCACAAAACCTGTCCCCAAGGAGGCCCCAGACATGAGGACCTTGCTCCAAGATGCCTCAAAAGCACAAATCCTGCCCTCACGGAGATCCCAGACACGAGGACCTTGCTCCAAGATGCCTCCCTTCACAGGTGAGCGTTAGAAATGGCTGGTAAATGCTCCCCTGCCGCCACCCAGATGGTTCCGTGCAGCTCCCGGGGATGCAGGCTCCATCCCCCACATCTCTGGGGTGCAAAACCTCCCTCCTCTGCAGCCCCCAGGTGGGCTCCAGACGGATGTGGGGACTGATGAGCCAAAGGCGATGCGAGGAGAGGTCGGAGCAGCGTGGCGGGTGTCCAGGCAGCTGCAGCCGAGCAGCGGATCACACCGCGGTGCCTGTGGGCAGTGCCCAGAGACCCTGGCACAGCCCGGGTGCCTGGAGGGGCTGGCTGGGACCTGATCCGGGCCAGGAGGGCGATGGCAGCGCCCCTGCGCTCTCCTCCTTCCAGAGAAGCCACGCAGAAAGTTTGGGGTCATTTTTCTGCTTTTCTCATATTTGCTCCCTTGCTGGAGCTGATTTATCCCTGCGGCTCTCGGAGCTACATGCGAGAGGGACATGTTTTGCCTTTGTAGTACACGAGATCACTATAAATTATTAGCTTCTTTGTGTCAGCCAGAGCCCAACGCAGCCCATAAAACTTTCCGGCCTTGTTATTGCGCTTGAACGTGGCACCAGGCTGCTGGCGGCAAGCTGGCCCAGACCCAAAGGAAGGGGTTGCCAGCTCAAAGGATGGATTTTTCTTCAATGTGACACCCCCACCCTTGTTTCTAATGTCACCCACGGACTTCAGGGGTCCACAGAGCCCCAGAGGGAAGAGCTCTGTCCTCGCTGCCACTTGTGTCTCTGGATGTGCCACCGCTTGCTCCAGCTCTGCAGGTACCGTGGTCACCCCACCACCGCGAATGGGTGGGCAAAGAACCCCACAGCATGTGTTTGCGAGGCTTACAGGTGGAACAGTTGTTGTTGTTGTTATTATTATTGTTATTACTATTATTTATTAACCCTGAGCATAGAACCAGTAAGATTAAAAAATTAGTGGTCTCAAGGCAAAATTGCAGCATACGCAATACATTATCTGTAAGTGATGTGCGCAGGAGGGCAGAGTGGGATGCAAAGGGGATCTCACGAGAGCCACAAAAAGTGGACTTTTAATTTAAAACCATCCTTCACTGACTTGAGTGTCTCTCCTGCGAGTCCATTTTTTATTTCCCCCTGTGCAGCAGTAATCAGGAGGTAACAAGGGAGAAGGGGAAACGGATTGTCTCGCAGCTCTATCTGGCCGATTTCCGCGCTGTAAATTATAGATATATATGGTACAATGGAGTGCTGGGATATTAATTTCTGTTGTTGAAAATCGCAGACCCTCTCCTTTAATTTACTGCTAAATAATAAATGACTTTGTAAGATACTCAGCAAAGATAAAGACGCCCCGGTAAATCAAACAGCTCATAAGCACTTATGGAACAGTCTATCTTGTATGTGTACTTAAGTGGTTTATATTGTTCTCACAAAGCAGAAATAAGCAGGCGTTTAACTGATGCTATCTGCCAAAATAAAGGATGAACCCGTGAATCAAATGGTTTCCTGCAAATCCTCATTTGCATTTGCAGAATTAAATGAAACGTGGTGCTTTAGGGATTCTGAAACATTTAGATACGAGCCCGAAATCTGCCCCACAGGAGGCAATGGATGCAGTCGGTGGGGCTGTCACGGGGAGCAGCAGGTGGGTTTATATGGGGTTTATGGAGGGTTTATATCGGGTCTATGCACAGCTCAGCAGGAGGAGGAATGGAGGGCATGGACAAGCCTGGAAGAGACCCAGGTTTGGAGCCTTCTCTCTTCACCCCGCATCTGCAAAAACGCCCTGAGCACATCTGTTCTCACGGCAATTCACGAGAAATTGTGCAAAGCAAAGCGAGAGAAGGGTGGCACCGGGAATGTGGGTCTGCAACGGAGACCCGGACCCCTGGCTGCTTCTGCCTCAGTTTCCCTCGTGGCATGCAGACAGTGCCATCTGCCTCCCCGGGCTGCCATGCAGGTCTGTCTCCTGGCTCAACATGTGTTTTTCTCTTCTCCCTGATCCATTTGTGCAGGGCAGCCATGGCAGAGCTGCTAATTGCATCTGCAGGAAAGGCAGGAGCTCTGGGGCGGCTGTAAGTAAGATGGATGTTGGGCTCTCGGAGCACAGCCCCAGGGATCCGGGAAGGCGACGTCCCCGGTGTGCCAGGCTCCGGCTATTTGCAAAGGCAAGTCGGAGTCAAAAATGATGCAATTAGAGTCTGAAGTGAAAATAAGATACGGATGCGGCCGATTTTGACATTTATATTGTGCGTTTGTTATGCAAATTGGCCAAACTCTGTAGGAATGGAACAGAAGGAGATTGCAAAGGGCACCAGCTCATCCGAGGCATTGGAAGTGTGTCTGTAGAACAGCTCTTCAGGGCGGTGGGGAGGCGGATGGGGGCACGGGGGGCTCCGTGAGCAGTCATGATGCCTGGCTGGGGATAGGGGGACATTTAGGGATGTGGGTTTTGCAGAGCAAGAGGGTGTCAGTGCCGGTCCCCAGAATGCAAATACAGAGGAATTTCCTTGGGATAATTTCAGTGAATGGGTGCGCCTCCTGTTTGCTGCCATGACTTGTGACCTGGCTCACAAGGGTACAGAGCTCCCGGGTGGAAAAGGACCAAGTGCTCTGGAGTATTTCAAAGGCATTCCAGAGCCTGGCTACCTGAGGACAGAATAAAAGGGATTGCTGCGGATCCTTCAGGGCTGGCCCCCGCCACCAGTATTCCTCCTGCTCAGACGGGGGTCCGCTGTGGTTACAGACGGTCGTTACCCCCAGTGCCTGCAGGAACGCTAAACACCTCGCTGCCAGCCCGCAGAGCTCTCCTTCTCGCACAGTTTTCATGGGAGGACCAGATGAATAAGTGCCGGTGTTGAGTCCTGCCCTGCAGGCAACGCATACAGCCAAGAAACACCATGGCTGAGATCCAGCTGTGCTGGTGCAAGGAGTGAGCACCCCGCAGCTGGTCATGGCTGGATGCTGCCGCCCTTGCAGATGTGCTGGTCAAGCAGTTTGGGGAGGACTCACCGTCCTGCTTTGGCATTTGTTGCAGCAATATGACAAGGTCTAAGACTGCTGTTCTGCAGGCATTAATTCATGCGCACGATGCTGAGCCACCAGGCAGCAGAGAGGACCTCGGGGCTGGGCGCAGTTAGTCTGTGTCTAAGTTAGTCAAGCTCCACGACATACTGTTTGGTGGCTCGTTGCTGTCTGCTGGAGGACGGATAGTACCTGGTTGTCACTAAACAGAGGGAAGCACAGCCATACGATACTGAGTCTAGCAGAAATTTTGCCACAATGAGTTATTCTTCCAAAAAGCTCCCGGTATGTGGGAGGCAGCAGCATGCCTGGCCACCGCAGTGCTCCTCATCAGGTAGCCTGCTCTCGGATTTATCCTCTCAGGAGTAGACGGACACCAGCCCAGCTGGTTGTGGCTGAAGTGTGCATGCAAACTGCCCTGCTGACAGGCTGATGGGAGAGAAACCTCCAGCTGGGGACAGTGACAAGTGCCTGAGAGAGAAAACATCTTTCCCCAGCACAGCTGGATTCGGTCAAGGATGTTTCTCTACGAGCAAGTGGGTTTGAATAGCAATTCATTAGATACACAAACCTCTGCCACCATCTCTGCAGCAGGGGACTGGGAACAGAGGCGATGCTGAGGAGAGTAAATCTAGAAACAGCTGAGCTCTGTGGAGTAGGAAATCTTCACTTCGTATTTCAGGTTAAACCAGAGATCCTCAAGCTTTCAGCTCAGCAGCACTGCAGCCCCATGGCGGGATGGACACGCGCGCGTCGAGGGCTGTGGCCTCAGGTGTCCGGGTGACATGAGCTGCCACACGACCAGCCATGACGCTCTCCATCCAAGGGAGATCTCTTTTGATCTCTGCTGGCCACATTTTCCAAGTGTGAGATGGGCCTGGGTAGCCCCGCTTACAGCCTGTTTCCCATGTGGCAGGAACCGGAGCACATCAGTGGTCCCGCTCAGGAGAGCTGATGAAGTCCCTCGGTGTGAGCAGCCCTAGGAGAGGCAGGAGTTTGTGCAGTGGGAGCAGGCTGGGAGCACGTACAGAGCCAGGTTTTCCCATCAGAGATACCCAAAGTACAAACTGATGCGCAGGCCAAGGGCTCAGCTTTACATCGCTTTTACCCATTTAACTCAATGCCTGGATCTGTAAGAGACCAACTTTCTGGCAAAACTGCCCACCAGCGCCCAGTGGAGCTGGGTAACACCCTCGGTGTTTCTGATCTTGCCAATAGGAGAACATGGGAAAGGCCAAAAGGGACTTTAAAATACCCTAAGGAGTTCATGCATTGAAAGGTTTTTCCCCTTTGCAGATCATCTGGAAAAGCTCTGGTGGCAGCACACCCTCCGGTCTGCACATTCTCCCCATGTGTGTGCTGACCTGATGGACGAGCTGCAATCCCTTGGGCGGATGGCGCTTCCCACCCAAAAAAGCTGGAAAAGAGGCTCCCAAAAAGCCGGAAAGCCTCAACACCCTGCTCTCAAGTGCCACGTGCTCCTCACTGAGGTCCGTATGTCCCACGGGGCATTCTGCATGGAGCAGCCGTGGTAGCCGATGGTCCCATCAACAGGAATGGCAGCACTGTGGTCTGCCACGTTTCGCACCGCTGCAGCAGTGGCTCCGAACGCAGGAGGACCCAACCCTGACGCCATCGGGCTCCCAAGGGTGTAGGTGACTTTGTTTTGCTAACGCTGTTGAAAGACAGGGCAGCTCCAATTTGCCCGGAGCTGCTCAGTTGTAACACGGCACTGCGGGGAAGGGCTGTACAGAAAACCACGTTTGACAGTGAAAGCTTTTTGCTGGAGCGCAGCATGAGAAAAACAAATTACTACGGCATAAATGAGCAAATCCATCATCAGAGGGAAGAGGAGGAGTGAATTGGTTTAAGGATCCACGTATGAGACTGTGACAGTAATCATATAACGGCCCTTTAAATGTCAAGGGGGATGAACATGGTTTAACAGCAACAGAAATGCTGCCAAGCTGGGCGACGTGTAACAAAGCAGACGGATGGATAGATCTACCTATTATCTGCTCCCTGGAAAAAAAAAGCAGAGGGAGATAATTCAGGTTTATGCTTGATCTAGTGTGTATATCTCAGAGAGGTAATGTTTTCTTTTATCAAAAGGAAAAAAAAAAAAAAAAATTAGCTTGTTTTCAGAGCTGTCCCTGCCATCAGCCAGACAGCACAGGTTCAGCTGTGCAAATGAGATACATAACATTTAAGCTGGCTGCAGCCCTGGCAGTATTGCACCGAGGAAAAATGGAAGGATGAGGGTGCGTGGAAGCCGATCAGTCGGTGCTGGCTGGCAGTGTGGTCCCGTGGCTCCTTTCAGCGGCGCCGAAATGAAGAGGAGAGACAAAAGGAGGTGTGTGAGGGGAAGGGGACACAGCAAAGGCGTGCAGCAGGTCGCAGCGTTGGTTGTGAAATGCTTATGCATTCAAGCTCTGCACACACGTGTCCCCATGCCACCCTGACGCGCTGCCCCGGAGGAAAGGGGGTGTCTGTCCGGAGTGGGGTGTCCGGCTGCACCTCCCTGCAGGGCTGGTGTTGAAGAAGGTTGTGAGGGTCTTGGAGCCCCTCTCACTCAGCTGGAAAAGCCTATCTCTTCTGTGAGGGTGCCCAGGCCTGCGAGGAGCCTCGTGTGGCCACTGCATGCGAGGTCCCGGCGTCAAGGAGCCTCGCGTGGCCACTGCATGCGAGGTCCCGGGGTCAAGGAGCCTCATGTGGCCACTGCATGCGAGGTCCCGGCGTCAAGGAGCCTCGCGTGGCCACTGCATGCGAGGTCCCGGGGTCAAGGAGCCTCATGTGGCCACTGCATGCGAGGTCCCGGTGTCAAGGAGCCTCATGTGGCCACTGCATGCGAGGTCCCGGCGTCAAGGAGCCTCGCGTGGCCACTGCATGCGAGGTCCCGGGGTCCAGCTTCGGGCAGGCTGGCTGCAGGGCTCTTCCATCCTGCTCTGGCACCATTAAAGGACTTCACTCTGATAATAAGAAAAAAAAAAAACCTACTGAGCATTACCACATCCAACATTAAACCAGCTGCACATGAAGACCTGGGCTGTGTTGGGAGAGAGGTGAATGTCCCTTGGCTCGTGACCACCAGTTGAGAGGCAGAAAGGGCTTTGTACCCTGAAAAGCGCAGAAGCAGTTATACAAAGCGAGCTCCCCAAATCCACGGGTATTTATGTTTTTATTCATCCCTTTGCATCACAATTCTGCGTGCGAAATGAGGATCGTGACCTCTGATTTCATGGGGACTGGAAAGACATTCCTCGGTATTTGTAAAACACTCTGCCTGGATATTTACAAGCACCAGAAGAAAAATCACAAGAAAATGAAGAGTTTAGTATTCCGAGCAGGCTCCCAGCAGCGCGCAGGCGGCACAGCACACCCACTAATGGGAAACCAGAGTATTGAATTACCTGCTCAGCCGGCGGGGCTGATCTGCCCTCACAGGCTGATGGGACCACAAGTTGTCACCGTGTCATTCAAGCCCCTTACTTGAATATGCTGGCAACAAGAGGCCATGATAAGGTTTTCTGGGCAAGCTGAAAGCGAGCGTTTGCTAGCAGTGTGGTGCTTGGCTTTACCAGCTGCTCTTTTTGTCCGGGTTTTGCATGTTTGATTTGGGTCTGTATGTATATTTCATAAAAGGTCTGCTAAAATGTGTTATTGCAGAAATAAAACTAAGCGCCTTTTAATTTTTAATGAGCCATCAGGCAGAAAGCTATTGCATGTGTGTTGTAGTGTTTTTCTTCTGTTGGACTAGTTATACTGAAATGCCTTACAGTGAAATTTGTGATTAAATTACATGACTGAGATACCTTTATTCATGCTGAAAAGCCCCTCTCACTTAGCCAGGAGTGGAGCTGTCAGAGCCACTGAAAGTGAAGCACAACTCATAGAATCACAGCATGGTTTGGGCTGGAAGGGACCCTAAAGCCCACCCAGTGCCACCCCCTGCCCTGGGCAGGGACACCTCCCACCAGCCCAGGTTGCTCCAAGCCCCGTCCAGCCTGGCCTTGAACCCCTCCAGGGATGGGGCAGCCACAGCTTCTCTGGGCAACCTGGGCCAGGGGCTCACCGCCCTCACAGCAAAGAATTTCTTCCTGGTATCCAATCTAAATCTCCCCTGTTCCAGTTTGAAGCAATTACCCCTCCTCCTATCACTATGTGCCCTTGTAAAAAAGTCCCTCTCTATCTTTCCTGTAGCCCCTTCAGGGACTGGAAGGGGCTCTAAGGTCTCCCCAGAGCCTTCTCTTCTCCAGGCTGAACCCCCCCAGCTCTCTCAGCCTGTCCTCACAGCAGAGGGGCTCCAGCCCTCCCAGCATCTCCGGGGCCTCCTCTGGCCCCGCTCCAACAGCTCCGTGTCCTTCTGCTGTTGGTGCCCCAGCGCTGGAGGCAGCACTGCAGGGGGGTCTCCCCCGAGCGGAGCAGAGGGGCAGAATCCCCCCCTCGCCCTCCTTCCCACGCTGCTGGGGATGCAGCCCAGGATGCGGTTGGCTCTCTGGGCTGCCAGTACACATTGCCGGGGCATGCTGAGCTTCTCATCCACCAAGACCCCCAAGTCCTTCTCCTCAGGGCCACTCTCCATCCATTCTCCGCCCAGACTGGCTTTGGGCCGGGGATTGCCGTGACGCAGGTGCAAGACCTTGCACTTGGCCTGGTTGAACTCCATGAGGCTGGCACGGTCCCACTTCTGGACGGCATCCCGTCCCTCCAGCGTGTGGACCGCGCCACGTTTTTGAGCGGCCTCAAAAACCAACAACAGAAAATTTGATCTAAATGCTGATCTACTCCATATTAATGCAGGTGCAGTTTCAGCGCTGGCCCAGAGCACCCTCCCAACCCTCTGCCTGCAGAGATTTTGCCTTGCTGACACTACCCTGCCCCCGGGGCACTCGCCAGCCGGCTACCTGACCCCGGAGCGCGCAACGCCGCCCTCGGGCCTGGCTCGGGCCCCGACGGTTGCCATAGCGACGCGGGCCAGCCCGCCTCGGCATGTGGCTGTCCCTTTAAGGCAGTGCTTGGAGGACCGCTGGAGGCCGGAAGCCCACCGAGACGAGCACTTCCGGCCTTTCTGCTTCCGGTTGTGTGGGGCCTCGTGGTGGGCGGCCGGGCGGGGGGTTTGGGGTTGCGGGGGGGGGCGCACTGTGGGGAGGGGTTGTATTTTGGGCGCTCGGGGTAGTGGAGGGGGGACTATTGGGGTCTGGGGACCAGGATATGGGGTTGGAGTGGTGGGTGGTGCGGTGGGGGCTGCGGGGCAGCAGGTTATGGGGTGCAGAGGGGGCTGGGGGGCGGTGCGGGAGGTGGGGGGGCAGTGGGGGTTGGAGGAGACAGGGTGTGGAGGCCTGGAGCGATGGTGGGGTGCAAGGGGAGCTTGGGGCGCAGTTTGGGGGTGTAGTGAAGGTCGGGGGGAAGGAGATGGGGCTGGGGGGTGCAGTGAGGGCTGAGAATCAGTGGGGCATGGGGTGCAGAGGGGGCTGGGGGGCGGTGCGGGGAGGAGGGCAGTGGGAGACAGGGTATGGGGGGTGCAGGGGGGGCTTGGGGCGCAGCGTGGGGGTGTAGTGAGGGGCTGGGGTGCAGGAGATGAGGTTCAGTGTGGGTGTGGCAGGGGGGATTGGGGGACTATGGGGGAGAGCTGGGGGCTGTGCAAGGGACAGACTCGATTTACGGCTCCTCCATGGAGGAGGTGTTGGAGTCCACACTGGAGGTGGCGGGGGGTGGGGGGACAGGGGGAGAGCTGAGTTGGGCCCAAGGGGTGGGACGGGCGAGCTGTGCAGCGGGAAGGGGGCTGTTTGTTTTTCTTGTGAATTTTCCCAAAACTTCGTGCGTTGCAGGATTTCCTGTCAGGGCTCAGCCCCACAGAAGCCCCAGCCCCGGATGGTGACCAGCAGTGGTTACATTGGCCCTCGGCGCTTCCACTGAGCGAGAACCAGGCGAGCCAGGTGAGCCCTGTGGGTCATGGGCACGAGGGGTCTGTGGGTGCTGCAGCAAGCATGGGGCTGGGGAAGGGCTGCTGGGCGCTGGGGCCAGCCGGCCCTGCCTCGTATCAGCCAGCCTCACCCGCGCCCAAGATCAACTCCCCGGCAGGCTCCGTGCTGGGGTTCATCCCGTGCAGTAACAGGTGTGAGCATTCATGCAGCGTTTTGATGGTCATGTATGATACTGCATACAACAGGCTCCTACCTAAGCCAAGGAAAATCAGCTTTTACGTTAGTTTCTTTAATGTATACTGAATCTTCTTTTGAAAAAGCTCTAGCAAAATTAAACTGACATTGCCCTTCCTTTGCGCACAGGTTTTACAGATGTGGAAAGCAGAACTTCGATACATTGCACATGTATTTTTTTTCCCTTGATTTATCACTGTTACTGAATTACAAAACTTTGTTCCCCACGTCGTAGGGAATACTGATAAGGTGGTTTCTTCACTTCTGCAAATTGTAAGGCTTTGTTGGAAGTTGTGTGCTTTGCTCTTGTGATTTGCTTTACTGTTTGTTTTTTCTCCTGCAGCTGGGGAGTTCAGCTGGGGACACAGCTCAGGCAGCACGTGCTCTCGCAAGCGCGGGAAGGGGAGCGGGGAAGGCCTGTGCTGTGAACCTGGCACCAAGGTGGCCCTGGCTTCTGACAAAAATTCTTTGCCAAAAAAAAAAAAAACCAAAGCACTTTTGCTGTTTGTTGTGGTTGGGTGATTTGGCTCACAGCAAGGTCACCCCAGATGGTTGCTCCTGTACAACTGAGGAGCTGTCAGGCAGTGGGAGGAAGAAGGTGCTCCTTAAACCAGCTTTGCTGTCATTGTGTTTTGCATGTGGCTGCAGTTGATCTGCCGTTGATTGGCGAGCTCTCTCAGTGCAGTTTGGGATAAAATGAATGGATATTTCATTGCTGCTGGAGTGGGAAACCCTTCCTGCCCCCAGTCTCAGCAAAATGCTTCCTTTGCACACCTTGACCTGGCACTGGGGTTTGTTGGGACCATACGTGAGCAGATTTAACCCAATAAAGCAGCAAGAACAAGCTGAGGAGAGAAAAATAAGTAACTTTCTAGCATGTTAATGAAGTTACAGGAAAGCTAACAGTATCAGAGTTTGGTAGGGAGAGGAAGGACTGTGTAGTTTGCGGGAGAGAAAAACAACTTTTCTGCCCCTCTTTCCTCCTCACCGCAGTGGCTTTGTTTTGTGGGGGAGCTCTGCTGTGCTGTAGAGACCGCAGTGTGCACAGTGGCCATGCAGAAGCCACCAGATGCTGTATTTTCAATTAAATCTTGAAAACGGGCACTGCAGACCAGCAGCACCTGAGCTCGAAGGATGTGATTGATGTGTCTGTCATGGGAGCTCTAATATGCTGTTGCTCTGTCCAGTTTCATGCCGTTTTAGCCAGATGTGTGAACTGTCCCTGATAATTCTAGGGAGGTGTTGATTTGGGGGCCTGATGGTTTAACAAGCTCACTGTTAGTTCTTTGTGTGACACCTACTTGTTCATCAGGTGGTGAAGTGTTTCCACTGTACGTCTTGGCCAGCTGATTCTGCCAGGGTAACTGCAACGGCATGAAGTATATTTTTGAAGAAACGCTGTTCATACTGTACCTCCTCGTCAGAAATGGAGCAGTGTCTCTGGCTCAGGGTGTTCTGGTGCCAGACCCGAGTGTCACAACACTCTGATCCAGTCCAAGCTCACTTTGCTGGCTCTAATTTGCTCAGACCAGTCTAGGAGGTTAATGCTGTGCTGGCAGGCGTCCTGCTGGTCACACATCTGACCTTCTGCTATCAGTGTCAACCAGCATAAGCTCTGGGCTGTGTGTTACGGCTGTTTTGGCGGAAATGCAGTCACGTTGCCATGCCTGCACGTGCTTGAGTTGATCTGGCAGCCTTATTTCACCATGACGCCGCAGGCTTGAGAGTAGCTTCCCCCCAGCTGGAGAGGAGATGGTGCCACTAGTGTGCTGTTGGAAGTTTTCACGGTAGAAGTGCTATTGGGAAGGATTTTAAGGAGAGCTGGCATGGCATGCTGCTTCGCTTAGATGTTTCAGTTGATGCTGATCCCGAGAAGTTGGCTTCATGTAGGACAGTGGTCTCTAGCTTTAGCTGGATTTCTGGCTACCATCCTGACCAGGTAACGTCTCCTGCACCGAGCAAAGCTGCACTCCGTTCACCAGTTGTAAAGTCACATGTTTTGAATTGGCAACCAATTGTCCTTTTCTGCTTTGTCTCCTGATGTTGAACTGACCTGGGCAGAGCTGTCTGACAGTCTCAAGCTGCAGTTAAAGACGTTTCACTTGTGTACTGCTGCAGACTGACACCTTTGATCGTTTTATTATTTGAACAAGCACTTCCTTTTCCTTTCACTAATGCTGCTATTCCCTGGGTTACAAATTCATATTTTTGGCCAGGTGGACTGTCAGAATAAAGCATACGGAGCCCTAGACAGGGTGATTGCAAATATCCTGATCTTAGTTGCTCCTGGAAAATAACCTATATTTATCCTTTAAATCCAAAATGTATAAATTTTGCTGTACTTAAAACTTGTCAGGTGTCTAATAAAGGGGGGAAAAGTTGGATATAAATCAGAAAAGTATTTTCTAATCTTGAAGAATTTTAATTTTAAAAACAAAGTGATTTGTCTGACCGAGGATTTTCCTGTCAGCTAACTTTTAAACAATAAAGCGTTTTCTCAATGTAATTAATATGCACCATAACCATTTGCAGGAGGGCCGTGGGTCACGAGCTGTTTGTGACAGCCTTGTGGGGTCTGGCTACCTGGCGCACGCGCTGAGCAGCTCTGATGTCTGTGCCCAGCTTTCCCTGCAGCGTGCTTGCTCCGACTGAACATCCTCGTTTCTTTTCAGGTGGCTGGACCAGAAGATCGCCCTGCAGGATGGTGAGAGTGCTGCTCTTGCAGTTTGGTTATACCTCTGTGGTCTTTTTAGATTATAGAAAGTAGTTTTGCTTAACTAATTGGTAAACATAAATAAAATCTGATTCAAAGTTGACTTTCTTCCTTTCTTTGTATTTAATACTTGCTAGTGTGCATGGACAAAGTAGATTTTTAACATGCTGGATGTGTGCATACAGGCAAGTAGGCATGTAAAACTACTTCTGCACTGACACTTGTGGCTTGTGCCCGGGGCAGTCACACGCTGGAGACGTGTAGTGCCGTGGGGGTCTGTAGGGCTAATTCAGTCTTGAATTCAGCAGCGCTGAAGGCATTTGAGAGCATCTCCTCAGTGTGCCAAGCTCCCATCTCCACTAGAGGGTGTGAAGCTCCACGGAATGGCTGAATTTCACTGAAACTGGAAAACAGGGAGACTTTCTTCCATTAATCGGATGCGCGGGCAGCGAGGCCGTGGTGGGATTACGTTCCCGTTGAAGATCCCCGCTCTGCACGTTGGCAGCAGCCCAGGTTGCTTGTGCGTTATACAACCATCAGGCGGGCTGGCCGCGCGCTCAATGTGATGATGCTCGTCCCTGGCCAGTGGAATTATTCGTAAGCAATGTGCGTGTGTGCCTGGGGGGCACCGCTCTGCTGCGGGTTTGATACAGTTGGTGCCAACTTCCAATGCGGGTACCTGGAAGAGGTTGCTCGAAGGGTTAACTTGCAGATGTTAAGTTCCCTTTCCTTCCACCTGGGCAGTAATATGTACCCTTGCTTGGAACCCTTGATCTGGAACACTCCCAAGCGAAGCTTGAGGCCAATGTGCTGTGAAATGCCGTGAACGCGTGCTGCTTGCTGGGTTGTGTTGTGTTCCCTGGGCTTAGTGCTCGTAGGAAATGCTGCAGAAGCCGGTCAGCTCACAGTGGCCAGCCTGGCTCCTTGGCTGAGCACAGGATTTCTTCCTTGCTAAATTTTGCCTCTTAAGTGTCACGTTAAGAATGAATTCCTGAGCAGAATCCAGCGATGCTGGCTTTGCTCCAGCACTCGTACTGCTTGAGAAGGAGTGCCTAAAGGAGAGATGGGCATCTTCATGAGTACGTTATTGCTGTGCCTTGAGATGCAGAGGAGTGCACGCTCCTCTCTAGCTGCTGGTACCCGGTGGGGTCTGTGGACATTTTGGAGATCGATCTTTCTGTTGGCTGAAGGATGATGTCTGCCGGTTGCTGCTCCTACCGCAGCTGTCGGGGTGGAGGCTGCTGGAGAGCCATGGGGAGGCAGCCAAAATGGGGTGGTGCTCGCAGGGCTGAGGAGTGAGTTGAGGGTGGGGAGGGGGGTGTCTGCAGAAAAGGGCAGTCCTGCAAGGCTTTTCTGCCTTTGCTTTGTTTTCAGGAAGATTTTAGATCTTTTTGACCCTGCGGCTTCTGCAAAAATAATGTCAGTGTTCTCTTTGAAGGTTTTAATTCAGAATGGGTCAGCGTGGAGCTGGTCACCGTTTGCCTTTTAAAAAAAAAAAAAAAATGTTTTTCCCCAGCTTCTCCTGGGGGATGCCATGTCTTGATACGGTCATATGCACATGACCGCCAAGTGTGGTCCCCAGCCCATCCCAGCGCCTCTCCCGGGGTCTTGCTGTGAAAAGAGTCCAGTGGAAAGAGTCATTAGTTGCACTAGAAGCACTGTTGCAGTAAAAGCCTCTTTGGGCTGATGGGTGGAGGCAGGATGCGGCTCGGTGTGCTGAGGTCGCTGCTTAACCTACACGCAAAGTGGATTAGGGATTGTAAACAGCCTTCATTTGAGGAAAGCACAACCGCCCCGGGAGAAGTGGGTCAGTTGGATATTTGGGGCTGCGTAACTTGCAAATCATGCTTAAGGATCTTATTTGTTTAGCAGTGGGAGTGACTCAAATTGCATTGTAAAAATGGCTTGTGCCTGTTGGGAGCAGGGTGATGCATCCCCTGTCCCTGCTTGCCTGCTCCGGAGCCTCTCGTGGCTCAGGGAAGATGGGTGCACCTGGATTTGCTTATCAGTTGCCCATTTGGTTTTCCTATAACTTGAAGCTGCTGTGAGTTTCTTAAATAGTAACTGAGAATTTATTGCCAAGAAAGAGTAGGCAAACACCCTCACCAGTCAGCACTGGTATCGCATGGGTATGTTTTGAAGCCCGTGCTGTTTTACTAGTTTTACCCACTACTTGGGCAAAATTAATCCCTACCGTGGTTAGCTCCAGACTCTCCCAGAAGGGAAATTGTTTTTAACCCTGTGGTCAACAAGGCACTTATCGCCCTCTCCCTCGCTGCTCTCTCTTGCTCGGGGGAAGGTGGGCAATGTCAAACAGCCTGTCTTCCCCGAGGAATTCCTGCATCCGCAGCAGGTCGGTGCTGGGCGATGTGAGGGCGGCTGCGAGCCCTGCATGCGTTGCAGAGGGACCCAGGAGAGGTGCTGAGGGCGCCGGCAGGGATGGCAGGTTGCACCCAAACGCAGACTTTGGGTGTTGTCACCAGGTCCCCAAAGCGGTCCTTTCTCCAGCTCTCCAAACACAACGCCATTTATTTTTCTTCCCTGTCTGTGAAGGAGGTTGTATGCAAAATGCTTTGGCCACCACTGAAGCTCCCTGTTTTTGCAAACACAACCCCACCGTCAAAGCATGAGTAATTGTTTGGAGGAGCCTCGTCCGCCGTTTGCGCCCTGTGTGCTGCGATAAGGTTGAGCCACGCACTTGTTTGTGCCGTTTGCAAGCCATTCCTTCCTGAGCGCGTAAGAATAGCTCATCTCATGAGTAGACAAGTCTCCAGAGCAATGAGTTATCTGCTTGGACGCGTTCCCCACGCTGACAGTGAGCTGAGGAAACGTGTTTTGTTGGAGCAAGGCCTTTGCTTGCTGGAGGGAACGTCGCTCTTTGGCAGGTCACAGTCCTGGTGACCCTCCAAGCGCTGCTTTTCCCTGTGCTGGGGCAGCGCGGTGCCTTTGCTCCCCATGTGGCCCCTGGGTCTCTGCAGCTTCTCATCCATCTCTGGCTCTGTCAACCTCCTTGAAGATGGCTCCATGGACGGGAGCTGCTGTAATCCTTTGCACGGGTGGGTGGCCTGCCTGGCTGCAGCATCCGACCTGTTCTTCCAGCCCCAGGCAGCTCAGCTCCCCTCTGCTCTTCCCTTATGCTTCTGGGTCCCTGTTTCCCAGCACGTGGGATTTCTCTGCTCATTTCATCCTGTGCTCTAACATGGTTCCTCTGGCCGCTCTGGGGACATGGGGACGGGAGCTGCTCCAGCAGCCTGGCACTGCGGGAAGGGAGCTGGAGTGCTCACTGTGCCCAGCTCAGCCTGGCTCTTCTTCCTCCTCACAGGGAGCTGCTGACGCAACTCACTCGCTTGGCAGAAAAGCCTTTTATTGTTGCTGGATGAAGGAGCGAGGCTGGCCCACAGAAGGTCCGGGTGGGCACTGGGGGAGCCGGACCTCTGCCTTTTGGCAGCATTGAGCCCTTATGTCAGCTCTGGTGAGGTCATGCTCTGCGCATCCCGTGCCTTTTTGGAAAAAGCTCTGCCCATTGTGTTTTTGTAGGGAGACTGGGATCTGTCCTGCACCCTAAACCGAGGGCACCGAGCACAGACACTGCTTCCAATATTCTCTTCTGCTTCTAACCACAGAACTGGGTTTTTTATGGCTTCTCAGTAGTTCTTACTGCAAGGGAAAATCCTTCTGGACTCGAGGCCCTGGAGATCTCGGTGCTGAAGGTCACCCCCGAGCTCTGCCAGCAGCCAGCAGCATCTGGTCCCTGCTGAAGCTGCCCGGCAGCACTTCCCAGCACAGCAGGCAGCTCTGTGGTGATGGTGGACAGTTATTCAGTGCAAAAGTGGGTCTGTGCAGGATGGCAGAGTCAGGCCACTTTGGTTTTGGGAAATACTGCCCTTTCTGACATGCAGCTGATTTCTTTTCCCCAGCAGGAAAGTGCCCCAGCTCATGGGGCACTCTTTGGGGAGACCTTACAGCAGCCTTCCAGTACCTAACGGGGGCCTACAGGAAAGATGGGCAGGGACTCTTTATCAGGGAGTGGAGCGATAAGATGAGGGGTAACGGTTTAAACTGAAAGAGGGGAGATTTAGATTAGATCTCAGGAAGAAATCCTTTGCTGTGAGGGCAGTGAGCCCCTGGCCCAGGTTGCCCAGAGAAGCTGTGGCTTCCCCATCCCTGGAGGGGTTCAAGGCCAGGCTGGACGGGGCTTAGAATCATAGAATCAGAGAATTGCTGAGGTTGGAAGGGACCTTTAAAATTATCGAGTCCAACCTTTAACCTACCCTGACAAAAGCCACTTCTAAACCATGTCCCTAAGTGCCCCATCCACCCTTTTTTTAAACACCTCCAGGGATGGTGAATCCACCACCTCCCTGGGCAGCCTATTCCAATGTTTAATAACCCTTTCAGTGAAAAAATGTTTCCTAATATCCAATCTAAACTTCCCCTCACGTAACTTGAACCCGTTCCCTCTCGTCCTATCACTTGTCACCAGGGAGAAGAGGTCAGCCCCCATCTCTCTACAACCTCCTTTCAGGTAGCTGTAGAGGGTGATAAGGTCTCCCCTCAGCCTCCTCTTCTCCAGGCTAAACAACCCCAGCTCCCTCAGTCGTTCTTCGTAAGGTTTGTTCTCCAGACCCCTCACCAGCTTTGTAGCCCTTCTCTGGACACGCTCCAACACCTCAATGTCCCTCTTGTAGTGAGGGGCCCAAAACCGAACGCAGTACTCGAGGTGGGGCCTCACCAGTGCCGAGTACAGGGGGATGACCACTTCCCTAGTCCGGCTCACCACACTATTCCTGATACAGGCCAGGATGCTGTTGGCCTTCTTGGCCACCTGGGCACACTGCTGGCTCATATTCAGCCGGCTGTCCACCAACACCCCCAGGTCCTTTTCTGCCGGGCGGCTTTCGAGCCACTCTGCCCCAATCCTGTAGCGCTGCATGGGGTTGTTGTGACCCAAGTGCAGGACCCGGCACTTGGCCTTGTTGAACCTCATACCATTGGTCTCAGCCCATCGGTCCAGCCTGTCCAGATCCCTCTGCAGAGCCAACCTACCCTCAAGCAGACCAACACGCCCGCCCAGTTTAGTGTCATCTGCGAACTTACTGAAGGTGCATTCGATCCCTTCATCCAGATCATTGATAAAGATGTTAAAGAGAACCGGCCCCAGCACCGAGCCCTGGGGGACACCACTTGTGACCGGACACCAACTGGATTTAACTCCATTTACCACCACTCTCTGGGCACGGCTTGGAGCAACCTGGGCTGGTGGGAGGTGTCCCTGCCCAGGGCAGGGGGTGGCACTGGGTGATCTTTAAGGTCCTTTCTAAGCCAAACCATTCTGTGATTCTATGGCAGGACTGTGATACCATTGCTGTACGTGAGGATCAGCTGTGGCACGGTAGCGACCATGGGGAATGACTTGGCTTTTCAGCCCATTCGGATGCCAAACTTCTTTTGGGAGAAGTAAAACTTCAGGTCAGGACTCTTGGACCAGGATGCAAATTCTGTGTAATAAACTGATTTCTTCTGTAACAGGCAAAAAAAAAAAAGAAATTTAAAAAAAAAAAGCCCCTCCACTGGAGAACTGTGGCTGCAGGTGCAGTAAAAGCTGTCTGTGCCCTCTTGTCTGTGCTGGCAGATGCCAGGGACAACAGTGCCACACACAGCTCTGCCACCAGCCACCACGGCCTGATAAGGAGGTTTGTGCTTGATATGGTCTGTATAACCTGCTGGGCCAGAGCAGCCACGTTCGTCTTCTTTTTGGACTAATCAGGATCTGTTAAATGGAAAAACAGGAAAATCAGACTCGGAGAAGGTGGTGGGGGCTGTCAGGCTTCTCTCAGCAAAACCAAGTGCAAGGCTGACGGCTTTTGCGTGGCTGGAGCGGGCACTGCAGCTCCTCTGTGCTTTCCAACCCCCGCCCCTGGAAATGTCTTCAGAACCGGAGACCCAGCTTGAGGGGGGGGTTCGTTCCCTCCTCGCCAACCAGCACAAGGCATGGAGGACAAGTCAGAGCCAGCCTCCTCCCCTCATTTTCCACATCAAATTAGTCCTCCAGGCTGAATAATTATTCTCTCTTCCAGGCAGGGTTTTAAGGGCGTTGTTTTTATTGATGGGATGAGGGTTCTCCTCCTAAACAATGAATCCCGGTCACAGAGCCCCAATCTGGCCATCTCCTGAAGGCCGAAGGATGCTGCCTGGGTACAGAAAGGTTGGGATGTCGTGATACTGTGAGTGTTTCTTCTTACAGTCCTCGATCCTGAATTCAGTGCTCTAGAATTAATAGCTTCTTCCTTTTCCTTTAAAGTTTCTGGGGAAAAACAAAACAAAACACCAAATGCTCTGAAATTGGCCCAATTTGGGGTTTTCAGCGTTGGAATTTCCTGTGGAATAGAAAACCTGGGACTGGCCAAGAAGTCATAAAAGATGTACAGAAGTAAAACCTGCAGCGAGGCTCCTCGCTCTGCTGGGCTGCCTCGATGTTGCTGGAGTCTTCTTTTGTGCTCTCACCTGGGTTGTTTGTTTTTAACGAGTCCATGCACGATGTTCTGGATTTAAAATACATGCCCTAATCCCCGAGCTGGAGGGCAAGCCCTTGGGACGGCGGGGATAAAGGACCTGCTGCTTCCCGCAGCCAGCTGCAGCGGAGAGGGGTGCAGCGAGCGGGTATGAAACCCTGCGGGCACCTAGGAGCAGAAGATGGATGAGAGAGCAATTCCCCTGGCCACGTGATAGAATAAAATATCTGATCCCTCTTGTGAGGCATCTAACGCTGAGCATTTTTCCTCCTAAGTAGAAAGCAAAAGAGCAGGCAGTGCCTTTGGCCACCCGTGGGAGCGTGGCTTACTCCCATGTTACAGATGGGCAAAGCAAGGCATGCGTGGCCCGGCCAGTGAGTCCCTTTTTTGCAGACGCACAGCAACCAGCTGCTGTTTGTGGTGCTCTCCCCTCCTGGAGCTGCGGGCAGGAGGAGGCCTGAGGCAGGGTGAGGGGAGGCAGCTCCATGGAGGCAGGCAGGGGACAGATCCCAGCTCCAGCGTGGGGAGATTGGTGGGACCACCAGTGCCCTGAGCCCTCCTGTGAGATTCTCCATCCAAGGACGTTGTTGCCAGTGCTGAGACCCGGCTGAATGGGCCACCGGTGGGAATTCACTTGAGGACAAACACAGACGTACTTGGAGCCTGAAGGCAGCACGGAGCCAGGGCTGCAGCTGAGCCGTGCGGAGGAGGCTGGCACACAGCGCTGATGGGAGATGGGGAGGACAACAAGGCTTGCGGAGCTCTACAGGGATGGTATTTTCTCTGCGCCACTGGTCCCTCCTCATCCCTCTCTGCGCAGCCTTTGCCGTGCCCTGGTACTGCCTTGCCGTGACGGTGTGCTCCTCCCCAGGCCCCAACCTCGCCTTTATCTCCCGTAACCCTGCCCAAGCGATAACCACCCGTGGTGGTCGCAATGGGGGCATCTAGTCGTGGCGGTGTCATCTGGGTGGTTTTGGGGAGACAGATAGCCACAACAGCCAAGGGCTAACTTGAGCAAAGCGTCCACATAACTACAGTACCGGTACTGTGATCAATATGCAAATATGACAAAAAGTCAATCATCTTACCCCCATAAATAGTGAACAGCCCAAGAGCCTTTGGAGCTCTCCTGAATGGCAGCAGGCTCAAGGATCTCCCATTGAGTAGGGACACCTCTCAAGATTACTCCTCAAGGTTAAGAGATTCCTTGCCTCAACAGATCCTCGGTAAGTGGTTTATAGCATGCTAAACTTTGAAATTCTTAGCTAAGTGATATAAAGGATTGATTGTGCACATATAATCCTTTAGACATAAACCGTTGACCAAGTCTGGGGCTTGGATCGGATCCAGCTGCACCTAGGCTCCACTCTGAGGAGGAGTTTAGAAAAGCAAGGGTGTGCTTTGAACCTCATGAGTCAACAGGAGGGTCTCCCTGGTGGCTCTGTCTGACCCTGTTCTCTGTGCAGTAAATAACCAAGTGGACCTTGCCATTGAATCCTGTTAAAACTGACGCATTTACTATCAAACTTTGTTAAATTGTTGATTTGTATCAATAAATAGACTGCCGCTTCTCTCTTAGGAGTGAAGTGTATCGCTCCATCGGCGACACTTGCAAGGCAGAGCAGAGGGAAAGGCCGGCTGGGGATGGTGCCACGCTGTGTTCGGCAGCAGCGCCAGCAGCCGCATCCTGGTGTACTCATCCAAGCCAAGGAGTGATGATGGAAGGTAGGTCAGAGACCGACTGTGTCCACCGGTGCCAGATCCTGGTACAAAGCCATGGCTGTAACCCAGCCAAGCAAATCCTTCATCAGCTGAGCATGAAATGGATATTTATGTGTGCAAGTCAGAAATAATGAGGAAGGAGGCAGAGGTGTTTGCATATGCACCCACGTTTTATCTCAACTGCAGACGGGCCAAATCCTGAGCACTGGGGCTGGGCTGGGGGGAAAGCTGGATGCCAGGGAAGGGGAGCAGGTCCCGTCCGGGCAGGGGAGATGCCCTGGCTGCACAGAATGGGGGCCAGGGGCGGGCAGGTGGCTGCCAAGGTAGGGCAAGTCAGTGAGCAATGGGGAAAACTGCTTTGAGCTCCAGAGCATGTCCCAGCACGTGCCTTTGCCTTGCTGTGGAGGTGGCTTCTCCCTTTGCACTAAGCCCTTAGACCCAGTAGCCATGAGGCCACCTCGCTCCTCCGCTGGGCCAGTCCTCAAGAGCTGGCCAGGAACCAGCACAATGCAGCCACATGCCAGGAGCCTGGCTGTGCTCTGAGGCTGCCTTCTGCTCTCCCCTCCTCTGCTCCTGGTTTGTGCTTAGGCTGGGAGAGCTTCGAGGGCTGCACCCAGCAGGCTGGACCTTGAGCTGGGACAGGAACCGGTTTGTGCCACCAGCCTGTTATGCAAAACGTTGAACTTTGCATTGTCGGAAGAGGAAATGTCTGTACTTTCGCTCTGATTTGTACAGGAATTGAGAGCACGGAGATTTGGGGCTGGGGCCTCTTCTGCTGAGTAAACAGACAGCGAACAGCCTGGTTTCCACCTTTCCTCCCTCTCCAGCATCCATCAAAGAGGCTCCGGCAGCTCTCTCAATGCGTGACGCCTGGGAATGGTGCTAGCAACCACCGGCTCGAGCCAGATCTTTCCACTCGGCATCGCTCAGCCTTTAGCGAAGGTTCACCTCTGCTAGAAGGCTGCTTTTAGCTGCTCCCTTGAGAGCCGTTTTTAGGTCTGGCTGTAGCGCTGGTCTTCGTTCAGCAGATAAAATCCTGTGTTTACTGCTGGAGGGGGAGCAGAGGCTGCAGGGAGGTCACGGCGGGGTGTCTCACTGCCCTGACCCTGGGGAAGGGACGAGGCTGGGCTGGGTACCGCCGGAGCATCACTTGGGGCCTTAGTTCTCACCCGTGCCAGGATTATACAGCAGGAGTTGATTTCAACCACGGTGATGTGATGATGAAGGGAAGGGGAAATCAAAGAAAGCTTAAAAATATATTTATTTATAATCTGTAGCTAAGAAATCTGCCGTGGCTCCAAGTTGGACCTTCCAGCCAGAGGTGAGCTGGCTTAATTTGACAGCTATTTCTTAAATATTTAAGAAGCTGCCTGGAATGAACTGAATGCTTCCGAGTAGTGACCTAAATTCCACTTGCTGTAAATTTCAATAGAAAGTGGATTTGTGTGCCTGCCAGGAGCAGGCCACTTTGCAGCTTCATTGATCTGCACAACCCATGTGCTGTGCAAGTGCCTTCCTCAGCAGATTTTTAAAGAGCTCACTGCTGCATGCTACTAGCCTGAAATGTGGCTTCTTTCCTTGCTTTTCTCCTCCCTTCCTCTTTTTTTTTTTTCTTCCTGGTGCAAGTGCATCATTTGTTTACTAATCACATCGCATCGTTAGCTGCACAGAGTCATCCCACCGGCTGTGTGGGCACGGATATAGCAGCTGGGAAGGAAAATGTCACTCTCCTTCAGCTCACTTGATGTGCTTCGCTCTCAAATCCCATCCCACGCTGTGGAGGCCAAAGACTTCTGCAGCCCCGGGGGCTGCCTGCAGCTCTCCAGCAAGGTCACCTGGGGTTCTGACACCCCCTCGAATAAGCTTCCTTCCCTTCTGCTGTCCCCAAAGCGCTGTCTATCCCTGTGTAACCACGACTTTGGATCTTGTGGAGAGGTGTGATGGTAGCACAGATGGCTCACACTGAGTCTTGCTAGGGAAGAAAGCCTGGGGAGCTGTGGTGCTGCCAGAGCTCTGGATGCACGAGCAACATTCATCTCCCCAGGCCTGACCAGGGTCACGCAGCTGATGCTGAGCTCCCTTCCCATGGCAGCCTGTTTGCGGCCCACCTGCCCAGGTTAAAGGTAGTGTCGGGGGCTCCATACAGCCACCATGGGGACACAGGGCCTCTGCAAAGCTACAGCTGCTCCCACGTTGTCAGACATGGAGCGACTCCCTGGTTGAGCTGAATTAATGCGTGAGGGGAAAGGTGATGTGTCCCTGTAGCTCTGAAGTTGGGTACCCAGCCCTGCCTTCCCTGGAAGGGAGCCTGGAGAAGAGAAGGCTCCAGGGAAACCTTAGAGCCCCCTCCAGTACCTAAAGGGGCTACAGGAAAGGTGGGGGGGACTCATTATCAGGGAGTGGAGCAATAGGATGAGGGGGAACGGTTTCAAACTGAAAGAGGGGAGATTTAGATTGCATATTAGGAAGAAATTCTTTGCTGTGAGGGTGGTGAGCCCCTGGCCCAGGTTGCCCAGAGAAGCTGTGGCTGCCCCATCCCTGGAGGGGTTCAAGGCCAGGCTGGACGGGGCTTGGAGCAACCTGGGCTGGTGGGAGGTGTCCCTGCCCAGGGCAGGGGGTGGCACTGGGTGGGCTTTAAGGTCCCTTCCAACCCAAACCATGCTGTGATTCCCCGCAGGAACTCTGTTCTGGGGCTGGGGGGAACATGACATCCTGGTCCCCTGCCACTTCTGCCTTTGTCTCTGCATGAAGCTGATGGTCTCACGGGTACCTCCAGCCTGAGGCTAGGCCATGTAACAGCACAAAACATGCGGTGTTTTGGAAGCTCCATGGCCTTGCTGTGGCTTGGGGAGGGCTGCAAGTGCTGGGCACTGCATGTGGGGCAGGCAGACTGCAGCTGAGGCAAAGCAGCAGAAAACGAGGGACTAACCAACAACCCTGTCCTACAGAATGATGTGCCGGCATCCAGCAGGAGCTCTGACAGCTCTTCCCAGCTCACAGCACGTGGCAGAGCTGCTTTCCAAGAGGAGTTTTCCTACTCAAAGACGATCCCAGCAATGCCAGGCTGGCACAGACAGCAGCTGATCCTGCGAGCAGGCAGGGGTGGGCTTGGATTCAGGAGTGCATGCTCATGTTGAAGGTATGTCTAAGGGAACTGGTTGCACCTCAGAGAAGTGTCTCCAAGGGGAGAGATTAGAAAATGCGGGTTTTCCTCATCCAGCTCCACAGATGGAGCCTGTGCAGGTGGGAGCATGGGAGGGACTGAAAATACCCCAAACCCAACATCAGGAATGGCTAGTGTCACGGGTAGAGGTTGGAGAGAAATATCCCCCTCTTCTAACCAACGTCTCTGTGTCTTGCTTATGCCTGAACGTTGGGAAGAGACGTCTGGGGTGGCCTCCAGTGCTCCTCTTGCTGTATGGGTGACGAAATTGGGAAGGAATCCCTGTGCTGGAGCCATGGAACACAGGGCTCTCCTGCCAAGGACTGCCATGGAGGGGGCTTTCTTGGGCTGGGTTTTGGCAAGATATTGGCAAGGCTGGTCCAAAGTAGCAGCAGCCTTTCCCCTGCCTCTCCCTCCCCTCTGGCTACCAGCACAGACGATGCCCAGGGGCGGTGAACCTGGCTGTCCTCTCCGCTGGGAGATGGGCTGCTTCACCTCCGCTGTACGATGGGGATTTATTTTCACAAGTTAAACCCAGGTCCTGAACAAAGAGGCCACAGCCAGGACCAGCAATATGAGAAATCTTGGGGACGGGGCCTTGCTGGCTGTCAGTGTCCAGACAAGGCCTAAATTAATTTCCCATAAATCTGAGAGGCTCTGCCCGATTCCCGGCTTCTCAGCATCTCTGTTGGAGTTGCCTGTTATTTATTTGCCTGAGCTCTAAGGAGATCTGCAGTATGTTTTACCGAGGCAATGGCCCAGGTCCTGTTCTCTCCTATCGCCAGCACCCTGAGCTTTTCCTTACTCTGGCCACCAGTGGAGGGTTTCTCGCCCGGCCCCAGGTGGCTCCATCTGTCCCCAAGCCTTGTCCGTCCCCAGCTGCAGGACAGGCAGGGAGGAAGGAAGATTGGAGGCAGGAGGTCTCCTGGCTCTCTCCTGCTTTGGCTTTGGTCAGTGTGGGTGGTTCAGCCCTTTTGAAGGGAGGAAAACTGTGCCTGGGAAGGGGCGGCTCCGCAAGGTCCCCTCCCGGCACCTAGCAGAGCGGTGCTGGCAACCGACCGTGCTGGCCCGGCTGTGACCGGGCACTGGGCACCAGGAGCTTCCCCGCTTTGCTCCCCAGCCCAGCACCATCATGCTGCTCAGCAGCCCGGAGTCTGGGCTTCGTGGCTGGAGCAAATGCACTTGTCGGTGCTGAGGAAAGGGGTGGTCAGGGCACAGCTGCCAGGGAAATCGGGTTTTAAGTGTTGGGAACGTCCCCAAAGCAGCAGTTTCTCTCTGCAACCCATGAGGGGGTTAAGTGAAAAATGAAATTTCTCTCCATCTCCTTCCTTGCGCTTTCTGATCTCCGCCAACGGAGCTGAAGATGGGGGAGGATTTTTTTTCTATATTTAGCTTTGGAGAAATTGCTATAACTAATCGGCTTTAGGATACTGGGCTCTCTCTTTTATTTTATCTTTTTCTGTCACTAAGACCTTGTCATGTGGCTGTGGACTGCAGCTCGCTGGCTCTCGCTGTTTGCTGGGCTTAGTTGTTTTTTTTTCATGGAGTCAATTCATAACCCGTAAAAGTAACACCTCCAGCTGTTTCACTTGCAGCTGCCGGGCTGGAGTCTAATTACCCGGCCTTGGATCCCAAATCCTGCTTTGCATGTAAAAGTGCCAGTAATAGGAAGAGGCAGAGGAGATGGCAATGCAAAAAAGGAATGCGGTTTGGGGTGCTATTTTTAGCCTTTTCAAGCCCAATGTAAAAAGACCCTTAGGCTGCTTGTGTCCTGCTGAATCTGATCATATGCGCAATATTGTTCCCATGGCAGAGCGCAGCAGCCGGGGTTGGTTGGGGTTTATTTTTGGCAGTTAGCGTGCCTGCATTTAAAACCTCCTTCTGGGTTAGTTTGAGCAGTGCTGTGTTGATGCGGCTCACATCCAGGTATTAATGGGTTTTTTTGCAGTCACCTGTAGTTCTCTGGGTGTTGCTGACCCTGCCCATGCTGGATGTGGCCGGGGCAGTGGTGGGGAGGGAAGGCACACAGTTCCTCACCCAGTGCGGAGCTTGTGTCTCACAGAGTGGTGGTAAAGGGGTGCCCAGTCCCCCTCAAAAAGTCCTGTCCAGTTGGGACATAAAATTAATTTAGCTGGAGCTCTGGTGGATATACAATGATCTGGATCCAAGGGTCTGGAGCACAAGTCTTATGGGGAGCAACTGAGGGAACTGGGGTTGTTCAGTGTGGAGAAAAGGAGGCTGAGGGGAGACCTTCTCGCTCTCTACAACTATCTCAAAGGAGGGTGTAGCGAGGGGGGGGTCGGTCTCTTCTCCCAAGTAAAAGGCAATAAGACAAGAGGAAATGGCCTCAAGTTGCACCAGGGGAGGTTTAGGATATGGATATTAGGAAAAAAATTTTCACCGAAAGGGTTGTCAAGCATTGGAACAGGCCACCCAGGGAAGCGGTGGAGTCACCAACCCTGGAGTTACTTAAAAGCTGAGTAGGCATGGTGCGGAGGGACATGGTTTAGAGGTAACTTGGCAGTGCTGGGTTAACGGTTGGACTTGATGATCTTAAATGTCTCTTCCAACCTAGACGGTTCTATGATTCTATAATTCTATCTCCTTCCCATGTATTCCTGTCTGTCTTGCACACTCTTCTGCTTCCAGACTGGATGTCATCTGCTGGGCAGATTTGTCCTCTGCTTCTCTGGAGCCTGGGGGTCTGGCCTCTGCTCTGTTAGTGCCACCTCCACTCCCACCACTGACCTCTTCATCTGACCTCTTGCTGCCTCCTGGGTGCTGAAGACGCCTCTCCTTTCCTGCTCCCCTGGGCTTCGGTTCTTTTCATCACTGGGCTCTTGTTTAATTCAGGCTCAGGCTGCTTATGACCAAAAGCAAATCCAACAGAACAGCTGTTCATTAGCTAATTTGAAATACTGAGTGGTCACACATTAGTCTGTAGCTACCAGCTTGAAACCACAACTGCAAATAGGCTTCCTGTGCTGGAGATCATCCCCTTCATTAAACCAAGTTATTCTGAGACTGCTATTTGGAAGCTGCCCTCAGAAAAAAAACTCCTCCACATCCCACTTGCACAGGGGTTGCAGAGCCAGTGCTCCACTTAAAAGGCAACTGCACCTCTTCCATCTCTGCTCAGGTTCCCCCTGCCCCACACTGACAGCTACTAGAGCCAGGAGGTGTTAAACATATCATTTCTCATCCCTAGAGAGATGGAGCCGAGCTCTCGGTGGGTACCCCTTCCGTGGAGCTCTGCTACCAGTTTGCTTATCCAAGGGCAGAGGATGCTATCCATCTCTGTTCACTCTTGCCTAGCACAGAGATTGCAAACGTGGCTTTCCATCATGCGGTACATTGGCCAAATTAATTCCAGGACAGGGAGTCAGCCAGTGGTGCTTGAGGCCGAGACAGATTAATGCTGCAGCCATGTCAAAATCAGCAGCGTGCCAGCTCCCTGGCCACAGCCAGCCTTCTGCTCCGCAATGTCCTTCGCCTCACGCTTTTCAGGAGCACTGAACTCGCTGGAATCGGTGACACAGACAATTCCATCAGCAGGAACATCTGTCTCTAAATTGCGCTCCCCATTCAGGCCGCCGCCGCTGCGAGTGGGTGACATTTCTTACGCGTCTTGCTTGCTTTCTTTAATCTCCCAAACACAGGCACGCCTGTGGAGCACAGGAAGGTTCCTCCCTCCTGACAAGGAAAAAGAAATTAGCAAGCAGATCGAGCGTGTATAGCAAATAATGAGATTGCCTTGGATACAGGACCGGAATTCATGCAAAGAATTCTGCTGATCAGAGAAGATAAGCAGCATTTCTAGGGCCTGCAAATAGCGTCAAGAGACTTCTGTTTCTCAAGTGTTTTCTAAGAGAGCCTTGGACGAAGGCTGCCAGCACAGGCCTGATCCACAGACAGCGCGATTTAAAAAATAAACCCTGAAATAGCTATAGTGGTAGTTATTTTGGTGTGCAAGTGCCTCATAATACGCCTCGTTTTCCTTCAGGAATAAGCTACACAGATCCAGGCGCTGTTATGCTGACAGAGCAGAAGCCACAAAGAAGGATTGTCCCGACACAGCTCCAGTGAAAGGTGCAGTGTTTGCCCACGGGGTGCAGACCCACAACTGGTGGAGTCAGCGCGTACTTTAAAAGGAGCTGGATTTGTGGGACGCTTTTAAAAATAAGTAATTGTTTCTTATTACTCCTCTGGTATTAAAAAAATAAAAAATAAACCCCAACATTTCACAGACAAACAGGGACAAAGTGTGTACCTGGTGAGCAGCACAACAGCTTGATTCAACGCTTGTTGCAGGAGATGAGAGCATTTGTACTGTCAGGCTCATTAAAAAGAGGGATAGTAAACAGCCTTTGTTTTTATTTTTATAGGAAGTTTACTCATCCTTGCATTTGCTATGCCTCCTGGCTGAGCCCGATATTTTTCTAAGGATTGAAAAGTGTTATTAATGAACTGATCAGACCCAGGCAGTCCTTTAAATCCCTAAGAGAGACGACCGGTAACAAGCTGTTCCCTGGAAGGCAGGTACCCCATGGCTCCCAGGCAGTGGCACACAGGCACACGGGAGGTTTCCCAAGGCAATTGGAAAAGCTGGGAATTACAAACAGCCCAGTTAAACCCTTCCTTGCTTGCAACTCCAGCATGACACCTTCAGCAACAATACAATACTCCAGCAAATAAGTCACCATCCAAGTGTTTTTCCCTTTATTACTGGAAAAAAGGTCATGGGTGTGAGTTTCCTTTGACATTTTGGGCCCCTGGTGCCACCTCCTGATGTCTGAGGGATAAAATAATCCTGTGGGAGCCCCAAAGGGTGTCTCCCCCTCCTCACACTCCCCCAGGAAGACTGCGCTATCAACCTTTTGGGTGTTACAAATATCCAACGCGGGTATTGGAATGAGTGTTGGATTTGGTGCTTCATCCAGAATACACGGTACATTAGCTCCTCAGGCTTTAATTATTTCTGTAGCAGCAGCCCCCCCTGCACCACCTGCTCGCTTTGGCTCTAGCACCGCGCTGCTCAAGAGCGGGGACACTGAATTCGACGCAGGAAGCCTCGTGTGGTTACGGGCTTTGCAAGGAGAGGATGTGAATAAGGGCTGGGACACTTTCCACATGCTCATCCCGATTCATGCATTTTATGAATCAGGACTTAGTCTTATTTGCTAACGTTCGTCTCCGTAACCTCTGCTATGTCAATGGTGTCTGTGCTCTGATGTCAGCCGCCGGAGCCCAAGCGCTGGCAGCTGCTGCCTCTGGCTAGCTCCCAGCCTACAATTCCATTTTCCTATCAGGCACTTGAGAAGAAAGGCACAAATGTGTCTCTGACTGTTTGTGGCATCAGAACATAAAGGGCTCCAGCCTATAAGGTCATTTAAGGCTTTTCTACACTGTGACAAATGGGAAAGTTCAGATTAATCAAATAATGGCATAAAGTTAATACACCTTCATTTATACTGCACTAAACTACGGTAAACTAAAGCCAATTTAATGCTGAATTAAAATCTCAGCACAAGAGTTTAATGCCTTCGAGGTTTCGTACATTAACATTACCTCTCTGAACTCACATCTCATCATATCTCCAGGCCAGTCTGGAGCTATTTTACCCCATTCCCAATCTTGTCAATGGGGGAAAAATACAGCAGAGGAGAAGGCAGTGGTGTTCGGGAACAAGGGGATCACCCTGGAAGAGAAGAGCTCTGGTCTGGTTTCTCATACTGGCTGACTGCATGGCTTTTCGTGTAGCATGATGTGAACCTCCATGTTTATATCTGCATATCAGGACGAGTAGTATCTTCCCTGCCGCGACAAAGGGCTTTCAGACCTCCAGAGATGTGTGGAGGTATTTCTCCCCCTGTGTACCGTTTCCCCAGTAGGGGCTATACAAGAAGCTTACAAAAATAGGTGCAGCTGTCACAGATGAGCACATTCAGGTATGTGTCTGGAGGATTCGACTTGGGTGTCACAGTTACTTTAGTTTTAAGAGTAAAGGAGTGAAGGAATTCACACCAGCTCACATCCAGCACCACCGGATACTGTCTCCCCAGACTGACAAGGGAAGGGAAAAATTGTGACACCTAGTTAAGCATCTATAATGCATTTAATAAGAACTTTGTGTAAACCAGAATCACATGTCCCCAGGGCACAACTCTGTCCCATTATCTATTTGTCAGTCATCACACTTATTTTAGCTGGAAATGTTATCATTTGGGAACTTTTTCACGGTTTTAAAGGTTCGGGAAGCAGACATTTATTTCAACATAGTCAGCAGAAAATAAAAAATTCCACCGACTCAGATGGGACTGATTTATTAGGGAACAGCTCTTGAAGAACTTCAATATATCTCAATTCAAAATCTCATCCCTCTTCCACATAATTTTAATAAAGGTACAGCTTAGCAGCAAGACCTTGAATGAACACACGTTCTCTCTTGTTGAGAACTCCTGACAGTCTCCTCTCTTTAGCAGAAAAGCTGCAAAGATGTGACTCGCTGAACAGTAAGAAGCCAGGACCACTTCACTTTTATTCACCCTCTGGGATGCAAACAAAAGAGACCAGAGCAAGTCCCTGCCTGCTGAAATTCCAGGGGCTTGCACTGAATTACAGCAAGGCCCGGAGGCATTTTGAATCTTTTCTTGTATACATCAGCCCCGCACTGCTCCCAGGCAATTGTACTTTAAGTTAGTTATTATTAATAATAAAGGACAGACTACCGATCGTTCTCATTAATTTCCATGGCAATATTGCCTGAAACAAGATAAATGACTGGGCTTTGAGTTGTGTAACCAAAGTCCATAGCGTGAAGGAATGCGATCCAGGAAAAGTGCTCAGATGGTGGGGAGGGACCGACCTTGCATAACCTCCCTAAGGCCCAACTTCCCTTCATATCTGGCGAGCCGCATTCCTAATTTTCTGAAAATATTGAATGATTTGCACTTTCAGCCTCTGTCCTCTGGGCTCCGGTCTTCAGCATGCCTCACAGCATTCCTTAAACATTTCACCCACCCATTTATTCATTTATATTCCTTCTAACGATGCACTGCCGGAGCTTCCATAAGAGAAGATGTAACGAGGAATATAAAGAACAATAGAAAAATTTAGAAACATACTGCTTTCCTCTTCCGTGTCTATCTTGTTAAAATTATTGTTTCTGCAGAAAACAGGCGAGACACCTCCCACGATTGATTTAGACATTAAATTATGGACTTTCACTTTAATGCTTTCACTCTGTCAATAAACTCCGAATACCTTTAAAAGTCCAAATAAAGCTCTTCTGGTTATATGGCCATTTGGTTAAGTAGAATAGTGGCAGTCAGTAAGAATTAAAACATTTCCCAGAATCTAGAAGAGAACTGTTACGAACAAAGAGGAATCTGAGTGGGCGTAAATTCCTCGCCCTGCTATGCTGGTAGGATTATATCTCAGGCTTTCAGAGCAGGAAAAGGATGTTACAGGCATAATGGCAGGGAATATCAATCAGATAACTAAAGCTAATTAGAGAGCTACTAGATTAACTAGTTAACTTCAGCTACATGAAGGCAACTGGCCAAGTGCCATGAAAGAAACCAGATTCAGAGAAACAATTTCTCAACACATTAAACACCTTCTTGTAACGACTAGTTTCAGATGAGACGGCAGACTATTCTTGACTAACTTTAAAAGACACGTGGCTTTTGTAAGAAAGAACTGTAGCTGAATCACTCACTAATAGTAACCACAAATTCAGCCTTCCTAGAAAAAGAATTGCACCAAAAGGACAGGGTAATGGCTGTAAATTTTAGTAGAAAGATTTATTTTCTGAGGGAGTAAGCCAGTAATAAAACATGTTCTGGGCAAACACATTGCCTTAATGGAGTAATTGAAGGGAACAGAGACACGGGCCCCTGATTTTCAAGCCCTTATTTTAACACTGTTTGTGATACGTTGGTACTGTACAAAACATAACTGTATTTCTTGCTTTTAGTACATCATAGTTAAAACCTGCTAGACGTGGTCTAAGACAGAACTCTCTCAGATATCCCCAAATGCTAAGCACCCCAGGCTGGGTGGCTGCTGGCTAGAGACTGAGACAGACCAGAGGCAGAAAGATGCTCAAGCAGGTGATTAGCCTAAATGGGGCGACTGCTCACTACTAATGAAATGATGTAGTGCTTTGTCTCAGGAGACACCATCTGTGATCCCATGCTGCAGTTCTTTGCCCTCTCAGCACAGATAAACCATGTCCCAGCCAGGTCTTTGAGGCCATTTTTCTCCTGTTCTTTCTCCCCTCAGCCTGGCACTATCACCCAGCGATGCCACCACGGCTGCCCCAAGCTGTGGCCATTCCTCTGAGCTCTCGCCTTGGACTCAGCACCGCTCCCTCCCCACGCCCCCTGCTTCCCATCACACTCACTGCCCACCCGGAGCCTCTGAGGGGCCACAGGCCCAGGCAGAGCCGCAGCCTTGCCTCCAGGAGGAATATATCATAGAATCACAGAATGGTTTGGGTTGGAAGGGACCTTAAAGCCCACCCAGTGCCACCCCCTGCCCTGGGCAGGGACACCTCCCACCAGCCCAGGTTGCTCCAAGCCCCGTCCAGCCTGGCCTTGAACCCCTCCAGGGATGGGGCAGCCACAGCTTCTCTGGGCAACCTGGGCCAGGGGCTCACCGCCCTCACAGGAGAGAATTTCTTCCTGATATCTAATTTGAATCTCCCCTCTTTCAGCTTGAAGCCATTACCCCTCGTCCTATCACTATGTGCCCTTGTAAAAAAGTCCCTCTCTATCTTTCCTGTAGCCCCTTCAGACACTGGGAGGGGCTCCAAGGTCTCCCCGGAGCCTTCTCTTCTCCAGGCTGAACACCCCCACTGCCAAAGCCTTGCCCTGAGGGGAGCCATGAAGGGTCGCAGGACCAAAGCGGTGCTCAGGGAGCCTGAAGAAAGGCGAGGTGCCCGCAGCGGGGTGCCACATCCCGCTTCCCCCGCGGTGTGTGTGTGTGTGTGTGTGTGACTGGGTGTGTAGGTGTCCATGTGCCTGTCCCTGTGTGTAATACGAACTTCCCCCTCACGCCTCCGTGGCCGCCCCCCCGCGCCCCACACTGCGCATACTCCCCCCCCCCCAAGCCCGGCGGGCGGCCGTGCGCATGCGCAAAACGGCAGGCGCCCGCGGCCCCCCCCGCCTCCCCGCGGGCCGGCCGCGCATGCGCAGCCGCTGGCCGGGGGCCAGGCCCCGCCCCCCGCCCTGTCACCACTAACAACAGGCGGCGGCGCCTGCCTGCTCCCCCCCCGCCCCCAGCCCCGGCGGAACCGGCGGCGGCGCTGCCCCGCGCCGGCATGAGGCCAGAGCCCGGCTGGCCGTCGTGACGGGAGGCGGTAAGGGTCCCGCGCGGGTGCCTGTCTCCCCGTTTCCCTCCCCGGACCCCCTTTCCCTCACCCTCCGCCGTTGCTCTGTCCCCCCCCGGCCTGCGGCGAGTTTCCCGCCGGCTCCCCTCAGCCCTGAGGAGCAGCCGGCGCTCCCCCTGTCGTGGCGGCGGGGGTTAATGGCCCTCGGGCGGGCGGCGGCCCTGGGTCTGGTCCCCCTCCCCAGGGCGTGGGGAGCCCCTCAGGGCCGCGACGAGCTCCTCCGGGCAGCGGCGGGCCCTCCCGGTGCCGGGCATCCCGCGGCCGGGCCGGCTGTCACAGGTGTCCGCCGGGTCCCCCCCTCCCCGGAGCTCCCCGGCCCGGAGGGGGCACGGCGGCGGGCGGCAGCGCCGTCCCGGCCAGCCTGCGAGGAGAAGCGCTGAGTTTCTTTGTTGTGTAACTCTTTTTGTCCAAGGCTTAGAGAGGGTTTGCGGCTTTTTTGTGCTGATTCAGGTGCTTTTTCTTTTTGCCCTTTTTTTTTTTTTTTAAATGCATGGTTGTCACGGGTGAATTCCTCTCTGGAATAGGATGTCGGGTGAACTTTCTTGTGACTCTTGAATTTATTGTTGGCTGCTTCTCGTCTCCGAGAAGCTGCGGTGCCCGTCTCGGTAACAGGGGCTGATAACGCTGTCCAGAAGCACTGTAGATAACGTGAGAACCCATTAAAAAAAAATAAAAATAGTGCTAGCTTATTGTAATAAAGCCACTTCTCGCTAAAATGAGCGTGGCTAGCAGCCCGTGGCTTCATCTGCAAGTGCTACTGCCAGTATTTTTTTTCAATAAATGTAATTGCATTCAAGAGAGTTTGGGTCGAACAGTTTGCTGAGAAAGCAGGCACGAAGCCGTTGGAATAGCTCCTATCTCTTCTGCTAGTGAATTTTTTTTGGCTGTATATTAGACTGTAGTTTCTCTTAAGTTTTTCCCTCCAGCTATCTCTTAAGTTTCTTTCTCAAAAGTCTTAATTTGATTTGGGAGTGAGGAAGGAATGCCTTACATGTAGCTGTGTGCTGTAGTGATCCATTTTTTTCTTTCTTTCTGAAAATCCAAAAGGGATTTTAACACATGGTATACTTTTTTACTTTTTAACCTCTTTTTTTTTTTCTTCTTTTCAACCAGTCCCCATTCAGAATGAGCTATAAGCAAGGCAGCCCACTTACCATCGGCAATGCTTTTCTGCCTTTAGCTGATATGTGTCAATGTTTGGTTCTCAGCAGCAGCACAGGAAGTCTCACCGCCCTGATGAAGAGTCATAAAGTGTGTTGAAGATCTGTTGCTAAAACCGGTCTGAAAATGTGCTAATTTTGTGTCGTCTTTGGGAGAAATGATAAGTCATTTATGACAAAAAGACACATAGCTTTTCAGCGCCCCATTGCTTTGTGGAGGATTTCCTATAGAATTGCTAGCATGGTGTCATGCACAGAATAACTGTAAAAGAAGATTGAAAATGGCTTCTTATATTTAACAGATGGTTTTAAAATTTTATTTTTCAGGTTTGAGAGTTGACCTTACTAACTGCAGCTATGGTGCAGAAGTATCAATCGCCCGTACGGGTGTATAAACACCCTTTTGAGTTAATTATGGCTGTAAGTATTTTTGCTGTAATTTTCTTCCTTGACAGTTCCTTGTATTGCTAAGTACTTACTGAGCTCCATTCGATAGGGACTGTAGAACATACAAATCTGAAATGATACACAAAATACAAGAGGTATATGTTTTGATGGTTTCTTCTCTACCCAGAGTATTTTTTTACATAATGTGTTCTCTTTTTCTCCCAAAGTTTATAGTTCATAGATTTATTTTAAAGTTAGAGCAAAAGTGGACTTGAAGTGTACTGTCCAGTTGATTACTGGGAGCAATCTATTCTAGGATGGGAGAAAGTGTCAAGTACATTGATTAAAAGATTGTTGTGGTTGCTTCTTCATCAGTATGGAGTTTACAGGAGTAGAAAGCACAGAGAAAAGCCATGAAAGCAAGGATAAGCCTGAATGAAAGAGGAGAAAGCATTCTGAGCATTGGTAATACTTTGAGGGGCGGAAAAAAACCTGATTGCTATGGAGGCCAGAGAGATGAACAAAAAGCCTTTTGGGTGCATGGTTGCTAATTTGTGTGCTAAGGTTACAAATAGTAACCAAAAAGAAGAAAAAAATCCTAATTAGGTTCCCTCTTCTTTCTCTCTCTCCCCTTTTCCCTCCCTTTGTTCTTTTAGAGAATAGAAAGGAAGTAGGTATTTGACATTTTTAAGTATATTCAGCCAAAACCACAGCTGTGTGGCTCTTATGAGTTATGAAGAGCAGTTGAGGAGAGTAGTCAAATCGGCTTCTACCTGATAAAGACACTTAAAACTAAATAATAACCTAAATAGTAATTGTTTTGTTTCACTTGCTGAAAATACTATGTTTAATGGCTTCAGAGGGGAGTTTTAATAGTGCTTATAGTGTAAATATTTAGATACATCACATGGTTTGGAGTACAGAGTTCCTTACAGAAGTTATCCTTTGCAGTCACAGGGCAAAAGAGGATTAGATCACTCTAAGGGGAATACTTCAATTTCTTTTTATCTTAGTCCTGAAACTGCCTCCGATACTATACATGCAGCTCTTCCTCTTGCAAGCACTTCAAGGCAGCGAGTGGTAATTTTCATGAGTAGTGGAGAATCTGACCGTGATATGTTGAAGGTCTATTAGGACCTTACTACACTCTGACAGCAAGGCTTCAGATGGTTTCTAATTTAAATTTGATTGTGTGTGTAACTTTGGCCTTCAGTGAAGTATACTGATTCTTGTTCTTAGATCAGTCAACAAAAATGAGTTTCTTGGACAAAATTCTCTGGCTGTTTGTTGAGCTGATGAGTCTTTACCTTGCTGATGAATTGAAGGCAAAAATTCTTTTATTGCTTTGAGGATATTTTGAGTTAAAATGCTGACATCAGAATTTTTCACAATGCTTTATTGGGTGTAAATAGAAACCGTTCTGACTATTAGTATCAACTTTGAGTTCTCAAACTGTTCTGTAGCTTGGGGTAACATTTGAAGAGTAATCTTTAACAAATATTAAGTCTTTTCTTACACAAAAGCTTTTTTTTTTTCCTCTTTTGGAAAGAAAGAGGCTATATTACATATGCAACTAGGAGAAAACAATAGTTGAAAAACTAAAATAGTGAACTAAGAAGAGAAGAATGTTTATAAAAAGAAACAGCTGAACAGGATGCTTTGTGAGACTAGAAGCTTAGATTAGCGATAATACGTATGATTTATTTTGTCTATGTCAGGGCAGCGAGTTATCATTTGAACTTGTTCAGAATGTGATCACTGGATGAACATCCTTCTCCTGCCATGTCACTTCTGTTACACTATTGGTTTTTTAAACGTGTAAAATTCCTGACGGTGATTTATCAAAACTCATCATGCATTTTCTGAAGTATGTAGAGGAGTGCCTCCATGAGCCAATTTTTTTAAAGAATATAAACAGTATATGATAGTTTCGTGCCTTTTCTTACTATTTTCTTGTGGTTGAATTGCATAAGTTGATGAAGTATTTCTGGAAGGAATATTCCTGTCAAATTTTGTGCTCACTGAAGTGGAAGTGCTCTGTTGCATATTCTCAACAAAAAAATTCCTATAATGTTATTTTAACTGTATCAGCAACTCTTGTGAAATGAGGAACACATCCTGGTATCTACCAAGCTGGAATTTAAGGCACCCAACAAACAACTTTAACAATATGGTTTTTATGTTTGATTTTTTTCCTCTGTCCCTCTCTTTCATGTGGACCCAACCTTTGAGAGAATGTGTTCTGAAAAAGGCGTTTAAACTTGCACACCAGAGACACTCAGCTGTCAGTAAAAAGCCTCTTGAAGCAACCTTTGGTCAACGTGGCACCAGTGTTCTTTATGCTAAGTTGTCTAACAAAAGTCTTAACAAAAATCATAGTTTCTAGCTTGGGTCTTGTTGCTTGGGATCTCATCTTTGTCTTAGGGTGCAGAGTACTTTTAACAATGTTATTTGGAAAATCGTCCTCCATTCCCAGGGAGTTTCATGGGATGGAAAAGTTAATTCATTCTATAGAGTGGTAATGAAGATCACCAGTGTCAGTGAAGCCCATGTGTACTGTAAAGATTTCCTGGATGATATGTGCTCCAACTACAAATTGGAGCTCATTAAGTCAAACTAATATTTAGCTTTCAGATGGAAAAATCAGCATAAAATTCTTGATTTCTACAAGCAACCAAGTGAATGCTACTTGCAGAATGGGTCATTTACACTACAAACTTCCCACTTGCCCACTTTTCCTTTCCTGTGTTTCAAAGAGGTACTTGAAGGAGAATAAAGTACAATCAGCATTCCATTCATGCTGCTCTAGTGTGTTTTGAGAGAACTTTGTTCTCTCTGTGATGGGTGAGTGCAGCTATATTGAGACAAAAAACTGGATTAAATTCCACTTTGATCTAAACCAAGATTGACAAGTGTTTTGCGGGCAATTATGATATAAAGACTTAAAATAGATGTGGTGAAAATTCTTTTTCTAAGTTGAATTGGTGTTGAAAATAAGTTTCTCTTATGCTCCTCCATTGAAATCCAAAAATCATCTATTGAGCCCTAATGTATCCCTGTGACAATATACTTCAAGGCAGAACTCCTTATCTCTCAAGTCAGCGAGAGAACTGGTGAAGTACTGTTGTTGGTAGAGAGTTGGGAGATCTATTGCTGCATGTTTCTTGCCTTCCTTTACCATTAAAGGCAAGCCACGTAAAATCTAATATAAGCTACTTCCCTTGAAAGATTCTCTTTTACTGGCGAGTTGTGTGGTTCCAGATGATATCTAAGTTGCTTTGGAAACAGTAAGAACTGGATCCAAATCCTTTAATGAAACTATCTCCTGATTCAAGAATCAGGGTAGAAATTATTATTTTAGTCTGACACGCTTAACACAGGCAGTATGATTTCACCAAATGGTTACCAATGCCGATGTGATGACTTTTGGCTGCTCTGTGGCATATCTGTCATAATCAACTTCTTGAAAACTCTGTGTGTATGTATACATATATATTTTTTAAAAAAACAAACAAACAACTTGCACAGCTGTTCATCAGACTGAATAGAATCTTGCTTTGTTTTTCCTCCTGTTCATGTTGAAGTTTATGTAATGCTGGAAGCAGCTGAGATGTGGAAAAATGACTGTTTACTTAGACTCACTTGTCAACTTACCAAGGTTAAATATATTGGAGAAAAAAACTGAGAAGCTGCTTTTATAAAACTTCTAAAGATTATAGATTCAATTTTTGATATTAGCTTAAAGAGGTTTACGTTAAAAGAAATATATAGGGACTTTGCTGAATAAGTAGTTCTTAATGTTAAAAGGCAGTTAAGAACTTGAATCTTGAAGCTTTATTAACACACATGAGGCTAAAATTAACTTTGGAGATTCACAGTTCATTTTCAGTCTGACATGCATTAGATAATTCCCACCGAGTTTAATTTCCAAAGCAAATTGAAATAATGAATAGTCAGCTACTATGGCAGTCCAAGGGTGGAATTTATGCAAATAGAAAATAAGTAAGATTTTTGAAAGAACCACATTGAATTGAGGCATTGACAAGAGGGTTCTGGGTTTTTTTAGTTTCTGGAAGCTCTGTGGAAAATGTATTGCTCTTCAGCCGCTTTAGAAAATGTCCTATTTACAGCTATAAATTACTTAGTATCAGAAATAAATATGAATAGTAACACAGCTGAACACAGCAAGTGTGCTCTGAACCTGTCCTGTTATGTTTAGTCAAATTAACGTAGATTTGTAAGTACTTGTGGCTTTGTGAAAACTGAGATTTTTTCAAATCTGCCTGTGACAGGAGACAGACTTTCAAAGGTATTTTGCAGTCTCTTGGATGCCTAAAATAATGTTTCCGCTTTGTTAAAGTCCCTGGCATTTATCAGCTTCCACTAGTGCCAAACAATGAGGAGAAGTCTGTAGGTAAACTAGTCATCAATGTCGGGAGCTTGCAGTTGTGGAAATAATGTGTTTGATTTTTATTTTAAGATCAAAATAGCTATTAATCTTGCACCGCCTGGAGGCTGAAAACTACTTCCTTCCAAACTACGTATTCTCATCAAAATCCTTTAAAAAAATTGGTCTCATGTTTTTCCTTTGTTCTGTTAGAGTATCTGAAGTATCTAAAGCACGAATCTTTCTTTCTTAATAAGTATAATGTGTAGTGCCCTTTTGATGATATTGTCATTTTAATGGTTCGAATTTGCTGCTGTTGGAGAGCAGGCTGACTGGCTTTCTTTGGGTTTAGAGGTCTGAAAAAAGCAATGTTTAAGGTAAATCTCCATGATTTAAAGTATCCCTAAATTACAGGGAAGTAATATGATTGTAGATGCCATAAATACGCTTCAGTGATAGAGTAGATTAGAAAAAATTTATCTGGTTTTTTTTCAGATTGACAAATCAAAGTATAATCCCTTGGTCTAGATTGTAATGAGTTTCCTGATCAGGCGGCACATCATCTTTTCATTCTAAAGGTTATTACTTTAAAATGTCATTTAAAAAAATTTACTATCTATCAAGGTAAGTGCCACACCTGCTCATAAATCCCTAACAATTTCTATTCCTTCTAGTCTCATTTTCTTTTTCTTGGGAAAAATGCATTCCATGCATTTTGTGAAGAGGGGCTGAGAGGCTGGTGAGAAAAAGGAAGCCGTTCTCCAAGTGCTTTTGAAAGCACAAAGTAGGCTTTAAATGTATAGAGAAGTAATGTATTCCCCTGCATCTTTTTGAGGATTTGTAGTGGATCCTTAAAGCCCGGGGAAGGAACCGAGTGTCTGCTCCTGAAGCTGCTCAGCGGTTTTCCCTTCGCTGATATGACTCTGCTTCCTGGCTTTGTTCAAAATTCAGGCTTATTTACTGTTGGAAATGCGTTGATAAAACTGTGGTGGAATAGTGCCTTGTATGGTTTTTCTTACTTTATATGTATATGCAGTTTAACTGCTGTTTTATGTTTGATGGTCTCTTGTGTTAGCATGCGTTGTAAGAACAAATGAATTTCTGGCTGCTGGTTTGGAATGAGCCGTGATTAACTGATGTAAGAGTTAAGTTGAGCATTAGGGAAAAATATTGACTTAGCAGGCTGCTTACTGTGCAATTTACGTGTTGTTTCATGGCCTGCTTAGATATTTCCATGGCTAGCTGTTTCCTGTTTTTTGTGGGCAAACACATGACCTGACTGTAGCTGACAGCTGCAGTTCTCTTGTGCACCAAATGCTTTTAGTCAGTGTTTTTAGCAAGTCTTTTACACTTTAAAAGCTAAAACACCACTACTGTCAAGCTCTGAAAGGTGTCAATAGAAGAAAAACATGTATCAAAACAGTTCTTGTCACTTTGTTCTGAAAGCATTCCAAGCTTTTCACCCTTCGCAGGTGTTTTAGCTCTGAGACTGGTGTGAAGTGCTGGTCTAGGATCTGTTGGTCGGACAAGTGACTGTTGCCTTTCAGTTAAAAAATCTCAAAGTTAAACATGTGGGGACCTGGCAGAAAGGAAGTGGCTAACGCATTCCGCAGAGTCCTAGACACCCGTGGTACTACAGATATGATCTGGAAAAGGTGTAACTTCATTGTAATTTAACGTGTGGTTAACCATTGAGAAGCATGCATAAAAGCCTTCAAAACCCCATGGGAAAGAGATAGGCTGTATTTTTTTTTGTTAATTATAAAAATGAGTCCAATGAGGGGCCAGAGGTTGCACAGAGATCAGAGACGTCGGCTGCAGGCGTAGAATGAGGTGTTTCCGTATGGTATGGCTGCTTACGTGCACCTCTGGCGTGAGCAATCTGCACTTCCCGTTCCTGTGGAGCTCTTGCTGCTGTCTTACAGCAGAGTGTTCGAGCAGCTCTGCTTTTCGGAAGCAAGCGCACCGTGGAAGAGGGAGTAGAAGGAAAGCCTGAGGGCTTGGAAGCAGCCCCTGAGGGTTTTCTGTAAAGCACATTCAGAGTTCAGATGTTGGAACACAGAGTTGAGGGGTATTCACTGTGATTTTTTTTCATAACCCAAGATTGGTTTTGCACTTGGTTGAATTCATTCTGTTTCTGGAAGGAAGGTGGTGATGTGATCTTAAAACTGTTGCGTTCTGAATATAGAATGAATCTTCTGAGAATTTGCAAGGAAATCTGTTAATTAGCTCAAGTTAAAATTAATTACAGGTTAGTCTTAAATGGTCTATTTTCTTTTCTCCCGGGTGAATTTGTCTTCCAATTTTTCATGTAGTTTAAAATTACTGTGTATATATTCTAAATGAAGCACTAGGCTGTTAAGCTGAATTATTAACTCTTTTTATCTCATTTTTGTGATATAGTTAAGACAGGTCAGGTTAGTAGCTCAGGTAAAATGTTAAGTAGGACCTATTACGGGTAATTTAATAATTCGGCTTTCTCACAGTCAATTTGCATGCAGCTTGTTTCAGTTGTCATCAGTCAGTGATGTCTGAAGTGAGAGTCACGCCAAGAGCTTGGGCTGGTGGAAGACAATGGTGGCAATGGCTGGAAAGCCTGTGTTGGGAGGACTGGCTGGCATCATCTGGGCTCCACTGCAGCATGGGGCAGCCTTGCCAAAAGGGTACAAGCAAGCAATGAGCCATCAAAATTTGAGATCAGGTCCCAAGGTCCTGCTGTTTCTCTGCATTGCTTTTGATCAAGGACTGCTGATTTCCACCCAGTCCACTGAGGTTTTCAGCTTGTGGTTCATGGGCTTTTGCTTCTAAGGGTCAGAGAAACGTAACCGAAGGTGCGGTTTCCCATTATAGCTAAGTTGGTGTCCCAGCTTGCTCTTGTTGCTTTCTTGCAAAGACATGTTCATCAGCAAGCCAGTTTAGGGAGCTAGGCTGGTCGAAAGCTGTCCTGGAAAAAAGGAAAATAAATACCTCGTCAGCCCGATTTCCTCACCAGGCTCATGGAAGGCTGATGAGCACCCCTGTGCCCTGATGTACACCCCTATGGGAGTAGGGGCTTGTCCCCCCAGCACCGTTAGCGAGCTGATGGCAGCTGGCCACAAGAAAGGAAGAGCAAGTCAGCAGGGCATTTGCCAGTACATGTTGCGCTGCGGGAGCCCTTGATTCCGTGGGGAAATAATTAGGGATCTGCAGTTTGAAAAATGCTGAAGCCCATTGCTGTAACAGTAAGTGAAGGAGCCATTAGAAACTCGATTCAGCAGTCTTCGGGCCTGGTATTATTTAGCAGTGCAAATTGTGCTTAACAGTTGGAGTTGTGCATTCTGGGAGTTGCTTTGGCATAAAGGGGAATCTGTTCCTTACCTTAGAAACATGAAAATTAAAAAAAAGAAGAAAGGTAGTTTGTATGATCTAATGGGGTAGCATGCAAGGTGACTGGTTGGTTTTCTTGCTTTGTATTCACGTATGAAACTTCAGACTTGAACATTTTCTGTTCTTGGGTTTTACTTTATGATAATAAGGTTTGGGGACTATATATCAATAAATTTGAAAATAAAAATATCACAGGGCTCCTGGAACCTAACAGCTTTAACTGATGACAGCAGAGGGATCGTGGGAGGGAGCAAAGAGAAGCTACCCTTTTGTATTAAAAATGAATTTTTATTTAAACTGTTTTAATTATATACATTTGGGTTCTCTTAAATTAGCATTTCAAGACTTTGGTCAGATTTATGAAGTTCAGTGTCTATATCTGTAGGGTTATGTATATTTTCAATTGTTGGATAATTACAGCTGTTTTCATTCATTCCTATTTATATTCTCAAAACTTGAGTATAGGTGTTTTTTGGAATATATGCAGATCAATCAGTGTAACAGTTGAAAACTACATTGCAAACCTCTTAACATTTCAGCCTCTCTATGTCTGATAACTTTCTGCCTTGACTACTGCTGCTGTAATATTATAACATATTGCTTTGATGATAATAGATCTCATTTTGTGAAAATGAATATTTCTCTGGTGGTGGTCAGGATGGCCATGTGTCATTTATATTGGTTTATGCCACAACGGAAGGGGAACAGTTAGTTTCCTGATGAGAGCACTACTTTTCTGGAGTGCATTGTGACTCTTCATTTAGTGTAGAATGTGAATGCCATAGACATTAAGTCCAGTTCAGGAACATCAGTCAGCGGAATCCTTTCCAGAGGACATTTTTCTGGCTATTTCATTCGGTGTGTAAATTATACTACTTAATTTGCAAAACTCTCTCTTTGCTGTGCAATTCATTGGCCTGTAGATAAATTCTTCATTACTGAATTCATGGCTGTATGAAATTACTTATTTCTATTGAAGTGTTTCATGGTCTGCATGGTGCAGCCACTGATGTTGTAATGAACAGGATTTAAAGCAATTTCACTTGAACTTGTTTGTTCTGTTTTGACCAAACTGATTCTTGCTTTTGTGTGTCTGCCTTTCTTTGTTGTAAAGGAGGGTAAAGAACAAAAATGATGGTCTATAATTTATTATTTTAGTTGCTTTTTAGAAAAGAATCAAAGGAGTCTTGATGTTCTTTTTTTAATTGGCTTATCTTTTGAAGCTAGGTGGCATCTTTCTGTTTGTATTTCATGGGGGAGCAGATTCGGGGGTACAGAAGCTGTGCCACCTTAACGTGCCAATGATGCATCTAGCAGTGGTATTACCTGGTTATTGATATTTTAATAATGTATTTGGATGTGGGGAAAAAGATTGTATTCTGTCTCTTAATGAGAACCACAGTACTGAATTGCGCCATCAGGCCTATGTAGCTAGTGTGCTATGTATCTGGCAGTGGCCAAGGGCAGTATCTGCCTCTAGGGAAGAGGATAGGAATGAGATAAACATATGGTAGCACTCTCTTGGGATACTCTCTCATCCTACAGCAATGTGTCTTGACAGCCCTTCTGGTCCAGAATGTGCCCGTTGTCTATAATAGCACCGCATGTGGTTTCTCTCTTGCGCCTGCCCAATTCCATTCTGGAGCCAAGCAAACTCGCTGTCATGACACCCTCTAGCAGGAGTTTGTGCTTCATGACACGCTCTGTCAAGAGATGTATCCTTTATCTAGAGCCTGGCTCCTGCTCGCTCAGCTTCACACCACCTGCTCCTTGTGTTGGAAGAGGCGATAAAACCCTACTCACATCCTTTAAGCTGCTTGCCCTGTCAGGTCTATAAGATATCTCTCTCAGTTTTTAAATTATTCTTTTTTGTGGGGATGAGCCTTAGTCTGTTTAATAGTTTATGATTCCATATAAGAAACCACTGCTGTTCTGTACACCTTCCACCGTCAATTTCTAACCTTCTTGAGGCATCTCCTCATACATCAGACATGTATGTAAAGTTAAGATTTTTTTAAATGTTACATTTAACTTCCTAGCTTAAGAGGTAAATTGTCTGCAAGCCCCAGACTCTATCATGCTGCATTTTGATGACAGTCCATTGACATTAGTGAATGGTCAAGATTTAATTGATGTACTTAATAAATTTTAATTGGTTTGCTTAATAGCATACAGCTGCTCTCGACCTGAACGCTGGTATTTTGCTGGTCTGAAAGTCAAACCAAGACCTTTACAGTTGAGCCATGGTGCTTATCTTGAATTATGCCCTTTTGGCAAAGCTTTCCTTACTGTACTGATTATGCGCTTGGTAGAGTGAAATCACTCTTGCAGTGCTTAGAGGCCAGTTGCCTCTGAGACAAATTAAAACCTGGTGGGTGCAGTTTGAGACAATGAAGTCAAACCTGTTTCACTGAACCTTCATGCGGTGGGGGGGTTGATCTGGATGGAGATCAGGAGACTTTTGTTCTTTGTGGTAGTACAAGTCTTTAACCTTTCAGACAATGGTTTAATGAGGAATCCTGAGCTGATAGTGTAGCAATGCTGTAGTCATCCTTTCCTCCCCTGTGCATAAATTAGATTGTCTACACAGTAATAATTTTATTTAAAATACTCTAACATATTCCAGATGTTAAGCATGTTTTAACAGACCTGCTTAGTGAAAGTGTCTGTGATTCTAAGACCAAAAAAGTGACGAATAGCAATTGTAGGACTCATAAAAGTGAGACTTAAGCATGGATCAGTAGTGCAGTAAGGAATATTTGACCGTTCCAAAAATAGATCCTCAGTGGACACAGTAGGATTTCAGATGAATTTTAAAGTAAAACTGACTGCAGAGGAACCAGGCATGCAGTTTTGTTAACTGGAAAGGAATGGGGAAGCTAAGTACCAAATTCTGCTTTCTATGTGACAGAAACCTGTGCATTTGTGAGATGCCTGTTAGCAATGCAGAACACAGTTGTCACTCTTCAGCTGCTGTAAGACAAGTAATGGCCCTGGTGATGTTAATGAAACCGTTTCTGAAGCGACCATCAGTGTTTGTAACGCCCTATGGGCTGCTTAGAGCACAGGTTGTTTAACACCTGTGGGTGTTGGAAGCTCAGGGAATGCTATGAGGCCTGTGCAGGATCCAATAATGTCAGTATGGTCATGACTGATTCAGTGTGTTAAGTCTCTCCTGAATTGGTTGGGCCTTTGATCTTCTGAATATAAGAGATGTATACCTAGGCTATAAATTTGAGCACCACTTCAGTGTAATATCATAAATACAAGTGTAATATCATAAATACATATGCTAAGACAAGCTTAATGGTTTACAGTTATTTTGATGTGTGTATCTTAAAAATTTCAAAGAAAGATATGTTCCTGTGTTGCGTGAAGGCTTATGTGTTGCTGTTGTTGCAGAGGAATAGGAAGTGCTTGAGAATAGCTCACATTCCCCAGTAATCACATGTCAGTCTCCAAGCATTTACGCTTTCACTGGCCTGTTGCCAGCCTTTACTGTGATGCTCTTTTGGAGGTCAGCCTCTTCTCCATAGTGCTTTAACCTTGAGCCAAACCAGTCATGTCCTGTGCAATTGGGGTCAGAAGCCAAGTTTCCTATCCTAGAAACTACTGAAGTTGACTCTAATTGCAGGGCACGTTCTGTCAAAGTGTTGTGCTCAGAGTTATGTGGCTTCTGGGCCAGAACTGATTTCCATCTGTCTTGCTTGGAACACAGGCAGAGCAAACACTCATTTTCTCAGTGGAATGGTTTTGTGCATGCATTTAATATAAACAAGTTAAAGTGAAAATTGCAAGTCAATCTGATATTGCCGTTGCCCCCGCTAAGTCAACTAAGGTTTGGGTATACTGATGAGCAACTTAGAGCAGCATGGCTGTAAAGTCTGTTGTTAATGTTCCACCTTCAACCTAGTCCACAGCAATGTCAGGTTATTTTCCAACCAGCAATTTGATATTGGCCTTCCAGTCACAAGGCAACCTAACCTGAGCGGTTGGGCTTTCCTGGCTTACTCCAAAGGAAAGCAAGATTAAAATTATTTACATTCAGCATGTTTGGGTTTTCTGTCCTTAATCTCTTTTTATTTTGTCTTGAGGAAGCAGTGGTACTTGCCCAACTTCTCTATTCTAGATTCTCATTTTAGAGTTGTGTTTAAGATTGAGCAGAGGCTGCAACTGAGGTTAGCCTCACTCACTCTTGAGTGGAGTGGCACTATGCCTGGGGCTCTTTTCAGGCTCTTGTGACTTCTTGAAGGGAGGAAAAGAATTAATGATCCTCTGGTGAGTGTCTGGGAGGCAAGCAGGTGTAACTCTTAAACTCTTACACTGGCTATCCACTGTCTTCTCAAATCCCACCCTGATGATTCATTTGTTCTCTGAAGATGGACATTCAGGCTCCCATATGAGAATCAAGTATTACACAGTTGCAGCTGTGCAAATTTATTTAAGAAAACCACAAATGACTTGTATCTGTTTTGAAGAAACCACTCTTCCAATTAAAGTACCGTTGAGGCATGTCTGTGGTTATTAAAGATCATCTTTTACAGATAAAAGATGGAATGTTAGCCCTTGTCTTCAGGTCAGATTCTTTATCCCCAATCTGTTTTGCCTGCTGAATCAGTATACCTTTACCACCAAAAGCTTGAATAAAGTTGCGTTAAGTCATTGAAGGGTTTACTTTTTATCTGCAAGAAGATAATGGCTCTGCATGTAGTGAACTGGTTCTTGGGTGGTTAAGAGCCAGTCCCCTTCCAGTTTCATTACATTCAGCTGTATGCAACAATCAGGCCACTATAATTTTGCTAGTAAAGCTTGTCTGTGTGACCACTCTTCTGAAATGACAATGCCCGGCTATTGAATAGTATCCATGCAGGAGGGGTACACTGAGGGGGATAAAGTAGTGATCTGTATAGAAAGAGCCTATGTGGGTGGCTTTGACTGGTCACATCCCTCCTGAGAATAGATGTTTCTGTGTCTGACTTTTTCTTCCGGTGCAGGCAGGCAGAGGCTCTTTGCTTGGTCTGGTAAGTTGGTTACCACAGTTGCATAACTCACAGTGAATTACTAGTAAAATTCCACTTACCTAGAAGATTGCTTCATAGCCTGTTTTGAATCTCCTGCTTTATTTATAAGGTCTAAATTAGTTTAATGAAATATTAAAATATTAAAGTAGCTTTATTCGTGCTTGAAAACACTGGGTGCTGAGGCTGAGATTCACTAGTTCTGTAGCCTACATGTTTATACTCCAATACAGAGGAAGTTTGCTTCAGACCTTCCTGTCCCCCAGTAACTCCTTGCTCCTACTCTTTGCCTTCTGTCCCCTGCCTTGCATTTGGTTTTGGGCAGTCTTAAGCAAATATGCTATACTTCTTTTTAGTATAACTCAAACTTGTCAAGAACACTTTATGACTATACATTATCAAGTATTTCCTTGGATAAGCTTAAAGCTTTACTGATACTTAGTTGAAGGTGCTGTCTAAATGGAGCATCCTTTCACTAAGCTGCCTGTGAAATCCTTTTGATTTCTGATTTGTATGCTGGTGGAAAAATGAGTCCGTCCTTGGTTCACATACCCTTCACAGAGAATGTGAACTCAAACTCTGAAATGTGTGTAAACTTTTTGAATTACAAGGAAATATTATTTATACGGAAATTGTTACTATTGTCTTGAGGTTGGGTTTGATGTCTTCTAAAACTTTTAATAGCAGTAAAAGATAATTAGTTCTAAATCCTGTCAATGAAAGTGATACTAATATGCATAATCCTACCTAGTCAGTGCATACATAGGAAGAAATTCTCTAAAACATTCTCTGCAATTGCTACCAAGAGGTATACTTGTTGCAAACAGTATTGTCTGATTAACAGCTAAGATAATATCCCAAAGTGCATGTGGTTTGGGGCACTGTTTTGTGCAGTAAGGGTATTTTGACTTCAGAAGGGCTCTTGATGTTTTCCCTGCATGATGGCCTCAAAGGATAGAAGTTTAAGCACAAGCAAGACAAACCTATTTTTAAGATGGGTACCAAAGTTTTAGAAAGTGGTGCAGATGCTGTGATGAGATTGCTTGAAGATCCGTCCAGCTCCAGTGACTGCTCTTACAAATGACCTGGATGACATAATGAACAGTATGCTTGCTAAGTTTTCAGGTGGCCCTATAGCCTGTTTGAGTGCATTACACCTCGGAGAGACTCAAAGCTAGTTTACAAGAACTAGCCTGCAGGGTAGTTATTAGGGCTGTTTAAAATGACAAGCTATGCATTCGGTCTATATTTGGCATGTACTTAAAGCCAATAGTGATCAACACCGTAACCATGGAAATGCTGCCTGAACTAAAAAGATGAACAGAAATGCCAGTATTTGTGTGTTAGTGCTATTACATTCACTTCAGTGTTCAATGTGCTTTGTAGCAGTGTTAACACATGAAAAGGATGTCCTGTTGCCAGAAATCCAGCATGGTGTGCCATGGGGTTGTGTAAGCAGCACGCTAACTGCAAGCTATTGAGAATACAGTTTCATTTGTGATGCCATTTCAGTTGCATTTCATGATTTCTGTGATTGGTGATGTGTATAAACTACTGTTATGCCTGAAATTTAGCATGAAGCTGTTCCTTTTACGCAGCAGAAGGCTTCAAAGAGATTAAATAGGTGTGAAGTAGCCTGGACTGTGTCTACAGAGCTGTGTGGAGATAAGGGTTGATACTTCTGTTATGTGTCACAGAGCTTTGTTCCTTGTCAAAAGGGTCTCTATTCTGCAAGGTTGTCTTCCTTCTCCTGTGTACATCCCCTGCATGTTTTGGGTGACTGGTGGTAAGTGCTGTTTGGAGTGATGGTGATCCAGAAGCAAACAAAAAAACCTGTCTCTAAATTTTTATGGTCTCAGCTAGAGTAACTTATTTGAGCTAAAGCACAAGAATAGCTTCTGTGCTGTTTCCTGACTCCATAGAGATTTTTAATTTATTAAATCAAAGCTCTTCATACAACGTTGTGAAGTAGCTATTGAATTTGAGTTTAGTCTGTATAGTGGGTTATTTTGTAGTGGCTGTGGACAATATCCTTATTGCTTTCAGACACTTTGTTTCATGAATTTGGAGAATGGATGTGAAGGTCAGAAGCTTTCTCGATGTGTTTCTAGGATTTGAGCAGCAAGTTGCTGTGCCTGCTTTGCGTGTGGCAATCCTGTTAACCGGTTTGGTAGAACAAATAGGTATTGTTTATTCTGTGGTGACATCCACAAGATTACGTCGACGGGTTTTCATTAACTCTGTTCTTGTCATCTAGGAGTAGGGTATATTCGAAATGTGCAAGAAACATAATTGGGTACTTACTTAACTTCAGAGTACTATGGGCTTCCAATACAGTTAAATGTAGAAACGAACAGAACGAAGTATTGAAGCCTAAGGCTTTATACAGTTAAGCTAAGGGGTGCATTTAAATGCATTGAAATAAATCTTTCTTCTCATCCTTCCTTCCTCTTTCTGGGTGGACGTTTGCAAGGTATAAGCAGGTCATTCATAGCAGTGTAGGGTCTGAAATCCTTTTCAATGAAACCTGATTAAATCAAGCAGACCCCTTTAAACAAGTATGAGCATCGAAAGAAGACAAGGAAGAGTAGGCATTATGCTCTTTTGTCCACCTAATAAAAGCTTTTCTTCCTTGCAGAACTCTTGAGTGACAGAGGAGCTGTCAGTGGCAAGAATTTAATGGCTTTGGTGAATGCCAGGGAAAGAAATGTTTTCTTGTCCACCTCTCCTTATAGTTTAATTTCCCTCAGCTCCTGGTTTCCTGGAGAATTTCTCAGGAATTTCATTTCCATTCCACAAAAGGAGAGGCAAGCTGGGAAAGCTCAACTTACTGGCTTGACTGGCTTTCAGGTGCTTTTCTAGAGACAAGGATACTGTAAACAGCAAGTCATCTTAGCACTTCATACTCTAACAAGATCAATTGAAGCCCTGGTGATGTTAATGAAACCGTTTCTGAAGCGACCGTCAGTGTTTGTAACGCCCTATGGGCTGCTTAGAGCACAGGTTGTTTAACACCTGTGGGTGTTGGAAGCACAGGGAATGCTATGAGGCCTGTGCAGGATCCAATAATGTCAGTATGGTCATGACTGATTCAGTGTGTTAAGTCTCTCCTGAATTGGTTGGGCCTTTGATCTTCTGAATATAAGAGATGTATACCTAGGCTATAAATTTGAGCACCACTTCAGTGTAATATCATAAATACAGCATTACAAGAACTGAGTATCACGCTGCAATAAGTTCTTGAACCACTGACAGTTTTTCTTCTCAGATACTCTACCCAAAAGCTCTGTTCATTGCATTGGAGAACATCTGAGATTGTTTTTCAAGCTTGCTTCTCTCACTGTTTGAGAAATTAATAGCCTTCAATTAAAATTCATGAACAAAATCTGTGCAGAGTAGATTCTTGTTAGTACTTGCCTCATAATTTGTATAATAGTGTGTATTTGTGTGGTCTATATTTAAAAAAAACACAACCTTCCCCCCCCCCAGAACTTCAAAAACTAAAAAGCCATTGTAGTTCAAGGATTTGATGCATAATTATATAAAACTGGAACAGCCCCCTTTATGAAAATTTTAGACTAACTCCATTGTTATGAAACTTTAAGGCTGGGATGTATACTGCAAAGTAGAAACAGTTGGGCCATTTTGGGCAATTCTTGGGAATGTTGTGCTTTGGTAGACTGGATGTGAACAGTGCAGGCACTGCTTGTTCCCAGTGCTGCAAGCTTACGCTTAATTTCACCAGAAAGTCCTAGGTCAATAGCACTTTTTACACTTGTGTAGCAAACAAGAACTTTTTAGCCTCTAAAATGAAGCAGGATGCTTGTCTTAATGATATTGACTTGTCCTATTGATTTTTTTTTTCTGTGTAACTTATAGAAGGGTTATTTATTTTATCGTGGACATACTTAATAGTTACCATTAATACTTAAGAGGCCAAATTTCATCTTGTACCAGGGAACAGAGGGTGAAGACAATATATCCTGTTCCTGAGTGACTCGTGCCACAAGAGGGTAAAATGCTTTTGGAGTGTAATGGAGGGAGGATAGAAGAGGGACAAAGTAAAGCAAGACCAAGATGCAGTTGCCAGTGTAGTAAAGTGTGGAGGGGGAGAAAGGAGAGGAGTTGTACAATTTTTTGCCTATAGTTTAGGGTATGGGGCTACTCACATTTTCCAGGTGAATGTCTGTCAGGTCTCATTTTAAGAGATTCACCAGAATACATCCCACCACACGACGCAGCTGTCCCCTCGGAGCCATCTGCACGGCTGTCAGATTGAATGTTCTGCCAGTTCTTCTCTGCTATTCACACCCTTCTCAAGTACAGCTCCATTTGTAAAGGCTGAATTTTCCTCTCTTCAGTGAAATCTTGCTCTTCATAAGAATGGAAGAGTTTTTCCTGTTCCAAAATTAATGTATTAAAACTAAGTTATTTTCAAATGTGGGGCATTGGGATTTAGTTTCTTTTTTTAGCAAAACAAGATGGAACACAGAGCTTTCCTTTTTAATGGCTGCTCACTGCTGGCTTAATTTGTCTTCTTAAAACCTTTGAAGTAGCTGTCATTCAGGTGAAGGATTATAATTTTTAATTCAGACAAAGGGCTTCCCCACAAGGTATTTCCTGATGTACTTTCTCATTGCTTAAATCCAGTTCAGTGATAAATTGTTATGCAAACATTTTGTTTGTTGATCTTGCTGTGATAGCCAGCAGGTTAACCATTGGTGAATCTTGCTGGGAAGGCTTTGGAGGAGTGTTCTAGTGTGTTCTAATTTGAACCTTTTAAACACTCTTTAAAAATAGAAATTGTAATGGAAGGCTTAAATTCTTTTTTTTTTTCCCCCCTTTTAAAATAAGACATAGTGTTCAGTACTCTGTTAAGAAAAGTAGTAGGGAAAGTCTCTTACATCTACTATCCACTTTTACAAATACCAGTTGTGCAGTGGGTCATCATCCCAGTACTTTGAAAATCTGACTAGTTCTATCTTGATGGCATAGACTGTGCCAAGACTTACAGACAAGTCAAAAATAAGGCTGGTTAAACTACCTCCTATTTGTCAAGGGCCAGAAATGTGCATATAGAAAATTTTTGTGTTTCAGATGATATACAGCCGTTCAGTCTGAACTTGCCTCTTTCATGCTGGGTGGGTTGCCTGTAGTCCTTGTGAACCTCATCTGTAATCTTGTGTAACTAAAGCCTTCTTGGTCTTTTCCAGAGAGAGAGAGTTCTTAGTACTGAGTCACTACCAAGAAGCCTTTGTTTCCCAGCAGTAAGAAAATAACTTCCCTCTTTGTAAATGAGAACACTTAATGAAGTGAAAACACAGTGGAGAAAAAAAACAGTTAAGCCTACTTTGAAGAAGGGCTGCTGTGGAGAGCCGTACTGATGGGGGAAGTTAACGGCAAAAAAGCCAAGTTTGACTGTGCTGCTGCCTGGCAGCAGGGGTCTGGCTTTTAGCAGAGGAGGTATCCCTTTGGAGGACTGTTTGTCCTTCCAGAACTGGCTTCACAGAGATGTTCCTTTCCAAAGAGCTGACAACCTGTATATTAATGATGTTTTTTCTTTCCCGAGCTGCAGTCCAGTTCACATTGCCCCTTCCTGGTGCCTAGGAATGCTACCTTACTGAAAAACTATTTCTAGAGCTTTGTGAGGTATATCCCCTCTAACCATCTGCTTTCTTTCATACACACGCCCCTGAGATGATTACGAACATCCATGAGATACACTGGCACTGAGATACACACTTATTTGTAGAGTATAATGATTTTTAAACATGTGTATGCATTATAAAGAGAATGATAAAGAGCTATGAACAGCAGTATATGGGGGATAAGAAGGTATTTGCTGATTTGTCAGGTTTAATCCAGAATTGTTTCTTTCCAAATGCAGCTGCCAAGAATTTGAAACCTCTTGGTTGGCCTCCCATGAGCCAGTGTTTTTCCTATTGATGTACAGAGCTGTAATGCAGGGGGAGGAAGGGGATATGCTGATACACAGGACTGATCAAGCTGCTGGAATGCAGCCTGTCAAGCTACGGCAGCATCCTGCTGGAGTGACCCTTCTTGTTCCTTGTGTGCTTAGGAATAATTCAGAAATTCCACATGCTCAAAGTGGATAGGAAAGCGTGGTGAACGTTGGTATGCACTTGCAGATTAGTACCCAAATGTGGTCAGGTATTGCAGGCAGAAATTAAAGTTTGTATGTGGTGCACGCGAAGTGCAGTGAACTAGATTCCGTTGCCAGGATGAATTTCTTTGTGTGTTCTCTTGAGGTGCCCTTGGAGAATGTGGGCTGCTCTTAGAAGGTTACTGTTCTAGCAATTTTGAACAGAAAACATCTTAAAAATAAAACATCTTCACGGCTTGTTTCGTGCTATTAAGAAAACCCTCAATATGCTTCATTTTCTGAATGGTGCCTAAAATTCCTACTTATTTCACCAGGTTAGAAGTTCTATTTGGAGGGTTCAGCTACTATAACAGCACAGGGCAAGATTGCTTGCAAGGTTTGTCAGATCTTTTTTCTTCTTGTAAGCACTGAAATTCGTTTCGAGTCATCTAATGGAAATATGAACAATCCCTATCCTTTAAGGCATGAGACTGGGAATATATTAATCTGGCCAGAGAAGCTGAGTAATTTATTTGCATAAATGACTGACTTTCTCCACTGAGGACTGAGCACATGCTTATTATCAAGGTATTTTATTAGCCCTAGGCGTAGTCTGAGAAGGAAAAATCCAGATCAATGTCTTTGGTCCTTCTGAAAATTGGGTTGGAGTCATATGTAAATGCTGTTGTAAAGGTGGTATTTTGAAAGGATCCTGTTATGGCTGATATTAGAATCCCAACATCTAAACACAGCAGCAGCAAGTATAATTCCCCTGGGTATGAAAAATGACTGCAATGGGTTTAAAATAGTCTCACTTTTGAATTGCTTTCATGTCTTTAAACACAGCTGAAATACTAGAAAAGATAAAAGTAAAATAAATCCTGTTATTTTGACTCTAGTCTGAACATGAGTTGCTAAGGGAAGCAGTTGGAAAAGCAGCTTTAATACGGTGCTATTTTGGTTGGAATTATGCTTGTCAGTGTTCTTACTGTTAACATGCATTAAGAAAGTTAAGGGTTTATATAATGAGTCCATTAAATTTGAAGTTCAAGCTGCTTCACCATACTGTGTTTTTCTTGATGCACAATGCCAGGTTCTAATGTATTGGAGTACACAAATGTTCCAGAGGCTGCTGGGGAATTGTAAAAGTACGTTATTAGGGAACAACAAAATTGCAGGCTTAAAATGACTTTTTTGAAAGGTCTGTACATGGGTGTCTCTCTTCGCCAAAGAGACGTTGTGACTTTTCATGTCAAGCCCAGCACCAATTGTAGAGGCTTTGAGGGTGAGCACGCCTGCGCTTTGTACTTGTGTTGCATATCAGAATCTCTACGCACCCTATTTTTTCACATGTTACAGAAGAAAATGGTAACGTTAAGTAATATCCTTGCAACATCCTTTTTAGATGCATTTAGTCCTACAGCAAGGGCATTTCACTCTTGCATTGAGTCCATCAGGATTGCTGCAGCTGCTTTGCTTTTCAGGAACTAATTGGCTTTTGTGATTGTATCTTTACAGTAAAATTGAAATCCTGAGAGAAAGGTGTGTATTATCTAATGATTTTACTTGTAGAGAGAGACCTACCGTACAGGAAAAATGTTTGGCATCTTACAATATACTGTGCTTTATCAGACTGGTAAAGAAATATTGGATAATGCAGTTCAGTCACTCTCTGCAAAGCTGGACTTGAGACAAAATTTCTGGTTCAAAACACCCCAATAATGCAGAAAAATCCATTAAATTCTTTTATTAGAAAGGAAAAAGCAGCGTTTGATCTTTCTTTAATCTTCTCATATTCTTTTAATAGCTCCAGTCTTGGCAATGCACTTGCTGCTTTGACTCATGTGTCTCTTATTGTGTTGTACCACAAATTACAGGTTTTCTTCCTGTGCCGTGTTGGTCCATGGTGAAGCGAGATCTTTCAGTGTCCTGTAGACTTTAGCAGCTTTTTCCTGCCTACTCTGCAGCATGAAAGAGAACGGTTTGCCACATGTAGAAGAGACAGCCATGCTTAAATAAGATCGAATATTTTGATGTGGCTATGGCTTACTATAATCACTTTTTCTTCAAACAAGGCTGTGCTGAGAAATGATGCATTACAAGAACATACTGGCAATGGTACATAAAGAAATAAACCCAGCCTAATTTAAGAGCCAAATAAAAAGACTGTGAACAGCTTTCAATACTCTGTGTGCATGTTCTTTAGGGAGAAAGAATCCTGTGTCGCTGTTAATCTCTTTGAAACCTTCAAGTACTTTGTTGCTGTAAGCACTGAGCTTGCCAACTTTTGGCAGATAATTATTTTGTTCTCTTCCAAATTGAACGCATTCAATTCAGTCTTCCCGTTCAGAACAACAAATTCTTCCTGGGCATTTTTTTGTTCACAGTTTCAATAAACACTTAGGAGTAGGTAATGTTGTAATTTGCAAGTGTTCACAGGGCAAATGGGAAGCATTTTGAGGACCAAGATGAGAAATGCATCAATATGTGCAATGAAGGAGACTTGCAAAGGCTTGGCATAGAGGAGGCTTCTCAGATGGGGAAAATTCATTGTTATACAAAAGTAAAAGTGCTTTGAAAATAGTAAGAAAAATGCTGGATACCTACTTCCTCTTCTCTCGTGTCTGTAAAATAATTGTTGTAACATAAGGTCCTCAAAATAAAATAAAATAAAAGTATTAAGTGAAGCAATCTGAAAACCAGAAGTACTTCTCAATTCTGCTTATTCTGGAAATCTTTTCTTTTTCTGACTTAGGACAACATTTAACTACAGTCAATATCGTTAAAACAGGGATTAATTTAGAAAGAATGCTGAGATGTATTCAGTGAGAGGACTGAGAGATTTCTTGAACGACTGTAAAATACACAGCCTTCTGTCCAGAACAACAAGAGCCTCATAAAAGAAATAAGGAACTTCTTATATGATATTAATAGGACCCATCCTCCCTTTCTCTTGGAGCTGTGAAAGGGTTTTTTTCCTGTTGCTTGCTATTGTGTTACAACACTAATGCTCTGTCACTTCTATCTTGCACCAGCTCTGAACCCAGAAATTATTTCTATTCTTAATTTAAACAAAACCAGCTGTGCACAGATGGAAAGTTTGAAAAAAGGAGCATGTGTACTCACTCACTGGTTTTACTTCTAGTGCATTACAGAGGAGCTTTATGAACTCAGGACAATCATGCTGCAAAAATAGTTTAAAAATGTGCATGAGGGGAAAAAAGCTGACACTGTTGTAGTGCATTGCACTACGGTCACCATAGTAACACTGCATTCAAACTAAGTATTTTAATTCTTATAAAGGGAGAATTAAGAGACCTTTTCTCGTCCAGTGCCACCATTGCATACTTTCTGCAGCTGCTGCTTATTTTCTTCCACACCCTCTCCCTGTTGGTGCTGTTCCTGTGCTGCAACCCAGCTATATCCAAAGCAGTTAAAATCATCTAAAAGGACAAAGTACATATTTCAGTTCTTTTAAAGAGTTGTTCCATGTTCTGCTCTCAGATTTGTGTTCCTGAAGTTTTCTTCTGCATTGGGATACCTTGCAAATCCTGCCTTTTCACCATAGCCAACTAGGTTCTGATAATAGCAAAAATGAAAGAATTCAGAATATGGAAGGAAGGCTAAAGAATTAATTACTTTACTGCTACCCCATGAGGAAAAAAAGCCAAAGAGTAGTGGAGGTACCCTAGTGACTACAAAAGAAAAGGAAAAAAATAAAGTTATTTTGTATTCTCCAGCCACAGTGGTTTTAAAACTAAAATTCAACAAATTTACTAATGAGGATAATTCCCATTTTCCTCTTACCTGTTTTATTGATCCCATATTCTTAACTATCCTTTCCAAGTGCGTTTGATTTAATACCATCTTCTCTGCCTCTGTCGAGTATTTGACATGAACTTATTTACATGACTGGATTCTTAAACCGGACTCAAAGCTATTGCTAGCTCTGTGTTACTGCAAAAAGTTTAAATTTTCAGAAGTATGAAATGGCCTCATTGTATTGGAAATACTTACTGTATGTTGTTGGACAAAACTGGAAGCTGATAAACTGTGCAGTGAAATCATTATGAATACTCTGCACAGGGAGCTTGAGAGCTCTATTAGCTTAAGAAATAGGTTTTGAAATGTTTTTATTAGACCTTTGGGAGCTGTATGCAAAACCCTCTAGACAGCTTGGTGAAACACCGATAATTAGCATGTGGGTTTTTTTAATCCAACACGTAATTGTTTTGTCTTGTGGTATTTTAGAACTAGAGGGTCTTATTTTCCTGTTACTGCTGACAAGAGGATTGTCATTGTACATAATGAACTATTTCCTTTTTGGAGGGGAGAAATGGGGTATTTTGTGTCTTCTACCTGGAGTAATTGTTTTACCTGGAATTGGCTAGATTAGGAACACAATAAATGGATTGTTTGGAATGCACTGTGACTTTTTTCAGCTATAACGTGGACTCCAGGAGGACTCAGTCCCTTCTATGAAAGGTGTGAAGGGCATTGTGCCTCCAAATGCTGGTGATGCCAATGAAGGAACTCTACACGCACCTTCAGGAATTAATTGTGATGACAGTTTGTTTTCTTCTCTTTCCATCTCTATAGGCATACGAAAGAAGGTTTCCTACATGTCCTCTGATCCCTATGTTTGTAGCCAGTGACACTGTAAACGAATACAAGAGCGAGGATGAAGCTATCCATGTGATTGAACGGCGCTGTAAGCTAGATATAGATGCACCGCGGCTATTGAAAAAGGTGATTACGTTTGCAATCCCTATTTTGTAGTTTTGGATATCCTTTCACATGAATATGGTATTTTAACGCAATCTGTCATCTTCCACAGATTGCAGGAGTGGATTATGTCTACTTTGTCCAGAAGAATTCTTTGAACAGACGAGAAAGGACTTTGCATATAGAAGCCTACAATGAAACCTTCTCTAATAGAGTCATTATTAACGAACACTGCTGTTACACGGTGAGTAACAGGCTCTTGGTGGTGCTACAGATGGAGCTAAGTCAGTGTTTAGACTTCAGGACTCATAAACAGAAGTTGGGTTCTTCTTGGCTTTTGCCTTGCAAGAAAAAATAACCAACACGCTGCCATGAGTGATAATTGTTGTTAGTGTTAAATGTAACACACTTCCTTGAAGAACTGAAACAAGTTTGGCACCCTCTTGCTTGAGCATCTTCTCGGAGAGCAGAATACAACATAATTTCCTGTGTTTGACAGCTCTGTTGAGGCAAATGTGGTCTGTAATAGCAGTGTGGGACTTGGTGAGGTTGATGATACCCTGACAGAACTGTTAAAGGAAAGTTCAGCGTAGCTTACTTGCCTTCTGCTCAGCTCAGACAAATGTTCATCAAGTCAGCTATGTTTTAACCTAATTCTTTCCATTGTTCTTGGTCTTCAGTGCAGATGCTTTCTGATACAAAGGAGCCTGGTGGCACGCTTACTGCTATGCTCTGGTCATGTTTTTTTCTGAATGGCTTAGTCAATACTTACAGGGTCATACAGCACACATGTATAGCAGTAAAACTTCCAATTGATGTTAAAGGTCAAATCAAAGCTAGCAAATGTAACTGACTTATTTGTATTGTAGCATTCTTTTTACGTGTAGGTGATAACATTTTCTGTTATGTACAATACTGTGGTTAAAAGGTCACTAGATGTCAAACCCACTTGACGCTATTATCTGATTATTGTTTTAAATTACTATTTCTGCAATTATTTCCAACACACGTTCAAAAATACTTTTCCATCTGCAATTTTTCTGCAAAAGCTCTGTTTAAGCAGGGCAAATGCTATACAGAAAAGTGCACTTGACAAATATGTACAAAACAGAACACTCCTCCTTGCCCTAGCTCTACTCGATCAAGAAATTAGTAGGCAAATACAAAACTGGAATTTTAATTCAAGAATAAATTGTTTTTAAAAGTTCATTCTTATTAAAACTGTTTTATAACTGAATTTATGAAGTGACAGAAAGATTCTTAAATGTTATTTTTATGATTTGTACCTATTTAGGCTGTATAAGCTATTTTTGTTCCCCCCATTCCTTAGTGCAGAAGAAGAAAATGAAGGGAAAAGGGTTGTGCTGGTTTTTTTCTGTAGTTGTTGTGTTATAAAGTGTTGATACTGTTCCCAGTTAATTTTAGTATGTTGTGAGGGGGAGGGGAACCTTAAAGCATCAGGACAATTGCATGCTCAGAAATCCAGCCTTCCATGATGTTTGTATAACCACAAATCCGGAGCCCAGCCTGGAAATGCCTTAGATGAGTCCTTTTTAGCTGAAGAGAGTTTAGAAAACAGCTTTCCTTCAGTTGTAACATCTCTGTTTCAGGATCATTTCAGCAAAGTAAGATACAAGCTAAGAAGAAAGCTAGGAGTGCTCTGAGATAGCTTATTTGGCTGTCAACTGAATGAGAAGCTTACACTTCTTTCTGTAGCATTATCATAGGAGAACAAAATAAAATAGTTTTCAGTCTACAGCATACTAAGGTACTTCGTAGGTCAGTGAAGGAATGATCTATTGCAGTATGTCTGTTGCAAACACGTCTAGGCTGCAGTGCTTGGAAATGCTTATGCTGTACTTGCTGCTGTCCTTGAGCTGGCTGGCTTTGGTCTGTCAGTCCAACCCTCTGCAGCAGAAAGTTCACTGTGGAGCATTTTATCCCCTTCCACAGATAACACTACAGTCGTGGCCCATATCTAGAATGAGATAGTGTTAATTGTATAAATGTGCTAGTCCGTTGGATCTTGGCTGGTGGGATTTCTCTACCCTCTCCTTTCTTGTTAAGAAAAAAATGCTCTGTGCTAGCCATGAGACTATAGGAGGGCTCTCAGCTTTTTCTTCCTTAGCGTTACCATTTCCTAACCGTGTTTTGCAAATGACGCAAAAGTCTGCAAATTCCACTTGAATGTTTTTGACTCTGTGAACCTGTAAAACAAGAAACAAGTCATTTAAAATATTGTGAGGAAAAAATTACTAAATGGATAACTGAGCTGTATGACTTCCTTTTAACTAATAGGTTCATCCTGACAATGAAGACTGGACCTGTTTTGAACAGTCAGCAAGTCTGGATATAAAATCTTTTTTTGGTTTCGAAAGCACAGTGGAAAAGATTGCTATGAAGCAGTACACCAGCAATATTAAAAAGGTGAGCCTGCAGTCATGAAGGAGGTGCCTGGCTCTTAAGTTACAAAAGATAATGTAGCTGCTGCTAAGTAACAGGCTGCTGTGCTGGAAAAGCTGGGCTGTTTACTCTTTAGCCTGGGGCAGCGTGTGTGTAGGTCTGTATTTTCAAGTGGAATCTTTAGAGAGGTCTGGCCACTTAGTGGCCCAATCCTTTCTGTCTCTAAATGGGTGGTTTTATTAGCTAAAGTAAATATTTCTTTTTGAAGGGAAAAGAGATAATAGAATACTACCTGAAGCAGCTGGAGGAAGAAGGAATAACTTTTGTTCCTCGTTGGACTCCTCCTGTTGCATGTAAACTGGAGAGCAGCACATCCCACCCAAGACGACCTGTTTCACCCGCTATTAATATACCAGACTCTGCCACAAAGGAGGGCTTGAACAATAAGGAGATCCTCAACACCTCAAATAGCCCCTCAGAGCCCACAGCAGGAACGCCTGATGGTATGGTGGTCTGACTTGTTTTAGCGGTATTCTTTACACTGTAGAGGCTCTCGGCACTCTGTTGCTTCTCATGGGTGGCTGAAAATCTTCACATTGGCTCTTTGGTAACATACAATGTTAAAGTGCAGGCTTGCAAAGCAGTAAGATGTGGGATAGCTTGGATAGCTGTTATGAGCTGAGCTTTTTTTAACAAATAAAGATCAGATATGAGTAGAAAAACTCTTCACTTTGCTGTTCATTAGGTTGCAAAGGGATGGCCTACTTCTTGTCTTGAAATTCAGGGATGGGTGTAACTATAGGAATAATGGGGAGGAAAGGACTGAAGCTTTCCTGTGCACAGTCTTCTGTTATATCTTCCTTCCCTTGTTAATAAGGGAATTTGGGAAAATTCTTGCACTGGGAAATTTAGATCAAAGCTTCTCTACGTATTTCCAGAAGCTGTGGATTGACAAATCTCAATATACTGGAGAAATGCTTTTATAAATGTCTGGGTTTATTCCTTTCTTAGTTGCAGAAGGAGAATTACTGTTCCTGGTGTACAATTAAGATGACTGTGTACGTTGCCTTGCTCATCTTTTCATTAATTCGAGAAACTTTATTCAATTCTGACTACACAGAACGCAGAGCAGCCACTTGTCTGCCTCAGATATCAGCATAGAAGATCATTTGCTACTTTGACTAGGTCAGTTCAGGACCACTCTAATCACATGTACATCTCCTTTTAGACAAGCTAGATGCAGACTACATCAAGCGATACCTGGGTGACTTGACGCCAATGCAGGAAAGCTGCCTCATTCGACTCAGACAGTGGCTCCAGGAGACACACAAGGGCAAAGTAAGTTCCTGGTGGTCTCTTGTGGCTCTTTCTCAGAATGTGTGCTATGCAAGGTGGACCTGATGAAAGATCGTGCCACGCCAACTGTGGCTAACTGTTCCTGTTAAGTGGCTCTCCATGATCAAACCCTAAATTAAGTCTATACAATGGCCACAGAAGTTCATTGTGACTGTCCAGCTGACTTTGCCAACTGAGGTGCTTAAATGGTTAGTGTGACTGCCTCTCAGAATGTCAATAAACCAGCACAGGGGAATAACATCAGTTTTGTAACTCTGCCTTGTTTGTTTTGGTGGCCAAACATCACATTCTCAAATCTATATCCCTACATGCAGTACTGAAAGGGAAGCAATGCGGCCAGTTAAATCACTGATAGTGAGTCCGGGGTTTTCCAGTGGCCTGTGATTTGCATGTATGTCTCAGCTTCCTTTTACTTAGCAATGAAATACAGTCCGTGTTTTGTCCCTCGGTTCCTTTAAATTGGAACGACTCAGTATGGTCATACAGGTGAAAGTGATTACAGTAGGGTTCATGAAATTTTTTATATCCCTTATATAAAGGTAGCTGCAGTACCTGACAGGGATCATGTTTTTGTTGCAAACAAAGACTTGATTTGCTTGAGTAAATTCCAGTGTTACATACCATCCTTTTGCATTGGTGCAGGGCTGCATGTTTTTCAGCTTCTGTTGTTTGTGGTTTTGTTCTTGTTTCAAATCTTGAATACAAAATTAGGTTTGGTTTGGTGTTGTGTTTTTTACAGATCCCAAAGGATGAGCACATTCTAAGATTCCTGCGTGCCCGGGACTTCAACATTGATAAAGCAAGAGAGATCCTTTGCCAGTCACTGACGTGGCGTAAGCAACACCAGGTAGACTACATTCTAGACACCTGGAACCCTCCTCAAGTGCTCCAAGATTACTATGCAGGAGGCTGGCATCACCATGACAAAGGTATGCTCTATAGGGTGGATATTGAACAGCTTTTATGTTCTGAATTAAAGGTGATAGTTGTCCCTCTGTTAACTAGAGGTGACTGGAAAGATGGTTAGACCTTCTTAGTTGCTATGTACTAAATGCATTTAAATTGATATTGCCAGCTCCTTAGTTGGTGGAGGCATACTCCTAGGTCCTAATCTTTCTGACTAATACTGACATATTTAATTCTCTAAAGAGCTCTGCTTTGCTAGTAGCTTAAAGTTATTAATTGCACTTCTCTAGTGCTCTGAAATGTTTAGAAGGTTGTTATGCAAATGCTGAGTATTCTCTTTCAGTGATTAAAAGATGTTTGTAAATAAGAGTATCTTCCTAATCAACGTGTTTCTGATGTTGTATGTCTGTTGATGGCATAAATAAATACTTATTTGGCATTACAATCAGCTTAATGATGAGAAGTGTGATGTTGGAAAAACATCAAATAGAGCAGGTTTATTTAAGAAGGGAAGAAGCTTTGGCTAAATTCCCTTTGGATGATGAGCCACGGCCAGATCTTTAAAGCATCGGTGATTGTGCCTGACATGCTCCCCCTATCCCTCTGCTCGCTTTATCATGCGCTCGTCTTATTGCTAATACATACACAGAAATGAAATGTTTTGGAATTTGTTGCTTGAGGGAAGCTGGGCTCTTTAGATAAGGAAATGATCTCTTACTGTGAGCTATCTGTTTTCTCATTTAGTCGTTTCCCCCACTAGGCGCCATTGTTTCTGCTGGCTTCTCCTGTTAACAAAAAGCATATGAAACAGGACAAGATGCTGTCAGCAGTAGTGGCCAGGAGACAGGGAGGGCACAGCAGAAGTTTAATCACTGTAAAGCTGAAGCTTGAATGGCTCTCCCCTACTGCTTAGGGTTTGACAGACCTCAAACTGAGAAAATGGAAAATGAGAATATGCTTGTAAAGATTGTAGGGAAAAAAACTGTGAATAAGTTCTCCCTTTCTGTCAGTTCCTTGTCTGTAGTTTGCAAAGACTTCCTCTGTCAATAGCATCTAATTGGGTCCTGCCAGTGAGTAGAAAGGTACAGAATGCATGAAAAAAAAAATGAAAAGGGTTGTTTGATGTTTTTCTGAGAAGTTTTTCAGTCTTGTGGTGAACTTCATGCTCCCCTCCCTTCCTCTCCAGTTCCAGTTCTTTTGCAGCACACCCACAAGTAAAGCATGGGTTTGTCAATAATGGAAACAGAATTTCAAAACTGAGCAATTCTATGTAATTTAAAATCTTACAGTGGTAGGTTCTTTTTTTAAACCCTCTTCTCTAGTATTGCTCCTTTCCTCCTACGTGCACTAAATGTGCCAAACTTAAGCTAGCTAAATTCTGTATAGCTTTTAGTGCTAAAGCAAAAGCAGCAGCAATTATAAAGCATGTTGTCCGGAATGAGCTATTAGTGCAAAAGAATAAAAGTTACTATTTTGGCTTGCAGTTAGCACAGTTTTCTATACATCTGAGTGGCTTTTATTTTGACAGGAGTGCTTCAGTCAAATGGTTTTTTAAATCACAAAGCTCTAATGGAATATAAAATGTACAGTGAAAATGCAGCACTGTCAGCTGAGACTTTCCTTCATGTGTCATTTGGGTGGACCAGAGTTAGTGAGTTGTTAGTTTGATTTTGGATGCAAAGTGCATCTGTGAGGGAGGGAGACCTGCTATGAAGCTGAATAGCACTTTTTGTTTAGTGTTTCAAAAGCTAAACGGTACATTCCAAGATTAGTGTGTGCTGATGTTACAAGAATATTTTCTTTTGGACCACCTGATAAAATACAAAAGGCTGTGATCTTTCATGGGGGTAGTGTCTTTGCCAAATAAATAACTTGCCTTGAGTCTGCAGTTTTGGTTGTTTTTTTCCCTTTTTTTTTTTTTTTTTAATACTTTATCTTGACAGTTTCTTTCCTTGTGTCCCAAAGGACTTAGTAATAATTTGATACCTCTCTTTGCAGTTGTTGGAGGGAAGTGAAGCTAAACAGACAACAGGACTTCAGGGAGATTTTTATGTAGAAAGCTCATTTTTTTTATTTTGTGTCCTAGCATATTCAGTTTTATAAGTTGGGTGGTTATTTAGCTTGTGTACTAGAATAGATGGAGCAAAGCTTAAAAAATGCATCACAGCTTTGGGAGCAGGATGGAAGCTGTTTCAGACAACTAGCTCGTATTACGAAGAGCCAGAAATGCAAGCTTTGATTCTCAAATTCAGCCAATGCAGTTGTTAAGCTCAATGCTCTTGTATCCTAGACAGTATCGAGATGCTCCAGTATGCAGCAAGATGACTGTGAAAAGGCGAGGCTTTGCATGCAGAGGGTCCATCTGAAGCTGATTTCTGGAACAGAGTCAGTTCTCACCAGGCTTAACCTGCATAAGTGAGGCTGTGTGCCAGTTCCGCATAATGTGTAATGACATAGCTGAAAGGTGTGACTTCAGCAAATACTGCAGAAAGCAATTCTCTGGGTTAACACTGTGTTTCATTAATTCCCAGAACTCAGGGTATCTACTTTTCCAAAAACGTTGCTGTAAGCAGTATTGCGTTGTGCGTGATAGAAGGCTTACAGCCTTCATTGAAACTCTTTAGTTACACTAATGGGCTAAAGCTTTTCCTGTATCTTAGCTGTCCTGGAAGCTAATTATAGTCCTGTATATCTAATCGTGTATACCAAGATCCTGTGTGTACCAATGTACTTGTTGAAGACCTTTGAACTTTCCTTGCAGACAGGGGAGCCATTTTTGCATCAAGATGTCTGCATTAAACTTTTGCAGTTCATTTACAGGCAATCTTTTGGTATAGCTGGGCAGGGTAAAGTTTATATTGCTGTCTGCTCCAGGTTCTTCCTCTTCCAGCTGTACAACAAAGTTTGAACTGACTGTGGCATGTTTCTGTTTGGATTTTTAGCATAAAACTAGCTCGCTCAAATAGCCTTTTGCTGTAAAAATAAGTGTTACATTGATATATTTGTTCTTCTTATTCAGATGGTCGCCCGCTGTATGTGCTGAGATTGGGACAGATGGATACCAAAGGTTTAGTGCGAGCTCTTGGGGAAGAGGCCTTACTTCGATACGTAAGTATTTTTGGAGCCAGCGAGTTACTAACAATGTGATATTTTCATTTAGAAATTTCCTCCTCTGCCAGAACGTTCATCACTCTGGATATTTTGATGTACTCTCTGGCCGTCTGTTTTTGGTTTGAATATATCTGAAAGCTCCTAGTAGCTGATCTTCTGCATTCTTTCCAACTGCAAACTGATGGCAGAAAGGCGTAGCTCTTGGCAGCTCCTGTAGTTATTGGTTAGCATTTTTACAGATTCTTTTGCAGTTTGTGCAGTGCTTCAAGTCTCTGCATTTGTACAGAAGAGAAAATGCCATGATTAGATTTTGTCAAGCCTGTATTCCAAGGATAAGAATAATGTATTTTTAAAGAAATAGTACTTGCCTGTAATTTTGGCTTCTGTAAAGGCATCACTCAGACTCTGTTATTGTGGATCTGCTCAGTTTCCAAGCAGAAAGCTGGCAGAATTACAGGTTTGCAGTATTATTTTTTTTTTTTTGTATCCTAGTAATGACAGTCGCGGCCATAGTAACCAGTAGAAGCAGGGGCTGGTTTTTACTTTTTTTTTTCTTCCACTGGCATTTCCAGCCACAGACTAAATTTTGTTTGTTTGCCCTAGTTCTGTTTCAAGGTTACTTTCTTTGACTTAAAAAGGGGCTTTAATTTCTGAGTAAACAGGAAATCGATGCTTAAAGGGGCAGAAGCGTAGGGAGACTTCTTGTCTGTATCGCTCCTGGGTCTCAGTTTTCTGGAGGTTCTTGTTTACATTTTACTGCTTTTATGGAAAGGCATGTTTATTTTTTGACAAGATCAGCCAATGGTGTAAATGTCGTGATTTCTAGTTCATTCTTTGGAAAAAAAAGTTTATTCTGGTTTGAGCTTGTAGTTTTAATTAGTCTTTGGATATAATTTTTTTCTTTTATTCCATCTATGGAGTTTAAGACTGTCTTCTCTAAACAGCATGTTTTCTTGAACAGGTTCTTTCAATAAACGAAGAAGGACTGAGGCGATGTGAGGAGAATACAAAAGTATTTGGCAGGCCAATAAGGTAAAATAAAACAAGTGGATCTGCTCTTTTGGGAATTACTTGGTTTCACGGCGTGCATGGGACAATGTGATGCTGCTGAGCAAAGTTTATTAAATGGAACAAACATAGGGTAGGCTGTGTGTTTGACATGCAGGTACGAGCACGGTTACAGTTAACCGAGAGCCTCCCCAATTACTGCTAAAGCGAATCTGCATGGTCAAGCCTGAGGGAAACACAACACCTGCTCCAGGTGTCTCAGTGTCATGCTCAGAATCGTTCTACGTGGGGGGGTGTTATGCGTCTCTTCTACCATTGGATCCGTAGAACAATGCAGCCTAACTCCCATCTCTGTTTCTGGGGGATTTTATAGACAGGTGTTGGTACAGGCTGCCGAAAAATGCAGGCCATGATAATATCATGGATGACCTTTGCAGTAGTGTCAGGTATTGTTTTCATGTCACTTGTTCATCCATAGTCCATACCAAGGCTCATTACACTCAGTTCTTGTTTGCGTTCTCCATTTATTATATGCAGTTACTCAACTCGTCATCCAAGGTAAGGTCACGAGGCTCCTGTGAAACCTCGTAATTGTCCAAGTACTGGCATGACTTCACGTGAAGTTCAACCAAAAGCTGCTTGCTATCCCATCCTGAAGTCATTGTATGGGTCACTTAAAGAAAGTTTTAACTGTAAAATGGATTTGAGAATGTGACTTGAATGCAGGACTGTCCCTGAAGGGAAACAGTGTTTCTTGGACTCTCTTCAGAATTTCTGACTCCTTCCCCTAATCTGAAAAGGTTCAGGGATGCATGGTATGTCTGTTTATCTTTCCCTGGTAAAGAACTTGCTGTCCCAGCTCTCAGTGGGAGGTCAAATCCAAGAGATGGATTTCATGTGTGTAACTATGTGCTGCTTACTGGATCTTGATTGTAGACGTAATCCTAAAGGGATACATATTAAACATTTAAAGTGAAACAAAGAAGCGTTTACTGTTTCACAGAAGCATAATTTTGTGGATGCTAGCTGGTGTAGCACAGCTGTAAATCTTGAATTCATGCCCAGGGCGAGACCCGAACTTGGAGAGTAACTAAAGCATATGCTGAAGCTCAGTATTCAGAGTTAAGAACATACCTCTTGCTACAGAAAAAGCTTCCTTCCCTGAGATCTGACAACAGAATTAGCTTTGATGTGTAAAGGCACTGTTACTGTACTGTGTTAGTAGGAAATCTACACCATGAATGTTAAATTGCTTCATAGCAGTGTGGCTGCTTCACTGACTTCCCAGTAGAAGCAACGGCTTAACGTTTGGGCTAGCTGTTGACAGGATCTTTTTTGGCTCCATATTAACCTTCACCTGGAGTCTGCGATGTCTGTGGGAGAATATGTATGATGTGGCAAGTGAGCTTTGCACATAATCTGTAACCATACTTGGCCCACTCCAAGACATTTCCATTATAAGGATCTTAAACTCCAGTGTCTACAGGTAGCACAAAGCCAGGAGGTAAAATAGAAGAAACTGAAACATGTGGTGGGGTCCACGCATTTCAGTACATTGGACACTTGCATAAGAAAGGAGAATTTTGATGCCATAGAGATTTTTCTTTTTGTCTTTCTCAAATTCAGCTCTTGGACCTGTCTAGTAGATCTCGAAGGCTTGAACATGCGGCATTTATGGAGACCTGGTGTCAAAGCATTGCTAAGAATCATTGAAGTGGTTGAAGCTAATTACCCTGAGACTTTGGGTCGTCTTCTAATCCTAAGAGCTCCTCGAGTATTCCCAGTTCTTTGGACACTGGTATGTTTGTAATTCAAGGCATTCCTCAGCTCTCTCAGTAGACTGCTGCACAGTCGTAGTTTGTAAAAGCACTTCAGAAATCAGGCTTTATATGCAGGAAATGTTACCGTTTGGAAACATCTCTTTTATAGGATTCCTGGAATGGATTTAGAAACACTACCTAAGAACTTGCCTACGTAGTTGGTTAATTTAGCTTCTTTTTAGTATCAACTTTGCATAACAAGGATGGTAACACTTAATGCAATCAGACTGATTCCTTCAAAATCGATGTATTCTGTTTTTCTTTGTTTGTAGGTTAGTCCGTTCATTGATGACAACACTAGAAAGAAATTCCTTATTTATGCTGGAAATGACTACCAGGGTCCTGGGGGACTGCTGGATTACATCGACAAAGAAATTATCCCTGATTTTCTTGGTGGAGAGTGCATGGTATGAATATAAACTAGTGCATATAGCAATTATTTGTGGGGTTTTTATTCCCCTGCTCCTCTAAACAAAGAAGCCTAGAAGCACAGAATGATTCCTAGTGTAGTTTGGAGGGGAGGGGTCTATGATGTAGGATTCCAGGCTTAGTGTATTCTCTCGGATCCACTGTTAAAAGGGAAGTGCAATACTTCTTGACAATGAATATCAAATAACTTATCAACGTAGCCAGGCAGGGTTAAAAGCCATAGTCTCTGTTACCTGTCAAATTCAAGCAGACATGGTAGCACTGAGCAAGAGCTGTCGCCATCAGCTAATCAGAAGTCTGTGTCACCTAAAAACTAACTGATACCACAGAAAGCCCAAGGAAATATGTGACACATCTGCTAGGAGGGCTTAACAAACAGCCAGGTCTCCTAGCACAATATGCGAGTTGACCACAGCAAACAAAAAAAAAATATTTTTAATGGAAGATACTGTAATTTCTCAGTCCCTTGTCCTATGCCTTAATAGCTGCTTTCTGCCTAGACTATGGGTGTTAATTGAATCTGTCATTTTAACATCTCGATACTATAAGGTTTGTTTTTTCTGTAATGTTTTTGACAACACAGGCTCACTGCTGTGACTGAGATGTAGAAGTGTAACTCAGGCATTTCTGCAGCCTCCATCACAGTAAAACTTGGATGATTTTTTTTTTCTGAACTCAGCTGTATTAAAATACAATTTCAGGGTTGCTTTTTTAAGCCCCTGTACACTTCCTAGATTAATTTCTGTACCGTTCTTGAAAATTAATCTAGGTCTGTTCAAATATAGTCTCAAATTATAATGAAGTACTGTTAGATGTGTTGGAGTAGAGCATGTGTTTATCTTCAGTGGGCTGCTTTTTGCTGCAGCAGTAGCTTTTAGCGGAGAGACTTTGTGCTATGTAATTTGGAGCTTGAGCAGCTGGCAAAATCCACTGCTTAAGTAAGCAAAAGTCGATGTTACCAGAAAGCAAATTGCTAAATACTTCCTGCTGGTCACAGACAGTAATAGTCTCTTTCTCTTCATCTTTACTTCTGGATATTTGAACAAAAATGATTTCTCAAAGATTCTTTCAATTCTCTGTTGTAATTCAGTTATCAAACACTTCTTCTGCCCCAGACGCTTCTATGGGACGTATTCGTGATCAAATAGTTGTCTAACTTCATTACTAGAGACTTCTTAAAAAAAGGTGATTGCTTAGGGAAGTTGTGTAATCGGTTCCAGTACTGAGCTGTCAAGACAGTTGTAACTTGAAAGCTGTTGCCTTCCTGACTGCAACATCCTTTTCCCTGTTTGGAAATTTAACTGCATCTCCCCACCATCCTTCGTCCTTAAATTTTGCTACCTGGGTTCTTTAGGTCTCTCTAGGCTGTATTTTTTTAGACTGAGTCACTATTGCCGCTTTCCTCAGGATTCTTAAGTGGTTCACATCTTTCTTCAGTACAGGGCAGCATGAGCGATAATTATAGCATTTGCACAGTCATTTTCTGTGGCAGTGGCTGTTGTGATCTGTGTAAAGATCTGTTACTTTAGTGTCAAGTTCTGCAAGCTCACCTAAACCTAAACAAATTTATATATGTATGATGTACAAGCTATAAAATTACTTTCAAACTCTGTTCATACGTCATTCTTCTGAGTACTTGCTAAATGTGGGGTTTTGTTTCTGAAGCTAGCAGGCAGAGAGCATGACGGGGTGTGGATGTACAGAGGATACTTTTTAATGGCTGTTTATGCTTTTAGTGTGAAGTACCAGAGGGTGGGCTGGTCCCCAAGTCCCTCTACCGGACAGCAGAAGAGTTGGAAAATGAAGACATAAAGCTTTGGACTGAAACAATCTACCAGTCTGCAAGCGTCTTCAAAGGAGCTCCGCATGAGGTAGGGTTGCAGACTGCCCTTCTTTTCTTTCATCTCAACCCTCTGCTCTGGACTCTGTCTCTTGAACTGAATATGATTTAGAACTTGATTATTTAGTTGCCATGCTTCCATCTTGTTCTATAGTTCTGGTGATAGTGATGCTTTAGCAGCTGGAGTTTGTGATCATTCCTGGTATCATCTTGTTGTCATTTAGAGAATATTGCTGGTTTTCATTCTATTCAAAGCAGTGTCCTTCTAAGCAAAGACAAATTATATTCTCAGAAGCTACTTGAGAGCTCCTGAAAGTCATGTTAAATAAGGACACTCCATCAGGAGAGAATTTGTATCTACACTGCCTTTTTAAAAGTCTAAATGAAGCCCAGCAACAAAACCTCTGGAGTTTGTTATCTTTTCTGCTAAAATTTTCTGTCTTTACTGAGCAAGTTGCTATTGTCTAATATGACTTTTCTGTCTCAGGTTCTCATTCAGATTGTGGATGCCTCATCTGTGATCACATGGGATTTTGACGTGTGCAAGGGCGACATTGTTTTTAACATCTTTCATTCCAAGAGAGCCCCACAGCCTCCTAAAAAGGACTCTCTGGGAGCTCACAGTATTACATCTCCTGGTGGGAACAACGTCCAGTTGATAGACAAAGTCTGGCAGTTGGGGCGTGATTACAGTATGGTGGAGTCTCCTCTTATCTGCAAAGAAGGGGAGAGTGTGCAGGTAAGACTGCCGAATCCTTGTGTGGGAGCAGATGGAAACTAGCTCCAAAACTACATGTTCTAATTCATAATCATTATTGATGACTGAGTGGTGATTCAGCTCCAGACTGTCTGCTTGCTTTTGGCCGGCATTTCAACGTATGTTCCTAGCTGCATGCTGGAGGGTTACATGGGATCTGCTGGGAGGGGAGGCTGCATCAGGCTAATAGTGATTGAGATTGAGCAGCAAGGGATATAGGGAAGCCACCTGGAACGTAGTGCACATCCAGAAAATAGTAAAAGGTGCTTTCTCCTGTCCTGTAATTTTGACCATTATTTTCTGAAGCAAACAGTCTCTGTTTGAAGAATATCAGTGTTTTACCTCAGTAATGAGAACCCTGGAAATCAAGACTGAGTTTCTGTGTTTTGTCCCTCTAACAGGCACTTTAAGGAGCTCCCTATGGCCAATTTTCCTGAAGTGTTGTTTGGGTTTTTTTTACGGCAATTGCAACCTATCCTTTAATTGCCAAGTTTGATATTACATGCGGCATTTTTACAATCACACTCTGCCATTGCTATTCCTTTTGACTTGAACAGCCTTTGAAAAAGGAGCCCCTTAAGTCATCTAATTGGAAGTGTTAAACTGGAAAGATGGGCAGTGACCTCTTGAACTGTACTTTCTCTGTCTGTGAGGCAGTAGCCTTGACTGTTCTTTTCAGTCTCAAAAGACAGGCATCAATGAAACTAAATGTAAAAAATTGATATTGTTTTAAACCAGAACTTAGTCCTTTCATTGTATTTAAATCCTAACCACTTGACACTGTCAAAAAGCAGGAGGAACCGCTGGCATTCTGTCATAACTTTTATAAGCATGCTGTGTGGGGAGAGTTCACCAGCACTGTCAGGCTGAGGAGCTGAAATACTGACATTGGGGGAAAAATTTTGGGCATGTAGGTAGTTTTTCTAAGCTTGGAAAAGAAATTTCAAGCTTACAAATCATTGTGTTAATGACGTTAATTTTAAATTTTTGCTGCGGCTGCTTCCAGGGATCGCATGTGACCAGGTGGCCTGGCTTTTATATTCTCCAGTGGAAATTTCATAGCATGCCTGCCTGTGCTACAACCAACCTGCCTCGTGTGGATGATGTACTAGCATCTCTACAGGTCTCCTCTCACAAATGTAAAGTGATGTACTATACAGAAGTAATAGGATCTGAAGATTTCAGGTATGTCTGGCCAAGGTTCATGAAGGTCAGCCAATGTCAGACCTCTCTGATACTTAGACAATTGAGCCAGAGTCAAAGTTTGCTTAAATACAAGTAAATTGTAAGGACTTGTGTTTTCTTAGGCCAAAAAAAGAAAACCTGAACCAAAAAATTCAACCTGTACGGCACTGGGGGCAACTAATGTGTACAAGGTATTAATTAGTTACCTCACTGTAATCATCATTGGTTGCTTTGCTCCGCTTTGAAAGCGTTGTGTGAATTGTTGGGCCTGGCAGGTCGTCGTGTAGAAATGGGCGTAACTCAAAATGGAGTTGAGTCGGTTGAGTTGCCTGCCGGTTTGATATACTTGACTGAAACTAGTTCTCAGTCGCTTTGAACAGCGACTGTTTTTTTGCAAGGTGTTCAGTGTCTCCGTTATTTTATGTGGTGAGGCAGAAAAGCTTTTGAGTATCTGCACCAAAACTGTTACTTGCTTTTTAATCAGCGTGCAAACAAATACAATATAAACACATAGCAGAAAGCAAAATCTTTGTATGTTCCGAAGCTTAAAACTACTTTGTTTTATGTTGCAGGGGATCTATGACCAGCCTTGAATCAAGCCACAGTGGATTCTCCCAGCTCAGTGCTGCCACCACCTCTTCTAGCCAGTCCCATTCCAGCTCCATGATTTCCAGGTAGTGCCACAACAGATGAAAAGCAAATGGATGAGATGGCTGGACCCTCGCCTGTGGCAGCTGACTGCAATACAGCGTATTCAACTGGCAATTGCGCAAAAAATCCCCACCCCACAAAAACCTTTTATAGATAGTAAAGTAGCTGTTTGAATTTTAAACTTAGTTGTTTTGGTCGTTGTTAGATCCAACAGCTTGTCTCTTAACTTTAACCCTTTTTTCCTAACTCAGCCATAAATATTTTTGCAAGTGTGCTTGCACAAATCCTAACTCTGAACACAAGGGCTCTCATTGAAAGGAAAAATAACCAGTGCATCAGTTAAGAATAATTTTTTTAACTGTGTAAATGTTAAAAAGCAAAAAAGGAAAAACCCTACCAAAAATGCTCCGTAGTGCATTAGAGAACAACTGCAAGTCTCCTGTCAGGACATTCCTTGCCATCTTAAGAAATCCCCTGTGATCTTCCAGTGCTGCAAACTGTTCTCCTGTTGCCACTGAGTGATGTCCGAGACAAAGAAAAGCAGTTGCTGGATACTTGACTTTGTGAGTCCATTTTTTTCAAAGCACGCCCACAGAGCTGTGGCCAGGCTGTAAACACTAATACCTTTTGTATGAGCACATTTTTGGGGAATTTGAGCTCTGGGTCTTGATGGGTTAAAGCAATTAATTCTTTCCTTGGATTTGCGCTTGAAGCACTGTGGAGAGAGAGGCAGAGAGCAGGCTCTCCCTCGCTGTGTCACGCTGGGCTGATCCAGAACTGCTCTGAGGATTTGTTCCCAGCTCTGTGCTGGAGCTTTGCTCCACTTCCTTAGTACACTCCACGTGAATTGATTTTACTGAGACTCTGTTCTTATCAGGAATTTATGCAGAGCTTAAGCTTGCTTCTTAAATCACTCTGAAAGAGGTATGGCTTACATCCTTCCTGTGCAGTCTTCAATCCCTCTTGCCTGTTATCCTTCCCTGTGTATGTCAGAAATAGAGCGCATTAGTTCTGAGCAGCGGAAGCTTCGGTGTAGGCAGGGAGCACAGGGTTCTTATACTCTGAGTGATGCAGTAGAAGATGCTCTAAGCAGTGCCTGCTCCACCATTTTCACTACTGCTCCTGCCAGTGGTGAATTGCCATTTTGGATTTTGTCCCAGCAAAAGTAGGATTGTTCAGGCAATCCTACTCGAACTCGTTTTGTTAAAGTCTGTTCAGATACTCTTCCACTTCGAGCTCTCTTTCCCACACACAGCAAAAGGCACAAAAGACTGAAGTGCTGAGCAAAGGGCTGTCAGCAGACAACTACAGACCATACCTGGCAGTGGAGCAGAGTTTGTCTGAAATGCAGCAGGATTTGTATAGTTAGACCCTGCCTGATCTTTTTCTCACCCTCTCAGAGCTAAACTGTTTATCCAGGCAAAAAGGAGCTACTGTGCTGGCTGCAGTCCCTGCTAGAAAGCTGAGTAGGCTCTATTGAGTCTTGGGAGGCAGCACTGTGGTAAGTGGTAGAGAAGCTTTTGGAGGTCTTGCACTTTCAAAGCAGAACTCACTTAAGATACTGGATGCCCTGCCTGAGGAAAGCTGGTTCTGAACTCAGTAGAAATTTTTTTTTTTTTCTACTGCAAAGCTTCTGTGAGGCAGGTTACTAACCTCTAACTAGGAGCACCTCTCTTGCAGACCAAGTCTGGCTGTGGAACGTGGCAGACAGCTGACAAGTATTTTAATAATAGATTTAGAGGTGCTGAGAGGCCAGTCTCCTTAAATTGAACCAAACTGATCTATTTTGTCTTTTTTTGGACTTAAAAATTGAAGATGGAGGTTAGACTGTTACTTAGGCTGCCAAAGTGTGTTATTGTGCAAGACAGGCCACCGCTTTCGTGTCACACAGCTCGTCACCCAGCATCTGCACAGCATCCGGGCATGCGCTGGGGCTCTGGGACTGCTGGTGTGAGCTGTTTGCCGAGGAGGAACCCAGCTTGCGGAAGAGGTGGTTTGGTTCTTGGCATGCAGGAACCAGTATTCCCAGGTGCCGGGGAGCTGGTGCAGCAGGAGACACAGTGAGCTTGACTTCATGACACTCATGGCTCTTTGCAAATGCCACTTTCCATTTACCAGGCTGTAAGGGTTGAAGGTCCCCTTTCTTTCTCTCTCTCTCTCTCTCTCTCTCAGATGGCGATTTTGCTGACAACTGTAAAGAAACTGCTTCATTCAACACTCCACATCTGTCTAGAGGTGTCTGGCTTTGTAGACCTTTTTGAGTTGCAGTCACTTTTCAAGTCTGAAGATCTGTATTTTGTTTTTCACTTGAGCTGGCTCAAAAGTGTCACTTTGGGTATTTCCTGCTGTTGATCTTAACAGATCTTTTAGAGCTCAAAGCACATGACAGCACAAAGAGCTGGGGAGACAAAATTCCAGAAAAACAGTAGTTAATCCTCCTCTAAGCAAAGTGCTGTGGCAATATGACTTGATCACTGCAGTCTGACTAATTAATTTCCCATACCCTGGTCTGTCTTTCTGTGATATTATTGCTCTTCTTCCTTCTCTCAGCCAATGACTCTTCTGTTGGCTTTTTTTCCTGTTACCAGTGTCCTTCTGCACTTTTCCTGTCTGTACTCATGAACTGCATATCAAATTCTGTAAATGTTTTGTATACATAATACCTCATTCTTGGTAATAAAATACAGATAGTCTTTAAAAGATTTTTTTATCGTTATCAATAAATGTGAACTGTTTGGAAAAAAGGGATCAGCTTCTTTATTTCATTCATCTGATGCAAAGCTTTCAGGTTATTTTAGGTGCTGAATTCAAGCCTGCAAGAGCTGCTCCGGGGCGATGCTGTTATGGGGGACGAAGGAGGTGCTTCAAGTCTCTGCTGCGGTGAGAAGCTCCGGGAAAGCATCCTGTCCTGGGGAGCAGAAGCGTGAGCTAGTACGAGGTATGAGGAATGCGGTTTTAGAAGTAAAACGGCCTCTGCTGGGCACTTCGCTGTCACATAACAAAATCCTTTCCCCATAGTCCATGTACACACACTATTTTTTACTGGTCTGTGAATACATAAAAGGAACAAAATACTGTGCTGAAAAAATCTTCAGGTAGCCCTAAAAAGAAAATGGTTCCTTTTATGGATTATATGATGACTTTATACTCCTTTTTCACAGCTGATTGCAGCAGCATCCCTTGTGGAGTGTATTAGCTAAAAGGCTCGCACTGCCAAGCTTAGCACAGCAAGGGACGGATAAATGTCTCTCATTTGCCCCTGTGGAGGCTGAAATGTCTCTGGCCACCTGACCTTCCGAGTGCAGTAACTGTTTTCCACCTGCTTATTTCTTTTTACCCAGTGGCCCTGCCGTAGGCTTTCTGGCAGAATAAGTGGCTGGCTGTGTCCCTGGGCTGGGCAAGGACTGTCCTGGGAAAACTTGGGTGGTCTTAGCGCAGGGATGGCTGCCTGGGCCATAAAACTGCCTCTAAATCCTGGTCTTTGCAATCGCGCTGCGCTCTGCAGGCCTTGGGGAGAGCTGCTCTTCCCTGGTGTGCAGCGAGGGCTCGGGGAGAGGGGTGACTGTTTTTCAGCTGCACTGCTATGTGTTTTAGTCTGGTGGATGCAGCTGCTGTTAGGGTTGGGGGGTTTAAACTGAAATTTAACAATATAAAGGTCCAGTAATTTTCTCTGGTTCAAGTGTAAGCGTACTCATGCAGGGGTTTGATACTGCCCACCTCCAGGGGTGAGCAAGCCATACAGTGTGAAGGAGATGGGCGACTCGGCTGCCCCTGCCACTTGGGTGGGAGGAATCACAGTCACATCTGGGGGAATTACAATTTTTATTTTTTTTTTTATTTTATTAGTAGAAGTAGACAAAGCCTTAGCTATTTTTAAAGCAGGAGCCAATAAAAGTCAGGCTGTGGTTTCTCTAACCCCTGGAGCTGGAGCAGTGGCTGAAACATCCATTTATGGTTGGTCTTTCAGATTTTATCTGAGATATAAAGTTTCTAAAATGAGAATCTTTAACTATGGTCGTGGAGGTCTGTCAGCAAGACCAGATGGCTGCCTGACCTACTTCAAGTTTTAACATGTGGCCAATAGTTTTATGCCAGCGCATAATTATAATGGGCCGGCTTACTGCTGCTCTGGATGTTCCTAAATACAAAAGCCCTTGAAAAGACACCGTACAAGAAGGTGGCTTTGGCTGTTCAGCTGCGCCGTGCCCAGGGACAGTGGGAAAGCTGCCTTTCCTGGCCAATGCTCCTATCTTGAAATGGCAATTAAAACCGAAGCACCAGACCTTATTTGAGCTGAGCAGGTGATAAGAGTGCGGACAGGGGCAGCTCCCTTTGGAAAGGCAGGAAACTGTTTGAACCATGGATTTTGGTTTGGGGTTTGTTCTTTTTTTTGGTAGATTTTTTTGAGACAAAGCAGAACTCATGGAAGAAATTTCACCTGCCCTTTTCCACCTGCCTCCCCCGCCAGCCCTCCCTGCTCCCCACAAAGCCAAGGGCTCCCTGTTCTCCAGGCGTGAGATCCTGGTGTCCTTTCTCATTTGCAAATCCAGCTTGCCAGTGAGCCCTTAAATTCCCAGTCGCCCCAGGCAAAGGGTCCTGAGCTGCTATTTCCAAGTCTTTCCATGCATCCCTGCTGTGGGTTGCTAAATGCCTCCGGGAGAGAAGAATCCTAAGCCTGAAGTGTTAGGTTTTGGCTGTCTGTCAAAAGTCATTAACATCCAGCACAGTTTGGGCTCTCAAAAAAAAATAAAAAATTGCCATCTCCCTTTTTTTTGGGAAGGGGAGGAGAGAACTTATTTTATTTTGCTAACTCCTGCTGTTGTAAGGAGTTTGGATGCTGAGAATGAAAAGGTCAGGATTTTCTAGCTTTTTTTTTTTTATTCCCTGCCTGATGATCAGTACTGAATTCATCCCCTGTCATGCCTTGGTCCCTCAGGTGGCACTTGGCAGCTGTGGGCCTGAGGGCAGCAGGGAAGGGACCCTGGTTTTGTGGCTGATGCCAGGTCTGCTTCAGCCCTTTTCCCTTGTGGGGGCTGCGGAAACGGGGGCTAATGCTGGCCCGCTTCATGGACCAGAAAGGTCCCCCAGGACACTGGGCAGAGCTGGGCCTCCCCCCAACCCTCCTCCTGACCTAATAAACAGACAAATAAATAAATTGCTGGCTTTTCTCAGTGCTGGCAGAGCCTTCCCTTGCTGCCATGGGGTGACCTGACTGGGGCAGCTCTCCCCTGCCACGGGCAGCCCCGGCTGCCAAACCGCCCCCCAGCAGGTCAGGCTTGGGCTGCTGTGAGCCAGCACTGCCCCATGCCTGAGGGCTGTGTTTTATATTGTTTTTTTTTTAAAAAAAAAAAAAAAAAAAAAGGAAATGGAAGAAGGGACGTTAACGTGTTACTCACACCTCATCCTGCCACTACCCGGCACCACCAGCGGTTTCCACTGCCCCCTCGCTTTACACACACCTGCTTTTCCTAATTGCGTTTTGTGCAGGAACCATCCAGCTGGGTGTCGAAGGGTAAGTGCCAGGTGGGACCCCCTCCATGCACCCCTACACCCCCAGTGGGGTGGGGGAAGAGCCGCCCCCCAGCCCAGGGCCGGCAGCTCTCTCTTGCCTGACCCAGCGCTGTGCAGTGTCCCTGGCTCACCAGGCCACCACCCCACAGCCTGGGGTCCCACGCTGACCCCTTGGCCCTCTCCATGGGGTTACCCATCCCCAGGATGCTGAGCCAGTGCCTGCGGGAGCCTCTGTATCCCCAAATACCCCCCCTGGCCCCGCTGGCACTGCCAGGGGACACCTGCCAAGGGGGGGGGTTAAGGCACAAACCCAACCAGCCTGAGCCTGGAGTAGAAAACCCTCATCCCAGTGCACTGTGGTTTGAGGAACCCACAACAATTTATCGTCATTTAGACCTTTATTCTCTCACCCGATGACTCCTCCCCACCCAGGAGCAGGAATCAGGAAAAAACAAGGAAACCCAAGGGTTGAAATATAAACAGATTTAATAGAATAAGACTAGATAATTAACATTAATAACACTAAAGAACTGATATTGATCCCGATACCAATATAAAATCGACAAGGATCACACCCAGCCCATTCCCCCAGCAGAAGCCGTGCGCTCCCCGCAGGGACAGCCAATGTGGGACACTGCGAGCGCTGCGGCTTCGGGAGGAAGGGACGGGCTCGGGGCTCTGGCACCGGGGTAAGGAGTTCTCAGGGTTGCAGCCATCAAGGGAGAGAGAGAAACTCCCCAGCAAACTTTCTAATTTCGATTGAATGTGCTGTTCATGGTATGAAATAACCCTGGTGGCAGCTTGGGTCAAGGGCCTGGGTCTTACTGCTCCATGTCCCCACACCTGGGGAGCTTGGAAACGCCGAGACCTTGAAGACCACGTCCCAGAGCTGGCCATAAAGTACATATTTTCGCAAATTCAGACACTAGAGTCTTCTAAAAATGCAGTTTGCCCAGGCGTTAGAAGAGACCTTATGGAAAAGTCAAATTAATGAAAGAGAAATTAATCCTGTGTTGCCCAAGCCGGGACAAAGGGCTGGGGGAGAAATACCCAGGCGTTTGTGGGGGGCCGGGGGCTGTGCTGCCCCCCCAGGGGACAGGGCTCAGCAGCGGGGGTGGCTGTGGCACGGCCGGTCCCTGGTACAAACCCCACTAGATGGTGCCAGCAGCCCACGCACGGCCCAGGTCCACCCGGCGCCACTGCCCTGGGTGTCCCCGCTGTCCCCGGGGCTGTCCCCGTCCCCTCCAGGCTCTGCTGCCCCACTGGCACTGGGCCATACTGGAAACATCCCCCGCGTAACCCCCTCCGGCACAGGGAAAGCATTTTGCGGGGAGCAGACACCTCTCTGGTCCCCAGACCATCACCCGGGTCATCGCCCAGCCCTGGGGCCAGATCCTCACCCCCTGCCCTGCGCAACCTCCAAACCGCCTGCCTGTGACGAGAGGATGCTCGGCTGTCCCTCGAGCATCAGCCTGTCTGCTGTTTCGCTCTCCTGCTCCTAGGGCTGTTCCAAAACAGTCGTCATTTCGTAAGAGTATGGAGAAAGTTAATCAACAGTGGAGAAAACCCTTGAGGAGCTGGTGGGAGAAATTCCGTAGCAGTGAAAAAAATATTCTGCTTATTGCCATGGCCCCAGTAAGACTCAGCCCACGAGCTGCGCTGGGCTGTAACCAAACATTTCAGTTGGATTATGCACAGGACTCCCCCAGGGAAAGCGAGATGGAAAGAGGAGAGTGAAAAAGATGGGAACTGAAAAATACAACACGCATCCCTGGGGGGGCCGTGGGGGACATACATAGCCCCACAGTAGGGTACCACGCTGGGGTTTAGTCCTGCCCTTCCTAAGGCAAGGATGCGCCTGACCTGCACGGTCTTGCTGCATACCCGTGCTTGTGCATGCAAGTTCTCCCAAAACAGAGCCTCGAAGGGACAGCAAAACAAAATTTTTCTCAAGTATTTTTGCTTTTGTGTAATTATTTGTATTATTACAATGTACTGTCTCTTCCTGGAGGTGTGAAAATAGCAGCAAAGGGGCTGGAGGACTCTCAGCTCCAAAAGGCGTTTGCCAGAGCAGGGAGGGCAGGACTCGCTCCTCTCCCCACGGCTGCTCCCGGTGCTGCCAGGTCCTGGCCGGGGGCTTCACCAGCCCTGGGGAGAGATGGCCAGGCCAGCGCGTCCCCCTCCAACCTCCTGCTGTCCCCTCCGCTGGCTGGAGAGGCTCAAGAACAATGGCTTCTCTGACCACGGCCCCGCCTGAGCCTCAGAGCCCATCTGCCGCGGCGGTGGAGGACACACACAGCGGTAAATACGGCCGGTTAATTCATTGCTCTTGCTCCAGTGGATTTCCCCGAAATCCTTCATCAGTCCATGATGGATCTGTTTCATAATGGCTCCCAGAAACCTTCTCCATCGCAGTGTGTGTCAGCAGAGCATTGTTGGGCTCGCTCAGCTCCTGATGGTGCACCCAAAGCCAGCAGCTCGCAGGTAAGGAGGGGATGAGGGCTGACAGGGGGGCCAGGGACCCGTGGGGTCAAGGTTTTAGACCACCAGCATCAGCCCGACCCCACGCTGCCCACCCCAGGCTCGGCACCCTACACGGAGCTGACACCGCCGGAGATGGGTGGCCCTGCAGGACCACAGCACCCATCGTCACCCCAAGCAAAACAAAGAAGGTATTTTTCTTGCCGGACATGGGCAAGGGGTGAAAGCTCCCTGGGCAGAGGGGCCAGCTGCAGATGGGGGTCTCTGTGGGGCAGCCTCCGCTGCATGGGTTTTTTCCTAAGAAAACCCTGTTTTCCTGAGCCAGGGAAGGGCCAGTCTCCCCATCAGCCCCGCTGCAGCAATCTCGCCGCGGCACTCGCTGTGTGCCTCTGCCTTTGCCTCCCAAGATGAGACAGGACACATTGCATGATAACGTTGATGCCCTTAGCCAGCCCTGGGCAGCCCCGGCCGCGGCTGTTTATTTGTCCTTCACAAGAATTTAACAAGAAAAGAAGCAGGAAAGGATCATGTGAGCCCTCCCCAGGGAGGGATGGAGCAGGGACGGCTGCCTGGCGCTGTCAGGAAGATGTCACCCCACTGCCAGCATCCACGGGCAGGGTCACTGGGGCCCTCCAGCCTGCCCAGTAACGCTTCCCTGATAACCCTACAGCAACCCAGCATGCCACCGGCAGCGGGGCAGAGCTGCCAGCCCCGTCCCACTGCCCTGCGGCAGCCACCACGGCATCCTCAGCATCCCAGGAGCTGCTCTGCGGGCAGGCCATGGGCTCCAGCTCTGCTCTGCATCGCACCATCCTCCTCCTCCTCCTCCTCTTCCTCCCCCTCCTCCTCCCTGGAGCACAGAGGTTGGGTGGTGTGGAGCTCCCTGCCCGCAGCCGCTGCAATCAGCAATTCTCTTTGAAGATATTTAATGCTCTGCTGTGCAGTGGAGAGGAATAAGCCCATGCTCCGCCCGCCTCTCTGGCTCTCTCCTGAGCCATAGATGATGCTGAGAGGAACTGCAAAGACCTGAGAAGAGGGAGGAATGGCAAATCCCATCCCCTGGCACAAGGGCACCTCTCCGGAGCTAAGCAGCAGCCTTCTTCCCCACCTGGGACAAGGCAGCATCTTGCCAAACAGTGGCTGGTGCTGCTGCCCAGGACTCATGCGGAGCAGTGGGATGGTGGAGCCGGAGCATCCCAACCCCCAGGCGCAGGCCAGGTGGTGGCCCCGTGGCTGGCACCCAGTGAGAGCAGAGGGCACCCTCCAGACCTGTCTCACACTGGGACCAGTGTGGCCACGGGGAGCACCGGTGTGAAGGCAGATGCACCAGACTGGCCCAGTCACCCCTCCTGGCACGGTGGCGGTTGTCCTGCAGGCCCTCCCACAGCAGGACACTCAGCAGCCACATCTCCAGACCCTTCCCCTGGGGGTCCTGGAGAAGTGTCACCAACCTGTGCAAGCAGATACCCAAACCCCTATGGAAACATGGGCTTTGGCATGGGACACGCTGCTGCTGGGGGAGCCGTGGGGAGGGAACCCAGAGAGCGTGCCACCAGCAGTGCTGGGTCCTTGCCTCCAAAATTAGAAGGATAAATGTGTTCAGGCTCAAAGGCTGCAGAGCTGTTCCATGTTTGTGTTGCTTCGGGGCGGTGGAGGAGCAGGGCCCAGGTGGGATGGGGACAGGCTGCTGTGACTTGTAAGGATCCTGGCACAGGACCCGATGTGGAGCCGCAGGAGGAGAAGGAGGAGGAGGACACGGGTTAATTAGCGAGGGGCTGGGAGAGCGGGTGAGAAGTAGGTCAGTGGATAACATACAGCGCTGGGTTCTCGGAAAGCCGCTGTGGCTTGGTGGCATGTCGGGGACCTGGCAGTGCCCGCAGCCCCTCCAGGGCTCTCCGTGGAGATTGGCCGGGAGACGCAGTCATCCCCTCCTCCCGCCCAGCCCAACAGCGGCCCTAACCCACCCCCGTGAGGAGCCACCGGGTTAAGAAACCAGTTCAAGGAGCCCATTGGGGATGAAGAGAAAGGCCGTGGGGACCTGGAGTGATGTCTGGTACACGCATACCAACCTCCCCCGGCAGAGCCAGGAGAGCGTGGCGATCCCGGGGCAGGCAGGGAGGAATGGGTGGATGGGTGGATGGGTAGATGAATGGATGGATGGGGATGGAGCTGGCAGGGCCTCGGGGCTCTGACTCAGCCACCAACGTCACAAGCTGCCAGCTCCTGTGATGCTGGCGGCCCCCGCGAGCCCCCGCGGCAGCTGGGAGGTGCTGCTGGGGTGGCTGCTCGCTGGAAGAGGTTGGGGGAGAGACGCCAGCAAGCAGGGACCCACGGAGCTCAAACCCGGCAGGTGAAGGCAGAGCCGCTGCCTTCGTCCCACAGCTTTCGGTCTCCTGGTTCACGGAAGGCAAAGTCATAAATTTCATCTGTCTGCGGTCTGCAGCTCCATGGAAAGTGCTGCCAAAACAGTGTTTTCAGCCCTGGAAAAGTGTTTTCCCCTGGCTGAGGGCAGAGGGACACCGAAGCGGAACAAGAGCCAGGCTGCAGCGGTGGGGGGGGGGGGGCGGGGGCTCAGTGGCACATTTGAGCCCCCTGCCGATGTGAGTGCTTGTCCTCACCTCCTGCAGACCCTCTTTGCAGGGAGGTTTCTTAATCCCTTCCAAACTGCATCCAGGGGCTCTCACAGCGAAGCACCGTCGGCCTCGGCGCAGCATCCCTCCCTGGGACCCAGTCCTCCATCCCAACCTGCCTGAGCTGTGCTGGGCCGGGGAGGGCAGAGGCCATGTCTTCAAACACGAGCTTGACAAAGTGCCTGTATCGTGCCCCGTATATAAAAATAAATATATATACGGGGGAAAAAAGTGAAGGAGTGGGCTTCAGACAAGGCAGGATGGAGCAGGCAGCGGCCAGAAGTGGGCAGAAGCTGGCAGGAGGACATCGCTGCAGCCTGATCCCAGCACCGTGCTTTACTCTGCCTTTACTCCGTGCTGGTGCCGTGACTTGGCAAACTTTTTCTTTTCTTTTTTTTTTTTTTTTTTTTTTTTTTTTTTTTTTTACAAAAACTTTGCACAAACACAGCGGTGTATGTGCAAACACTATTCTCTTCATTCCCAGCCCTGAAAGACCCTTTTATCTGAGTCCACCTGAGGGCAGGAGCAGATGCCAGCACTTGTCCGAGGGTCACCACGCAGCCGTGCCCCCCGCCCCCAACACTGGGGCACAGGTACCCTGCCACCTGGAGCGTGACAAGGCAGCAGCAAATCCAACTTATGAGGCAGCGGGGCCAGAGAAATGCCAAACACATCTGGCCGTGCCAGGTCGCCCCGCACCGCTGGCGCTTGTCATACGGATCTAGGACAAACCCTCGCCTTTGTTTTCCCCTGTTTGGGCATCACGAGCGTCCTGGGTTTTGTAGGACGGCGGCTCGGGAACATTAACTCACCGTAGGGTTGTTTTGTCTTCATGCTAAACTCCTCCTGGAGATGTCAGCTGCCAGAACGTGTCATTTATGCTTCACGGCGCCGCCTTAGCATTTTTGTGGACGTGACAGAGTGACAAGAAACAGCATCCTTGAAGGAAGGGCTCATTCTGGATGGTTCTTCGCTAATAAACAAGTGTGAGCTGGGCTGAGCCGGTCACTTAGGGTGGCTCTGAAGGGATCAGGGACATCCATGGAGGTGGCCGTGGTGGTGGGGACTGGGAGTTGCTCCCGCCTCCAAAGCCAGGACTGGGGCTGTGACTGCTCTGCTGGGACCCGGTGAGTCCGGTGGGATGCTGCCTGCCCACCTCCTGGGTTCCAGGAGCCACAGCACGTGGCAATCGGCGGTTACGGGGGTTGACTGGGCTGCTGCTCTCCTTGCGCTGGGCAGGCAGGAATGGCAGAGGCGGCAGGGCTTCTGGGAATTAAACTGCGGGGTGTTTCTGCCTGTGGCGGACGCAGGTTGGTGTGCTCACGGGGCTCCCTCTCCCCATCCGTCCCAGGAAGAGGCTTCTTTACAGTGAGCAGGGACCGGCCGCCCGCGCCACCGCCCCGATTTCCCGGCGTTCGCCTCTCGGGGACGGGGCAGGTCTCCCCACCGGCGCTGGCGCCGCGTGCGGATCAGGCCCGGGGGGAACCAGCACAGTGCAGCTGCAGGGTGGGGGGAGGGAAGGACATCCCCTCGTCCCTCCGCTCCCACCCTCGGGTAGACGCGATGCCGCACGTGCTGTCTCCTGCCGTGCCCTGTGGTGGGACGTAGAGCAAGGGCTGGGTAAATAAACACGCTTGTCTCTTACCCCTGAGCTTGCAGCAGCCCAAAATCCCCCCTCCCTGGGCTCAGGCAGGATTGGTCCCAGTCTTGCCACTTTTAAATAAGTTTTAAAGTGTAGGTCAAGAGGATCACTCCCTTTTGGGCATTCAGTCCTCTGATAACGGCAAAGGCTCGTGCTTTTGTCAAGCACCGGAGGAAGGATGCTGCGGATGCTGCGGATGCTGCTGCCCACAAAGTGTCCCTGTTCCTGCTTTGCTGCAGCTCGGGGTTCAGCTCGGGACCCCCGTGCCCCCTCTGGAAGGGAGGCGAGTTCGGTGGGCAATTAATCGCACAGATTAACTTGTACCTCTCAGCAGCCAGGGTGCAAGTACGACGGGTCTGAGAGACAAGGTGTCACTGAGCAGCTCCCCGGGAGGACAAGGTGCGTTTGCAGGACACCTCTGTGCGCTCACGCAGAGCAGTGCCTGGCCTCTGGGAGCATCTCAGAGGCATTTGGGAGGATCTCAGAGGCTTTTTGAGAGGCTCAGAGGCTTCTCCCTTGGTGTCCACAGCCCTGCTGGACCATGGGCTGGAGAAGACCCTGTGCAGGGCGAGCAGCACCGTGTAAAGGAGGCGGCTGCAGCCCTGCCTGGGTTCCCCTGCCAGCCCCCATGGACATGTCTCCACTGCGGTGAGTTAGCGATTTCCAGCTTTGCACTATTATTTTCACCTTTCAAGAAGCTGCTCTGCGAGCGCAGTGCTTTGCCTTCCTCGGCTCAGTTCACCTTGTAAAAAAAAAAAATCTCACTTCTCTTCCCCTTTTGGCTGCTCCTGAAGAGGCTTTTGGCAACTCCAAGCACTCGGCCAGAGGGACCGACCCGAGTAACTGGAGCCGTGTTTTGAAGGCTGGGATTTTTTTTTTTCCCTTCCCACGTCCCTGCTGTGAAACGGGGAACTTGGCCAGCCTCAGCACAACAAGCCACATCCATCAGCTCTGGTTAAATATGGGCAATTGTTTTAAATGTTATTGGAAGGGAGAGGAGCGAAACACATGAGCACGCACACAGGTCATTGCACAAGGAAAATAAAGCCAGCCGGGTGCTGCAGGAGGTCCTGCCTGACCCACGGGGCGAGCGTGGCCCCGTTTGGGAGATGCGAAGAGGTCTTCAAATCCTGGTGTTATATCAGCTTCCCCTCCTCTCCCGGTGCCACTGGAGTTACGCTGGCCTTGATAAAAACAAGAGCTGATCTTGAGCATAAAGCAGCTGCACGGGGTATCTTACTGCTGCCGGCTCGTCTCTGCTTCCTGCTGATCCCGAGGAGGCTGATGGAAGCGAAGTGCATGTCATTCCCCATCTTCCAAGCCACTGAAGAGCCACAAAGCTCTGCTGGGGCGCTCAGGAGCAGCTCTGATGCCAGGAGACCCCATGGCTCTCAGCCGTGCCCTCTGGCCCCACAGGGAAGGGCAGACCCGAGCCCCCCTTTTCCCCACCATTGAATCACAGAATGTGTTGGGTTGGAAGGGACCTCTCAAGGCCGTCTAGTCCAACCCCCCTGCAGTCAGCAGGGACATCTTCAACTGGATCAGGTTGCTCAGAGCCTCATCCAGCCTGGCCTTGAATGTCTCCAGGGATGGGGCCTCCACCCCCTCTCTGGGCAACCTGGGCCAGTGTCTCACCACCCTCAGTGGAAAGAACTTCTCCCTAATGTCTGATCTAAACCCGCCCTGCTCTAGTTTAAACCATTGCCCCTCGTCCTGTCGCTACACGCCCTCGCAAACAGCCCCTCCCCAGCTTTCCTGGAGGCCCTTTAGGGACTGGAAGGGGCTCTAAGGTCTCCCCCGGCGCCTTCTCTCCTCCAGGCTGAACCCCCCCAGCTCTCTCAGCCTGTCCTCACAGCAGAGGGGCTCCAGCCCTCCCAGCATCTCCGTGGCCTCCTCTGGCCCCGCTCCAACAGCTCCGTGTCCTTCTTGTGCCGAGGGCTCCAGAGCTGGACGCAGCACTCCAGGTGGGGTCTCACAAGAGCAGAGCAGAGAAGCCCCAGGTTGGCTTGTGCAATGTCTCCTGCCCTCCACTCCCCTCTTGCAAATGTGCTTTTTGGTTCTTCATCTTTTATTCCCAGAGCATCACTCCTCCCGGTTTAGCTGGCAGTCTGTCCTGCTGGGGACAGTCCCCAGCGCCTCTGCTCACAGACACTCACCCCATTAACCGCCCTGAGAGGGGCCTTTTCATGTTCACTGCTGGTTTGCAGGTGGCCAAGGTGTTCTGGGCACCAGAGACATGGCAAGACTCGTCCTTTGGGGCAGGGCAGAGTCCCACCGCGGCAGACTCCAGCCGCAGGCAGGGAGGGGAAGGTGCCATTTCACGGCTCACCGACACCAGTTTGCTTCCTTCGGAATGAAAACAACGTGGGGAAACCAGGAGGGCTCAAGGGCTGGGCGGATGCCAGAAGTTTGGAGAGCGTCATGGAGCCGGGCACGCAAGAGCTCAGCGGGATGGTGCCCCCGGGGGCTGAACAGGGACGGCTGCGGCTGATCCTCACCGACAGAAAATATGTTTTAAAAATGAAATGTCCTGACAGGCTGCGGTCGCGCCAGAGCCCTCGGCGCAGTCTGCAGAGCGGAGACAGCGGCTGCTCATGCAGCACTGTCAGGAGCTCTTACGGTGACGCCGGCTTCAGGGAGCGGGGACGGTGCGGGGACCAGGCAGAGGTACCCTCCTCCGAACCCCAAAAGAGGCAGGAGGAGAAGTTTTGGGGGAAGGCAGACCAAAACCGCTGAGACTCAACAGCCACAGGGCTGCCACCCCAGGTCACCCGTCCCCCAGCTCGCAAGACACACACAGCCCACACCGTTGTGTGGGAACGTCATTGTAAAATGCATGAAACCTTCTTTTTTTGCCCCTGATAGACCCATCCTTTGCTCATGCCCTGAAAAGGAAGGAGCAGTGACCGTAAACGTGGCTACAGCAAAAATCAGCTCAGATCTGGGACAACACCAAGGTCACTTTTGCCCCTGTGATATAAAAGCTTATTTTGTTATTTAAGGACACGGGGTCAGTGGGGAAAGGGTAGAGGACCGTGGAATGAAAACCACGGAGGGTTTTCGTTCCCCAAAGGCGACGGAGTCGGCGGGGAACCGTCCCTCGCGGGCGGTGACGGGCAGGCTCCCGCGGGCAGGCGGCACCACGGGGGGATGTTTACAACATGACATTTTCATGCACTCGGGGAAAAAAAAAAAAAAAGAAAAAAAAAAAAGAAGCGGTTGATTTTCAAGGCGAGAGCGTCACGTCTGCCTGCCCTCGCACCGGGGCACGCTGCAGAGCGCCGCTCGCGTTAAGACACGGGTCAGGGGAGGCACCGCTGCGAACACCGCTCGTGGACAGGGGCGGCCGCCCGGCTGCTGGGGAGCCGAGGCCAGACGTGAGGCTGGCGGCAGCAGCCGCCTTGGTGACAGCCTGGCAGAGAGGGGACACAGTCCCGGCCTGAGCAGGAGCACCCTGGGTGAAGGCAGGCAGGGGTGTTTGGTCGGGCTCCAGGGCAAGCTGGTGGGGGGGCCCGTGAGACCCCTCTCTGTGCTCCCATCTCCCGAGTCCGGGGTGTCCGGCATCTCCTGCCAGCTCCAGACCCTGCTGCACCCACCTTGTGCTGACACCGTGGATCTGCTGAAGATCCCATCTCCCTTCTGAGAAGCCGTATATCCGCTCCCGGCTCCCCAAAGCCCTTCAGTCACCCCTTGGAGGTGCCAGGCTTTCTCTGAGCTTCAGAGTAGCTCCTCTCTTCACATTTCAGTTTTTTGGACAATGGCAGGACCCTGCTCCTGGAAATACCTTACCCGTACATGTATCGGTCATCCAGAGGTGCCCTGCCAGCTACGCCCCTGCAAGCCTGGCCTTGCACTTTGTGCCATTTCTTTTCACCCCTCTTTCACGGTCAGCCCCACTGGTCTGTCAGCATCCTTGTCCCCCCCCACATCTGCTCCTGGCCCCTCTCCCTGCCCTTCCCCACCTGCACCCTGAACCCAGGAAAGCCCAGTGTTATTTTAGGGCTTTCATGCCTACAGTAGCATCAGCTGAGAGCCTCCCACTGCTGCCCGGACTGAATGATTTGCAGCGGCCCGGGGTGAATGCAGGGAGCGTGCCTGGGGGTGGAAGGGGACAGCATCCTCCCTGCCCCCAGCCCACCCACCCATTGCCTCTGCGGCTGCAGCCCCCCCAGGGAGGAGGGTCAGCCCCAGGTGGAGGAGGTTCAAGGTTCAACCCCACACGGAGGAGACTCAGCCCTGCTTGGAGCAGCGTGGGGGAAACCGGCTGCTCCATGAACCCTGTAACACCCCATCAGTTGACCGGTTGCTGCATTTATTGGCCCTCAAAGCGGCTCAACGCTAACATGAAGCCGTATGCTTGTGTCCAGAGAGGTTAAGGCACGTGCCGGGGCTGGGCTTCCCTCCTTGATGCCACCACAGTGGGCAAAGCTGGGCAGAGCCGGGCACTGGGACCACCGGGACCGCTGCAGCCTGTCTGGGAAGGGGCCGGGCTGGAGCCCTGCTCCCGTACGGCACCTCGGGGCTGCAGAGACACATGCCTGAGATCCCGGCATCACACTTTTCATCTCCTGATGACCCAAGAGCGCTGCCACAGAGTGTGTCACCTCATGTCACCCAAGGAAAAGCTGTGTCGGTGGCCCTAAGAGAGGCGAGCTTGTCGCTCCAGCTAATAATCCCAGCCAGGACAAGATAAGAGATGCTATAGAAACTCCTCCAAGCTGGAGAACAGCTGCGCTAAATCCCTTTAGTCCTCAGCAAGACATTTGTTTACAGGGAGACTAGATTTTATTACCCAGGGTTGTCTAGTACAGGCTGTTCGTGGGCTCCCTGCCCGCCCCCCCGCCACGCTGGCGCAGGTCCCTCGGTCCCCTTGGGGGGGGCTGCGGCAGGAAAAGGGGCTTGGCTTGGGTCAAGGTGGGGTTTCAAACCCAAGATGACCTCTTTTGCTTGGAAGAGGTTGGTCATATGGGGGAAGGATGAGCTGGGAAGCGCCCGTGCCAGGGTCAGCTTCCCTTCACCCCCGTGTCTGAAACCGGCTGCCGCGGCCACGACACGGGGGCTGAGCACCCTCTCTGGTGGCTGCACGGGTGACATTGGTTGCCACCAGCCTGGCTGCAGGTTGGATCAGCCCCATCCCTGGGGAAGGTCCTGTCCCCTCGGGCAGGGCAAGCCACAGGGATGCTCTTGGTCATGCAGCTGGTCACGCCAGCGGGGATCTCCTCCCATCCCTCCTCCACCGGCACTGGAGGACCCCAAATCCAGCTCAGTTCTCCTCCCCTCTCCCTGCTGACGCCCAGCCCAGGGCTATGGGCAAACCTCAGCCCTCGCATCTTCCAACCAACTCCTGCCTCCGTGCAATTAAGGCTTTTAAGCCATTAACCCCATCTGGCACTGGGTGGGAGGGGACAAGCCCCAGGGAGGCAGTGGGGCAGGAGCCAGGGTTCGTGTGACCCCCTCCAGGGCTGGTCACCACCATGTGCCCCCCCCAAAACAAGGCTGAGCCACAGGCTTTCCCCGCTCGGGGTGGCATGTACCCCACGGCGGCCCCACCAGCGCCGGGAACAGGATCCGTGCGGCGACACGCTGTTCCAGACAGAGCACGGAGCACCACGTATGGCTCATCCATCTATGCATCAGGGAGGGCTGCGGCTTCCCTTTAAAGTGGGGGTGGAAGCGATGATAGCGGTTCAGATTTCTCCTCTCACCTGTTGCTAAATCAAAGGCCATTTGGATTTAATCTCCGGCAGAGGCAGGTTTAACCCCCTCCTGCGCAGCCGGGTGTCCCCACACCGGGGTGAGGCCCTGCCTCGCCGACCCCTGATACAGGACAACTTGCTGCCAGCCCTCTCCTCCCCTCTCCCGATATTGCCTGGTCTCTCATCCAGAGCTCATTCCGGGTGGGAGAAACAAGGATTCACCCCGCGAGGCCACTGCCTGCGGTGATGGGCAGCAGCTGGGGACACAGCAGAGATGGTCTCGCCAGAGATTCTCATTACTGACCGCTTCCTTCTCACCTTCTCAGCTGGAACACCAGAAAGCCCTGGCTGAAAACGCAGCTGCTCTCACGTACACCATGAATTAAACCATGGGCACAGAATCACAGAATGGTTCGGGTTGGAAGGGACCTTAAAGATCATCTAGTTCCAACCCCCCTGCCCTGGGCAGGGACACCTCCCACCAGCCCAGGTTGCTCCAAGCCCCGTCCAGCCTGGCCTTGAACCCCTCCGGGGATGGGGCAGCCACAGCTTCTCTGGGCAACCTGGGCCAGGGGCTCACCACCCTCACAGCAAAGAATTTCTTCCCGAGATCCAATCCAAATCTACCCTCTCTCAATTTGAGGCCGTTACCCCATGTCCTGTCATAACCCCCCTGCTCCAGAGTCCCTCCCCATCTCTCCTGGAGCCCCTTTAGGGACTGGAAGGGGCTCTAAGGTCTCCCCGGAGCCTTCTCTTCTCCAGGCTGAACCCCCCCAGCTCTCTCAGCCTGTCCTCACAGCAGAGGGGCTCCAGCCCTCCCAGCATCTCCGGGGCCTCCTCTGGCCCCGCTCCAACAGCTCCGTGTCCTCCTTGTGCTGAGGGCTCCAGAGCTGGACGCAGCACTCCAGGTGGGGTCTCCCCAGATTGGAGCAGAGGGGCAGAATCCCCTCCCTCACCCTGCTGCCCACACTTCTTTTAATGCAGCCCAGGGCACGGTTGGCTCTCTGGGCTGCAAGCGCGCATCACCAGCTCATGTTGAGCTTCTCGCCCACCAGCACCCCCAACTCCTTCTCCTCAGGGCTGCTCTCAAGCCATTCTCCGCCCAACCTGTATTTGTGCCTGGGACTGCCATAATCCAGGTGCTTGTAATGATGCTTCATGGGCAAGGCACATCGTTCCCGTCAGCTGGGAAAGCTTCACCCCGTGTGTGACCGCGCGGTGATCTGCCAGCTGGGCAGCGCAGGTTACTGGGGCACCGTGTCCGGGAATGGAGCGATGCCCAGCACCAGCTGCTCCAGCACTGTGCTGGAGAACATTGTTCCTGGCTTCCTCGGTGTTTACCGTCCCCTCTGAACCGTGACAGCTGAGCATTGAGATACGAGCTCCCCAAAAACTCATCCAGTCGCAGCACGGGCTGTTCCTTGCAAATTGTCCTACTGAAGCTCAGAGCTGCAGTGGAGACCAGTCCGGCAGCGGGGCTGGGAGCACTCGGCTGGTGGGAAAGGTTCCATGCTCTTTTGGGTTCACCCTCGCACAATCACTTCAAGGCAGCAAACGTAAGGCTTGCTAAGTGAAATAAAAATGAACGTTTGTAAAAGATGCTGCAAAACGCGTCAGAACGTTAGGGCCTTTACCTGGGAGAGCTCAGCTCACCCCCTCCAGCAGAGGAGCTCCGTCCCTCCAGCGTGGGCTGGCTCAGGGACAGAAGAGGCACCACGGTGTCCCGCGTCCCGGGCTGCGAGCAGCAGCGGGAGGGGAGCGTGTCACTTATGCAGAGACCAGAGTTTCTCCCGTACCAAGTTCTGTTGGCTTTTTCCAGGAGGCGGGGGTCCAGCTCAGCTCCCTCCTCTACCTTCGTCCCTCCATCTGCTGCTGCTGCTGCTCCCCAGCTCTCCCCTGCCAGCACATGGTGGGAAGCAGCAGTGCACACACCATTTTCCGGCGTTCTGCCCCAAACCGCTCTCTCCTGACTGCTGAAGGCTGCCCAGCCCGCGGGGGCTGTGCCCAGGCAGGGACTGGCTAGCGTTTCAGGCTGGAGTCACCGCTCTGACTGCGCCCTGGCACCGGCTGGGACCGTGGGGACCATCCCTCGCCTCCCCCCAGGGTATCCCACCGCGCTGTGGCTGTTGGCTTTGGGGCAAGGCTGACCAAGAACCTTCTTGTTGCACATCTCCAAGCATCCCTTGGTCCAGACCTGCCTGTGATTGCGGGGTGTGGGGCTCCACCTGCCCCAAACCCATCCCCAGCTCGTCTGTGCCCCATCACTGCTGTTGTCCCTCCGTCCTTCCTCCTGCTGCCTGCTCTCCTCCCCGCCAGCAGCTCGGGGCTGTTCTCCCTCCCTGCTCCCTCCCCGCCTCCCTCTCGGGGCATCATGGTCCCCTCTCCCGTGGGCACATGCTGCGGTTCAGCGCTGGCAGAGGCTTTGCCCCCGCCATGCTCCGGTCCCCACGGGTGCAGCACGTCCCCTCGCTGCAGGATACAACACTCCACCAGAATCACTAAACCCCACAGGTGATGGATCCTGGACGCTCCCGCAGCCCTGCTGAAGCCAAGAGCCATCTCGGCTCTGCTCGTCATCTCAGCCGGTCCCCGTGGCCCAACGCACGGCTCACAGGATACAGGGCTCTCCTGTGTCCCCCTCTCCGAGTGCCCATAAAGGCCCCCTGAGTCTTTCGCTGGGGGAAACAGAGGCTTTAAATATTATTTTTTTTATAATCACAGACTGGCCGGGGTTGGAAGGGACCTCTGGAGATCATCTAGTCCAACCCCCTGCCAGAGCAGGGTCACCCACAGCAGGTGGCACAGGAACGCCTCCAGGCGGGTTTGGAATGTCTCCAGAGACGGAGACTCCACCACCTCTCTGGGCAGCCTGTGCCAGGGCTCTGCCACCCTCACAGCAAAGAAATTCCTCCTCGTGTTGAGATGGAACTTCCTATGGTCAAGTTTGTGCCCGTTACCCCTTGTCCTGTCCCTGGGCACCACTGAAAAGATCCTGGCCCCATCCTCCTGACACCCGCCCTTTAGGTATTTATAAGCGTTGATAAGATCCCCAATCAGTCGTCTTTTTTCCAGACTAAAAAAACCCAAATCCCTCAGCCTTTCTTCACAAGAGAGGTGTTCCAGTCCCCTCATCATCTTGGTAGCCTTGACCCATTGGGCTATAATACCAATTGGGTATAGCCATTGGGCTACAATACCAAAGGGTATTATGACCCAGTAATGGGTCATTATTGACCCCATAATGACCCATTATGACCCATTATTGGGTCATAAAAATTGACCCAAGCTGGCTGGCCAAGCCCTCCTTGAAAAATACAGTATTTAAGCACATCATTCTGGACACAAAAGGCTGCAAGCGTGTCTGGAAAACAAGTCGCTGCATTCATCCCTCTCTGGTTTCTTCCTTTCCTCGCCCCCAGTCCCCCCGCGCTTCGCTTTCCCTGCTGTCAGCCGACATAAGCTAATACGGAACGAGATATTCATGCAAAAGGCCTTTGGAAATATTCATTGCTCATCTCTTAACAAGATTACCCCTGAAATCCTCCATTGCTCTGAGGGAGATTTAAAACCTTTCAGGCTCTCGGTAACCATAGCAGCACAGATGTGAAAACCACGGGGAGACAACTGATGTGAAAAATCACTGGGGACGTACAGAGAGGCTGCGCGCGACCGCGGCGCCGAGGCAGGGCAGCTTCTCGGCCGCAGCACATCTCTTTGTCTAACCCAGCCAGGGCTGGCTCTTCACCCTGGCCAGACCACGCAGGACACATCGGTTCTTTGCAGAAATGACTCAAAAATGCAGATATGGCACTAGTGATGTGACCTGGTGGTGGCTCCCATGGCACCAGGGTCACCTTCCCAGCCACAATTTGGGAAATTCTCCACAGCTGGCGTTTCCCAGTGTGTCCGTCGGCTCCTTGGCCGCAGGGCGCTGGCAATAACGGGGATGGTTTAGAGCCAGGATGGGGCGTTTGGAGCCCGGGGTCCCCATTCCCGCCTGCCACCGGTTCCTCCTTCACCTTGGGCACCATTTCTGCACCTGTAAGAGAGACACTGGGTGTTGTGAGGTTGAACAGATCCATGTTTTGAGGCCCTTCGTAATGAAATACTGGGAAATTGAGCAGGGTGAGGGCACGGCACAGGCCCCTGGCACCTCCTGAGAGCCGGCTGCGCCCCGCGGAGCTTCACCAGAGCCAGCGGGGAGGAACCGCGGGAAACCCTTTCACCGCCTCTCTCGAAAAGCCCCATTGCTATGTCTATCTAAGCACAAAGCAGCATTAACCAAATTCTTTTGTAATAGAAAAAAAATGTTTTTTGTCTTTAAACAGCTTCCTAAACTGGGGTGAGATTATCTGTCATGCCCTGCTTCCTCCTTGTCTTCAGTTCTTCACTTCCACTGATGTTGATGGCACGCCAGGCACCAAAACGCAGTCACCGCTTTGGTAACGTCCCTAAAGCCAGCACCCTCTGCTCATCCACCTCTTCTCCTGGTTTTTGGCCCGCCGTGGTCCTACGGCCGTGCCATCACATCTTCTGCAGCCTCAGCTCCTTCCAACTCCTGCGGCTCAGTCCTCCTTTGGCTCTGCTCGTGGCACAGCAAGTCTCTCCGGAGAGAGCTTCACGTTGGCCAGCGAAGGTGCATCACCAGATGGTGCAAAACCCCTCAGGGTGCCGTGGGGCACTGGGTATTTTTGTCCCATTGCCAGTCCTGTTAGGGACCCAACCTTCCCCGTCTCCCAGGGCAGGCTGAGCCCCGGGCAGGACTCTGCTCACCCCCATGCAATCTCTTGGCTCTCTTGGGAATAAGATCAGGTAGGGAAAGCTCTTAACGTGGCTAACATGTGACGGTAATTGGGGGATTAAGAGGCAGGAATCATTCTCGTGAAAAGGGCTTTTGAAATCAGAATAAATTCAGCCAGAACTAAATGCCGGAACTGGCACTTCACTATGGAAAGAAATCCAACTGCTCTAAAACTACAGAAACCAGTCCAAAGCTAGAAAAATCCATACACGCACAAATTTGGGATAAAAACTTATTTTAACTTTTGAGCAAGTTCCCTTTGTATTTGCACTTTGCCTGAATCAGCTCCTGGAACAACTCCAGCGTGAAACGGGGACGGCGACGGCTGAGGAAACACACGCAGAGGTGCAGACCTGCACCGCCACGGGCAGTCCCGCGTCCAGAGGCGATGCCCATCCACGCGGAGACGGGGACGGACACACATCCCGCCTCTCCGCCCCAGAAATCAACCCTCCGTTCTGGGTCACGGCTTTGCCGAAGCCGGGTGACGGCCGGCGCTCCCACTCACGGCTGCTCCTGGAGATGGCGATGCATCAATTTCAGGGAGATTTTCTTTTCCCCTCAGGTTAAATATTTCACAGAAATCACAGAATAACTGACAGCTGAACGCGGAGGTTATGACGCACGGGTTTCAGGGAGACCTTATTTTTCCCCTCAGCTCAAATATTTCATAGGCTCAGGAAAGAGTTGGACACAAACAAGCCCCCAGCCCCAAAAAAGTGCAAGGACCGCTGCGGGTGACCGGCCAGCCCCCCTGCCATGTCTGTCCATGAGCCGCCCAATGGGTGGGGGACCCCCACCCGGCTCCCCTGCCGCCAGCCAGCCCCCGCCAAGGAGCTCGGGTTAATCTCCAGGGAGGGGAGACGGGCAGGAGGGCTGGCGCAGCGTGACTGCTGCGACGCTGCCGGCTCCCCGGTGCTACCGGCGGCGGCGGGCGATGCAAGCGCAATGTGCGACGTAGCGCGGTGCTCTCCAGGGCTGGAGTGGCTCTTTCCAGGACTGAGCTCCGCGGATTGGCCCGGAGCACCCCACTCTCCTCCCTCCCTACCCCCCCTCTCCTTCAGCACCCTCAACCCACGGAGATTGGACAGCCGGGTGCCACATGGCAGAGAGGAACCAGGATAAAAGATGAGCTGGACTTGGGGACTGTAGCGTCCGCACGGCAGAACAGCCGGCAGAAGTTTGCAGGGAGGTGGCACCAAACTTCCCCAGCTGCACCGAGACGGTGCAGGGGAGGACGGACGGACGGACGCCAGGGCTGCGGCCACCCAGGGACACCCGTGAGGTGAGCGCCAGCTGCGGAGCATCCCGACCCCTCTGCGCCCAGCCATGTCCCCGGTGGTGAAGGAGAAGAACCACGTGCGGTTGGTCTTCTTGGGTGCTGCCGGCGTGGGCAAGACAGCCCTCATCCGCCGCTTCCTGATGGACACCTTCGAGCCCAAGCACCGGCGCACGGTGGAGGAGCTGCACAGCAAGGAGTACGAGGTGAGCGGGGCCACGGTCACGGTGGAAATCCTGGACACCAGCGGCAGCTACTCCTTCCCGGCCATGAGGAAGCTCTCCATTCAGAACAGCGATGCCTTCGCCCTGGTCTACGCCGTAGATGACGCCGAGTCCTTTGAGAGCGTCAAGAGCTTGCGGGAGGAGATCCTGGAGGTGAAGGAAGACAAGTTCCCTCCCATCGTGGTGGTGGGCAACAAGGCGGAGAGCGGTGGCGAGCGGCAGGTGCCGGCGGAGGATGCCCTGTCGCTGGTGGAGCTGGACTGGAACAGCCGCTTCGTGGAGACGTCGGCCAAGGACAACGAGAACGTCCTGGAGGTCTTCAGGGAGCTGCTGCAGCAAGCCAACCTGCCCAGCCGGCTCAGCCCGGCGCTCTGCAAGAGGAGGGAGACGTTGCCCAAGGAGCAGGCACTGAGGCCTCCCATGAACAAGACCAACAGCTGCTCGGTGTGCTGAGCCGGCCGCCCGCGGGAAGGCGCCGGTGGCAGCGGCAGCGGCTGGAAACTCAGGTGGGCTGGGTGGGGAGAGGCGCTGCCTCGGCCGAAACCAACCCCGCTGCCCCCCACCCCTCCCCTCCTCTTCCCCACCCGGCCCACCGGCACCCCTGGGAGTCGGAGGTGACAAGGAGGAGGGACTCGGAAGGGATGGCAGTCACCCGGAGGGCGCGGGGAGAGGGCGAGAGCCCCAAAAGGCAGAGGGTACCTGGGGAAGCACCGTCGGTCAGCCGGCAGGTCGCGGCTGTGCCCTGGCGAGCTGGCAGACAGGCAGGAGGCAGGCAGGAGGCAGGCAGGAGGCTCCTCGCGTGCTGGGAAATGGGGACAAACAGCGGGTCTTTGGCTGCATGCATCAGAAGGCAGATGTGGGCGCCCGTGCAGCTGCATCGCACCCGCCGGTGCCGCTCTCCTGGGTCCCCTCCGGGTCCTGTGTCACCTCGCCCCACACGCTCGCTCCTACAACCTCCTGGCACGGCTGTGGTTACAACATGTCCAAAGTAGTTTTGATTTTTGTACCTCGGGTAGGCACGTAGAGCATGCGATAGGGCAGTCTATGCATCTCTTCGGTTTTCTATTTTTGTGGGTTTTTTTGGTTTTTTTTTAGCATACCCAATAAACACGTTGTTGCAAAGTGGAGCTGGAAAACGCCTGGGTTTCTTTCTGCTGTACCTCACATGCTGCAGTGCCTGATATCAGTGTTTTACGCCTGGACCCCTTATCGCTGCGTTTGCTTTCCCTCCTCCACCCTTATCTGGAGCATCCTGGCACCAGCGGAGCCTCCCTGGCAGTGTCAGGACATTCGGTGTTATGATTTTCCTGACAATTTAACCCCTAAAGTTTTTACCAAGCATGAGTAACTAAAAATAAAGCAGCTCTTCTCACGGCCAAGTACAGAAAAGAACAACAGCCGTTAAAAGACAGCGGATCCGCTGAAATAAAACCCATAAACACATTAGAAGGAGCTAATAAAAGGAGTGGGGGAAGAGCACAGAAGGGCAGTATTTGCTGTGCTTCCCCATGCGCGGCACTGATTTACTCGCCCCTCGCGCAGCCCGTCCCTGCTGTAACAAGCATTTAACCGGCTCAGCAGCCGCACAAACACAACAAATAAAGCTATTCAAGCCTGGGGGATTAAAGAGTCACCCACCCTGGTCCAGACCCGAGGCGAGCTGGGCAGTTTGGGAGTCGCCGGCTTCCAGAAGCCCGGCCCTAGTGTACGGTGTGCCCCTGCCCAGCCCAGTGATCCCACCCCCTTCCCGACCCGGACAGGGGAGAAGGTGCCGGCTGGGAGAGCCCAGGCTCCCCATGGGCATCCCTTGCAGGGGTCATAGAATCATAGAATCGGAAGGGACCTCTGGAGATCATCTAGTCCAACCCCCCAACGGGGTCCCATCTAGTCCCCCACCACCACGTCCCCCATGGGCACTGGCATAATGACAGCGACCCCCAGAAGGCAAAATCGTCCTCCTGGAGCCTGGCGCAGGATGAGGCCGGGGGCAGGCAGCGGGGAGGGTGGGCAAGTGCCTGGGTGGGCCTGGTTGCCCTCACTCTCCGGCTCGCTGCCACCATGATGCCCTGACACGGCTGCTCCTTGCCCAGCACCTCGGGGACACGCGGAGCAGCTCAGGGCAGAGCCCTTTCCTCGGGAAAACGGGGGTCCTGCTCAGAGGGAACGAAACATGAAGAAAGTTCCCTTTGGGCAGCTGACCCAAGGTGGTGGCACCCTGCCCACAGTGGGGATGGGCACAACGGACACAGCCACGGGTGATGCTACACCTTGGCTGCACCCATCAGCGGGGCCACCCTGCCGCAGATGGATGGGGACGGGGCTGTCCCTGCCAGCGCTGCCCACACTTGGCCATGACCAGGGGCACCTGGCCGTGCTGAGGCACCTCCCGGCCGGTGCAGTGGGTCCTGCCTCCGTGATCCGACCTCTCGCTAATTCGCCAAGCCCTGCAGGAGTTTCACAACTTGCAGAGAGGTTTTACTTCGGTTTAGAGCAGGGTTACGCTAGAATCAGGAGCACCAGGCTTTTTGCTTTACAGTACTATGCTAAAAGCAGAATAAAACGTCTTTGCAGCGTAAAATTAGGAAGGCGGGATGAGCGAGGCTGCCCTGTGCCCCAACTGCCGGCTTCCCCAGGCAGAGCAATAACCCCCGGGGGCTTCAGGACCCCCATTCCCAGCCCCAGACCTGCAGGATACAGCAGCTGCTGGGGCAGAGATGCTGATCGAGATGCTGGAGCTGCAACAGATGCAGAGACCGCGATGGTGGAGCAGCAGCAGCTGCAGACCAAGATGCTGGAGGTGCACAAGATGCAGAAACTAAGATGTTGGAGGTGCAGGAGACGCAAAGACCGAGATGTTGGAGGTGCTGACCGAGATGCTGGAGGTGCAGGCTGAGATGCTGGAGCTCCAGAAGCTGCAGACCGAGATGCTGGAGCTCTAGAAATTGCAGACTGAGATGCTGAAGATGCAGAAACTGAGCTGCGGGAGCTGCAGACCAAGATGCCGGAGCTGCAGGAGCTGCCGACCGAGATGCTGGGGGTGCAGAAACCCTCCGGAGGGGCCACCCCCGGGTGCCCCTGCAGTACCGGGCTCCAGCAATGAGTGGAGCCATTGGAGGAGCTCCCCCAGCAGCTCACGCCACACACCCAATGCCTGCCGGCGTTATACAGCCCCCCCCAAGTCCGCTCCAGAGGGGTGGGATCCCCCCCCGGGGCCGCCCCCAGCCCCGCTCCCCCGGCCGGGGGCTGGGATGCTGGTGGGATGGGGGGCAGCGCTCCCCTGCCCTTCTGCCCCTCGCCTGACTGTCCCCCGCTCTGGCATTGCGGGTTGGGGTGGTTTGTTTTTTTTAACAACAGTCACATGAAATCCTGGTGCAGGGGCTGCTGTGCCGGGGTTACGAACAGCCGCCTCGCCGGGCGCCGGGGTCAGGAAGCTTGGGCCATGGCATGGAAGCTGGGGGCTAGCGGGCTTTGGCCGTGCAGGGACTCTGGCAGGACAAGAGCCTTTTCCATGTCTTCCCCCCGCCGCGGCTCCGTGCAGGATGCAGGGCCGGGGAGAGCAGCCAGGAGCCTCAGCCCCCGCCAACCTGCCGGGCACCGCGTTTCGGTGCAGAAGGGCTGTGGAATAGCTGTCCTGCCAAAATGCAAATAAAGCAGGGTGGTAAAGAGCCCCCGCTGCCTGTCCCGGGGGAGGGATCTGTGCCAGACACAGCGGTGTCTCCGAGGTGGTGTGAGCCCTGCCCCGGCTGCTGCCTGTCGGTGCGCTGGGACTCCAGCAGCGCTTCTCGGATCAGGGGGCTGGAGCCCCTCTGCTGTGAGGACAGGCTGAGAGAGCTGGGGGGGGTTCAGCCTGGAGAAGAGAAGGCTCCGGGGAGACCTTAGAGCCCCTTCCAGTCCCTGAAGGGGCTCCAGGAGAGATGGGGAGGGACTCTGGATCAGGGAGGGGAGCCATGGGACGAGGGGGGACGGTTTTAAACTGGAAGAGGGGAGATTTAGATTAGATATTAGGAAGAAATTCTTTACTGTGAGGGTGGTGAGCCCCTGGCCCAGGTTGCCCAGAGAAGCTGTGGCTGCCCCATCCCTGGAGGGGTTCAAGGCCAGGCTGGACGGGGCTTGGAGCAACCTGGGCTGGTGGGAGGTGTCCCTGCCCAGGGCAGGGGGTGGCACTGGGTGGGCTTTAAGGTCCCTTCCAACCCAAACCAGTCTGTGATTCTCCTGTGCCGGAGCAGGGCGAGACGTGACCCCACTGCAAATGTGCCGAGTGAGGTGAAAAATAGGCAGGTCCTGCATCTCATGGCCTGAGGGTTGTGTGTGCAGCCTGTGTTCAGCCTCTGCTTCCGCAGAAAAACGCAGCTGAGGGCACTCCCGGTGGAGCTGGGTCCCGCAGGAGTGGTAAAGCCCCGTACAACGAGGTGTGGTGACGAACTAAACACCTGCCGCTCATTTTCCCTCAACAAGCGGCAACAAGTGAAATGGCTTTTCTTTCCCAGACACCAGTCACAGCTACTGCACGCAGCAGACCCGCAGCACGGGCAGCCGAGCCCAGGGGGGACGGTGGAGCGTGTGATGGAGTGAGCCCCGCACGCGGCTCGAGCTGTCCCTGCAAACCCCCACCCCAGGCACGTGCCTGATGAGAGGAGCCAAATTTGCCCTTCCTTCTGCCTCCCCTCCCAGGAGGAGGAGGAGGAGGCAGCTGGGGCAGATGCTTTGTGCCAGGGCTTCAGGAGAAAGCCTGGGGAGAGCAGGATCCATCCAAACATCCACCTGGGTCCCCCCCAGCTCAGCTCTGCCCTGAAGCGCTTGGTTGTCCCCAGCAGAGCCTTGGGGACAGAGAAGTTAACTGTAACGTAGCGGGGAGGATGCCCATGACGGTGGCCCAGGGGCAATCGGGGCCTGCTGTGGGCCATCAGGGCTGTCCTCTCTCTCCCATAGCGGTGTGCCAGAGGCTGCTGCAGTGCCTCGGGGCACAGGATCCTGGGAAAAGCATTGATCCCTAGGAAACAACCCCCAGGCACGACACTGCTGTCCCCAGGATGGCATCCCAGGCAGCAGCGGCGCTGGCTCTCCCAACCCGAGGGGTTTCATCACACTGGTCTTCTTAGTTTGGGTTGGTTTCTCACAGGTGAGCGGTTATGGCCATGTGTAGAGGGGCCCTGGTACCGGGGGGGGAGGTTTTGCTGAGCACAACAGCGGGACAAGGACACAGGTGGGTGTCCCTGCCCCTGTGGGGTGACCGTGGGCAAGTCGCGCTCCCTTCGCAGGGCTGCTCTGTAAACGCCAGCCCCTCGGCAGCGGCGCGGTCTGTGCCGGGCACACACCACCCCTCACTGCCGCCCTGGCTGGTGCTGAGTCTCTGCTGCTGCTTTTCTATCAAAAAAAAAAAAAACCAAACCAAAAACCTTGTGGTGAACTTGACCCATCCATGTGCCGAACCACCCTCTTTCCACCCTCAAAATGTCAGAAAGGTCCTGAGCATCTTTCCATCGCAACTCTTTTCTTTCCCTTCCCCCTGCCTCCCCCTTCCCCAGTCAGACCATTTCACTCCAGACTCGCCTCCAGAGCAGCCGCCAGCCCGCGTCTCCCCTGGAGAAGAGCTCCCTGTGATCCCTCCTGTTCTGTTCCACATCATGTAGCACATCCCATCAAACCGCCGCGAGATGCTCCCGCTTAATTTGTGTACACAAACAATCAGGGGGAATCAAGACGCCGCCTGCGAGAGCCGCGCACCAGTGACAGCCGCGCTGGCCCGCGGGGGGGGCATCAGCTGCGAGACCGCGCTGTGCCTAATTGGTGCTGGCTCCTGCCGTTTGCTCGGGTCTTGATTGATGGAAAGATGTGGCACAAACACTTAAGCCAAGGACACCGAACGAGAAAGCAAAACATTTTAAAAGGAAAAGCGGCACTTACTCGTTGAGGGTATAATTAGCTGTATTTGTCTTTAGGGCCTTTCGCTGAGCGCGGCTCGGCACCGGGGAAACAAGCCGGTGTGCTAAGTGCTGTGGAAGGAGCGAACCTGCCGCCCCCACACCAGCAGAGGTTCTGCCAGAGGGTCTGTCCCGCAGCCGGACTGGGACCCAGCTGGCCCTGCGCTGGGCTGACTGGGGAGAGCCATTGGTGTCTATCTCATCAATGCTGATCAATGTCTAAAGGGGGGGTGTCAGGAGGATGGGGCCAGGCTCTTCTCAGCGGTGCCTGGCAACAGGACAAGGGATGACGGGCACAAACTTGAACATGGAAACTCCATCTCAACATGGGGAGGAACTTCTTTGCTGTGAGGGTGGCAGAGCCCTGGCACAGGCTGCCCAGAGAGGTGGTGGAGTCTCCGTCTCTGGAGACATCCCAAACCCGCCTGGAGGCGTCCCTGTGCCACCTGCTCTGGGTGACCCTGCTCCGGCAGGGGGTTGGACTGGGTGATCTCCAGAGGTCCCTTCCAGCCCCGGCCAGTCTGTGACCCAGTGCCCAGCCCCGGCGCAGCACCCAGCCGCAGCAGCACCCTCCCGCGGGTTTGGGTCTGACAAAAGCATCTCCATGAAGCGGAGCCAGCTTGCCTTGCGCAGCCCCCCCGCAGCCCCTCCTTGCTCTGTGGCTCTGTGGCTCTGCCGTACAACAGCCGAAGAGCCTCTCTCACTACCCGTGACACAAACTTCACCCCAAATTGCTCCCGAGCAAGGAAAACTTTTACAAAAGCCACGGCTCAACCCAGGCCACCCCGGGGAGGGGAGCGGGGGGAGCGTACCCAGGGCACACACCGCGGTACCGGCGGCCTGGCAAAGCCCTTGGGGCAAACAGCCCTGCCCGGGGGGGCTGCTGGCCTCACAGCGGGGGGGCCGGGGGGGCCGCGATGTGCTTGGCCGGGGCGGGGGGGGGGGGGGGGGGGGGAGGGAGCGGGGAGCGGCTGCGGGCGCCCGGGGACCGGGATGGAGACAGGGACCGGGACAGGGATGGAGACAGGGACAGGGATGGAGACAGAGACACGGAGCGGGACAGAGATGGAGACAGGGACTGGGACAGGGATGGAGACAAAGACCGGGAGCGGGACAGGGATGGAGACAGGGACCGGGACAGGGATGGAGACAGAGACACGGAGCGGGACAGGGATGGAGACAGGGACCGGGACAGGGATGGAGACAAAGACACGGAGCGGGACAGGGATGGAGACCGGGACCGGGACAGGGATGGAGACAGGGACCGGGAGCGCGACAGGGATGGAGACAGGGACAGGGATGGAGACAGAGACACGGAGCGGGACAGGGATGGAGACAGGGACCGGGACAGGGATGGAGACAAAGACACGGAGCGGGACAGGGATGGAGACAGGGACAGGGACAGGGATGGAGACAGAGACACGGAGCGGGACAGGGATGGAGACCGGGAGCGGGACAGGGATGGAGACAAAGACCGGGAGCGGGACAGGGATGGAGACAGGGAGCGGGACAGGGATGGAGACAGGGACCGGGAGCGGGACAGGGATGGAGACAGAGACACGGAGCGGGACGGGGCTGCCCCCCACCGCAGCTGCCTGCTCACAGCAATTCCCGGCCACCATCTGGCGGGGGAAACCAGGAATTACAGCCGAGGACATTTTGTAGGAGGAAAGGGCTTCCTCCCGTTCTCCCCCGCCCGGCTCCAAGCAAGGCTGTGCCTGTTGAAAAGCCATTTAAGGCGACCCCCCCACGTTTTTTGAGGAGCTGCGAGGGGACGAGCACCGATTCCGCTCCTCGGGGCTGCCAAAATAATGCGCTTTATTTTGGCCTGATGCCCAAAAAACGCTCGGGAACGCAGGCAAACCCAGCTGGCGCTTGCTGGGTGGGTGTGCAGGTGACGGGATTGCTCATACAGAGGGTTCTGGAAAGAGGATTCACCTGGGTTTTGGGCAGAGCGACCACCACCTTCTGAGAAGACATTTCAGTCTGTGGAACTGTGTCTATGAGAGAAAAATGTCAGTCTGTAATGCTTGGAAAGTGCACGGTTGGGCAGCAGAAATAGTACTTTTCCTATGAAGCCTTTGGCTCACTCGCACCCCGATAACACCGACCCCCCCCGCAGAACCCGCGGGTCCCACGCCGGTTTCTTTCCCTGGATAGAACAGATTGCAAGGGATCTGCACGCTGCCGGACTCGGAGCGTTCGCAAAGAGGATTTACGGTACTTTGCTTTTTAATTGCCAGCTCGGCTTGTCGGGGACAAGCGCGCACAACTTCGCTTGATACAAAGGCTTTTCAAAATCAAAACTCTCCCATTAGGAGCCAAAACCAGTCTGTAAACACCCCAGTTTGTGCCCCGCTGCTTCCCAGCGCTGGGCATCCAGGCGGCCTTCGGCAAAGACAACGTAAGCTCCCGAGTGCTCGTACCGTAATAAACCAGGGCTGTTGTTCCGACAGGCAAAGAGGGGAGACGTGGGGTCCGTTCCCCTGACATGGGTCGTTCCACGAGCAGTGGAAGGGCAGCCGTGCCCCCGCCGCCCCCAGCCTCGGGCAGGCAGACCTGCTTCTGCTGCTCGCGGAGCCGGGCAGGGGCTGGGGGGGCCAGCAGCGTCTCCAAAACAAAAGCAGGAATCTCCCTTCCATGCAGTGTCCTCCCAGCTTTCCATTACAGCTCTGCTCATCCCCGTTAAGGCTCTGGCTTTTAATGACAGGGCAGCAAAATCCCGATGCTGGGGCGGCTGGAGGGCCCCGAGTCCCGTGTGTTACAGCCTTGTAACTGGGGAGAAACTGGGACGCTGGTAAGAGATTTCCTCGTTTTGCAGACCAGGAGTTCTGGCCTCTGCCACGATGCACAGTAAAAGACTGGATAAATCCTTTAACTTGGTATTTCTTCTCTCTCAGGACACACAGGACAGAAGTCGGACACGCAACTGACGCCTCTGTGGTCCTACCACTGACTATGAGAACGGCAAAGCATTTTTAGGAATGCACGTGTAATTCCAGGTGGAGTACTGCAATTTAAAGGCACCGTGTTGACAAGAACACTAAGAACAACCTTATTTGGAAAATGTGCTATTTGGCCTCCTGGCCTTGTTGAAGGTCCAAGTGGAAAGAGACTTCTTCAACCATTTCCCTCCAGATCTGCTTCAGGGAAGTTTCCCTTTCTTCTCAGCTGGAGATGGTGCCCACAGCGGTAGATCTCCCATGTCTTAGAGGGCCTGGATTCTATAAAACTGATTAAAAAGAATCAGTGTTTGAACTGTAAGGCAATAAACCTCCTTTACGCGGAGGTGTCTATAGGAGAAGACGTGATCTTTCACCTACGTAGTGGACCCCATTATTTTTGGATACTTTCTCTTCCCTTCCCTCTTCCTCCTCCCCCTCATTTAAGGGCACAAGAAAACTTACTGGCTTAAAATTCCATGTTATGAGGGTTTAGTGCTTTGTGCTTAACCTCCACTAAACGACGAACAAAGAGTGTTCTGCTGCAGACAAAATATTAAGCTTTATTCTGCATCAACCCCGGTTTGAGTCTCTAACGGTCTGTGCTTGAAAGCGACCCCAAGGGGTGTCCAAGGCTGAACGGGAGTCACTGGTTCACTTTGCTGGTCCCGACGGGCTCAACTTCACGTCTTGCAGCCGTGCTTCAGAAAAGCCCCGGGAGAAGGTATTTTTCCAGGATGCCGAGGCACCCGGGGGAAGCGGCTTTGCTTCCAGCCGCGCTCCCATCCAGGTTATCGCGTGATCCCCGATTCACATGGGGAATGGACAGGCAGCAAAGGCTTAGAAAGCAGTTCGGGGCGACAGCAGCAAGACACGCAGTCACCTTGCTGACCAGCGAGGAATGATGGATATTAGGATGACATAATATGTGAAACGCAGCTTTAGAGCTGCCTTACGACAGGCTCATTTGTACACACCGATGCTATAAAGAAAACCATCAATAAGCCAGAGCTATCAGAGAAAACCCTTTTCTGAAAATAAATAAATAAATAAATAAATAAATAAATAAATTGAGCAATTTCTGGCTATTTCAGAAATGAAACTCGCCCACAAATCAACTAGATCCTTGTACGCTTCCTTCTAGCCCTGTCCCCGGGCTCTCCGCCCTCCTCACCAGCTGCGTCCTACCTTTGCTGCTGCAAAGGACATGGGAAAGTGGAAGGTTTTGGGAAATCATTCATCAGTAAAAGCATCGCAAGTTCGTCAGAGCTATTTGCCGATTACCGGCCTTCCTACAATTACACTTCTGACCATGCGATCATCCCAGAAACGAGAGAAAAGGGCTGTTTGGCTACGGGGGGACTAATGTCTGCTCCACTTATGTATTTCAGATAGTACAGGCTTGTGCTGAATCTCCCACTGAGCACAGGGATTATATTTCTAAATGTGTGTGTGTATATATATATATATATATTATATACCTTTATACTTCATCCTGGTAGAACTTGCAGTTCTTTACCTGCAGAATAATCATCTCCTCCACCTTTCTCAGAGGTTTCCTGGCACCTGTAAGGAGAGAAGGTTTGGGAAGGAGACAGAAACGTGCCAAAAAAAGGCAGTGGGTCCCACTTGAAATCAGATAAAATCATGAAAAATGCAATTTTTCCTGCTCCCGTGGGGTACAGACAGGAAAATGTAATTGTAAACTGCGAATGCTTTAGCCAAAAGAAGGAGAAAGGAAAATGGAAAGAGAATCTGCTCCGTTCCAACAGCATCAGTAACACAGGTCTTTAGTCTGCTTGAATACTTTTTTTTTTTCAGTACGAATTAAGGCTAAATTAAGATCAATTAAGAAATGGGCAAAAGATCCAGGAGATAAAACTACAAAGAAATTATAGAGGGTTCTGCCACAGTTTTTGAACAGTATCAAGTCCGCTCCCCTGAAGAAAATCAGCACTTAAACCCACAAATTGTTTAATTAACTGCGGAGAGGCTCTAGGCAGGTAGCAGATGGGGGGGGGTTCTCATCAAGAGTCCGCAGCCTCACGGCTAGTTCAAGGCAAGCCCCCTTTACTACTAATAGTATTTATTGAAAGCAAAGCGATCTTCCAGCTTATTGTGTTTGATAAACATTTTAATAACCCTGAAAAGCATGACTGCACTGGGACCACGTTTCTCATCCGAGAAAAATTTACAAGCAACTCGTTTCCAATGCACCCGACAGTAAAAAAAAAAAAAAACAAAAACCAAAACACCGGTGGGGTGGGGTGTGGGGGGGGCAACAACGCCAGGACAAAGCGTCATATTGGTTTCTAGTGAAGCACTTTTCGTGAGAGAGAAGAAAACGGAGCGGGAGGGGTTTGAGGATGGTCGACTCGTCTTTGCACAGGCTGGACTGGCCGTCAGAGGATGGAGTCTGGCAACTTGCCGCGAGCAGTAGTTACCCTGAGCGATTGGGTGTATCCGCTGGAGGAAGACACCTAGACCCCACTAGAACATGGGCAACGCGAAGTCAGTCCGTCCTCCCTCAGGGAAGCTACAATGCGGATGGGTGTTGGAGGCGCCTCTCCCAAAATCCAAGAGCGTTTACTGGAAGAGACCCCTTGGGAAGGAGGGGGAATGCGAGAGGACAGAGGTTGGGCCGCTCCCGGAGACGTTAAGGTTTCACGGGGACGTTACCGCCTTCGAAGCAACGCAAGGACCTGGGTGAAACAGTCCAAGAGACCTGCAGGGAGCTAAAGTCGTCCTGTGCGGTCCGGGGACGGGCCTGTGGTCTCCTTCAAACTCCCGCTACAGAGAACATTGTGAATCACAGCCGCTTCCAGACACGTGGGGAGCCGCCGTTTACCTTGGGGCCGGCGGGGAACGTGGGGAACGCCGCCATCCCCACACTTGACTCACACAGTTCCGTTGAGCTCGAGCTCCCGTATTTTTTTTTCAGAACTCCCCTTCCCTGAAAACCGGCTACGCAGGACTTGAGCAGAGATCGTACATTCAGCACGGAGGCAGGGATACAACGCCTACGCCTGGCGTTTGTACGAGGCGGGAGCAGACGATCGGCAGCAGTTCATGCACAACGGCAGGAGGCGATGCCGCACGTCACCACGGCGATCTCTGACCCGGCGTCAGAGGGATGCTCCACACAGCAGCTGCCCGCAACCCAAATCCTAAAGGGTTTTTCAATTCCATTTCCAGACTCTTCCAACTCCAATAATTCTTAACATATACAGATAAGCCATACACATTTTTTTAATTAAAATGCTCCTTCACATACACAATCATATATTGAATTAGCAAGAACAATAATATATTTTTGGAGCAGAATAGCAAAACGATCCGCTCTGCCAGTGCCACCCACAAACTAGACAAGTAACTAAGAAGAAGTTTGACAGTTTCAGACCACTTTTAAGGAAAGAGAAATTCTCTTGGTCTAACGACGGGGGAGCCATGCAGTGAAAGCGCTATGGAGGACACAGCAAATGCAATATACAGAAAAACCACAAATTGCCAAAAAGGTTTTCTTGTAAAGCTTCTGGAGGCCTACGGAGAATCCTTCTCATCAGGAGCCAGCTTTACAATTTCAGAAATATCGGATAGCGTTAAAGCAATAGAAGAGTATGAGAGTGAAAACAAACAGAGCTACACAAACACTAAAAGGCTGATTTTGGCCAAAAGCTGTACTTCTGTTAATATACCAGGGTGGAGACTAAATTTTAAGAGTGCATCTGATTTACAAAAAGCCACCTCTGCCCGCCTTAGGGAAGACAAATCTCTCGTGAGCTCAAACATCCCGCTCTAATGGCCTGTGATGTTTAGGCAAACGAAAGCCAGGGACGCTGGGACTGAAAGTCCTCCTTGCAAAAGGAAAAACAAAACAAAACAAAACCAAGCAAAAAAAACATCGAAAAGAAAAGAGAAGGCAACTCTAAGAGTTTCATTACAAACACCTGGAAGATAAAAAAAAAAAAAAAAAGGGAGGTGGGATGGGAAGCAGCTCACAGTAAAAACTAACCATGGCAACAGCTGTGCAACTTTGGGGCAATATTGCTAACAAAATTAGGAGAACAGGCTTCAGAGTGGATGTTTCAGCTATTTAGATAACAAAAGCTACTCCCACATCTGGATTTGGTAATATTTAACTGCACCGTTATCTACCAGCAAACTACAGACTCCAAGGGTTGCTTGGGGTCCCCCCGCCCCACAGGTCTTTATGAACCGTACAGGTCATGGCAGAGCAGCCGATAATCCTCGTGACTAATTAATAAGCGGAATGAGTTTTACTGTACAAACTCGTAACCGCTGGAGACCCGGGGCCAGCCCTGCTGTAAAATCAGGCTTTTGGGACAAATCACCTCCATGCCACCAAGAGGGGAAGAACCAGTTCGCTGGAGGTGGGAGGAGACACAAGCTCGTCCTTAGGGGAGACGGAGCAAGTTTGGGTCCCTCCACGGACCTTTCTGCAAGCATCTTCCTTCATTTCAAAACCTGAAAGGCCAAACATGACAATATTTGGGTTTTCTTTAAAAGCTATTTGCCCATCTCACAAAATTTAGTGGGCACCCAGGCCCAGCAAATGGGAGGCTACGGGGTGGCGGGATGGTAGAGCCAGAGAGGAGCCCTCAGCCTGGCAACAGTCACTGCTAGCGATTCATCTGCTGTGCTACTAAACAATGGGTAAATGAGAAAAACGTAACAACAGCAAAAAAAAAGATGACTGCTGCTTTTTAGGCAGCACTCTCTAGGGTGCCACGTGCGAAGCGTTCATGGTACAAGCTTATTAAGCGAATGCCATCACCAACAAGCAGGTTCCGAGTGTGCGACCACTTACAGGAGGGATTTGCCTGGCTGTACACTCAATTCTCATTAGTATCGAAAGAGTTAAACTTCTTCCACGAAATACCGTAACAGATTTAACAATATATTACTTTTTTTTTTTTAGTATCCCCTGCATAAAAGAAAAATACACATTATTTGAACAGCCAAGAAAAAACTGCAATTTATTAAGTTTCAAAATCTTCGTACTCTTGAAAGCAACTTTCGGTGCATGTTCTTTAACAATCACATTCTATGAGGAGAATAAACATTAAAAGCCACAATTGTTTGTCTTTTTTTAATCTCAGAGTTACAGACATCTTTAATCCAAAAGGAAAGGCAAAAAAAAAAAAAAAAGCCCCAAAACAACCCCCCACCCCCCACCCCCCGCCCCCCAACCCCTTCCAACAGAAATTTTCATTCCCAATTTTAAAATATCAGGAGTTTTTCTACAACTCAATGCTAAACTTCAGCATGGAAAATCGTATGTAAACACGCACATACACACATACATATTTTATATAAGAGTGTGTGTGTGTATATATATATATAAAATATATATGTAGGAGGCGTGTAATGGCAATGAGATGCAATTACTCTGAGGAAAGGTTATTCAGCTAAATACACTACTAAAACTTGAGAAAAAAAACAAGTCTTGAACCCAGTTTGTGCATAGTTCATGATCCTCTATAAAACCAGCTTTTTGTTAATTTGCAATCTTGCAGGACCCTTTAAATCTGATAAAACCATTAAAAAGCTAATCTTCCAAAGAAAAAAAAAAATATGTAATGCACAAGTTTCCTGATCCAAGCAGGCAGGGAGCACAATGTTCATATAATTTTTAAAACATACGTGAAGTGTATGTTATTCCATTGTCTTTCTTCCTTTCAAAACAATCAAAAACATTGATCTTTTTTTTTTTTTTTAAACATAAAGCGATTTTTTAATATATAAAGCACTCTTCAAACATCTATTTCTTTTGAGTCCATTATTTGGTAAATATGTAACTGCTACACATTAGATTAGGTATTTTCTTCTTTCTTACTGTCTTTTTTTTATTTTCTTTTGTTTTTTAATAATATCTTCAGTGCTAGGAGTTGGGTTTTTAAAAATACATGAAATGGTGTGGAGTTGCTCCTCGGGAAACCCGGCTTTCCTGAGACATCTTCCACCATGTGCAAGATAGTGATCACAAAGTTTTCGCCACTTTGACGAAGAGGAGGAAAACAACAACAACAAAAAAATAGTACACAGCAATGGCCAAAGAAAAGAATAATACAACAACACTGTTCAATCCCAGAGCTCTGAAGTAGCATATCTTCATTCTGAAAATAGTTTTCTTTACGATGGAAGTCTTTTTTTTTTTTTGTCCTTTTTTTTTTGTCGTCCTTTTTTTTTTTTTTTTTGTCTTTTTAATTCCTTTTTTATTTTAAAGTTTGAAGGAGAAAAAAAGGTCTGTAAACAGGTGGGAGCCAAAACTCCTGGCTCCTCCAAAAGCAGTCAAAACCTATGTCCAAGTGCTTGTTTCTGTTCCTGCTTGCAAGGGAACTATCCACTCTTTACAATTATCTATGGCCACAGTTCAACAAGAGTATTTTTTTTTTTTTCTTTTTTAAACTTTATATTCCGAATGGAAAAATGGTGCAATACTCCGGTAATAATTTTCTTGCATTAGTCCACAATAAAAAGCCGCTAAAGGTAGATATACATATTATTCTCCAGAGATACACACTGTAATTTTTAAAATGCGATAAGAGTCCTTGAGTAAACATTTACACGTGAATTGTCGCCGGCCCCTTCTATCAGTTTCTTTCTTTTTTTTTTTTTTCTTTTTTCTTTTTAACGTTATAGGATTAGCTACAAGAAGGGCTGCGGACACTCAGTGCAAAGTTAGAAGCTAATAACAATTAAACATTTGACCAATGAGCAAATAAAAAGCATATACTGAATAAAAGGAAAAAAAAATTCACACTTTTGAGTAAAACCACACGTGGGCACACACGTACAGGCACACACACACACACACCCCCCAGCACGCTCACATACGTACATCTGTTCCGACAAAAACACATAGTCTGAGCTTTAAAAAAAAAAAAATTCTTAGAGCCTGTTTTTTGTGTACTGATGCCGACCTGGAAGTGTAATAATTAGACTTAGAAAGTGTTCACATTTTGTTATTGGCCTGCTGGATTCAAGTATTTGCATGTTGATATGTCGGGTTTTTTTGTTGGTTTTTTTTTTTTTTGTCCTTTTTTTTTTTTTTTTTTTTTTTTACTTTTTCTATTTTTGGGATTAAAAAAAATGACATGAAAAAAGTAATGAAACAAGGGTAATGTGCATAGGCAGATCCATGGGAGTAGTGGACACAGAGATACCCCAACCCTGCCCTCCCTCCTCCCCCCCCCCCCCCCCCCCCCAGCTCCACCTGTACAGTCAAGAGTTACCATTCAGATTCATTACTTTTCTGTACCAATGGTAAATATCACACTTCACCCTTTCTGATTATTGGGTCCGCCTCTGGTAATGTGCATAATAGTCACAGGCTCATTTTAAATAGGCTTTCATTTCCCCCTTCCCCCCCCCAAGTTGATAAAATAACCCTTTCCAGCCCAAATTCTGAAAAGTGCCCTTCATGATAGACCTATTCTAAGCAGCTTTTATACTTTGTTGTATGTTTTTTTTTTTTAAAATCACCATACAAACATAAAAAGACGACATAAAACAGAAAGCCATGAAAAAACAAAAATAAAACCTGTCATTAGCATGTGACACTGACCAAAAGTAGCCCATACTGTTTCCTCAACAGTTCACAAGGACTTCTGCAGTTTCATAGTCGATATCGGACAGAGGTACTAAAAAAAGGGCTGCCAGTCTGATCTGTTAAAGCTGGATTCTTCATCAAGCCCGGGACTGGAAAGGGTTACAATTTTTATTTTTTCCTTTAGTGCTGATGATTGTTATTTCCATTTTGTTTCCTCTTTGTTTCCTAGATGGACTCCCCACTGAGAAGATCACCCGGGAGAAGAGTATTCAAAGGTGTCGGGCTTCCGATGACTCTGCCGTCGTCGGTGCTGGGGGGTCCCCAAAGGCTGCTGGAGTACTGAGGCACCCCCCCCCACAGCAGGTCGCTGCTGCCCTTGCCCCCCAGGCAGGGGGGGTTCCAGTGCCCGGCGTCGGGGCGCACCAAGCCGTGGGAGCTGCTGGAGGAGCCCAGGCGCGGGGGGTTGGTTCCAGTGTTGGACTGCCAGCTGGAGGTGGGCGGCAGCGCCTGGCCTTGGGCTAAGAAACGGTTGACTTCTTCTTCGCCAGCGAACTCGGCCAGGATGGTAGTGTTTCCCAGGACACACCTGGGGACAAAAGCAAAAGGTGCGGTGACATGAAACAAGGGTGCAAAGGGCACTTTTGGAAATATCAGAGATGTATATGAATCCCTTTTCCCCCCAAGTTGAATTTGAGATGAAGACTGATGCCGTATCCTCTCACTTACAGCAATCACAGTCTTTGAACAAAAGACTTCTCTGTCCTATTGCTGGAATAAAATGTGTTTGTAATGGCCATTGCCCTTTGCCGCAGCCTCTGCTCTGGAAGCCACCAAGCAGCTGCGTTTCTGCAAACGCTCCTTGCTGAAAATCACATCGTTAAGAATTTCTACCTTTCCTAAACACCTAAGTGAAGAGATGCAAATGCAGTCTTTGAGAATTACGCATGCTTCATAAAAATTTAAATTAATTTGCAAAAAGTATTAATCACTGCTGCTCCTAACTTATATAGAAAAAACCCCACGCAACCAGAGATGGAGAGTGTGAGAGAGTAATTCTCCCACCAGATCAGATGGGATCTGAGGCTGTTGGCTCTGTGACGGATTTTCCAGGCATCAACTCCGTGTAAACATTTATCTGTGAAACAGATAGTGGCCGCTATCTCTTGGAACTCTAATACTGACGGTCCTGTTGTCTTCCACAAATCCCACTGTATTTTACCGTTGTGCCCCTGCCAGCAAACCAAACACATAGGCAGCTCAAGCCTTTCATTCAGAAAGGTCTGTCCTGTCCATGCCAGCAGCAGAACTATAGTTATGCCACGACCTACCAAAAAACCGATTTCAACGGAGGCCTCCCAGATCACTGACAACGTAAGGACGTTGCCATGTACATATTTATAATAAGTACTTATCTATAAACTCACATATTCATTTTGCCTTTGCCAGTATTTCTTTTACCTGATGCCCACATCTAAAGTCACAGAGCTAAGATGGGTCAATTGTTCATCTCCAATTGTTCTGAATGCTGCTTCGTAAAACTTAATTAAGGAATAGTCAACAGTTTAAAAAAGGAATGTGGTCATTAATATAATTATTTTTACTTCATTTTCTGATAATCAGGTTCATAATGGGCAAGTATTTGCAACTTTACATACGGAGTAACCATTGCTCCTAAATCTGTCAGCACAGGGAAGGTGATCAGGCCAGTAGCACAGCTAGTTCCAAACGTTGTTTCTGCTACGATCAGTATTTTTCATTATACTTGTGCTATAACCTGTCGATAAGGAAAATTTCTTTCCAACTCTAAGCATCTAAGTATTCTCTTGAAACATCAGTCTTCACATTCTTAATCTTCCCTAATTTTATCCCTGAAATTCTCCAGCTCTTGTGCAGGATGCCAATTATCCCATAGATTTTAAAACACCTAAAAAGCACATTTTATTGTCATGCATTTCTTTCGCAACTCCTTTAAAAAAAAAAAGGTGACCACCATGACCGCATTCTTTATTTATCATCCTTTTGTCCTTTCTGTTGCTCTCTAAGCTAAAACCTTGTCTCATGCTCCCTCTGAGCTTCCTTTGGAATTCTCATCACATCTTACAAATTCTTTGCAGCCTTATAGGTGACAAATCCTCAGTGAGCACATTATTAATGGTGAATATCTATTGTCGAGTTTTGTAATCACGTGTTAATCGGTAGTACATGAGTATCTAGCCCCCGTTAGTTTTCCTCTCTCTCGTTAGGCGATTTCCCAAATAGGATTAAACTAGCGATCACTTCCGAGTCCTGGCAAATAAATATCTCAGAAAATAATTTCTGAGATAAAACTGGCTTCATAACAAAGGAAAGACCGAGCAGAAACGTACATATGCAGAGACTTTTGGGCCTTGGCTGCTTCTTCCTTGGAACTGTATCGGACCACAGCATTCCCTTGCGTCAGGTTCAAGTGGAATGTTATCAGAGGGCCGTGTTGCAAACACAGTGTCCGCAGTGTGGAGCCATCAATCTGGTAAGAGGGAAGGGGGGAGAGGTTGGTTATCTGTCTTTTTGCGACTTAAATGCTTTTTCACTAAGCAAGTTTTAAAAGCTAAAGGAGAAGCAGAGGTGAAAGAAAAAAAGGTTTTTTCTACCGTAAGAAGAATTTAATTATAGATTTATCACTGAGTTTTTAAGCACAAAATTTAGGTGATACAAATTATAGTTATCATTAGAAGTCCAGAGAAGTTCAGAAATGAGTCAACAGAAAAACATATGGTTCTCAAATATAACTCAATTTTCCCCAAGATTGATTTGGATGTCTACATTCAAGGCTTTGTGACTTATGTTCTTCCTTGTGAATGACACTGCGTGGAGGACTAGAGGATTTGACAGACTTAGGAGAAGAACAAAACAAACCCAAGGCAAAAGCAGATTTTACACCTATCACAGAATCATAGGGTTGGAAGTGACCTCCGAACTTACACATATGTAAATAGTGCACACTGAATGACTAATTGTAACATTAAAAGTTCATACTTGATTTGGCAGCACTTTGAAAAGGTAACAAACTCCTTGTAGAAAACAGACACTTGTAATAAATGCAGAATAATTATTTTCCCTTCAAATGAACCAAATGACCAAAGTTGAGAAATGTTCTTCTTATCTCTTAAATCTCTTAAAAGCCCCTTTTCATAACTAGTTCTGTACAATTCCATTTACCTGGGGTGTGAGGTTTCGAAGAACCAGCCAGCTGCTTGTTCTCCCTGAGCTGTCAGTACTCCATGCAGAACCTACGATACAAATCCCACAAAACCCCATTTCATCACGGTGTGGCAAGCATATTACAAGAAGAAAACTTATCTGGAATCACAGCACACTGGCAAGCGTTACTGCTACTGAAAACAAATCCTACAGCAGTTTCCTCAGATCTTGATTTACTGTCTTCTTCGGAACGGAAGACTGCTGAATTCAACCTGCTTTTGTTACATTTAAAAGATCTGTGGCATTTTTCACATTCCCACAATAACTATTAGAAAACCAGCGGATGCAGGTATGACACTGCAACAAACTCTATCTTCAGGTTACATTAGAATTAATCTAGAAGATTAATTTTAACATTTTAAAAGCAATTCAGATGTCCAAGCTCAGATTGCTGCTTGCTATTAAAGCTTTTTATAGCACTGCAGCATCCTACTATCTTGCCAATGATAAATTAATGTATATGACTTATTCAAAACAGGTATTTCTGCACTGACGATGTTCTGATTAAAGATACAAGGACACAGGCAACAAAACCTGCTTTTCCAACTTCAGCCTGGTGTTTTACAACGAGAAACTGCACAAGCTTGATATTTATGAGTGGCATTTGAGAAACCGCAGTGCTTCTGTAGTCACATGCGTGACCACACTCTGGCTCCAGAGGGAATCGTGGCACCAGCACTATCTGCCCACCAGGTGGGGTTTTGGTGAAGAAAACGGATACAAAATAAACGGCAAGAAGAGGGAAGAATGTAATTCCCAATTTAGTGAAAGCAGACTAACAGCTTTATAAAATAGGTGCAATACTTTTGAAGCTGACAATACTTCTCAAACCAACAGGAGATATATACATACATACATATGTATATATTTCCATATCCACAGTTTCTCATATTTGTATTAAAGTAAAACAATGGCATCTAAAAAATAAAGAGTCTGCATGAGAAAATTAAGACATTCCCTGAGGGCTCTGCAATGCCATCAGGTCCTAAAGGCTTCACATCCATGCTCCAAAAATGTGTTCTATTGTAACTTCCACGGGCTGATTCACTCATCATAGATCACACCCCAAAACAAGAAACATGTTTAAAAGATACTTTTAGAAATTAAGAAGTGGGGAAAAAAAAATCCCAGTTGGAGTGAAATAATTTGGCAATCCCTACGTAAAATTACTACTATGAGCACCTGAAAGATGATAGCTTCGTTTACAGCTTATCCTAACTAAAATAGACAGACATGAGCTTCATCCCCCAAACAGACACACTCTACCTGTATTGAGCCTCAAGTTTCTGGAGCCTCACAGACAGCTATGGGGTGTCTCACTATTGTGACAGAGTAAAAGCAAACAATTCTAAAAAGAAACCACAAGAGCCAAGAGTACCAGAGGAGTAAGAGCTGGTCCAACCCAGGGGACTGGCACCCCACGTAGATGATGGCTTGGTGTTCGTTAAGCCTGGAGGTGGTCTCGTAGGAGCAGTAGTGTTTCTGGGTACCTTCCAGAGTTCATGGGATAGAGAGGCTTGTGTGTGAGAGATTGGGCCAGAGGACCACGTAGACTTGATGTCTGACAATTTACCTGCAACAGAAAAAAATATATTTGTGTATTTTTAGTTATCAACAACTGTTAAACCAAATAGGATGGGCAATCACCTGCATTGACTATATTCTTTCAACGCTTCAGGAGAGAAAAGAAAAGCATTCTGTATCATCCAGTGATATAAATCCTGTATCCTTTGAACCTACTTACAGTCGTATTTACATTTTCAAAGAATTTTGTATTTAATGAATCTTGCACCACCTGTTACATATACAGTTCCTTTTTTAAAATCTCCTATTTCGTTTTGTCGTAATAGACAATGAAAAAAAGCCCAGAAAATGGACATAAGTATTTGAAATCTAACTTAATCAAAATTATAATGAAACACTTCAAGATTGTCTCTCTCAAAGGTTTAATAGAACTTAACCACTTTTTCTTACACAACTCATTTTAATTAATATAAAGTAACCAGTATATCCATATGTTCTTCTGATATATTATTGAAATTCCAAAGATCAAAGACTGACAAAAACTGTATTTCTGCATATTCAAAGTTAACAGATACTCTTTTTTCCAAGTGTCTTTGAGAAAAATGAAGTCTTCAGAAGATTATAACATATCACAACCTGTCACTCTTTTTAACTTTTTACAGTTCAGTTTATTTCCCTAATCAGCTTTTAAACTCTCTTACTACTGCTCCTGCCAAATCAGAGTTTTATAAAATAATACAAAAATCAGGAAGAACAAATACTGTTTAGCATTCAGAGTGGCAAAATTGTTTCAAATTATGGCTATCTAAACAAACTCCTTTTTTATTTTATTTTATTTTATTTTATTTTATTTTATTTTATTTTATTTTATTTTATTTTATTTTATTTTATTTTATTTTATTTTATTTTATTTTATTTTATTTTATTTTATTTTCTAACCCTTGAGCCTTAGACATCCCTGCCTTTCTTCCTTGTACCAACATATGTTGTGAAATGAAGAGTCCAGTTTCCCACTGTTACTAACATTACCAGCAGGTGTTTGACTGGAAGGATACTTGCAGTATCTTCTGCAAATGATACTGTGATTATGCAGCCTTAATGCTTTGATGTTGATCGCAGACAGTAAGAAAATACTTGGTCTGATAAAGCCCAAGATGCAGAAAACCTTGTGAATTTTTTAAAACCAGATTTGAACTGGCCGATGAAGTTTATGTTGAATCGGCACTTTTAATCAGGCAGCCATGGAGGGTTTTTTATTAATCCTAAAGCCAAATTTACCAGTTACCAAATCACAGCCTCAGTTACATATACACACTCCCCCAGTTGCCTCTATTTATCTGTATCATTTAACTCAACGATTTTATACCGAATCACAGCAATTTAAGTGAAAGGGCAACCACTCTCCCATTTTCTTGCAAACCGTAGCAATAAAAATAAGCTGACAATGATGAAGAGGAGGACAGAATGGTGGGAGGAAAGGGAGAAAGTCTCAGTTTTAGAACTCAGAGCAGCTCAGCCTGTGATGTAGCACGATACATGCACATTACCACAGATTAGGTGTTGCTATGTCACTGCTACTCATGGGGTTAACACAAAGATTAGATGACGTTGCAAAAAAATAAAAGGCAAATAAAGCAGAAATGCATGGCAGAGAAAAGAAAAGCAAGCCATTCCTTTCTTCTCCTTTCACTGGAGTAAAATATTTACATCCACCTTTGTTGTTTTGAGTTCTGCAGTATGACCTGGAGGCTGCAGCTTCATTTATTCAAAGTGGAGGGTTTTCACTGATCAGATATGAAGAAGCTAATACAATCCATGTAACAGCCCCAACACATTTTTATAATGGGACAAACTGGATATTTAGGTAGCCAGTTCACAAGCAAAGTTTCCACAATGCAGAGAGAGATGCTCCAGAATTTATAGCTCATTAAAAAGAATGGGGAGCATCAGGCTTTAGATTGACTATCAAGAGATATTTAAGAGCCCCAAACCCACCCCCCACGCCCCCCCCCAGCCCAGCCATCCAGAGTACCTCCTATCCCTGAGCTGAAGATGGTTCACTTTTAACCATGAGTTTATTAACAAAAATGTCATATCAGCTTTTACTGGATGGGTCTAGTTAGGGGTGTTTCCACTGAGGTCCTAGACAATAGAATACTCCTCCTCAAAGTTGCAATGGAAACAGTTATTAAGAGATCTCGATGCCAAATCAGAGTGACAGCATGTGGCACCAAGTGGAATAAATACATTTTTCCTTAGCACAATTCCAGTCATACCACCCAACGCTCACCACTGAAGGGCTGCCAGGAGAGCTGCCTACCTAGCACAGTACTAAAAAAATACGCTTCTGTCTATAGTAGCACTACTGAAATAAGTGGGAAAGCACTTTCTAGGGCCTTCTTGCAGAATGCAGAAGGATGTGAAAGTAGAAAGGCCATTTTTCGTACCTGCAATGCTAGGTGCGGATGCAATGCTGCTGAAAGAGCTACTGTAGCCGGAGGCACTAAGCGGCCAGGCACTCGATGAAGGCAGCGTGGCATTCTGAGATGATGTTGGGGATGACCCTGCAGAACCAGCAGAGAAGCAACTAAGAAAGATGGGCATAATGAGGTTTGGTGTGACATAAGCAAAATCTATTACGTGCAAATACAAACCATGCAAGGCATTTTCCTTAATCAGCCTGGTCTCTCACGTCTAGGAATGAAATGTTATAGAAAGCATGACAAAGTGAAGCACAAGTCTTTAGTAGAAAAGAATAGAAAAGAAAAGAAAACAACGCCGGTACAGCAGCAAATGTACTAGCGCCTGTGCAGAAGATAAATTCTGCATTTCCTTTAAGATACGTGACTCTCAAAAAATCAGTGTTAAACTGTTTAGTCTCAAGGAACAGGCTTCATTTATAAAGGTGCTCTGCCGGCTGACGTAAGCAATGGCAACTGTAGATGAGCATAGATGTATATGATAAACTAACCTCTTATCGTGGGTGATTTCTCCTAAATTACTCGAGGTAAGCACTTCTCCTACATCCTAATGCCCACAAACATCTTTAGATTTTTGCAGACTTTCAGTAAAGCAAGGATATATTTCAGCAATCGCTTCTCAAACTGATAACATTAAACAAAATAGCCTGAAACCACCTTGGTAGATCATTTACAATCTGGGGAGCTATCTAAGCATACATACAATTTCCTTACTGGCAGCAAATGAAAGAAACTGAACATAAAATAGAATATCTTCATTATAAAGACCAGAAGAGCTGGAAGTATTCTCTCTAGCCACCAACAATATTAAGTGTGTATCCTGGGTGACTTATCATTCCTGACATACACAGATCGACTGTGATACTGAAACATCTTTAACTGACTAATAAAAATAGGTTCAGTTCTTTGGAAAAGAGCGCTGTACTGAGGCAGAAGGGAGCAGGTGAAAGGACAATCTCATCCCCCGCAGCTCAATAAAAAACACAGGCTACATTTTCAACTGGAACAGCAACCAACCAAACTTCACCTTATCAAGACTCACTGCGCTCCATAGGACACACCAATACAGACGTCAGTTCCGAGAAAAGTAACTCTCTATCAAGGCCTTCTCTGGAAATAATCTATTCCCCGGGCTGGAGGGAGGGAATTATATCAGACTGAAAGGCCCATATGCCCACAAAGCTGAATCCGTTCCCTATTCCATGAGGCTAAGACTTTCAGCTCATAATAGCTGATCCTGCAAAGCTTCGTTAACAAACAGTGTAAAACAAAAATCAACCCAAGAGCTTAAGCTTTGTCTAAGTGTACAGTGAAAGGACGGTACACACCACGGCCCAGCCCTCTAAATGGATTCCCGCTCTGGTGCTACAATCCGTGTACCTCAAGCTGCGGAGTTCAGAGAGTCTCGTGCTGGCAGTGTGCCAGGAAAACCCCAGTGTCCCACAAAGGGGTACTGACAGCAGCTAATTTTACCTAGAATACACCTAGTTATATGAGCATAAGGAAACAAATTCAGCAACGACATTTTTTTTGTTATATTATTAACAAACTAAAAAGCTAACAAGGAAAGGAAGCATACTCGGACCCCAACAGTCACTGCTTTTCAGGAGGTTTTGGCTCTTGAGGGCCTGTTTACTTCTGCAAAGATCATCTCTACCGACCCTCTCTAAGGAGCCTTATTATTTCTTCATTCCATAGAGATTATACACCACCAGAGCTAATGTATACTTTCCTCCGATAGAGAAGCCCTGTAGCAGGTATCACCTGACAGGTACAGCTCTGTAGGCTTTTGGCCTAGAGGAGTATTTCTCGGGTGCACCACAGCTGAACTGTGACTGAATTGTATCTTTATACTTCCCTTTTTACAACTTGGAACCATCCAGGTTGCCTGTCACTCTAAGTACATTTGGGACGTTGAAAGTTAGTTCGACGTTACTTGTGCACAAAGATACTTCACGTTTCAGCTCCAATAAGGATTGCTTTCCGGTAAGAGACAGCTAAACCCATTCGCGGCAACGAAAGCCCCCGCCTCCTTTCCCTCACCCTTCACATCCCTGCGCCTCAACAAACCCAGAGCTGGAAACCCGTTTCAAGCACAGTTCTCTTTTACAAATCTACGCAGATACCACAGATGTAACTACTAAAACAACATCCACGTTTTTAATCCTGACATGTCCTGATTATACTATTCCTGTGCATATTAGAGTGCTCTAATAGAGGACAGACAACTCGCCTATTTCGGCACGCTGATCACTATTAAACCAAGCCACCTTTCCCTTGATCCACTTTCAGTGTATCTAGTTAACAAGTAGCACAGTCCCAATGGATTATTGTTTTAGAGAATAACCATTTAATTCTGCAGTAAACACTAGAAGGACAAAAAGAATGGAACTGGCACTGGGAAATACTAGTTTACTAGTCAGTTCTCTATTTTCCTTTTCTTTGGTTGTTTTGGGGATAAACCAGCTCTATTTTTTTTTGCTGATTGGTCTTCTAACAAAGCTACAATTAATTAGTGTGACAGAAGCCTGCTGCCTCAGCAACAACTGTGGAGCTTTGGTATTGTGTCTGCTGAGCAGTTCACAAAGCGTAAGAGGTTGGTCAGTATGGAGAGCGAAGTCTTGTTCAAAACAAAGCGTTACATGTTACGAAAACTTCCAGTGACCACAGAAGTTTGTATTACATCTCACAGACTTTTCCGATGTAAATATTTACAGTCCTATGGAAAACCAGAAATTTCTTAGTCCCGTATTTAAATCAAGTAGTTCTGTATTTTCAGTGAAAGTTCAGTGTAGAAGCATTATTAAATTAGGATTACATATGAAAATATACTACATTCATACCATATGAAGTCAACGTTTTTTGAAAGAAAATGAAAGTATAAACAGATGTGGAAGTGATTTGTGTGTTTACCTCCACTCTTGAGAAGATAGCGATTAACATCCTGTATCGTGGTGTTTATGGTAGGCCCAGTTGGAACGCTTCCAGGAGTAACATCGGGGTCATTTTCAGGATCAATATTCTGCAGTCCTTTCCATGGCACTCCTGGATGAAACTCTGTTTCAAAGATAATAAAAAGAAGAGTATATAAAATCGTAATTCTTCAAAGTTCCTGTAAATCAGGTGGCATGAGGATTCAACAGATAACACCAACAATACCTTTTAAGGACATCACTTTAACACAAATGCTTTGTATTTTGTTACCTGGTGGCCAGTTTATGCTGGAGCCATTGGAAATTTTATCACTATCGGTTTTGGCACGTGACCAGCTGTGAGGAACAGCTACGGGCGGACTGGCGGGCGATTCACTGTTTTGAATCAGATCATACCGGCCATAAGAATCATCAATGGAGGACTTTCCCGGAGGACCAATACTTAAACCTCCAGGTATAGCACCTGTAATGAATGAAATGAAAAGGCTTTGTTTAGGAGTGGGACTAATTTTGGGTATGGCATTTCATCAGTCCCTGTATTTTGTTAAGTTTTTCTTTTTTTCTTTCTGTATTACAAAGATAAAAAAGAAAATTAAAATACTAACACAGTAAGCAAGGCTTAACAGCCCCTGAAGCCAAACTAGGAATTAAAGCTGTGAGATACACCGCTGGTGCCATCTAGACACTGAAGTTAAAGAAATTCAGATTACATTACAGCCAAAAAGGGACTAAGAAATTCATTATCATTACACTGATAGTAAACAGGAATTTGCTGAGACAGCATGCTAAGGAATATCACCGTAGGCAAGCCCCCTTCTCTTCCTTCTCTAGGTGGTGCACGATTTGAAACGGCCTTTCTCATGGTCCTACAAACTATCAAACAACGATTTGGCGTAAGCAGTACAGCTAGTCGAAGAATGACAAACTATTGTAAAAGAAAGAATTCATGCTGCTCAAAATAAAATCCAGGATACAATAAAGTTAACAGAGCACCATGTTCTAACAGAATAAACTTGGTACAGGAAATAAAGAAAGAAACGACTCAGGATACTGGAAGCATTAGGGATAAAGGTGTTCAAACAGATTAGCAATTACTTCTGGAAAAATACGAAGTTTGCGCTCCTAAGTCTCCGGTTGGGTAATTGTGTAATTCATCATGCTTTTGTACGGGACTGGCTGTGAATGGTTGATGGTACTGGAAAAATTGTGGGAGAAAGCCAACGTAAAGCTTTTTTGGATTGAAGGTATGCAGATCTGGAGTAAGGGGAAGCTTGTGGGACTTGTTTTGCCCACACTAATGGTTTGTTTTAGTTGAACTCCATGTTCTGAGAAACAAAACTCAGCAAATGAAAAAAACATTCCTACATTGCATGTAGGAAGCGATAGCTGCAAGAACTTCAATGCATTGCTGCAGAAAATCTGCAGAAATCATCTTCAAAACGCCACAGTCTCAAAGGGCACTTTGTACCAACCACTCACCAAAAATAGTAACGTGAGAAGAAAAATTACAATTGCAATATGACTCAAGTCTCAAAAAGCCAGACTAACAGAGAGATTAAATGGGACATACCGTGCTTGCTGGAGTTCTGGTCAAGTGAAGAAGCAGCACTAGACAGATTATCCATTGAGTTGGGGTGTGTCCACTGAGGAAGGCGAGACTGGGACTGAGAAGTGTCCTTCACTGACAAACCACCAGTAATGTCCATGTTATTTACATTCATGTTCGGGTTCAGTCCAGCTAAGGGGAAAGAGGTCATTAGAGATCCATAATGTACTGGAGGATGAAAAGATGCATTTAAAAAAATCCAGCTACAGAAATTATTAAACATTTATTTTCAGGCACCTGTACACACGTGTAGTAGCATACTATGTACATTTTCAGGACTTTTGCTTTTATGGGAACACCAATGAATTTCTGAATTCCCATGAATTCAGAAAATGTTAAAACTTTGCTAAAAGAAGAAAAGAAAAAATACATATGGATAATATTTTAAAGCTGTCAGTATTTCTACTTACAGTCTCTTCACTTGGCTCAGAAAAGGCATTCTGGAAGAACGCACTGGAATGCTAGGTTTAAACCAGTAAAGAATTCGCAGCATTCCATTACTAAACCCAAAATATTCCTTCAGTCTCTTCAGCACACCCCCATGACATCTGCCATTTTATTTTGCTAACAATGTTTTTAAAATCTCAAACAAAGCAACTAATTAAAAGGTCATACAAAGAGCTGCTATTCACCAGAGCAGGTATTGTACTATTTGGACACATATTTTGTATACCCAGAACAAAATCACTCAGACTACATTTAGGGAATAATTTTGACATGATTCTGTGACAGGAATCTGGGTCCTTTTTGATATATAATCCCGAATGTTAGCAGATCACAGGAAGCTGAGATATGATAAGAACCTCTTAGATTTAGGCCTTTAATTCATAAATTCTTTTGCCTTCTGATGCTTCCTATTTTACCAGCTCAGCACAGCAGTCAGAATTACCTTCTTAACTGCTGCATGGTAGATAAAGCTTGGCAATTCTATTGTACACAGTATAAAGAGAGTCACAAAGAGATTAAATTAATTCCTTTATGTCACAAATGAAGTCTGTAGCGTACATCAATCACACAGAAAACAGGTCTGAAAGGTTGTTCTGTTCACCCTGTCGTCTCAAGGCCAAATCGATTATTTTGACATCAATCATGTTTGACAGATCTATGTCTAACCTACCACAAAATGACCAGTGAAGAAGATTTCAGAAACTTCCCAGATAATTTATTCTGGTACTCTACTTTGCTTAAAGCAAATAAGTGATCCTTAATGTTTAATGAGATCCCCTTTTACGCAACAAAAGTTTATTACCTCTTGCATTAGCCACGTGCAAGAGAACTTTTTCATAGCTCTCTTTTACATTTTTGAAGATTCCTGCATATCTCTCAAGCCTTCTCTTTAGACTAAAGTGAGCAGAGGATTTCATTTTTTCCTTTGCAGCCACGTTTTTGAAACTTCTAATCATCTGCACAACAGTCTTTCTGCATTCCTTCAAACTGATCCAGATCTTCCTTTAAACACACTACCAAAACTGATGCCCTACCAGTGCTGGTTAGAGGGGAAAGATGACTTTACATGACTTCCAGATGATATTCCTGTTTATCAATATGACATTTGTCTGTTTTGCAACATGACGCTGTTAATTTATATTTAGTTCATAAATAGCAACATAAGTAGATAGTTAATTAAGCGACTCTTCTGTTCTGGTATTTGTAGGCAGAGCACAGGTGAGGAAATTCAGCCCACCTGAACAGCTACCAGATAGGTATATGTAGTACCATGATTTTGTTTTGGTATTTCAACATTATTTAATAAACATAGCTTTTGTATTTCTGTATTTGTTAAACTGTGGAGCAAAATATTAAGATGCTGAATTAACGAAATATACTCCCTCTGTCTGTTTCCTATGGAACTGCTTTAATGACGGACACTTACCAAGAGGGTAAGGAGCAAAGGTGTTCGGTGAAGACTGTTGCTCTTTGGTCTGCAGGTCAGGAAGGCCGGGAGCCTGGGGATGGGGTGAAAAGCTATCCATGGCTGATTTGCCTGCAGAGGGGTGCAAAGATAGATGCGGAGGGGGAGGCTGCTGCTTCATAAGCAGGGCCTGGGCCAGCTGGCGCTGGTGCTGCTGGATCTGCTGCTGCATGTTATTGATTGTACGTGCAACCTGGCAAGAGAGAGAATCAATAAATGCTCAATTGAACAAAAAGACACCAGACTCCTTGTGCCTTTCTCTACAGTGAAATAACACAATAGATCTCTCTACAAATAAAAACTGACTGTATTAGGGGCTGAAGAGCTTTCCTCCAATAAGCGAATGCTGTGAAATAGCTGTATTACTCCAGCACTCTTTCCTTATACTCAAGTCATGCGCTGTATTATTGTTTCCAAGGATGCTTTAGCTGCTTTGCTCTAATGTAGTACAATCTCTTTAAGCTATTGAAATCAAACTCTAATGGAGAGGTTGAAAACCTACTTGCTGCTCCTGTTGTCTCATGGGTCCGGAAACATTACGCTGAGCCTGTAACATCTGCTGCTGGATTTGTAAACGTTGGTACGCCTACAAGAGAGAAATGAGAGGTCAGAGGTCCTAACACCGATAATAAGCCCAACAAGCTTGCTCTGGTAATTATAAAATAGAAAACAGAAACATTGGAGTTTTCTCAAAACAGTCAATGAAACAAAAGTAACCATCTTGTTAGAAATCTATTTTATAATACATTGAAGTCCAGTGTTTGTTGTTTTTTTTTAAACCAAACAAATCAATAAAAAAATCTGATGAGTACAGTTTGTGAGCAGTAAGTGGCCATTAAACACAGGAACCTTTTTTTTTCCTGAAAAAATTGTAACACAAAGTAAAAATTAAAATATAAGTTTATAATACTATTCAAATAGGATAAATACCAATAGTTATTTTTGTTTTGGCCATTTTGAGTTCTGACAACACTTTGTATTTAACCAGTTGTGCTGTTTTATTTCAGAAAAATTCCACAATTTTAATGTGGCTAACTGGGCAGTTAATTCCCCCATTTTCTCCGCGCCACCTCCCCCCCACCCTCCCCGCAAGGTGTTTCTCTGAAACATGTGAATTTAAAATCCAAATGAGTTGTGTACAGATATTTTTCAAGGAGCTGGGTACTGTTCAAGTACTACCATGGCATGAGATCAATGCTTTGCTCCTCAAAACTAGGAACCATAACCAGAAATAAGTAATAGTATCAAACATCGTTGCTAATAAAAAGAGTTTGACTAGCCCGTTGAGATCAGCAATTAAGCTAGTTTGTCATCCTCAATCTCATGTTTAGTCCTAGCAAATACGGACTTACTGTTAGCAGTATCTCTTCTTAAAATATTCTTAAAATCCAATTAAATATTTTCATACACACATACATATATAAACGTAAAATCTACATATATAGCAAAAGAACACAGCTTTAAAAAAAATAAGTAGCTCTTATCATACTATGTGTTTAATAAACATTCCATTAATTACAGGAAATTTACTGTACACTTTATTATTTAGCGAGGCAACTGAAGGAAGTTCTGCAGGTAACTCGGGTGGACCAGCACTGCCAAGATTTCTCTCGTGTTGTGAGACAGACTTCCCAGTTGGTCCATCAGTTGCACACGTTGGCATGTAATACACAGATCCGTGCTCTTTAACAATATACTGTGTTACTCACACCAGTACAAGACAACTGACTTTTTAGTTCCACTGATCAGCTGTAAAGGATAATTATTCCACAAATGACTATTTATAAAGCCTGAGGCAAAAAACATGGGTTTTGTTTCTTTGAAAAGAAACCCCACTAAAGAAATCAGCATCTGATTGTTTTAAAGATCTGTCACGTGCATTTAAAAATTTAGTTAACCATTCTCTTATTTTATCTTCATGCCTTCAATTCTCATTTAGAGCTTATTTGCCATGTCTTTTAACTTACCAGCTGCAGCTGATAGAGCTGGTTCAACATCGTCATATGCTGAGGATTATTAATTGGCGAGGTTAACTGTGCAGGGCTGAGACCAATGTTTTTTGCTGCAAACTGCAAAAGCTGTGCTTGAACCTAAAAAAGAGCATTGTATTAAACATTGTACATTTGCTTTTAACACCGGCAACTGTGTAAGCCATTAATAAGAGTCACAAGGCATCAGCTGGAAAATATTACTATTACCAGAAGTAATACCATGAACTATCAAAAAATTAACAAGAGGCTCTAATACAAATCTTAATAACCATACTTAAATGTCCATTTATACAAAAAGAGCTTAGAACAAACTCCTCAGCTCTCTAGAAAAGTTAAATTTTGCAAAAAGGAACACGCTCACACAGATAACGTACAGAGCATACATGCTTAGTGGCTAGTAAATAAATCACCCCAGAGCCAAGCAACAGTAGCTGCAAAGCCTCAGGAGCATGAGAGAATGCATATGGAGAGGAGAGTGAATATGGAAGAGTCCCAGGGAAAGAGAAAGCTCAAGGTTGTCTAACCTGAGGGGATAGAAACTGAGGCACTTGAGCACGAAGACTAGGCTGGGATGAATTAAGAGGTTGCACTGGCGGTTGCTGCGGCTGTTGCATGGTCCTGGCTTGTGCTGCTCCGCTATTGCCAAACATACCCAGATTGCCACTCGGTATCTACAGCAGGACAAGACAGACATTGGCATTTCAAGACATTACTCAACATATAACCTGGAAACTACTTATCTGTGCAGTCTTTTTCCTCAGTGATCACGACAGGCACGGATGAAGGCACCAGTAGATATAGACTGTACTGACAACCAGGTTCGCAATCGCGCATGGCAAAAATGGCCATGTACCCAACATCCCAAACCTCCAAAACTTTGTGCAGATGCCCGAACAAAAGTTGAAGATAGCTTTTATAAGGATGCCTAACCCTACTGGGTCACAGGATGAACAATGAAAAGTATTCACCCAAAATGTCTGGATTTGTGTAGCAAGGAACAGGAGAATGGAATCATTAAACTGAGAGCATCCCAGTCCTTGAATTATCTAGGCAGTTTTTATACCTAGTCATTTTACAAAGCTACTGATAATGGACGTGCTATTAGTGCAGCCCCCGCTTCTGAAAGATATGCTTAATGGACAAACATTGCCTTTAGAAAACTAACTTTAAAAGAGTATCTGTAATAAAAGCCACTGTAGAATGATACCTAGAGTTTTCCTGTGTTGTTATTTCTTATCTTTGCTGGAACTTCAATTTATATGGCAAAAGTAACCTTTTCATAATCAACAGTAGTTTATGAGCTCTCAGTCTTGTGGTGTTTACGAATCTTCCCCTCCTTCTCCTTTCTTTGCTTTTCTTTCTCTTTCAGCATGTTCTACCCAGGGACCACAACATCCCTCTTGCCACGATGCTCCATTTGAACAGAGGTGCAAGAAGTGCAGTTTCTTTCTCACCAGCTGTCAAAGCTATGAGTTGTCTTGACACTTACAGCAGGAATAAAAAAGCCCCCATCACTTCTCACCCATCTCATCACTGAATAATTATGCCAGCCAGCAAAGACGAATTAGAGCAATGTCTCTGCCTTAAGAGTCTGTGACAATTAGCAACGCCTCAAAAAAGGAAGCCTCACATCAATCAAGGCAGAGCTATACCAGGGTTCAGTGGTATAAATCCACAATACTACAGTCTCTTCTCAATGGACGCGTATAATTAGCAGGCTAATTACAACTAAGCAGTTGTTTTATGTCCTATAACGTGAAACGTTTACACAGCAGGTAGTTTCTCCACTGATATTTCACGTGAATAAAGATGTTGGACACGCTTTCGGTTTAAAGCACTGTTTTCCCCGGGGGAAGCGACGGGCACAAGCAACGAGTCCCTGAGAGCTGAAATTCAACTTGGGACCTCCCCCAAGAGCCTTACCTGTCTAGAAGAATTCAAGTTTTGCATGCCCAGCCCTGAGGCAATCCCGCCCAGGGTCTGATTAGGGAGTGCACTGTTTGAAAGGGGGAGCTTCAGGCTTGGTGAAGGCAAAAATGGTGAAGTAGTGGGCTCTTCCACTAGGCCGCCATCCTGATTGGAGAAAGAAAGGGTGAGCTGCGTGCGGCGCCCAGGAGCAGACAGTGCACAAAACAGTGTCCCATGGAAATGTAAGAGGGCATGGATGAATAAAAATATTAAAAAAAAAAAAAAGGTATGAATAACAGGGAATGAAAAGTATGGAGTGAAGGGAGAAGAAAGAGAGAAATAGGATTAAGGTACTGTTTGTCTTTACTTTGTCGCACTTAATCCACAAATGCACAATCACCCTCCCCCACCTCTCCAGAAGGAAAGGAGGGATTCTAGCAACCGATCGCGGAGCTATCATGCGGCCATTGCCTCCGACCCCTTTAGATATTCTCCTCTCTTCTCCACCAGATTGAAAGCTGGAAATGGAGGAGACCCGGCACATTTCAGGGAAGTCTTTTGTGAGTTCGATGAACTCCCCGCAGCGGAGCCCAGACATACACACACCGCTTTTGCTAACCCAGAACTTGGGAAAGGCCAGATCAGCTTATTTGGGTATCAGTCTGCCTTTGGTTCCACATCATAGCTCTGCTCTTAAAAAAGTGTTTTTGCATTAATCCCTTTTCCTAACTGAGACACATGAGCCTCTTTTAATATTCACATAGCACTGAGTTATTATTATTCACTATGAAACATTACACTCTTAACGCACCCAATGAACACAAAAATACTTAAAACCAATAATGATAATGTTGTCTGCGCAGCCTTCCTAGGAAAGCGATTAAGACGCTGCCTGAACGCCCCCCAGGAGGAGGCAGATTTTAGCAAGACATAAGGAGCCCCCTCTGATAACCGGGCTGTAAGCAACCGTGGTTGAACACGGATACAATGCACAGAAGGCAGCCCCCACGGGGGGCAAACAGCAAGTCAGAAAATAAAATAAATCATATAATCCCCAATCAAACAGGTAGGTATCTAGCTAGTATTGCAGTGGGGTACCGAGTTCTATCTCAAACTGTGCTTTGATGTCTGGGAAGCCTGCGGCAAGCATGATCAAATAACACTGTGTACAAAGTAGAGCTCCAAAAACAGGCAGAGTGAAAAAATCTTTAATTTGCAATGTGCTGGACTGGTGCTTTTCAGGCAATATATTCATTGTAAAGAAAGGTTTTTAAAGAGGTGAGGAGCTAGGTTATTTCAACCAATAAATTCAATGCCCCAGAAGATTGTGAGACACTGACAAACCTCCTTTGTTAAAAAAGCAACCCAGTTCGCTAACCAGATACCCAAACAACCAACCTAATGCAGCAAGCACGCCCGGTAAATTTTATGTTCTAAGTTAATCCTGAAAAATGCATTTTCAACAGCTCTCCTTTGATGCAAAGAAAAAGTTGCTTTACTATCAGGCAGAGTGACACTTGACATGCTATCTGACTATCCTGAGGGGGACACTGACATTTTCTAATGATATCCCCAAGGCCTTTCAGCTCCAGATATTTTACATTCTACTGGACATCAGTCACACTCCACAAACAACTGCAGCTTGCATGACAGTAACAGGTTCAAGGATTTCTCCTTAGATCACAGACATATGTTTACAATTCTACCCTTCCCCCTTTAAAGTGAAAATAATTTCAAGCTTGGTGCCTGCTCTCTCCTTCAGATGCCATTGTTTCCTACGCCAACAGACCTATTGACCATGAAAGACCACGCAGTCCCTCCCTGCCCCCAAAATTTATTCGAGTCTTGTCTCACTGACATTATCTTTTCCCTCCTTTTGGAACCAGTCAGTGCCAGGACGGTGGAGGACAAGCCCCACTGGAGACTCAGGCATCTAATTTCCAGAACAGGCGGGCTCTTGCTGCAAGGCCACCTTCACAAGTGTGGTCCTTGGCTGGACTGCAGCAGATGTCTCTTGTGGCAAGTTTATAACACACAGTTCACATTCACTTTGTCCTATTTTTTTTAATTTCAACTTATCCTAAGGTGCCAACTGTGCTACACAAGTCTGTGGAGCTGAAATCAATTCATTTCACATAAAGCATTTTAGTTGATCAACATAAAGCACTCCTCAGTCACTCTCGACCTAGACTGGGCGATACCTTTACTGCTGACAATGGTTTCTGACCCATTATTTTTCAGATTCCTTTATGTAATAATTGTATCCTGAAGAATAGTATTTTCTGCCTAACCTTTCCTCTTCTGTCATTTTCTTACAAATTTACGTTATTTCTCCCTCAGGGTAATCAATTAAACAAATCCCCTACACCTGAATCATCAAAATCATGCTCAATCCGGCGCTGCATTTAACTTTTTTGAAGGGACTTGACACAACTGTAAAATCCTTCCGGTAGCAGGATTTCCTTCTACAGTTATCTAACACAAAGCACCACACTGGTTCTCAATAATACATTACTTTTAGGACTTTGGAAAGTCTCTCCCAATAGTTTCATGAACAAAATATGACAGACTGCAAGCGGCATTACTCAAAGATTTTTTAGCCCTTTGAGATACGGACAATTTAGCAGAGGATTCCTGGAATCTTTGGCAGTCACCTGCCAACAACTGCCACTTCATGAATCAAAACGTCCCAACAGACAGATGCGAGACTGACGAATTTGCCAGAGGTCTTTGTATAAAGTCAGTTACAGAAGTAGTTAGTAGAAAATACACATTAATAACTTCTTAAAACAGAAAAAAACTTTTCCAAAAGAGGAAGTAATAAAAACTCACCTCAAAATAAGTTCCCTTCAAATCTGACAGGGGTTAGGTACAGACAAAAGTAATTTGCCGGAAATGCCATACTCAAAGAAGTACTCATCATTGGTATTTTTAATTTTGAAAACATGGGAATATGAAAGAGGTTTCCAAATTTGAAAGTTCAAAAAAGAAACAATCACTGGATCATAGGAGGCAGAGATGGAGGAAAGAAGAAGAATTTCAGTCAACCTTAAAATTCTAGTGATCACCTAATTGCGAGGCCTACAGAAGTGATTTTGCATAATGATAAAATATCCCGTTCATTATGCCAAAGATAAAAAGCAATCACACTCACCAGAGACAAATGGGATCAGAATGTGAAGGACAAGGTTGAAAAAACCCAACAAACACTATGCTCGAAACAGAAACAAGGAAAAAGCCTAGTCGGAATATTTTTGAAAGACCATGATTGCGGTCCACAGGCACCAAGACTTATAGACCTGGATTTCTCAACAGTAGAGAAGAGCTGATCAGCGAATAAGACAGTAGTGAAAAGGAGACTTCATTTCTAAGGCGAGAGTTTCAGCATCTCCTATATACTCAAGAATTTGGGAGAAAGTCTGGAAGCAGCATCAGGGCAAAGGAAGACAGGACTCTGCTGGCAGTATGAGAGCAAACATACAAAACCAAAGACGAGAGGAGGAAGGAAAATGAGCCTGCCATGGAACTGAAGCCTCACAGAAGGCAAGCCTGAGCGACTGTCAAAGCAGGCTGATGGTACTTCAGAGAGCTGACCTGACTTTTGATCACTGACATCTAATACAACGGCCCAGAGTTCAACACTCACATCTGATTGTGCTAAAAAATTACGTGACACCTCTGTATGGTTCAGGATTTTCAATGATGGGCTGGTCAGCACAGATCAGCAAACCACCACATTTTTCTTCTGCGCTTAGAAGAACACTCGATAGGTGGAGTGGGAAGACACACCAAACCTGAGTCCCAGTACTCAGGAGTGGTACCCAAACCAAATCCCTACACTTTAAGAAAAGATCCTTTGAAGCACTCCGGGCTAATTTCCAATATTTTTTAGGATGCTTCCAAGGAAAATCTTACATGGTTTTCTTACAAATTTGATGGCTCCAGAAGACATCAGGTAACATCTTCAAGCAAGCCTGACACCTAAGTACAGCATGCTCCCCACCAAGCATAAGTTAACGTGGTTGAGATCACGTATCAGGATACTGCTAGGCTGGATCTTTATTTCCTCAAAGCCATTGGATTTTTTCCCTTCTCCTTTTATGGTGCTACAGGGCAAGATAACATCCTGAAAAATAATACAATTAACAAAGCACTGAGCGCCAAAGATTGACTCAATGTGACGCAGAATAAAGACTATCGGCAGCAAGCATGGAGGAACAAGTGAAAGCAAACGTTCAACGGTGATGTTTAGCTGCACAGCCCACTACTAATCCAGAGGGAACAGGGAGTTCAACGGGTCCAGAAGCAAGTGTCAGGGCTGGCAATTCTCTTTCCTCAAATGCATAAGGTTAAAAAAAAATAAGTAAGCGCTGGCTTTACCTGTCAGACAAAATGCAGGAGAAAAATCATGGAGTCTCAACTCAGGTGAGCTGAGAGCACCAGCTAAGAAGGAGTGGTAGCAATGAGCACACTAACCCAACTTACAATTTCATGAAGAGGAACCTCGCATAACTTATCAAAGACTCAGCAAAGCGAAGCAAAAGGATAATGACTTGACAAGACATTAAGTAAAATAAGGAATGTTGGCTGGAGTGCTTTGTGCAGCTGTGCAGAGAGCTTGTTCACCGACCAAGGATGACCTGAGCAGGAAGTAAGGCAGCTCCAGGCTCATCCTCTGAAATCATAACTCAAAGGGGGAAAAGGTTTTGGAGAAGAGGAGTTGCTCTAGTAGCATGAGCTGTAAATCTGGAACTAACTTCTTTGGAAAAAATATCTATTCTTATAAGAATAGAGTAGAAACTATATTTGTTTAATTCACTTAGCAAGTTGCTCAACACTCTGATAGCTTAACAAATATAGTTTGGGATTATTTCCTTTGTTATAGTAAAGTCACTGTGACAAGATTATGCCTAGACTGACAGATTTTACTTGCTGTATGAATATTAATGATTTTAGTACTCCCTTCTCAATAGTTGTGTTTAACATATGTTTCCATAGTTATGCATCTTGCCGCACATAATGCATCTCTCTCTCCGGCAATAATTTTACTGCTCAAGATATTGTCACTCTAGAAAATAAAAGGTTAACTGGCATGCATGCATGGATTTTGTGAGCTTCATCAGAAGAGAGATCTTTCATTTGACATATTCATTAAAGTCTGCCATAAGCAAATAGATTTGCCATAGCTCAGAATGAACTTTACATGGAAGGAAGAGAAAAAGAAGGAAGAAGAGCCAGGTTGAGCCTTGCATTGTAGGAAATGGACAATCAGTTTAGTCTGGTTTAGGGAACAACAACATAATGGACACCACATCATTCCAACAGAAGTAGGGAGCCCAGAAAGAACAAATGTTATTATTCCCAAAAAGCAGCTTTCTTACGTATAATCTGTGGGGGAAACTGCCATGATACTAGATTACGCAGCACTGTGGGAGCGTGTGAACTACCACAAAACCTTTTGATATGTAAGGACCCTCCCAAAGCCAATTTTATATAGATGCTATTTTTTCCTTATTAATAAAAGTAACCCATAATTACGTAAGATGCATTTGTGTTTAATCAAACTAACTTGTTCACAGCTTGCAGCGTACCAGCACTAAAACTCAGCATACTGTTTAGACTGTGATGACAGCAGCAATAGTACTAGTTGTCATTGAAAGGTCAGTATTTATCAGATGTCCCAGCATAGCACCACACTAATTTTCTTAGCGCAACACCTGGGAACCTGTCACAACACAAACCATAACTTTAAGGATTACGCTATTAGTTAAGACTATAAGAAAAACCACAGGGTGGAGGACTGGAAAGATAATTGTTATTCAGGGTCAGTAAAGTTTTTAATACAGTCTGTGTTAACAAGAGCAGATATTGTTACTGTCTCACAGCCTGTAAACAGCTTATGTAAAATGAATTGGTTTCAGCACAGTTTGTGAAAAGCACCGATTTCTGCATTCAGAAACCACCACCACCCATCTTTGTGAACATTTCAAATAACCTGTGAAATACAGAATGGCACCGGAGATTGTTCTTTCCTTATTAACGGTTTTCGGGGGGATTCTGAGGTGATTGGGTGGGTCAGGTCTTAAATCTCATTTCCTACTGAAGATCTGGCCGCGCTTTTCCCTACCATCCTTTTCTTTAGGCACTTTGAATCTTGGACGCCAGGAACTTCTGGAGCCTTCTCCTCAGCCACTAAATGGTCCAGGAAAATTTGTCATACGTGATCACAGAAAAGGAAGCGCATCGGAGATGCTATTTATGACTGTGCGTGTCTGCTCTTTGACTTAACAAAAATACCTCAGCTCCTCATTCCTATTTAAGTACTGAACTTTCACTGAAATCTATAAGGAGCTCGAAATTAAAACAGGAATTAGGAGCCCAGTTCTTGAAGACTGTGGCCTTGGTCCTGCCTGATGGTTAATTTGGGCAAGGGTCACTGACTGGCTGGACTCTTACAGGGCAGAAGGCTTTCTGTGCGCCGTTTCTTTGTTTTTCACATTTCCCTTTCTATTGCATTACTGATTCCTTAGTAAGTTTCCTTTTCAAGTATATCACCGGGGATGACCGCTGTTTATTTCTATGTGGGAATCAAATCATCAGTCCTCTCCACAAGGACTAAATTCCCCACAAGATTACAAATGAGAAGAAAAAGAATAAAGCAATATGCAATTATTTATCACATTTCTCTGTACAGCTTTCTAAACAGAAAGTGGAAATCATCAATATTTCTATACCGTGTACAGTTTTGACTTGTAAATCACATTCGTATTTCTGAACTTACCTTGTCAAGGAAGGTGGGGCGGTCCATGGAAGACTCTTTGGAGATTGGTGGTGGGCGGCAGCCAAGGGGTTTGGTGACCATTCCATTATAGTCGGTCACTCCCATTCCACGCTTGTCCATTTCCACCTTCTTTTCCAGCAGAGCACCTTCACAGAGAGGGGGAATGCATTTAAAAAGGTGGTGCAAAGACAGTGAATTTGGCAACACTAGTTAAGAGAAGCAGGTCTCGCTTGCAAAAGCAAAAGCAAGAAAATAAATATTATCAAATATATCTGGATAAGATCAAACTCTCAGAATCATGAATGGTTCCTGTGTTGCTTTAAAGTAAAAAATAATTAGTTACACAGATACTTACTCATGGCCTGATCGAGATTCATATTGTTGCTCTTCAAGGCCTCTTCCGCTGGCTCTCTCTGCCAAAAATACAGATTACGTTAAGAGAAAATGTAAACTTGCTTATATGATTACAAAGCAAACTGAGAAAACAGACACGTCTCAAACACTGGATTTAGTATTTACTCAGCAGCATGAATAATGTCTGCGCCCATTTTTTTCTGCTTTTACCAATTCCCATGACAATTCAGTTAGATTCAGTTTGTCAAGTAAGTACCAGTTCTACAAGGTCAAAATCATACTGATCTATTGAAATTTCTTCGTGTTTTCTATGGACAACTTAAATATCACTATGATATTCCTTTATCTAAAAAAAACCCAGCTATACTCTAATTTCACCTGTTTAATAAGAAAAGGGGAACTGGAGTGGAATTATTACTGAAGTTCAAAGTAACACCTATTGTTATAAAACTCTGGACTCCGAAAGGTCTGTAAATGTGATCACACAAAGCATATCATCAAGGAACCTCAGAAGGGGCTCTACTAGCTCACGGTAGATTTCTGAACCTGGAGAAAAGGTCTAAATGCAGGTAACAGAACTACTTCCCAGCCTGAAGAAGAGACTGCAAGTCTTTTTTGTAGCTACGGTCTGAAACATGGAAAGTCAGAACCACAAGCTACGAAAGCTGAGCCCCAGGTGTGGAAGCTATGAACGCTACTCACAGGGAAGCCCATGTCTGTGAGCTGTTTTATCAGACGGTTCATGATCCAGGCCTCATCTTGCTTGCTAGATGTCTTCATGCCCTTAGTAAATAAATGGGAGATTCCATTAACGGTCTGGATCCCATGTTAATACTAGTGAGATGTACATAAAATGCATGGTAAGTTTTTCTTATTAATAAGACATGCTACTGAAAGATGTATTAGTACATTAATTTAGAAAGTATTGAAGAACCCTCCGAACAACGAAACTATGATTCTCTTCCCCCACAAAGTGTACAGATTTTATCTCAGCTGAATAGGTGTTCAGTGTACTATTTAGTATTTGATTTGCCGACCACTGAATTAAAGCCACCTTTGAATTAAAGTATTTCGTTTTAATCCTTGGCAGAAAAACATAATGAAATCAAAGATTCTGAAATAGTACAACACTTCCTGAAAAACATACCCAAAAATGAGTTTTCAACCTTGAAGTTAAGAATGTTACTCAGTGTATTTTCTTAAAAACAAACAAGAGCGTCTAGATAAACACCTTTAAAAGATCTCTGTGCAGCTTTTCTATCACAAAATCCTTAAGAAGTCTCTTCCTTTCAGTTCTCCAGAAAGTACCAAGGGACAAGCGTGGATTTGTTTTGGGCTGCGGACAGTACAAGAAACAACCATACTTGATCAAATCACCGGCCTAACTGTTGGCTAACGGAAAAACAAACAAAGCGGCTAAATGCATTCCCAATTCCTTTAAGTTACAGCCTGGCCTCGTCCTGAAATAAAGACTGTGCAATGGAAAAATTCCTAACACAATCGTCTATGTTCTTGGTTGAGTGCAGTATTAATACAAATTTTCTTTGTTCTCATACCAGTACAGACCTTAGAATTATCTATTTGTTCGTCACAAATAGGAAATAGATAATTTTTGCTGAACCACTTCATCACAAACTGCTATTCGCTTTTCTATCACGATGCAAAGTGCATGAAAGCCCCCTTAACGCTTTTTCTGTTAATACATTATCATTTCTTCAGAATACACGGAAGCTTATAAAACTCAGAGAAAACAAAAGCAACAAGAAAACAACCTCCCGAAGCACCAGACAATGCTTAAAGTCAAAGATCTCCCACTTTCCCCTGTAAGCAGGTAGGCTGTACTTGAACCACTGTAGTGGCAAGCTGTGTTTGTGTTCAGGCGTCAGAGGTCTCATTTAAGAGTTCAGGCATAATGCAACACAAAATCTGTGACCACTTATTCTAGAAATGTTATACTAATTCCACTCTTTTCTAGAGAGCACCTTTATTTTTGTCTTACCTTTTGAAGTCCTTTCTTCGGGGCGTTCCCCCACGAATTACAGGAGGAGCTGCTCTCTTGTGAAGCAGTGTTATTCCACATATCTCCTTCTTCATCTTCCCACTGACTAGTACTGAGATTCACTTCATCCCCACCACTGCCCCAGCCTTCTTGCATAGATTTTGAAGCTGGAGGGAAAGGAAAGGGGGAGACAAAAATTCGAATTCAATTTCCTTTTACGCCAGTATGCTGACATTTGAGTATTTCCAAGTGATACAGAAGTTATCAAGAAGTTACAGAAGTTCCAGAAGAACAAGGAACCAAAAGTATGACCACACACTTGTTAAGTGCTATTTTGCTTTCAATGGATCTCACCATCACATTCTTCGGATTAAAGACACCAAATTTCGAGGTCACTAATGGTCAGAAACTTGTTCCCATCTCAGAAGAACGGGATCTGAAAGGAGCATGGCTGCAGGGTACCCTTTACGTGAAGTGATGAGGTTGTGGCACCTCGTTACGTTTTATTCTGTTTACTCTGTTTAAAGCTGATATTACTCATTTTAAAGCCTCTCACTCCTCTGTTTAGGTCTTTTGAGCCTTCTACCCATCTCTCAGTATTGCATTTTGCAGGAGTGAAGCGTTAAGATTACCACAGCCAAACCAGAAGTCTAACAGAAACCCTGTAGCCATCACGGCATTTAGAGATGGAGGATTTTTATCAAGTAACATTAATTAGGAATTGTGAAGCAGTAAATAGTTCAGGATGTTCCTGAACCTGTTAACAGTTTTAACAGCTGAAGAAGATATCCACCCCCTCGGTTTAACAGAATAGAGGAGTTATGACAGTTATTCTTAAGTGTTTCTTCTCCTAACAAAATCAGTCCTATCTTGACTGAGCTCAGTTGCTTCTCATCCCAATACAGGTTGCTTTTAGGCAGCAAGGGATAAGCACTGTTTCACATTCCTCTGCGCTTTTGTAGTTTCCTGTATCTCTACAATTTATACTATACCACCGTCAAAGTACACAAAAATACTCTAAGGAATATCTCTAAACTTACTGGATCGATGCACTACATTCATATTTTTGCCTAGAATATCAGTGTTTGGAGACACCTAATGGGGTTTTAAGAATGAAATTATTAAGATTTCAATGCACAGAAACCCATAAGTAGTGCTGTTTAAAAATACTGCCAGAAGCAAACCCACTTTGCCCTTTTCCCCAAACCTCTTATGACAGCGACACCCACACACGTACCTGGTTTGCACAGTGCTGGGGCAGCAGCTGGAGCATTTGTTCTTCCGTATGTCCCTGCCGGCTCGGCAGGATTCTCTCCCCACCCTGTACCACTGCTGGGGGGTTTCCCCCAGGCTGAAGTGCCATTATCAACTGCAGCAGAAGGGGATGACGGCTCTCCCCAAGAAGCTTCGGTCTTTGTGTGGACAGTAGGCATTTCTCCCCAGCCTGCTGAAGCAAGGGCAAGGAGAGGAGAAGTGATGAGAGGAAACGTTTCTTTTGTCTATAATTTCAAAGACGGACACTGTATTAAAGTCTTTGCCTGGAGAGAGCATGCATGAACCAGCAAGTAGACACAGTGACTCTAATTAAGCATATTTTAAAAATCCCTTTGATTTGGTCTCAAAAGTCTTTTTCTTAATTGAATCCTGATGCCAAATTGTCAAGATAGAGTATTTTTCAACGTAGCCAGGAGCAGCCACGCTGCCCCGGGAGCACCAGTCCTGGTCCCAAGGGAGCAGCTCCTTCCGATGCCGCTTCTTGGAGCAGAGCGGACAGGGCTGGGGGAGCACTGGCAGCAGTGTGCTGTTTGTGTTCAGGACACCACGACCCAAAGCTGAGCAGGGCCTTGCTTCACTAACACATTTCCAGCTATTTTAATTCCTTTTAACTATTGACAAATTATCAAATCTCTTTTCTCATGCCCTATGAGCAAGAGGGTATTTGTTTTTTGCCACTCTCAACATAGATTACATATGTTGTACGCATTCCTTAAAGCTATTACAGCTCATGGCTGACTGTCTTCGCTACGTACCCCTTCATCACTGAGTCTCTACATTATAATAATTACGATTTTTAAAGAGAACTAGACAAGACTGCAATTAGAATCTATAGACAAACCATAAGGAATGCTAGGCAGAAGTCACTGTTTTCCTACAGAGTATTATTTTAACTCACTGAAAAACATGAGCTACTATAAAGGAACTCTTCTTAGTCTGGCTTGGCTTGAATGTAATGCGCTTAAATCCATATGACACCGATTTTAGCAGTGAAGTCAAATGTGCCAGGAACAGCCAGAGAGCTTCTAAGTCCTGAAGAGCAACACTGACCAACACAGCAAAAGCCTTGATGGAATTTAAAAGGAACATACCCGTTTAAAAAAAATTTTTTTTGAAGAGACACATTTGGATCATAGATGGAGTTCAAAGTACTTTTTAAAAGTATACAAAAGAGACAGACACATAACAGGCAAGAAAACAGAGTTTTTACATATACCTGATATTAAATTGTTTTTCTACAATTATCACAAAAAACCCATTACATTACATAGCAACCAAGATCTCAAAAAGTACTGCAGAATTCAATGTACTTAAAACTTCCACTGTTACTTAGGATATTAATTCAAGAACTCGCCCTCTTTTCATTGGAGATCAAATATTATTAAGTATGGGTATTTTATTCTGATCAAATATTGCCTTGCCAAATCTGTGACTCCTAGCGGCTCACAACATGGAAACAGATCTGGCAAGCACGAAATCTGTGTTGGTGCTACCCAAAAAACCATTACTGTTTCTAACAGATTTTCGTAATTTAATGACTAGATGCCTACTTTGCTGCTGCATTATTTCTTTTTTGCTCCCCTGTGCTATCTGCAAAAATACTCTGGAAAGATTTCAGAGAGCAGAAACGTAACATTTTCTGCACAAACCGGACACCTAGAGCAAGTAGAAAATGGCAAGGAAGTTGCCATGAAAGAACTTTATTTAATAGAGTACCTTGAAAGCCATTAAACTAATTAGGCAACAGTGTAACACTGCCTAATGCTGGAACAGGACTTCTTGCTAGAGGTCTCTGCAGAACTGACTCATTTAAACAAAATTTCTGTTACTAGAAATTGTAGGCAACATACACCGCCGATAAGGACTTGGACACCGGCTAGCAGTGAAAAAAATTCCTTTCAAATATACAGGCTCATATCTGTCCTCTACTCCAGTGTTACTGTATTACATATTTATTTTGGGCTCTATTTCTTAAAGCAACTGCAGTACCGATTAAAGTGTTTATGACATGAAACATATCCAAACTAAGCCTGCATGTTCAGGAACACGCAGCTTAATAAAGCTTAATACCAGCAAGATTCATTGTGTTTTAAAACATATGCCTGAAACAACCCCAAATTTGTGTTTCATTAAATTGATTTCCATCTCAAACAAAAATACCGTGTTCTAAGCTGTATCCGTGTATCTTAAATTTCTGGCTATTTTGAAGTGTGTACAGAAGACAAACTTACGCTCAGACACAGATACGTAAAGAAACAAACCTCTGCAACACGACAACTTCCTCGGTGTTGCACCGAAAACTTGCACTTATGCAAACTTTCTGCTGGTATCTTTAAGCCAACTTTATTTAAGGAATGCGTTACTTGAATTTCTGCCTCGCTACTCAGGAGGCAACCTTGTAAGACAACTGCGTGCCTTTAATCATATTGGCATCTGAAAAAGATTAACTGCAGGCAAATGAAACAAAAAAATCATCTCTAAAGCACCAACTAGAATACAAATACAAATCGAGAGAGCGCAGAATACGAACGTTTCCCTGAGTTCATGCAACCTACACTGAAAACTAAATAGTTTAATTTATGAAATCAACCTTAAAACATAATTCATATATTGAAAAGGCAAAGCGTGCCAGGTTGTAGAATAAAAACTCAAAAGAACTGGTCCTTCTGTTGCTCTTTGCTATAAATTCAACATTGATTAAAGACCACAGATGTGTCCAAAGTTATTTTGAGTTAAGTGCTTTAAATGCGCTGAGCAGTAAATAATACGGGATTACAAATAATGAGGGAGCCAGCCTTTACTAAAAGATAATACTTGCAAGCACGTAGAAACAAACAAAATGCATCAACTGAAAGTTTTCAAAATTATCTTAACAGGCCAAATTAAGCGCAGGAAATTTGTAAGTAAAACCTGCAGGATGCTAGAAAAATAACTAGTGCAAGTGCAGAAATTAACCTCTGTAAATTGCAGAGTACTTCTCAATTCTGAGCCTGTTTTCTCCTCTGTGGTAAGTACCTGCTGTCTTAACGTTAATCTCTGTGCTACCTCATTACGATTCCACAGGACTCTATTTTAGAAAATTTAAAAGGTGAATAAAGTTACATTTTTGACTGAATTCTACAAAATTCTACAAGTGAAAGAAGACATTGACTTTGTATTCTCCAAAGGACCCTCTTTTTTAAACAAGGGTTTTTTTTCCGCAGTTTTTAAAATAATCCAGTAAGCTTTGTATTTCAAATGGGCACAGGTGGAATATTGGTTCAAAGAGTCTGCAGTGCCAGCCGCTTCCCTCCGGCAGCGCGATGCTCTCCAGTACCACCATTTACCTCCCGCTAAAGGCGGCTCAGAAACAGCGTTAAGTGGGTTGAATGAAAGTACGAAGCTACTTTTAAGTTCCTGTATGCAGCAGTTTGGAAGGAAAACACCTTCCCAGTGGTCTCCAAATCTGAACCTGCCGAAAATTTTAAGAAATTCTGCTCAGAGCGAACTTACTGTTTTCTTTATGAAAATAATATGAATATAGGCTTTCCTGAGAAAAAGCCTTAAAAAACACACAGATCTGCACGAATGTTGTTTTGCAACAGAACAAGCCCCGTTCTTTGGCAAGAAAGTGAGGTTTTAATACTGGAGCTTTTAAGCACTCTTAGAATTGCAAGAAACAAAAAGATCACAGTGAGTAATAAACATGGACACATTGGCAGAGCTTTGTTTTATAGAAATAAAAACATAATTAACATTGGGCCTCAGCCAACAGGAAATCCTCAAGGGAAAGTGAAATGTTAACTAAGCTATGGCAGGATGCAGTTGTTTTCCCTCAAAATAACCCTATAGCCATTTGGATGGCAGAAATTGTTTGCCTTGAAGTTGTTTGGTCCATGATAAATACCAGAGCATACGACTACAATACAGGCAAACCACAATATTAGGACCTTATGTAGATAAAAATGGAAGAAAAAAGGTGGAAAACAGCCTGTTTACTAAACAGACACTAGTTACTCTCCTAATAATAGAAAAGAAATAAGCTATAGGGTGTGTGTGTGTAAAAGGGAGGCTTTTTATATATATATATTTTTTTATATATATATATATATTATTTATTTATTTATTAAGAGTCACCTGTAACCCTTAACCTTTCCAATTCCTTATTTTCTGAAAGGTTTCCAGTTCATGCGGTGGAGCTCCATGTCTTCTTATAGCGCTCAGCATTAGGGAAGCTCTAAATTCGGCTTTCAGCAATGAGATCCCCCTTGTGTGGAAACCAAGGGCAGGCTTTTCATGTCCCCTGGCTGTCCCCCAGAACCTGGCTGTTAGAGGGCTCAGCACCCACAACAGGACTTTGGGTTTTCACATGAGTGTCCTAAAGGGGTTCAAAACCAACCTGGTTTCAAATGCATTCCGATGAAAGTTCAAACTAATGAAAACACATCACTTGTGCTCTCTGTTTCCCATAAATTACATGCTATGAATGACACAGAAGCTGCCACTGAGACAATGGCACTGGACTATAAAAGGAACAGAGAGCTGTTCAAAGCTTTCATAATTTAGACCTGGTTCAGATTTTTTTAAGCTCCTTACTCTCTAGGAACCACAAAGACCTTAATTTTCTACTTAAAATCTCCATAGGGATGCCCACATTTTCTCTTGTCGTTTCTTTTCTGAGCTGGAGGATGGGCGGTCGGAACCCCCCCAGTCTCCAGCTACCCAATGGGCACAGGAAAGCACCGAGCCCACTCAGCATCCGGAGAAGGATCTGGTGCTGGTTGGGATCCAGAAATCTCTCTTTTCATCATCCCTGTTTGCAAAACCTTTTCTCACTTCCTATTCCCCTTGTATCAAAGTTGCAAGAGTTAAAAGTGCTAGTAAGAATTAGGCACAAGTAATTTAGATAAAAATTGAATCTAAATCAAAACCACTAGCTTTCTGCTCGCCTTTCTAAATAGCTCACCAGCGGTTTGGAGCAAGCTCCTATAACCAGAAAAGACTACGTTTATCACATTATCTATCCCCCTTTTTTCCCCCCAATAGAAAAAGAAGCTCCTCAGAGCATTATCCATTTGCATCAAGTGTGTACCAACATCTGCTTCCCATCAATAGCTTTTAAGTTCTGTATTCAAAGAATCTTGAGAACTTCTGGGAATGTGTGACAACTTGAATAACAAGACTGTAACTTGGCCTCCACTTCTGAACTAAAATACTATAAACTTAAACCCAGAAGGGACTGCTGCTCCTTTGTGAACTGTTAGCTAGTGCTGTATGGCAAAATTAAAATCTATTTCTTTGCTTTCAGGATGCGTGGCTGTGGCATCTTACAGCTACACCAGGCTTCCCACTAATACAGGAACACAATCCAGCGCTCCTTATCCATGATATTCCCTGAATAACCAGGAATGATAAATAGGACTGGCAAAGTACATCATGACCCATGCAGGAGACAGAAAGCCAGTGGTAACTACTTAGTTCAAGCGTTGTAAGATTTTTAGATGAGCGCTTAGCCCGCGCCCTATGGCACAACCTTTAATTACACAATCATGTTTTGCATGGAAATACTGTACATGGAAAAACATTGTTGGGTGAAATTTGGTTGTGGATTACAGAAGTCTCCTGGCTACAGGATTCTCGTCTCCTTTACTGTGGAGGTTGGAAATGCATAGCCAACGGCACAGGGAATTGGAGTAGGAAAAAATAAGGTCAAACAGCCCGACAACAAATTGCATGTTTGTATCGTAGGAAAGCCGCCCATTACTCGCTTCTCATCTTTTAGCTGTCCCAGGTGGGACATGATTTGTTGATGTTAAATTTTAAGTCCGTGTAAATTCCCACAAAGACCAACAGGATACAGTTCTACAGCTGCTATGTGCTACATGCAATGTTAAAAACAGGTCTCCTGCACTTTGAATGGGGAAACCAATAATGCCATTTTAAATTACACTAGCACAAGACCAGCCCCTCTCAGGCAGAGTCAAAAGTAAAGATGGGCATAACAAAAAGACGCACGGGACTGCTCCTAGCTTCCATTTGCAGATTAGACAATAATCCTTCAAAAATATTTCCATGTATGGCCTTTATATCTGTACCTACGTACAAAACTGTAAGCATATGTAAGCAAAAATACACAACAAAGGCCTTATGCCCTCAATAACTTGATCTAAATTTTAATATCAAAATTGTATTTTAAATCATCTTAACTATTCCTCAATTTACCTTCTTCCTCACATGCTGTGTTATATTCTGAGAGCTGTTTTTGCTTTAGTATCTTAGAATCTTTCTAATGAACATTTCTGCGAGATGCACACTGCTGTCATTTAACCTGGCCACGTGGCAGCCTGAGCGGATGGTTACAAGTTAATGAGCAGTTCTCTGACTGCATAAACACATCACTTCAAAGAAACCCTTCCTTTGCTACCGTCTCCGGAGGAATCACTGTAGGTTAACACCAGTTTTTAAATTCCATTTTCAAAATCTGAAGGACTCAGAACCGTTAAGTTCTCCTCTGTAAGGTGTTAGATGATTGAATAGCATTAACAATACATTGCTGTATATGAAAAGTTTTACAAGCACTGATGTAATAATCCAAAAATCACCTTAATGAAAAAAAAAACCAACAACCTACCACCCAAAACCCCACTCAAAAACCAACCAAAAACCCACTTTCACGATATCTCCACTATAATTGTCACTTTCATGCGTAAAGTTTTAAATATAGATGAAGTAGGTTTAAGGTAAATGAATTACAGATCACATATGTCAGACTGACCAAGTACAAAACTATTTAAAGATTTCTCCTTCTGGAGCACACACTATTAAAATAAATACTCTCAACTGTTAAAATATTAGACCAGAGTAGGGAACAAGAAACTATTTTTACACAGACATCACAGTAAGTTTGAATTGTTTCACAACATCAAAGAGAAAAAATGTTGGAAATAAGAGAAGTAGAACAAACCCCACTCAGAGAAAAACATGGTTAAAAAGTCAATATTTAGCCATGACCAAGACGAAACAAAAACCTGGAGAGAAAAATCAGATGAAGAATTTCAAAGAGCACTGCAAGATTAGATTTATTTTGAGAAGTCTGTGGTCATGATGTAGAGCAGGGCTGCTAGTACCTTTTATTTAAATACCTCCCCCGCTAAGCATTTTTCTTACTTTTTCCCCATTTTTATTCCTTGCTGCTTGTCTACAACAGTACCTCGTCTTTGATTAGAAAAATTCCTAGACGCCTAAAACCTTGTCTTTGGAACACAGCTGAAGTTAAAATAACTTTTCCCAGCCACCCCGAATATTAACATCTTTAACCAATCCAGCTTTATGAGAATCCCATAAAAGTCTGGGATACTACCCATGCTGGAGACCTGAAGTACGGAGGAGAACCATTTCTTCATAAAAGACAACAAACAGAAGACAGGAGAAACAGCAACAGCATAGATTCATGCAACCCTTAAAAAAAACATCTGTTGCCAAGAGATATGGGTTGCAGAAAAGAAACAGATGCACGCCGTCTAAACAAGAACAAAGACTGAGCAATGGTAACGGAAGACAAGTAAGAGGGGAAAAAAAGGTTAGCAAAACCACCCCAAACTCTCAAAATGGTTGAATACAAAGTCACTTAAACTGTGGAAGAGCTGACAAAATAAATACCAACCAACAATGTACAGATTTATTGACCAGGTATTGTTTCAAGCCTTTCTTACATTCACTTGGACTATGGAAGCTGGTGACAGGATCCATAGGTTCTGTCCTCTGCTTCAGAGTAAATGAATAAAACTTACTCTATGACATAAATACAGGATGTCTGTCTTTAACCACAAACTGACCGGGCCAGACAGCATTCAGTAAAGGTATAAAGTGTCTTAGAAAACTATTTTCATACCTGGACCAAGCAGCGGGGACCGGTTCGGCTGGGCACTTGACTGGTGCGATGGCTGAGGTTCAACCATGTTTGTGTTGATAATGGTGCTAGTGGTGGTGGTATTGGTTGTGGTACTGCTCTGAATTATAGGATTATTTCTATCCCACATGTTTACAGTCTTGTTGTTGTTGTAATTTGGGTCGCCCCAAGCTGAGGTACCATCATCGATTTCCATCTTGCGGCGAATGGACGGGGGAGATGGCTCTTCCCAGCCAGTTGCCTCACAGTTCTCTTTTTGTTTGGCTGGCACTGGCCCACCAACCCACCCTGACCCCGTCTGTTTTACAGAAGCAGCTCCTCCCCAGTTACTCACATTGTTGTCCTGGGGTTTATTAGCCCAATTTTGTTGGGGGCCTGGCTTTAAAGATTCCCCCCAACTTGTACCTGTATTAGCCTTGCTGTTTGTGCCATTTCCCCAACCACTGGTCCCAGACCTCGTGGAATCATTCCAACCAGACCCTGATCTATTGTCAGAATCCCATCCAGATCCATTCTTCTTCCCATCACCCAAGTGTCCAGGAACAGATGATGAATCTGTCCAGTCTCCACCTCCTGAAGTCCAGCTTGGATTTGATTTCTGTCCATCTCCCCAGTTTTGAGATTTGGGTTTCTGAGGTTCACCCCAGGTAGGTGATTTGTCCTCCTGATTTGCGGTCCCACTCCAAGCGTGGCCGCTTTTGGCAGCAGCAGCATTATTAACAGTAGTAGAGCTTGCTGACTCTCCCCATCCCCCTGGGCCATTTGGTGCTTTGTTGCTATTGTCTCCCCAACCTGTATTTGTTGGAACAGCTGCCGGTGGAGAGTTGACCCACCCAGATACTGAAGAGGTATTTGTACTGTTCATGATGGACCCATCGTTCTTCCCCCCTGAGTTTGAAGATTGAGTAGCTGCACAACCCCAGGCCTCTGTTCCATTGTCATTCTTTCGTTCAGACCTTGGGGACTCTTCAAATTCCCAGGCAGTGTTTTGCTTTACAGGGGTCTGTCCCCACCCCGTATTGGACAGGACCCTGGGGTCAAGGTCATTTCTTGGCAACTGAACTTGCCCTTGGTCTATCATCCCTTTGTCTCTCCTCCTGCCCTCTCCAGCCCCCTCTCTCCCGGTACTGCCTTCGTTTTGACTGCCACTGCTCTCGTTACTTCCTTCGCTAGCTGTGGTGCCAGATGCTGCAGCTTTGGCCCAAGAGTTCATTTGTTCGTTGCCCTGCTGCATGGCAGGATTCGGACTGGTAACGCTAGAGCTATCCCACCCTGTTGATCCTTTCCCATTGATGTCGCTATTGGAATGCTGGTTCGGGGGCTTGCCCCATTCACCGTTCACACCGTTACTGGTGTTCCGGTTGGGGTGGCCCCAAGCTCCAGAATGCATACTACCGACGCCGCCGTTGCCACCGCCCCTGCCCCACGCTAGTACCCCAGGACCAGACGGAGGCCCCGAATCCCACGCGCTCGCTCCATTTCCTTCCTTTTGCACAGCACTGCTGGATCCATTTTGTTTAGCACTTAATGCTGAGTTCACAGTGTCTCCATTCCCCTGACTGAACCCAGAATTGCTGTTTCCTGTGGCAGGATTACCTGGGGACATGCCCCACACTGAACTGCCCATTCCTTCACCACTGCCCCCGCTGACTTGAGAAACCGATGTTCCGTTAGCACCAGGAAGGCCTTGCAGGTGGGGCGGGATGATGGCCCCCATACCAACAGCCATCCCCCAGTTCGGCAGTCCATTTGTCTGCATTGCATTGATAGGGTTTGGTGAAGAGTTCATGGGGTTAGTGTTATTTGGTCCATCAGTGTTAAGGTTCTGAGGTTGTACGCTGAAAGACACATTCTGAGAAGTGGACGTTTGTGGTTCTGTGCTCTCTTGCGGCAGCAAGTTTCCCCAAGCACCTAAGGTGCCTGTTGGGTTCCCATTCTGGTTGCCCATGTTCTGACCTATGGCACTGACTGGACTGCAAATACTGGAAGGGTTGCCTGCTCCCACAGTTCCTTCATGTCCAAGTACAGGCCAGGCAGCTGGATTGGCATTAGGGTTAAGGTTAAGATTAATGCCAGCATTCGAGTTGGAAGCACCCCAGCAGTTCTGACTTCTACCATCTCCCATCATGTTGTCCATCTTTCCATCCCCACCGCTGGCAGAGCAGTGGGCTAGGCCAGAGCTGGAGCCCGCAGCCACCCCCCACACTCTGGCCGAGTTGCCGTTACCGTTTGCTCCACCAGCTCCAAGGGCACTCTGGTTAGAAGTGCTTTGGACGAGTGCTCCGTTGGCGCCATTATTGCCATTAGTTTTCTTTGTATGTCCAGTGAAGTTGCCTTGGGCACTCCCTGTAGCCATGCTACTGTTCTCTGAGCCACAGTTGGAGGCAGAGTCAGTGTCTGTAGTACATTCTGAGGCAGACTCAGTCTCGGCTCCGGTAATGGAAGGCCACGCTTCCTTGTCAGTCCTGTCTATTATCACTTTATCCCAGCTGCAGTTGCCTTCACTCCTGAAAGTGGGCTGCTGTCCCCAGTGGGAATTCTCATAATGGTCTCCCAATCCACTGTGGCTGAGATCTGAAAGGATCCAACAAGGTTCAAAGTGAGTTCAAGCACTGCAAAAGCCCTCCATTAACTACTATTTTACATTGCTAGTAACAACACCGCGTTCTGCTAAAATTTAGAGTACATTCTCTAACATAATACAGCAATTTTCCTCACTACAATAAAGCACGATGCTCATATTTAGTTGGGTTTTTTTTAATCTGGCAAAACTCTGGATTAAAATAATGGAACAATTCAGCTTTGGAACAGCACAACAAAAGTGTTTTGTATCCCTTAGTATACTAGTAAAAATAAGCAGCGGGCAATAAATAAGAATAGCAATTACACTAATCTACGTGAAAAATCTAAAAAGCTAACTTGGAAAAAACACAGAAGAATATCTAGCAAACTCTTACCATTTATTTTGACTCAATTCTGATTCTTCAGAGAAACACAAAGGAAGAGCATCCAATAAAAAATGTAAAATGTCTGTCTGCCATTAGATACTACATCCACACCCACATCACACTCAACACACTAAATTCATACCGCATTTAGGTTTTCAACCCTTCCTGTAAATAAAGGAACAAATACGGACAGCCATCTTCACTACTCAGTGTCAATTTTACTTTTAAACAGCACTTACACTTTAGCAGAGAACTTGGGCATTTCTAGATAACAGGCAGTTTTGTCAAGAAACTTATCTCTTAAAGGATTTACATGTGGTTTGAACATTCTTTTGCACTTCCACATACGGTCCAATTTCCCCCCAAACCAATGAAAATCAATGTTACGATGTGCAGGTACTCAGAAGATGGACTTTTCAGAGCATCTCCCACATTCTCAAAGACAGACATTAATCCAAAAAATTAAACAAAAGCTCTTGAGCATCTAACTGCTTGCTAGGGCACGAAGTAAAACTGGAAGACACAACACTTCCCATGCTAAGAACTCAAGCTTAGGTAAAGTTTTTGCATTTACTTTCTATCCCGATTGCTCCCTACAAGATTTCTAGTACAGATTACTCCTGTTAGTTTCTTTTGATGGCAATTTTACAGCAAGTAATTCAGTCTGATCCTAGGGCTGTGTACTAGGGACCATCTGCAGAACAGTTCCTCTTAACTGCTTTTCAAAATAAGGGACAAAAACGCATATACATAAGTTAGAAATTTTGGATGTCAACTGTAAATCTGCAGAAGTATGACTTTTATTTTTTATGATTTGAATAAGAAGAGTATTTTGTGGGGAAGACGGATGCAACAAACCTCCCAAATAAGCTGTTAACAGTGGATGCCTGATATGTATTAAATTAAATCACAAATATTTTGGTGTGATTAGCTCCTCTAACTGCCTCCAATTAGAGGTGTTCTAATACTGCAAAGCAAGAATTGTCCCAAGAATAAAAAAAGCTCTCCCTCTTTGACAAAGTCTTCTTATTCACACATTTCACCTGTAGCTTTTTGAGAAAGGGGGCGGGGGGACAACTTGGTTGCCTCATGAAGATTTATCAAGATAAAGAAAGAACACACTAAACCAGGACAGGCTGCATCTCTCCCAGCTTGTTTTTTTCAACAAAAAACCTGAACCAATTGAAGCAAGACTATGAATGCTAGAGAAATGGAAGGGACAACAGTCTTAGCTCACTGCCTGTCATCTAGCCTAGCATTTCACAGAAGGAACTAAATAATTGACACGTGTATGAGAAATCCAGAAGAGAATATGAAAAGAGCCGCTTGGATTTACCTGGATACTCTCCCCTACATGCAATGGCTGGAAAGGAAGAAAGCATCATGTTATTCCCAGATAAAGCTGAGCGGTTACATTACAGAGCTAAGGAAGGAAGGAGGTTGAAAATGTACCTGATAATCTAGGTTTGCTACACAGGTGTTAAATAGAGACCAGAATCCCTGATAAGACGTGCAACGGAAAAGGGAGCCTTGTGAAATGACTTTAAAAAGGTCAACAGGGTCAGGAAAATGAGCCAAGCAGTGTTCTTAGCAGAGTAGGAACGAACAAAGAAAAAAACACAGCGGCAGTCCGGGTCAGAAGATAAGAGGTTGAGGCAACCAAGGAATCAGATAAGAGGAGTTACACAAGGTTTTTTTCAACACTGTGGGTGGTGAGATTCGGCACTACATTTCAGACATGACAGAAGATTTAAAAGTGGCTTGAAATAAAATCCAATAAAAAGGTCTTATCAAAGCCAAAACCTAAGCTACATATGGAAGTGCCTGGGAGAACGGTGGTGCTGCCCAGGGCATGCCAGAGTCCAAGGTTTGTGAAAAAGGATCAAGGCCACAGTGCAAGACGTCTCAATATTCACAAAAATGGCACTAGGACCTGACACAACCAAAAGAAAGGCAGCTGCTTGTTTAATCTTCTTCTTTCTGCTCTCCCCCAAAGATGGTGGTTAAAGCAATGCTTAAGTTTGACAGAACTTGGAAGACAGGAAGTAAAGAGAATGGTGGGAATGGAAAAGGAAGATGACAAAACAGCTTATAAAGACTCCTGAGAGCAGGGAGCAAAACTATTCGTTAAATAAGATACTAGGATTTTGAAGAGCAGTCAGACAAACAACGAAAAAAAAATTATGAGGGGGGAGAACTATAAAAACCAAGAGATGACCACGTTAAAAGTAGAATATAGCCAAGTGCCCCTGCTTGGATAAGCACATCGACTCCAGACAGTATCACACCGGGTCCGTTTGGCTCGGAAGCAGCAGACGCAGCTCAAACCCCTTTGCCTTTCAAGGCTTTGCAGCTCCAGGATTGCTCCCTTTGGTGTACCACCAGCAGAGTTCCTTTCCCTGAGATTCAGATTACAACCTCAACAACAACCACTGGCTAATCTCAAAGTGGTTACTTTGATAGGGATTACAATAATTTTTTTAGGTGACATAAAACAAGCAAGCAGCTTATTTTACGCCCGCCTTGAGCAGCAGTGTCCGTGCACTGGAGGCAGCGGGACCACACCGGCACCTTTCACACATCATAAATTCAAAAAAAAGCGCTAAAAGAGAGACATGCAAGAACGTTACGTAGTGTGGAAATAGTTACTGCAACAATTGGTTCTAATACCGAAGGCTGCTGCTATGAAACTTGAAAGAAACAGGACAGATAAAAAGAATGAAAAAAAAATTCATAATATAAACAGAAAAGCTGCAAAAACTGTGACTCTGCTGCTGGACAAACATAACAGAGTTCGAGCACAGAACTGATCCTGAAGAGAGGACTTTTTACATTCCTGTCTCTAGAAGCAAATCACCAAAATATATTTTTCCATTTTCTCTAGAGTAAATGGAGTTCATTCCTATAAATTAAATAGTAATACAATCCTAATTGATCCATAAGGACTTTTGGGAAACATTTGGGAAAAATAATGGAAACAAAATATTTTATACGATTAATCTAGAGAATTTTTTGTTAGTTTGAGCAGGTTTTTTGAACACATAGATTTCCTCCAACTTTTTAGGAAACCAACTCTTCAGAGAAATTGCAAATTTTCAAAGCTGTTAAGACTGAAATGGGAAACCCACATAAAAAATTCTTAAGAATCAGTTCCTTTTTATTTATGCAAAGATCAGAAATAAAAGCACTGCAGTCCACCAGAAGCATTTCCATCCTTCCTCTGTGAACCGAGCAAAGATTTTGAACGAAGCATCAGGAACAGGAACCACAGGTATTTTATGTTACCAAACCCTAGTGCTGGCACACTGCAAAGTGAAAGTGATTTTTAAATTACTACTTTGTGTTTGGAAATTTTAATTATGCATCCTTTATAAAATATCATTCCTTTTATCAACAATATTTCTTCAGCAATCAGGAAGGACAAATTAATATAATCCCATGAATAACAGCTCAAATTTGCTTTAAACATAACTTCTGTCAAATTGCCATCATAGATGCCACCTGAAAAACGCAGAGCTTCCATCAGTGTTACCAAGAGCATGAGGGTTTGGGTTTGGTTTTAAATAACACGCTTAATGGGATGGGAGGAGCTTGCTGGTGTTATTCTTACTTTACCCAACATACTTTACCAACTTCAGTTTAGCAATTATAAAAAATAGAAACCAGCTTTGGCTGTGTTTGGTAATGAAGATGAATAATTAGTTGCAAAAATCAGTTCAGTGTTTACATAGATTACAAATCTAAAAGTATGAGTGAAATGAGAGAAGCTGTTGCATGCATTTCTTAGAAAAGCAAAATACTCTGCCTGCACAACCAGTTTACCCAAAATTTCAGTCCTCCTCTGAAAATGTTATTTACAATAATATTTCTTTTCATTTTATTCACTTGCGTTAAAAGTAACTGCATCTTCATAACTTCCATTGCAGTGATTAGTTTGAATGCTGCACAGTAAAATTATGCATCCTGAACTAAAATATAGCATTCAGCGGATTTAGGAACCAAAGCGTGGAGACGGTGAGAAATGGCAAAGCCTGCCATAAGCTTCTAATGAAAACCACATTATTAGCAAGTTTTACGTATCTAATTTTCAATCAGATCTAATAGCGACTCCCTCTCTTGTTACTAGCTTTATTTTTTCAATTTGTATTAGTCAGCGGAACAACACCAACCAGATTCATTGGCTCGCCCTGTCCTGCCCAAAGGAGAGATTACAGACCACGCTGTTCTCTGCTTTGACACGCAGAAGAGAAAAACCCCAAAGGGCAGCGACAGCCCTACTGGGGATTTTACTTGTCACACAAAGGTTAGTGATTCTGAGTAGGAAGTCGAGAAAAAATGGCAGATTATTTTCTCTCCCAAAAAGAAACTGTTTTCATTTCAACATAAGCAGACCTTTAAAAGACTACACATGAATTTTCCTAAATCTGAATTAAATAGGTATCGCCAGAAATACTTTAAGTGCTCGATCACATGCAGGCTAATTTCATAAAAGGAAAGATGACACAAGCATCTGTTCTGAAGAACAAAACATAATAAAGTAGAAAATCTGGGCATTGCAGTGCTACTATTTCAGGTTACCTGCTACATGCAGCTCTGTGCGTACGCTGTCTGAGGCTGAGCACAAATTTGAAAACTGTCATCTCCGAAGCTAACTTACTACAAGTCTCACAGCTGTCAGGAAGCTGAAATCTCGAATAATGGACATAATGTAGAACGACCGAAAAGAGATGGAAGCATCGAATAAAGCAGCTTTATTTATTTTCAAACTAACCCATAGTTAAGTACACAAGTGGGAAAGCTTGTTACCCTGTTTTAATTTTCTGCACTACGACATTAAAATGTAGTTCCTCTCCTCTAATGCCGAAAGCTTTTAAATGCATTAAGAAAACAAGCAAAAATAAACAACATTTTGCATTGTTAGTAGAGATTCCACTCAACGCCACCTCTCCAAAACAAAAGCAGCAGTAGAAAACACCGAAATAATCGCATTTTTTCTGCTCGGTGCAACATTATCTTTAGCAAAGCAGCTCCCTGCGAAGACGCCATTTTATCAAACCTGAAACGCAGCCAAAAGCTGCGGACGCTGCGCTGCTGCCGCTCTCGGAAATGTTATGTAATAAATTGATTTACCAGACGCAGATGCTATTTTCTCAGGGTTAGGGTTTCTTTCTCTTTTTTTTTTTCTTTCCTCTTTTTGGCTCTAAAAAAGGGCTGACGGGTAATAAAATACCTGAAGAAAGGAGCCGCCCAACCATCCTAGGAGACGCTACATTGTGTGCAGAGCTGTTTCTGCTCCTGCATCTACGTTCGCCGGGGCTCTCGGCTTCAATATGTCGGCTGTGTACAGTGTGAGCCTCATCCTGTAGAGCTGCCAAGAAAATCTCTCGGTGCAAGCGTGCGCCCAGACGACCTGTGAGCTCGGCCGGGCCTCGGTGGCGCTGGCAATACAGCCCGCCTCCCCCTTCCCCTCGCGCCGCCACTCGAGGTGAAGGTATCGACAGAGTGGGATTTTTAAGCTTTGATTATCTAATTGCAGCTGACACTAAACCGGATCTTCCTTCCTCTTTAAATTCTTTCAACTGTCACAAAACATTTTCACTTCAGGACCCAGCTACAATTAGCAGCCAGCGCTGCTTTTGAAAGTCAGCCAAGACACGACGCGGGCGATGCCGAACGCCTGCCCCAACAGCAGCTCCTGCCTCCTTCTGCCTGCCCCAGCTCCTGCCTGCAGCTCCTGCCTGCCTCAACAGAAACTCCTGCCTGCAGCTCCTGCCTAGCTCCTGCCTGCTCCAACAGCAGCTCCTGCCTCCTCCTGCCCCAGCTCCTGCCTCCCACCTGCCGCTCCTGCCTGCCCCAGCTCCCGCCTCCTCCTGCCTCCCCCAGCTCCTGCGTGTAGCTCTTGCCCCCTCCTGTGTGTAGCTCCTGCCCCCTGCCTGCTGCTCCTGCCTGCCCCAGCTCCTGCCTGTAGCTCCTGCCCCCTCCTGCGTGTAGCTCCTGCCCACCCCAGCTCCTGCCTGTAGCTCCTGCCCCTGCCTGCCCCAACTCCTGCCCCCTGCCTGCCGCTCCTGCCTGCCCCAGCTCCTGCCTGTAGCTCCTGCCCCCTCCTGCCTGCCCCAGATCCTGCCTCCTCCTGCCTGTCCCACCTCCTGCCCCACCAACAGGGCGAGCAGCAGCCCCAAGTCCCAGCTGTATATTGGCGCGCTGCCAAGCCCTTAATGACTTCCCTGCCTCTATCTAAAAAAGATCTAAGTGGCAAACATGGGAGCGCATTAATCAAAGGCGCTGGTGTTTATCAAGGCAGAGAACAACTGCCCCAGACAACCCAGTGTGGATCATGGCGATTCTGCCTCCTGCGGAAGGGCACCAACCGTATTTGAACACCCGCAGGCACTGGTTCCATTCTTTCAACACACAGAGTGTGAACAGAACGGGGGGCAGCTTAATATTTTCAGCACCTAAATACCATCACAAATTCGTGGACTTTTATCAAGGCATATAAACAAATCTCATACTTACAGTATGTCTAATACACACCTTTACAATTATCTCCCCTTCTCACCTCCTTGCTCTTCCTCCTCCTCCCATCTGCCCCAAATACATATTAATTCCACAGTAAATGGAGCACGTTTAAAATTTGCTGTTTCAATTCTTGTCAGGTGTGCCCATTTGAGCAGTTTCACCCTTCTGCACCGGCTCGCACACAACTGATGTCTCTTTAAACTTTGGCTGCATTCTCAGAATTGCTGCCACTTCACTACCAGAGCACAATCGCTGCTGCTATTCTTGGCTCAAGAACTATTCCACTAAAGTACTCCTGAAAATAGTTGGTTTCCTTCTGAAGACATTTATTCCCTGTTTCTTTGCAATGGCCTCTGAATAGTGGACGGGTTTAACCTCATGATGAATGACAATCAAATCTGTTTGGTTTTGTTTCCATTCAGAAAACTATTTCAAATGCAACCTCAAACTAAGCTTGAGAGTCAATTTTGCAAATCTTTAAAGTGAAAATATTGTTGCAGTTTATTACATTCCTTTAATACCAGCTATACATGACTGAAATTTCCATTAGTTAAAATGGTACGTCAAAACCGGAAAATATAAGATATATTCCCTTGTTCCTTGCATTTTTCTTATTAATAACATAAACGTTGAATCACAGAATGGTTTGGGTTGGAAGGGACCTTAAAGCTCACCCAGTGCCACCCCCTGCCCTGGGCAGGGACACCTCCCACCAGCCCAGGTTGCTGCAAGCCCCGTCCAGCCTGGCCTTGAACCCCTCCAGGGATGGGGCAGCCACAGCTTCTCTGGGCAACCTGGGCCAGGGGCTCACCACCCTCACAGGAGAGAATTTCTTCTTAATGTCTAATCTAAATCTCCCCTCTTCCAACTTGAGGGTACTTCCTGTAATCAACTTCAATTTAGGGAGGGAGGTACTTATCAAGGGCACAAAATCAAGGGCACATGTTTACTGGCGAGGGGTATGTAGGAAGGCAACACAGAATGCCAGGGAAGAGTCAGAGCCCACACCAAAACCTGGGCGCAAAACGAAGCGCAGCTTCCACTCCAGCCTGTGCTGGCCGAGAGCGACTGCTCCCTTCCACGCACCCCATCCTGTAGCAGCCTCAACAGGGCAAGTGTCTTGATAAATCTGAAATCTTTATAGATACCTGAAGACTAAAAAAATGGGATTTGAGAGATTATGCAGAGCACTCACCTGATCTAAGCAACCATTCCTGTTACGCACTAAGTGACATTTGCCCAACACACCAAGGAAGCCCTCCAGCAACAGAGACTGCACATCCCCACGTGCTCTCTCTCACTTCTTAAGATAGCTTTCATACTGGCACGTTTTTCCTAATGTCTAACCTTAAATCTTCCTTGTTGAAATTTAAGTCCATTATATTCTATCCGATCCATCACAGGTATAAAGAACATATCCTTTTCTTCCTTGCAGCAGCCACTTAGGTATTTCTGCATTCCAGTCCTCCTTTGACTCAGCAGCTCCAATGCCTTCACTCTTTGCAAGGCTTACTCTCAAGGTCTCTACTCATTCCTCTGAGCTTCTTCCAGCTGGTTCCCTTCCTTCCGAAGGCACAGTACCCCACACTGGACTCAACATTCACAGGCCTTACCAGAAGTGCCTCACGGGAAGCAATACTGTTTATATCCCTCAGTATGTCTGTCATCTTTTCAACAATGTGACACCATTAATCTGGTTTACCCTGTGACCAACTCCAGATCCATTTTTGCAGCGTGATACTCATGTAACCCTATTTGTGTACAGAGCTGCTCCAGCCAAAATAAAGAACCTGTTCCTTTTCTTTCTTTCTTATTCGTTTAAATACTTTTGTCACCACTATTCCATACTGCAGATTTTGTCTTCCAGTTGCCTTGCACTCTTCTCCAGCTAGGTATCATTCAAAAATTTAATGAAGACTGCTGTTTATAGCTGAAAGACTGATGCAAATATCAAAGAGTACGAATTTGCACTCTCACTCAAAACATTCTCATTTTGCCAGTAAGGACTACCCTCTGCCTACAGCTTCCTGAGCGGCTCTGACACTTCTTACAATAGTTTCATCTTATACTTCCCAATTATTTATACCACCACACATCCATCATGCGAAAGTCTTCTGGGGCACTATCAAATGCTGTAGGAAGTTGACATTTCCCTCCCGTTTTGCAGGGTCTGTCGCACTGCCAGCAGGCGACTACTCTCCTTTGGCATCACCTGCTCTCCACAAACCCATCTTGGCTCTGGACTTCTCCCTTGTAAAGTTCTAAATGCACAGAAATAGCTGCTTTGGTTATTTTTTTCTAGTCTTCTAGCAGATTACTCTAATCTGTAATTCCTCCATTTCTCCTTTCTCATCTTTTAACATCAGTTGGTTTATTTCCTGTTTTGGAGTTCTCACACTCTGAAAGAATGCCGGTGGGACAGACTGCGCCAGCCCATCCTCAGTGCAGGCTACCATGAATTTCATCACTTCCAGACAGTTGGAAACATTTTATTTCCTTACGTACCCTAACTCACTGTAGTCTTAGTTCCAAGTCAATCATCAGTTTACAGATGAAGGGAAAAGGCATTTAAAGTATTCTTGATGCCATCTATCCGTGGTTCTCCCTGTTGAACATCAGGCCAGTTCCACTGGCCTTCCTTTTACTACTGATGGACTCGGAAAGTGTTATCTTTTTGTTCTTTGGTTTTTCCCCTAATGGCTAGAAACTTCTTTGTTCGTTATTTGTTTCTTGTAGTTTCGTACCTGAGCTGAGTAAATTCAGCTTTCTGATAATTTTCACATGATGTTACTCCTTTTCTGCACTTCCCAAGGATCAAACACTTATTTCCCAGTCATTTTGACCTTAGTTAGTTGCTTCCTACCTTTTACTTCCCCACCATCAGAGACAGATCCTGCTACTCCGTCTCTTCACATGCTTTGTCAGAAAACTGCCACCTGCACAGTTTAACAACTTGCCAGACTCTCTGTCTCCTGACCGTGTTTCCCCTGACACCCGGGCAGATCATGTACCTGGCTCTGACTAGAGCAAAGCCACAAAGTCATCTGTAGTGAAGCCAGAGGTAGGACACAGGTCTACTGATTCCAGAGCAAAAGCAGTGGCCTTTGACTCATGACGTTTTTGCACAGCTCCACTCTTTGAAAGTAAGGCCAGCAAAACTATAAAGGCATCTCAGTTATTTATCCTTTTACAGATTTCTATTTTTCCTTCTCCCGGTGAAAAATTCTAATCACTGTCAAATAGATTTGAAGCAGCAGATTTATTTTTCACGGTCTGCTGCCTGATGTCAGATAACATACACAATACAGAAAAATTCATTCCAAAGATCAGTTTACTGATGAGTTTCTACCATCATTTTTCATTCATAATGCCTGTATTTGTGCTACATAGCGGTTGCTATTTCTCTATGTATATTCCAAGCATTATATGGAATTTTTTAAAATTTACATGGGAAACAAAACCCTTTACTAGCCGAGACTCACCTCTCTCAGAGGTGCATTTCAGAGATGTCCATCCCTGAGGAGTACATCCAGACAGTACCTACTGGCTAGATCCCATCTCCATGTTAACTGCTGCATTTTCATCCTTGTACGATGTTTTTTTTTAAACTTCCTTTTGTCTAAACGTATACCTGTCACTAGTGACCTTTGGTAACGCTGCCCGATTTCCAGGGACACGTACCAGAACAAGCACTACCAAACACTAAACAAAGCCCTGAGGAACAAAACGAGAAGAAACAAACATAATCACCACTCATGCAAGCCCTGGTGGTACCTGAACATCCCTTTACAACACTAATTAGATGAGAATATTGGCAAAAGATGTAATTGAAACAAATTCTGGTAATTTCCTTTTTTTTTTTCTTTTTTCTTTTTTTTTTTTTTTTAAACAAATGGCATAACATTAAATTTGACCCCACTCACAGGAAAACTTTACATAGCCACACTGGAGAAATGTTGTGGATAGTGATGAGCTGTAGTGAACTGCTTTGCAAATAACGGACAACACCTAGTCGAGTGACGTAAAAACTGGAAACTGTTACGAGTTTTACTGCAGATAAGCGTTATGTGTTTGCTATACAGAGTTATCTTCTACAGAAGCAGTAGGAATAGCCAGTTCTTGTGTTTACAATGAAACATCACCATGCTAGTTCCTTCATTCAAGATCAACAGCCACGATACCAAAATGAACATCTTCCAGGTATTATGCAGCGCACTTTTATAAAGTGTATTTGCTATAGATACACAAAGAAAGTGTTCAAACAAAGTGAATAAATACACTATCCAATCCTTGACTTTTACTTTATAGCGTTTAGTGTTTTAACTATTACATATGGAAAACACTGCTTACGGAAGATCCAGAATAAATGAATTTCTAAAAAGTTTCTGGTTTGAATTCTGTAACTTTCCAACTAAAAGCAAAATCACAGTAATGTTTTGCCAGCAAAGATGTTCTGCTAGTGGAATTACAGAATATGGGCCCAAAGAGATGAAATTCAGCAAATCATTTCCATAAAGGCAGTTTTCACATGTGCTTTATTTGTCAAAAATCGGCCTGTTTGCCATGCCTGCAGGAAATCAAGCTAAATCTTATTTCAAACTTTCGAAATGAGACTTTATTCATACACTAGAGAACTACTTTTGCATATATATGCCTTACCTACAGTCATCGCTAGGTACAATAAGCTGAACCGGGCAGTTGTTCAAACGTGTATTTAGCATGAAGGTCACTACCACTTTGCTAGATCTGATGAAACAATTGTACGTCAAAGCTTATCTGTGCTTTCCAAATATATTGACTGGTTTTAGAAGAAGTATTATCTCTCCCTAAAACTTTTCTCCAAATTTGACTTTACAACCGTGTAAAATTGCCCTAGTAGAAGGAACTCTAAAATAACCCACAGTTGAAGGATTGGATGTTTAAAATTACTATTGTCAGACATGATGTTAACAGTAAGCACTCTTCCTCAAAAAATTATCAAAAGCAAAGTTAACACAAACAGATTTATAAGAAGAGTTAACCTGCCACACAATGGCACTCAGCGTCTTCCAACTGCCCACAACACTTACTTCAGCATGCACATACCATTGCTACAAGCATAAATATGCAAACTGCAGCTAAAGAAATCTCGAAAGATGAAATAAAACTTCCAGCTTCATAGAAAAAAGTTCAGCACAGAATCTGGCATCAACCCACGGCAGGAAAATAAATCTCTGGAACAGCTGTCAAATTCTCACTTGCCAGAAAACAACAGATAAAACAAATTTAACCCTTCAGTTTCCACACTGCTCGTGTGTTCTCCCATTTTGACCACTGCATTAATGACTTGCTTTCATTTCTTTTTAGACTTTGGAAACATATGTTGCAGATCTGTTCCACAAAATACTCTACTCGCCAATACAAAAGAAGTGCAGCAGTTTCATCATGACTCCTGCAGGACATGGTACATTTCTTTTGCGTTGATGGATGTTGGTTTCACGTTGCTGAATTGCAGAAAAGTGAAAGGCATCTTCAAAAAAACCTGATTACTTCTTTTGATCTTTGTTCTTATAATCATCAAACACACAGTGGTTGCCTGGAGACTCCTATACAAACTTCATAATTTGTAAAGAAACAAAGAAGGATATATTACTTGTTATTTTTAATCTCCCATGGTAGTTTCCAGAAATTACCTTGATTCTTTTAGATCATATGGCAAAAGGATCGTTCCCTCAATGCCTCACAACATAATGAGGGAAGTTAACTATTCACCACATTTATAGGAGTTAGCTGACAAAATGGGGAGGGAAGAGATAAACAGCTCCATCTTTTAAGTAAAAATAACAAACTAGACTAGATGTTTAGAATACTGCTCATAAATTACAGGTACAGCTTTCCTTCAGTGTAATCCTGCAAAGGATTACAGAAGGGGCATGTTAAGAACAAGCTTTGTAGCTCAAGTGAAAAGTTCCAGACAAATAACTATTCCACAGAAACTGCTCTAAAGTACTACAGAAAATAGTTTCATAATAGTTAACAATGAATAAGAGACTGTTTTCAAGCGGTAAGATTTCTAAAATATTCTAGGCAATTTGAAATGTTTTAATTTATTCTCTTAACAGTTTGCCTAGTTAATGTTTTACAGATTACCTTAAGAGAGAAACAAAAATCACTACTCTCATCCACTTCACTGATCTTTCCAGATGATAAACCTGACAAAGAATATATTAGTGGTCATTAATTCCCACTTCCCTTACATTGGCAGAACAGCCTTTTTAATTCATGACATTGCGGTTAGAGTTCTGATAAGTGTTTTGGATAGGCCAAGGCAGTAGATAACACAGACTGCTGATAAGACAATAAAGAGATAAATTGTGTGATTTTTACAGTGGAGAGGCTGGCAGTGCCTCTCTAACAGCCTCCCTTGTATCCAGGTACTTACAAATAGGGCCTGGAAGCAACGTGGTTGCGTAATTTCAAGTTAACGATGAAGGAATATGATCCTATAAAAAGAAAAGCTACAGATATGAATTTCCATTAAGCGTCTTCTGGATACAAGATGCTAGCTTACAACGATCCTGGCTCCTTGATTAATACCAGGTCATCCATCAAAAGAAAGTTACTATTATTCAGCAGGAATCTAAAGCAGCCACATACGGAGACTCGCTTGGGCAGAACCCAGCACAGGTCTGACAAGCTCTGGTTAGGCAACCAGCTCCCCAGAGAGGGAGAAACCCTTAGCACTGATGTGTTATCCACTGTCTCTAGACTTTGAAGACGTCTGGTAACGTTCATCTCAAGAGTGATCAATGATCACTTTTCTACAATGCAGATGCTGTTCAGACAGACAAAATTCCTGTTTATATGTGGATCAGGCACAGACACCGACTCTCTGCTGAACACACCGACTCTTCGCTTCCCCAGATAACTTTTACCTGCAAAGACTCTAGTAAATTAAATGCCCAGCAAAACAGAAACAGACATTTAAAGGAATACAGTTCCTGCTGATGATAAAAGGAGAAAGGCAAAAAGTTTCCTTCTGACAACGTTTTGCTCAGTCAGGATCCTCATTTTTAAAATTCTCGATTTTCCTATTCACAAAAATATGATCCGGTTTCAATTAAATTTCATGGAAAATTCATGACTTAAGTGCTGGAGGTTTTCAGGATACTGAATCCCAACAAGGCTAATAGTTACTCAAATCCTAATAGCTGAGATGAAAAGGTTTTGGCCTTCCCTGAATACTCCTCTTGCTGCTTTGCTCTTTATGCTTGTCAAGGTGAAGATGAAGCCAGTATGAGAGACCGAATGAGACGGTCAGCGTATGTATTTCATGGCTACAATGGTCTCTCAGGAGTGAGATATCTCTACTCCCGCCTCGGCCTCACAGGGCAGCCAGGCACACAGCTGTCCTGGTTATAAACTGAGCGAGATAGAATCATTTTTTTCTCCTGCTACTGTTTGTAGTTAGTAAATGAACTGATGCTCCACCTGCTGGAAAGAGAACTAACTGAGCTCTTAATCTGACGGTGTTCAGCAAGTTCTTTCTCCGAGGAAGGTGCAACAATTAAAGTCTCAAAACACAACCTCCTGCTGTCAGCAGACAAAAAAGTAGCCAAGGATTCTCTTCTCTTCCCTGCTCCAAGAACTGTCCACATTTTTTCAGGTGCCTTTGAAAGCTTTTGTTTTGACTTTACATAAACAACAACCTGACAATTTTGACTCTGCAATGACTGCCTTCAAGTTATACTTTTGCTAAGATTTTGATATGGGTTAACTTGTTTTGTGCAATATGGAATACAATATGAAGAGGAAAAGCTGCTGCAGTCGTCCTCCCATTTGTACTAGCTTTTACTGTATTCTGAACTTTTCCAACAGTGACAGTAAAAAAGCAAACTAATTCAACAGTGTAAAACATCTGCTGATAGTTGCCAGGCTGACAAACTACAGAAACAAGTGCTTATTTTATACAGCACGTTAAAATAAGAATCAGTAAAAGAAGTCTAAACCCTCAAGGTACAAATGCATCTGGCAAGATCAAAGTCAGACAGCTAGTACTCTACTCTTACAAGCTACATTCTTTTATGGATTATGTTATGATTTACAGTGGAGACTTTGTTTCATGATTTACAGTATGTTTCTTAAAGACTAAACAAAGATGTTTCAGATACGTCTACAACGATGCTTGGAAGACGTCTAATACTGACCCTCAGCCAACCTGAGCCACTTGAGTTGGGCAATCTGTCTCTACCATATAAATAACTAATTTCTGAAAATAAAAAACCATCTCTCTCTCTATATATATATATATACTTTTATATATATAAATATATCTAACACAGAACATTAATCTGATCGTTAACAAACACCTCCAAACCAAAAAGAAGCCATGAACGGCAGCCACCATCCCTGCTGAACTGGGATTCACGAAGCTGGGAATGCTGCTCTAACTGGGGGGAACTGATTACTTCCCATCTCACTAAAGCCAAATACTCGAGAATACAGAAGCAGAACCTCTTCCCCTCCCTAAAAACCCAACATTTTAAGTAAACAAACAATTGTTTTATTTTGCTTTTTCAGATTTGTGTTTCTGGGGAGTAGCTGAGTAATACTGTCAAATGCATCTCGATAACCATATTTCTATAATTTCTGAGAGAGGTGATTTTCTCATGTAACTAAAACTTCTAAGCACAACACCAGATCACTTTCTCTGCTGGAGTTCAGGAGCCCAGCAGCAAGTACACCAAAAATGGTGAAAGATTCACTAATGCCCAAAGGGAAAAACTGCAGACAGTTCAGATCCAAATTTTGTGATGTCTGACAGCATGAGTGATAATGAGCAACACTTGAGATCAGAAAAATTACTAATTACTAACCGAAATTACTAATATTCAAGATATCAAAGCCCTCCTTGTGCCTTAGTCCAGATAACTTTTTCTAAGCCATAGATAACTGTACCTTAGAACACTCCCTGCTTTGCCTAACACGACTTACATATACAGCAATGATGAAAAAGGTGATTTATACCAATTACTGACTAAACTCATCTCCACTGGAAAAGTTAAAGTTCCACGATCTCTAGAACAGAAAAGCAAATACGAAGAGAGCTGCTTATTTTCTCATCAGCAGCTTCAGGAAATAAAGGTAGCTAAGAGACTTACTACTCAATACGTTATTTCCGATAGGCAAAAGGTCAGTATGTCTACCTGCAAAGGATGGAATGTAAGTGGTAGAAAGGCCTAAGATACCAAATTACTTTTCCCAAAATACTACTTTGCTAATGTGAAAATAACACTTGAGAGCATAAGCAAATAAAGGCATAAAAGCGTCACAAGACAACATAAGCAAAGTTCCTGTTTTTCATTTACATATACATGCAAAACTCTCTTTAAAGAATATTAAAAAAGCCAAAATAATAGTCAAAAACTTGGAAATACCTGAATTAATGATTCTTCCATAAGAATGATCGCTAAAGAAATACCTGAATGTCTGCAAGATCATATCCATTATAACTACCAAAGAAACTGAAAAAAACTGGAAAAAGACCCCACAGGTCTGAGCATCTAAATAATTAAGAAAACCTTTCATAACTGGATCCAAGAAATGACATAATACACTCTGTAAGAAAAAGAGCAACAGCATACACTCCCCTTTAAATCCTGTTGTTTTAAGACAATTCTTAACATTCCTTAAGTTTTAGCAACACCTGTGCTAACAGTGGAGGGCACAACTACATAAAGAACCAGCCGACATCCCACTGGGTTTCCATTCTTACCGGTTTGGGTCTTACTGGGATGATGCTGTCCACCTGCTCCTTGCTGCGGAGGAGGACTGGCCCCTGCTTGTCCAGTACCTTGTGCTGGGCTGGTGCCGGTCAGAGTCCCAGTGGGCAGTGGCTGACCCCGCTTTAGGAGCTGCTTCTGTTCTTGCTGGCGGAAGCGTGGAGGCACCTCACGAGGCAGGTAGCGGGACGCAGCTGGCTGCTGCCCATTAGCAGACGCACGCTTGCCATTGCTGCTGTTGGTGATAGTGCTGGTGGAAGTACTGGTACCGGTACCGGCAGGTTGGGGCTGGCTTAAACTGGTCTTAATAGGTTCTGGCACTGCAGTAAAAAGACAAATAAAAAATTGCTTTAATATCAGAAAAGTTATGTTTGGGTTTTTTTTCTGGAACTGAGCAAAAGGATAATGTTTTTCAGTCTCTCAAACAACAGTTGGCAAAACATAGACTATAAAATACATTCTAAATAGAAAAATGTTACAACCAGAACTCAGGGCTAGTTTACCATGTATGTAGCCTCTTGAAACATTTTATATAATCATTTTGAAATCTATGTCTAAAACCACTTATTTTGTATAGCTGTCAAATTTATGTACCAGAATACAGATCCCCCACTGAAGTGCCCAAGAGCCATCCCTGCACTTTGCGAAGTTCCCAAACAATGTTCCTCTGCAGAGCACTTCTCCTTTCCAAACTGACACTGAAATACATAAACCACATTTCAGTTTTCTACCACATACCAGTTTTCTACACATTTGCAAGAAGAGAAGCGAATGGGCACGAGGACAAATGTGCTGCACCATTCTTCTTCCCCCGTCACAAGTGACTACAGGAAAACTGTCTCATCTGTAGTAAGACACACTCGACTTCAGCTGCAAAATGGATTCCCACGTGTAAAGCATGAACGTTATTTTAATCACTGTTAGCACTACTTTTAATGATAAAAAAGGTTTTGTCTTTCACAGAAAGGTACTAATTCCCCAGTGTATGCAGAGCACACCCACTACAGGTACCAAACCGGCCAAGCAGTTCACACTAGGACAGAAAGAACACCTCAGCTTATCTCACCTTCTCTCTCATTTAATGAATGTATTGACCAGTCTGTAGGATGGGCCAAAGACATACATTTGTGACTAAAGTTTACATTGCAGAAAAATAATTTTTTACAGTTATTTGTACATCAGTATTCATTTTAACTGCACTGTAAATGACTGCACCCATCTATAGAGCACCCACCGCCTTTCTAGTTCTGCAGGTTCTCAGTTTGGGATGTGAGATTGCATATATTAACATCAAATCACGCTGCCTATAGCCATGAAAGCATAAATTTTCAGGCTTCTAATGATCTCCCAAAAAACAAATTAAAATACCTGATCTACCAGCTTATTCAGCACTCACACAAAGCTTTTGTTTTCCCATGGTCTTTACCTAAACCTTTGTATCAGGCATTTCAGGACACCCCAGTCTTCTACATTTGCCCTCCAGGCACACACTTGATGTACGCCACACTAACCCTGCCTGAAACGAGCAGGCCAGACCCACGCTGGGCTGTAGTAGGCTTTGCTGGCACAGCTTGGCACGGAGAGGTCAGCTGTGCCAGGGCTCTTCAGGAACAGCCCCGAGGGAGCTGGGACGGGGGTACCGGGAGCGCAGCAGCACAACGCTGGCCGGGGATGGCAGCGCCTGGCGGGGAATCGCACCGGTTTGCTCAGCTCGCTTGGCAGTGTCTGCCAGAGCCGCCCAGAAGAAAGAAACCCTTTGGGCCTCCCAGATGCACAGAACCAAGTGTTCTTCCAGCTTGTCACAAGCATAATAATCACAGAATGGCTGGGTTGGAAGGGACCTTAAAGCTCACCCAGTGCCACCCCCTGCCCTGGGCAGGGACACCTCCCACCAGCCCAGGTTGCTCCAAGCCCCGTCCAGCCTGGCCTTGAACCCCTCCAGGGATGGGGCAGCCACAGCTTCTCTGGGAAATCCAAGAAGTATGGTTCAATAAGTGCAAAATCGCCTCTCTGTTGTTATACATATGCTATAAACCAGCGCCCAGCCCCTCTCCAGGCTCTGGCACACCTGGAAAACTGACTTCCCCAACAGAAGGCGTGAGCAGGCACCAAGGGTGTCAAGGGTGGTGTCACAGTGAGCAGAGACTTAGACAAAGGAAAATAATGCCAAGTTTGACAGCAGCCATCAGCACTTTGCTTCTCAGACTTACTTTGGAAGCATAAGCAATTTCACCTGTGCTTACTTCTGTAACAAAAAAGGAACTTTGAATATAAAAAAAATTGAAGTACCCGTAACATCTGAAAAGCAGAAAAAAAGCTGTATGTGATTTGACCATGGCCACAAAATTCAGGAGGAGCACTCCAGGCATAGTCTGATCCGCCAGAAATACTAAACTATTTCAGCCAAGAAGTTTCTCCAACTGGGACACAGACTAGCCACACAACAGACTAGCCACACAAGCCCTGGGCCAGCAGATCTGAGGGAAGAGCAGTGAAGAGGTAGCAGAGGTGGCAGTGGGATGGGGATGAGGACCGCTCCCTCCATCACTGCCACCTGACGTCTCACCCAGCCAGCTCAGCCCTGGCCACCGAACACTGTCGTGCTCCAAGGTCCCGATCAGTTGGGAAAAAAGGCTGGAAGGGACAACCACATGGCAAAGCGAGAAAATAGAGCCTGCTTCGATTTGCTTATTTTTTTAAACTACGAAAGAATTTCTCCATGGAATTAAAAAAGGGTGCAAGGGCATTAAAAGCACTAACTGGCACAATGCCAGCAGAGTCGGTATTTGTCTGGCCCCAAGATTTTCTTAAGGCATATTAATTAATTTGAAACATTTCAGAGAGCGAGACAGGCTGCTTTTTAAAAAAGTATTATATTCTCAGTGCTGTATATATAAAAATCACATCTGATACTTCCAAATAGATATGCATATATATAAGCCATCACTAATGCAAGTCATAGAATACACAACACTTTTTGCTTTAATGTAAACTAACAAAGCTGTCTCGTCACAAAGGTCTGGCCAGAGACACTCGATTTCAGTGTTAGAAACAATGTTCCCCTTTACATATCTGAATCACAGACGAGAAAAGAACAAAAAAAATCAAAATACCAGAATCTCTGTACTTTAGAAAAAATATTTCTGCATATTAATATTATTGCTTTTTCCTCTAATCAACACAGCAAGGTGTTTTTTATTTTGTACATCAAAACCTCTTTAACGTTAGTCAAATGGAAGTTCTTGCAAGAATACTGTGTATACAAATCACAGTAGCTGGAAAATAACCGTTTAATTATACCACTGACAGGAAATAAAGCAAAAAGAGTGAACAACATCATAGGAATGGGCTCCATTCCCAAATTTCAGCTTCATATCAGGACAGAACTGAGCCTTCAAATTTAGACTTCAAATACAGCAATAATATTTGGAGAATATATGTTACAAAGACAATACGACTGTATTCTTTGCAAACGCTCAACACCTATTTATTAAAGTCATCTTCAGCAACGTTTAAGCAGCAATTTTCATTTGATATGCACCGTGAGAAATACCTACCGTTCAAAGTGTCTACATTAGATTTCCTAATTATTAATTGTCATACGATATTTGCTCTAAGAGCTTCTTTATAACCCACGTAGACATTCCCCTTTCCCGCAAGGGATGCATTTTCACATGATGGCTATCCCTCGCAGAAGGTACAATGTACAAAGCCATCATATTTCAGCCAAGTGCAGGCTAAAAGCAGAGCCAAGAGCAGCCTTTTGCCTGGAGCAGGCGGTGCCTGCGGGCGGTGGGGCTGCGGGAACAGGGGTGCTCTCTGTGCTAGACATTGAATCAGCCCCAAGGATCAACCTGCCCGTCTCTAGAGAGCCCTCGCCAGCCCCTCGAGGAGCAGCCAGACTCCCCTTTCACCTGAAAGTAACACACGGTCACGGCTAATCTTCTGTGGGCAGCTGTCGGAAATCCAGGAATTAAAATGTATGGCTAAATTTGCCTTAACACTAAAAATATTCTTTAAAATGTATGGGGGAAGGGGTTTAATACAAAGTGATTTTCATAACTAGCACACGATTAAAGAGCTAAAGCAAAAACATTTCAGCAGAAAGCCTCTTGCAAAAATACAATTAAAGGCAGAAAATAAAAGCCTTGAGATTGCTTGCTCTTAAGATGTTTGTGATGGGTATCTGCTTATTCCACATTCTGAGAGCTGAACATATACTAAACAATGAGCTTGCTCGTAATAATTATCAGTACTTAATGGTATCTAAACTTCTTAATCCAATTTTACACAAACAAATCCAATAATTACTCCATATGCTTTTTGATGATTACAATCTCGGGAATCCCAACTGCATAAAAAAGTGTTACGAGCAATTGTAGGTGGATTTTATTAATATAATGAATAGGATCAGTCTAACAGATTTCAATTACAACAATAGCTTTTAAGTACATTTCTATGACATAAGGAAAGAACATGCATAAATGAAAGAAACTGGTTAAGCCACATAATACTGATTTATGGCAGCTTTTTCCTTTCGTTCACCTCATTAACATTTCTGTATGTTTCAGAATCCCCCACTCCAGCTCTATAAAACTTGCGTTTCTAAAGCCTTCAAGGACCAGACATTCCAGAAGAGAAACAGTTAAACCCAGAAATGCATTCTTGGCTGCTACTGTGACAGGATTTATTTACAGCTTCTATTAAACACAGCAGCTCCATTACAAAGTGCTGGATGTGAGAAGAATTTTTGATTATACAATGCCAATGCCTCACTGCGTTAAACATATCATGCCAGTGTATTTTTTTTTTTTTTTCCTTCAGCAATTCGTTCAGGTCATTGTTTGATGGGTTTATGAATTCATTACAGGAAACAGATGGATCCCATAATTCAGAGCTATTCTCCCAGCCAATCATATGGGCAATTTTTTTCCTCATCTCGCTCCCCCCTCCAAATCAACCTTAATGAAGCCACTTCCTCCATGTCCAATTCCCCGCACACACACACACACTGTAGCGACAACTGGCGCTCATTAAAGCAACCTCCGAACACTAAATGCTTTTGGAATAAAACTGAAGAGGAGCACACTCAGACACGGACACCCCTAGGATGTCAGACAGAAAGCCATGAACTTACCCAAGTCGGGCGAAGATAACCAAAAAAATCAGGATTGTAGTGGGCAAAAATAGATGTTCTGATTAGTAAGAAATCCATTTTTCTAAGCTGAAAAAAGTCGTTCTTTAGGAAAAAATTGTTCCCCCCCCAATCGACTTTCAAAGGATGAATTTTCATTTAGCAAATTACCTCCTTTGTCTACTAAGCACTGGTATTTTTTATCCACAGTGACATCTACTGGCAAAACTAAAGGTATTTCAGTAAACTATTGCATAAAAACCTACTTCCTAATGTTTCTATACAAAAGTGGGTAATTTTCTGTCTGGATCTTCCCTTCCCCAAGCACACAAACTTCTCCTGAAAGAAAAAGCAGAAAAGTTACAATCTAAAGCCAAGAGAAGTCCCAAAATTATTTTTCAGTAGTACTCATAATGGCTTTAACAAAGTAACCAGAAGCTGCATTTTGACATCAAAGCCCATATTCAGGGTTAAAAGTAAAAATATATGCATTATTATGGCCTTAGAACTTGAACATCATTTCTTTAAAGGAATGCTTTGATTTTGTATTTTCTGAACTTATCATTTATTTAATACTATGAAAAAGTGAAGTCTTTTCCTGGTTTATTTCCCCCCACCGTGTGACCTCCTGGCTGACCATAGTGCATCTTCTCCTGCTGCTTCTTCCAGACGTTTCCTCTCCACTTCTCTTGAATTTTGCAACATTTCCTGCCTCCTTCCTTAATCTTTCAACATCCCACTTCTAAAACCTCTCCCCAGAACCTATTTTCCCCAACAGTCTCCACAGTCTCCTCTCACTTCTACCTCAGACCTCCTATACAGAGCTTGATTTTTTTTATCCAGGAAATTTCAAGTCAGACTTGGAATTAGGAGGAAGCTGCAAAGTTCACGGAAAACCTCTAAATCGTTAGGATTTCTTGATGTCTTCAATAACTTCGTGTAATCAGTGGTAGGAGATAACCAAGATGTACCATCTAATCCCTCATCCCTGCACCAGTCTGCTCTCTGCTCTACAAGGAGTGATGGTATACGGTGTCGTCATATACCCACTCTCCGCCTCCTGCCTCCAGAAATCAGCTTTAGTTCTTAATAATAGCTATTCCTTATATATCACCTAAACGCCAACTGATTAAAACTAGTATTTTAATGTATTATTATACACTGCATTATTAATTAGAACAGCCAGAGCTTACAGCTCCAGAAAAGAAAAAGAAATCAAAGCTGTGAATACATATCTACCCATCTAGACCTGCACCAGCTTATACCAAAAAAATCACATTTGAAAAGTCTTTTTATGACAACAGGAGAAAGAACATGTTTTTTTTAAATGGATTCTGAAAAAGACAGACATTTCGTTCAGGAAATACCTACAGGTGAGGGCTTCCTTCTTTGCTTTAGAGTAGTTTTAAAGCCATGTTTACCACTATGTTCGTTGCCTGATGGAGCTCTCAAACCATAAATAAATGGTTCTGGTTCCAAGGGAGAAGGTATCCATGCTGGGATGAATTCAAACCCCACTCTGATCTGCTTATCTGAACATATTTCACAGGCTTCATCAAGATATGAGCATAATTTATTCTAAAACTACATTCATATGATCATTGAATGAAGTTAGCAGATAACTACCCACCATAAATTCATATACGTTAAACGTTGCAATTTTTTTGTTATCTATTCAGTGGATTGCAGCTCAGTCAAAAATTAATTCCTAATTTTGATGCTGGGAAACCTCCTTTGAAAATATGTCACCCAGAAACATTTTACAACCATCTGTGGGAAGCCGGTGTTTTATGAGGAAATCATAACTTATAGGGCCCCTAGTGACAAGCCAGTCGCAAATCATCTTCCCAAGAGTGAGACTTTCATATTACCTCTTAGAAATTAAAGGTTTTATTTCGATCTTCATTCCTGGATCTGCTAGGACCATATAAATATTAAAGTAAGCTGGAACATATATTCCATTTGGTTGTATTTCACGATTTTTGAAGTACTAAACATTCTTTTCTTAAACAGACATTGGCGTTAGTACTGTGCCTTGTTCAAAGCTCCCTGCTGGTTGACCGGCCAGCTGGCAGACTAACCAGAATAGATAACCATTAAATTCAGATTAAAGAGACCTCAGCAGACAGGTGGGAAAGGGAGGTAATGGCACTAAGACACAGTCCTGCACCCAGCTGCACATCTCAAGGAACCTCTGGGGAATCTCTGACCAAATTGGTCAGGGTCAGATGGAATTTCTGAAGCTAAATGGGGAGATCAAGAAAGGAATACAACCAAACTCATAAAGCCTCATTTCCTTACGAAACTAGGTCAAAAACATACCCAGAAAATGTATTTATTAGAGCATTTTTCTGTAGTTTTATATAAAGTGTCTCTATCAGGAAGTGTAATGATAGGACAAGGGGTAACAGTTTCAAACTGAAAGAGGGGAGATTTAGATTGGATGTTAGGAAGAAATTCTCTCCTGTGAGGGTGGTGAGCCCCTGGCCCAGGTTGCCCAGAGAAGCTGTGGCTGCCCCATCCCTGGAGGGGTTCAAGGCCAGGCCGGACAGGGCTTGGAGCAACCTGGGCTGGTGGGAGGTGTCCCTGCCCAGGGCAGGGGGTGGCACTGGGTGGGCTTTAAGGTCCCTTCCAACCCAAACCATTCTGTGATTCTGTGATTCTATTTTTGCAGAAGTTAATATTGGCAACTTCTCTAACTATAAAGAAAAGAGCAGAAAACTTTTGGGGAAATTTACAGGAAAAATTAAACAAATTATACCTCCATAAATCATGGAATAATGGAGGAATTTAAATATTTAAATTACTACATTTTAAACAGATACCACCTCAGTTACTGATGGAAAAACATACAATATCCATACGATATAAGGGACTCTTATCTATCTGTATGCAAACAAAACCTCTCCAAGTCACTAGCACAAAAGTTTATGACCTGCTTTTAGTCCTTGTGCCTTCTCAAGTAATTCCACATTCTTTCCACATTCCTACCCGCACTGACACTCTTTACTTTCTTACCCTTATTCTTCTCCCACCTCTCCATCCTGGGGTCTTGACAGCACATGCACGGTTCAAGTTTGTCTTAATAAACCCACCGTTGCTCTCACTTGTCTTCAGACCTCTGCCCCCTCCCCAGCACCTCTCAGGCCAACCTTTGTCTGTAAACTGAGCTGGAAAACCTTCCAAGTTGTCTAATGGTATTTCCTTCGGTAGAATTTGGTGTCTTAAGGCACCCACTTCATCAGAAACATTTATGCCTTCCTTGAATCTGTCCCTTGTTCGCTCTTATAATCTTTTTCTCCTCTTCTGTTTTTCTTCCTAATTCATTTAATTACAGGTGTCACCTTCTCAACTGTTGTCTTTCTGCAAAGGTCTGAAATAGAGAAACATTCAGGACTTCACCCACCTCTCTCTATTCTGACTCTAGAGCAGTATATCCACAAATCCAGCTGACCCCTGACTCCTATCGACACTCCTTTCTTCCTCCCTCCACTCACTCATCTGCTTCAGTTCAAACAAATTCGACCTGTTTTCTCACTTTTTCCATCCATGTCCCATCTTCTGAAGCTCCTTCTATACATCTTAACTTTGTAATGATGTCTGATATGAAATTCTTACTTGATATTGTCATACGCAAATTGGAGGAATGTGAACTAAATGTAAAACGGGTAGAAATATTCTCTGGGAGAATCAATGGCTTGCTGTCAAAACAGAAGTATGTTTCAGAATAGATTCCACGGGGACTTGATCTGAGCCTACGCTGTTCAATGTTTTCGTTAACAACTGGATGGTGGACTAGAGAATATCCTTATTAAACCTACAAATGACGCCAAGCTAGGGAGAAGGAAGATGGGAGTGATCAGATCGCTGCGTGGTGGGATCAGAACTCAGCAATGATGAACTGGGGAAGCGGTGTGAAAAAAGCAACCGCGATTCAATAAGGAAAATCATTTTATTAGGCAGGAAGACTTAAATGCAGAATGGCCATCAACTCAACCCACGGCAGTTCTGGAGAAAAAAACCACCATGTCTTAGATCGCAAATGAGACAGAAGTCAAAAGATCAGGCTATTGTAAGAAGACAAGTGTTGTAATGGAATAAATAGCCACCTATGAGGCTCAAAGTAACTCTTCTCCTTCAGTCTGGCATCTTAAAAGCTTTCACTAAAGCACTGCCCATACCCACAGTTGACCATCTCTCTTCAAGAAAGAGCTGGACCACCTGGAAAGAGTACAAAGGAAAAACAAATCTGGAAACACAAACTACCACAGCAAAGTAGTAGTTCAGTCTAGAAGACAATGGGTATACAAAGCAAAAAAAAGAAAAAAATACAACGGAAGAGGAGGAAATAATTTGCTCCATCCGACAGTAAGACAAGACTTGCTAGGTTTAAATAGCAGCCAGGGAGATTAAGATTTAAATTTCTAACAATAAGGATGATTAAGGATTATCTGCAGACATGATACAGGTTTGGTGATCTTGTCTCAGGGCAAAAGGATGGAACAGATGACCTCTCAAGAACCTCTCCAGCATTATTTTTTACAATCCTGCAAGTAAAACAGAGCTCCAAATCCATCTTAGTCACTTCTCCCACTTCCCTTATCCATGGCAAAGAAATCTTTTTTCCCCCAGGTTGATAGTTACAGCACTCTCCCCAGCTCCTGCTGTTTTTTAACTAAGTTTAAGACATAGTCTTTCTTCATCTGCCCCGGTTGTCCAGACCCTCTCCATTTTGTTCTTGATTAACGTTAATTTGATATTTTATCAAAACCGAATGACACGTTGCCCCTCCACCACAAACGGGTTTGCATTCTCTTTGTAAGCCCAGCACAGCCCACCCTGCCGCAGAACTTGTGGGCAGCAGACAGCCCCAGCCCAGCTCTACCAATACAACCCTATAATCGCAACTATTACTCTTCTTATAAGAACTGGAGAAGCCCCTAATAAAAACATAGATCCTTGCATACTTCAGAGCTCAGATACTAGATTTTGTTTCCTTTTCTTGAATCGCATCTAAATTTTTTTCTTTCAGATCTGTCAGCAGAGAGGGTGCCAAATACTTCTTTAGAGAGAAAGATAAAAAACCTGTTTTGTGCAATTCAATATGTATTTTTAAACGTTTTCTTCCATCCCATTCTACGTTATTCAGGTTGGTTTCACATGGAGCAGTCTTGTGAAGAATACTTATACTTTTAACAGCTTCTAATATTTTCCTCACTGTTTTCCTCCATGTTAGCACTGATTACAATTTTAATTTTAAATTCACAATTAATTAGCTGTGCCATTAAAAATGGTACAGCCAATTAGGCTGATAGGTTGTCATCAACAATAGACTGATAATCCAAAGCAAATATGATGCTCTTTCACTGCAAGTCAAACTCTCTTACGTTTACCGAAGGCTCTGAGTGCGCACACATGGTTTTACCACGGCCTAATTGATGAACAGAAATTGGACCATACACATCAGGCCTCAAATTAAAAGTCCAAGCTATGAATCAAGATTCTGGGTAATGGAACAGTTAAATTATCATAGCCACATTCCTTCAGGACATGAACTGACAACAGATGGTAACTTTCAAGACTTAACAATTCGTCTGTTTTCTTTCAAGAGATAGTTCTCCAATTCACAGGCGACATGAAGCTGACATTTATGAATTCATGTAACTCAAATACCAGTATTAATCACGTACATCACTCTACGCACAGACTTGTCCAAATATGCTCCCATTGTAAAGTAACGACAAATAAAAAAGAATATATCTTGCTAGAAGCTGGTCTCTAGACTATATTTGTCCTGAAGCCTCTGACATTTCCGCACAGGCATATCTCCTTTAACATGCCATTATATGTTTAACTTTGAATTCAGACTCCCATAAACTCAATTCCCAGCTCCACAGCAGGACACACTGACATTAGAAAGCCAATTTGCCTATTAAAAAAGGAAAATAATGAAGCTATTAGAAGTTTTTAATTACTCGTGTTAATGACATTAAGAAACAGCAGCATTAAGAGCTGTCTAAGAAGGCCAGAAGGGAGAGACGAGTCACTGCTGAGATGACTACCTTGAGCAGGAAACTCAACAAGACGTGAGAGGCAGCTCTGAAGGAAGAGAGGGATTGCTCGGGTAGCACTGAGAAACATTTGCAGAGTTTAGTCAGGTTTCTGATATAAGACTTTCCTCCTATAAAGTGAGTTCAGCCCTTTTCACAGCTAGAGAATTCACGTCTTGTATTCCTTCCCAGAGTTATTTAGAAATATCTAAACTCCACCAACTAAAGACACACTCAGCAAACACACTTGAAGTTCTAGCCTACCAACAGGATCCGACAGGCTCTCAAAACACACAATCTCAACAATTTGGTAACACAGTAAGGCATTACACCATTTTATGTATCAGGAAGCAGTCACAGGCATGACTTGTTATAAATAAGACTCCCTCCTTCACCTCTGCTCTCACCCTCCCGACCCTTCCTAAGCGTTGCTCCAGGCAACGCAACCCCATCAGTAACTAGACAATATGAGAGTCAGAGAAGACAGGAAACAGCTTAGAGTTAAATCACCAATGCTAACACTATCATCACTGCAAGTGCTAGTGGGAAAATCCAAGCATATAACAACAGATTAAATAACTTCATACAGAGTCACGTAAGAAGCCAGGGCAGAACCAGGAATTGAATCCTTTAATTTTAAGCTGACTGTGTGTATTTAGTTTCATTAGACAAAGTTTTACACACTGTTTTCATATTTAAAGGAATTTTTTTTTAAAAAACCAAATTTACAAATGGTGCTAAGTTATCACACTGGCGACATTCTTCTGCCTTAATTCAAGAGGCCACTTCCAGGCACAGACAGAACAGTAAACGTTTTTTACAATAGAAATCTACTCATTGTTAAACTATTCGCACAAACAGATAAATATGAAAATTCACAGTAATTAGTATGTTCACAAGAAATTGACAATTAGGATAATCTCATTGTCAATCGGTTTACTGTATACAAAATTCCATTTGCACCTCGACCAGTAACGCATCTACAGGTCACAGTTCACATGAACAAGCCTTGAGACTGGTGTAAAACACTACAGAAAGCAGGGCAATCCCATGGATCGCCGTCTTACAGATTAACGCGTGGGTTTTTATTTCAGTAAGCAGAGGCAAAAATCCTATTATAAACAAACCTGTGCCTCAGGAAGTGATTACTGCCTCTACTCTGTCAAACAGCCGCTCTTAGAATCAGCGCTTTTGCAGCGGAATCCGCCGGGAGTGTGGAGGACCCAGCTCACTCCATACGGCGTCTGAGGTTTGAAGAGATGCTGAAGGCACCTCTTCAGTTGAGGCTCAAAGAGAAGAGAGTGAATCACAGCGTAAATGCTTCCAGTTTCAAATACACAAGTGGTTGAGGACTATAAAGAGATACCTCATATATCCATTGTTCCCATCTTGGATTGCTTCTACAGAAATTGATTCCGCTGCGGTACATAGCGCAGGTTCTACCACATCTAGAACGTCTGTGCTGCACCCGTGGTCTGGGCACACTAGATAGATGTTCCTGGAGTTTCAGGGTGTCCCAAGTACAGTCAGTCGCACCCCGCCCAGGGCAACTGGAAATACTAAGCATTCGTGCTATGTCAGGCACAACCTCTTTTCCCCCCTTTTGAAATTTGAGCTGGAAAGAAGGTAAGGACCCTGGTTATTTTTCTGGAATGTCTGGAAAATGCCAGTATTTGTGGACCAAATCTGAACATGTGGATGGTGAGTTTAATGTGTCCAGGACACGTTAGCCAGGCTGCACGTGTGCCCCGGATCAATCCGCTGGGGATGCCCTCGGCCTGTAAGGCATACACAGCAATTCATGTCAAATCCACACTGCGTCTAAACATAGCCCGGACACATTGGATTCACCATACACACACACACATTTTCATTCTGAAAACCAGAAATACAGCTCCTCCAATTATTTTATTTATGTTGGGGGGGTGGATGCAGAAGTAGCAGGTCACACTGTTATTTAACTCCTTTTGGACATTCCTATGAAACCACAGTGTCGACTGCTTGCAGATTCCAAGTCTGCTGGTGAGATATTAAGTATAATTTTTACTGACAGCGGCCGTGCTGCTGAGATCATGGGACTACGCATACATGTCAAATTGACTAGAGCCCTGTGTAAACACAACGCCTTGGCTCTACTGTCATGGACATTTATGGTACCAAATGAATTTTTTATGCACAATACTAAAATAGCAACAGTTTTGTGGGCAACCAGTAAAAGGCCTCTGTAATTTTGGTGTAACGCTTCCAGTTCACATTCTATCTCAAGAGAAGGCTTCAAAGTATGTTTATACTACAGTCCTAAAGATAGCATAGAGATATCGGAGCTATCATTTTAATCGGTCAGCATGAATCACTGAAGTAGCACCAACAGAGAGGTCAGTACGGACCCGCTTCCCCTCCTCCCCAGCAATATGGATACATTCCAAGTCTCAGGTATCACCACCCAGAGAAACTGTGTATGTAGACAACTCAAGCTAAACCCGAAATATTTTGGCCTTAGATTTCAAAATCTGAATCCTTATTGGCCTAACTGAAGATGTGTTAATTTATATTTAATAAAATTGTTTGGGGAATCAATGCTTTGAACAAGTAGGTTCTTAAAAACATACAAAAAGACATAGGGACATCGTTACCACTTTAGGAGACTGTACTTAGAAAATTTCACAGGTTTTATATCCAGAAAAATGTTTGGAGTTCCACATCCTGTTCTGGATGCAGTTCCTAGTGTTGGAAAGACAAGCAGTCCTATGGAAATGTCGCTCTTCTGCCTTCAGAAACAAGCAGCTGAGAAAAATTTGAAGCCCAAAAATAAGACTGATCCCTTACTCAAATAAATCCAATTAAATTAAAGTCATGCTCTAGATAAAATAAGACAAACAAACAAACTACTGCTTAAGTCCGCATAGTGATCTAAAAAGAGAAAAAAAAGAAAATACACCAAACTTAATTTTTATTTCGGTTCTTTTGATACTCCCTCTTAAATCTAAACATGCCATTTAATATGCAGATAGTGTTTTTCTGAATGAGTTTCCCAAAGACAGCCTCTTCACTGCAAGTTTATTGTTTAGAACTGAGTTCACCTATCTAATAGTGATGCCTGGAAAATCTGAAGGAAACTTCAGTTTAGGTGCAACACAGAATCTGAAGCAAATTCTTCATTAATTCAGTTTAAGCCGAACAGATTCTTTATGTCTCCACTGCCATCATGCATTAATACCACATATGAAAAAAAACCACAGGATTTAAATTTTTCAGAAACATGAAGAAAGCCGTTCCAGCAGTTTTCAGACCTCCTCTTTTTCAGATTCTTTAGGACAATTTCCTAAATAAAAGCATACAAAAGTCTGACTGAGATTGTGCAGTCATTTCACTGCAGCTAAGATGAAGCCAAAAAAAAAAAAAAGCTCAGTTCAATTTGTTGAACACCATCTGACAGAAAAGCTCTTTTGTGCGAAGGCTACAGCCACAGCAGGTCTATTAATGCCCGAGCATTCCTTAGGAAGCTTTTCCCTATTCCTTGCAGCGCACCCTTGGCATCACTGAAGATTTAAGCAACCAAGTTCACTAAAAAGATGAGGACCAGAAAAAAAGCAGGGAGCAGAGAGGCTCCATCTGTCAGTGTTTATAGGCGAGCAGCCGCCGTGTCACCGCGCAAAGCGGGGCTGGTGTATTTGTTGGTTTAGATGACAGCTCTGGTTGATCAGGCTGTCACCATAGCAACTTTCACGAAGAACTCACAATGCACCCAAACGAACTCCAAGCTAAATTAACTTATTGCATGTCACCAGTGAGAAATGACTGTTCAGAGGTAATTTTCTGTACTAATATGTAATAGAGTTAACTCTCTAAATTGAATTAAATTAATTAAATGCCACTCCCAGTAAATCAGATTCTATTACATGAATGTTAAAAGAAATTAAAGATGTTTTAATAAAGATTACTAATAATAACTTAATATTATTACTTCATTTTAATTCAAAAATTCTGCTCAGTTTATTTTAGACACATGTCTACCCCTTACTAGGAAGGAATACCTAATTACTCCACATACATCACACACGTTTATTTCACATAGGTGCTTAGACTCATCCAAAAGAAATAATACCAGCATTTTAAGGACTGTTCACCTGTGAAACACATCTTTGTTTAATAGCTGACACCCTAAGATTTTTCTTCCCTACACACTCTTAAATTTTTATTAAGTTCCCTCACCTTCAACAATTGTGCCTTGTTTCCAAAGAGTTTTATTTCTGCTTTTTCCAGAAGAAAAAAAAAAAAAAAAAAAAAAGCTTTTTGCAATAGGTCCTAGTGCAAAGAAAGAAGAAAATACCATGCCTGCCTAGACAGGCCACAAAAATAAAAGCCCTTTAATGTTTTTACAGATCTACCTAACAATATATTATTAACTTTGTGTTTTTAAAGTAGTTTCTTGCAAGCTAGAGTAGAACAGTCAGCTGGGAGGCAAATCTAAGATGCACCCAGTTCCCAGTGCAAATAAAGGGCAAGTTATAATTGCCAACTGATGGTATTAATGCTGCCCTGATGAGCCCGACTTTATCTTTAACTGGTATTATAAGACTCACCAAAACAGTTCAGGGGAAAATGAGGCCTATCTAATATTAATCATCTTTTAGATTACAAACCACATTATTACTTTACTTTTCAGAAAGAAATTCCGTTGACGCGTGAGAAGGCAGCTGTTAACAGCAGGGGGAGCACACAGTATTTTCATATCTGCCACTGCCCACGCTGCTGACAATGACGTCAGCCCAAGCACCAGGTTCAGGTCAAGTTCTGTTAAACACCCAGAGGAAAGTCAATACGTCCATTAAAAGAATACAGTAAGTATTTTAACACATTTTTTCAACACCAGTTAAAAATCAGACATAAATGCGACTGTGAAAAGCAAGGGTGCAGTAAAGCAGCGACAATCCAACAGAACGGAACATGGCAAAGTTTACAACATCCTGCCTACATTCAAGGTATCAGTAAAACGTGATTATGGATTTAAGTGTTTATTGTTACGATGTACCTAAGTTATTATCCAGAAATTTTAAGTTAGAATTAGATTTTTGAAGTCATTGTAATTATAATAAGGCACCAAATGATACAACATATTCAGAAATGTGTTTAGTATTCAAGGACCAAACTGGGGAAATACAATGCACGCTCATGGAATTCACTTAGTTATCCTCACATTGCACAAAAATGTATCTTTTTTTCAGACAATGCCAGAGCAAACGGAATGGCCTCCCCCATGCGTACATCAGAAAAGAACTGAAAATGCAGCCAGGCAGCCTATCACCTCCAGCACAGTCAGGAAGTTTTCTCATCATTTGTCATTCAGGCCTAAATAACTGCAGCAGAAACTGTTGGGAAATTAAAGCATATAATACATTTAAATGTATACTTCAGAGGACTACCTGCAGAGAGAAAACAGCCATCAAAAAGGAAAGCCGGAGAGAGTTGCAAGAAGAAACTCCACATTATCAATCCAAGATCCTTACAGAATTAGAGGAAAGGGCATCTGAAATCTAGGAGCTTCTTAAAGCAGGCTGAGTTCAGGGACAGATAACTGAACGAGAAGAATCAGCAGCACTGCTATGGAACAGCTTGGATTAGAGCTGTACAATGGAGTGAGCCTGAAAGGCATAAAAAATAAGCCTTAGATTTTACAAGTAAACAGCAGTAGTAAGGTTATAGTTGCACAGGTTAACTCAAAGGTTACTTAATAATCCTCCAATTACCGACACTGCATTTAAAAAATAATTCTGGACTCACTGGAAGGACCTCCAAAGAAGAGAAACATAAATTATTACGGTTTGAAAAACAGCTTGAAAACACTAGCACAAGGAAAAACTGAATGGGCTGTTAAGTAAAGAAGAGGATACACGAAAAGGCTCCCACAGAGCAGGGGAAAGATCCGCTCTCCACATACTGGGTAAATCAGCCAGGAAAGAATGGGCTTAAGTTATAGGAAAGTCTGTTCAGGCTGAGTGCAAAGATGACTTACTTTCCAGCAACAGTCAAAACATCTTTCAAGAACATCTGTTGGGCCTGTCCGACAATGGGGAGGGGGGTAAGACAATCCCTTCTTGCTCATCTAAAGGGATATATCTAGTCCTATGATTCTAAGACTTGAGTGTGACGTTTGAATTTATAATGGAGTTGAGGACTCATCAGTTCTGGAGTTTAGTAATTCACATGCTTCAAAACAAAAGTTCATGAGACCCTGCCTGGCCTTAGAAAGGTGAAAGGTGCAGCTCCATAAAGATGGCTGAAAAAAAAAAAAAAGACGACAGAAGCAGCCGAATCGGAAATTATGCCAGAAACTTCAAGAGCATCCTGAAAACAGGAGGACAGATCTTCAGGAAACTCTACAGTAAGACAGAGGGGAACTACTTCTGTTAACATGGGAAGAAGCAATCAAGAGCCTGAATCATGCCTCAAGTTCAGATGTTCCCCTTGGGCAAACAGTAATAACAGTTGCTGACATGCTCAGGGCAGCTGAGGAGTGTCCAAAGCATTTAGTGGTGCTATTAAACGCAGGTCCCACAAGAGTGCTTAGTATGAGCCATGGCTGCCATGCCACAAAGCTAGGGCTGGATGCTTAAGAAGAAAATCATCTCCTCTCTTGGTGATCTTGGACCTACAATCAACCTCATGAGTAACCACCTCTAAGGATGCTAATGCACACTACGCTGCCTAAACCAGTTCAGGAATAACCTGAATGATGGGATACACGATGCAAACCTGACCAGAATGCTTCAGAGCATTTACCGGAGTGTGAGCTGGTTAAATAGACGTTTTAAGTAGTCCTGTAGGATTTGTAAAGTATGGGCTACCACCTTTTAACAACTCAAGAAAAACATGAAAATAATCTAGCAAAACACAGGGAAGTCAGGAGGCAGCCTAGGTTCTCAGAGTAGAGGAATGTCAACACCAGATAGTCAACATGAGAACACAAGGTCCCTCAGGCCAAAGGCATCACACACGGTATAAAAGAATCAAAACACATTTTCATTTCCTTTTTTTTCCCCAAGATAACTCTCTTCAGCATTTGTAGAGTAACTACCCCAAAAGCGTGTACTAATGTTCCAGTCCAAAGCTGGTTTCACCCTTCCCAAGGAAGGGATCAAGAAACATTAGAAAACTGGCACGTATCTCAAAACAATCAGTACAAACTGGGCTAATACACTCCCTGACGAACCTCTCTTCAAGCTTACGGTTTGCAGATCTTATAGATATCACAGTTATATGTGATACAAGCCTCCTCCAGGTAGTAAGATGATAATCTAATAATGCAAAGTGGTCAGCACACAAAGCTGATAGGTTTTCATGAAGGCACCACAGCAGCCAACAGAGTTTCCTATGAGAGAACTGATCTAAGTGAGACAGTGCTCAAGGCAGACAAGAAACTGCCTTCACGTGAATATTTCTTTAAAGGAAGGGTAAAAACGGATGACAGACTTTCAGAAAGTCAGGGAGGACCACACTGATAGAACAGGTGAGCTGTGCTATAAAGCCACTTGCAAGAACACAAATCTCAGTCCCTGCTGGGTGGGTAAGAAAGCTCAGAGGTGCAGGGTTGGTGTTCCCTGTCTGTTATCACCAGTAGATACAGAACAGTGGTGGCACGCTAAAATGGAAAAATGCATCTGGCCTCTAGTACCTGGGCATATATGCTCTGACGGACAACAAGTACCAGACAGCATTCTATTTATAACTGGAAAATAGTTATTTGACAAGTAGATTGATAGAAGAACAGAATACACGCTACTGTCTGAATTGCTGTGATGCCAGAAAGTGTAGCAGTTTGACCATTTCACAGTCTACATGCTTAAATATACCGCATTAGGCAATGCCCATTACTGAAAAAGCAGTCTATTGCTGAGTATGAAAGCACACACTGTGGGCAGATAAATAACCGTAAAACAGCATGCCGTTTGATCATAACTACCACTATTATCATTGTGTAGCTGTGTTAAAATTTATATTCTAGAATATACAGTTATCAACAACTGTATTGGCAGTTGTTTTGTTTTTCAGAAAGCAAGCCAGGGATTTATCTGAGAGCCATTACCACCAAGGGCACCCTGACAATTAGGTCTAGATGAGAAAAGCCAAAGTGGTGTTATCTCATTTGTTCTTATTCTCTCTTCACAGAGTACTCTTGTAGAGATAATATCCCAGGCTTGAAATTTATTCGACAATGGACAATGTAAAGAGAAATCTGATGAAAGCACATAGTCCTACTGCCTTCAAACAGGGTATCGACCCTTACAACATTCAGAGCATTTGAAAAATACTTTCAATCAACTGTGCCTAGTGTTTGAAAGCTCCCATTTTCACCCAGTTTTAAAACTAAATATATACAGGTCAGGCTGTTACCATCCTCAATCTGATAAGCTCAGATGATTCCCTAATTGAGGAAACCAAGAAAAGGCAAACCACATTGAAGACTAGAGCAGTATTCTGCCTGTATTTCTATTATAAGCATATGCCTAAATATGCATGATGGCAAACTACAAGAGACTATCTCTAAAGAGAATAAAAACTACCTCTGAGGAGTTCTAAGAATATCAAAGATCTCTGACTTGAGCTCTTACCTACTTTTCTACTGCAAGCGAGGAATCTGCAACCACTGAATGGGACTGGAGGTGCTTTCTTGAGCAGTAAAATGAAGAAGCAACTCTAAGCAAAGATGTTGAGGCGCTCTGCGTTTCTCAGGGGGGCAGCTGTAAATCCAGCTCAGGACAGGAGCACATTAGGAAGAATGTATCTCATGGTTTCTTTTTTATTTTCAAATAACCCTGGAGCTTTTGTGTTTGTTTTTCTTTGAGAGATAAATGTTTTTGCCAAAGACCTGTACTAATTGCTTTGGTGTCTCATTGTCTGAAAAGAGTGCTTATTTGAAAGCACGCTTATTATTTGAATTCACTGCTTCACAAGAGCTATAGAAGATGTAAACCTTCAGAACTGTCAATCCTTGGTTGCAGGGCCCAGGGTGTCCAGCCTTGACAAACCCTCTCTCCTGCAAAAAGACACCAATTCTCAATGCCACGACTAATCTCTAGTTGGACACCTTTGACTACCAAACCAGCCAGACCAACACAGAAAGAGCTCAAAGCCAAATATAGCTTGTAGTTTAGTAAAGATCATCCATACACTTGCTTGTTACTTGACATTTTTCTCCTTCACTTCACAAGGGCAACGCTGATTTGAAGTAATATACTCATATGGTCGCTTACACTTGTGAGAGCAAAAAGCATATTAAATAGCACTGAACTACTGCCACCAGAAACTCAAGATGGCTCATCACTGCCATCCCACCTGAAACAATAAGCAAGGAACCAAAGGTTTTTCTGTACTCCAAGCACTGTTTTTCTCCAAACCTCCCAGCTCATCCTTCTTGCTCTGTCTCCTTGAATATGCAAATTTCTCCTCCTGTCTGCTCTAATCTTTTTGTATTTTCTACTCCTTTCCACCCAGTATTATGGCAGGGACTCTACAAATTATCCTTTGTAGACTGTAAAATCGTAATTACTTCTCTATCAGAGAAGCAGTACCTCCGTCAGTTATAAGAACAAATTCATGTTTGTTTAAAGATACATATAATAGCAAAACAACACCATGATAACGTTTATCAAAAAGAAAACATTTTTGTGTTATAAAGCCTTAACACATGGCAATAGGTTATCATTAGGTTATCAAATGACTGCGTATTAAGATCTAATTGAAGAACTTATTACAGTGCTCCCCCTCCTTCTGCAATGATGATTTATGGCGCATTTTGTCACTACAATGTTCGGCAGTTCGGTACAAACACAGCACTTAACTAACAAGATGGCAGAGGCAGATATTCAAGCATAAGCTATAAATACTCAAATGAGTCAGAGGTTGTAAGTCTGTTGTAAATCATACCTGATTTGTAGGCTGAAACACATTTCCTGATCTTATGCAAAAATCCTCTGCTGGTTCCTACAATAATATAACACAAACTAGAAAAATGCAAAACTTTTTTTTTTTTGAAGACCGCTTTTGTTACACACTCTCATAATTCTTCTTAAAGTACTAATGAGATTCTCTAAAAAGTTTAGTTTTCCTTATTTCCTATGGAGCTGCCATTAAACATCAGTAACATCTACCACAGCCAGAAAGAGCACATTATCAACGTACATAAAACTGCATTTCTGTATGAGCAGAATTGAGTATAGGTTACACAAAGATACTTCACATGCAAACAAGTACAAGCAGAGAACATTTTAACAGCCCATTTGGGCAGGGTAAGTAAAAAATCAATTTAAAACTATGGAACAAGCTACATTGCTTGATTTAGAAATGCAAATACCTGGCTTTGAAGACAGGTATGCCACTACCTCTATCATCCAAATAGAAATACCAGAGCGGGGGACGGGATCTGAGATCTTTTCATCCACTGTTTTTTCCTTTTAACACCATTTATAATACAGTTGACCATTTTCCTCCAGATAAAATATACAGTACTGCTTGTAGTATAAAAAATGCTGTACAAATTTTAAAAAGAATCTGAAGAAAGCATGCCAACATTTGCGACACAAATGGTTTATCAAGCAACCACATAACGTTAAATGCTTTCTATTCTTTTAAGTCCCCCAAAATCAAATGTATTATTAAAGCATCCACCTTGGCAGAATAACCTCTCAGTCTGCAGACAGCCTTCCTGACTCTGCAAGTTGCATATTAAAATCATCATATGGCAAAACAGTCCCAAGACACACGGCACAGACAGCTTGGGGGATGGAAAGCTCCAGAAACAGACCACAAGCGGAAGGGAATGATGCTCAGCTCAGAGTCCATCATACCACTTTAACAGAGGATGGGCAGTGCTGGACGGGCTGATGAGTCCCAGGATTATCGCAGCTATTCCAGCTTCTGCAACCCTGGTGCCTCCCATAAGCAGTGAGCTGAAGTTCCCATTTCCCCCTTGGAATGCCCACATCCCTCTTCCTGGTCCTGTGCCATGAACACGCTAAAGACAGATCTACATGGATCATGATGTTCAAAGAGGCAGAGACTGGCCATCTCTGCTTCAGAGTAAAGGGAAAAAAGTATTTTCCAGACTAACATTTCTAATCAAGTATTTACCAAAATAATTTTTATGTTAGACTAAAAATGGTACATACTTAACTCTTCTTACTTCTATGCTTGCAGATTTAACACTTACCTTCACTGCAGATAATGCTGGAGAATTGGATAGATACTTTGCCTTTGAGTTACTGCAGCGGATGTTTGAGTAACAAACCCACTTAAGCTATTTTATACCAGCACTTTAACTTCATTTTAGACAAAGTGCATAGCATTCAGCTGGGATGGGAGTAAAGCAGTCAAGAAATTGATCCCCTGTGTGCTGACTAAACCTGCAGCAAGACGGCTGGAAGAAAAGCAGGCAGCAAAATGCATTGACCTCATGGTATTTATCACAAGCATTACTCTCTTAAAATTCCCCTGTAGTTATTAAGTAGCAGCCATGTACCATACTAGTGACTATTTACCATACAGTACAAAACTCTTTACTGGTAGTTACAGCTGAATGTTTTCATTACAAAAGCCTTTATACACAAAGCTTCTTTATCAAGTGCATATAAACTGCCAAGAGTTTACACATTTAAAATAAACACTAATAGGCTGTGCTCAATAGTCTTGTTCTCAAAAAAATTACCATAAAAGAACAGTAACACGGAAGCACAACGCACAGCACGCAATAAAAACATGTTCATTTCCCACCTCATCTAGTTCTGCCTCGCTCCTCTCCAGCTGAACAGGAAGACTACTTTCATTTGTTTTCAAGTAATTGAGAAACATTTCAGCTACTTATCAGCTCTTCAATCTTTTTTCTTTTCACACATTCCCTGGAATTGTTGCCAACAGGGTATTTATAGAAGATTCAGCCTAACAAAAATACTCCGGCAAACAACGTTGCAGAAAAAAAAAAATCAGAAACTGAAGATGCTGCTACATAGAGAAGACTTAAAGAGTTGGATCCTTGTTTAAACAGAAAAAAATAATTTAAGTTTTTTAAAGGGACGCAAGAGCTGTGTAAGGGAGCACTTCCTAGCCCTGGACCAGTAACTCCAGAAGCAGCCACATACCTTTCCTCTATTGGTGGAAATGCGTGTTTATTTTGGAAGAGGTTTGTGCTCCACATCACAAATGGAAACATTCAGCTCCCTCCGAGGCCTCAGAGCAATATTTAACTGACAACATGCCATACACACACACCCACAGGAAACCTCTTTCCTCCTTACGAGTTTCTCTTTCCTGAGGCCTCACCAGCAACTGAACATGCAACAGCCAGTATCATCTTACAGCAAATTATAACTACACATACAAAGCATACGAGTAAATTACTAGATAGAACAGTACCTCCACATTTTCCATTGTGCTAAAGAAATAAATGAAAAACTTAATATTAATTTAAAACATTGAAAAGCACCTTGATCACAGCATAGGTTTCTAGTGCAGAATAATCCAACCAAAAGGGCTAATCTTTCCTCCTACCATTCGTCCCATCCTAGCTACTTCAAGAAAGTGCCTTTTCCTTCAAAAATACAGCTGAGAGCATAACAGTATAAACTTATTGTCTCCAATGAGCTGAAAAAAAGAAACTGAAAAACTGAAACAGAAACAAAAACACAAAAACTGAAAATCCTTCCACATCCCATCTCCAGTTATATAATTTATTTTCCTCCAGTATGACCCAAACGGTGCAAGCATCTCTCATTGCTATAGCAACCCAGCCACAGAACTGAATGACACATATATAAAATGAAAGAAGCTTGTGGTAACTTAGGGGGAAAAAAAACCAAACCAACTACAGTAAGTCACATTTACAAAGATCTTACCTACCAAAATATGGATATCGTAACATTCTGCAAAAGGTTCAGTTCCAGCCTAGTCTTAGTCTTCGATTTAATACATCCCCCACACTGGCATGCAGTACCTGCTGCAATTTTACTGCATCATCCTGTCTTTACAATGAATTTAATTGCTGTGACCCAGATATGAAGTAAACTAACTAAATTCAATGATAACTCCTGCGTTGCCTTCAATCTTGAAAATCATCAAATCGCCTAGGTTGGAAGGGACCTTTCAGATCATCTAGTCCAACCGTGAACCTAACTCTGACAAAAACCATCACTAAACCATCTCTCTAAGCACTATGTTGTACCTTAATTCCAAATTTTTTCATGTACTTGATTTCAAGGGGCTTAGCTACTTCTGCTACCTTCTCCTGAAAGCAAAATCCACTTTACAAACTACCTGAGATCTTACAGGTAAGATGCAAGAGAATTCAGATTAAAATTTTCTGATTTCATACTTTCTACATAAGTTTGGAAAGGACAGAGTCTCAATAAGTTATTTGTTAGTTTCTTCAAGTAGTTAGACCTCATTTTTCTGAATTCAGTATTACTAAAGCAATACCTAATTTCTGCTGTATAAATACATAAAAAGCATTTGAAACATAAGTTGTTTTGTCAACCCCATATGTTAGGCTTGGCTCTTCTCTAATTCCCAGTCTTTGGGAATCTGGGAAGCTCAACTTGCCTGTCTGTCACCTAATTACCCAGCAATAAATAACAGTGCATATTCAGAACTGTTCCGTAGCCCAGAGTTCTGTGTGGTGCCATGTAAATCAAAGGACAGACTAAATAAAATAAGTGTAAGCCACCAGGTGCAGAAGAGAGGCATTGCCCCGACTCTCTCCCTCACCATTTTTAAGGCCGTAGCTTCATTAGCACTTCTCTTAGGGCACCTCGGAGTTCACTGCCCCAGAGAGGAGAATGCCTCTCTTACCTCCGCTGCTTTCTGGAGCATGCTGCAAACCAATTCAATTCATTTATCAAGCAGAAAACACACATGGAAAGAATAAAAAGGCAGTGGTGGCAGCAGGGGAAATAGCTTTCTCATACTTTCATTGAATTGACTTTACTCACTAATTTGAGCTGATTCGTGCATGCAGGGTAAATCTCTCCGATTTACCCTTTTCGGTGGCAATTACTTGTCTTTGAAATAGATAGATAACTACTAACAACTAAATGGAAAATTACATCTGTCTTGACATCAGACAAAAAAGATGACATATGTTGTGTTATATTTCACACAAATTTAATCCGTATATTCTTGTCAAAAAGGTGCTATACAATACCCAGCAAGATAAGCGACGAAAAAGCTTATGCTGAGAATCCCAACATATAGTCCTCTCCTCCAACAAAACTTTAAGAACAGAACTATCCTAGTAAGATACACTCACCCCATTAAAAAGACAAAAAGAATAATAAGTACAAGCGCATTTTTTAAAAGAAACTTACAAAAGCATTTAATGGTTCATAAATAAATGTGAATTTACCTTTGGTTTTTTGTTCAGCAGCCTGAAAGAAGAAAAGAACAAAACAAATCATCTACTTGTCAATATTCAAAATGATATCTAGCAATTATAGGGCTGCAGGCTTAACTTTTTACAGAAACTGCTTACATAGATCAGGCATTAGTTTCAAGGATTAGAGAATGTTAGGTTGACTCCAGTATTAGGAATGTAAGAATGGGTACCCTTGTCTGACTGAAGCCAAAAGCAGATGCCAAAGAGACAGTATAAACCATGGCAAGCAGTATGACGGCACCCCATCGACCCACCCAGCCTTCCCTCACTTGAGGTTCAGAGGCTTCCTGAACCAACCAGTACGTTTATGAATTTTTCAACACTAAACAGAATTAACTTTTTTTAATTTGTCCAGTATCCCTTTGATTCCATACCTACTATTAGCTTACACAGATTAACTGCACATTTTGTGAAGACTTTTTTTTTTGTTTGGAATCTACTCACTTTTTTTTTTTTAAATGATGCCTAATTTTTATACTGGAAAAGACAGTGATCAATTCCTACCCGCATCCTAAGGGTCATTTAAAATTAAAACTAACTACATTATCCAGAAAACGAGGCAGGAGAATGCACACCACAGAAAATGCGCAATGACCTCGGAATCCACAGTCACTTCAGTATGAGTTGAGACTAATCCAGTTAACTTTGCATTGACGTTGATGAGGAAGATTCACGTGATGCAGCTGTGGGAGCAGCAACTCAACATCAGGGGATGGTAAGCAGCTTGGGGAGTGCTAACGAACTGTCACAACTGCTTTTGCAGAGATTTTCTGACCACAGCCTCAGAGTCGACAGCACTGCTCATTTGCGTCAGAATTATTCACAGAACTGAAGGCTGCAGAATCGGTATCTGTACGTTACATGTACAAGTGAATACATAATTTAAAACAATAACACAAACAAACCTTTTTCTGAGCACCTTCCTTCTTTTTCTTTTCTTCCTGCTTTTTCTTTTTCTTTTCTTCCATCAAATGTTCCTCTTCTTGTGTTTCTTGTTCTTTCTCCCTGATAAGAATAAAGATTGGGAAGAGCTTTTCAATAACATGAAGTTTATCTAGGAAGGTAAATAATTCATATTTATTTATTTAACTTTCTACATCTCACATCTAAAAAAAGGCTGCTTCTAAAGCTACAATAAAAGCATTTTTAAAAGCTGTTTCAAAATTGAAACCAATCACAATAGTAGGCAATGAAAATTCAGAGACAATACATTTTATTTAGAATCTCTTTCCACCATCACTCAAAACTACTACTTAATACTAGCACGTTCTATGGAAAAAAAGTTTAAAACTAAAAAAAAAGAACAAAACCCAGGTAACTAACACAAGTTCTGCTGGCTTTCAAGAGCTATGATTCACAACATACCTTAAAGATCATGAGCAAGTACATTATTTTCCAACTTTTTTTAATCAAACACATACTGTATTAATTTCTCATATGCGCAAATTTTGTTCTCAAGGAGTTGTAAACTAAGGACAGGATGAATCCAAATCATTGCATTTTGTGTTCACCCTATAAATTCTAGCTGAAAAATTTGCATCAATACAAGAGTGTTCCAGTAGCGACTTGGTTAAAATTTAACCTAAGGTGTCCCAAATCAAGAAGAAAACCTATTTGAAACCTGACCATTTATGCTTTGTCTATCACTGTAATAAATGGTTATAACAATGAACCCCCTCAACACCCACCCAAATAAATACCAATGCAAATAATTCATTTACTCTTTAACTATTTTATCTTCCTTGACAGCTCTTTAGGTCCTGATCATTTATCAGCCTCACACTTCTTCTGAGAATACTCAGTTTCTGATGGGCTGAAACCATTATTACTATTATTAGGTTTGACGTCTTCCAATTATTCATCGAGATCACTTTTAGCCTAACTTCTTATTGTTTTACATTTAACTTGCCAAAGCCTACAGTCCCCTTCCCCGCTTTTTTTGTTTGGATTTTTTGTTGTTGTTAAGAAAGGTCTTTTTAGTTATAACACACTCTGCTCAACTGTTTTATCACAAGAGGCGTGGGGCAAGGCTGCTTTTTACCCAAAGGGGAAACAGATACTCTTCAGACTGTGCATATCTGGTCTTCAAACACTCTCCAGGAAACATTTTGCCTTTTAACTGTTTCTTTTATTTTAACAATTTCACATTCTTAAAAGATTCCCTTTTTTATAAAGAAGGAACGTCACAGTCAATTTTTTGCGATTTTGGCTGTTGAAGTGTGTTCTGGTTTTTGGCTTTTTCACTTGCCTGAAAATACTGACTCTGGCTTTAATGCTTACAGAGAGCCCGCACAGTGCTCCCAACTAAACCAAAAGCAGCTCCCCTTTCCTTGTGTTAACCAAAACGATAAACACTAAACATTACAGTAAGCAATTTAGAGGTCTAAACATAGGTGCCCTTTTAGAGACTTTATAGCACTCAAACTATTTACAGAAGTGACAGATATGGCAAGACCCAGAGTCTGGAATAACAGCTGGAGGTCAGGCACATCTGGAAGTGCTTGGTGCACAACTGGAGGTCAGAACATCTAAAGTGGCATTAGATATCTGTATTTTAAATACTGAAACACTTTCTGTCATGACCAAAAATTCATCACCTGCATGGCTGCTCAACTTTATGCCAATTTCAAATAGCCACCTTTCAAATATTGTATTTTAAATCAGTGTTTGAAAAACATTTACTCTCAAGAGTTGCAGGCAGGTATATGCATCACATACTTAACATTGCACTTAAGAAAAGGGTACTTAAAACTGTACTTTTAAATGGATTGTTCTAGGAGTTGGCAAAAAGTGATGACTGACTTTGCCAAAAGAAACTTGAATTGAAACCATAATAGATTTGACTTTATTCCCTTTAGCTCCGGAGAACTGAAGTCCCCAGGATTTCAGTAACTACAAAGTAACAACATCCAGTCCCTCCGTTTTTAGTGCTCCCTACCCAAGTCACATCAGACTCCACAAAGCCCGTATCTTAAGTGAACTCTCCCAAACTCCCAGGCTATTGCCAAGGGAAGTTCTAGCCTTTTTAGTTTTTTTACAGCGGGTGAATCAAACAAGTCAGTGAAAAATGAGAACTTTTTGGTTTCCTCCTGCTAGTACTTAAGAAAACCCACGACATAACAATAATTCCAGAACACCACAATTACATTTATATCCTTTTTAATAAGTCAGTGCAGTATTTAAAAAAAAAAAAAAAAAGAACCCAACCAAAACACACCACCATTATTTCACTTAATTTGCAGAGTTTTCTTTAAACTACGAAGGTACATACTTCCCAACTTTCTTTTTAGGCCTTTTTTTTTTTTTTTAATATCAAGTTCCTTTCATCACTGCTAAAATCTCATTACTTAAACTGGACTCCACTATGAACTTCCAGCCTTTCTGTCCTCGAAAGCTGGTTCTGTTTTGACATTTCCTGAGCACTGTTAGATGCTATCCCCTCCCTCACGCAGGTAATACACCATGTCAGAGGATTTTCCAAACCAAAGAAGAGCAAACATTTTGCTCCATTAAAAATACAATGTATTTTATTACCATATTATCATATCAATTACAACACAAGAGGTAGAAGTGCCACTCTTAGCGGAAACCTGTTTTTTATTTCATTTCTGAGATTAAAATAGCCTCAGATTAACTCAGAAAACGATACTATAATTTTTAATGCAGTTCAATTTTCAAAACTGATTTACATAATGACACTTCTGAATACATATGCTTTAAATAGGCTTAAAATAGAAATAAAGCTACAAGTGGCCTCTCAGATGGCAACTCTTGCTGTCACTTCTAGGCAGAAATTAGTCATCTAAGAGCAAAACAAAAGGAAAACAATAAAAACACTGCTATATAAAGTTTGATTACGTTGTCAGAGGCATGTGTTGCAGTTTTACTTCCTGAGCAACAATTTAATCTTTATTACAGGAAACATGCTAAAAAATTTATGAATACAAAGCTCATATGATTTAAACCAGAAGCGTCTTAAAATATACTTAAGGAGTTTGCCTTTTTCATATACATGGATCTGATGTATCAGAATCATGGGGGATTTTTATGAGCAGAGGGCAAAGAGTTTTTCTGTAGCATCAAGTGTTATTTTTACAGATTGCAATTAGTTTATTAAATCCAAACCTAAACCAAGGTTATCTCTAAAGTACACATGCTTAAGAGCTCTCTCTGAACAGGAGAGCAAAACAAAATGCAGGTCATGGTCAGAACAACTTGAGAAATACAGCTATGTTTTGTCAATGCCTGTTGCAGAAAGGCTTACTAATCCCTTTAAAAAATTAAGAAATCTAGGCTGATTTTGTTTTTTAAGCTAAGCGAGAACTTCAGTTTTCTACTCGGTATGAGACTTGTGGATTACTTTCACATCTGAAGCCACAGCTGGTATTTTGAATTAGCATTGATGTGACATGCTAACAGGATTTTGCAATGCGCCTTTCGGGAATATTGCATTTTTAAACAAACTTCAAGCAGAGTCTATTTGTGTTATTGCATGCAAGGTTATTACCCATACAGTGCTTTATGGTTCAGAAGTTCCTGCAATAGCTGAGGACTAGACAGAGACCTGTCTCTCTTATCCCTCCAGGAGACACAACTCCAATCCTAGCAGCCTAATGAATTTTGCTTGCATATATTTAAGACACTGAAGGTGCATTTATTTACATAAGAAAACTGCCTGGAATACCTCTTCAGAATAGCATACTTAGTCTTGATCTGTGGATTTCTTTGTTTGGTTTAGCCCAATGAGAAAATAGCTCCCATACCTTAATTTTCAAATACTTCTTGTACCTTAAATTCACATCCTACTTTACGCTGGAAAAACTTTATGCTGGAAAAATCTCCCTTGATGGCTGTGAAAGTTGCTGTTACTGACTGAAATCCCACAAATTGCATAGAATTGCTTAAGCATTGCTCTGGGTTTGACTTCCCCCACCATACAACAGGGCATCATGCACTTCTGAACACACGTGTTTTTCCTCACAGTGATGATGGGGGGGTGGGCGGGGAGAAATGTTTTAACTAGAACTGACAAATAATCCCCCAAAGGCAGGCTACTAAAGCATCCTGAGCAGGCTTTCCAGAAGGAACTAACAGAGCAATGCATCATTACAGGTGAAAGCAGAGGGTCTGGACAGCATAGGCATGGAACACGAAGTAACCATCTACCAAGTTCTCAAAATCTAGCATCATACAGTTTCAAATAGAAATGAAAAAAAAAATTACTATTTAGAAATTTCTTCAAGATCTGATCCTAAATGATAAGAAAGAAGCGTCTGAGATCGTGAAAGCAGAAAGCAACTTGAAGGCTGGAAATGGAATGGAATGAAAAAACCCAAACAAAATAAAGAGCAGTGAATCCTGGAAAGGCTGTTTTCAATTAATTCAGGATAAACAAAAAATACTGTCACATAGGAAGAGCCAGGCATTCTTTCTTGGAAATCACCAAGAATCTAAACAAGAATGCAGATACTCTAAGGTATAAGAGGAATACCACATAAAGCAAGAGGTCACTGTATCATTAGCAATCCTCGTTTTCATCACTGCTAGAACAGATAAACTAAAACTCCACATTTACCTATTGCCAGTTTTGTTTCCTGCTTCATCCTTATCTGGCCCAGCTCTCTTTGACCTTTCTAGAGTAAATACCATTGAAGGCAAGGAGCTGGTGTGACTTTAAAAAGTGCCAGCTTTTTCCCCTTGATATCTAGGCTCAGTCATTAATCAAGAAGAGTCAAGCTGGTCCCTAATTACAAGCTCTCCAATCACCTCAAAAAAGAAAGCAGCACAGAAACTAGGTCAAAATAAATAAGAAGGAATATGAAAAAAAAAACAGCACAAACACATGGGGGACAAAAATGAGGAAGGCCAACAAGAATTAGCATTGCGCATATAAAAAGTAATAATAAATCAACATTTAAGTGCTCCATTAATAAGCAAGAGGAAACATTAGTTTTGATAGTCAGTGGGAAAGGGGGACTATTGACAGCTGACCCTACAAGGGCTAAAGTGACAGTACTTTTCTTTCTGCTTTTAGCCTTCACTAAAGAGGTCAGCTGGGAACAGATGGCCAACAACCATCTGAACGGGTGCTGAGCCCGCAGATGACGACAGCTTCACGGGGGGATTTTGCAGTGCTGTCCCCTATGCAGGGAGGCTTTGCTTCAAGCTGGTGGCAGGAGCAGCAAAGAGCCAACAACCAAGCTGTCCCTGTCCCAGGATCTCTGCCGCCACCGCCACCACCACCCCAGTGTTGCACTCTGGCTTCTGCACCCAAAGTGGCTGGTGAATGCAGCTCTCCAAGCAAGAACCTCAAGTGCCTTTTCCCCAAATCTGGGAAGAAGGAACGACCCGAATTCTGAGGAAAACTTCCATGAACTGGCAGGGGAAAAACAAAAAAAAAAAAAAAAAAAAAGAAAAAAGACTGAACTAAACATTTTTCTACCACTCCGAATAGGAAATCAGGCCAGCAAAAGTAAGAACAGCTTAAACAGTCCCTAGAGAAATTGGATGTTTTTCCACTGGCTGGGCCTGATGTAATTTACCACAAGAACAACTGTGTCTAAGTCATTCCAGATTACCTTAAAGAATTGGCAGAAGATGGATGGCACTCCAGAAAACTAGCAAGTGGCAAAGATTGTGCATATAACTTAAAAGGGGAAGAGATAAAAACATCAGTAAAACAAACAAGGATTTTTTGGGGGGTGGGAAAGTCTGATTTTTTTTCCTATGGCATACTTGCAAGTATTTTTGAAAAGGACAAAAGGGAGGCAACGCAAGTAATTTATTGCCTTTCAAGCAACATACAAAGTTGAGTTTATAAGAATATGGTTGCTGTATTTTTTTTCTCCTAAGAACCAGGTAGGGAACATAAGCTGAATGAAATTACAATAAAATACTCACAAAACAAGTAACCTCAGCATTTCCCCTTCCGACGAGGCAGAGAACCAATGGATTTTTGTTGCAGTATGCTACATGTCCAGCAGCAAAATCTTTATTAACCGCTTTGCTGCTGGAAAAATGCGTGCACTTACTAAGTTTCCAGAATATGTCAAGTCATGGGGCTGCAAACAGAACAACCTGATAAACTCGAGATGTACAAAAACATTAGAGTGCAATTCAGTGAGAAAGAGTGCAGGGTACCACGTCTGGCAGGAAGCAATCATATGTTATCAATACAGCATGGCTAAACACCAGTTTCAGGGAGGAAAAGAAAAAAAAAAAAAAAACAGGTGTTACATAGGATCTCAATCCAAAGGCAAAGCAACAATGGTCACAAATGGTCAGAAACCCATCAGCTGCTGTACTGTGTCCAGTTTGGGACTATCCAAAGCAACAGAGATACAGATCAACTGAAGAGTCCAGAAAACAGCAACAAGAAGGATCAGAGATCAAAAAAGCATGGGCCCTTGGAAAAAAACTTCAGACTTGGATTCACCAAATCTACAGAAATGGCAACCCCTTTATTGAAATAGGTGTTAAAGACAGAGGTAGAGAAGAACAGAGTAAAATCTTTCTACTTTAGCTATGGCAAGTAGCACTGAATTTAATTGCAACAAAGGAGATTTGAATTAGGCATAATGAAAAATACTCCACACTGTAGCATTTCACAACAACCAAAAAAAAATGGTTTATAAACATACGTTTGGGGAAGATAAGAGGAAAAACACCTGAAGAAAGGAAGAACTGTTGTTATTAAGAAGCAATACTGATAGAAGGCCACACCAACTCCTGGGCACAAAGACAATTAGACTGGAAACAGAAGGCCTCTACCCATTCACCAAGTAACACCCTACAATATCCTTTCAAGGGAATTAATGGGGGAAAAGCCCTCAGCCACACCACTGACGACAAGATAAGTTTATGGACAAGTTACATGTATAGGTGTGATCACACAGCTTGAAACTAAACCCTGTAGTTTGAAAGTGCGGGTGCAAGCTTTTTTCCTACAAGGAGTCATAAATGAAGTTTGATGAGTGGTTTTGTTTGACCTCAATTTATAATTTATTAGTCCCATGCTCTGGGGCTTCTTGCTGTCAAATGATGCCCCTGTCCTCCACCTGTCACTACTTAATACATTATTTGCCTTAACAGGGAATTCCTCCCTTCCTCTGAAATAGCAAAATATCATCCATGCTAACAATTGTGGGCCTGGTACTTTGATGCTCCCAGTATCCGGTCAACTTATCTTGAAGCACGCAACACAAAACTGACCTCCTAAGTTCCTGCACAGAAACAGAGCACTAATACTGCCCTTGATGCTTCCTTTCACTGAAGCCTTCTTTGTGTGGTTTTATTTATTTTTATTTATTTGATTTATTACAGAATACTGGTAGGTACTACTATTATGCTCTGTGGAGCCTTCTCCGCTGCTGCCTGTAACCGTGAGGGATTAAACTGGATCCCTATGTACTCCCTTCCAGGCTTTCTTTAAGCCACGGCACACCTGACTAAGGTGCAAGACATACACAGACAACTTCATTCACAACTGAAATTTGTGCAGGAGCAGAATGTAGCTGCCATTTCAAGACACCCAAGAACACCACAGCATTAGTTGAGAACAGGGTGTGAAAAGCAACATATTCAATTAAAATATCTTACAGAAACTGCAGAGAGATTTTAGGTTGCTCAAGAGACTAAATTAATAATCCCATTCTTACAGTCTGTAAAACTGAAATTCAATGATCGGAAGAAAAAAAGAGCACCTGTGTCACACACCCTGTCTCAAGGCTGCATCTCCAGCAGTAGCGCGTGGTGTTTCCAACACGTCTTTTTGGATTATTGGTTAAAGAGCAATAAATTATTGGCAGGCCCTCGAGGAGAGTGCCGGCTGCTCTTTACTGTAGGACCTAGGCTCTCACTGGATGTTTTCAGTTCACCCAGTGTTAACTTATTGTGTGCATAACTACTTTATGTACACGTAAGGTGAACAACCACTGAAGTAAACTAGGTAAGAAGAAAAATAAAGCAGACTAGATAGTCTATATTGTTCAATTCAAGATATTTTTAAAAAGGACACTGATCTGGCCTTGTTTTACCTTCTACTACTTGATCACCATTCAGTAGAAGTGGGGGAAAATCCCAGAGAAGAAAAAGCCTTTATAAACTAAGGATGCAGATTCACTCTAAGCGGCAGGTCAGATATCAGAAGTTTGACACACCCATATTTGAGCACTGTCCAAGTCCTAGTAAATGTTTGTAGGGTTTTTCATCTACAGACTTCCTTTTGTTCAGTTTCTCCTGGATTGTTCCCAGAGACAGACAGCGTACTAATGAGAGTACTGGAGTCCAAACGGGAATGTTTCGTGAGATGTACACTACATCTTCATTACTACGTAGCACAGACTAATGTAAATGGAGTTGCAGAGCAGAACTGTTGGTGCAGAGGACTTGGTAGCCACACTATCCCCGTTTCAAGTTACTTTATTACTTGAGACTAGCTCCAGTCTGCTCCCATGTACCGAACGCTGACTTGCAGCAGGAAAGCATTAACTGCACCCTTGGAGCGCATCATCCAGTGAAGTTTTATTTAAAAGGAATCCAACTGTGGCACTCCAAGACCACTCCATGATGACAATCAAAGCACAGCAGGTGAGGACAATCAGAAGGTCTGCTTAAACATCAAACTCTCGGTCCAAATCAACACGCTACTGCAGATGATCCTATAGGGTGTGAAGCTGCTGCCAACACAAGTACGCCACCTCTTCTGTGAAGGTGTTGCTCTCCACAGTGCAGGCTTATTTATGTATATAAAAGCTCAACTCCGGGACAACTTAAGCAGTTAGTAGGAAAAACTGGGCATGGGCTAGAACACTGTACACAAAACCTCACTCTTGTTTACATTTCAGGCACAAACCACATCAGAATTTGCTTCCTCAGTCTGCTGACAACATCCCAGCAGACCTCAAGTATCCCATCATGTGCACCACACAGGCTATGCAAGGACCAAGGAAAAAAAAAAAAAAACAAACAAAAAAACCCAAAAACACACCCCAAAAAAAGCTTGCATTACATTCACCACTCAAAGCAGGCTATAAACAGCAAGAAACATGCTATGAACAACATCTCTCTCCAAGCAAACACAGACCGACTCCTCTCTTGGAAAATTAAGCTACAGACTGTGAACAGTGCAGATAACTAGATTTGCACTCACAGTGCTGCCTCCCTCCCAAGCCTGATGATATTTACCAGCAGTAGATGTAGCATCTGGTCCAGAGCTCTTCCCCAGTCTTCCCGGGACATAATACATACAGGAAAACAGCTTCGGAATCCAGTATCTCAGCAAGAGTGCAGCATGTTTGTCTCTCCCCAGATACTACATTTGCTATTTTGGTTTCTGAAAATATTTTAGACCAGAGCCCTGTGCCAACAGACGAAAAGCCCCACACTGACAAATTGTTCAACTAAATATCACCAGTTAACTGACCTAGAGGCAGAACGAACCTATGGACAGGTTTCTGGCTCAAAGCCGTACTTGAAGAGCGTGTCAGAGGAGCGCTGCTTCCTGGGGCAGCTGCATAGGGATATTGCAAAGCAGGAGGCCAGGAAACAGGAACAGGAGCAACAGCTCTACAGGATGTTTTGCCAGGTAGCACAGCCCCTGGGCTCCCAGAACTGACCACTCCCAGGGACAGAGGCTGGAGGAGCCGGTCAGTGCATTGTCACCTGTCTGCCAGTAACAGGGTCAGAAGGGACAACACGAGCTGGAGGACACAGCCAGCAACACCATTTCCGTGTAGCATCCCTCCACACCCTTCAACAAAGCACAGCTAAACCTTTATGTTTCTTGGTTTAAAAAAAAAAAAAAAAAAAGGCAAGTTTGTGTAACTAAAAGGATGTGCCATTTTCCCTGTAGGGATTTCCAACACCCCTAGTCTTCCTTTCCCCCCTTCTATCACAGTCACATGCCAGCACTTGATTATTTCTGAGCCCAATCACTCTGTTATAAGCAGGTGAAAGCATACTCAAATCGCTTACTGCAGGAGCTGAAGACCAGGCTGGTGCTCTCACACAGGTCAAGCTAGATGAAACAGCCTACAGGATCAAAAAGTAGGCAGCAGAATTTATGCTGAAGACAATTATGTTTCTGGTGCTGCTCTTGGGCTTATTCTGGGGAAAAGGTGGGGCCAACACATCTTCAACAAAAGACACCCAGCTTACAGCAGGCATAACTACACACGTTCATTGCCACATTCACAAGTGGCTCCAGTGTGATTAAAAAGGCTCAGGAAGGTGAGGTCTGGAAGAAATCCTCTCCTTTAGGTAGAGTTCCTGCCACAGGCACAGTAGAAAAACGCACATGCACTTCCCTCGCTCCTACCCACAGCCAGGGAAACTGTACCAGACAAGTCTAAGAATAACACCAACACGTGCCAGCAGCACAGTGAGCAGCAGCGGACATGTTACCAGACGTGCACGTCACAACTTAAATACAGACCTGCATATCCAAGATGACCTCCTGAGCTCCCTTCCAGCCTGAGTTTTCCTATGATATTAAAGTTGTTTCACAGATGAGTGGCAGAAGGCTGCCGAAACCAGCCCTTAGGAAGATGGCATCCTAGACAGCGAATGGGCCTCTGCCATCTCCCTACCAGGGTCTCCAGGTCTCAGCTCAGATGCACAAGCAGTGAGGAGGTGCAGGACACTGCTGCAGCCCCAACTCGAGAGGCTCATGGAGACAGACGTGGATGGTGGAGTAAAAGGTTAGTGGCCTCACAGGGAATCCTCCCTGTGTCTCAAGATCTAGAATTAGAAAAAAAATACTGACACCATTCCCCATGCTGTAAAGCTAAGAACGGTACTCCAGAGTACAAGCCCTGCCGGCATCACCACCAGGAGTAAGGGCATACACAGTACAAATGGCATAAGGGATCTATGAGGTGCACAAAAGCCAGGCGAGGGTATGCTGAGTGTAAAGAACAAGAAGCTCTGCACACATGCTGCATTGAAAAGCTCTAGTTTCACTATATGGGCATATACCACCTTATTATACCTGCTCCCAGGTACAGACTTAAGTTAGGTGAACACATGGCTCCTGACATAACAAGGCAAGATAAGATGAAAAAGGGAAAACAGATGTCAATAGAACTCCCTGCTGTAGGAACCAGAAATTTAAAAAATTTCAAGGGAATATGAAGATGGAAACTTATGTTTTTGCAAAATATTTATTCTTTTAAAAGGTTTCAGAATACACAAACCCATAATTTCCTTATGCATTTTTAAATTTGCTGGGTGAGCTCACTGAACATTCAAGTTGTTGTCTTCAAGTTTTCCAAATACCATTCTATTTAAAGGCACTGTGAATAGGGAATTCAATTTATCAAATGAATGAAAGAAGAATTCTTAGCAGGAACCCTGGTGAGCTAATCAAGAGTCACAATAAAATGTCAGGGGTCCTGGAATTCTCTGCAGGAGGTTAACACCAAATTTGATCTGAGTCAAGGAAGACAAAACATACTATAACTAATAAACTGTACTAAAAGTTGTGCACTGCAAATATGTGAAAATTTGCACACAAATTAAGAAGATCTACTTAATTGTTTTGTGCACTTTTTATATATTTTTAGTGTTTAACTACAAAAATCAAAACACTGCCCACCATGATCATTTCATTCAACTTAAAGATAATACATTTTGAAGCAATTTAGTTTTTGTTCCATTGCATCTTCAGCTGCAATGCTGTTTTGAAAATCAATATAGCAGCATAACTCAAGCAAGATAAACCCTTACATTGCTCTGTACCCATGCTTCAGCTGGAAACAGAATCCACAAAATTCAGGAAGACTTTAATTCTATCATCCAAAATTACGGAAACAGAAAGGCCCAAGCCAGCACCTCTCCCTCCACAAATCTACCAGAGTTTAAAAGATTAACTCTGCATTGCTGACATCAAGTTTCAAAGTCCTCTGTTCCCCCACTTCACTTTCCATAGTAAAAGCATCTTGACGTCAATTCCTTCCAATAATAAATTAGAATATCAGAGCCACCATCGGAAGAATGGGCCACCATCCATTTTTCAACTTAGTAAATGAATAGCATCCCCATAGGGGGAGGAGAGATGAGGAAAGGAAATAGCCATAAATGATCTTGCGGGACAGAAAGACAACCAGTTGCAGTAAATACCACTTTGGAAATCAATTTATGGTCAATTATGATCTTAGTAATAACTATTTTATGCCTTCAGTTAGTCCATGAAATGCCGCTGGGAGCAAATATTCTCAGAAATATATCCAAAACGTCTCCAAGTATGTTATCCGATCAGTAGATGCAGACAAAATTCCAGAAAGATCAGATCTTGTCTGGATGTCAATAGAGGGACAGGAACGAGGGGGATCACAATTTCAATGCAGCTGGGCTATCAGTGTTGCAATATCATCCAGAAAAAGCACATAATATCTATCAGTCTGGGTTATTTGCTTCAAAAGCATAAGGTTTTGTTGTCACTGTAATATTCCACCTAGAAATTTGTGAAGAACATTTCATCTTCATAAATGCAAGAAAAAATTCAATTTGAGGGTCTTTAAGCAAATCGTTATGTAAGCATCCATCCGATAACACAACCAATTCAATTATTACACGTAAGTGTGGCAACACCGTATAGACTGACATCACTACAGAACACTGCTGGTGCTCAAGGAGACTTAACTTGGATCGTTCTTTTCAAAAGTGAAGGATTTCTAAAAGTTTGATTAGAAGAATAGAAATAGTAAAAATCACACATTCACCAAGCTCCAGTAAGTCCCATGTAATAACATATTTCACCTGAAACAGTGCTATTTTTACAGAGACTCTCCTCCTCAATAGCAGCAATTCTATTACTGTGACAGACCTAATTTAGTTCCACACCTGGATCAGACAGCTATATTTTATGATGATCATACTAGAAAATATGAAATAGTATTTAAATTGCCACCACCAGGCTCTTCGCCTTCCATATCAGAAGATGATGCATTTTCCATATTTTTAAAAGGCTTAAAAAGATTAACATATACCTCTTCATAGTTTATATCAGCTAATGTTACACAAAGAGAAATCAAATAGTTTCATAAGCAGGAAAATGAAGAGGTATGTTAAGAACAGATGTGACCAGCACTGTTATGCCAATAGGTTATTTTTAACTAACAGCAATTTTTGCAGCATCACAAAACGAGGCACATTACTGCACATTTACAGCATTACAGCCATAACACCATAAAGAGACAAGAATGATTAGATTTGCAGAGATTTAACATCTTTTGTTACACAAGCCAAGCAGTAAGAGACAAACTTTCAACTGGAGCATCCAGTTCAAAGCTGAAATGTGGAAAAAAATTCAGACAACACAAACATTGGAAGCAATTCTCCTGTACTAAGTCAGTTTGTGCAATTGATTAAAAACACGGAGAGAAGAGCGAAGCTGAAACCTACAGGAAGAACAATGTTAGCAGAGGGATAATGAGCAATCCTACTTTAGACTGGCTTTGGTAATACACTGTGTAAAGAGTCCCACTTGATTTACATACACTCCATCAGCATACGTTTGCAGGGCTACTCGAGTTTTTAACTTCACATTTCATATGAAATATCATCTTCAATGCTATTGTGAACATACTTTGAGTTCAAGCAAAAACCTTACAAGCAATGCCAAAGACGACCTTTTGTGGTCTTTTATTAATGACCTTGTAGGAAAAGATGGTAAAATGGCAGTCAGCACATTATGCATCTCTACAGTTGGGGGTTTTTTTGTTTGGTTGGTTTTGTTTTTTTCATTCTCATTCAACTGTTTCTTTTTTCTAGAATGGTTTGTGTTAAAGCACTGGGCTGATGCTCTTTTGCTTACCAGTTAACAGCTACTGTTTAAAAACAAGCATCTCTATTGTAAGCACCAATGACGTTAGCATCAGCCATGAAATCATTTCGGAATTCTGAAGAACTAAAAGACCTGAGAGTCCAAGACTATCCGAGTACAGCTGAAAAGCAAACTGACTCAACGCAGATATCTGTCTGAGCTTAAAATAGACTTGGCAGAAGTCAGTTTGAACTAACAATCGATATGTGTACAGCCTGACCACCCAGAACGGTATCCAAGCCACTCCAAGGACTCTGTATCCCTCAAACAAAACAAAAAGCTCTTCCACTTCTCATCGGGAAGTATTGCAAATACAGTACCGGAGAGAAAACTGTCAACTTCAAGCAGGCAACACACAGACAGAACACAGGAAGAGAAAAGAGGAATAGGAAGGAAAACAGCTCATCTAAGAAAAAACAGATTTGCCGTTCCAGGAGATTGTTCTTGACCAACATCATAACAAAGGCACTCCCCACTATCCCTCCAGAAAGCCATCATGGGAAAACATGCATAGACTCCATTAACAAGATGCTAGGAGGGAAAAAGAAAAAAAGAAGATTAAAAAAAAGAATGGATCTGCCTCAGGAAAACGCCCATGGGCAGACACTAAACACTTCATAGCCCACGGTGTTTTTTTCTGCTTGCGGTGGAAGGGGGGTGGGTGTTATCTTTTCCTAAATGAGCCTATAGCTGGTAGTCGCATGATAACTATTTTGAGGCCTAAAACCATATTTTTCTCTGGGGCTTAATTACCACAAAGGATGCCAATCGATTTGACAAGTCAATTTTTCTCCCAGATAAAAAAAATAAAATAAAGAAATCTCACACTCTATCAATTCAGAGCTTACAGCTAAAAAAGCCCAAACAGCCGGGGGATAAATATTAGCTATTTTGAATACAATGCAATAAGCAATTGCTAACATTTCTCTAAAACACAGAATTTCCCGATTGAAATCTAAGTAAATGTGCATCTAGCTTGCAATTTTTTAAATGGATGTACATTTCAAAACACAGAAAAAGCAAGCTGCAGATAGCTGTTTATTACAAATGACTTCCACCTCCATAGCCCTCAAAGGCAAACTATAAAGCTGTGTGCAAAGCTAGACAATCTGGGCACCCAGCCATAAAACATCACTGCTGCAGCACAGATAACTGTTCTCACTCTCAAGCCATCCTTGGCTGCAAACCCACGGGGAAGAGCTCCAGAAAGCAAACCTCACTACCGTCAAAGCTTCTAATATTTTATGAGCTTGAATTACAACTACATTCAAGACCTCAACATTGAAAAATTACAGTGGTGATTCACACCCAGGGCTAAGACCAAAACTAACTCAGATTTTGATGCTTGGTACCCTGAACCATGAGACTTAAGAACAGCTAGTCGTTTTACAGATGTCTTCAGTGAAAGAAGCCTTTATATTGGGATGTAGAGAGAGACGTTACATTTTTTAAAAAAAAGACAAAAGAATCAGATGCATATTTGAAAGTACTGCTACATTTGCCTCAAGTGCTACAATCTTAAAGAGCACTGTAACTACTCTACGCAAAACCGGACAGTTTGTTATTACGATCAAATTCAGACATTTTTATCTTGTACATGAGATGTTAAAACATATTAGTGATGAGGTAGGAAGCTGCACAAATGAACTTCCAGAAAACAGTTGTAACTGTGTGCGAGAATCCACAGTGAAGTTAATCAAGATTAAGTAATGATAAAACAAGCATAAGTACAGCTATGTCTGGTAATTAAGATATAAAACTAAGCCGTACTTTTGGTAGACCATTTTCCTAAATAGCTCAGATTCCTAAAGGAAGATCAAGTAATACCTTGATTCCTCTGCTTTCATACATTAAGAACAACCATCTGTCATTTTACCACTAGCATTTACCAGTGAAGAGACTGAGCAGAGCGCATAGATCATTTCGTAATGCAATTTACTGTCACTTCTAGATCATCTCCCCATTCAATAAAGTATACTCCTAAATACTATTTGCCCTGGCTGATATCTTCATAATACAGCTGAAAACCTCAAGCCATTATCACTAGAAGGCATCAGGTGATCCTAAATTGGCTAGACTGCAGCATCACAGGCATTTAAGAGGTTTCCTTATCATTCATCTTTAATACTAAGGGATCCACAGGCTCCTACCTGCAGCTTCTAGGCCAAAGGGAAACCTTCTAATGGTATTACCATTATCTTGTAATCTGAATTTTAAACAATTAAAACAATAGCACCTTTGTGTTGCACATCTCTACTGTAACCAAAGATGATAAATTCTTCATCAGTTCTCCCATTCAAAGTCTTATATAAAGCACTGATTTTTTTAAAAAGAAGCAATATGCATTCTACATTTATTTTGCTATACCTCCAAAGAGAAGCAGCACAGTAACAGGCACTGAGATACAAGTAATCAACACAGACTATTTTGTTTACTTGGGAAAGGTTTGGCCGTTTTATTTTTAAATCTGCCATTCTCATAGTCAATACTATCTAGCAATTCTTTCCAAATGAAAGCCTCTTTTTGCTAAAGCAAAGGATGGCTCCACCCCTGACCTCCTCCTTCAGCTTGTTTTGGAAAGGGGCCAGATGACAGCATTTGGAAAAGCGCATGTTTATCTCGGCAAGGCCAGCTGCTAAGTTAACATATTACCCGTTCCCACATACGCCAGTCTTGGTTAAGTCTTAACAGTTAAAACTGAAAGTAAACGCCGCTATTAGGCTTTTAATAACAAACTTAACACGAAAGAGAAAAGGTGTCTACATCGCATACAGCATCCGAACGGACTGTAAAAACGTCGGTCATTTTGAGTTAACAGCAGGCAGTAAATCCCTTACACGAATAAAATTTACTGGCCTTTCTGAATGAAGTGAATGAAAAACAGAAAAATAAGAGGTTTTATTTCTAGCCTAATTTAAAGCTATACTTTCTACAAGGTTGCCATTCAGCAACAGTTTGCTTCAAGAGACACAAAGATTATATTATAGCCCCTGCTTGACAAAACCTTTAACTTGACCCTGCTTTATTGTTACTCCAGCTGGGCAAGGTATGAAACTTGGGAGCTTTGAGAACTTCAACAAAGAATCTTCAGGTTAAAATTACTCTTATCCCCAATTATGTTATGCCTCATATTAAGGAAATTTCACCCTATTATTTTTCCAAGTCTCAAAAAGCTCCTTCAAACAAAAAAAGAACAGAATTACTTTCCTTCCCTTAAGCATCAGCGAAAGATCACAAAAGTCATCAAAAGCATAGCTTGTTATTTTGATAGGGAAGACGAACTCCAGAATAAAAGAAATTTAAAACCTAGAGAGGTGGATTTTTCATCCATCCCACTAAGCCTCAGCAGGCTTTGCAATAGCAGATGAGGTAAACCTCGTCCTATTCACAGGTGATAGAAGGCAGATTTTGAAAGATGCAAAGATCCCAGATCAAGAGGGTGAACCCTGAAGTCACCAAGTGCTTCTTAACACCGAATCTCAAGGCCCAGGGCAGTATCCCAGAGTAAATTCCATGACAGCCTGGACTAGCACAGGAACAGCACAGAGCAAGGCTCCCCACAAGTCCATTCCTAGGAAGTGGGACTGATGCCCTGCATCCATGACAGCCTAATTACAAAATAATCCATGTACTGTAACAGATGTAACAGCACACATAAACCAACAGTGTATAATACACTACTCACTTCAAGCCAGCTTTTAGCCTGATGCATACCAATACTTAAATTTGTCAATACGAGAATCCACACATAGAGAATAGAAACATTAATAAATCCTAAGTATTTTATACTGCAAGGCGGAGGAGCTCTAAACAGTTTGGTCTGCCCTGTTTTTTTTCATTACTAGAAAAAAAGTGTTTAGTCAAAAGTACGCAAAAATGCCTAAAATACAGCCCCTATTAAGACACATGGCTCTTGGCCTGAGCCCAGCGCTGCTCCAGAGGCTCCAGCAGTTTTCCCGATGGCAGTCCCTGTCCCCAGGGCTGAACCCAGACCTGTTTCACTGCACAACCCAGGGCCAGGCAGGCCACTTCCAGTCAGGAAAGATACATCCTCCTTTGAAGATAAGGACAAAGCAACGCAAGGCATTATTACACTACTGCTAGTCCCCTTCAACAGTCATGTCCACTAAAAAACGTGCAAATTAATCTGATTTACTACAGCTTTCTTCATAGACTCAGTAAGTCACAGTCCCAGAAGCAGCAAGGTTAACAAATGCCCGTGCATAACACAGCCTCTGTAATCTCACCCCAAAAAGCGCTATTAGTCCTACAAATTAACGAACAAGCCTCCCACAGGCTACAGGCGTTTTTCTCACCAGTTGTACAAAACCCGACATTAATGCTTTAACGTTCTGGAAATCGTTCCAGAAGCCGGAGCAGAAACAACAGTGCATCCGGGGGCAGGTTCCTCAGCACCATTTTGAGTTCGCAAATAACACACTGAAGTCGCCAGAGAGATATCCCAGGGCTTTCTGAATTTGAAGAACCGCAATTATGGAAAACGATGTGATTTGCTAAGCACAGGCTGCACCCACCACAAGTCACCCATTACTTCCTTGGAAAACATACGGGGGAAGCAGTGAGAATCTGTATGTACCTTTCCACTACTTTCTTCAAGCGATAAAAAGTAATACCCCGTAGGAAACTACATTTTAATTGTCAGTCGTAGGTCAATCCAAAAAAACCCACCCGCCGTATGTAATAAGGGCAGGATTTAAAGGACGTGACTTTCTTCCGAAGCAATACCCCAGAGCAGCGAGTGCAGATGTTCTCCTGCTCCTCCACACTCGCATTGTCCTCAGGTCCACAGAGCACCGCCAACATCCACCTGATTTAAAGCTCTGCATCATCAAGCAGCCCACTAACAGCGGGATTTATTGGCTTTTTAATTACCTTAACCGGTCTGATGTCCAGAGTAAATCTCAGTATATAAATTAGCGTAAATCGTCAGATGCATACATATGCATAGGAGAGGAAAAATATGCAACAGACATGGTATGACGTACTATAGATTATTTCTAAATTTAAACTGGCTATCGTATTAATTGAACAAGTATCTTCCCACAGATGCACTCAAGTTTTAGCAGAAAATAAAGCAGCCACAAAGTATGACTAGCAGTATTATATTTAATGGGAAAAGAGGGAGAAAAAAACACAATTGCGTTCAATAAATCCCATAATTGGACCTTCAACTAATTACATATTAAGAAGATTAACCTTTGACACAAACTTGTGATACAAACAAAAGATTCAAACAATTAATAAACTTCCAGTGCTTCAGGATTTCTCAGGTTAACAACTGAACCCTCCCCATTTTCTTCCCCCTCAGCCTTGCAGTTAAAACTATAAATTCTGTTCAATATTCTCTCTCCCACCGGACGACATTTCAGGTTTAGACGAAGATCTCTCTCTGAATACTCAGGAGAAAATTACAGTAGTTCCCCATAATATCATTACGGGTGGGGGAAAGAAAGAAAAAAAACGGATCTCGAGACCTTAACTTTTAACAGAAAAGCAGCCACGAAGGACAAAGCTGGAGCCTCATCTGCTCAGCACTGCTGACCATCCCCACACCACTCATTTTCCAGACTTGGGATCATTTCCAACACGCCCTGCAATAATTTTCACACGTGTAATTTATAAAGCAAGTGCACACGGTCATGTCTGCAACACAAGCGGTCAACAAATGGCACTTCTGTTCGCTATTTTGCCCACAACTGCTATCTGAACTGAGAAAATGTTCTCAGTTCAGAAATTCAGAAAAATACCGAATTAATTCTAGCGTGTAAAAAAAAAAATATTTCCGCAAGTTCTTTAAAGCAAAAAAAAAAAAAAACGATATCTGATAAACATAAATGGATTTTGAAGTGTTCCGTGGTGTTACTTGATTCACTGACTAACAAGCAGTGGAAAAAAAAAAATAATTAAAAATCCGGTTTAGACTTGTGAGAAAAGGAGGTATGCATTGGCTTAGCAAGTCTCTTCCACTGCTAACTTCTACCATGCCCACATTAAGGGAGGTTATCACCCCTTCTTACCTTTTAGTCTTTTCTTTATGGGGCTCTTTGGCAGCTTTCGATTCAGTCTTGCTGTAAGGAAACAAGTGAGTATTTTGTCTACCGTGTAGGGGTCTTTCTGACGTGTTCCTTTCTTATTTTAATGCTTCTTTTTTTTTTTGTAAGTGTACCCGTAATTTCACGAATGTGAATACGAAAAAAATCTCACACGGCCAAAAAAAATTAAGGTTTTTTTTGTTGTTGTTGTCGTTTGTTTACCCCCCTCAAAAAAAAAAAAGTCTGCCACACAGGAGAAGAAAAAAACCAACAGATCAACAGGAAAACACTATCCAAGTAGAAAAGCAAAGAGCTTCAGTGTTATCCAGCCCAGAGAAGTGCAGCAAAAGCAGGTCCAATTCCAAAACAAGCTTTTGATTTCCAGTGAAGCAAAAAAAAAAAAAAAAAACCAAGACCAAGAAACCAAGACAAAATACACCTTACGGTCCCCAGCTAGATTTTTGCACGAGTGTGTCTTAAATACAAGCTTGCTTTTATGTGTTGCAGCAAAACCCACGAAAGCCAGGATTTGGAGTTGATCGGGATGAGTTCTCGTGTGTGTGTCTTGATGGGTTCTCAGTCCACATGGAGGAGCATCTGAGGGTTTGTTTTTGTTGTTTTTAAAAGTGCAAATTAAAAAGAGAAACTGGGACCCAGCAAATAGTTTTTAAGATGGATCCCCCCCTTTAAAAAAAAAAAAGAAAAATAAAACAAAACACCACCAAACCACGGAGCCACGGGGGGATGCGGAGTCTCACATGGGGCTCCGGGCAGGAGGAGGATCCCGCCGGGTCTCGGGGCGCTCCGAGGAGGGGCGGCGGACCCGCAGCAGTCTCTCGGGGGAGGAGGATCCGCGTCGCTCTGGCAGGGACCCCGGCGGCGCGATCCGGCCGTCTCTGGGGCGGGAGGAGGAGGATCCAGCAGCCGCTCTGGCAGGAAGGAGCGAGCGCGGGGAGGGGACCCGAGGAGGAGGATCCAGCAAAGTCTTTCACGGAGGGTGTGGGGTGGGAGGCGACGGGGGGAGCGGGGGAAACCCAACAGTCTCGTCTGCCTCGCTCGCCCGGGGGATCCGGGGGCAGGAGGAGAGTGATCCCGCGGGCTCTCTCCCTCTCCTCCGGAGGGATCCGGCAGGCTCTCCGGGCCGGGGAGGGGGGGGCGAGGCTGCGGCAGCGGAGCCCCTTGCCGTGGGGCAGGGACCCCGGTGGGGAGGCGGGAGGAGGCCGGGGGCCGAGGCGGCAGCGTCTCCCCAAGGGGGGGCTGCAGCAGCCGCGCCTGGGGCAGAGTCGCTCAGTCAGCCGGGCTGAGGGGGAAGGGGTGAGGGGGGGGGGCCCGCAGCGCCTCTCGTCGTCTCTCCCGCTCGCTCTCGCCTCGTCCGCTCGCAGGCAGGCTTCAGTTTCAGTGCTGCCGGGCCGCTCCCCCGCTCCTCCGCGCCGCCGCCGCCGCCGCTGCCGCTACCGCCACCGCCAGGGAGGCCGCCGCCGCCGCCGTCCTCGGGAGCAGAGCTGCTGCCGCCGCGGCCATTTTGTTGCTAACTGACAAGAGCCCCGCCAGGCAGCGCGAGACCGCGGGGAGGCTTCGCCGCGCGCTCCCCCCTCCCCTCCCCGCGCTGACCTCAAACAGGAAGTCTACCCCCCCCCCCCCTCCTCCGCCTCCGCCCCTCCAGCCCGCGCGCGGCCACGTGACAGGGGAGCCCCCGCCACATGCAAATGAGCGCGGCGGCCGGAGCCAAAGAGCGGCGAGGCCGCGCGCTCGCTGGCCACGCCCCCTCCCCCCGCCGCGGCGGCGCGCGCTGTGTGGGGGGGGGCGGCGGGAGAGCGGCTCCCCCCCCCCAGCAAAGGGGTGCAGAGGGGTTCACCCCCCCGCGCAAACGGGTGTCGGTGCGCTCACATCCACCCCCCCTCGCAAATGAATGTCGGTGCGTTCACCCCCCCTCCCCGTGCAAACGGGTGTCGGTGCATTCACACAGCCCGCGGGGGGGCCGGGAGAGCGGCCACCCCCCCCCCAACCAAAGGGTACAGAGGGGCTTCGCACCGCCCCGTGCAAACTGGTGAAGGTGCTTCACACGCCTCCTTCCCCCCCGCAAATGAGCGTCGGTGCATTCACACGCCCCGCGGGGGGGGGGGGGGGAGGGGGGGGCGGCGGGAGAGCGGCCATCTCCCCCCCCCCGCAAAGGGGTGCAGAGGGACTTCACACGCACACCCCGTGCAAATGAGGGACGGTGCATTTAAAACACCCCCCCGTGCAAACGGATGTCGGTGCATTCACCACACACCCCCCCCCCCCGTGCAAATGAGGGTCGGTGCGTTCACACGCCCCGCGGGGGAGGCGGGGGGGAGACGGGAGAGCGACCGCCTCCCCCTCGCAAAGGGGTGCAGAGGGGCTTCACCCCCCCCACCGCGAAGGGCTGTCGGCGCATTCCCCACCCCACGCAAATGAGTGGCGCTTCTTCACCACCACCACCCCCCCCTTGCAAATGAGTGTCTGTGTTTTAACCATCCCTCCCCCCGTGCAAACGACTGTGCATTCACACACCCCCCCGTGCAAACGACTGTGCATTCACACACCCCCCCGTGCAAACGACCGTGCATTCACACCCCCACCCCGTGCAAACGACTGTGCATTCACACACCCCCCCCCGTGCAAACGGCCGTCGATGGTCGATGCATTCACACCACGCACACCCCCCCGTGCAAACCAGTGTCGGTGCATTCACCCCCCCGTGCAAAAAAGCCCCAGGCTGCACAAACCCCAGCGTGGCGGGGGCGGGTAGGGGGGGGTGAAACAGGGTCCTGCTGCACCCCCTGGGCCCACATCCCACCAGAAGCACCCCCAGTACCCCCCCCCCCATGGATATATACACCCCTATGGATACATACACTTGGGACAGACTATACCTGTACCTACAGGCATGGCCCGGCCCTTCAACGCGCTCTGCGAGCCCCCCCCGGGGCCAGGCTGAACACCCCCCCCCCCCGCCCCCCGGCCAGCCATCGGGAGCAGGGAGGGCTGCACATCCCTTACCAAGGTGCCTACCAAAAATAATTCCAATATTTTACATTTTCCAAAGCAGGGAACGGCTGGGGATCGTGTGCCTGGGCGAGGGGAGGGGGGAACGTCACGTTTCAGGGGGACTGGCTCGCCACCGCCCCCCCCCCCCAACAATAACCACATTAATCGTGCGCAGGTTTGAGGAGAAAGCCGGGATCTACTCTCCCGAGTACCACGGGAAGAGCGGAATGCAAAAATGAGTCTTTTTTTTTTTTTTTTTTTTTTTTTTTTTGCTAAAAATTGTTGCGTCTGGGTCTTTCAGCAGATCCTCTCCGGCTCTCGCTCCTCTCCCGCTTCCTCTCCTCCTTCCGCAGCCAACGTTTCGGGAACTGCGAGGAAATCTAAAGCCCCAATCGTTATTTGCGCAGGCCGTTCCACTTAAATATTAATTGAGTGTGGGTTCCAGAGCAGGGCGTTTACTATTGCGAGTGGGACGAGACTCACACACGCACAAACAGTGGGAGATGGGGGAAAATAAGAAAAAAAAAAAAATACAGTCCTAGTCTGATTTTTATTCAGATTTGTGAACCAAAGCCACCCTGCCCGCTCTGGCAACTGGGCAAGCGCCAGCAGGAGCCCCGAGTTCCTTGACCACTGGAGGGAGCCCATATTGTGCCAGAATCCAACAGAATATATCCAACAGAAGACCCAAAAAAAAAAAAAAAATCAGATCGTTGTAGTCAGAACAAAGTGTCTTCTCCAGGTCAGACCATGATCTACATATACGCGAAATGTTATAAAAATCGGATTTAAATGCCCCATTTGTACTTCATCAGCACAAAGAAAGGGAAAAATTATTATGAACAAGGCTTTTTTTTTTTTTTTCCCTGCTATGTTTTGAGTGTCCGTCTGGCACCTTTTCCCAGGAGTGAATCCAGCCACCACGACGGTGGCAGAGCTGGAGTAGAGCGAAGATGCCCTTGTGCTCCTTGGCTCGTGCAACCCCGAGAGCAGCACCGGAGCCGGCAGCTCCCCATCTCCCTCCTCTTCCTTAAATGTAGGTCAGCACCTATAGACTCCTTCCCACAAAGACCTCCCCAGAGCAGCGGGAGGTTGCCACACTGCCGCTTTCGAAAGAGATTTTGCTCTTCTGCTAAAAGCCACCAACCCCCAAAGAAGTCGAACAGATAAAAGCCAAGCGTGCCTTTTTCGCCTGCGTATGGGGACGAGCATCCTCATCCTCACCATCCACCCGGCCGGAGGCTGCCCTCCACCGACCGCTCTGCCTGGCCATGGCACAAAGGAACCATTCCTGGTCAAACGGGGCCCGAAATTACGGGGTTTTTTTGTGAACGCGCAAATATTTGTAATTCAAAACACACTTTTAACACACGAGAATTTCCAAGAATGGCGGGCTCCGCAGGGTGATGCCAAGTTGCTGGAGACCCTGAAATGTCAAAACGGAATAAAACTGCAAGTGATTTGTGTACTAATACGTTTTCTTGGCCCTGGCGAAATTACCACAAAAAGCAGGATGTAACCTCAGCCGCACAGACACAGAGAGCCCCTTGTGTTTGATACCCGTGTTCGAAAATACTATCAGTGACGGGTAAAAACGCATTCTGGTAAACCTGAGCTCTTTTACCACGAAATGCAGGGCTTTATCCAATGCAAATTTGATTTTTTTTCCCCTGAACTGGTCTCCCTCCCGGGTTTTGCCCTCTGCGCGCCCTGGGGGCGTTTGCAGCCCCGGTGCCATGGGCTGCAGCGTTGCAGGGGCTGGTGACCGCTGTCACCACGTACGGTCCATCTGTCCCCCTAACAGCTCCCTTGTCCTGAGCCAAGCCACCATCACAGGACCACGGCTGGGCACAGGCTTCTCCTCGAGGTTTATTTTTCGGAGCTGCTCCGGCACGGGAGCCATCTCTTCAGGCATCCGCTGCTGCCTTTGAACTCTCTCCTTCCCCCCAGCGCTCAGGTGGCCTTTTTTTGGTCACACATGAGTAAGAACAGATGTGATGGAGTGTGAAGGGAAGGGAAAGGGACATACGATGCCAGCGGTTCGTTGCTGGCAGAGGAGGAGGAATTCCTGCGCTTGCACTGCCGCCTCCTAAACCTCAAATTTCCTCCTACGCCCGTGTCTTGGGGAAAGGGCTGCGACCAAAATGTTCACAGGGGGCTGGACATGTCGGATGGATGGACCCGAGTGTGAGGAACCACGCAGATAGGGTGTTTTCTTTGCTGAGAGGGACAAAGCGAAGCTGAGCAGAGGTCTTCACGCAAAGCGTTCCTCCACTGCAGACTTTACACCTCTTGCTTATTTTTCTGTGATCCAACCAAGTGCAAAAGCGGCTCAAACCAGTCCACGAGCACTTCTCACCAAGCAGTAACAAGCACACACAAAATTTGGCTCAAAGCCGGACACCAGCACTAGCCATGCTTTGATGATAAATGCAACCTCATGCCTTGGAGGAGAGGCCGGTCTCTGAGGCTGAAGAGGATGTCCTAAAGCCCAGACAAGGTGAAGCTACACCTCGAAAGCCCTCCTGTGTCTGAGCTGATGCCCAGGGGCAGGGGTTTATGTATGGCCGCACTGGGAGGGCAGGTTCCAGGACACAACGGGCTCTTGGCCAAATTTCCAAAGGAGTTGGGGACGTGCAAGACACTTGTGTTTAGTCCCCTCCCTCTGAAGGACACAAACATCCCTCCTGGCCACCCTACCAACAACTGCATCCTTAGGGTGAATGCTTAAATGAACTTACAGGTCATTCCTTTTATGGAAAAACTCATTTTAATTAACTTATGTTTCTCTCCCCGCATTTTCATGCAAAAAGAATAACTGTTCTTTGCCCACTTGGTGGGAACATGCCCCCACTTGAGACAACCAGCCCCAGGGTGGTTGTATCCAGCTACGAAATGCTTCTCTGTGGCACTGGCCCAGAAGCTGAAGGGACTCCTGAACTGGTACCCCGAGTTCCTCCCCATCTCTGGCACAGACATTTAACATCAGCGAGCCCACTGTGGCAAGCAGCATCACGGGAGCCTGAGAGCCCATCTATTACCCCTGGGTTGGATGAGCTGGTTCCCCTTTTTTTCGTGTAATAACCCATTACTTCAGACACTTGCCCAGAAAACGTAACATCTGGATTCAATTCCCTCCCCCACCTGAGAGTCTCGAACCTGTATTTCCCACGAGAGAGATGTAGCACGATGCTAAACAGCAATCTGGCGCGGGGGAAAACAAGGTATTTTTTATTCTTGCTCTCTGAGCAGAGCTATTGTATAAACAAGAACACAAGTGTCCCGAGGCCAAAAAGCAAGCAAGAAGCGCATGACTCTCTACCCTCCTTGCCACAGCACACACAGCTGCCATAACATGTTCTGCTTATTATCAATACTTGCCTAACATTAAATACATAATCTACCCTGAACAGAGGGGGCAGAGCCCAGGACTTGGCCCTATAGCTCACCCTACAGCTTACCCTATAGCTTACTCAGGGGGAGAATCAGCAACATTTTAGAGGTTGTAACGGGTGAACGCAGCACCCCAAGTTCATTCTAGAGGCTGGAAAAACCTGCAGAGGTGCATCATGCTCCTGATAGTCAAAGTGTTTCCAAAAATAGGTTTCTCTTGCTCAGGTTTTTACCTTCGTGGACAACATTTATTGGTACAAGGGGGCTGGAACAAGCCGAGGGAAGTCACCGCCTGTTCTGCTGGCACAGAGTGCGCTCCTCATCCAGACACAGCTGCAGATGTTTCAGAAAACCCACCACCGAGTGTGCAAAGCCCCAGTAAAATACTGAAGTTGTTGCATCTGGCACTGGCAGGCTGACGGGGGGGACGCCAAGCCAAGTGTCTGTAATAAAAATCCTGCAGCAGAAAGGGGAAAAAAAGCCCGATTACCCAACCTTTCAGTGAACTGGGAAAAAGGTGCCAGCGCTTCTTTGCTGAGAAAGCCTTTCAAAAAAAGGATTTTCAGAGTCTCCTTCAGATTTTTCGATTTTTATCGTCATCCCACACAGAGCCTCACACACGGAAAGCACTGGAGCTGTTTTCCTGGCGCGCTCAAGACGCTTTTGATTTTCCTACCTATTTGCAAGTCTCTTATCCCGATGGAAATAAAGCAGAGTTGGAGGCAGTCCACGAAAAGGTTAATTTGCTGTATATACCAGTCTGACCTTTTTTGACATGGATAGCTCAAACAGCTGCACCAGGATGAAAAACCCAAGGGGTGAAAATTCTTCTGAAACAAGTGGCAGGGAGCAGAATATCTTCTAGCACCCCACCAGCTATCAAAACAGCGGTTAAAGGACTTGGAAATACTTAAGGAAAAAAAGAAAACCAAGTCCTCAGGCCAGACACTGTCCCCTCACCGCCCCTGCAATGCCGGTGGCAGCCAAACAGCATTTCCTGACACAAACAGCAGCTTTCAGTGGGGTTTTGCAGCAGGACACTATAAATGACATATCTGACCTCAAATTCTAGCACTGAAACAAGCCAACGCGTCGGACATGGATCCCCTACACGCCTGGGAGGGGACTCCTTTGTACCCCGCGCGCTGGGAAGCGCAGGGATCACCCTCCCTCCAGCACATGCCGATCCTAGGAGCTCCTCAGGGCAAAGGATGGCAGCCTGGCAAACGCCTACGGCTGCAGCTTGTTTCTAAGCAATTGCTGGGCCCTCTGCTTCGATGTCCAAGGTAAAAATGAGTTGTCGTAGCCCAAGAACCCAGGTGAGACAAAAATAAGATTCTCGAGCGGTTTTCGTGAGACCAGGTAATGGATGCAACGGTAAAAGAGTTTTTCCCAGCGTCCTGGGCAAATTTGACCTCTCTAAAGTCACCGCATATTTTCAGAGGCCCATAACATCCACTTCTTTCTTTCTTTGATTAAGTGGGGATAGCGGCTGCTGCCTTCCATCCCCTTGGTAGCAGAGAACGTTTTGAAGGGGGTTGATGCCAGTATAATGTACATTTACTGCCTGCCTTGGGATCTTTGGGTGAAAAAGCTCTGATGTGATGACTATTATTCCGCACAGACGTACCAGGTATCAACACTTGGGGCTGGATTGTACCTAGGGCGGCTTCTGTATTCTTGACAGAGCTGATATGATTTATCCCTGGGGTGAGGAGGTGGGAGAGAACGAATTGCTTGTGACAGATACTAGTCATGTTGCGTAATGAAGTTTTGCAAGGTGTTCAGAGACAGCAGGACGGGGTCAAATCAGGGAAGGTCACGCCGCTGGAAGCCACAGTCCTGAGTCAAGACCTGGCTTCTCCTCAGAGCCTCTCACTCTGCTCCCCACCCGCTGGCGGAGTGGCTTGGATTGCAAAGAATTTATTGACACCCACCCACCATCCCTAAAGTTTTATGGCAATATAGATCCATTAGAAATCCATTTTACAGGGGTATTAAAATAATGAAGGTGAGAATTAAGAGAGCAGCACGCTCCTTGGAAAACCCACTGATCATAATATACTGCTTCAAAGAAAGTTATCGTGCAGTCCCCTTAAAGAAAGTTATCAATTAGTCACCGTATCAGACATAGGAGAATTGTTCCCTGAAGAGGATTTTAGGAGGAAAGCCATTGACTCAGTGATGAATTTGTCACTAGGGGTTGCATGGCTCCATGGATTAAGATGACATGGCGCAGAGGATTCGAGAGCAGACCGAGAGCCTGGTGACTCCTGAGAGGTTCGGGAAGACTCTTTGTGCTGAACAGGCATCGGTGCGGGGTGAGAAGCCCACACCACTCCCAGGCAGGGTGATGGCACAGTCAGGGAGGAGACGTGACACCAGTGGGACTGTCCAGGTGATGGATCAGAGCTCCCACATGTCCAGCCAGCTCGGGGCACCGGGCAAACACGCTCATCCCTGCCTGTACCTGCCTGCAAAGAGACGCCGCGTTGGCTTGGGGATGCTGCCTCCTGCTTTCCTTCCCCCACATCTCTCCAGACCACCATCCCGTGCTGTGTAAGAGCAAAGCACTACCGATTTTCTGATACAGATGCCCCACTGAAACCAGGGGACATCAGACCTGATGTCAAACACGCGTCGGTCGGCATGTGCCTAGGCGAGATTTGTCCATCCCTGCAGCTGAGCTGCGAAACGCCCTGGGGCAAACCAGAGGACAACAAAAGCCAAAGTCAAAGTATGAAAGAGAATCTGGCATCCGCTGAGGCCAGTGGGAAGACTTTAAAACTACATTTTCATACCCTGCAAGTGCTCTTGCTTTCTGCTCTGTTCATTGCTCCCCTGGCTCCCCAGCGCGTGTGGTGCGTGGACCGACATGCCAATAGACTCCCTCCATCCCAGCTAAAATCTTCATTCCAAATTGCCTACGAGGATTAATTTTTTTTTCCATGTGTTTTTTCATCTCTTCTCCTGCAGGCACTGTGAGAATACAATATTTCCCTACAGGAACATGCTGTGTCCATGCTGGCCCTCTCTTAGAGTAGGGACCAAGTGGTCTGGCCACTGGAGGACATCCCTTCCCTCTACAGACATCCCCTCCACAAGGTGCCGGAGGTTGCCGCATCCTTGAGGATGCCAGTTCAGGTAATGGTGCAGTTACCTGCTGTGCAATTCAGATAACTGAACACGGGCAGAGGAAGGAGCCACAGGGAAATGGCTTTTCTTAGTGCACAAACATCACCTGGTACCATCACATCTCGGCACGATGAGTACACACGAGCCCGTTCCCATCCCGGCAGTCTGGGGGAGGCGGCACATAAGAGAGAGGGTTGTAGCATGAAGAGGTTGGGAATGTTCTCTAAACTTGTGAGAAACCATGGTATTTCTGTGAAATCGGAATAAACTTGCAAAATACATTGTTTTGACCCAAATCTCCATTTTTTTCGATGCAAAAATGGTCTGTGAGCCCAAAGCTGCCCTCCTCTGTGGCTGCATGGCTGCAATGGCTCCTGGGGTGACCCCGGGCGGCCGCCCACTGCCCACTCCTCGCTCGGCTCAGCTGAGCCGCTCAGCAAAGCCCTGACAAATTGCTAAGCTCTCCTGAGATAAATAATCACAAACAAAAATATTTGTGTTTACTGTGGGGATTTGTCTGTGCATAATTATGCATTAGTCATTACGAGGACTACAGGAGAGTTTTACACATGTAAATATGTTCAGTTAATTAGACAGGACTGCTTTTGGTTTGTTTCTTCTCTGCAGCCTGATCCTGAAGTCATCAAACGCTCCCGGATCATGAGTCGGGTTGAATGCGGTACGTGAGGAAAACACTTCTCCCCTTCCCCGTAATGCAGCTCTGGTTATCGATATATATTCCTTTAAAATCCTTCTTGTAGCTTTTCTGTTAAAGCCTCAAGGTGCTTCATGCACAATGCAACGCAACGCAGCCTTCCCACTGTTCTCTCATGTACGTGCCTTCAAGGGGAGAGTCAGATGTATTTCTCAGGTAATACAATATAAGACATTATTTTCTTCTGAAACGTTTTTAAGTGTAGCAGCTTTTAGTAATTTTCTAGCATCTTCTCCTATGTATGACAGAGTCTATTAATGTCATTTGCATGAGAAGTACACAATAAATCATTCATGCACAGTTTAGTACAGGTTAAGTGTAACAGCCTAACAGTGATTTTCTATAAGAAAATCAGAGCAGCTCATCAACTGGTGTAAATCAGCATTGCTCCATCAAAGCTACTGAGTCACACGAACTAATCGCTTGGCCCGGGGGAAAGCTGTAGGCAAAAAGGCAGCAGGGGAAAAACATGATTCCTGCCACACTTGAAGGAGTTTTTAGGAGAGCTTGTCTCCTAAAAAACCTCTCCAAAGCCAAATCCACAAGCGGTGGGGCCAATGCAGCCCGGCTGGTCCAAGGTCTGATCTAGTTGAAGATGTCCCTGCTGACTGCAGGGGGGTTGGATTAGATGGCCTTTAAAGGTCCCTTCCAACCCAACACATTCTGTGATTCTATGATTCTAAGGTCATCAGTGCTTCATTGAAGCCCCTTGGCTGTGCTGTGGGCAGGATCCCGGAGTGTTTTTGGGGAGCCAGCCTGGAGGCAGAGTCAGGGAGCCAAACCTTTGGCTTGCCCTGGCCACCAGGGTGTGAGAAACATCAAATTCCCCAAGAACCTGTGTCTGTCATCTACATGACAGCCTTAAACAACAGCAAAATGGGATTTTAAGACAGTCTGGTGTCCAACCACTTATTGATCTCCAGTTAGTTATCCCCCACGTGTGGACCACTGACCTCATTTGCTAATGGGAGGAGGCCGTTACCTGTCCCTGGGGCAGCAGGGCAAGTCCCTCTGGCAGGAGATGCCACCCGGGGAGGGGGAGATGCCGGCCAGGAAGGAGATGGCAGCTGGGGAAGGGGAGATGCCAGCTGGGGAGGAGATGCCAGCCGGGTAAGGGGAGATGCCAGCTGGGGAGGGGTGACCGCCCTGCTGCACCCGGCGAGGTCCCTTATCTCTGCAAGGGAAAGGAAATTCCTTTGTGGTGATGTGGAATTTGTCACCGGCTCTGGAAATGCGGGCACGAGAGGAGGCCAAGGGGTCCCTGGAGGGGGGTGGTTAAGGCTTTGTGCTGGAAAAAAACCCACATTGTCCTTCACCAGCCCTGATAACTTATCCTCCGTCTGCGGGCGTAGGCACTGAGCATTTCAGCTTTGCTAACGCGGGAGGTGAATACGAGTGCAGCTCTGCTGAAAGATGAAGATCTTTTTCCTCCCCTCCCTTCTTTTTTTTAATTTTTTTTTCCCCCTCTCTATTTTTTTTTTTTCGGTCTGGTTCTTGTTCTGGCTGCGGCGGCGGCATGTGGGACAGAGGCTCATTGTTCCTGCTGCTCAGGAAACACGCTGCAGGACTGATCTTATTAGAGCTGGGGCCATGCCCGGGCCAGCCGGGAGCCGGCACATCCCCGGCGGCTCGGCGCAGAGCAAGAGGCAGCCCCTGTTCCCCGCTGCCTTGGGTCACTTCGGACACTCAGCGTCGCTCGCCCAGGGCCTGATTTTTTGGTTGGAGTTTGAGGGTTTCGCTTGTGCTCGATGCCTTTGAATCGAGCGCCAGGTAGCTGAAGTCGAACAGCAAAATTCAACGTGAAGCTGTAGAGTGCTGCATCCTCTGCGTCGGGAGCAGAGGGGTGCCCTCGCAGGGGTGGCAATACTGCGATGGCAAGGGATGGACATAAACAACTTGCTCGGTTTTAACCCGATTTGCCAAAGAACTGGAGCTCGTGCAATCATGCTGCCAGTTTCTTCCCATTGTCGCCCGCTCATTTGGGAAAACAACATTTACCGCACGACAGAGAAGTCAAGAAAGTGTTAAGTTCCTGCAAATTTTGCGCGTAGGGGGGAAAAAAGATTAGAGGGGGGTGGGGGTCCCCAGCGAGGGGGTGAATGGTTGGCTGTGCTCCTGGTTCCGCTGACAGCCAGCCAGGGAGATGTGGCCCCGGCCCGGCCCGCGCTCACCCAGGGAGATGTGGGTGCAGGCAAGAGATAGGGGCTTATCTCAGATTTGGAGGAAAGGCTTAATTTATCCCACTGGTTCTGGAATAACTTACTCAGAAGTTACCTGAAAGCTCAGAAAAATCAAGCTGATGTCACCCGTGTGGCTGGTGTCCTCCCAGGACATCACCAGCATCGGCAATATTTTAGTCACTGTGATTTTGCTATTAACCGTGATTTCCATCAGGCGGTAAGGGCAGGCAACACAGCACAGTGATTTGGGGATATCTGTGCTCTTTTCGGCTGCTACGTCTCCTGTCCCTCCAAAAGACCCAGCTCATCCACGGGCTGCAAGGAAGGACTGTCCCTTAGAGACTCATTTTTAACACGACAGCTGAAATCTGTCCGGGTTGCTCCACTCTGCCTGATCTCAGCAGAGGTGAATCTTCTACGTGCTCAGGTACTACATGGAAGTTGCACATTCCCAAGCTATTTATTTGTTACTTATAAAGAACATCATTTTGAATGTACTGGCTAAATAAGAATTAATTGTGTTAAAAATTCAGGTTAACGGCTGCTGTAAGAAGTTGTCTTAAGGGAAATAAAAGGGAAAAAAAAATCTCGGGTGCTAACAATTAGAGCAAAACCCTGACATTAGGAGGACTTCGTCTCAGTGGAAGCAGGTTACTCATCTTTTCCAGAAGATACACACATGCATCGCAAAATGTTTATTTTATACTCTCTGAAGTGGTTAATCTACATGCGAAGCAATGAAAAGGTGGCTTATTAGGCTAATTGCTAATAAAAAAAAAAAAAAAAGAAAAAAACCCCCCAGAACTACTGTGAGCAAATATTTAAAAACAGATGCAGAAGGCTGTGAAAACAAACACAATCTCGTTTTTTCCATGAAGTTTTCCCACCAGAAATCACGCAGTTCAAAGAGACGTCCGGTTAATACGGTACCTCCAGGCTCCCGGCGCCGGAGCTGTTCATTAGCCGCTTCGTAATTCTGTGATGCAGAACTGGATTAATGGAAAGGTGACTGGGAAGCCACCGAGGGACCTGCTAATGATACTGCTTCGTCCTTAGAGAAGTCCTCTCTAGCCTTGCCCACGTGCGGCAAAACACACACCATCAGGATACGATGCCACATTATCACAAGAAAACACTTTTGAGAGGGGAAGAAGATGTCATCGCAGAGCGGTGCTGGGAACTGGCGAAACCCAAGATGGAAAAATAATTGCATGCATGTTTTTTAATACAACAGGATTCCCCCAAGCTCATTAAAGCAGATGGAAGTTTTAAAACCTGTATTACTTTAAAAATTAATTTACAGCTGTGGGGCTTGGTGGCCCAGAGAACATTAAAATGATAAATCCGGAAAGGTGATGTGAGCAGAAAGGAGGATTACTTTGGTCACAACATGGCCTCTCGAAGCTAGGGAGGGGAGATGGTACAGCTTTGTTGGCTGCCCAGCGGTTTCCTCTGCTGTGCCGTTCCTGGGCTTAACCCAGATTTTAAAATATTGTATGAAATTATTAAAATTTTCTCCCAAACGACGTGTGATCCAGAAATGATCTCGGTGCCTCTCTGCTTCGTTAGACACAAGTTTATGTGGCAAGGAAGGTGATGTGACCGAACAAACATCTGCTCGCCGGAGCACAGGAAAGCCCCTGCAGAAGCTGGACCCCTGCATGGGTTCGGGTCCCCCTTGGAGGGGCTGAGCGGCTCCGCTGCCACGTTCCCCACCCTGCAGAGAGCCCGATAGACTCAGAAATGCCCTAATTTCCCCTGCTTGGCAGCAGCCTCCCAAGACAAGCCATGCCTGTCTGAAACCACGGCAGCGTGGCAGCGTGCCCGAGGGCTGGGACGGAGGGGAACAGGCTCTTGCATGGCTCCCGGCATGCCAGGTCGGTGCCAGGCAGGGAATCCTTCACCCGGCACAACCATCACCCTCGTCTGGGGCATCCCCGGCCGCGGGAAAGGCCAGGGATGGTGGGACAGAGCGGGGGCAGCTCCACCGAGCCCCGCTGGGGATGGACCATCTTTTTTCCCCACTGTATATTTGCACGATGCCAAGCACCGAGTGCCGGGGTGTGTTAGGTACCGCGGAACAAAGGCTGGAGGCAGGTTGCATTCAGCTCACACCACCTACCTCTGTTTGCTGGGAAGAAAGGAGCCCTTTGTTTGGAAACAGCAGCTACTCCCACAAAAACACGCCCGGGGTGTCTGTGCGTTAAAAAGCCTGCGTTACCCACAAAAGAAATTTTGCACAAAATGGTACCTGTTCCCCCTGGCGGTAACCTAACGGGTGCGCGTATCGTGAGCTGCAGGGCACAGGGAGCAATTCCCAGTTCCCGGCAGGTTTGAGTGTGTGGCCGGGGACGAACTCACATCCCGGGAATGTGCCACTTGGCACGGCCCTGGCACAGCCCACAAAACACACCCATTCCAACCAAAGGTGGGCTACCTGCCGGCAGTTCAGCTGCAGAAACAGGAGCCAGGCTGCAGAGCCAGCCCACACTAACATATCCATAACTCCGACATGCGGCTCGGTGCTGTTCCACGAAGGCACCGCCGCAGACGCGGCTCACATGCATCCCTGCATCCCCAGCGCCGGCATCACACTGCTGCAGTGCCAGGAATTTCCCACGTAAAGGCGGTTTCTCCCTGCAGAGGCTATTCCAGGGGTGCCCGGGCTGTGCCTGACGCTGCCCAGCCGCGCTGCGAGACCCGCGGCTATAACGAACCCAGTAATTAGCGGGGGGGGGGGACAGTCCTCACCTCAGACACCCCTTCCCACAGACCAGCCTCTCTGCCATGGCGTTTATTATTACATGCTTCTCCTTTCCTTCTCTTACCCAACAAATTAACTTTAACAGTAAATTAACTTTATTCTTTCGCTGGTTAGCCTGTCAAATGGGAGCAAGGAGGATTTTTCCGCTGGCCCATTACGGGAGGCCCCACGCCTGGCCAGCAGCGCGCAGTGACTCACAGGGTTTCAGGCTGCCTATTGAAGGGACGGGAGCCCGAACAAAGCCCCCATTCACTCCGGGGGCTCTGCTAGTTTTTCTTTGAGCCCTCACTGCTTTATTTTTATTCTTTCCCAAACATTGTTGGCTAATTTCATTGACAAAATTCATAACTCGGGGTTGGAGAGCTCGCTCCCATTCAGCTGCGAGCGCTGGGGGGGTTTTGTTTTACTTTTCCACGCTGCCCTTCTCGCCTCATTCTCCGCATCCTCCCGAGGCCGGTTTCCAGCCTGTGCCGTGCCGAGGGATGGAGCCCAGGGACACAGCCCTGGGAGGTGATCCTCGGCTTTTGGATGGGGAAGAAAAAGCCCCACAACAAGATCTGAACCCAAAAGCCCCACGACAAAATCTGAACCCAAAGCATGAGGGTGATGCTGGGGACAGCACGGACGGGACTGAAATCAGGCACTCCAGAATGGAGTGACCCTTGAAGTACACAGCAAACATTGAAAAACAACGGCTGATTTAGCTTTTAGATCTGCAACGCATCCAGTCCAGTTAATTAGAGCTATTTAAAAACATCTGCATTTCATAAAGAACTAACTTTCCTTCCCCTCGGGCTGCCCCTCCTGAGACATCTCTCTCCAGGCTGCCGGGTTACACAGCAATTATAATCCCCGAGTACCTGACATCACCACCAAGCGCGAGGCATTCTGGTTTCAAAAGCAAGAGAAACAATATTACTCAAGATGGGTCCGAGCCAAAATCCCTGCTCCAAAAACCAGTGGTTTTTTGGCAAAGTTGAGAGCCGGAGCCCAGCACGGCAGCCGGGGCCCCCGCGTAAATGTTACAGACGCAGAACGGAGGAGTCACTTTGTGCTTTAGTAAAAAAGAGGACGTTTCCCCTGCCCGCTGAGCCGGGGGGTTTTAAATACACGCAAGCACAGAGCAGGGCACTACTGCAAGCCATGGCAGCGTCACCACGCAATCAGCAAAGAGCACGTGCAAAAGCCGCGCTAGAGGTTAGAAACAGCTTTAGCGAGAGCTGACCTCTCCTCCCGAAACCAGCTCTGCCCTTCTGCTCTGCCAGGGCATCGCCGGGAGCCAACCTCTCCCCCTAAAACCAGCTCTGCCCTTCTGCTCTGCCAGGGCATCGCTGGGAAACCTCCAACCCCCCCGACATCGCTGCCGCGGGAGCCACAGCCCCCTCGTCCCACCCAGCCCAGTGCACACGTGGGATCTGGTGCCAGAATTTGCCAGACCATCATTTTGGAAAGGGCTCGCAGGCTGGACCAAAAGCAGCCCGCGGCGGTGGGAGCAGGCAGGCGTTACCCCGGGCATCTGCGTGCGCCAACCCTGCAAACGTCCCGGAAAGTCCGGTCCCAGGATAAGCACTGACACCAGTGGCAAGGTGTTGTGGGCTTGCACTCTTCCAGCTGGAAGGAGGCAGAGCCTGCCTCTCAAGAACCTGCAACAGGATTATGTATGTTCTATGTATATCCATACAGGCATACATACATAATATATACACATCATTTGATTTACAGCTGCCAAAGTGCACTCAGCTGGTACCTAAAGCAAAGTCCTTAACGATGTTTTATGCAGCAAAACCCTTTTCTCCTCCTCTCCCAGGCAGAGGCTGGTCCCAGGGGGGCAGCAAGGCTGAAGCATCTGCCCCCCAACCTGCAGCGTCACCCCCCATCAGCCACTGCCTTTTCGCTTTGCGCAGCTCTCCAGGCCAGCTCTCTTTTCTTGGTCATTTATCGGCTTGTTTCCCTGCAGAGAGGCAGCGGTTAGAGGAGAAAGAGTGTGTTTTTCGGTCCACAGAGCAAGCAATTTACTTTTCGAGGTTCTTTGCCAAAACTGCATTCCTGCTTCAGCTTCCCGTCCGAGCAGAGGGGAGGCTGAGATCAGAAATGAGAGTCCTGGGCTGGTTTTGCTCAGCCAGTTGTGCTCTCTTTGCCTTGTGTGAGAGCTGAGCTCACTCAAAGGTTGAGGCATCCTCTGCACCTTCACATCTGAACAATGAGCAGGGAAAGAGAAAACCACGAGATTTCCTCTGCAGTCAGCAATACCCAATAAATTCACAGCAAGAGCAAGCCTTTAAAAGAAAAAAAAACAAACCCCAAAACCAACCGTTTTATCTGATCCTAGTCTAATTGGGGAATAAACTTAACAAGTAATTTTAGGGATGAAGTGAAAAGGAAAGGGATAAAAGCAAGTGAAGCCAAACTCTGCACCCCGCAGTGATCAGGAGCATCAGGCTGGGTTTGCATCTCCGGGGGAACCCGTAGCTCTGTCGGGCTCCAAGTCAGACCCTCCGCTCTCCTACACAGCTGGTGGGAACTGGGTGACCTCCCAGGTGAGGCGCCTGGAAAACCATGAGCATCCTCAACTGGGAACTGCTGTGTGCCGGGAAGGGGTCGGAGGATGGTGGGCGCCAGGCTGGGCTCCAACTCCCTTACCTCAGGTACACCCCCGCTCAGCTTAATGGGTCAGTTCCTGCATACGCTGTCCCTCGGCCCTAAAGGAGCTTTAAATGTGCCTTGGATGGGCATTAGATGGTTTTGCATGTACAAAAAGGATGCTCTCGTAATGCAGAGACATTATAACCACCACTGCCTTGTGCCTGCGGGGACCCAGGCTGGGGATGGAGGCCCTGGCCCCCCTCTTCCCTCTGTCCGTGCTTCGGCTGCCTGCTCGGCTGCCTCCGCTTACCCGCTGCCTTGGGGCCATCTCTCCGTCTGGATGTGCCCAGCCCCTGATGCGGGACTGACCCTCTCCCTGGCTGTTTAGTGCAGCCGAAAAGGCTGGAAGAGGGACTATGGCACATCTGGCTTTCCCTCAGCATCCTCACTTCTTCCTGAAGTCCCGCTGGGTCTCTGAGCATCACAAACTCTCCCGACCAGAGGAGACTGGGAAATGCCTAGAGCTGTAAGAGAGACGGTGTGATCAAGGGGATGCAGCGTGATCAAGGGGATGGTCCTGGGGTGCCTCAGACCCTCTGTGGCTGGGCAGGTCACCCAAGGCACTCCCCAGGGTTGTGAGGGTGCCCTGCTCTGTTTCCCAGGTCCCGCAGGCACAGTGCCACCGAGGAAGTCCCCAGGGAGAAGCAGCACAGCCCCAGCATGCGGGGATGTGGCTGGCAGCCAGCCATCCCCTTGCAAGTCTCCCTCATCTTTGCAAATCTCCCAAAGGCAGCCTGTCATTCCCAAAATGGGAATGGTTCCTTAAGAAAAGATGAGAGCTCTGTGCTTGCTTATCTTTAAAGAGCAATTTACAAAAAAAAAAAAAAAAATTCTACTTTTGAGACCTGCTTCTGCTTTCCTGCCTTTCACTTCCACAAACCACCCACCCATCTCTGCCACCTCCGGACCAGCCCGGCCACCCGCCTGAGCAGGGCTCCCCTCCCAGGGTGCTGGCTCCCTTCTGCTTACCAGGGGTTATAGCCCATCAAGGACAATTAAATGTCCATTAAATGCTGCTCCTAGACGGGCTTTGTCATGTACAGGATAGCTCTGGGGCCTACAGGGAGGCAGTGCAAAGCCCCATGGATGGGAGGAACAGGGTCCTGGCACTGTGGTCCATCCTCTTAAAGAGCTGGTTGGACCTTTTCACCAGCAGTGCTGGGGATTATTCTTAAATTAAGTCACTTTGCTTTTTTTTTTCTCTCCTTATTGCCCTTCCCTTCCCCATCTGTAATCCTTTCATCCTGTGTCGGGTTTGGTGTCAGGACCCCAAGGCACCAGCCCTTGTCCCCTGCCCGGGATGCTCAGACAGCCATGCGTTGCACCGGCTCTTGTCCAGCCCAGAGTACCCCAGAAAAACCCATCGGTTCGGGGGGAATGCTGCAATGCTCCTCACTGCCTCTCCAGAAAGCCCAAATGCCATCCTTCCCATGGGCTTTAAGTCACCATCAGCCACACACTTGGTGCTTAACACGCAGTTTCCCGATGCCCAGCCGGGTGTTTTCCCCTCCGTTCCTGCAGCAGCACAGGGACGGGGAAGCACAGCCCGCCTTGGCAGGCTGGTGTGTCTTTAGGGCAAATACATCCTTCAACGGGAAGGAAAAGGATTTGTCTTTTTACATGCAGAGAAGATCTATTGAAAAAAAAAAAAAAGCAGCTTATTATATACCAGAATACCTTCCTCCATCACCAAAGGTCAAACTTAGATCCAATTTCAGTCAGGAGGGAGACGTCTGTCAGACAAGCACTAATCACTATTTAGTATTCATATTCACCTATTAGAAGCTCCATGCTGTAAACATGTCTATGAATTAACAAGGCATCTGGCCTCTCTTATACAATATGAGCAGCTTGGATCATGAAGTGTCTGCAGAAAATAAAAAGTGCCTTCCATCTGTCTCTCCCAAATATCACTGCTATCACCAAAGCAAACAGACCCGCTCTTCCAAAGCACCGCACGTCCCCCTCCCCCAGAACGTGTTAGTCAAACAAAAACAAGCATTTCACAGAGAGCGCTTGACAGATCTGAAACGGCTCCGAGGAGCGAGGCGCAAATTAAGAACGGGGGAAAAATTAGCTGAAAAATAACTTGGGGCGGGGGGAGGCTTCCTAATAACAAAGTCTCTTCTTCACACTCTGAGTAATTATTCATCGCGCTGGCACGGCTGACACCACGAGAAGGTCAGCGCTGCCCTGCAGAAGATGCACGGGCACGCTGGGACCTGTGCCAGGGCAGAGCCACCCGTGGGAACAGAGCCAGCCACCCTCTCAACAGCCCTTGGCCAGGTAGATGTGGGTTTGGGATGGGAAAAAACCTGCTTGGCTCCGTGTCTGCAGGTGGCATGGGGTGCTCTGGATGGGACCTTCTGCCCAGCCCCCCAGCATTTACATCTTTGGGGCTCGCAGTGGAGAAGGTTACTGTGGGATCATAGAATCATAGAATGGTTTGGGTTGGAAGGGACCTTAAAGATCATCCAGTTCCACGCCCTGCCCTGGGCAGGGACACCTCCCACCAGACCAGGTTGCTCAAAGCCCCATCATGATGACCTTGGAAGGCCCAGAGACTTGTCTCAGTCCTGCAGCATGAAAAAGGCAAAACCCAGCCAGTCTTGAGTTATCCAAACTGCCCTGGGCGAAGGCCACATGCCTGATTTCTAGGGGAAACCTCAGCTTCAGAGATGCCACCATAGCAGACCACAAGCCCCATCCCAGGCCCCACAGGCTGTTTTTTCCCTCTAAATCAGAGCACTTCTGCTCATGACTTTGCTCCCCAGTTGTCTATGAGGAACACACAAGAGCTAAAGGTGGGTGATTTGTGCCTATTCCCAATCTGCAGGGAGAAGGGGTGATTCCAGAGGAGCTGTGTCAGTGCAGGACATCAAGGTGTGCTGCCGCTGTCAACTAGGAATTGCCATCAACTAGGAATGGCCATGGGAGGGAAGAGCTGCCCCTGTGCTGGTCCCCGCAGGGTTAGTGAGTGTGGTGGGACCGTCTGGAGGCTGTTGGTCATGGGACAGCAGGACCGGCATCGGAGCCGAGGCAGGAGACCTCCCATCCCATCCCATCCCATCCCATCCCATCCCATCCCATCCCATCCCATCCCATCCCATCCCATCCCCACGATATCCAGCTGCTCACCTTCTCTCTGTGTTCCTCCCATCTCACCTCTCCTTTCCTCCCCTGATTTCCCAGCCCACTCCAAATTTCAGCTCTGGTAATTCCCAGGGAAACCTAGCTGCTGGCAAATGGCAGCTTTCTGCTGGCTTAGCTTTTGCCAGGGTCCAGACGGGACCTGGGGCAATGGGGTCGTCACTTTTGGTGGCAGCTGCTCACCCGAGGGACTCTCGGGTCCCCGGGACACCGCTTGTGCCCTCACTAAAGCCGGTGGCCTTAAACCCACTCAGGCTCCTCCGTCTCAAGGGAAGGGAGGGTCTACTCCAAACTCCGTCTTTGTTTTCAGGAGATAAATTTAAACCAAGGGGAAGGAACAATAAGGTTCATAAATCAGGCGGGCCTGAAAATGAGGCATGAAAAATGAACGAATGGAGCACGAGCGCCGCCGCCCTGGCCTGCTCCCCCGGCAGAGCCCACCCGCGGCTGGCGGCCCAGAGCCAGGCCCTCCCTGCGGCCCGGAGCCCACCGCTGCCGCCTCCCTGCTGATTTTTTTGCCTCTTCCCCAATCTTTACCCACACAGAAAACATCCCGCTTGGCTTTAAGCTTGAGCTGTCGGGGATATGGCGGGGCTGGGTGGGCTCCAGTCCATGTGCTCAGCAACGCCGGGCTCTGCCTCCCTCCTTCTCCCACTTCCAGGTTTAAACAATGTTTTTTTAATAAAAGGCCAACTCTTTGGATTGCCTGAGATGTTAAAGCATAAAAGCAGGTGAACAGAGGGAAGTAATGGCTTTCTGGAAGCAGTTCTCACATCCCCAACACACATGGATGAGAGAAAGAAGAAAACCAGGAGGTTCCCAGACTTCCCAGCTGCAGACATCTTAGGAATTGGCTTCGTCAGTTTTTAGCCTCTCTCAGCTTCCTCCCTGGCCAACTAGCTGCTCCTCTAGCAGCGACACAGAGATGGCTGGCTCCTCCAAATCATCCTCCGGGCGAGCTTCTCTCTGTGAAGGGGGCCGAAGCATGGCTTGGCGATGCACTGAGGCCACCCCGACATGGGGAGGTGGATCCGCACCTCTGCCGTCAGCCTTTGGTGTGTTGAGTCCACAACACCCAGACCTAGTTCGGATCGATGCGAAATCCTCACAACTTGGCAGCCTCCAGAATCGGGTCTAAGTGCGTTGGTAATCATGTCCACAAATATTTGCACTTTGCAAAGCAAAAAGGGTCTCCGACCAAACAAACCCAGCGTGGCTGCAGCTGCTGCGCTGGCACCTGACAACGCAGGTTCTGAAAATACCCGCCCGTGGCATTTGACATGCAAATATCTCAAAGAAATAATTCAACCCATGGCTTCGGAAGAAACTGTGTGAGAGCGGCCGGTGGCTGAGAGACAGCCCAGAGAGGCCGGTGTTGAGCTGGAGAAGGCTGGAAGGAGGGAGAAGGAAGAACAAAGGTGGGGAAAGGCCATTTTAGCTTCCTGTAAGATGATCTGAAGTGGCCCCATCTGGGGGACTGAAGAAGGGTCTCAGTGAGTGTCACCATTTAGAACATCACCAGGATCCTTCATTATGTCCTTTCACTGGGAAAAAGCTTTTGAAAAAGAAGTGTTTTCCTTGCCGTAAGGATTTACCTTCCTCTATTATACCCCTTGCACCACTGCAAAAATCTGACAGAAGCTTCACAGCAGCCGAAGCTGCCCTGCCAGCTCCAGGGCCAGGACACCACCAAGTGTCCTACAGGACCTGGGGACAGGAGTGGCTGCGGGTGGCCTTTCCCAGCCCCGGGGCTGCCCTCCAGCCATGCTGCCGCCTGACCCCACCAGGGCCACCAAAACCAATAGGGAATTTGCCACCAGCCTCCGCGGGAACGGGATCGGGCTCTGCACGCACAAGGAAACCCTTCGAGCATGAAAGCTAATTTAAAAGGAGCTCATCTCCTTGCATTCAGAGACATGGAGCAAGGAAAAAGCATGACAGATTTTGGTATATTTTAACTGAATTATTGTCCACTGGGGATTGAGCTAAGACCACAAACATTATTTCACTTTCTAGCGTGGCTGCAGTGATGAATATCGGTTTCAAAGGAGAAAAGCTGGGTGGTTCTTGTTTCTAATCTTGAGTCGTTCCTCCTCCTTTGGAGGTTAAGCGTGAATATCACAGAGCTCAGACACTGAAACAAAGACTTCCATCCCTTAGTGTGGCATACAGGCCGGCAGGTAAATGCAGCAAAGTTTAAACCACACATATCAAAATGCAACAGAATTTCGCACTAGGCTCTGTTAACAATATGCTGTTTAATTGATTTTTTAAAAAAATCTATTATGCTGCTCTAGGCACAGCTATTGATCTGCAGTGCTGGAGAAGTAATGAAGAAGCCTTCAAATCAATAACGCCAAAGTATATCTCAAACTGTATCTGCTCCACCGGCACAACAGGGATGTGGGCAGTGAAATTCCCTAGACGGGGATGGGAGTATGAACAAACCTGTTCTGATGACTGCCAAGATTTATTTCTATTGGCATAAACATAACTAATGAAACCCCGACGACTCTTCACTTCCCTGAAAGCTGATAATATATCGCGGTGCTCACAATGAAACGAGCAAGAACACATTTGCAAAGGAAAGAAAAAAAAAAACCCAGCTCCCTCAACCGTGAGCTGTATTTTCTTCTTGGTGCCCTTGATTCTCCTCCACCCCCTTCCCTCAGCCAGGATAATATTTCTTCTTGGAGCTCTCGTACGGGTTTTAACACGGCTTTTATAAGTCTCCAAGGCTGGAGTTTTAGGTTTTCTTTTATCCCTCGCTGTCAGGATGGAGTAGGTAGGCAGCTAAAATCACAGGCTGATAATATTGTTTGGGGCTAACAGCCTTATCTTATCTTGTTCGTATTATTCATATTACCTTAGATAAGCCACCTGGGGCCGCACACAAGCAAGATTCAAGGAAGTGACCTCATTAAAGTTCAGACGTCTATTTACTGTAATAAGAACAGCTGGACTAACACAGCCACACTTTGAACTTGGCTGGCACTTTCCATCCCAGGCTTTGACTTGATCCCTTTCACACTTCACAGCACAGAGGAGCGGCGGAGCCGGAGTTAATCAGCACCTCCACTTTTCCTTCAAAAGGCCTGGGATTACAAAAGGGGTTTTTCCCGCTGGACACCCAGTGTTTTTTCAAGGGCGGCTGCTGGGTGAGCACCCAGCGAACCCCCAGGCATGGGCTGCAGCCCCCCCAGAACCGGGGTTGCTTGGCTAAAGGTCCCCCCCGGTGATGGAGAAGAGCTGCTCAAAATGCAACCAGCACTTTATTATAAAGGTGATGTTGGGAGGGATTTGCTGCTGCTGATTTTCTAACCCAAATGGTCCCAGCAGCAGATGTAGCACAGGGGCAGGTTTGCCCCTGCACGAGTATTTATTTCTGCCTGGCTCAGGCGCTGGGGTCGCAGGAATAAGGTTCAGGCAGGTTTCCATCAGCGCAGCCGGGGCCGGGGCAGAGGGACTGCGCTGCTCCCATTGCGCAGGACACAGAGGGACAGAGGGACACAGGGTGGTGTCGCTGCCGGCTCCAGCCCCAGGAGCACCCGCGGTGCCGCGCCAGCTCCAGTTGAGGACGGTGACAGTCACTGAACACTCCAGTCACTTTAAATCAGCAAATTAATCTAATTTTTTTTTTTTTTTTTGGAAAAAAACCTGAACCTCCGAAGTTTAAAAATATGGTAATGCAATTAGCGGCTTTGGCAGGCTAATGAAGCCACTTTAAACCCTTGCAAAAATACCATTAAAAGAGAATGCTTAAGAGCCTCTTCAAACTTTCCAAAATGAGAAGTACGTTCGTATTCAGAAGATGCCAATCTAGTCTCCTTTCTCCAAGGTTCAAGATTAATTAGGGACTTGTTTAGTGCATGAATGAGGAAACAAATGAACTCTTGGATCGCAGAGCACTGGAACCAATTTTTTAATCATTTTTTTTCTTTACAATTACATTCCTATCAAGAAAGTCTTCATTAGACTTTCTGTCACGGGGCCACATCGTGTCAGGTAACTATTACAAGTGCTTGGCTTTCACCCAAAGATTGAACAATATGAATTTTCTCAGAAATAAATACACGAGATATATATTTGATGCAGTATTTTCTCATTAAAGTGCTATTGCATTTTCATAATAAATACATATAACCCTTCCTCCAAGACTCCCTCAAAACAAATGATTTAGAAAAGACCAACGATATCTTCCTCTTTCCAAAACCAGCCTGGGTATTTAAAGATTACCTTTGAGAAATATATTAATGCCCGATATAAGAAGCGCCATACAATAGAATAAGATTACTAAGGTAAGCAATAATAGATAGGAAGAGCGTGAATATGTTCGAGACTAATTGTTAAAAGAATGGGTTTTGCATGTTTAGTGAAGGAGAAAGGAGAAAGGAAACTGCTCTGCTTTTTTTCAAGAAGATGGGAGGGACTGGTTTGGCTAATCCCAGCCAGAATGAGATGCAGATTTGGATCAAAACTGTACCAAAATTCAGGCATTTTTCCATTCCAGCCCTGCTTCGGCTCACAGTAAGGGTCAGCATGAGGGAACTCACTCTGCATCACTCCCTTACCCACATACCAGGTTTGTTTTGATGTTTAGAATTTCTCCAGAAAAAAATGAGGCATTAAAATAGAATAATTTGCAAAAAGGTGGGGGGAAAAAGCACCTTGTGCACTGTCATACTGGGGTAAACCTAATCGCTGTAGGCATGCTAAGAAGGGGAAGCGAAACCCAAACAAGGTTGTATTGCAAGGCGAAGACACATATACCACGGTGAGAGCAAAGGCCAAAGACACTGTTTCTGCACTGCTGGTTATAAGCTTTTACTTTATTAAAAAGTTTAATTGCAGCTAGGTGAGCTGTATCCACACTGCAGCCTCGCGCCACGGTGTCAGGGGCTCCCTGGGAAGGAGAGGTGGCCTTTGCTCAAATGACTCTTCAGGGGGACTCATGCATGCCCAGATATGCCCCTCTCATTTTTTTTTTCTACAAGTGACGAAGAGCGTAAAGATTCAACCCATAACCCAACACCCATGATACAGGCGTAACGATGACTGGCAGATCTACTTACTCTTTTCCATTAGTACCCATTTATCATTATCTGGACCTCTACCAGGGTGAACAGATAATGTTTTCCTAAGTGGAAAGGCAAGGGTATAATTTTCATAGCTGATTTGCTCATTTTTACCTCTCTTCTGTCCTTTGAGCAATTGCAGATCAGGTCTACGCTTCCCAGGACCCTTCTATGGGCTTTTATAAATAAAGTAGCACATCACCTCTTGACCACTCTCCCTAACCTTGTTTCTATCGGGCACTGTAATAAAGTCCACGCAATAGATACTCCTGATGGAGGGGGCAGGTCGCAACAGCGATTTCACTCATTACTTCCTCAGCATGAGCAAAATTTTAAGGTATACAAGGAGGAGAAGATTTTGCTCCAAGACCGTAAGCACTTGCAGTTATCTTTTCATAGTAACCACGGACAGGCAGAGAAATCCAGACTTTTTTCTTACAGAGTCCACAGCACGTCTCTAAGAAACCAGCAGCAGATGGATCAGTGCAGCCTGAACCCGACCATAGGCACCTGAGCATGGAGAAGGTGCTCTTCTGCAAGTGTCCTGGCAACAACACACCCCCAGCTCTGGCCCCTGGCACAAGCTGCAGGGAAACCCTGAGCTGGCTGGACACCAGAATTCTTCATTTCAAGATCTTACCTTACATTATCTCTGAAGATCCACATCCCAATGGCTCTTAAGTCCCTAGAGGAACTCCTTTGTTGGACTTAAACCAATTCCTGTCAGCTTGATTGTCTCCATCGTAAAATCTGGCAGGTTGCAGCCTCTGCCCAGGAAATCCCAGGCATCAATATCTATTCTTTCCCAGAACTGACAAGTAAAGGCTATACATGGAAATTTCTTACCTACCACCCTTAGCCAATGTTATTAGGCTGTAGTGAAGACCAGATTCACTTTTGCATGCCTAACCACGGGGCAGTTGCTCTGTATGTCTGCCTCTTAAGGGAGAGACCAGGTACTGCATTTCCACTTGTGTTTTGACCTGTCTGAAACCACAAAGTGAAGAGGGAGAAATTAGCCCCAAATTGCCAGTGTACCCAATATGTCCTCAAAAAGGATGCTGCAGCTTTCCCCTTTCACGCAAGCGCTGCAAGTCTGGTACCACCAAGCGGTGCTGATGCTAGAGCAGTGCCACTTTAATTAGTGTAAGGAAAGACAAAGTTTTCAAGAAGAAAGGATCTGGGATGCTGGTGGAAGAGCTATGGGATAATGAAAGACGCCGACAGCTGACAGCGAGATGCACAGACCTCAGCAAGCCGCACTCCAGCGGCTGCACTGTCCCGGGTCACTTATTTGCATCAAAATGAGGAAAGACTTGATTGAAAGAAAAGAAGGGGAATGCAAATCTACCATTCTTCTAGTCCTATTATAACCCTGGGGGCCTTGAACCAAATTCAGCCCAACTCTGTAGATGTTTTACTTTCATAGGAGTCCAAATTTTGCAGCTCGGCTCCCTGCTTGTCATAAAATACCCGTTTGAATTAAGCAACTGTTTACCTTGTCCCAACAATGATGTTGTAAGTCAGAAAAGGATCTAAGAAAAGCTGATAATCCCTGCGAGGATGAGACTGTTGGAATGCCGGGGTTTGGAGATCAGGCCAACTCTGCAGACCAGGCACAGGGGTGGGGTTTTTATCAATGCAGATTCATTTTCTTCAGTGCTTTGTGACCACTGCTTTATCCTAAGTCGCCTGGATGGGCAAAGTCAGCACAGACCCCGAGCATGCCTCGCTGAGAGTGAAAGACCACATTGTAGAAAACAAGCCCCGGCAAAGAGGAGCTTCGCATTGTCAGGTGTCAATCACCAAAGGGCATGTGCCCAGGGTAACCCTAAAAGAGACATCGGGGACTGGAACACCTCTTTTATGAAGAAAGGCTGAAGGATTTGGGTCCCTTCAGTCTGGAAAAAAAGACGCCTGAGGGGGGATCTTATCAACGCTTATAAATACCTAAAAAGGGTGGGTGTCAGGAGGATGGGGTCAGGATCTTTTCAGTGGTGCCCAGGGACAGGACAAGGGGTAATGGGCACAAACTTGACCATAGGAAGTTCCATGTCAACATGAGGAGGAACTTCTTTGCTGTGAGGGTGGCAGAGCCCTGGCCCAGGCTGCCCCGAGAGGTGGTGGAGTCTCCGTCTCTGGAGACATTCCAAACCCACCTGGAGGCGTTCCTGTGCCACCTGCTCTGGGTGACCCTGCTCTGGCAGGGGGTTGGAGGAGATGATCTCCAGAGGTCCCTTCCAACCCCGGCCAGTCTGTGATTCTGTGATCTCCATTTGTGCACATCAGCTATTGTCAGCCTCCTGGCATCTTCCAGCGTGGCCTTTTCTTGAGCAAAACCTGGGCTGCCTGGCTTTGACTTTAAAATCTCGGTTCCTTCCTGCTTAAGTGGAAATACTGCATATCTGCTTCTGCATTTTGCTGGGTCTCACAGCATTTTATCACACCGGGTATTGGCAGACCCATGGCGGGCTTCATGAACAGGTCCCTGAGCAACGGCCAGAGAACAGCAAATCTTGGAAGTGGAGCAATGAAGAAGAATTTGCAAGCTGCTGTGCTTTGACTCTGCAGGTCAAGATTATGGAGGAATATCTACAGCTGGACTCTAAATAACCAGGTTAACTACCCTCTGCAAATAGACAAAACCTGCTGCCCTGAACCCTGCTGCTCTCATAGAGTTTTAATAGCTTATGCAATAAAAACCAGTGAGTCCCAAAGGAGAGCTCTCCATTTATTCGGAAAGATGCTGCTAAATTCCCATACACAATGTATTCCACTGCTGGAATACGCGCCTCTTCCCTAGCAGCTCTCCTTCCTGCCAACCAGGTAAAGGCAAGGCATATAATCATCTGTGTAATCTGATTTGCAAGGTTAACTGCCCTGGATCATAAATATGCAGGGATTTATGACCATGAAGGTGCGCTACCTGAGGCTTCAAGAGAAAAGTACCACGCTCACATCTCCCTTCTCTCTGACTTCTAAAAAAGGGAAAGAAGGATGTCAAGATCCAGAAATTACCATGCCGTAATGGAAGATCCTCAGATAGACTTGGTTTAATTATACAGTTCTATCATTTCCTGAGCGTTCCCCATCCCATTAGGAAATTACGGCAGTAACTCAGCTAATAGATTCGCGCTGTGCAAACAGCCGCCGGGGCTGCGGGCTCCCAGCGCAGAGCCTGTGCGGAAACACTGCGGCACTCGGCCTGTGGGGACACAGGTCCTCTCCTGCCAAGGGGAAGGGGGTTTTCTTGCTTGGAGGAGCGTCCCTGGATGGAGAGGTAAAGCCCTTTTTTACATGTAAAGGCAAACCCGTGGCTCGTGCTGGAGGGAGCACCGCAGTCTGGGCTCTCCAGTGGGAAACACCCTGGGGCTGGAGGGTCCTGAGGGCAGGTCAGAGCTGGACACAAGGAGATTTGTTGCACAGGGACAGGAGATAAAGGCTATTAAAGCAAAATGTCACTTAAAAAAAATAATTATTTTTTTTTTTGCATATTTTTTTCCCATGCAAGGCACAAAACGGCCTGGCGGGAAGGCGGAGGCAGAGGCCGTGCCTCCGTTCAAGTGAGCATCGGGTGCAATACAATAGCACGGGAGCTACAGAGCGAAGGAAGGCTTTAAATCAGGCACCAAATCTCTTCAAACACCACGTTTTCTGCTCAGCCTTTCAGCGCTTCACTCATCCTTGGCAGTGGAGCTGACCTGGTCATTCTTCCCTTTTTACTTCTCACTGCCACTTTCCATGGCATTTTCATGAATTAACACAGCAGTGTGGTTTTGTGCTCTACAGATGGAAAAAAAACCCAAACCTTTTCCTATTCAAATAGAAACGTGTGGCAGCTGACATGTCTTGAAAACACTTTGACTCATATTAAGCTTTGTAAGTCCTTTTATTATCTTTAAAGACTAGTTAAAAGCGCGTCTATGACGGCAGGCAAAATGGAGGCAGGCAGGCAGCCTACCTGGGGGAGGTGAAGGGGGACGGAGACTTTTCTGGCTCCAGGCTCCCTCCCCAGCCAGCTGCAGAGCTACTGGGACACCCGTCAGCTCCTGCCCGGAGCAAAGCGGAGGGTTTATAGGCACAACAGCTCAAAAACCAACAGGTCTCATCGTCCCTTTTGAGTTTAACTAAGAAGGGGGCTGGGGAGAGAAGCACAACCCGCAGAGCGAGGAAGGAAGTGGAGGCACTCAACCGTGCAAAGGATTTCGGTTTGTTTGCTGCCTTTCTTCGGCTGTTCCTGGCTCGAAGCTGCCAGCTGTGATCCTGCAGGCACCCAGGGCGATGCCCGTGGGGACCAGCACCCTCCCTTGGTGTGGACCTGCTGCAGAGAGGTGCTGGAGGTGCTGGTGGGGAGAAGACCCCACCGCCACCTCTCCAGATCCTGCCCCTGTTGCAGCAGCAGGCACTGAGCCCCTGGGCTTGACCCCGGTGTAATTCCCGAGCTGCCAAGCAGCCTTCCGTGGCTCAGCATGGACACAAGGACGGGGCCGGAATGCTGCAACCCATCAAAACACGCCCCATGATGAGCAGCATGTGCAACTTCCCCCCCAAAAAAGCCTCCTTTTGCAACCTCCAAAATGCCACAAAATAAATTATTTTGAGAAACAAGGAGCATAAAACAGTTTTCAAAGGCGGCGACAGCACTCGTGTCCAAGTGGAGGAGAGGGTGGGCTTGGTGAAGGTCCCTGTCCCCCCCAGGGAACCCGTCCGGCCCAAGGGAAGGGCTGTGAGAGCAAAGGGTTGGAGGTGACACGAGAGGAGGAGCCGTAGGGGCAAAGGGGAAGCCACGAGCGGAAGGGGATGGCCAAAGCGATGCTGAGACAGGCTCCACAGCTCTCACGGGTGTGTTTTAGAAAAAGGTGACAGCGAACACATTGGTGGGTGGGTGATGCCTTTTTGCACCTACTCCTGTAATGAAAATATCACTACTAATCCAAACGTACCCACCCTGCACTTGCCCGACTACAAGTGAAAGATATAGGGCATTTTGCACATCATTTTTTTCCCAAAATAATTTTAAAAAAAGAATAAATCAGATTTCTATCCCCCCGTATCGGTTCTCCCTCTCTCCTTTTGTGCTGGGCTCCTGCTGCTCTCATGGGTGACCCTCCTGCGTGGCAGGGGACAGGCAGCACACCCCGCCTTTCCTCGCGGTGCCTGAGAACGGTCCATCCTTTGCCTAGAAATCCCAGGCTGGGGATCATGGCCATGAGAAGCCGAAGGTAAGCTGTTTTCCCGAGCCGATCTGAGCCAGACTGAGGTTTCCTTTGGAGGTGTCGCTGCGATTAGCACTGCTTTTCTCTAACCACCTCCTGAGGTCATGGAAATGCTAGAAAGGAGCTGCTTGTGCTTGCTGTGGGCCCTGGTGGGAAGGAGGGCATAATTTAGTCTTTTAGGAGAATGTTTTTCCTTGCCAAGGGTCTATGGCTTGAAAAGTAATCAAACCCAGTGTAATATATGGGCTGTGAAGGGCAGAGCGCAGCGGCGAAGTGTTTGTGCAGAGGACACTGGGGTGGCAGTCATTTGCTTTTGAAAGGGCTATTGCTTGCCAAAATAACCCCTTCCCTGGCTGCAAACTGTGGCCCTGCCGCCACAAATAAGGTTGGTGGGGATGGTGGCGGGTCCCAGACCAGGGGCATTGTGATGGGAGGCAGGAGCAGGCTGGCGGGCAGCCCGGTCTCACCCCATCTATGCGAGGATGGTGCCTGCAGGGGACGTCCAGCCCTGCTGGAACACGGGCCGGATCTAGCACGGAGCCCAGACTCGTGCCCCGCAGGGATTTGGCTGGCTAACAGGAGTCCCAAGGACACAATCCCCAAAATGCTGCTCATGGGCTTTCCTTGGCCTGGGGGTCATGGGAGGAAGGTGCTGCGGGTCCCATGCCCGCTGCTGCCATCCCAGCCCTGGCACCCAAACCCCAGCACCTGCGGCAGGGCAGGTCCATCCTCATCTAACCTCAGCACCCAAAGGCTGGCAGATTTTTGCTTTACTCTTCCCCACTGCACAGCAGACCTGCGTGGGCATTTCAAGTCAGGTTTTGGTCCAGGGAAATGGCTGCAGACCCCCCATGACCCCACACCACCTCTGCCGGCAGCGAGGGATGCTGCTCAGGCTAAGGAAAACCTTTCCACGGTGCTCTTCAAGAGGACAAATCAAACCTCCCCATGACCATCCCCATTGGCATCGCAATAGGATGCCAGAACCAGCCCCACCGCCGGCTAAAACGTTTTTGTCAAAGGCTGACCTGGTTTATGGGCAGGATTTTTGAGGTGACTCAACTCCTCGCATGCCTCGTACACTGCCGAGCACACCGCTGGCATCAGCGGCGGCACAAAATGATGAAAAGACACAGACTTCAGCGCGAGTTTTCCAAGGGGAACCAATTAAAAATAAAAGAATCAGCAAAACTGTTCAAAGAGTTGTGAAAAATCACTGGGCAATGTCCTTTTAAGCAAAGATCTCACCTTTCTCGTGTGCTAGATCCTCGGGCAGCCTGCCCAGCCTGTTTAAGTGGGCATCAGTGAGAAATGGACAATTAACATTTAACTTGGACCAGGTTGTTAATAAACTAAGAGGCACTGGGGCTGCCACAGCGGGGACGCAGCACGGCCAGGGCTGGCCGGTGATGTCCAGCCCTGCTGAGCCGCTCCCGCAGAGCTCCTTTCCCTGGGATCGCCCCAGGAAGAGGCACCTGGGGAAAAACATCGAGTCTCAGCATCCCCTCCCTGCGTTAGGTGAGCAAGGCTGAACGCAAATCCAGGGACAGCGAACCTGGCGTTTTCCGCCATGGGTTTCGGCTCTGGCTGGGTATAGCTTGTGCTGTCCATCCCGCCCTCCCTCCAGCTCTGCCTGCTCTACGGGAGCAGCGATATTAATTGGCGCATGAGCTTTCACCAAACATGCCACGGTTCTGTCTCTGTGGCGTTAACCATAGACAGAGCATCCGCCACGGAGGTGTAATCAAGATCGAGTTAAAGCGGTGCAGTAGTTTTTCCCTGATACAGCATTTTGTGCGTCGCACTGACATCCTGCACTGGGAAGAGGTTCCTCTGCGACCCTGCCCCGACCACGCGGTGCCCCCGCCAGCGCAGCTCCTGCTCCAGAGACAAGCTGGGGGTGGAGGCTCAGCCCCATCCGTAGCTTGGGAAAGACAGGGTGGGATTTACACCAGGAGGGACGGCGCTCCTGAGATCCCCACTCACATCCACAGTGGGGAACAAGCTCTCGTGGAGGGCTCACCACCTCCCCGCGATTAGCAGCTTCTGCCATCGCTGAATTCGCTCCTAGAACATGCTTTGGGTTGGTTTGGTTTTTTTCCTTTGTGGCAAACCCCTTCTAATTCCCATCTGGCTCAGTCCAGGAGGCTGGGATTTTAGGAATGATTTTTAAATTGCTGTGGAGCCGCCTGGGCCACATCAGAGCTCCTGCAGGTCAGTGCCCGACCTGCAGCGCCCGCCCGTCCCGTGCCATGCCCTGGGCACTGGCTTGGTTTCCCAGCTGGGGCTCAGGAGAGCCTGGCCTGAAGAAACTAAAGCAAATACCTGCAGAGAAATTGCAATTATAACCTCTCCCAGCAGCAGCAGCCCTTTCCTGAGAAGGCCTGGCTGCCTGCAACGCTCTGCCTTTTGGCTGTATGGAGGCTGTACGCACCCCCTGCCCACTCTCTGGGGAAATTTCAGCCTCAAAAGCTGCAAGGACCTGTGGCTAAGGAGCTACGCCAGGCAGTAGCCATAAAAACGGCTGGGGTAGTTAGGGAGGAAAAGTAAGATGCTGACTTTTATGTTCTTCTAAGCCGTTTGCCATAGGCAAAGGGCTTAAGAAATCATTTTATGCAGCCACTTTGGTTAAAAAATAAAAGCAGTTCAGCTTTTATAATTTTTATTAAATTTTTATTATTATTACTAATTTGTAGGTAGAGCTGGAAGAGGGGCACCCAACCTGCCGTGACCATGGGGGCTGCGGGGCTGCACCTGCCTTTAGGGACCACCCTTCACCCAGCAAGATCTGGGAGGTCCTTGTGGACAAGCACGACCGTGGCTCAGGACCCACCTGCCCTGGCACCCAGAGGGATGATGAGAGCTTTGCTATGGTGGAGGGGAGCTCATGGCATCCCCCCCAGCTGGAAAGGTTGGTACCCAGCAGCTTCCAGGGCACGGATTTATGCCTCAACCTCAAGACCCCCCCCAGCACCTGATACACGAGCCTGGCTGCGCCGGGGTGCAGGACCACGCCATGGAGATGCAGCTGCTCTTGAGAGAGACTCAAGAAAAACATCAAAGCCCCCAAACCTCCCCCTTACTCCACCACAAACATCTCCTGCAGCCGGGAGGAGCTGCCAAGCCTCAGGGGGGGTTGCAGCCTGTTGCTTAGAGGCGAACACCAGGAGTCAAAGGCTTTTGTTATAAATCTCAGTTTTCAATTCCTGACAGTTCCTGCTCTTGGTTTCTGCCTTGGGAGGGGGATTTGATTTGAAATTTGGAGCAAAAATAGCACAACAGCTCGCAAGAAGGCAACTGATGAAGGAGAGGTCTTTTCAGCAACACTATTATGCTTCCAGTCTTTTAAAACGAAATACTTCTTGCGTGTTTGCAGCTTGGAAGAGCAACAGGAGGCTGCACAGGCACCTCTCTGCAGGACGTGCGGTACAGACCGTACCCCCCCAACCTCATCTTCTGTGTAAAATCAGATCTGACAAATCTAAAGCAAGAGAAAATCAAGGCATGACTATGAAGGACAATATCAGGCCAAGCCTGTTAAATTATCTCCCACCTTTCTGTCATGTCTCATTTGCTACTGAGCTGTCAGCTCCCACCCCTCATCAGCCAGCATCTATCACCCTCCCAGTAAATTTTCAGTCTCCTGGTTTCTCTCCAGCCAAACCAGGAGGATTCTCCTTAAACTCCTGGAGAGTCGCCCCATCTCTCCTCTTTAAATGCCTTAGATTTTCCTTGGTCAGGACACCTCCAAAGTCCCAGTTGCTTCCAGCACCCTCCCAATCCGCACGATGCTGCGCCTGAGAGCCAGAGAGCTGCTGTACCACCCCCGGGATGGGGAAGGGACAACCTCCAGTTTCTCATACATTTAAATGCCCCCCTGCTCCATACTGGTGCTGCTCCACAAATGCTAATTGTGCCAGCCGCTCTGGATTCGTCCCTGCCACCCCCTCCCACGCTGAGGACACCAGCGCTGCCACCTCACACCTCCTTGGACATTAATCAAAGGGCAGAGGAAGGTTTTGATTTATGGTGTGTCCCAGCCTCCAGCAGTGAACACCAGCACACGCCGGGGAGCTACAAGAGAGCCCGGACAGCCAGCGCCGGGGAGGGCAGCGAGGGGATGCACACCATGCCAGGCACCTCTTCCTCACCTTCCTCCTCTGCCCATGCTCAGTGCCCCAGGGCTCAGTCCGGACTCCGCACCGGCTCCCTCGCTCCCCTGTCCTCTCCCACAAACAACAGCAGATGTGGGTGGCAGCTATGGAGGAGCAAGGACGTGGTGGGCAAAGAAATGACACAAGCAAAAACATCCCAAACTGCCCTCGTGTCACACGGGAGAGGGGATGGCTCTTCCACCGATGTGCACAGATGCTGCTGTGCTCCCCAGCAGGGAAAATGAAATAAAAGCCTTGCACGGCTCAGGTTTAATTTGACGTGAGCAGGAGCACAAGCAGCAACATCTGCACGTCCCCCGTGCCCTCCTGCCCCTCTTCCCGCAGCTCCAGCTGGTCCCATTGGAGCTGCAAGGTCTGTGCCACACCAAATTTCCCATGTGCAGGGACGGGCAATTCACAGCAAAGCAAAACTCCCTGGGTGTTTTTACAGCCCACGGCTATCAAATCAACAAGAGCCGGAGCTTGTTCAAAATGTAAATGTGCTAGAAAACAAGTTTCAGATGGGTTTCAGAAGCAAAGCCTCTGCATACGATAGCGATCGCGTTTCTTAATGTTAATTTCTTATCTCACCTCTCCAAAGTCCTTTGCAAGGGTTTTATCCTGTTAGAGGAAATCCATCCCCCTGATTTTCCCAGGCTTATAGAAAAGCAAAGAAAAGTATTGATCCTAATGAGATAACACTGACAAGGAAACGGCAAGAGCCGGTCCTATTTAAAACTTATTCTGTTTTTGACTGGTGGGAAAAATAGATGATTATCAATTATCCATGCAAACGGGAGATGCCCAACCAAGATATCTGTTCTGCTTTTCATGGTAGCCTCCAAATTCCAGCTACCTCTGCATTTCTTTATGTTCTCCTCTGTGTGTTTTGTTCTTTAAAAAAAAAAACCAAAAAACAAACAATGAAAAACAATGAATAACCCAATCCAGAAAAAAGGTCTCTTACACAAACCAAATCCCAGAACCACCGGCGGTTTCATATTAAAAGAACATTTGGTGGCATTTTAATCTCTGAAGGTAATGTAGATATTTGTCATTTCTGATCTCCCCTTTCTGCAACTGTCCACAGATGACGAGATCCGTGAAATTGCTACTGCCAGGGAGTGAAATGAGAATTAACCTCGTGCCCATCAGCTGCCTCGGCACCACCCTTTCCACGCCAGCCTTGACCATGGCCATGGGGAGAGGCGGCTCTTTCTGCCATTCACCCCGTGCCGGTTGACACGCCGCGGCCCCGTGTTAGCAGATAATAAACTCCCCCGTGTTAACAGATTGCTTTAAATCCAACACTTTCTTTCCCATTCTCATTTGCTTTGCCTTTCATGCTGCTTTCTCATGTATAAAAGGGGAACCGGGGGAGAAAAAAAAAAAAAAGAAAGAAAAGACACATGAACACCTGAAAATCTTTTTCATATACCTGCTGCTGCTACCGCTCGGTGCTGAATCTGAATAGAAACGGATGGGAGGGAGATGGGGAAGGATGAATAACATTTCATGCCCTGTAGTCAAACATAATTTCAGGCAGGAGACGAGCAGGGACTGGCGAGATGGCTCATCCCGGCAGACGGCTAATGTGCACTTCAGAGCCCGCTCTTTGAAGACTGGGGTCTAATTTCCAGCTGCAATTATTGCACTGGAAATAATTTCTCAGAAAATGGGGTCACTTTCTGGGGGTGCGGTAGGGTTAGATAATGGAGGGGGGGGGTCAGAGTCCCAGCGGAGGAAGGTCCTTGGGGCTTGAGGGCTGGTAGATGTGGCTGCACGGGCATCCCTGGGCGGCAATGCTCTGCCACGGCTCTCCTGAAGAAGGTCAGGTTCCAAGTGGCTTAGGAGCTGGGACACGGCACTGCTGAGTGCGCTGGCTCTTCACGCTCTCACCTGGAGCACCTGCCTCCGCTCGGGTGGCAATGACTGTTCCAGATTGTCCTTGGTGGCCTACAGCCAAGACTTTCACATAGGTCTCTATTTCAATCTCAAAACCTGTGGCCTGATTTTCCAAAGCACCAAAAAGTCCGTGTTTCTCGTTCCATCAGTGGCACTGGCCAGGAGCTCAGTGCTTTGCACGACAACTACACGGGCAGTTTTTGATTTTGAACCACGCTGCAAGGACAGATGCGTTGCTGTTACACAAAGATCTGCTCTCTTCATGTTTCAACAACACAATGCTCCTACTTGGAGGCTTTGCCTTTGCTCTTCGTGATTTAGAGCTCTGGTCCCAAAAAGCAATGGTCGTTATGGGGCAAATTTGCCAAAAAAGCACAGCACAGCAAGTGCTTTTGACAGTCAAGTCGCTTCTTGTGGCATCTAACAGAGCCGATGCTCTTCTGGGCAGGGGCAGATACGGGAACGCCCTGCCTTTCTGCCTTCTCCATGAGAAGTCTGCAAAAAGTAGAATAATACAAAACGGTCTAATGACGAATGACATATGGCATCCCTTAGCAGGGCTGGGGACCACGCTGGGTGCCCGCCTCAGATTTAAGCCCAAATAACTGTCTCCAGATGGGATTTGCTGCAATTCTGCTCTGACCCAAACTGACCACACTCTACAGCTCAGACTTGCAAAGGTTTTAGAGCACCTAAACATGCAAACAGGCACCTGGCAAAGATTTTCAAAAGCAGCTAAGAAGATTAGATGTCCAAGTCCCATTGGGCTCTAAGAATTAGGCATGTAACCTGCTTAGGCGCTTTCGGAAATTCCTTTAGGGATTTAATTGTTTGGGTTGAAACTTTCTGCAGCAAGTGTGGGCCTTGCTGAACTGTCCCACCGTCTTTGGTTGGTGTCCCACCAACCCCTGCAGTGCAGCCATTTCTTGAGGGGAAATGAGGAGAAATGTGTCTGTAGGAAATTTTTGGACAATTTTTCATGCTTTGGAGGAGGATCTTGAAATTCAGAGAGCAGTGGCTAAGGCCTTAGATCAGACACGTGCTTTTCACTGTCCCGGTGAGAAGCTGCACAAAGCCAGGGCAAGAAGCAGGGCTGCCATCCCTGTGCTCCAGCTACTGCCTCAATGAAGAGTTGGGGTTAGAGGAATGAGCCGGGGAGGGGAGGACTGAGACTGGCAGGGTCAGGGGGGAAAGGGAGGAAGGTCAGGGAAAAGAGGAACTGGGCTGAGATGCCCAAAGGGCAGTGACTGGGATGGGACAGGAGATGCAGTGAACGGGTGAACGGGAGAACTTGGGGAGGTGACGAGTTTGCACCAGGCTGATGAGGTCGAGGTGGAAAGGGTCAAGAGAGCAGGGAAGCGGCACCGAAGCTTATGCCTGCTAAATCCTATAAGCCCTCCTCGGCCTGGAAGGGAGCCCAGGGTTTCCGACGGCGGCCAGCACTCAGCCACCAGCAAAGCCCCCGGGCAGCCCCCAGTGCGGCTTCTCGCCAGTCTGCACCACCCCAAGGGCCACCGTTTCATCCCAGCTTCTCACCACTGCCACCGGTGGGAACCTTGACAATGTCAGACAGGACAGTCCAGGCAATTTTAAATTATAAAGCACTGAAAAAAAAAAAAATATAAAGCCTGTCCTTACAAATAAGCAACCTGCAAAACAAATTGCTCTCCTTTCCACCTCGTGTCTCCGGCGGCTGCCAGCAGGCAGGCTGTGTGTGCCAGGAGCTGGGGCACCAGTTCAGGTCTGGGTTGGGTCCCTGCTAATTTGCAGACTCGCTCGGTGCTTTGGACAAGTTGCTCGGCCCCCCTCTGCCTGTCAGAAGGATAAATACCTCTTCCCACCTGAGAGATGTGCTGCAAATTAGATCCGCTCATAGGTGTGCGGAGAGTACAGCAAGTACATAAAAAGAACAATGCTTTATCAAAATCAGATAAGGTTGCAGCCAGCACAGGAGAGGGCAGTGGCAGAAGCCTGTGTGCAGCTCCCAGGGGTATGGGCTGCTCCATGGGCTGTAGCTGGTGGCTGCTGTGCACGAGCAAACCAAAGTGCCTGAGACTTGACTGGCATAAATCTGCAGCAGGGACCATTCTGGGGTGCGTTGCCCCAACCTAACAATGGCTAAGATGTGTTGCGTTTTATAGCTGCCACTTTGGAGCAGCTTGGGCAGTTAGGAATTGGGCTCAGCTTGGGCTAACACCTTGGCTTCACCTCCCTTTTCCAGGCTGCTTCAGAAGACTACAGGTAGCAAATGCGGATGGGCTCAGTGGAGCCTGAACGATGGGCAGGGGACGGTGTGCCTCCATGGAGTGAACGATGGGCAGGGGATGGTGTGCCTCCATGGAGTGAATGATGGGCAGCGGATGGTGTGCCTCCATGGAGTGAATGATGGGCAGGTGATGGTGTGCCTCCATGGAGTGAATGATGGGCAGGTGATGGTGTGCCTCCATGGAGTGAACGATGGGCAAGCGATGCTGTGCCTCCATGGAGTGAACGATGGGCAGGTGATGCTGTGCCTCCATGGAGTGAACGATGGGCACGTGATGGTGTGCCTCCACGGAGTGAACGATGGGCAAGTGATGCTGTGCCTCCATGGAGTGAATGATGGGCAAGCGATGCTGTGCCTCCATGGAGTGAACAATGGGCAGGTGATGGTGTGCCTCCATGGAGTGAATGATGGGCGGGTGATACTGTGCCTCCATGGAGTGAATGATGGGCAAGCGATGCTGTGCCTCCATGGAGTGAACAATGGGCAGGTGATGGTGTGCCTCCATGGAGTGAACGATGGGCGGGTGATGGTGTGCCTCCACGGAGTGAACGATGGGCAAGCGATGGTGTACCTCCATCGAGGCAACATCTTTGCAAGCACTGCAGTGTTGCTGGGGTAGGGGAGCACATATGGGAGCACCCCTTCACACTTCTGTTTGCCCATGGGGGCCCCTGGGGAGAGAGAACCCCACACTTCTGCCTTTTTTATTTCCCCTCTTTGGCATGCGGACAGGGTTTGCCCTCAGCTCTCCTTGCCCTCCAGCCCAGTCCAAATGAAGCCCAGTGCTTTCCTCTTGCCTTTCTGCGGAGCCTCCCTTCACTGTCATACCCGCAGTGAATTTATCCTTCTCCACTCTGAGAGCTGCCTGCAGTTCATTAAATATCTTAAAGGTGTTAATGACTTTTAAAAAAAGACCCAAACTGTCTGATGTTTTTCCAGCTCATTTCCTGCCGCTATCTCCCCAAATCCGGTGGGCAGTAATGACACGTCTGAGGCAGAAAATGGGATTATGATGAACAGAGTGAAGGCTGCTGATATGTGGACAACATTAAACATTTGCAGCCTCTTTTCTTTACCTTTCCCTTCTGCAGGTATCTCTATAAGCGCATCCTCCTTGCACTGAGCTGAGCTGTGGCCTCCCAAAGTAAAGCCAGAGGAGAGACGAGGCAAAGCTTTATGCAAGCAGGAGTTTTGCCAGGGAATCACTATTTATCTGTCCAGAAGCAACACGTTGGATAAAGCCACATTTTTTTCCCCTCTAAAAGGCTATCAGGATACTCCTGGCCTGTCCTCCCACAGACAGACACGGTAAATGCACATAAGAGAGAGGAACCACCCAGGGCTGCTTCTTTCAGAGCCACAGGGTTTTGTATTTTAATAGGCAAAAGCAGGGAGTGGTGAAAGAAAAGCAAAAAGTCCTGGCTTTGTTTGGGCAGGGAGAAAGCAAGAGGTTGGGCGACTCACCCAAAGTTACCCAGCAGAAAGGGAGATTCAACCTGAATCTTCCAATTTGTTGGAGTTAAATTTCAAACTGTGTAACTTTTGCTCCAAAGACACTTCAGAAAGAAAATCAATACTTGTCAGAGGGGAAAAATAAGTGAACCCCCCCCCTCATTTAGTGAGCCTGTATTTTTGTGTGTTTTGCAAACCCTGGAAGTAAGCGTCCTCCTGCCAACTACAACCAGCACAGAGGGAAGAGAAGGATTTTTCTGGAGTTGTGCTTTCCCCTATGAAACATGCGTCTGGAGGGAGGGGAGCAGAAAACAGCTGGCAGTTTAGATGAAAAAATATACTGGCCATGCTAAGGATGTGATTATCAAGGTTTCTTACCGCCACCGAATCAAACCCCATTTGAACGACGAGCATTTCTCAACAATTTCCCAGGCCAAATTTCATCTTTTTGGAAACAGCACCCTGCAACTACTTCTCACATAACAACAAGAAAAAAAGAGTTTCTTACACTGCCTTCAGCAAGGCCAGGCTGTTGCAGCCAGCCAAACTCATCTTGCCCAAATATTCCAACTATTCAGCTTCATACAGTCACCCAAACCTGGAAAACTCCAGCTTGCCCAAGAGGTGAAGGTGTGGAAAAGTTACGTGGAAATTCAAACATGGGGAGCCCCGTCCCCAGTCCGGCCAGTCCCAGCTCTCTGCAGCCTCATGGACTTTTTCCAGCTGATGATTTCGACTTTCAGCTCTTCAGAGAGACAACTATAAAAAACCCGCTATAAACCTGGTCATCCCTGAGCACGCTTCAATCATGACCTGTAAATACCAGCACAACAAATGGAGAAACTGGGTAATAAATAGAGGAAGGGAGTCCCCGCAGAGCTCAGGGCTGCCTGCGCTGCCCGGCAGCACCAGCGGGACCACGGGGACCTGGCAGCTCCCCAGCTCCTGCCACCCACCTCTTCTCCAGGGCAAGAAAAAGGTCTTGGAAAACTGGTACTTCGCCACCACCACGGCCCCACGCTGCCTGTCCAGGTTGTGTTCCCTGCCCACCCCGTATCCTTGAGTTTTGCCAGAGCTGATAGGAACATCAAGGCAATGGGGCTCAGCTCCAGGCCAGCCTGGGACCCACTGCCAGCCCCTGGGCAGGAGCGGGGTGTCTGCACTGCCTGCCAGGAGCAGCAGCAGCTTCACCCCACTTTTAGTGGAAATTCACAGGTCCTTTCAATACTGGTCCACAGGGATCACAGGCAGAGACCTAAAACTGATGAAAACACTGGCATGATCATGGAATGGTTTGGGTTGGAAGGGACCTTAAAGATCACCCAGTGCCACCCCCTGCCCTGGGCAGGGACACCTCCCACCAGCCCAGGTTGCTCCAAGCCCCGTCCAGCCTGGCCTTGAACCCCTCCAGGGATGGGGCAGCCACAGCTTCTCTGGGCAACCTGGGCCAGGGGCTCACTGCCCTCACAGCAAAGAATTTCTTCCTAATGTCTAACCTAAGTCTACCCTCTTCCAGTTTAAATACCTAACAAGGAGAAACCACCAAATTTCCCATTGCTCCAATGGCCAAGGTCCTTTTAAATGCATTAACCCCACGCTTGCACTGGGAAGGATGCGCTATGCAATGTGCCCTGAAAACCATACCCGTGCTTCCACAAAAAGGGCCAGGGAGGGAAATAAAGGCTTGGAGAGCTCAGCTGAATCACCCGAGGGTATGAGCATGAGAGATGGCTGCTGCTCCCCAAGCTGGCTGGTGCTGGCCCGTGAGACCCCCCCCATTCTACAGTGAGAACCAGGCAGCTCACAGCCCAAAACACGTTAGCTCAGCCGAGCCATTCCTGGGAGAAAAATTAAGCAAATACTCCCAAGGTTTGCCACATCAGGCAAATGACTCGCTGAAGTTAAACAAAAACAAGAGATGCTTCTCCCCGCTTTCTCCATCTTCCCCTCTCCCCCTCCCCACAAACCCTACCAAGATTATGGTTTTAAAAAGCACTTTCTCTTAAATGTGGGAGGAAGATTGCCTGAGCTTTCATGCGTTCCCTGCTATATTGTATTGTTGCTGCTTTTAACATGTTTCGCTCAGTTAAATAGTAACTGATGACAGCTACACACTTAAATCCTTTGGTGTTTTTATCATGGATTTTATATATATATATATCTTATAAAGAACAGCACGCTGCAAGGCCTCTTACCATATCAAAAACAACAAAAAAGCACCCTATTTTTGTGTAAGGTATCAAAGCAATAACGTGTGCCAGTGCAGCGGAGCCAGCCTATCAGAGGTTTATCGGGTTTTATTGGCCTTGGGCAACTCTGCACACGACGGTCTTTAGAGTGACATGGAATTTATTAAACTTTTCCACAGCCTGACAGTCTTCTCCCAGCTCGTCCCCACCCCCAAGCTCTTTTCTTTTGAAAAATGATTTCTGCCAATCTTGTGCTTTTAACATTTTTTTCCTCTCTTTTTTTTTTTTCTTTCCCTTCCTTCCTCTTTCCTTTTTTTTTTTTCTTTTTCTTTTAATTGCCGGTCGCTGGAGTGCGACTCCTCAAGCATCTGTTTAAAGAACCCCATTCAGTGCCACACCACCACCACCAAAACCACCGAGAGAGAAGCAGAAAAGCAGCCCCGCAGCCCATTACTGCCTGGTTCAGCCTTATTGCGCTACATTACTCGATATGACAAGCTCTGCATACATATAACGCACACCAAGGGCTTTCCCCCCACCCCCCCTTTTCCTGGATAGCCTAATTTAGGCTTTGTATGGTGCCCTGTAATAAATTTCATCTTTCAGACAATAGCCCGTCGCCTTCAGCTGCCTGCCCCTTCCATAATCCAGCGCTGTGAAAAGCAGCAGCTCCGCTTGCCGCTTCCCATCAAGGCAGCGGCCCGTTAGGGCGATGCCAGCCCGTGCTGACGGGGTTAAGGTGCTGTCGGGGTTTCCATCAGGCTGCCGTGCCCTCCCTCTTTTCCCTGTCTCCCCAAATTCCTGTCTTTTTAGCTCTTTTACAGCTTGGCTGTAAGCATCTCCAGCAGCCAAAGGCTCGGGCCGTGAGTGGCGCGTGTGCGCAGGCGTGTTACTGTGTGCACACACCAGTTTAGATGTACGGATTTATTTGCAAGCTTATTTGCGCCCGTCTCGGGGCAGGAGGAAGGGAGCACATCCGAAATTTGGCTGCAGTTTGAAAACAGCCGCAGACATTACGCAGGCTCCGCTCAGGCGGTGGGTTCGTGCTTCTCCTGTGCCCTGGAGCGAGGACTTCTGCTTCTGACCGGGGGCGGCAGCCTCATTTACCCCCACAGCCATGCACCACGGACCGCTTGGCACCAGTTTTTTGGACATCGGAGTGGAATATTATTTTTTGTCATGTTTTCCTGGGTGTGAACTTCCCCCCGCAGGGCACCGGTAAGCGCAGGGACGTGGTGGCTGCCACCGGGTCTTGCTGGACCCGCTGATGACCAACACTTGGCCCCGGTACATCATGCAGCAGCTTCGGGACATCTGCCCAGAGCACACAAACACCACCTCAACGGGGTCACTGGCAGGAAGGACGCCTATTGAAAATGCTGTGTCCCTCCTCTGACATCCTACGCTCAATCTCCGGCATTATCATCATCTCTCGGTGTTATTTATTACCCTGTATGGCCAACAATATGATAGCTGCTGCACAGAAAGGGCTAGGTCCTGCCTTAATCAGATGGCAATCTAATTTCTAAATATTATCATTAAAAATAAGTACGTTCCCTAAGCAGAGTGCACCGCACGCACTGCCCTTCCCCCTTCCACCTCCGACTGCTGGGCAGGGACCACGGAGGGCTGCGATTTAATGCTGCAATCCCCCCTAAGAGAGACCTGGGGGGATCTCCCGTCTCTCTTCAGGGAGCTGCCACGCGGCAGGTACAGTCCCGAGCCCCCCAGCACCACCCCTGCAGCAAGCCCATGTCTTGGCAGGGGGAGAGCAGGGCCCAAAGGGATATTTTTAGCTCCTAGTTATATTCCTCTGAAAGACGTTGAAAAAATAGTTTGCTCATCCAGGAGGCAAGAGAGCCAGCAGGAGCCATAACCTGAGCTCAGGGAGCTGGCGATGCCCTGTCGCCGATTTTCTTTACCCAGCGTGGGGAGAGGACTGGCCCCTGGACGGGGCTTGTTACGGACCCCCAGCCCCACAAAGCCTGGGGCTTTGGGTGTGGGAGACTGACACTGCCTTGGGGAAACAGCAGGAATTATATCCGCATCCTTTTCCACGTGCCAACGCTGCTGGTTTCCAAGGGTGGGTTCTGCCTCCCCCTACTCCAGACGTACAGAAGGATCTACATCTGTGCTCGTCAGCACAACCGCCGTTAGGAAAATGAGCACTTTTAAAGCACAATCCATCTGACCTATTTTCTGACATGCACCTCAGGATGAGATGAATCGTGCACTAGCGCTGCCTATCAGCTACACGGGGAATCTGGATGAATAGCTCAGCTGAAGCTGTCTAAATTTGGATAGAGGAGCCCAGCTCCAGGTGCCGTAACCTGGGAGTCTATGTCAGCTTCTACACAGAAGCAACTGCCAAAATTTTATTTACTTCCTATATGCTCCCCCACTAAAATCCAGCTTTCTCGCCTTGCAACGCTTCGCTCGCCTGCTTCTCACATGAGATGACGACGGGGATGCTTACAGACAAAGCACCCCTTAAGGGTGGCTGGCTGAGACGACAAGGAGGGAGCGGAGAGGGGGAATAGACGATGGTGTGCAAGACGGGAGCCCCAGTGGTCATCAGCCCATACGGTGTCACCCCTGTGTGCTCATAACGCCAGCTGTGACGTCACAGTGGGCGTGGCAAATCCAGAACGCGAATCCAAAGAGCAACGCAACCCTTTAGCTGATCCAAGGCAGTTATTCCCAAATAAATGCTCCAGCTGTGAAGACCACATCCCCTTTCACTCAAAAAGTGACCTAAGCGACAGTAAGTGACAACCCAAAGCTGCAGAACCTGCACAAAGCCATAAAGCAGAAGATACCCCTGAGAGCTCCCCTCCCCGCAGAAGAAAACATACGGCGCTCGACTGGATAGCCAAGCAAAAAAAGAAATAAATAAAGCAGCGTCCTTAGGATATAAATAAGTCAAAGGAGCCAGCACAGAGCTGTCTAGCAGCAGCCCCAAATGAAGATCTCACGTTTTTCACCAAGCTGCAAAACAAAATTGATAAGGAAGAAAATGACCCCCCGTATTCGTGCCATTTCCAGGGATTCAGGAGTTTGATGGTCGCAAGCGGAGAAAGAACCCTGGCTGGCAGGAAAACGAGCACTGCTCCCTGGCAGGCCATAACGACACGGCTGCTGTGACCATGTCACGCAGATGCTTTCCTGCCCAGGCCGGTCCCTGGCTATACAGGAGCGGGATTTTTCTCCCAGCATTACAACTTTTCCGTGATTAAAATAGGCACTAATTAGAAGACTGCCCATTTAGTACAGCAGGTTATTGTCTGAGACGCCGTTATGGACAGGAGAAAGGAGCTGAGGCTGCTGCTGGGTGCGATCTGGTGCTTTGTGTGCCCCGAGATCCCCCAGGGCAGGGCTGTGAGGACAAGCACAGCCTCCCACGGCCCCGAAATACCTCCACTGGCCCCACATGTCACATCTGCTCCTGTGCCTCGGCTCCTCGTGCCATCTGAGTGAACACAGCAGAGCGCACAAGGCGGCTGTGTGCTCTCCAGACCAACGTTTGCTGGATGATGTGCTCTCCTCCTCAAGCCACAGGTCCACCTTTCTGTCCCTTGTTGGGCATGGACAGCCACATCGCTAGGGATAACCCCTGCGAGCCTGGGCAGGCATCACCTGGGGAGGGTGGAGAGCCTGTGAGTAAGGAGAGACTTCGCCTGGAGAGAGACTGCCCATGGTCTCTTCCCCTGCTGAGGGATTTCAAATGGAGCTTGTGGATGCCATGTGCAGAAGCAGCAGAAGGAGCTGGTTCTGCACAGAACCGTGATTACACATGCGTAGAAACACGCATTACTCAGAGAATCATGATTCTACGATTCTATGCAGAACCAGCTCCTTCTGGCAGTTGTGCTGTGGAGCCCTTTGCCCGAAGATGCTGCAGGTGCTGAGACACGACACAGGAATAGGGGGAGAGGAGATGTTTAATGAAACCTGAACACACGAAGAGAAGTTGGGAGGATCAAGGAGAGGGGACGTAACAGCTACAGAGCGATCACCTGGCACAGATCCAGCGGGGCTGGACTTGACTCTTCAATGGATCCTAAGGATATGGAGGATGGCCACAAGTTCCTCAAGATGGTCTCAGCCCAAACCGCTCACAAGATCTCCTGCCCTGGGATTCCCCACCTCCTGCCTGCGCCTGCAGCCGTGCCACGTGGAGGTGGGAGCTCCTTTCTCCCATCGACCCCTCTGCAACGTCCCCTTCCAGCCCCCTACGAGGAGCCGGAGTATCAGAGCCTGAACCGCCTTGATATTTAACAGATCTCTCTCCGCTATGCGTTTCCTTTATTAAATAAAGAAATAAACCAGCATCTCTTTGCCCTGGAGAAGCTTTCAATAAGATGGATAAATATATATAATTAGCCAAGGAGAGAGCAAACTCCAGTGAATACAATACACCCTGTGAGACAACCCTCCATTAAAAGCCTCCTTGTTTAAACTTCAATATTTTAGCAATAGTGACAAAGAAACATAGAGAAAAGCATTTATTTTTCACTTTTTATTTAATCCCATCAAATGGGTTCATCAGATAGTTCCCTGACAATTTCTCATGCCTTGGATACCCCATCCCCTCTCCAAAAATTCATGTTTTCCCAGTTTGCCTTTCTAAGGAAGAGCCCCAAAAAATCTCTAACGGAGATTTCCCACTTGTGTGATCTGCACTGTCTCTCCTTGACATTCTTGTTTTACCGGGCTGCCCCGGAGGATGCATAGCACACTTGAGAGGCAATGGGGCTGCGTCCCTAAGGCACGGCATCCTACCAAGAACAGTGACGTGAACACAACAGAGCGCAGCGTTGGCAGACGGGACCTCGCCAGCTACCTGCACGGGCTGACAAAGTCCGTACATAAATGTATGTGCTTCCCTTTGCTGATCTGCTTTTCCGGCTTGGCGAGCTGCCACCGAAATAGCCATGTTAAGGAGAGCAGGGGGGGGGAGGAATCTCTACTCAAGTAATTATCCAGGTGCAGTATTTTGTGTGCCTGTGCCCACACCAGCACAGGCGCGGGTCCGAGGCGCGGAGCTGGGGCCGTGCTGTTCAACACACCCTTTCAAGGCTGTATTTTCTGAACCTTGGGAAATGGGCATAGCCCACTGCAAAAGAGAAATCAAGGGGTGAGAGTCGGAGAGAGGTTTGGCTTTTGCATTGTTCCCTTCGGAGACGAGATTTGGACTGACAGCAAACATCAGCGCGCCGCGCTCCCGGGGGAACGAGACGCTGAGCTTATTCCTCCCGCCCTGGTAAAGCCGAGCTGCTGCCGCGACCTCCAGCCTCCGTGTGCTGCAGAGGCCCCAGCAAAAGCTGTGGTATTATCAGCAGCAGCCCAGTTTGCAGGACTGTCGTACGGAGCCGATCCAGAACATCTCCCTAGGGAAGAGCCATTCATTCATTTCCACCGGCTGCTAATTTAAAAATGTGAATTTCCGTTCGATTCTGCATGCCAGAACTTAGCCTTGGACATTTAGACCAGTGTGAAATTTAAATGAAGACGATAGCAATGTTCTCAGAGCACGGCAAGGGGATCAGCGGGTGGAAATGATGCTGCAAAGCCCTAGGCAAAAGAAGGGGACCGGTGGAGTATTCACTCGGTCTCACTAAAATGTGCTGATGTCTGTGGCCCACAGCTTGGGATGCATGAGATCCAAATCAGATATAAAGAACCTGATCCCTTCTAGAGCAAAAGGATGATGAAAACCAGGGCTCCAAGGGCTCTAGATTCAAAAAAGTATGTGTTTTTTGGGGTCTAACATGACAGTACTACAACTTTTGTGGAGCAAATGACACAGGCGAGGCTCACATTTGTGAACTCTCAATGTACCCAGCCCACATCAACCCTTTCTTGCCCAGTTCTGGACCCACTGTACATAAAAAGAGGCAATTTATGACATTTTAAGATCTCTATACAACCTCAAAGCAGATTATAATGACCTTAATGAAGCAGAAGGATGAAGCCAAATACTGAGGTTGGCGCCTCTCCTCTTTCATCTTAGTCTTTATTGAGTAAAAAGCGAACCAAACATGGCATAAAAACTAAGCCCATATTATCTGGCTTTCTGGTTTAATTTAGTTTACATTCTGAAGGATTTTCATAAAGTTGCACTGAAAATACTGCTATTTCCACAATGGTTTATCATTGTTATACTATTGCCACAATTGCCTGTCATTACAATCAAATTTATATCAGGACAAGAAAATGGTTCCTCAGAAATTAAACAGCACTCCCTGGTGGGATAATTCCTTCTTCTGAACTTCCCAATAATGAAAACTGTAAGTAAATTTGCTGTAATTCAGACCACTGAAGACCCTCTACTGTTAAACCAAACTGTAACGCTTTCACTAGAACAATGGCTTGATGTTCAGCAGAAAATTCCCAAAGGTACCTAAAGCTGTACGTGGGTTCCTACACAAAATCCCAATGCCCCTAGCTAAGTTAGGCTCCAGAGTCAGAGCGATGAGGTACTTCTGCAAATTCTTCCAAATCTGAGACAATGAATGGCCTTTTGAAACTTTAGGCAAATAAATACCTTTGAAAATTTGACCATGCATGTCATCAGGGCTGGAGCCCCTCTGCTGTGAGGACAGGCTGAGAGAGCTGGGGGGGTTCAACCTGGAGAAGAGAAGGCTCCGGGGAGACCTTAGAGCCCCTCCCAGTCCCTAAAGGGGGCCTACAGGAGAGACGGGGAGGGACTCTGGATCAGGGAGGGGAGCCATAGGATGAGGGGGAACAGTTTCAAACTGAAAGAGGGGAGATTTAGTTTGGATCTCAGGAAGGAATTTTTCATTCTGAGGGTGGTGAGCTCCTGGCCCAGGTTGCCCAGAGAAGCTGTGGCTGCCCCATCCCTGGAGGGGTTCAAGGCCAGGCTGGACGGGGCTTGGAGCAACCTGGGCTGGTGGGAGGTGTCCCTGCCCAGGGCAGGGGGTGGCACTGGGTGAGCTTTAAGGTCCCTTCCAACCCAAACCATTCTATTCTGTGACTCTATGATCAGCTGTAACCGAAGTCCAGGGTGTGGGGTTTTCCTGGATATGTCTCCAGGGCTGACACTCAGATGCAGATGGGATATATGGACAGCCTGGTCTGAGGCTGCTCCTTGGACAAGCACAACATGGGTACAAAGCACTTTCTGGTCATGCTTGGTCAAATAAGACACAGCCAATGGGACCCTGGATGCTTACACAAGAAACATCCTTGATAGCCTGGCTAACAGCTTCTGATGGCCTTGATTTCCCCCGCCGAAGTGAATGCAATGCCGGATTCTCTAACGGCTATTTTCCTGCAGGGATTTTAGAGTGACCTACACGCCGGGTAAGCACCTAAATGGTGTTTACCTTCAGGGCGAGATTCATGTCATGAGCTTTAAAAGTTAGATGCTTAATTTCAACCTAGACTTGAAAGCTCCCTTTAAAGTCAAGAAAAATAGGAATCCCTCCAGAGTAATCGTTGTGGTTTGTCTCAGATTGGGATGAATTGCCCTGTTCCTCCCACTGAGGAAAAGGCAGCCTGGAATAACTATCTCACCCCTAATGGCCAAGCTGCTAAAGCAGGGCAGATGGATGCATATTAAGGAATCAAAAGGGGGCATTACCCCGAGCTGGAATGAGTCTACAAAGAGTGTTCTTAGTGCAGATGCCTTCTGTAAAATAATTCTGTATGGGAATCCTCTCAGGAGCATTTTTTTTTTTCGCATGGACCAAAGGGTCTCTACTGCACTACTCTACCTTGAAAACCTGAGTCCCAGAGGTTTAGCAGGTTTTCACTATCTTTACATGTTGTTTTATGAAATGTCATTTATCAGACACCTGAGTACGCAGCTCTGGGAACACAACTGCCATGGCGAGACACCTCGCTGGTCAGCCAGATCCTTGCCTCATCCCTTCCACGGCTACACACAGCCCTGGAGGAGCTTCTCAGACAGCATCAGGTTGTGCACAAAATGCAGAGACAGGCAGCCTTCCCATGGGATCGCACTGCTGCCACCCAAACGCTTCTGTGTTTCTATGAGCTGGGGATGAAGAATGCGTGAACTGACCTCCAGCAAGACAGAGGAAAGTATTTTTAGTTCTGAGCGTGAGAGATTTACAAAGAACTGAAGGTCCCACCCCGTTCAGGGCACTGGACTGCTCTAGGGTCTCTGCTGAAACTTGTTCTCAAGGAGCATCACCCTTTGGCAGCTTCTCCTGTTGGCCCCAGGTTTGGACGTTCTCCCCCTTGGTTCACACCCTGACATCACTGCAGTTACTTTGCCACATCTCCTTTGCTGTACAGCACCATGATATAGGTGCGCACACAAGCTTTAGAGCTCCGGAGAGCACGGTCCTGCATCTCCACGTACCTCCATCAGTCCCATCCTCTCTACATCTCTGCTTCCCACACTGCCATTGCGTACAAGATTAGCCCAGTTGTGGCCCCTATTGACTCAGGCCTCCCGGGAAGAAAGCTCAAAGACTACCCAGGCCGCCACATTTGATAATTTTTTTCCTCTGGAACAGAACTCCTCGCACTGAAAACAGAGCTCATCTGCGTGGGAAACAACTCGGGGGAGGCCAAACCGAGAGCAAACCAGAAACCGAGACTCGCTGCAGAACCCACCACTTCTGCTCCGGCTGCTCGGCACTCACCCCCGACCCGGCTTTCTCTGACACAAACACATAGCAACCAGCGTATTTGAAACATGTTGGGTTTTTTTAAAAAAAACTAACCCCTACCAAAACAAAACACGCCACTGCACACACTTTTGCCCCTGGGGAGATGATGAAAGGAGAAAAAAATCCCCGTGTGTCACATGGGGTCACCTTGCTCAGGGGGCTGCAGGACAGGGCTCTGATGGCCCCTGAGGAATGATTCCTCAGGTCCCGCATTGAGCCAACACATCAGGAGTTTGTACCGTGTGGATATAGCGCATGTAACATATCGTTGTGCCCTAGCTCAGCCACTCCAGTTCCACGAGCTGGGCCTAACCCCGCAGAGGCACAGGGTACCCGGGAGCGTTACGCTCGCTCAGCATCCTGCTGACTCCTTTGGGCTCCGCCTGCACGCCTGGGCAGGAGCCCAGCCTTATCTGATGGTGCAGATTTAGACCAAACGTCATAATCCCCAGCACGGCAAAGAACCACCACAGCCAAGCGTTTTGATTCAGACCGGTTTATGCCAAGCATTTTGATTCAGCCCAGTTTACGCCAAGCGTTTTGATTCAGCCCAGTTTACGCCCGGCCTTTGAACCTCCGCAGCACTGGGGTGGGGTGGGAGCGTGGGCGTGCGGCTGAGTCACACCAGCGCGTCCCCAGGGCAGCCCCGGAAGGGACCTGGGCAGAGCTGTCAGGACTAAGAGGAGATCAGATAACCACAGTGACGTGCTCCACCAGCACCATTAACCCTCCTGCTTCGCACCCCTCATTGGCAGCCTGCAGACACCTGCCGTAGCACCAGCGCCGAGCCTCCGTCCCTCCTCATCCTCAAGCAGAGACTGTCCTGATGGGTTTCACAGCCACATCACCCACCAGCTGGCGTGGTGGCCACCCCAGTGCCAAGGGGCTCCACACACGGAGATGCAGCACCGCAGGGTACACGCACGCCTGTCCCACCGTGTCCCCACCGCCACTAACACAGACCACCTTCTCCAGCCCCACCAAGCTCTTCTGCAGCACCCACAGTAGCACCAGCACCACCAGGGAGGTGCCTCTCGCCCCAGCGAGGCGGAGGTGCCCTGGCGAGGGGGGATGACTTTGTGACCCCCCCCTTAATGCAGCTACGGCTCTGGGGTGCCAGAATAACGAGGCAGACGGGATGAGGTGCTTGCATCCCCCACGCTCCCAGCAATGCTCTGGGTACCCACATCCCCTTTCAGGCCTCCCTGAGTCCCGTTAACCCCCCGCTCCCCCCGGTGCTGCCGGGTACTCCCAGCAGTTAATAGCATGGAAAATATATGTCCTGTGGACAATGTTCTACTCGCTGCCGTTCAGTCCCATCAGGTGCGCCCTGGTTTCCGTCTCACAAGAGAGGGTGACTACCAGCGCCTGATTTACCTTTCCTGTGCCATTTACTACCTCCTTTTTTATGTGCATGGATCATATCCCCTTATATTTATCCCATCTTCAAAATAAATGTTCTCCCTCATCCCTCAGTCTCCCCTCATCGGGAAGTCTTTCAGTGTCTCCAATAATTTTTGTTGCCTATCTCTTGACCCCTTCTATTCCCGCTGTATCTTTTTGAGACAGATTGACTAGAAACGAACACACTATTCCAGGCAAGACCACAGCACTGATTTATGTGCTGGCATTATAATACTCTCAGCAATATTTTTAATCCCATTCTTCCTCAAATTTTCTTCGCTTATCTGGGAGCAGCTGTAAAGGAGAGCAGAGATTTGCACACGGATGTCTCTGTTGACGCTGCTCTCCTCTTCCCAAATGGTTACAGCTAATTTAGACCTCAGCGTGCTCCCAGGGCTCCTTCCCGTGGGCAGCACACTTTGCTTTTTAGCCTCTCGCCAGCACGCTGCCCAGCCCTTCAGCTTTGCCAGGGGAAAACCTTTGCGAGGCGTTCCACCTCTTTGCTAGCCTAACCCAAAGGTATCTCAGGCGCTTGCAAGTTTTGCTGTTCATCTGTTCACCTTTCCTGCGCCCCCTCCCCAGAACAAATACACTGTGCGGTACCAGGTCCCATACACATCCCTATCGCATCCCGCTGTTAAAACTTCAGCATAATTTTTTCTCCTGTGGGCTCTCAGATGGTTCCTCACCCACAGCAGCATCCTGCCCTTCACCCAACGTTCCCGTAACCTCCCCTTCAGCCCAGGCTGCAGGAGGGGCAGTAATATTGCCCCACTGCTGACCCACTGGCAATGCCCTGCCACAAAGTGGAGGCTGAAGACTTTTCCTTCCTCCTTGGGATAAAAGATTTGAGACAGAACAAAGATTTGAGATAGAACAAAGGCAAAGGATGGGAAGGAGGTTGGGAAACACTGGCCAGGGACCCTGGACTTGGGCTCCAGCTTCCCTGGAGAAGACCAGCACAGCAATAAAGCAGAGCGGTGCAGACGGCCGGGAACGGATCGCAACTCTCTGGGGCTAAAGAAATCCACTCTCCAGGGACAGTCCTTCCATGCAACCAGGTAACGCATCCCTGAGCCCAAGCACGGCCAGCAGACGTGTGCCCACACTACCGGGCGTTATTCTGGCCACCGAGGGGGTCCCCATTTGTGCTGGGCGAAACCCTGGGTGCAGAACTGGGGGCACATCTCCAAACCAAGCCCTTTGCATTTTTCCAGGAGTTGAAAATATGTTTCCCCCCTCACCAGGCACTTTTCTATTCAAATCACTATCAGCCATTCTGCAAGATATTTGCCTTCCTGCATTTATTTTCCAATAACAAAGCTGTCCTCAGCTCTTTAGAGCTGGTATTTTTATTTTATTTAGTTAATATTTTTAAACATTACTACTGCTATAATAAATGTTAACTATTTGTGCAGAGCTCTCAGTGCCTTGGCAGGGGCCTTTGTATGTGCAAAATAACAGCAAATCATAATAAATAATAATAATAAATTATTATGGTTGATTACAAGGGAATGTGCTACATTTTTATAAGCTCTAGACCACCTACAGCTCACAAAATATAATGGGAAACATTAAGCCTTTAACTGGTTTTATACATTCCCTTCCCCCGCTTCCACTCCCCATGTTCTGTAATAGATTTACAAACAGTGTAAGGGGGAGAAAAAAAAATAAAAAAATCTTCCCTTATAAGAATAGCATCAAAATTCTCCTCAGCTTTCCAGCTGCTGAGCGTTTCTGAAGCCTTCAGTGAAATGCAATTAGTATCTTTTACCGCCTGCCTTCTGGGGATACTGACATTATTATCTTATTGCAGTTTCACCTTGACATGCAGATCACAAGGCAGCGAGCTGGATTCTGTCTCGAGACGCCTTGAATTGTGGCATTGCCCCAGCTGGCTCGGCGAGTCGGGAAAGGGAGAAGGAGGAAAAAAGGAGAGGAGAGCCATTTTCTCATCCTGGGGATCTCAGCTTTTCTTTTTTTAAAACGAAAAATGCACAAATAAATACAGGGAAATGTGAAGGGGGGAAAAAAGCGTTCTGCTCCTCAGCTCCTGGGAGGATGGGGGTGGCAGAGAGGGGCTGTGCCAGCCCGGAGGTGCCAGCGCGGGTTCGGGCTTCCAGCAGGACCCGTTCCCCCTCCCTCCAACCAACCCCAGGCACATTTCAATTCCATATGGACACATTCCCAGATCGCTGCGTTTCACTGCAAAAGGCGGAGGGGGCAGGGGGGGAAAGAAATTAAAAAAGGAAAGAAAAAGAGGGGAAAGAGAGGAGGAAAGGAGGAAAAACCCACCGTCAGAATCACTTTCCGTCCTCTCGGAAATAACCACAGGGACACGACGCGCCTCTCTGTAGCTGCGCTAATACGTTTGGCCCTATGCAATGCTGAGCCATCCGATGGGGAATGTTTGCAGCCCTGCGAGTCTCTCCTCCGAGGCTTTTTGTGATCAGCAAAACATGACATTAAGCTGCAGGGAGTAGAGCCCGAAAGAACAAGCTTCCCTATCTCTGCCGGGCAGCCTTTCTCCAGCCCCCCGCGCAGTGCTGGGGAAGCCCTGAGCCCCCTCCCCGCAGCATTCGGCGTCAGGACCCCCAGCTTGAAACCTGCCTTGGGGACAACAGGATGGGTGAGGATGAAGGACATTTTGAAACCCATCCCCACGCGCACGATCCAACCCAAAACCTAAAGCCAAAGCATCCCAGTGATTTCCAATACCCTTGAATCTGAACCAATAACCGTGCTGCATGACAGAAACTGTTGCTTAATCTTATTTAACAGTGACGCATCCATTATCACCGTGGGGAAGCAGTATTTAACCACAACACGCCAAACGGATGGAGGGAGCCTGGTTGGCTTCACCTTCGGCAGGTCTGACCCAGGGCAGACGCGATGACCCTGGTGTTCGTCAGATGAGCCACCGCTGAGATGTGATTCGGGTGCAAGACCTACGCCGGAGCTGCCAAAGTCGTGTTACATACAGTCAGCAGGAAATCCAACCGGTTCCCTGCCTTTCTTCAGCCCATTCTTCTCCCTTATTACTCTTAATTAATACTAATTCTCTGCATTCAACTCTAATGGTCTCATACCCCTGAGAAACCAATATGTGATAACTTTCATGTATTCAAATCTCTCTACCCCTAAGAGGGATGAGATAGGAAGCCTCGAAGGATTCACACCCAGGGAGATCCCTCCAGAACCGCCTCTCTCATCCGAGTTCTGGCGTTTTAAATGTGGGAAACGGGAAGAGATGCTTTCCTGGTACTTGGTTACTTCCAGTTCTCTTCCCGTCAAAAATCACCATACCCAGAGAGGCGCAAAAATGGGATTGACAAATATTCGGACCATTTCCATCCTTCCACTGTCTCTCAGGCACCACCCCTGTTCCTGGCCATCTCCCTGACTTTGGATTGGCAAAACCCAACTTGCAGGTACGTCTACTCAAGGCAGCAGCACGCGCATTTTATTTCAAAATGACACCTCCGCTTCAGGATATAGGATTGAAAACACAAAACCCAAGTCATATAAAACTCTCCCGAACGAAAAAGAAACTCCCTACCGCTGCCAGAGTCCACAGCTCCCCTCTGGAGAGGACCAGAGAGGGCCCAGGTAAGTTACTTGGTGTCCTAATTCGCTGTTTCAGAAGCGCTACCAAGAGGAGGTCTGTAAGAACCCAGGCATCACCCCAGCTCCCTGCTCTTGTACCGTGACGGTTGCTGACAAATAATCGCGGCATCCCGATCCATAACACTCACTTTTTTTTTCTGTACAGGTGGGTTTGGGGCTGTTAAAGAGGTGTCGCACAAGGAATCCTGACGTCTCTTGAAATTTTCATTAACGTTTTTCATTTAAAGATATTTGGAAAGGAAGGACAGTTAAACAGAGAAACAAACAGTAAGTAAACCTCCTTGTCCTTCTGATGCTAGACGGGCACGGGCAGCTTGTAAGAATTAGTGATTCCAGAGAGCAACTGGCTAATTTCCAAGGGAATAGGGAGAGGGGGAAATGAGGAACAGCAGTAATTTACAGCTTAACCCATTTGTATTTTCTCTTTACAGCTCTCATCTGGATTACCAAATGCAAATTCTTTATCGTATTTTCTTGGCAAACCCTCTTGGTGCACTGGGAGGTGAAATTCCTGATACCTTCCGAAAGCCCAGTTTTGCCGCTAAGAGGCCGCATCCCTCGCGAGGCAAATGTCCCTTCGAAACCAGAGCGAGCATCGTCACCATTACACCATTACACTGTCCCGGCATACGGCCACCAGCACCCATCCTAGCACAGACGCGGCTGTCACCGACACCCTCAGACACATCTCCCTACGTTATTGTTTCCTGCTGCCGTTAGGATCATCACGCGAATGTAACGCCAGTGTAAAAGGACCCAGCTGGTATTAGAGACGGTTACTTTCAAGATTCTAGGAGAGGATCAAATGAAGGAGAAAATTAAATTAAACAAGCAGCACTTAATTACGTAGGCTGCTTTTGTACTCCCCCTTCCTCTATGTAGTAGTTTCCACCTGAAAATGTTGAAGCGCTTTAGAGCTGGTAATTAAATCTCAGAACTACTGCAGAGAAGGATGCAAGGGAAAAGCGTATGCAGTTCACTTGATCTTGTCGGTTTGATTATACGTTAACTTTGCATCTCTCCAGACCTCTGCTCTGCCAGGACACTCCTTGCAAGTTAACCTAAGGTCTGCGCAAACGCTTGTAATGATGTTCCTGAACGAGGCAGTCTGTTAAAAGGGAAGTTGCAGACTGGATCGGGAGGGAGAAGGGACGTATGGGCGGTCCTCCTGGGCACCCAGCCCCATAGGGAAGGTGTCCTGGGGCAACCACAGTGCCAGGGATCCCCCTGCTGTGGGCCTCCCACCTGTACCAGTAGAAACGTGCTGCCTCCCCAGCGTTTGCTCTGGTCCGTGGAGACCCAGCCATTGTGGTTGCAAGACCTGAGAGGATAATGTCAGCTTGGAAAGCCGTATCACCTCTGTCACTCCGTTTGGGATGCCTGAAACCAGCAACTAGGTAAGAGTGCCAACGTGGGGGCCACGAAGACCCAAGTTCAAGTTCATCCCCCAGCAAAGCAATCCATGTAGGATGATACTTAGAAATGCCCATGACCGCGTAGATACAGGACTTGGTAACACCCCTCTCACCCTTGTAGGCACACAGCCAAGCACTTCACGGCGCCAAACGCTTCACATCAGGGAAGACTCCTCTATCGAGGTGGATCTTGCCCCCGTCAGCAGCCCAGGAACTGGGATCCACCCTGCCAGGACAGCTCTTTGGGCACGACAGCACGCACACCAGAGGCGCCCAGGCTGCATGTCATCACCAAATTGCTTCAGAGAAGACTGGCTCGGTGGCATTCGAGAAGCCATTGAAGAGCCGCTTCAGCATAATATGGTTTAAGATGTTATTTTCAGAGAGCAATGAAAGCACGGGGCGATGCTCATCTGGCAATCAAAAACATTAGCAGAAGTTCTGGCAGTGGATCCCAGAGACGATAAAAATTAAAATGTCCTTGAAAGCATAAGCAGAAATCTGGTTGGCACAGATGCTATTGCAACATCAAGACAACTGTAAAGAGGACGATCTTCTGGGAAAGTGCAGTTTCATGGCATGAGAAAGCCCAGCTCATGTTTTACAGCCTCCTGATACAAGATCTCGCGTGTAACTCTTGGATTTGCTGCTCACAGGCTGCGGGAGCCTCTAAGGAGGCTGAGACAGAGACCACACCAAAACACCTGCCTTTCCACTGGTGTTGGACCAGGTGCTGCTCCCCAGCTCCCTCCAAGCCGTGAAAGCAGCAGGGGCTCATCTCTGAGCTTGTAGAGGACAAAGTGCACGGCAGAGGGGACAAGATGATGGCAACCGACCCACGGCACAGTGTGGATGCGACATCAGCCCCAGCTACAGGATTCCTGCCCACGGGATTCCACGGCTTAAAGGATCCCATCCCAGTAGCCCCAGCATTCTCTGATAGCGAGGAAATGCTTTAGGAGTCAACAGACACTTGACATTTTTAATAGCCCAGGGAGGTTCTGTGGGTTTTTATTTTCTTTTGGATACCAAAGGCCTGATTTTTCTCTTATTTATTCCAAGAAAAGCAGGAGTAACCCAGCAGCACCAGCTGAGCTCCTCGAGTGGCTCAGCGTGAGGAGGAGGAGGAGACCCAGCCCGCTCCCAGCCCAAACCAGCCCATGGAGCTGGTCAGGAAGGGATTTTTCTGTGCCACCAAAAAAGCTCAAATTGAGACAAAACCCGAAGTTGCAATTTTGTGTGTAAACCAAAATATAAAACTGGAGCAATAAGTATTTCCAATTAAAACCCTTTTATTTGTAAGCTTTTTAAACACGTCTATAAAATATTTAAGATTTGACTATAAAGAGAAAAAATCGGTGTGGGCTAAGAACGTCAGAACAAATGTTGTTCCCTCCTCCCTTCACAGAGAAGCTTTGCCAACTGTTTTTAAAAGAGATTTCACTGAGCTCAGTGTAATTCTATGAAAAAACAGGTGAATTGAAACAACCTAATAGGGCGTTTCCACGAGGTGGGTGTCAGGCTCTCAAGCAAGCTGGAACCCAAACACCTCAGGGTCTTTCATCCCAAGCAAGAAAGCTGTCCCCGGAATGATGACAGAAAGGGTGGATGGCCCTGGCTGTGTCCTTCAAAGGCAGCTTGTCTGTCCCCTTTCCCAGGAGAGGTTCCCGGCTGGAGGGACTGGAGCTGGTGCGGGTGTTGTTCTCCAGCAGAGCGAGGCCTGGGTCAGGGAAATCAGATTTGAGCAGCGTGCTCGGGGTGGGGGTCCTACATGGGCGACTCCCTGGACCTGGCACTCCAGATTCATTTCTGATGGACGCAGCTCAGGCAGGTCGCCTGTGTCGCGGTGATAATATTTGCACGATTTGAGGTTTGGCTGATAAGAAAAATCTATGATTTTAAGCACTCACGACTGCCAGCAAGCATAGGAAATAGGTAGGGATTATTTGCCAGAGCATTCGGCATTTGCTACAGAGATCTCACTCTTTCTCCACCCAAGATATCCAGGAACAAAACCATAAAAAGCAAAGATTTAATCGTTACCATGCAAAAGGCAATCTTCTTTTTACTGCCCACAGTACCACCTTGGGAGGCATTGTAATGCCAATTACAGCTTTCATGACACAGCACTGCCTGGTACAGATGCCCCAAAGTCCCCCTTTTCCCATCACAACCCTGACGCAAAGAGCCAAGGAGCCCATCCGAGCAGGGTCAGCCTGGGGAGAGCTGCTGAAATCTCCACTTCTCCAATGAGACCAGACCCTATTGTTCTCACAGGCTCTCTCTTGTAATGTTAAGGGCGATGGATAAAAATAACTCGAACTCAATTGTTCTGCTATTTATACACTGAAAAGTCAACAGCATAAAGGCTACCAGCCCTTGGGCTGTGCTGGAGTTGATGACCCATTTTCCGCCTGCTTGTCCTTGAGGGTGCCATGGGGGGAGGGAGGATGGGGCAGAGGAAATCAGGTTGTTTGAAGATAGAGAGGCTTTTCAAAAGCCCAAAGGGCAGTTTCAGCATGTAGCTTGCAGGGTAAAGAGGCCCAGTTGGGCCATTGTGTTCCCAATGCCATGCAAGCCCATAACAATGGGTGGACTCAGTCCTTAGTTGGGGGCCTGTAGTTGAGAAGGACCCGAGCTATCAGCTCCAGAGCACAGGTCTTCAGTTGGACAATGAATATAAAACCCCCATCTTCTGGCGCTTGCCAAAGAACCAGATGGGTCTGAATACAGATGCAAAACAACCCTCATCCGAAGGCCATCAAAGAAACCAGTCTTTCCAGACCTAAAGCCTATAAGATCATGGGGCTTGCCAGGGAGATAAAAAGTGAATTTCCTCCATGTCCTGCATTAACCACGGGAAACAAAACTCATCTGCCGAATCTAGCTTTGCAAAGCAACTAGGGATTTACTAAGCAACACTTTTATATTAACGTTTTGGTAAGGAAAGCCACCTTACTCAAGGGATTACAGCAGCAAAAGGCAGGCGGAGCTGGTGAAGCATCGGCATCTGGGCAAAACGAGCATCCCCTCTTAGTCGGGTTAGCAGCTAACGAGCGCTTTGTTCTGCAAAATAACCCTACACAGGAGCACCCAGAAAGACAGCCAGGTATCAGCTGCGGGATTCACTACGAGCAATGTGTCACCGAAGTGAGAATTAGGCAGGAAAATTCATTTTCAAAAAGGGAAAATACATTCAGAAATACCATTCGGAATGAAGGTATGAGCTCTGCTCATTTACTTTGAAATTACCCATCAACTACTGCACGCTAATTATCTACCTTTCTGGTTTGGTGTGGTTTTGTTGTTGGTTTTTTTCTTTTTTTCCAAAGGAAAAATTTGTTCATCTTAAAGCCAAATAAATGCCAAGAAAATCATGCCACCCGCTACATTTACGGCCAAAATAACTATTTCTTTTGATAAGTTCCAGCAGTTACAATGGCCCAGAGAAAATGTATTCCGTGAAGATCACTCACTGCTGAATACTTTCCTCACTTCTTCCCTTCCCTGGTTCTTTCTTTTTTATAAGCAGGGTACTTTTTAATAGGGTAATTTGTACTACAAACTCCTGAAAACATGTTTTGATTTTTTTTGTGTGTGTGTGATTCCAAAAGCCCTAGTTTTGAAACGCATACAGATAAAAGCGCTTTGACCATTTTATTTCTTTATTTCCAGATTGCTCGCCAGAGAGCCAAAAGTCACTCCTTGCCTCTCAATCAAGGCCTGAGTGAAATTTAGACGCTTGCACAGGTAATCAGGATTGTCAGGTTATTCCATAAAAGGCAGGAAGACCCAGGCTAACATTTTCCAAAATGCTGACACTATATGCTCTAGATTATGCAAATCTTTTGGAAGGATTTAAGCACAAATTTACCCCCCTTCCACTGCAGGTAGCATTTATTTTAGTAGGGTGTGCATCTATAGAAGAAGTAAGTTTTACTCTATTTCTAAACAAAGCAGAATGCAATAAAGGAGTAATGTGTTGGTTTAAGAAGGTCCCAACCAAAATGGGGTGAAACTGAGCTATTTGGACTGGGACAGAGCTACCTCTGCTCTCCTCCAGCACGGCTGGGCCAGTGCCCGGCTGCTCCTGCAAAACACTTTGTCATTCCCTTGTCACTTCACACCTCTCATCCCACCAGTCTTCATTTGTCTGCTTCACCCATCCGCTGCTTCCTGACATAAACCAGGATCGATGGCATGGAAGAGGGGCTCTCTCTGTAGTTATTTGTTCATGCCATTTATATAAGACATCTAATTTAGGAGGTTTGCTCAGTGCAAACAGACACACAAAGCCATCGCGAGCTTCTGCACGAGCAGGGATAGGGGAAAGCATTCGACGTGCTGGATGGCTGAAACATCAGGATCCCCAGAACATGCCAGGAAGGTGCTATTGAACCACATTTCCATAGCTAAACCTTGCATTTCAGCAACCTCCAATTGGAGGCATCCGAGTAGAAAAGGATCTTGGGTCTTGGAAATGCAGAGCAACCACCATCCCACTGAGGATGGACCATGATGGAGTATCATGGAGATACAGGAGTATCGTGAGCTTCTGCAGACCAGGCCGCATATAGAGGATGCCTCGATAAGGGACATGCAACCATTTGTGGCCCCAAGATTAAACATCAGAAACTTCTTCCACCCTCTGCAGGTAATCTGACACTAGAGACCCAAATGGAACACGAAGAGGCAGAGATATGGATTATGTACCCGAAACATCACAAGTCCTATCTCCCACCATCATGTAAACACCCCAATTCTGTCCCTAAGCACCTCAAATTTTGGCAAGATTATAGCTTTGCTTCTTGTAGCCATTCTCTACAGTAAAAACCAAACCAGATCACAGAAAGTGCACTTCGCATTTAGTCTGCAAATGTGTTCAGGGATCCCTTTTCTTCAACTCTGCCATGCCCCAACCGTAACCCCTTGCACGTGGCCTTTGGGAAGGCGATTCCCAAAGCATTAACAGGCCTCTGGAAAGACAAAACCCAGCATCTGAACCTGACCTCAGCTTGACATTCATCTCACCCAATATCTAATTAATATTCATCATCAAAGATGACGATGGAATTGGACCTAGGGCTCCTAACTGGAGGGTAGGGGAGACGTCATTGGGCAAATAGTTGAGTATAAGGTGGTAAAAGCCATACCAACTGCTCCCAGCTCTTTTTGAAGACCAAGACGTGTGTTTTCCCCTTATTAGGCACCCATCTGTGTCACCCAGCTCTAATTAAGCATCTGCTCTCCAAGAGGCTAACAAGTTCTTTTGCTGATAATCCCAACCAGCTTGGCAGCATTATTTATAATGCCGCCACGGTGAGTCTCTGCTCTGTTCTGAGTCACTTCATTGTTAGAATAAGATGTAACTATATCATTATTTTAGGAGACATATAAAATATAATCCAATTATATGGTGGATACGTGGAATTCCTGATGATTTGAGAGCACGCCGCTTTATTCAAGGGGGGGGAAAAGATTTAAAGAGACAGGTTGTCACGGGGCATCAAAGGATTTGGGATGATATTTAGGATAACAGTTTATAGACATGGAGCAAATCCTATTATAATGCCACATGGCCGTCAGGCTGTCACGGTGGCAGGTACACTGCACGTCTGAGCTACGATGCCAGCCAGAAGCGTGGTCATCTGAGAGATGCTGCACATTATAGTCGGTGTGTCCTGCGTTCGGTGGGGAGTTGGAAGGCTTTCGTGTGTAGCAGCAGGTGAAATCTCTAGACAGGCTCTGTGTTACCCTCTGCTCCGTGGTGTCCTCCCTGCAGCCTGCATCCCGGGCTATGGGAGAACCCCGATGCTAAAAGGTGTGAGTTCGGGTTTACCCCGCAAACCCCCAAGGACGGGGTGGGGAAAGAGACACGAACGCAACCAGAGGAGTCAAAAATAAAGCCTGACCCTGTGCAAGACCCCAGCGATTGCCACTCTGGCAACTGTCATGTCTCGATGGGGCCCACAGCTCTCTTTGCAAAGGGGCTGATTCAAACCCTGTGGACAAGAAGCCTCTCCGTGGCTTCACCCAGCTCTGGTTTAGGCCCAGCAGCCACAGGAGAAACAGAGAAGGGAGCTGGGGGGGGTGGCAGGGCCTGAGGAGCCGGCTGCTCTTGGAAAACCAGTCACAGAACAAGCATGTTTGGGGCATTTTTGCGAATGACTCATAATCAACAAAATTCCAAGGATAGTGAAAGCGTAAAAGCTGTTCCCTCGCCCAGATACCATGGGAACTCTCCAGTGCCACTGGGATGAGCTCAGAAAATAGCCCACAAGACGGACGTGCCACACCGCTCATCGGGCCGGGCTGGGCCAGGAGCTGCCGGGAGCAACGCAAAATTCAGTCCAGGGTTCGCCGGAGCTGCCACGGATGAACAGGGGCCTGGCAGCCCCCGTCCCACTGCACCCCAGTGCTGCGGGGGAACACAAACCACCTCCTCCGCCTCCCTCAGCCTCCAGTCAAACAACACGTGCAGCAAAGAAAAGCCATTCCTGCCTCCCCTTGCTTTCCTTCCTCTGCCTTTGTTGGCTCTTTTATCTCAGCAGCACTCACAAGTCTATTAGCTCGACTGCCGACAGCCGTCCCCCCCCGCCGGCCCACGGCATCACCCGCCCCTCTGCTCCCCATCCTCCTCGCACTCGTATTTTGGGTGCATGGGATGGCACCAGGGTGGCACCCGTGTCCCCAGCGAGGTGACGCGCACTGAGATGCCACCCCACCGTGGCAGAGGAGGATTAAAGGAATAAATACAAATTTGCTGAGCAGGACATACTTTTCCTTGCATGCAGGCCCTGGGGAGTTGAGAGGACGAGCAGCGGTGATACATAAAAGCCCTGGGTAGTTTACAAACCAGAGATTTATACGGGTCTCAAAAATCCAGCAAAGTAGCCTCCAAATTCAAATTAAACCTCAGCCGTGCTGCTGCCGAAGGCTCTGCCAGCTTGTGAGTAGAGTGAGGATGACTGCAAGTTACCAAGAGCCACAAGATATTTTTTTTTTCCGCTTTCTTTAAAAAACGCAGTTATAAATCCATCTAGTGCAAATGGCAGTAGCACCCACAGCATCCCTCCCTGGCTGACTTCTGGGAGTAATTTCCACCTCGCAGCTCTGCCTCCTGCGAGCAGCTCCGCAAAGGGAGACCGAGGCGTCTGCCCAGGTCGCGCAGACCTCGACCTTCGGAGTTTTTTGGTGTCTAAGGCCCTGCAGAGCCGCGCTGGGGTAAGCGAGGAGCAGGGATGTGCCACCGATGTGCCGGCAGCAGCGGGAACGTGCTGCAGCCCCGCTCCTGCAGCGGCCAGATGGGCGCAATAAAAGGCTCATTAATGGGGATCGTTGGACCTCAATTTCAGATGGTTGGATGAAACCTCCTCAGTAAGTATCATTATTATGGCGCTCTCAATCAAGCCAAGCAGCTTTATGACAAAATCAAAAGTTGTGAGCCAGGCAGGAGAAGGATGGGGTAAGCAGCCTATTTATTTTGCTTTGGGTTCACGGCGAGGACCCAGCAAGCTGCCAGGACACAAGAATGATGGCCACATCCTCCGGGGGCAGCTTTAAATACCATCACAGCCCTCTGCCCTCTCAACCCCAAACCTCCCAGGGTCCACAGGATTATGTAGATACCAGTATGCTGGTCTGCAGCTCAGAAATAAGAGGGAAAAATCTGAGATGGATCCTGCTGCCCACATCCAAATCACTGTTCATAGGCCAGGGAGAGCAGGGCTTTCATGCCAGGTTCATCCGCACTTGCGATGAGCTCAGCATAAAAACCTCAATTGAAATGTGTTACCTGTTTAATGTGACTGCCTGTGCCATTTTCCCCTCATTCCTGCACAGACACAAGATGTTAAAATCAGGCTCTTTACAGGCAGGGCTTGACATCTGCAAAATGAGATGAGAAGACGCAGAACGTGCTGTGGAGAGCTACTGACCACAGCCAGCCAGCACACCCAGGAGATAAACGGCAGCATCCCAGCCACGCGCGGTGGTCTTCCTACAGAGCATTTAGTGCTGCATTTACTCATTACGACTTCTTCTAGATACCTTTTCCTATCAAAATCCTTTTCATTGATTTGCACTCCCCTGTCTCCCTGATATCTGCCATTTTGCTAATTCCATATGCAGCAGTTTTGTTCCTTTGAGCTCCACAGGGTTCAGGTGCCACCAGCCAGCGCCGGAGCACACAGGTGGGACTCCCAGCCCTCACCTGCATTCCCAGCGGCTCCTTTCTCCGCTCAAGGCCTGATCTTTCTGCTCGTCCTGAATATGCAAGGCACCTCCAAAAACAGGAGGAGCGGGATGGTTAATCACCCGGCTGGTGGAAGGGGGTAACTCAGCCAGGCTCCCTCCCGCTGGGATGGCAAAGGCGCACTCTCCTCCACCTCCGAGTCCCAGCTGTGGGTCAGCAACGCCACGTGCTGCCCGAGGACCTTCAGATTTTGGGACGACTTCTTCTCATTCCTCATGTGCATCTCAAACCGTGGATTTCTCGGCGCCCCTGCCAGCGCGTCTCAGCTGTCATCTCCACTCAGAGGCGGAGAGCCGAGATGCGGGGCTGCGGAGCTGCTGCTGACTGGCAGGGAGGGAAGGAGATCAGAAGATCGTTCTCTGAAGAATTAAGATCCTAATCTGCCTTAAGCTGCTCAGCGCTGCCACGGGCCCTCCTGAGGCAGCATCTCATCTGCAAGGACGGGCAGATGAGGCAGAGCAAGGCGTAGCCTGGCATGGGGTTCGCAGCCACAAAACAGCCTTGCAAAGTAAAGATCAAGCTTCAATTAGACTTTGCCCTTCATTATGTAAGTTTACTGTCGCCTTCGCTCATTAAAAGCCAGTGGGAAGGAGCTGCAGGTAGGAGGAAGCATCAGAGGGATTATACAAACCGCAGCTGTGCGAGGAGATCTGATATCTCTCAGCATCTTCAGGCACAAGAGCCGAAGGCTCTTCCTCCTCCTTGCCAAAGCCGCCCACCCTGCGGAGTGCCCGAGGACGCGAGGCGGCCCGCTGCGCTTGCAGCATCGCCCGAGAGCAGCAGCAGCCAGGGCCTTTTCCCAAACACGCTCCTCTGTGCACGGTATGGATTGCACCCAGAAGATACCACAGCCCAAAGGGAGGTTTAGCCCTGGGGCTTTTGAAAATCCCAAGGCACAAGCAGCCAAGGGCAAAATGGGTCTGACCGGGAGCCTCTGGCTAATCACCCTGATGCCGGCAGAGACAATTTGGTGAGGAACGGGGATAATATTTCCATGCTGACCCCAGGGGACAAGCAGGCCACCACAGGAGGCCACGGTGGACATCCTTGCCCGATGGACACTGATGCCACGGGGGTTTTGTGCTTCCTTCAGGGCAGTTTCACCCCAAACAGATTCCAGCAGATGCCACGTACCCAACCCCTTAACTCTCACTGCAAAAATTGCTCCTGGCATTGGGCAGGAAGGGAATATATATAACTCGGGCAAGAGCAGAAGACGACAATGGGCAGTTCTGCTGCGTGCCTGCCATGTGTGCAGGTGGAAAGCCGGGTTATAGCACCAATACTATAACTCACCCCCTGCCTGGGGACCAGATCCAGGCTGCAAGCGACAGGAATGCTCCTCTCGCAGCGAGCGGGCAATTTGGAAGCTCAAATCTTTAAAACCCCATGATATTTTCCTTCATTACTTCTTCCACCTGGGAGCAATATCCTGCCGCTGCAGCCTGGCTGCTCCTGGGGACCTTTCCAGCCGACCGCAGCCGTTCTCCCTCCGGCACTTTGCATTTAGCTCCATGCGAGAGGGCGGCTCGGCTGTTCACCCCCTCTCAGCTTCGGGATGCTGCTGCAGGGTGCCAATGGGAAAGGCACGTTCCCAAAATACACTGAAACCGAAGCCACACGATCCCTGCTGCACAGCGAAGAGGAAAGAGGGAGTCAGGGAGCAAATATTTGTCTGGCTACCCTGGCTTTCTAGCACAGAAAGTCTGAAGAAGAAAAAAAATCCAGCTTTCCAGTAAAACTCAACCCACTGACGCTGCCGACACTCTGGGACCGTGGCAGCTTGGTACCTTCCCAGTGTTTGGTCTAGTTCTCTTTTGAAGAAACCAATGGAATAAGGGGGAAGGAGGTGGTTTCAAAGCATACAAAGCCCAACTGCTGAGCAATAAATCAGCCGACACCTTCCTTGCTGCTCCAGGACATTAAAAATCGTTCCAGCTTCTTTAGCTCTCAGCACTGTTGGCTTTACAGCTCCTCCAGCAGTCCCGGGACTGTCTCACCCCGTGTCTCGGGTCACATCTGGATGGCAGAGGGCTATGCTTGGAGAAGACTGGCCAAGATGGGGACCAAAGTGGCAGCCACTTGCTGAACATACATTATCCCACCGGCACAGGGAAGTAATTCTGCCAACCGGAGGAGTAATGAAGCCTGATTTGCTGTGCATCATGTCGCATTGCCTGGCATCTTACCCAAGGCAGATTGGGGGTTCAGCTCCTTAGCAGACACTAAAGAATCCAGAAGGGAGACAGATGTGAATGTCCTGACCATGGGAAAAGCTTCTGAGAGCATCCCGTTACAGACATCAGACACTGCACTTAGAGAAACCTTAGTCAGGAATAGATTCTTTGGTGCCTAATGTTTCATAACGTGACTGTATTTTCTGCCTGCATTTAAGATCTCTTTTCCCAGGTGGATCCTCTGATGTTTCACACCGCCAGAACCCACGCCGCAGCCCTTCTCAGTGGGGTCTTTTACTATTAAGTCTCTTTCCTTTACCTGCCCACCAACTTTTATGAAACGTGTAGTTCAAATCACTGAGATTTTACTCCTTCAATCACATGCCAGTGAAGCAAAGCACTGAGCTGCAAAGTTAGGAGGTTAGGCTTGATGACCAGTCTCAGCCAAGTACAAGGAGTGCAATCACCTAAACCACACTTCTTTAGGAGCTGAATTGAAAATAACACAGAAAAGGCTATAGAAATACGATCGCCAGTATTTTCTAGGGTAGAACAAGTGTAATGGTCTGATGTGAATCCTTGCTCGTGCTCTCATGACGTGCTGACGTTCCCCACCAGCTCTCACCTCTCCCATAGTGGCAGCCCTGACCAGTCTGCCTTGCCAGGCTCTGGCACCAGCCAAGGAAATTTCAATGCCTGTGGCAAGCTGTGGCTCAAGGGGCAGCTTGTTTTCCACTGCCCGGAGCCTGCAGGTTTAAATACGGCCCTGAGTTTGAAAACAGGGCCCTTCTTTTCCACGGAAAGCCCCATCTGTCTTAACAAACACCCACTCCATCCAGGCTGCGGCACAGCATGGTACTTCCTACAACCTGCCCTGCACTGCCCCGGGTCCAAAATACAATGAGAGAAGGAGTATTGCTGGAGGGAGGCAGCGTTGTTGGGCTTCTCCGCTGCTTGTTCCCATGTCCTAGGCAGGGAGATGGAAACATTCCCAAGATTTTGACTTGCGCCAGCCTTGGAAAATGCAAAGCTGGTTACAAAAGCATCTGCTCAGTCTGCCGAGGCAGCGATGGATGATGCAGATGAATCCTTCAGAGACAGGGAGAAGAGCAAAATCCCAGCAACCTGCCCAGAGCAGCATCTCCAGACACCTTTGGAGGAGTCTGCTCACAGCCACCAGCCTCCAGAGAGGAGGAGACCCACACAGTGCAGGGCTAAAGGTATTCCTTGCACCCTGCCGAACTAAGCAAGGGAAAAGTGATAAATACAGAAGGATTTGCAGAGTTTCCCCTCGTACAAAAGCCCTCGCGGAGGCAATCGCCTCTGCTCTCCTGCGCAGAGCACAGCTTGCTGGGAGAGGAGGTTTCACATGCGGGCATGGACATGGATGCGCACACACATGGGGAGGGAACACCGTGCTCCGTGCATTCCCGCCGGCACTCCAGGGACTGGCAGAAGGGCACTGGAACTCCAGGACCGCTGCAGGGTGCAGGAGCAGCCCAGCACTGATCCTGGCAGCAGAAAGAGCCATCCCTGCATGAGCAAAGCAGCCCCCCGCCCCCGCTGCTAATTGGGTCTAAGCGGAGAGTGGGGGGAGGGAGAGAAGGGGAAAAAGGAAGGGGGAGGGGGAAAAAAAAAAAAAAGACTAAACCCCTGACTCAATGGGAAAACACCACAATCCAGCGCAGGCGGGATGAAACCAACCCAGTACAACATTGTCCGGTTAAACTCGCGGCCCTGTATTATTCCCAGCTTGCATTAAGTAGCTCTGTAGTGTTAGTGCTGTTCTTGAAAGATAACTTCACCTTTCACCCCTTAAGCTCCGAGATACTCCTAAAAGTACCAGCATGTTATTATGAGCGGAAGAGCAGTGTTAATGCTGCAATGCTCTATCCTCTTCTCCTCCCTCCTTGTCACCGCTGGATTTTTAAAGCACAGCATTATTAAAAAAGAAAATATATGCTGGGGATGCAGCATCCCCTTTCAGCAAGCCCTGCATGTGGAGGAGACCCCCCTGGTTTTTGCACAGTGAGTGCTGAGGGGTTGCTGTTTCCCCTTGCTCCTCGAAATGTCCTGCCCTCTGTCTCTCAAAGCCATCACGTTGTCTCTAAGGTACATCACTCAGGTTTCTGCTGTCCCCACCACCCTCGTCCCCTCTGCGAGGCAGGAAGGGATGCAAGCGCATCCCTCGGAGGGCAGGGACGATACTACAGCAAGGACCAAGGAAAATCAAGTCATCTTCACCCACTTGGAAATACCCACACAAACAGCTAAAAATTGCTCAAAACCAAAGTGCTTTAAAGCTACCGAGGCACATGCTGCCTCCCTGCTGTTCACCCTGCAAGGACTGGGCTGGCAGAGCTACGCATGGTCTCCCTCCCAGCGGATCCCAAGTGCCAGGAGGAACCTCACCTCCACCTCGCCTCTGCCTTGCCTCTGCTCTCCCAGGGAAGCACACAGTGGAATAAGTCACTGGTATGTGGAGCAGAGCTGAAGGCAGACAGGTAAAGGACGGGAGAAGCTGCTGTGTTGCAGCAAGGGCTGCAGTGACCCTATGGAGAAAGGCGGATGCCACCAGTAAGATTTCCCTCCCCCTTTCTCCCCAGCTTCACCGTCAGGAAGGGCTGGGGATAACCCTGAGGATGAACCCACAGCCGCTGCCTTGGCAAGTGGCTGCAGACGCCAGGGCAGGTCACTCCGGTGTGCACCGTACCTGGCTCCCACTGGGGTTTTTTTCCTGCAGGCTCCCCTATTTGCATTGCCCTTTTAAATGTGGCTCTGCAGCTCAGGGCGTCTGTTTTTCCGTCTCCTTGATAGGCAAACCCTGCGTCCTTCTTCTCAATGCCGAATCAAACCCCTCCTGCATCGCTTTTCCTCCTGCCTGCCTCGTACAGCTAATGAAATTGTAATCACTTCCCCAGTAGCATCTGTGGTGCTTTGAATGCTGAACTGAGAGGTAGACCATCAGAAAATCGCCTGATTAAAAAGGAGTTTGGGGAGGGGGCAGTTTGCCTGAGGGTGACAACGTCTCTTACACTTGAAATGAAATGTATCTGCATTGAAGAGTAGGAAAGAAACGAGAAAAACTTTGGCCCCTCCGGAGGTTCAGAAGCCCTTAGGCTGCTGGCCACTGGATCCATGTACACTGCGCGTTAGCACTTTAAAAAAATGCCTAAAAAGGCAAGAAACCACTAACCGGTGGACTGTAAAATATCCTATCACCAGCCAGCCATACGCGGCGAGGATGTCATGCCATGGGGTTAGCAGCAGTATCATATGCAAGGTAAAGATGCTTCATTGCATATATTAAAGGCAGCCTGAGCCCTAAATGCACCCTAAAGAAGATGGATCTCCTTGGGAGGCTGAGATCTATTCATCACAATCTGATTTCTAAGTGTCAATTAATCTTACCGCTTGTGTGTTGTTCCCCAGCCCTTGACACATCTCTCACTGTCCCTGACTTGGAAGAGTAATGGGAGTCAGTGTTTGAGTATATAAAAGATAATTAATAGAAAACATCCTCCCTTTAAAAAACAACCAAACCAACCTTTTAGTATAATATGTCTTTCCACCAGCATCCATTTCCACAGATACAACTCCCAGCGACTGTCATTTGGGGAATGTTAATTGCCCAGCAAGAAACTTAGATAGTGTTTTAAAAGGGTAAGAGCCATCCTTTTAAAGTATGCAGCTAATACAAAAGGAATGGTGATTTTTTTAAAACACCTATTGTTCCCCTCTCAGCACTGAGCCCTTCCCTGGCTCTTGCTCTGACATTACAAAAAGCCGCAGAGCCCCTGGCATGGGGAGATGTAATGCAATGAGATAATGTTATTTTACTTAGAACTTCTGTCTTGGAGGGAAATTAAACACGGGGTTGGGGCTCGGCAGAGCCTGTTGCTCCCAGGGAGCCATCCCAGGGCACTGAGGGTGAGGACGGAGGGCATCCATGGTGGCAATGCAGGCTGCTGGGAGGAAGGCCCCCAGGCATGGCAGGAAAAAGTCCTGGGAATGGGTAAAAGAATAATCCTTTCCTGTATTTGAAAGAGGAGAGGGTCCTCATGGTGAAGGAGGTTTAGGAAAAGGGATCTGTTGGGGAACAGCAGGGGTTGGGGCGGAACTGGGGTGACTGGGTTTCCTGCATTGATTCTTCAAAAGCACCCAAGATGGAGTTGGACAGGATCCTCCTTGCTCCAGGAAAAACTGCTGGGAAAGCCAGTGAGGGAGCAAGGGGGCATCTGGATGGGTCAGAGCCTGGCTGAATGTGGATGTGGCTTTGCAGGAACAGATTTCCTGGGAAGAGGGGTGGAGGAGCCGCATTGCAGCTCAAGGCACTGACCATGAACCTAAATATCTCTGCTCTGCTCCTCGTGGGAGTTGCAAAATATCCAAATTTGGCAGTGTCAGCCCAGGAGCTTTCCTGAGGTACTCCTGAGGTACTTCATCCCCAAACAGATCTGTCCGGGTTGCGATACTGTGGCTGTTTCACAGCCGGGCCAGGAGCGTGATCCTCGCACCGAGGGCTGCAGGGACGGGGCTCCGGCTCGGAGCTGCGTCTGGACATCTGGAAGACTTCAAATACCAAATCTAGGCAGAATCCAGGCAGAGAGCCCTTGCAGCTGCAGCGAGATATGGGACACGGAGCATGGGGTTAGCAGAAATGAACAGCTTTGCCTTTATTTGCTTTTAAAACGTACTGTAATTCCTGGCTGGAGGGGGGTCAGGGTGAGTTCCCGTGGGTTTGTCCTTCCCACTTTGTTTCCTGAGAAATCTTAGCATAGATTTAAGGCTTAGAAAACCAAGAGGCCCATGGAAAGGCACTTTTCTGTGTACCTCCACCAAGTCTTCTGGGATCCTTTGACCTCTTTTGGCTTCGGCTGGTTTTGACAAGCGTTTCTGGGGTGCTGATTCCCAGACTTCCATTGGGGTTTATGGAAATGACACACATAATCAGGGAGAGGGACCAGAGCTGTGCATCCACTGAGCCTGCCAGAACAGGCTCCCAGTCGTGCCCGGTTTTCCAGGCAAGGAAGCAGCACCACCCCAGCCGCTGGAAAAGCAAAGGTAGGTGGCCCTTTCCTAACTTCACCAAGAAGAGGAAAAGCCTACAGGGTCTGCCTTGCAAAGTGAACCACTACAGCATCGCCCTGCTATGAACAACGGATAAAGCTCCCAGTGCTCCAAGGATGGGAGACGCAGCCGTAAGTTTGGAAGTGGAGGCAGCAGCTGTCAGACCTATCCAGGCTTCATCAGCCTGTAGAAACAGGCTGTGAATCTTGTAATCACAGGTTCCCCCTTAGGATTTTTGGCATGTCTACTCTTAACCCAACCTTGGAAAGTGCAGAAGGTATAGAAATGAAACCTAATAAAACCTAAATATTATCTTCCATGTTCTGAGGCTCAGCAAAGGTTTGATTTACATTTCTAGCAAACGTTCTTGCATCTGAAGCAATGACTTGTATATTGTATTTGTCTAAGATTATAGGTACTTTATGGCATTTACTATATCTTGTAAATATTCTGTAAAGCGCTATTGACAGAACAATTATGGTAGAGGAAAAGGAATAACAGTTTTGAATCAAATCCTTTTGGAAGAAAAAAGGGATTTTGCCCTTTGCTGCTGCAAATGATCTGCAACTCGGTGATGCTTAACAGCACGTGCTAGAAGAATACTGCCAAATTAAAGCCCCCCCTGGCTAGTATTTCCAAAACCTTGCCTCCCAGTTATGCTGCTGGAAAAGGGGACAGGGTTTAGGAGACTCCGGCTCGCAGCAGCCTGTTGGAAAAATTGGCTGTCCTGCAGCCGAGAGCAGCAAACCTCACCCTACTTGTTCATAACCAAATCTGCGCTGACGCTACAGATAAGACCTCTGGCTACACCACTGGAAATGATCTCACCCTTCACCATCGCCTTCCCTGTTGCTTTTCCAACACAAGCAGCCGGGGCAGAATTTTGGGGCAGCAAAATGGGATCAGGCTCAGGGTGAGTCACCGCTGCGTGGCCCCGCGCGGTCGAACGCCCTGACTCCTAACGAGGAGCTCTTGTTTTCTCCCAGAAGGGAAACCATCCCCCCCTCTCCGGTCTGTCCGGAGTTGTCAACAGCCTTTTGAGCTGGAGGGAAGAGGCAGCTGACGGCGCGCGTCCCTGCGCTGTGCCGTGGATTGGATGGTGGCAGAGGAATGATGTTCGCAGCCTATTTTTAGCACAGCCTGCAGCAGGCTTGCGAGCGAGCGCGCAGCCAGGGCTGCGGGAACAATGCCACCGCGGACGCTCATGCTCAGAGACGTTGCAATCCCCCGCTCGACACCCGCGCCACCGAATTAAACAGCAACTCCCCAGAAACCAAACCAAACCAAACCAAACCAAACCAACAAAAAAAAACCCCAAACCAAACAACCGAAAAACAACCTTCCTGCCTTTTGGGCACCCTCCCCAAATCTTTGCAGGCAAGCACAAAGAGCTGCGCAGGGGCGTAGGCGCCCGCCCTTCCCCAGCTTCTCCTCTCGCAAAGCAGGGGAGCGGCACACAAATCCTGCAGCTTCCACCCCAGCTCGCCCCGCGAGCTAACAGGCATCTCCCTTAAGACCAGCCTCAGCGTGGCGTCAAAGCGGCGAAAAAGAACAGAGAGCAAGTCATGGAGATGTCGGCGGCGCCTGTCGACGGCCAGGCGTGACACCAGCCGGTCTGCGTCCCTCCCCGGGACGAGGAGTCGCCGTGCACCGGGGTGTCCCGCAGCCCCGTGTCCCTGGGAGCAGCTCCCGCTGCAGCGGCTGCGCCTGTCCCCGTGGGCGGAAAACCAGCACCCGGGTTTGCAACGGCCGTGTGGGTGATGTGGGTGCAGTAATACCGACGGACCGCCCCTACAGACCCTGGCTGCCAGCCTGACCCCAAATCTCTGCTGCGTAGGGACCGAGGTGGCCCTGCCACCCCCCCGTGCCAGCCCTGCAGGCAGCGGGAGCCTTTGCCGCGCAGCACCTCCCTGCAGAGCCAGAGGGACAGGGCGGTGCGCGGGGGACAGGAACACGACCCCTCCTTTCCGTGTCTTCCTTTCACTGTGTGAAACAGCTGAATTTCAGTGCTTTCTTGCTCCATAAAACGAAGACCTGGCCTCCAACGCACCTGCAGAGGAGGTGGAAGGCAACTAGAGGAGCCCTTTAAAGGGACAGAGCAAAGCCACAGTCTCACGTCCAGTCCATGGAGAACGAAGGCAGCTCGGGGTGCTTGGGATTGTGTTGCCCGTCCCTGCAGCGCTGCACCCTGCTTCGCAGGCAGGAAGCAGCTTAGACATAGTCTAGATGGAGCCGATGGCTGCTGTGTACACGCTGCTCACAGAAGAGACCTCACGTCGGGTCTAGGGTGGGAGACACCTGGAGCCCAAGCTCGTGGCCAGGGACTCTCCAGGTAAACAGCTGGCCAGCATGCCAGAGAGAGGAGAGGGCTTTCTCAGACCGCTTCCCTGCGCTGATGCTACTAGTTCCAAATGGTGCCCCAAAAAGACAGCGAATGATCAACCTGGTAACGGGAAACTGCTCTCCTGAGGGATCTGGGTGGCTGTCTCCCCGTCTCCCAGAGCAAAACCCAGAAAGACCAGGAGCAGTGTGGCATTGGAGAGGACCAGGGAGGGCCCCAGGAACCTAGACAGTGAGCAGGGGCAGGAGGAGGCCAGGGGCTGCACAAGGATGAGGGGTGATCAGCAATCGCAGATCATGGACTCACAGAATGGTTTGGGTTGGAAGGGACCTTAAAGACCATCTAGTTCCAACCCCCCTGCCCTGGGCAGGGACACCTCCCACCAGCCCAGGTTGCTCCAAGCCCCGTCCAGCCTGGCCTTGAACCCCTCCAGGGATGGGGCAGCCACAGCTTCTCTGGGCAACCCAATACCTCTGGCCTCAGCCCAGTGACACAGGACTCACACTTTCCTCGCCTTGGACAGTGTGGAGGTCTCAGCGCAGACCCTTAGCAAAGCCCAGACACTGGTGATGTGCAAAGTGTCAGCCCCACATGGTGGCCGATGCCTTGGGGGACCACCCCACCGCCAAAGGGGTCTCTGCCGCAGCCCTGGCCCGTTTCCCGTTTATGTTTGAGGCATAAATCCCTTCTGATGTTTCCTTCCTGGGAGAAGCAGCTGAGATACACGTGAATGAAGCAAAACACCAGCACAGGAAACAGGAGAAAAATCTCTCTCCAGGCAACTGCCAACACGTGCAAATCATTTGGAAATGGTCACACACGTGCAACGTGCCTGAGACAGGAGTGAGCTGGGGAGGGCTGGCACCGCTACGCATGGCTTTTGGGGAATCACTGGGCCAGAAATGCACCCTCCAAAGACCTTTCCCACCATGAGACCTGCATGCATGGGAACCCCCAACATCTGCAGTGCTACAGCCCCCGTGGGGACAGCAGGACCCAGGAGGGGACATCTGCCCACGGCCTGAAGCTGGAGAGGAGCTGGTTCGCCATCGCTCCCCGCCAAACCAAATCCCAAATGAACCTTTCTAACAACCCGAAGTTGGGAAGTGTTGTTCCTTTGTTTCACTGAATCACGTTTTGTGTTTCTCCATCTTTCCAATTTTTCTCCAGGCTCCCTGGTTTCAGGCCAGGTCTGTCCACAGCTTTCCGAGGCGCCCACAGATTGAGCCGTGAGCTTGAGCCAAGCAAAAACTAATTAATCATTTTCTGCCCGGTTCACGCAACGCAAAGGGCCAAGCAGTGACGCAGCTGGGGCCACCACGTGGAGCTGGCCCAGCCTGCCGTCCCCCACCCAGCATCCCCACTGGGAGCAGCTCTGATGACATCCCGTGGCACACACATTGTGTTGTCCAGAGGCACCGTGGCCAGCTGGAACACGGCGATTTACGTGGGACCGAACCGAAGGCGGCAGCTGTGGGGTATCATGCAGCGCTCTGCTCAGCTGTGTCCTTCACGAGTACCAAAGGAAACACTTTTTCTTCAATATTAGCAACAGGGATGCTGGTCTCACACCAGACTATGAGTGAGTGCAGGGATATCATGAGTCGGCCATATAAACCCACAGCAAGCCCTGGGGGAAGCAGGACACGCTGGTTCGCTCTCATGCCATCGTACACTGGCCTCGCATGCACCCCGGTCCACGTCCTCCCCGTGCAGAAGTGGTGAGAAAGTAGAGAACAGCCCCTGTGACTGATTTCCTACAGGATGGCGGTGTCACCTGGCAGATTTTCATCTCACCCGCTCTGCTGTGAGCTCCAGAAAACTCAACAGCTTATTCAAGCCTGGGCCGATGCAAAGAACAAGGTGCTGCTTCGCCCCTTGCTCCCTTTCAGAGAGCAGCCAGGACATTAAGAGCAGCCTAGAGTTTACACAATAAACACTACCGCAAAAATCAAAATATGCCAAGGATTATTTAACTATGCAATTCCACCACAGAAGCTGGAGGTCTCCCCTCTAATTCCTAAGCTCCCCAGGATTTGAGGATGCACCTGGAGAAGCATTTCTGAGGCAGCAGACATTTCTGCTGAGGCCTGGGGATGAGTAGGGTTGTGTTCAACCCCACTGCTACAGGGAACCCCGAAGTTATCTTTCCTCTGAGATCCACCCATGGAAAGCAGGTGGGAATATTGCTCTAGGAAGGTGAGTCCTCCCGGAATATCACAGCCACGTGAGCCGTATCTGCAGAAGCAGGGCAAGCAAAAATATTTTACCACCTGCTCCTGTTTAGCTCTTGACTCACCTTTTGTTCTGCCTTTCTCACACAGTGGGAAATTCTACGTAGTCTTTGAGTAGTTAGGGCAATCAGTCACCTCTTGTCATGCTGGTTTGCTGGGAGCATGGAGCTATGAGCACTTGGTAACTTTTATGACATTTAAACAAGTGTAAATAGCAAGCACCTCCACTCAAGCCAGGGATTAACTCCAGATTCCCCTGCATTAATGATGAATATTTTGAACTTAAAACAAACTAATGAACTTTTTTGAGTTAGCACTTCTACACTAGGGACACAAAGCCTGTGTTTGGCAGTGACCAGAGAAGAAAGTGTAAAGACGTGCATCTATCTGCCCATTCCTCTTAATAATTCCATATAAATGGATAAAAAAAAAGAAACTCCAATAGCTTAGACCAGAACAGAGATGCATATTAATGTAAAAACCCAAAAGCTTAATTAAAATCAACTTACAAGATACAGTACATTCTCAAGAGCCTGCACTCCGGCTACTTTTCATTAAGATATTTTGTAACTTCAGCAGAACCCGTGAGTTTGGCAGAGGAGTTCATTGACAGCGTACTCGGGGCTAAGGATCGAGTCGGGGATTGAGTCCAGCCCACACAACAGCCCATGTGGATTGGCGGGAGTCCGCACGCTCGTTTTACTGCTCCCAGAATTCAGGCCGGAATAGCTGAAGGTGGGCCCATCTCCCACCGCGTTTCACTGAGCCCTGGCGCATCGCTCCCTTCGGCGCTTTGAAGAGCCTCAGTGAAAAGATGCTGAGCTACAGCCCCAAGGGCGCGAGAGGGGTGCTTTAGCGTTAAAGCAGAAATCTAAGCAGCGGGGTAAGATTAAAAAAAAAAAAAAAAGGAAAACACGGGAGAAGTGAAAAACCAGTGGGCTAGGTCACCCGTTGCTGGTGACATTTCAGAGCGAGGGGAAAACGAGGAGAAAACACCAGTGGGAGGAGAACCCGGTGTGATCCTGGGCAGCCCTGGGAAACACAGCACTAAGGTAGAAACGGAGCCAAGAGATGAAATACTCACTGAATGTCCCAGGTCACTAGGCTTTCAGCATCCCCCCTGTAAAGCACACTAGAAAAGACTACAGTTTTGGGGGGGAAAAAAACCCCAGCCCAACCCAATTCAAAATCTATTGGACCTTCCTCCCCTCCCTGGCACAGTCAGATTTGTCACAGCGTTTGGGACATCGGCACCACCAGAAATTCCACAGGAGCCCCCGTGTCAAAATCGCCGCAGACCGATGTGTCCTAGGATATTTATGCAAACCAGGAGGCACGGCAGGATTTCACAGCAGGAGGACAAATTCATTTTGTAAAAGGTATTTATATAGTTCAATAGGTGTGTGCAGTGCTTTAGAGGTATAAAACATGAGATCCCTGCCCTAAGGGGCTTATAATCTAATAACATATACTAGGTAAATTAAAACATACATCACGGCTGCGATGCATGCCCACCCCAGCCTAGACGGGAGGGCATTTGAGCCATATGACAAGGCAGAACTCAATTTTCATTTTAGATTTGTAGTTTGCCTTTAAACAGCCGGCGTTCCCTAACCCCCAAGCGAGGGAGAAATTTATCAGCATTACATCTGGGGGGAGGGCGTGCTCCAACACAGGATCATTTATTAATTGTTATTTATTATCTGTTAAACAAGGACAGTGCGTGCAGCAATAGTATTCCTTTTTCTGGATTAATTGTTGCCGTGTGATTCCTAGGTTTTATATTTTTAGCAGCCCTGTTCTAAGCCTAACCCACCGAAAGGGGGGAAAAACGGAACAGGCACTCACACAATTAATGTAATGAGAGTAATTAATTTGAAAATAATACCCAGGGGGTGGGAGGGTTAAGGTTTTCTTTTTAAAGAAATAAAAGTCGAAGCAAAGCTCCCACGTCCCTCAGGACTCGGTGCTCCACTGCCTGCACTCGTTATGTTCGCATTTGAATACTCATTCGAGCACATTTCTCATGCTGTTATTTCACCACTTCCTCAGCCTTGCATAATAGATGCAGTCATTGCCACTAAAGAGCCAACATTTACCCGCAGAGGTACGGGAGAACACCGTAAAGCAGGCAGGAGACGCAGGCAGGAGACGCCAATAAAGCTCTATACAATCAGGTCTCTCCTTGGGGCTTGCTCGCTCTCCGCAAAATAAAAAAAAAAATAAATAAATAAAATCAGAAGACCAAACAGCCCAAACACTGGTCAATGAGTCTCCGGGGTCCCCCTCCCCTTTCGTCAGCCACATAGACGGAGCTCAGCAGTCTTCCTCCCTCCTCTTCCTCCCGCACATCGCCCCGCCAGCCCCGCAGCCGCCCGGGACCTGCCTCACTTGCTCAGGGAAGTGTTTTATTTCATTTTACGGGGCCATTTCTTGCTCGAAAGTCAGGGAAACGCTCCCCAGAGGTAACTCCTAGCAAGGCGGTGACAGTACCGGTAGCCGCGGGGGCTTCACGGTCCCCAAACCAGCACGGGGCTGGACGGGAGGGCGCATCACCCCTGCTGACACACCTCGTGCTTGGGGGAAGGAGGTGTCTCGTGGTGGCAAAAGATGGAGAAAACTCCCCAACGCACCTTCCTGTCCCCTCCAATGCCACAAAGCCTTGCTGGTCTCCTGTGCCCGTCCTAAGGAAGCCGAGCGAGTCTTTTGTTTCTTGCATCTTGCATCTGTGACAAGAAGCACCCAGACGCGCGGGAGAGGCTGGTTTGGGTAGCGGAGACAAGAAACTGCAGGATGCTCATCACCATCTCCAGCTGCTTCTCACCACCACCTTTAGCTCTGGATTGCTGCCTTCAGCCAGCCAAATTAACCTTCGGCTGGCTGCCAGGAGTGGGCAAATCTGTGGCAGAAGAGACCCTATGAAAAGCTCAGGCTTGTGATTTCGTATTGCCATACATTTGTGAAGGGACATGCAGGGCTGAAACCCTTCCCTTGGCATTACTGACGGGTCTTCAGAAGGGAAGAGGGACAGGTCTGGTGCCTTCATCGCCCTGAGCTTGCATTTCTCTGCCCTTCCAAGGACCATGAGCAGGAAAGACAAAGCCCAGCATGAAAATCAAACAGTAACTCACCAGAGACCAGAAATGCAAACTTCTCCAAGATCACCTGAACTTCCAAGTAGTTCAAGTTTTTCTTAAAACTTAAGATTTGGCCAAGATACAGTTCTTGGTCCCAGCTTTAACATAGCACAGTCCCACCAAACCCAGACCTGATTGCGACGAATATTTGAAAACGTTATTTGGTGAGCATGCACTGAGTTATGTCAAATAATAAAGCGAAAAAGTCCCTGAAGGTTTTGCTGCGTGCGAGCACTTCCACAAGCAAAAGAAATAAATTATCGTTGTATCTACAGTAATCGCATTGGTCACGCAGACTTGACAGAACAGAGAAGGAGCGAGCAGATCCGTACTGCCGTGTCTTCCTTTGGAGCAGGGTGTGGAGGACAGCCTGGGGTGTGTGTGGGGCTGGCGGTGCCTCTGAGCAGCCCGGGTCTCCTCCGGTATGGTCTCTTGATAAAGAAGTTAAGAATTACAGTAGCATGGAAAAAGTTCCAAAATGGGATGGCAGGAATTTTTAGCTTTCTCCCCAGCTCCACCACATGTGGGATTTCCAACGAGCCGCTGGATCGTGTTGTATCTGATTTTCCAATTAGTGGAATATTGGCATTTCTCTAAATAAGAGGGGAAGGGAATGAAGAAACATCGATGGGGAGGAAAAGTTTCTGAAGAGAAGCAGAAGGAACACCACAGGAATTTATGAAGACGGGAGCAAAGTCTGAACTTCCACACGACACGGCAACCTGCACACGGCATGACGCAGAACCACGGCAGTTTGGTCAACGGATGTTTGTTTTTTGTAAACTTAATCCAACAGGGAGCTGCTGTAAGGGCTGTTGCAGCCCATCTCCCCGGCATCACGTGGGGGGGCAGCGAAGGGTGACCATCTACTTTTTAATAACAAAGCTCTTCAGGAGAATTTAAAATCCCAACAGGGCAGCAGGAGCAGGGCAGCAAGCGGCCCCAGGGAGGCTGTTCGTGCACCTGCAGTCCCAGCTTCTGCACACCGCAGGAGAGCAGCTGGGGCCCTGACACCCCCTTTTGGGGGTCCAGAAACCCCCATGGCCACCCCTCTACCCTTCTCCAGGGCTGGGGACAGCCCGTGGGCACCAGTGCCCGGCCAGGACAAACCCTCGCCCCCCCGTTTTGCAGGGGCTGGACCAGGCATAGGTGGACCAGGCAAAGGATGCTGAGCCGTGCATCGGGATGGGGATGCGCCACCTTTGCACGGGGCGGTGAGACCGGGGGCTGTTACACCATTCCCCGTTCTTTAACTCGACAGCAGCTTGGCACTGCATTTTGTTCGGGTTTTAACTTTTTTTTTTTTCCCCCCCCTCCAGTGTTCGTTAGCAGAAGTGACATTTCTGCGGACGGGCAGGCGATGACGGCAGCTAATGGCTCCCGGGCCCTCTCTCCGGTTTCCTTAGCAACTGCGGGAAGGGAAAACAGAACCTGTCAGATGGAAAATGTCAATTATAGCGGATGCGGAGGGGAGAGATGCTGCGAGCAGAGGAGGCGTGCGGCGGGGGGAGCGTGGCGGCGGAGGGGAGCGCAATGGCGGGCTGGGTGGGGTGGGGGGGTGTCTGCCAGCATCGTCCCAGCATCGGGATGACAATTTTCAGCAGCAGACGCGGGCTGTCGGATGGAGGATTGCGCTGTTTCGCGGGCAATTTTGCCAGACAGAGCCCGTTCTCATGGCCAACCAGCCGACTGACATCCCACCCCCGCATCCCAGACAGAGCAGATTGCCCTGCGGTAGATGAAAGCAGCTGGAAAAATATAAATCAGATTAACTAACAAATAAATAAGAGGGAGGAAGGAATAAAAGGCGGCAGGCGTGCTGTGCCCGTGTTGCGCCTATTGATCCTCAACCCCTTGGTGGACACAGGGCGGATCGATGCTGAAGGAGAAGTCCTCTGCTGAAACAGTGGGGAAAGAGTTGCCGGCGCAGTATTAATATTAATTAAAATGAGTTGTCCTGCCTGCTGCCAGCGAGACAAAAGCAGGTGGCGCCAGGGGCTCGGGGCTGGCAGCGCTGCCCAGTCCTGGATGCCCGGGGTGGGGAAGGGGCTGCGAACGGGTGGTGGGTGCCCCGGGGCCGTGCCCCCACCCTGCTGCCGGGCATGGGGATGCGGGACGGTGCTGCACCGCCAGCCGAAAGAGCGACGGGCGGCTGGAAGGAGGGTGATGCTGGAATGGGGGTCCCCTCTGCAGGGACAAACCCATCCCTGCGGCATCACCAGTGGCGTCTGGGCCACGAACCACGGCACGTCCATCTGCCTCAGGCAGCTTCTCCCACGGTTTGGGTGCTTTTTCTTAATGCGACTTCCCATCTCCACCTTGCCAACAACTCCAAAACACATCTGTTTTGAAAAATACAAGGGAAAAAACCCCAAGTATCCGCGACACCAGTCACTTCGTCGGATGGCTGGCACTTCCAGCAGACGATTTGCACACAAACAGCTCCTGCTGCAGCGGCAAGTGCACCCTAAGGACGCCCGGGGTTGTTGCTCAGTCACCTTGCACTGACACCTACTTGCCCGTTCAAAGCCTTTTTAACATGAAGAGTGCTAAATCAGCCTTTACTCTCTTCACTTCACCACCACCCAGGCCTCCTTGTCACGCTGTGACATGGGGGATTCGGACTTTCCTTGTCTTGACTGACATTTTATATCCTGCCGGGAGGGAGCCAGCCGGCTGCTTGTGCACCGTGAATGCTAAAGCGAGTGGAATAAAGAGGAGAACAACCACCTTGGGAAAGTGGTCACCTGCAGTTAGCTGAGAGAAGGAGTTTAATTCAGTTTTCTTCTCTATTTTGTTTATGTTGTTTAGTTGCACGGATGGGGAAGCCTGGGGCTCAGGAGCTCTGCTTTCCCTTTCCTAAGCTCACAAACACCTTGCCCTGCTGGTCACTTAACCCGTTCCACTCACAAGCCCTCCCTTTATCAAGCAGTACTTGGCCATCTCTGCAAAGCCCTGCGACACCCCTAGGTGAAAGAAAATACCAGCCCCTTCTTCTTTTTCCTCATCCCTTCCCCTAAGTCATCTCTACAAATGGGAAAAGCAACAGACGTGAGCCACGGACCAGAAGGGCCCAAAGCGGCACATCCTAACGCCAAAACCCAAAAACAGACCAGAAGTGCCCGAGCCGGCACATCCTAACGCCAAAACCTGTCTGGATCCTGTTTTGCAGAGCTGTCCCTCCTGTCCTGCAAAGTCCCAGCTCCAAGCAAAGTCTGTCATCTCCCTTCTCTGCCTTGTCTTCTGGGCCCAAAACGATTTCAGAGCAGAAGGTCATTTCATAATACTCTGTGAATATTCACAGAATCACATTCACAGAATCGCCATTCACAGAATCACACAGAAGCACAGAATGGTTCGGGTTGGAAGGGACCTTAAAGATCATCTAGTTCCAGCCCCCCTGCCATGGGCAGGGACACCTCCCACCGGACCAGGCTGCTCCAGGCCCCGTCCAGCCTGGCCTTGAACACTTAGTCACTATTCACTTTGTTGCCTTCTGTTTTCCACTCTTTCTGAGTGTTTAATTGCAACAACAGGCTTCTGTAGGCTGAAGTAATCACTCCATAAGGAGCAGTCCAAACGAGGAGCAGGAGCATCTCTGCTGGAGCTGGGACTGCTCCAGGGACTGTCATAGGGGTGCAGTTCTCCTGTGCTGTCCCTTCTCATGCTGGCGGGTTATTTTTATGTTTTCTCTTAGGCAACCAGGTCAGGATCTGTGCTGGTTTCTACTTCTGTCTGAAGCCAAAGGGAAAAAACAAACCCCATGAATTCAAGTAATGGACTTCCAACTAATCTGCTTCCCAAGCGTCACCCCAGGTCTTTGCCATGGCACCTGGATGTGCAAAGCCCCGGCTTCTGGGGAGCCTCAGGGATTCCACCCCTGGGGAATAACCTGCACGGCACGAGCAGCCCAGCACGGCAACTCCAAACCACTGGCTTTAGGCAACCTACTTCTGCGTACGCTGGGTTTCTGACCTTTTTCTGTGCCTTACCCAAAAGCGTTCATCAACCAAAACTCCCCGGTTGTGTTATAATCACACCACCACCACCAAACCCCTCCATCAGGCAGGGCATGGGCTGCGTTCAGCAGGGGGTGATCCCTGCCCTGCATCTCCCCATCCGTCCAACAACCTTCTCCCTCTAATTCCACCTCCCTTCGGGAACGGAGACAAACACCTTCCTCAGCCAGCGACTTGCCCCAACATCGGACCCCTTGTGCTGCTAAAATCAGGCTGGCCGCAGCAGGGCTGTAAATATCAATTGTTCTAACCCAGTTAGAGCCTAATAGGCTCAGCAATATCTACTGAGGAAAGGTCCCGACCCCGCTCGTCAGCAGTCATGACATGGAACAGCTATAGCATGTTCAGGGTATGCAAAAGGCTTAAATGCACATTTAATGGTTGTCAGGCAGCAGTTCCTATTAATATAAAGACAGTCACATCCCAGGGCTATGGAAAAGAGCTGAAAAGCACGGAAGAAAAATGAATTTATTTCAATGGATGTTTGCACGATCAAGAAACGACTCAAATAGCTAAAGCCGCTCTGTTCCTGAAAGAGACGTGGCAAGACTGAAACTTGGATGATTAGTATAAAAGTTTCCCTACCCACGCGACTCAGATCTTCAATTATTGACATTTTAGTTCGTTATCATTTATGCACTTTCTTTATTTGTGTTTTGCCCAGGAAAAAGCAGCGCAACGCAGACAGATAATTTGTTGTTGCTTTGCATATCTGTTTTCCGTCATGAAATTTTTATATCTTCTCCATCGAAACCAACTGAACTCCCAGCCCGCTCAGCACCCCAATACCGCAATATAAATAACAACAACCGCCTCCACAAAAGATTAATCCCCGACTACGTCCATAACTCCCCCGTACCACAAAGCTAAGATGAAGAACCTGAAAATATTTACCACCATTTCAAGACTTGGGCAGAAATCTCCCTCATTTCATTGCGTAAAATATAAGTTTTAGGTAAAGCCAAAACTGACATTATCATTTTTTTAGCACTGAACAGCTTTGTCCGTGGCTGGCAGTTCATTCTTTCTCCTATCACGGCTAGGACAGATCTTTTGTAAAGCTTCATGACGCACCAATTTGCCTCTCCTTGCAGACTGTGCAATTTTACTAACCTCTAAATCGATAAATTACACAAGTGAGGGCAGAGTAAAGCCCTTCACATGGACACGAGAACTTTTCTCCACGTCACGCGAAGTTTCCCGTTCCCTTTTTTTCTTTTCCTTGTTTTTTTGGGGTTTTTTTTTTTTTCCCCTTTTGGGTTGCCATCCTCAATTTGAGCAAGACTCGAACAGGTCAGGGCCGTGGCGTTTGGGCCTTAGGATCAGAGGTGAGGAGCTGTGCTGAAAGCCATCATTGAGCCTGGGCGACTCGGGAGATCTCAGCCTGCCCGGGGTACGCCGCAGATCTGGCCCTTTGGAGGATCTAAAAGGTGTTCGTGGTGGGGATGATGCTGGAATTTCAAAAAGCAGCAGGCTAGCTCAAAAGGTAATTAATATGGTCTAATTGGTCTCAAGGCCCTTGGTAGCGGCTCTGTATGCCGTCCTCGGCGCCTGCGTTTCTTCTTCGTCCTGAGCATCCCCCGTTGCCCGCGTTTGGGTGGGTCGCAGGCAGAGGAAGGGGCAGTTGCCCGTCATTGCAGCCAGAGCTGGAGACAAAAGGCTGCGAACGCGCGCGAGTGCCTGGCGGGGAGCCCCGCTGTAAGCAGAACCACGAGGCTGATGCAAAAAAGCTCAATCCGAGCCGGAGCATCAAATCCCTCCACCGCCCTGGGGATATCTGGGTCCTGGTGACCCGGCTGGGTTTCCCCACGCTCCCTCTTTGCCCATCATCGAGTACTGGAACAATTAAGTCAGGAATAAACTTGGCCGATTTCTGTGTTGGTGGCACGTTTCTGTCCCTAATGCTGCAAAGCGCACACGTTAATTTCCCCACACCAATATTACCCTTTTTCCTCTGTTTTCACTGCATGAAAAGCCCTTTCCCACAGGGCACGAGCGGGCAGGGTCCCTGCCTGGAGCGGGGGTCTGCAAGGCCTCAGAGAGCAACCCAGGAGCTAACCGCAAAGAGCAAACAGCCATTTAAAACCCAGGTGTGTGACTTCTCATACTGGAGGCTCAGAAAGAAAACAAAATGAGGGGAAACCACAACAATAAACAAGTATCGCGGTTCAGCCGGATACTCATTTCAGCAGAGGAAAGTCCTCGCAGCAGCACAGCTCAGGCTGAGGGGTTTGGGTGGACGGTCATTAGGTGAAGGAGAACGGGAAGCACCGACCCCCAAAACTCATTTTTCAAAGCCTCTGAGAGCAAAGCACCAGCTGACTTCAGCGGACGGAGACCATGAAAAAAGGTCCGACATTTCCTTTCCGATCACCACCGCAGTCAGCGCCAGACTAACACGGGAAGAGAGAGCGGGAGAAAAGGAGTTTCCCACCTCTTTGGCTGAAGCTGCCCCCTCATTCCCTCACCCAACCCAGCAGCAGGACACGCTGCAGAGAAGACCCGGAGATCCCCAGCACAGCCTGAGGAATACAACCCCCAAAACCAGCCCGTGCAATTGGGTAGATTTCCTTTCATTTTTTTAATTATCCCTTTTTCCACATCGCCCAGCCCTCCCTCCTTTCTCATCACACTCTTCACTACACACTGTCTACTTAGCAAAATAAATGGCTGCATTCTCAGCGCAGGGGGATGTAACGGCTGCTGGGCTCGCTAATGGTCTCTCGTTGCGATGCAGCAGCCACAGGGTTAAATATATCTTGGCAGCTGCAGGAGCCGTGCCCAAGCAAAGACAGATAGGGTACAGGCAGAGCAGCAAGGATGTCTCCAACCCGGAAAGCTTTCGTGGTGGTGATCTTTTTGTACTCCGGGCCACCCGTAAGGCACATGAAGGGTCGAAGCACGTCAAGGTGGTGTTCGCCCTCTTGCTTCTCACCCTTGAAATAAAAGCAGGGCCGTAAATACTCCTTCTATAGCTTAAATTTCTTACCACTGATTCAAACACTTAAGTTGAACGGCTCTTGAAAGCATGGCCCTGCTCCCGCCAGCTGTAGCAACCAGAAGCTGCAGCGCATGCTGCCGTATCTCCCCGGCTACCTGCCATGGGCAAAGACACCACCGTGGGCTGCAAAAGCCGGAGAAAAATGTAGTGATTTTCCTCCATATGCAGCAGCTGTCGGCGGGACACAGAGGTGAGCCAGAGGGGTGCAAACCCCAACGTCTGCCCCAGGGCTTGGGTGCCCGGCAAGCTCTGCTCCCGGTGCCCGCTCCCGCTCTGCGCCCAGGCTGCGGGAGAAGGAAACCCTCGGCAGCGTCTGGTGTACACACATCTGTCCAGCTTGACGCAGGGGGACGGGCAGATGGGCAAAATGAAAACAAAAAAATAATGGAAAGTTTTTCTGGGGTATGTCTATAATGATGACAAGGGGCACTCCACAATTGAACGCTGAGTCCTCGTCCTTTCTAAGGACTAAGCTTTCCCACCTATGCCTGTATCACCACATCTCCTTGTAAAGAGCAGTTGCTCACTGTAACACTTCCATTTTCTGTTTGTTTTTCTATGACTGCAACACGCCTTACATAGATTTTCTGGAAGCCAGGCTATAATGCAAGCTCGAGCTTGCTACCTTCATTTGTCTGTTCCAACGACAGCTTTGGGAAGCAGCGTCGGGCAGCAGGGATGCTGTCAGGAGGGCTGGAGGGGTGGCTGTCCTGGACTTCGTCCCAGCCCCGTCCCAGCCCAGCTGGGTGACCCTGGGCAGAGCCCTGCGACCTCCCGTCCCAGCCTACGCGGTACGAGTGATAACCGCTTCCCGGCACGCCAAGTGTGCAGTGAGGTTCGATTACAGTTGGAAAGCACTTCAAACTCCTCAGCACAAGCTGTTTTCAATACAAAACGCTATAATAACAAGGTGGTTACAGCGTGAGGGACCCTTGAAGAGGGACAGGGAGGCACAGCAGTGGCAGGATGGCGAAGAGAGGTCACCGGGACCACCCGCACCTCAGCCTGGCATCCCCATGAACCCAGCCTCAGGTGAGACCTGGGCTCCTCGTGCTGCTGGGGAACGAAACCACCAAACCATCCCCAAACGCAGAGCAATCCTTTCATTGCCTAACAGGGACTGCCCGAGCCCACCGCCCATCCCAGCAAAAGGCTTTCCAGCCAGTACCACAGGGGAAAAAAAAAAAACCCTCAAACGCAGCTGAAAACATTTCCTTGCTGCTCGTGCGGTCTGCGAGGTCTCTTGTTCTTTGGTTTTGATGATAAAAATACCTCTCTGGCGCATCGGGGTGACACTGCTGCTGCACAGAGCGGCCGCCCCAGCCGAGCTGGCGCACTGTCACCTCTCCCTTCTGGCATGGTCTCCAGTGACAGAACCACGCAGGGCGAGGGATGCCATCCCGTGCCATGCCTCGGTGTGCCCGAGGACCGAGCTCTCAGGGCTCCTTTGTCCTGGGGACCTTGCTCCTGCCTGAGGCTTCCGGCAGCACTGTTATCCCAAGGTCCCTGATTACGGATGCTACGTATCTGCGTTCTTCCCCTGTATCCTTAAGATAAACATGTCCTTCACTGTAGTCACCTACTCCATCATACACTCCTATCAAATGAGCCTTGCTAGCTCGTAAATTACTGTGCAAACCATTCCAAACAATAAAGGCAATTTTACTTACTGAACCATTAAATTTACATACTTAAATTAGACTCAACCAGACGTTGAGAGGGGACGTCTCGCGGCCAGACAAACAATGAATTTAGGGAAAGAGCTGCCGTGTACTTCCCCACCTCTCACATGAAATTAATGAGGTGCTTCAATTTAATCATCATTAAAATTACATCTTTATTTAGTTACTTAGCAGAGTTTGACTCACTGCGTGGTGTGGAACATGGAGTAATGCCTCCACCATCAACCCTGCCAGAGAGGGAGGCAGGGAGGAGGTCCATCTCCCCAAAATTTCCTTTGCACCCCTACTCAGCCAGATCGGGCACGAGTGTCGAGATCCCAAACTGTTCTCCGGGGTTTATTATTAAGATAAAACAATGAGGGAAGAGAACCAGCAAGTCAGAGTAAATTGAGAAAACAAGGTCCAGGATGAGCCTACGATGGGTTTGAGATAGGCAGGCAAAAAGGCACATTACTCCTTTAGACGGTACCAACACATGGGAAGCTCTCGCAGCATTATCAGTCTCAAAGTTCAGTGCACGTGGCACCGAGAAACTCGTTAGAAAAGCAAGAGTTTGAAACAAAAGCACTCAGTGAAATAGAGACAAAGAGACAAGAGACGCGCCTGATCTCCTCACGTGCGTGTGCAATTTGTTTTGCATTTTCTCCCCCCACACACGCAATTCTTTCATCTGGAGATGTTCCCGTGCCGTTGCAGGGGCGGCTGGTGAGCAGGGCTCGGGCACGGCAGCGCTGCGGGGCCGTCCCAGTTGCAGATCAAGCTCCAGTTGCAGACATGTAAGTCCCAGTTGCAGACCAGTCCCAGTTGCAGACCAAGTCCCAGTTGCAGACCAAGTCCCAGTTGCAGACCAGTAAGTCCCAGTTGCAGACCAGTAAGTCCCAGTTGCAGACCAAGTCCCAGTTGCAGAGCAAGTCCCAGTTGCAGACAAGTAAGTCCCAGTTGCAGACCAAGTCCCAGTTGCAGACCAAGTTCCAGTTGCAGACAAGTAAGTCCCCGTTGCAGACCAAGTCCCCGTTGCAGACAAGTAAGTCCCCGTTGCAGACCGAGCCTGGCTGTCACCTTTCCCAGTTTCGCCCCTGGGGTTGCAGCACTCAGCCATGACCAAAACCGGGCCACGCACGTCCTGAGACACAGGTGAGAGCGCACAGCCCATAAATCCCGTTGAGCAAGGGTTATTACGGCCACAAGGACTCAGTTTTGTACCAGAAAGTCATCAATAAGCGACAGGGATTTCTGGGGACAGCAGCAAAGCCTGCGTGGGTCAGTGGGGACAGAAGGAGGGGTCGAACTGGTGGGGACAGGCTGCTCATAGGGGAAGGTCCCGTGTCCTGCGCCTGGGGACCTGCTGCCTCCCTGCAGCATCGAAGAGTCGTGTAAGAAGGCAGAATAAAGAGATTATGGATCCCTGTGGAAGTGATGTAAAGGAAACCAGTCCCTACTGTACTGGGCACGACATCTGCACGTAGTGAGAGAGGGAAAATCTCTGAAGCAAAGAGCACAAAAGTAGGAGAACGGGAGAGGTATTCCAGCCCAGAGACAGAAGTACCTGTGGTTCACCCAAGGATGCAAAGGCCTGTGAGTTCTTCCTCAAAATCTGCATCAGGCTACAAAAACACAGACCTTTTTTGTTACTCTGAAATGATTTTCATCCCAACAGACTCATTCTCTGCTCCTCCACTTGACCCGCGGAGCTCAGTGATCTCACTGGCCTTGCTCCTGTTTGATGCTGATGAGAACGAGCAAGATTAGATCTAAATGAGTTACATTTGGAGACGTGAAACACTGGGAATCTCCTCTTTCCCCATGGATACCCACAGCTCTGCGCGCATGGAGCACGTCCACATTATTCCCATCAGAAAGTCCTCGTTTTGACTCATTTAATTCACCCACGCTCCAGCAGCGAAGAGAGACCGGCTCCCGACAAGCCCATGGTGACACCATGGAGAACATGAACTCCTTTCTAACTGAGAGACAAGGGACACCTCCAAAGCCACGTTTCTGTGTCCCGTGATGCCGCCTCCCAACTGTCAGCAGCACGACCACTGGTCCTTGCTCTGGTGGTGCTGGCAGTGCCCTGCACAGTGTGTGTGTGTGTAGAGCGGGCACCAGGCACACACGCCAGCTCCAGAGGCTGGGCACAGGGCTGGGAACGGGATACCCACAGCTTTGACTTCGCTTAAACCAGCCCAGCTCTCCAATGGGTGCTTTAATGCCAACAATAAACGGGGGAAGGGCAGAAACGCTCAGGGCTACAAATAATGGCTACGTATTTAGTCGCTCCCTGCGAGCTCTGTTTTCCCTTTGGTCTCCGCACACGTCCTGTACTGGCAGGTGTTACGTGCCACCATGTAGTGAGCAGCTAGACCTCAGCTCACACAGTGACCCCAAAACCATAGCTCAAGCACTTGAGCTCAAGCTCGAGCAATGCCAGGGGGTCTGTTCGCCATCCCTTTTGGGTGGCATCTTTCTTCAGACAGGGAGGATAAAAATGAGTTATGTATTGCGGGAAACAGCACTCACACCTGAAAGCTCACTGCATTAAAAAAAAAAAAAAAAAAAAAAAAAAAAAAAAAAAAAAAGCCCGCAAAAGAGTAAACACCAAACTGCCAACTGCTTTTTACCTCCTGTAAATCAAAATACACTTTGGAAGTAAAAACTCCCAAATTATACCCAGCAAGATGAAACATTAGCCCAGGAAGAGTGGAGATGGCAGGAGCAGGGATACACAGACGAGAGCCAAAGCTACAGCTTGTCTCCATTAAAAATGCAACATCAGCAGAGGCGTCTGAGAGAGTCATTTATCAACTCCTGGATTAGAGAGACATCTTAAAGTAAGTGCACCATTTATACGCACATATGCACAAATTGTCTGCTGAGGAAGGAGAGGAGAGCTGCAGCCTTTGTGCCTTGGAAGTTTCTCTCTCGTCCTCTGGGTAAACGTAGGGCCTGAATGACATTAGGCATGGAAAATAGGAACCTTGCTCATGGTAACAGGGGGTACAATTCATGTGAGCAGCCGGGATGGAAAGTAATCTAATGCTGCAATTTCAGAGAAACAATATAGAGTCACTCACATACATCATGATTAATGGCTGGATACCATAGTGTGAAAACCATTTAAAAAATGGCATTTTTGTCACTGACAATGTTACACATATAGTAAAGGTCATACATGATAAGAGCATTATCCATATTTCTTCTGCAAACATGCTTAACCTTGTAGAGCACAATTCCCTGGAAGATTGGTGATCCATCTCCAGCTGCAAACTGCGCTCTTCAGAACCTGAGACGGCCAATTTTACATTTATATCACTCGCATCCACGCACACGCGGGCTCCGGGAAGCCTGCACGCCTTTCGAAGCAGAAAGGGATGGAAATGTTTCACAGCGGCACCCGCTCCGGGCTCTCCTCCCTCCAGCTTGTCTCCAGCTGTCACCTCATGCCGGAGCTGATGCCAGGCTCCTTCCTGCAACCGGGCTGGAAACCCAGTTCCCTGTAAATCCCTTCTTGAAAGGCTCCTCGAGGAGGTCCTTTGGCACCCTCTGGCCACAGGCAGGTCCCACCAGTGGGTCGATATCCACCAGTGGGGCTCGGCTCTGCTTTAGTTTTTAGCAGCAAGATGTCGATAGCTGGTTGACCAGCTGCCATCTGCAGAGAAATGCTCAGATGAGTCCGCAGACTAGACGTTTACTTTTTTGAGCGCTGTATTTTAGAGCACACAAATCCTTTCCAAAGGCATGAAAGAGAGAGCTGCTCTGAGCACCGGGTGAGTCATTTCAGATCAAAACTCAGTCCGACCTGTGCCACCAACGCAGGCCCCACACACCTTCTGAAGCCCACGTGGCTCACCATAACCTTTTCTAGTTGCCTCCACAACTTGCATAGTCCTCCAGACTCGCAGAAACCCACAAACACCGGCGCTACGAGCCAGGTTACAACCCTGCCTTACAGATGCTGGAAGCTTGGGCTGAAATTCGGAGGAGCAGCGAGGTTCACAATATATTTTGCAGCAGATTCTGTGACCCTTTGGGGACCCTGCAGAAAGCGGCACTGAACTGTGCCATTGTCTGCTGGCTGACACATGATGACGAGGAATTTTTTCAACATGCAGTCACATATTTACCCATGTTTGCACGAGTTTTCACCGTTTGGCCACACCATGCTCTGGCCATCCGCCTCTCAGGGTCCTTCTCCTGCTGGTACTGAGCTCTCCTGGTTAACCTCGGGTCTAGCTGCAGCTCAGGGTTACACTCTGCACTAGCAAGCCAAGCACAAGATCTTAAAGGCACCGTATCAAAACTTAATTCTTTCTACAGCAAATAAAACCCCCTGCATGAAACAAACATTTGTGTGGCAAGACGCAGAGTACGGCTCCTTGCATCGGGTCAGAACTCTGCTCCGCGATGGCTCACCTGGAGCAGGGGCTGGGGACAAGGGGCTGTGCTCACCGAAGGACGCTGTTATCCTTCAGCGGGGCGCACGCACGAAAAAATGCCAGAGCAACCACTAAGACAGGATAAGCAGCAGTACAGTTAGCCAGCTCCGCCTGCTGAATCTTTGCTAACAAACAGGTATCAGCAGGAAAAAGCACGGGGACGCTATCCCAACCTGCAGGAGTGGGGTGAGTGGGAGTTCAGGGGCTGCAGGCGGGATCTCTCCCGCATCGCTTGCTCCCGGCTCAGCAGATCCGACCTCCCTTGGAGAGGAGGGCATGATCTCACTCTGGAGGAATTTCCTCTGCGAGAGACACTGGAAAACCCTATGGGAGGAGATGGGAGCTCAGTGCCTTGCCGGGAGCGGGGAGCCTTGCGAGACGGGGCTGGAGCATCCCAGCACGGGGCATCGTGGCCCCGGGTTTGGGGGGGTAACCACCACGGGGGGAGCGATTGCCACCCAGTGATATTTCCAACGCTTGGAAAAGCGTGGCCCCGGGTCTCCCCAAGGGCCCCGCAGGTCCCCGGCAGCCGGCGGGGGGTCAGCCCCTCTCGCTGCCTCCGGGGTGAGCCGCCCCGGGAAGCGGCGATGGGCAGGGAGGAGCTGCCCGTGCCCAGGGGACGGAGGGGACATTTCCACACCGGCGTTTGCAGCTTGTCAGATCGGCTTGTGCTTCCTTACGCGAACAGCACAGCGAAAGCTTCCCACCGCAGCCGAGGTGGGGAAGCTTTTCCCCAGAGTGGTTTGCAAAGACTGGCTGGACCAAATTATTCTTCTCATCATGAATGCCTCTCGCTGAGCCACCTTACCCATGCAAATACTCCAATGTTATTAATATGAATGAACACATCTTGTCTCGGGGTGTCTCATGGTAGGAGCCATTTCAGAAACACTGGGAGGGCGGAGGGAAGGAGGAAATACAACGGAGCAGCCCTGGTTGCATCTGTCCTATCCCTCAGATGACAATTTCTCTCTCCCAGGAGCGCCACAGACCAGAGGCACTCACAGATTATACATCATTCAGCCTTTTGCTTCGCAAAATTAGCTTTCTTAGCGAGGAAACAAAGGATTTGCTGTATTGGATCAGGCTACCGACATGTCTGCTGCGGCATCCAAGCTCTGGTACTTAAGAAACACGGCAGCTCCCCTCTCTGCTGCGCTGGCCAAGCCCCTGCGCGGGGAGCTGCGTGCACAGGCAGAGATCGCTTCCAGATTGCCACAGACACTCATCTGATGCTCAGTAGCAGGTAGTTTAACTTCTCTCCTAATTTTGTCGTCTTACCTACCCACAAATGGCCAACATTATTTAGTCCTTTTAAAAACTCAGCCGGAATGTTTATCTCAATAAGCGCCTTCAGCACTGCCCTCCATAAAGTCAACTACATACTGCATAAAGGGAGGGTTTCTTTTTTATTCGTTCAAAATTTACTGCCCTGGATGGTTTACTTTATGGCTGTTAATACAATGAAAGCTTTTGTAAGGAGAGGATGGTGCTGGGGGATCGGGCAGGAGCTAGCAGGAGACAAAGATAGCAGTCTGTGGCTAATACAAGGGCTTCGTGTGCCCAGCTTGGTGGGAAGACCATAACTCCTAACACATTTAATGGCACGGGCAAGGAGAGGGACCACCGAGAGCATTCCCCAGAGGTTCTTGGCACGGACTGTGCCCACCATCTCTCCCGCGGCAGGTGATGGAGCACTGTGGGTACCACTGGGGCTGCCCCTCGGTGGCAAAGGCAGCAGCAGCTTTTAATCCTTCCCCTCTTACGCAAGTCAAGGGGAGGGATGAAGGAAGCCAGGCAGAGCCTGCTGTTCCCCATGGAGCCAAGGAAAAGGGTTCATAGTCGGGGAGAAATATTAAAAGCGATCCAGAGCCCCGGGTCTGCAAACACAGGCGGAGCAGACAGGGCTGCAACCTGGGAAATGCCGGTGCCTGCCATGCCAGCAACTGCCTCTTTTCTTTTGACCTTTTAACTCCTCCTGGCCCAAAGCAGAGCGCGCAAGTCGTGTCGCTGTGTTTTACAAAGCCTCGGGTCAAAGAGCCAGCCGAAGGCAGGGAGAAAAGGTTTCTTTGGGGATGAACGCCGCATGCTGCTGCCAGGATGAGCAAACATGGGCTGCGCAGCCGCAGCTTCGCCTCCTCGCCAGGCGAGTGCTGGCGCCGAGAGGGCACGGCAGGGGAGAAACCTCCTCCCTCCGCAGCAGCAGAGCTGCTTCAGGGGCTCCCTGTCTCCAATATTTGCAATAAGAGAAGGAAATCTGCCAGGTTGCATGCACAAGGGAAAATTTAGCAACTTGAAGAGACACAGATCCGATCTCTAAACCAAAAGCCATGCCTTGACCCCGCAACGTTCGCTGCCTATCCCTATCCCAAAGGCAGGGCAGGCATTGAGGGCTCGGCGCGAGCACGTGTGCCCGCACCTTATCGTACAACCCTGCGTGGACCGGCACACGCGAGCGAGCGCGCGCAGGGAAACTTCCCCGGCCCTCGGACTCCATCCGTCCTCGGATGCACAGTACCGCAGGCACCGCTCGAGCGCCTCTGCGTCTCAGGGCACACGCAGGCACATGGACTTTCCATCAGCTGCGTCTTCCCCACAAGACCAGAGTTAACTGCTGAGAGTGCTCTCTGCCATCTTTTGTGAGCCGAGAACCAGGAACGCTGCACAAATCATTATTCTTGCTAATTACCAGGAAACATCAAACAAGACAAGCATTTTACTCCTCATCACTGAATTTTGTTATGCTAATTAGAGTTGTATAAGCTGTTGCTATTAAACCTGGAGAGTCAGAAAAACATTTGCATTAATACCCACAAAGCTGCATCAAAACCCAGTTATTAGTATTTCAATGAGGTTCAGGTTATGGGGAAGCTGCTGCCGTTTCAGGGGCTGGTTTGTTGTTTTTAAATCCCGCTGTGGGCGAAAATATAAATAAATGCAGGGTGAGGCTTCATGCAGACAATACTTCTTACAAATGGGGAATTAAAAAAAAGAAAAAAAAAAAGGAAACTTTGATCAGGAGGAGATATAAATGGGAGGGGGAGAGGGGGGGCACAGCGGTGCAGAGATGTTGTTGCTCTGTGCACAGAGTTGTACAGCCAAGGTGCTGCTCAGCCGGGGGCTCGATGTGCACAAGCATCGACTGGGGATGCCAGGCTGGATTTTGCGCTTTTGGATTTGTTTTTTTGGAGTCCCTGCGGCTCCCAGGCACTTTGCTTGACCTGGGGGTTTTGGATTTGACTCTGCAAAACACAGATGGAAACGAGCTGGCTCCTGCCTTCGCGTGAGAATGTCGTCTCCGTGGAAATCACCCGTTCAGAGCCCGCCTTCGCTTACATGTGCATCACGCTAAAAACCAGAGGGGCTCGGGGAGGGATGGGGGGGCCACGATTTCTGGTTACCAAAACGCGAGCGCCAAGACACACGTCTAAACCTTCCTGGGGAACCGGCTCTGTAATAAGAATTGGCAATTCCTTCCTTTTAGTGCCAATCACAGCAGCCCAGCGTTTCATCTGAAGATCTCGCAGCGCTTCAGAAAGGCAAATTATTCCCCCACGTGCCCCTTTGATACAACAATTATCACCATTTGACGCATCAAATACATCCGAAAAATTTAGGGGCATCCAAACAGGCATCTTGTGAGCAAGGGAAGGGGTGCTTTAACCCCTTAGCTCCTGGTGCTGGAGCATCATTTGGATGAGCTATTTGCAAAGGCAAACACACGCACAATTATTTCCATCCTCGGTTGTAGAAAGGTGGGGGTCGGTCTCTTCCGCCAAGTCACAGGCAATAGGACAAGAGGAAATGGCCTCAAGTTGTGCCTGGGGAGGTTTGGACTGGATATTAGGAAAAAAGTTTTACACTGAAAGGGTTTTAAACATTGGAACAGGCCGCCCAGGGAAGTGGTGGAGTCACCATCCCCAGAGATATTTAAAAGACGGGTAGACATAGTGCTTAGAGAGATGGTTTAGTTATGTTTTTTTGTCAGAGTTAGGTTGATGGTTGGACTCGATGATCTGGAAGGTCTCTTCCAACCTAGGTGACCCTACGGTTCTATGAGTCTATGGAGGTGCTGGTATCGAGCCCGCGTGAACTGGTATCGCGGCAAACCTTGTCCCACACCGGTCTGTACGCAGCAGAGGGAACCCCTCGGGGAAGAAGCAGGGGTATAACTCGAGGGGGGAGCGAGCATCCTTACCCCAAGATAACACCATGGGCGTTAGAGCACTGCCTTTGACCTGTGTGAGCGGCAAGCGGGCTGTCCTCCTCGCCGGAGGCTCAGAGCAGGCTTCGTCAATTAGCCGGCTCCCTGGCCCTTTGGCTCAAGCCACAAAACTCCCTTTGCCTGGCATTTATTTCTCAGTAAAGAGCAGACCCTATTGACAGCTGGCTGCAGCTTAAATAATACATCTTGAGCTCTCTATATAACCCATGGTGTTATTCTATTGATGGGGCTACAAGTTATCTGTTTTTAACAGCCCATTTGTCACCGATTCTTGGAGAGGGAGAGCCATTCACTCTCTCACTGTATATTTCTATCAAAGAAGGGGGAAAAAAAAAAAAGGAAAGAAAAGGATTTCTTCCATTTTCTCTTTCTGGTGGAAACACGCAGGTGAATTGAGTAGCGGTGTTTCAGTAATGATGAATTATGGTGGCAGCGCTGCGTGCTCCATCATTTTGCTGATGCGGAGGAACTCGGATGCTCAGCACACCCCATTAACACCTCCCCAGCGCCGAGCGGGGCTCCTACCGACCGCACCGACCTGTGGGACGTGCCGGGTGAAGCAGCCACCCTGCCCCCTGCCCCCCTGGTGCCAGACCCCACCACGGGCTCGCTCCGCATCCTCAGCATCGGCCTTTCCAACTTTGGGGAGCATCGGGTGCTCCGTCGCCTCGCCAGCCTCATTGCCCTCTGCGTGCATCCAAGAAAATTAACCGCAGCACCTTTGCCTCCAGAAGACGACTTTAAGGTCTCGCTCCCTCTACCTCGACACGAATCAGGAGACAAACACAAGCCGGGTGCCACCATCCCATGGGACCTACTCTAACGCTGTGTCCTCTCCTAACCACAGGCAGATTAAAAAAAAAATAAATTAAAAAAATCCACATCAGCCACGCTCCGGTAAGGAGAACTCTAAGAAGGATGAGGAAAATGAAGACACTGTGAAATGCAATAGATGTCAACTTCTACTTATTTTTTAATTTCATCTCTTACAAGCTTTTTGGAAGCTAACATGATTAAGTTCTTCACACAATTTATTAGCATCGTGTTGGAAATCCAGCAGTATATTACACTGTCTGAGTAATCCAATTAGTAAAATGTATTTATTTAACCAGAATATTAGCTGCACACAATCCCAAATGAAGTAAAGTCCCTGATCCTGGGGTTCCTTTCACTTCTTGGAATTCATTTACCAGCTACAAAAAGGTTTACTCTAATGAAATAAATATCAGCCCTATGTTTTTGGAATAATACAAGAAAAGCAATCTTGCTGCTCAGCTAACTGCCTTTTTTTTTTTTTTTTTTAAGCCAATACCAATGGCGCACACATTTCACAGCAAAATAAAGGATTTTCTGGCTTTTTCAACCTCCTCTCACCCCAACCCCAGGAACAACCCCAGATCCCCCCATCCCCAACTGGATTCCCTCTCTTTACAACTACCAAATCATTGCCAAAACTAAGATTATTATTTTCTCTTTTTCTTTTTTTTTTTTTTGTTTTCATTCAGCAACCCACATGCAAAAGTGAACCTCATACCCGCTTTACCCTCATTTGCAAGAGCTTTGAAATAAAAATCACCGTGGGAAGCCAAGGCTCCCGAGCACTTTTTTTCCCTCCTAATGAAGGAGCTGAGTGACAGCCCCCGAGGCTAGAGCTCTGACGTGGCCCCGGCAGCATCCCCTGGCCTGACTCAGTGCCGAGCACTGACTGATGTCTGGCAGTTTTTTGGGGTACTTTAGGGATTTTTTTTTTTTCCTCCTTTTTCTTTTATTTTGTTATTACCTTAAACATGCCCAGCTCCTAAAACAGCATCCCTCCCTAGGGCTCCTGGCCACAACCGCGGGTGAAAGCCGATGGCAGGGCTGACCGTGGCACCTCGGCGAGGCCGTGGCGAGCGGTGCCACGCGGCCACCGCTGGCGGGAGAAGGCCCAGTGCCACCGCAGCCCTGCTGGGAGACCGCTGCCTCCGCGGCCCGCTCCGGGGAACCGCTTGCTGTTGACCGATGGTATTTTTCCAAAGCCGCTACTCCAATTTATCTTCATTAATTGGCTTAATTAATTATTTTCCCCTGCGAGCAGCAGTGGGAGATTCGGTCATGAACAGCAGCAAGGAGGCGCGATGCAGCCAGCTGAGTCGGCTCTCTGCCTTTCTCGCTGCCGGGTGACCCCGGCTTCTTTCCCCTGGCTTCTTGGAGCCACAGCCACTTTTAAGCTTGACTTCTCCTGTCCAGACAGGGTGTGGGAACAAAAGGCTTGGGGTAATGCAGCATCCCCAGATGGGCATCCCAGGAATCCAAAATCTGGGATTCTGGGGCGTCTGTACACACCGCTTCAGCGTGTGAAGGCAGAGGGGATGGACTCGCCTAACTTGCTCGTAACCCTATTTTTCTCACACCTCGTGGAGCAGCGCCAACGTTCTCCATCTCCCCACGCTCCTGCAGCCGCACCTGCGAGATGACTCTGAAAGCCGCAATGGCAAAGCCAGACAGGGGAGGAAGGGACTAACGGCCGGAGTTAATAATAGACATCATTTGCGATGCGCCTCCAAAAAAAATGATCGTCCCGAGGCAAAAGATCTAATTTTGTGTTTCCTTTCAGATCCTCCGCTGCGCGCAGCCGGCAGGGGAGGAGGGGAGGCGTCTGCGCTGGGCTCGTGTGCGAGCCCCTGTGATGCTCATTCACATGCAGAGAATTTGAGAGAGATCCTCCCATTAATGCAAACAGGAATTACCCGTGTAATCTTGGGATTAACGGAGCCCAAGGAATTATTTACATTTCCTAAATGAGGGAAACTGTATCAAGCGGGTAAGTCGGAGCCGGGGAGCCGAGGTGCGGGAGGGCGACGCGCTAGCCGCGTCCGCAGCAACCACCGTCGTTGGCCTTTTTGAAAATGGGTTCATCTGAGGTTGCACAAAATATTTGGCGACTTCGGAGAAAAGCTGCTGCGGAGGGGCAAAGCAGACGGACTGACGCCCTCCTCGGCATCGTCTCCAGGGAGGGAGTCACGCAAACTTCAGATCAGACCCCAGATCTGCGCCTGCAGATCTTCCCTGTGTCACAGGGTACAATTCCTCATTGCCCACCAGTGATTACAGCAGCAGTAGGCATAATCGAGGCCAGTTTGTTAAATTTTTATTTAATTTCTCTTGCAAAGTCTCTCCCACAACAACCCGTGTCCCCTCGGCAGCGCCCAGCGTTACTGCTGGGTGGGGACACGGACCTGCTCCGTCCCCGGTCACACGGAGCACCCCTGCCATTGACGCCCCCATCGCGCTTTGGAATCAGGCTGAAATCACCCCGAGCGTTCACCACATCGAGCTTTTCAGTCTTTGCTCATCAAAAGCTGCAGTGACAGGCAGCAGAGCCCTCAGAGCCCCATCTTCTCCCAAATGCTATAATACTCATAATAATCACAGCAACAACAACACCACTTACAATAACCCTCCATCCTTCACACACCAGACGATGATGAGTCAGACTCCATTTCCAAACTAAGACATCTCGCCTGCTATTCTCCCTCCCCTCCAGACTAATAGCTGACAATGTATGCCTTCCACATTAATGATACGGGTTCAAGGGGAAAGAGACTGCTCTCCCGTTTCGCTGACATTACACTCTCCCATGTACCCACCAACATACCCTAAGGCAACAGAACTAGTAATAGGTTCCTCTAACCGCCTCCTGCATCAAATTTGACACCGGGTGCTTTCTTCTTCTTTCCCATCGCTCACCTTATAACTCTGTCATCATCATTGATTTTGACTTAAGGAGAGGAAGAAAAAAAAAAAAAAAAAACAAAACAAAAAAAACAACACCCCCAACCCAGCCCTCTTCCCCTGCTCCTACAGCACCGGCGTGGTGGGGCACGGCTGCCGCGGGGACTTGGAGCAGGGAAGAGGCAGGCCAAGGGGGATGCTTCTGTTTTGCCTCTGTGTGTCAGTCGTGAAGGGACCGAGGTAGCGAGGCAGGGGGGGTGTGCAGCCCTGGGACACCGTGGCTGGCTGCGGGGACTTGGTGGCTTTTTGTGCTGGGCTCATCTTTCGGCCGAGGTCAGGATTTGTTAATTTTTAGGCAGCATTCCTTTCTCCTCCTGTCTTCCTTCCAGAGAAAAGATATCTGGAGTGATCTCTGTCTACCTCTGAGCTATGCCACTCTACAGTGAAAAGCCCTGATACCTCCCCAAATTCTCCACGTCGCCGTCCACGGCAGAGGTGATGCCCGCCCCCAGCAAACCACTAGTCATGGCGGTGGGAAGGGGTGAGTGGTGGCTTCACCGTGGAGGGATGAAGGACCCTTCCCAGCAACCACAACTCCGGGGACAGGGACAGATACATCCCATAGGGCAAGAGGTGACAAGTTCCCCTCGATTCAGTTACCAAGGCTCCCATTCACTCCCAGAGAAGAGGGCTGGGCTCCTGTGCCAGCACCGGCTGCTTCCCGGCGCCACGCTGCCAGGAGATACCTCGGTCCCATTGCCAGCGCTCGGCTTTTGCAGCCGCATCCTAAGATCTGCCTTATGGGGGGCTATAACTGTGCTGGAAGCGGGAAGGACCTGTCAAAATCCCCCAGCACGGGGCAATCCTCCCTCCTGCAGCCCAGAGAAGCCCGGGCGATGTAGGAGAGCAGCAGGCTCCTCCTGTCTGGTCTCTTGGCAGATACACAGAAGCGAATCCCCAGAGTGCGGCTGACCCGCAGCTGGTGTTTTCTTTGATTTATGTCAGAGCCTATTTACGTCCTCTGCTTAAAACAATCCAGTTCGTGTCAGCAGTAAATGGAACTGCGTACCATCCAGCAGCTGTTTGGCTGCTACCTGAAATGAGTTTCACTCCAGTTCTTATCAAGTAGAAACCCTTTTAATCGTCAAAGCTGCCACAGCCTTGTTGGAGCTGCGACGGCGCGGTGATGATAACAGGGGAAGGCATGTTGCTAGCCGGGGACATGGCGAGAGCCCTGGGATTGCTGGTGATTTTCTTCCAGGGCCGCGGCCACTTTGGACACAGCGACACGTGGAAATGAGGGCTGGGCTCTGGCTGCGGAGACAAGTCCGCTGCGCACCTGGACACCAGCAAGGTTGAACTGGGGCTGTAAGGGCAAAGCTGGGTTGAACGGGGTGCCAGACGGCCTCTGGCGTTTTCGCTGCTGTTGGCCCAAGCAGGCTCATTACTGTGAAAACACCGGCGGCCACTAAGACTTATCTTGGAGCTCCTGCGGCTGATAAAGCCATAGAGCAAATGCGGGCTGCTTCAGGAAAAACCCAGAGGAGACGGAGTCTGAATCCGTGCTGCAGCCCTTACACCCTGATGAGTCTTAACTAACGAGGTGGTTGGCGGCGAGCGGGGATGGATGCTGCGCGAGGTGCGGGGGACATTCGCCCAAAGCTATTCGGAATTCATTAAAGAGGACGGGAAGAGCTGGGCTGTTCCACTCAGGGACCCAGCACGAGGCCACAGAACCTGCTCGTCCCACCGAAAACTAATGATCACAGCTTGACTAGCGAGTATCAGATGCTCTCAACGCGTTGCTTGCAAACAAGCTGCAGACCAAAAGCAATTCGAAGGAATTATTTGGGAAATAATTCTAAATAATGAATGAATGGAGAAAACTGCAAGCTGTTTACAGATAAGTCACCCGCAGAAAAGAGCTGAATTCGCCGAGTAGATGATTCACTATTGATTATTTCCCCAGCTCTAGCTGTAACCTTATTTAAAGCATTAATTAAGACAAGTCTTCATAGTTCAGCATATTCTAATCTGTTACAGGAGGAAGAGCTCTCGAGAGCTCAGCGCTGCCCTCCTGGAAGGAAATCTGGAGATTCACCCCCTGCTCGTGGCTCCTGCCTGGATGGGGAGGAGGTGGGGGGACACCAGCCCATCTGGAACCCAGCGACATCCCCGATAGCCGATGCAACCATTTCAGCAGGGTCGGGTCCGGTGAGCGCCTGGGTACGGCAGGGCAATGTGGGATCCTACCTGGCTGTTGGCTGGATTTCAAACAGGACAGCTGCCTCTCGGGATAAACCCTTTAAAGACAGCCCAGGCAATCTGGCTACCCGCACGGCCGGCTGCCCTCAAATGACCTGTTGCCAAGTCTCCCCCGATAACAATACTTAAATGCACGCTCTAAAACATGCCCCAAAGTGACACCGTCTGTGCGAGTGCCCTTGTGCCACCCAGCCCCTCAGAAAGGTCTGCACGATCCCCACGTCCACACGTCAGCTCTGGCAGGCTCAGTATCGCTCCGGTAACCAACAGGAGCACAAAGCCCCTGGGCTTATATTAAGAAAAAGGAACGTGGATTTCCTTTCAGTTATATCAAGTGACTACAACTGCACCTACCACGAAATCTGCCAAGCAATGGCACGCACGTGGAAATGCAAACACGTCAGCAACTGGTCTGCTCTTCAGCCAGGGACTGGCACCCGTCCGTACGTCTCGCTGACAAGAACACGACTTCAGCCCGTGCTGACAGCACGTTACCGAGCGAGCCTCCAGCTAATGAAACACAGGACCGTGTCTTCAGTAGGACATGAAACTCCCAACACAGCAATCCAACCCAGCACAGCAAGATTTCTGACTCAAAACCCAGAGGGACAGAGCTCATGATGCTGAGGGAAGGGGGCAACTTGTTGCTCTCCAGCTGCATTCCCCAAGGTGGATCTGCAGCCTGGTTTGCTCTGCAGAGCCGCCGATCCCCGGCCCGTCACCCCAGGACTGCTTGCCCAGCACTCTGCAGGCAGACGCGTGCTTGCTTTCCCCACATCCTGAAGAAATGAGGATATGATAACCTGGCACCTAACTGGAGCTAAAATACTCCATCTTTCAACCAGCTGATTAGCTCAGCATTGCCCAAAGCATGTTTGCATCATTGCCGGATGACTTGGAGTATGGGTAGAGCAAGTTAACCTCTGCATTAATTAAGCTCAGTATGTGACTGCTTTTTGGCTCATAACTTTGTTTCAGAAAGAAAAGCTCAGGCAGTGAAGTTCTAACCAGCTCTGAAACCCAGGCAACCAATGACTCTGGTCTTTTTAGCCCCTTTCCGTGTCCACTCTGAACTGACATAGCTTCTCCCATGAGTTGTCCTCAGTTCACATGGGTTCGGTTTGCCAGCAGAGCCATCAGGCCCTTTCTCTCCACTTGGCACTACTTAGCGTGGGGCTCAGCATCACATTGTGGTCAAGCCATGACCAGCTGCACGGCCCACACAGTCCTAATTTGTCCTAATTCGTACACAAAGATTAAAAGCAAGATTCCAGTAAAAGCCCCTTTCTCCCCCATCAGATGCAATCAGCCACAAGATGTGTCTCACTGGGCTGAGCTTTGAGATAAAGCTGGACTTGACCAATAACCAAGGAAACATAGCAGGAGAGGAATTAAAAATTCAAACATCGCCCGCTCACATTGAGCTTCTTATCAACCAACACCCCCAAGTCCTTCTCCTCAGGGCTGCTCTCAACCCTTTCTCCGCCCAGCCTGGATTTGTGCTGGGATTACCTCAACCCAGGTGCAGGACCTTGCACTTGGCCGTGTTGAACTTCATGAGGTTGGCACGGGCCCACCTCTCCAGCCTGTCCAGGTCCCTCTGGATGGCATCCCATCCTTCCAGTGTGTCGACTGTGTCACACAGCTTGATGTCATCAGCAAAATTGCTGAGGGTGCACTCAATCCCAACATCCGTGTTGCCAACAAAGAGGTTAAATAGCACCCATCCCAATACCAACCCCTGAGGAACCCCTCTCGTCACTGGTCTCCACTTGGACATCGTTCACACCTGCATTATTTTTTTATACACACAAGTATGGGATGAAGCATATTTCCCTGTCCAATATGTTCATTAAAAGGATGCAAAAAAGGGGAAGAACGGGAAAACTCAGTATCTCGCTTTGACTCCATTTATATCTCCAGCTCTCCTGTCTCTTGACCAGCACTGGAGGCCACACACCGTCCCGGTCTCACCACCGCTGTGTACGCCAGGTGGGCAGCACGGTGCTGAGCTGGTTACAGGTGGTCACTCGGGTATGACCCACACACATGTGCGTGCAAGCTGCTCCCCCGGCCTGGTCCTGCATGGTCGCACAGCTCATCAGCAAACATACAAACAAATATTTTTCACGGATATCGTCCAAAGCAAAATCCCTACCTGTTCTTGACTCCTTCAAAGGCTGTTTTCTGGTAAAGGCTTATCTGATGGTTTATCCTTTGCTGAAAGACAGAAAAAAAAACAAAGAAAAAATGCTTGTCAAACAGCAGTTCGGTTAGAAAGGATGGGACGCTCCTATATTGGGAGAAAAAAAGATGCATTTTGTGTTTACGTCCATTATCATCATTGCATGTGATACACACTTAAAAACTTGCATAATTCTCTCTACTCAGTTCATTTTATTTTTTCCATCCGTCAAACTCTTCCCTCTCTGTGAGCAAGTGTATTGCTAATTAGGACAGAGGAACAGATTAAGATAAAAGGAGTAGGCGCTGTTGCTTTCCCTGCCTCTCTCCAACCCAAAGTCAATCCAAATCTTTTGGAGAATTCAAGTAAATTTGCATTAACGTGGATACAACGCGCTCCTTGAAAAAGATACATCAGAATTAGAAACCGTGTGAGGAAAGGTGACCAAGATGATGAAAGACACAGAACAGTTTTTGCAGAAGAGGAGGCGCAAAAAGCACACGTGCGTGCCACTGCACTCTGCCCCGGACCAGCCTCGCAGCTGTGTGCTGTAAACGCTATTTTGCTTGGCTGAATTTTTCTCAGTTTGAAAAACAAGTGCCTTCGCTTTCGGAGCAGAGCAACCCGCATCTGTGTCCTCTGTCACCACAAAGTTCCGATGTCCGAATTTGTTGCGGTGTAAAAACTATGAGTTTCATTACCAAGCTTCTGCATTTCCCGGCCAAACCTGGTTTGGCTGGGGAAGGGCAGAGATGTTGGGACCCTGCTTGTACCTTCTCCGCTTTACAGAGACTTCTAGAGGACGCCTGTGCAATGCAGACCTGCTTAGTAGAGTTTATGCTGATATGAAACGATGCTGCATCTAACTGTCTTTATTTAAAGGAGTTTTGAGGGAACCTGGGCAATAAAACTTGCAAAAGCTTCACTGGGCTCCCACGATGCTTTATTTGCCCCACTTCTAAAGCCTAGCACTACCATCAGATTTGACCCCATTATTTGGAACAATCCTGTGGGAAGAAGCCATGGTGCATGTGCTCCACGCATGGGAGCAATCCAGGAAGCCATTCCAGCTTCTGGCTGAGGGCCCTTTTCACCATTCCCTCAACACATTAAGAAATCCGCCAGTACAACTGACACTGCTGCCAATTGGAAATTTCTAGGTCCGAAACCCTCCATGAAACAAATACCTTGGCATGGGAGCGAGCTTTTTGCACCAGATGGACCCCCTGGTCTCTTGGTAAATCCAGTTCTTAGGCTTTGCCACAAAGAGGCTTAAAATTAATTAGCAGATTTTTTTTTTTTTTTTAAGAGTTCTGTGTACAAGGAGTGTGTGAGAAAGGACATTCATTAGGAGCTTTCCAGTACTTATAGGCCAAGACAAGGATTTATAGTTTGCAAGAGAGTTCCTTTTACAACTGGCAATTTCAGACTGTTAAATGTTGCAAGCAGATGCCTTGAAGATGAAAACATCCCCTATTTCCCCAGAAAGGCAATCAAGAAGAGGGAGGTTTTCTAACCTTCTAAAGGTGACCACTTTTACCAAAAGGCATCTGTCCCCTTTGGTCCCCGTTCCCAGAGAGCTGTTGCCCAGCAGCACTGGGGACCTGATACCCGATGTGCCATGGAAGAGGACCTTCCAAGGAGCAAACCACCACGACCTTCAACTGCTGAGAGCTGACGTCTCCGCTGCTGACCATAGACAGCTACTGAGTGCGTTCTGCAACAGCACCCACCATAACTGCTCTAAAAACATGGGTAGATGATAAGAAAGCCGTCTAGGTAAGCAAATAACTCAAAAATAGTCTTCATATATTTATTCCCGTATTGATTCGTTCCTTGACCTTGGCAGAGCTGTTTTCAAAAAGAGTAAATGTTGGTGAGGATTTGGTGGGAGCAGGGTTTTGAACATCCCACCGGGTTGCCTCCCCCAGCAGTGTAGTTTCCAGGAACTACACTTTTTCCACCCAGAGATAACCCTACACGAGGTGTCGCGGGTCCTTGAAAGCCTGCCAGCACCGCTTGCCTTTTGGGGTGTTCACCCTCGCCCCTGACCTCACCAGGAGCCAACTACAGCCAACAAACAATTCACAAAAGCATTAATTTAGTAATAACTTTGAAAAAACGCAGATGAAGCAGTGGGAAGACACGTCCATAAGTTAAAGATTTTCATCCACTCCGGAGGACAAGAGAAGATCCCTCAGCGTTGGAAGTGAAGCGCTATGATACTATTCGACGCGATGTACTGTCTGCAGCACTGTGCTACCTCCCCAGGAGCCTGCAGTCCCACCAGCACACGGAAGAGGAGGAGATGTATTAAAAACAATGAGCGAGCAATACGCTCTGGTGCACGCTGGCACTTCTTGGGCTTCCTTTTTTGTAAGGGTTCACACAGGAAAGCCTGTTTCCAGAAAGAAAAGTACAAGATTCTGCCACTTTAGAAATACTACCCTTGGCTTTTTCAGTCTTTAGTGACTCCTACAAGTATTAATTGATTTACATACCAGCCTCTGGTGACCGAACCAGAATCAAATTAAAGAAGTTTTGCCTTGCCATAAATCCACTCTGCCCGTAGCCGCCGCTGGCTACTGACAATGAGTTAAGTCCCTGATTTTGCTAGAAGACTTTCTAAACTCAGTCTTGCCTTTATTACGTGCTTTTCCCCTCAGCTGCCCCACTCTTGATATTTCTGGGGAAATTGCCTTTGGAAAAGGGGTTGTTGTCAGTGTTTTGCTGATGGTGTTTTGGATCCGCTCTGAGTGGTGTCGAGCGGCACCGTGTTTAAAGCTCTGTCAGTCTGCCCGCTCAGCCGTGCTCTCTCCCGTCTAGCTGCTCAAGCAGCACCAAAAATGGAAAATTTAAGGAGAGATAGGCTAGCTTAGAATTAGAAATGTTATTTCAAGGACTCAAAGAGCCAGAAACACAGGAAATCCTAAGCCAAAAGGACACACTTCGTAAAAGGAGAAGTCGTCTGAGGTTGGTAAACTGGACTGCAAACCTCCTCCTGCTACCCCAGCTTTGGTCTGAGATGATGGAGAAATTTAAGTCTTAGCTTTTAAATCATTAGAAAGGGAAACCGCGACTTTACAGGACCTGGGACTGCACAGATATTTGGAAAAAGAATTTCGTATGAAAAAGCTGGGTTCCCAGCACAGAAATTGTTCCCCTCATCTACTGCCAAGCCTCTATGAAAAATTTTGGGGAATGCCTCTAGCAACCTGCATCATCAATATTACTCCACTGACCCAGTTCTTACTCTCAATTTTCTATTCTACCCTAATAAAAGTGGATTTCATGTACAATAATCTGAGGACAGCAGAGGTGAGGGCATTTGCTGTAAGGAAAGCATAAGGAAGATAATATTACCAGGCTAGACTACATACAACTCTAACTGTTCAAGTATTATATCCATTTTTCACCATCAAGAGTGTTATCCAACAGCACGAGAAATACAAGCAGGAGAAAATATTCTCAAGTGAAGGAATTGATGGTCAAAGCCTGAAAGTTTGGTAAAATGCTTTTCCACTTCATGTCCTACAAGCTGTCAGCACTAGAATGGAAAACCACAGACCAGTAATTGCAAAGGACACTTCTTCTTTCTTACACTGTCGCTGTCTGTAAGGCAGGAGGATGGCAAGTTAATTAATTATCTCCAGCATCAGTTTACTTGAAGATCTTTTTTTCCAGCAGCGCATCAAAGGAGACTGATAGAAGCCTTGATTAGAGGGATAATGAAGGAAATCTCTAATAGATTATATCATTTCTTGCCCGTCTGCAGCCATTCTCAAACCAGCTGCTTTTGCAGGGCTGGGATTCACGTCTGGAAAATATCACAAGCATGTAAATCCACCTCAAATGCAAAATTTATGGAAAAATTCAAGTAATTGCGTGTTTACCATATTTCTGTCAAAGGTCTGGAAAAAAGATATCAGACCATCTGACTTGCTACGGAGCAGAGATTTCCTGTGTGTCCTGTTAGGGTCTCTGACTCCGTGGAGATAATCCGTATTTTGAAGTCGCATCAGACATGGATAGAGAAAATGTATTAGATAATACAGAGCAGGAGGAGAGCAGAGGCAGGAGGAGAGCACGTGCTGATGTGGGGGTGAGACAGGCAGCGTGATGCCCACCTTGTTGTCTGTCCCAGGAAGCCTTTTACTAACAATAACCATTAGCAGGGGCCGCAGATGAGGTGCTTTAACTGATTATTTTTTTTTCCCCTCTCGAATCTTGCCCACTTTCACCTGCAGCACAGCATCGCACCCGCTTAGTTCTTGCTTCTGACTAACAGGAGCCCTCAGAGGGCAAAGTCGGTTCCCACTGCAGAGGAAGAAACCCTGGTACTGGGGAGTCCCAGCTCTCCATCCCTGTCACACCAGTGCCCCATAGTTCGTCTTGGCATTTGAAGTTTTAATGCCATTTCCCTCTTACCCAGCCCGCGCGCGCTGACAAATCTAATAGCGAGGAGAAATGAAGTGTCAGGTTCTGATACACCAACACGCCGCGCTGATTTCTATCTCGCACAGATAAACCCCAAGCCATTCCCAAGAAGTCCCAGTGGCGCATTTAAGCAATCTATTTCTAAGATGAGACTGCAGATTGTCCCCCGGTGGTGTTTGGCATTAATAAACTATCGGTGGCACTAGTTGCGCTGACCCTTGGATGCTCGGGCAGCCCAGCACCAACACCTGGATTGAGAGTTTGAAAAAACCCCACTGTCCTAACGAAGGAGTTATTAGTCTCGTAAAAGAACCACAGAGGGAGCCCACCACCCAACCACCACCTTGGCCATCAGAGCCATCCTGCTCTTTCACAGGCATCTCCCATCACCCAGCTCTTGTCCTGGTGAACAGGTGGCACGGAGAGATGCTCCAGCCCTTGCCCTGGGTCCCTCCTGTCCCCCACGGCCACCAAGGGAAAAAGTAAACGCTGCCATGCAAGGGAGCAGAAGTAAAGGCAGAGGGGGAGCAGAAAGTGTTTTATGGGGTTAAACGTCCCAGTCTGAAATAAAGCAATTTCCTTCGGTCTCCTGCCATTTCCTTGTGGAGGCTTATCATCTCCAGCTGGGACAATATAAAGGCCCATTTAATCGAGATCCATTTAACACTGAATCACGCTAACAAGATTACTTAGCCAGGGCTAATTCTGCATTTGCTGAAGTGCAGTATCCAGGGTGAGTAATCTCCGTGTGCTGGTGGCAGGTTCAGAGACAGGTTAGCCACTGGCTTAGCATCACAGACAAAACATGGAAAGTACATGGGAGACCATGACAATGAAATCGCAGCCAGTTTAGCCCATCGGGCTCTTTCCTTTCCCCTACTCAGTGTTATTTGAGATCAGTGCAGAGAGGGTTTCCTCATTACCCCGTAGGATCCTAAAAGGGGAATTATTTTCTTTGTCCTCACAAGCAGCTGAGCAGGCAATACAGCAAAATCCTCTTCAGTCATTATCTGTTAAGTGCATGGCATCCTTTTGTGAGTTAAATGACACAGTATTTCTTGCATGGGACTGAATTCAAAAGGTTTTGCCTTCCATCAGGAGATAACTCAAGATTTGAGTGCTAATTGAATACATTTATATGCACACAAGTGATAGGCATTCATACAATTTCTTAAAGTAGATTCTCACCATTCAGTCATTTAAAAATATAGCACTAAGGGCTCTATTATTTATGATTATTAAATCACAAATCTGAGTAGCAAAATACTTCACTCAGGGAAAGTGTGAAGAGGCTGTTTCAGAGGAAAATCTCCTTTTTCAGAACTCACAGAACACCACATCATCGCAGGAGGATGCTGATAACTAATATTGTTTTACAGCTAAGGCTCTCAAAGTGACTTACTCCAGTAACTGGATTAATCCTAATCACCCCTTCAAATGTTCCCAAATCCTCCAAGTAGTAAGAGCGAAGGTTGAGGCATTCTGGTGAAATATTCATTTTTGTGTCCACGTTGACTCATCACCCTGCCAGCGCAGGATTTGGGACCTCCCCAGTCATTCCCTTCCTTGCTTTGAGAGGCCGGGATTTGTTGTCACTTCAGGAGGGATTCATCGCACCTGGTGTCAGAGGTCCACAAGGCAAGTGTCTATACTCGAGTTAGTCTCTTAAATGCATAAGTGGAGAGAAATTGGAGTGATTTGTCTGACCTATTTTAGGCAGCCACCTCAAGATGAGAGCAATTGCCTGCTGGAGGTGCCCATTTCTTTCCATTGATGGTAAATGAGGTCTGAGTGCTCGGTGCAGATGTCGAGATCCGGGTGCCGTCTCACAGGCCAGGTGAGATGGATCTTACCCAGCATAATTGCAACCTTTCGAAAGGAGAGTCACTTTTTTATTTTTTTTTGTCAGGGAGTTTATTTTAAGCATTTGAGGAATTTCCTAAGTTTTCATTTCTGTCTTTGGTCTTTCCTCCCCATTGTGGCAGACAATCCTCCAGGTATGGCAAAAGGGCTGTTAAAGGGAATAGATGATGGTGAGAGAGCCCTGTGCCTTTCCTTCTACAGAACAGAGCAGGGTTCACCGTTTGTTTTGGTTTTTTTTGCAACCCAGCCCAGAGTCTCTTTCAATGCTTCGAGGGCTCACCAAGGCAGAGATCCAGCTCAAGGGTGGGTCAGACCCACCTCCGTAGGCTGGCTGCAAGCTCTTCTGGGGTGGGAAAACACTCCCTTCCTCCAAATGAAGAAGATAAGCTACACCGGGTCAAAAGGAAAAGACCAGAGGTGACAAGACGGCCTCCCAACCCCAGTCATTTCATGATTCTATGGGAAAGGAAAAGCAGTATCTTCACACCTGGTATGGACATCCCCATGCTCAAGGTGCTAGTGGGGGCACACTTTGCTCCCGGTAACACCCAGCCCATCAGCACTGCTGGGCCAGCAGCTCTGGGAAGCTTTAAGACAAAAAGAAGAGATACCTATGGAGCTGGGTGCCTTTAGGGTACGGCAGGAGCTGGGCGAAAGCCTTCAGTATCATCATTTATATTCAGATTTCTAAGCCCACTTGAATCTAGCCCACATCCCATTCTCAAAAAGTGACTTAGACACTCAGGAAACTAAATACTACTTAGACACGGGCTTTCAGGCCCAGATATGCAAAAGCATGCAAGTGTGTAATGCTACTTCATGTGCCTAATATACGCCGATTCCAGGACGAGATTAAATGCTTACATCAGAGCTGGAACTAAGCCCCATGTGATTCTGGCCAAGCGCTGAGGTCACTCGTGAAAGTGGGATTTCTGTTGAGATGTTTAACTTTTTTTTTATTGCAGTCCAGAGCTCAGAGCAGCCAAATGCACCCCTTCCTCCCTCCCATTAAACAGTGCCCATGGTATCTGCACACCGGGAAGGCAGTTTGCTGCTCATCCCTACACAGGGAATTCATATATTTGACATCCACCACCTCAGTGCCTAGAAAATGACCAAGAGATTTTGGAGTTTGTAAGAGAAACAGGCAAACGTGCACGAGAAGTATGACTCTCTCAGGCCTGTTTCCTTGAGAAAAAAGGTGCTCAGTCAAAACATCCAGAAAACTTTCCAGCTCGCCTCATGACTTCATCCTCAGCATCTGACAGAACTAAAACCTTTAAGTGTAAAAGGGGAATTAAAATCTGTCTCAAAAATACGAGCAAGTCACACTGGAAACTCCAGGGACCCTCTTTAGCAAGTGCTCAGGGTGTCTCCAACTATACAAAACCAAAACACATCCCACCCGTATTCCTTCAAACGGCAGTCAACCAGCCAAGGAGTCTGACTGCACACAGACAGCCTGCGCCTTGGACACTATAGAATCAGAGAGTCGTAAAATCGTTTTGGTTGGAAGAGACCTTCAAGATCATCAAGTCCAACCATTAACTGAGCACCGCCAAGTTACCACTAAACCATGTCTCTCAGCACCACATCTACACGTCTTTTAAATACGTCCAGGGATGGTGGGAGGAGCCGAGACCTTGAATTTAATTTCTGACTTAGGCAATGCAGCATATGGTCTCAGGCAATCATCACCTTCCATCGCTTCCTCACCATCTTCCCTTTTGGACTATGAAGCCCAGAATCTCAGAGGCAGGACCTGGCTAACTCCCTCCTGCCACAGTCGAGGCAGCTCAGCTCTTTCCGATCCGGTGGGACACAGAATGGAACCGCCACAGGGATGCAGGGTATGGTGTACCCCACGAACGGGCTCCTCCAGGTACCGTGGTGCACACGGATGTCTGGACACGGGGCCATACCGAGTCTCAGAGACAGAGCAGTGCAAGACGCAACGCTCTGCACACTGTTCAGCAGATCCAACACCCACACCGCGGGGACCACAGCCCCTTGGTCCCCGCCACGGCGGCAGACATCAGTGGCACACAAACTCGGTCCACGCCAACAGGGCAGCACATTGCAATGAATGAGTTTCCAAGCATTTTCCAATTGTAATGTCCCCTTAAAAAAAGTGATCCCTGGTAAAGGCACAGACTCACGTATGGCAAGTTTAAGCCCGAAGCTTTCTTTGCTCGGTTACCTTTTCTGCCCCTCTCAAAAATAATCTGCTGGCTGCAGGTTGAAAACTGCTCCGTTCCTCGCCGTCTTGTTTCGATGTAATGCCATCCTCTCTAATTGGTGGGGCACGAGGGCTTGAAAGACATTAAGCCCTGCCTGCACGTGTGCTGAGCGGTTACCGCAGCGTGATAACCATCCCTCCGACACCTCCCTGCCGGCCGGGCAGCCGAGCCTGACCACCCTCACAGCAACCACAAAGGCACGGCGCCTTGCTCCAAGCAAGAGGACCAAGTAGGCTCCATGGGAATCGTTATTAACTTGGCTTTAATTACAAACTAATTTCCTCCTGCATAGCCAGCAATTTCAAGCTCCGCGGAAACTATAAGGAAACAATAGCACGCCATTTCCCAGCAAAAGGAGCGTAAACAAACAGACAAAATTCAGAGCTTACAAAGAGAGTGAAGTATTTGAAAGCCCCAAATGCAACACTCTGAGAAATTTTCCTCAAACTAAGCAGAAAGCGTTCTCTTTTACTTTCCAACTAAATATTTCATTTTTAAGGCCATCCAATTTTACCAAGTGATAGGGAAGACCTAGTAGGTCTTGATAATAGAATCTGCCGGCACCTAAAATATGCAAGAGGCTACCGCCTCTGCGTAATAAGCTGTGCCATAGGTTGCTCACCGGCTCGAGCGCTGCTGAAACCGTACTTAGCAGCTGACAGATTGCAACGAGAACTGGGGGAGCATGAAGGCTTGTTAGCAGTGAGGTTTTCCCAGCTGAGGCTCAGACACGCACTGATTGGCAATTCCAATCACGGAGTTTGTCCCAGTGGAGCCTCCATATGTTTCTTCCCCTGGAGGAGCGATGAATGTCAATTCACCCCTTGGGGTGCGTCAGGCGAAAATCCTCCCGAGGGCGAAATGAGAGCTGACAGCAACCGGCCACAGGTACCCCGACCAACTTTCACGCATCGGCCGATTTTGCTAAGAGTCGGGGCAAAACCGATGCTGTGTTTGGTACATTTCCACGCACAGCGTTGGTGTATGCAGTCGCCTCTCAAAATTAGCTATATGGAAAAGAAATAAGGGTAACACACACTTAGATACCATAAAACAGGAAAATGAGTGTTTATGCTGGTAACTTATCAGCACGCCTGGGATTTCCCAAGAGTTCCTGGCATAACCTAAAAACACAGTCCATGACAGTCACAGACTCGATAGCTCCATTCTATTCTATTCTACACTATATGCCCAAACCCATCATGCCATATTTTCCTGCCCCAGCTCCACGTCTCATATCAACCACTTCTTCAGCGCATTCTGCCAGCGGCTCTTGACGGGCTTTCCAGACCTTAATTAAGCTTCAAGACACCTCCGTGAAGTTGACTAATATAATTAAGTGAATCTTCCAGATGAATAAGCTGAGGAGAGGTGAGATCAAACAGCAGAATGATGGAGGAACAGTTACCCGGTGGCAAAGTAGGTCGCAGGGCCCAGAGACCGCATCCCTGCTGTCTTACAAAAACCACTGCCTTTTCCTTCCTATATCTGTAGCTGATTATGCCATGATTTTCTCCTGAAAAGGGTAGTTTGGACCATTGTCTTAGCAAAAAACCCAGCTTCTTTTGTCTAGAAGGCATCAGGGTAGAGCTGCTGTCTCTAGCACTGCCACACAGGGATGTTTCTTGCAAGTATCAAGAACAGTTGTGCCTGTACATGCAACGATATATTTTACTATTAATTAAGGCGAAGGGAAGCTGTAGTCCGGTGGCTTCTTTCAAATAAACTTTCTGAAATTACATTAATTATATAGCTTATATTAAAATAATTGCCCAATTGCCTGGGTATCTCCTAAAAAAAAAAAAAATCCCATAAGATTTCTTTAATTTCATAGTAAACTGGAAGACTGACTCAAAAGAAAGGCCGTCTAGGCCTGAGTCTTGCTACACCCTGAAGCACAACTTGTCTCCTAAGTTTGAAAGGATTATTGTGGGCTTGAAGATGAATACGCACCTAAACTCCTCCATGACCGGGGCCTTATTAGGATGACCATTCACTTGGGACTTTTTCCTGGGAGATGATGTTTAGAATGAAATTGTGAAGTGTGAAGTGTTAGGGTGCTACAGGAATAAAATGGAAAATTCCCCAGCTTGGAATCAAACTGGATCTGTGATGTCTCACCTTCCTACAGGCACTGTCCTTCAAACAAGAGCCTTTCCCAGGAAGTTCAGCAACTTCTAAATGCTTAAAGAGCTCTCGCAAAGGGCTTTTTTCTTCTGTGCCTGCAGCCAAACGAGATTATGCTGCTATATCCTAAGCATCGTGGCCACCCATCGCTTCGGAAGCTCAGATTCCAACATCATCTTCCGTTCCAAAATTCAACGGCAGAAGCGCTCGAGAAGAAATCACTCATGTAACACTTGAGCTTTTGACATTGGCCGAGCTGTTGCTTGGCTTTGTGCTACCACAAGTGTTAGGACTGTCGGGGAGCAGCCCAGAGGCCACTTCTTCTGGCTGTCCGCACCATTGACTTCTCCTCTTCCCACCTGGGATCTGGCGACAGCATCACCAAACACTCTTCCCAAGCCCGCCAGAGGGGCCAAAACCCACGCGACTGTGGGAAACTTCATGTGACACCACTTTCTCTTTAAAACTGTTGTTTCCCAGTGCTGGGACTCTATGGAAAACTATAAAGTGATGGCAGCTTTTGGGACCTAAGCCACGCTCTTTTTTTTGTTTGGTTTGTTTTGTTTTGCCTCATCTGTTTCTTTATACTTCTCCGTGTCTCAAGTGACTCTGACATAGGAATTCCTGCTTTTCATTTTTCTGCTCTACAAGATGTCAGCAGATAACAATCCATGCTTCATTGGTGCCGTTCCATAATTGAAAGAGCCAGCAATATATCAGGCTAGGAGTCTGCAAACCCCATCAATAAGTACTCTATTGCTTGGGCATAATTTTCCACCACCCCCCCAATGAGACTTAACAGGCAGTAGGGTTATATTGCTGAACCCACACTTCACTGCAAACTGTTTAAGATACTGCCTACTAAACTATAGTCTATTGTCACAAATTAGTTTCTCAGACAACCAGCGTCTAGCAAAAATGTACTTCATATGCAAAGCTGTCTGTTTAGATCTATCTGTCTTCCGGTGTAGCTACCTCAGGGAAAAAGAGAACCGGAGTCCAAAATAACAGCACAGGTTTCTTTCCAAGTCAATGTACATGGGTCTACACTTTTCTCTAGGAACAAATTTTTCCTTTGTCACCAGGAGGGTTTTTTGCTTGACTCATCTTGCATTTTCAGCATGTAACAGAGACCTCAACAGCTTCTGCAGCATTACTGATTGTGTGAGGGCAGTGTGAAACTTGCTCGGCCTCTCTTTTTCGATTTAATTCTCTGAGCTTTTCTGTAGCACGTAAAGAATCAGCTTCCTGGTCCATTTCAACAAAATCTCATCAAGTCCCAAGAGTTTCCCCTTTAAGTAAATACCAGGGGCTTGAGTTTTAATTACTTTCTGCAGAATCCCCTTATCAGCAGTAGCTTTGACAGGCACAGGCTATACGTTATCTGGAAACACAACTGAGATCTCTAACTCCTTCCATGCCTTTAGCCCTTGAAGCTTGTCTCATACCCATTACATATCATGCCAGAAGCGCTGCCAGCGTATGGGATGCCATACCGGGATAGGCAGCTCTTTCCCTCCATAGCTTATCACCCCAGAGGATCCTTACACCCTTCCCTCATTGCTGGCACAAATAAATTGCTGCTGATTCCCTCGAGCTGGCTATCCATCTGCACACCAGGCATCTCCCCAACGTGTTACTTCTTGCACAGAACCCTATTTTCATTCCGGTTTGGTCCATCAGCTCTGGGGCTCTGCAAACTTCCCTGAAGTCCACTGCTTTTGTTATCTCGAGGGAGCAGCCGCCTGGGCGGGCGATACCCTCCTTGCACCACCAAAGGTCTGTCACGGGCATCCAGTGACACTGCGTCGGTGCATGAAAATAGTCAAGCAGCTGGGGGAAGCGGTGCCTTTCTGAGGTTCAGCGTACCCACCCCTCTCCTGTGTTTCTGAGAGTAACTGCAAGAACCAGTTTAAATTATTAAAAAACAAGAGCTAGTCATTGTTTAAACTTTGCATAAGGTTATTTTGAGTTTGGAATGGAAGCTCAGGTCCTTTAATACAGGATCTCAACTGGATCAATCAGCCACTAATCTAGGAACTGCCTCATAAAAGCCAGAGGCTGCAGTATTTCACCCCAAATCCTCAGAAATCTCAAGTCTGCTGCATAGCAACCATGCTGACTATCCAACTTATGGAAGGGCCTCATTACAGATTTATTTGAATGCCTCCAAATTATCATCCTTGTGACCCCCAGTGGGACATGTTGCACTGCCCAGTAAGAACCGCGTTTGGGTCTTGCACCGCCCGCACCGTTCCCTGGTCCCCCCCCCCCATCCCTCACCCGCACAGCTGGTGTCTGCTCCGACTTTTCAGCCTCCAGAAATCACTGGAGATAAGAGCTGTAACCCTAAAGCACCTATATTTCTGATTAGCTGTTTTCAAAGGTTCAGAGAGTTCCTTTCCTGACCATGCCGATGCCTAAACTCTGCCTGCGGGTCCGCGCTGGCTGCTTTCACGTGTGGCAGAGCCGCGTCTGCCCCGGCGGGCACGCACCTACTGCCTTTTTGCCACATTAATAGCCTTGCCCTGCTTCAAGTCACCTTCATGCCAGAAATGAGGGAGCCAAACTTCATGCCACTGAGAACAAAAGCAGGCAGCAAACCAGGCTCAAAGCAAAAGTAGACATAAAACCCCATTAAACCTCATGGTTCAACACATAAACTGAGAGAAGGGAGGACCTCCCAGCGTCCTGCGCTTCAATCCAATAACCATCCATAACTACCCCTAAGGATAGTTTCTAAAGAGGGGAGAGCAATAAACAGCACTTCCCCTCTTCATTACACAACTCCAGCAATAACTATGATGAATGGCAAGGAACAACTGGGTTTCATTGCTGGATTTCCAGGCTGTGGTGTCCAACAATAGAAGCATAATAAAGACAGATGGCAGTGGATTAACTCTTCTTGCAACGCGGCCAGTGCTGGTTGTTCAAACGTCCCGACTCAAATGCAGGCAGCGTCGCAACAGCCCCCTCCCCGGCAGGTAAATGCTCTTTGCTTCCGTAGAGGAGCGGCGTCAGGTATGGCGGGGATCAGGCGTAACGCAAACCACGGGTTTTGTTCAGATCAGAGAGCGGAGCCCAGCAACATGCGCTAATTCTGCTGTTGTGTTTTGCTTTTAAAGCACAGCTGTTAAATACACAGAAGACTCAGAAGAAATCTAAGCAGATTTTCCACAGCAAATTTCTGGGCTTTTTCAACCAAACATATTAACTGCTTGACTTCTTTTTAATTTGGAAAGCTCAAAAAGAAAAAAAAAAAAACAAAAAACAAAACACAACAAAACAACCTGAAATTAGTGCTGTTTTCATGCAAAACAGTTCACTTTTTAAAAAAGTTGCCACATTTTCCCTTTCAGTTTTGCCCATTTAGCACAAATACTAAAGATGTTTGCACTCATTTTTTGGTAGGCTTAATGCGGCGCTAATAGGTGCGTACTGAATACAATTTTTAAATTATTGGGAAGTTTTAGGTCGGTTCAAACAACAGGGAAGAAATCGGGTCTGGGAGGGCTGGGGAGGGAGGAGAGCTGGGCTGTGCCGCAGCTCTGGCAGGGCTTTGCTGTGTGCAAATATATGAAATTCACTCTAAGCTTCAGCATTAAACGGGTGCTTGCACTGCCAAAATTAGCAGGGGAGGGGTCTTCCCACAACTAATTAATTGAGTTTGTAAAGCGTTTGGAGACCTTCAGATGGAAGGTGCTAAACAAAGTGAAAATTATCATTATTTCTGCTTAACTGAAACTGCCAAGCAACGCCACTTCAATCATTCATTGCTAATTCACGTCTTCCTTGTGTTTGTAAGTCCACTGTAACCAAGCTTAATTTCTGCAGATGTATTTGCTATTCAGGAACATTTGCTGGTTTGAATAATTTTCAGACGGAGTTTTTGGGAAACGTGTTTGATTCGCCTATTCATTATCTGTAACTCCGGATGCGTGATGGGCTACACAAGGCAGCACGTTGCTGTTTCCGCTCACTGCCTGAATGGCAGAAAGTTTATTAGATGGGAGAATAATGAATAACCAATAATGAATACTCTTGTTCTCATGTGAAAACAGATGAGCATGTGAAAAGCAGCGTCCCTCCCCACTTTCTTGCCAACAGATCCCTATTCACAATAATGTTCTCCAACAGAGCAAAGCCAGCAGACTCTTGGTTCAGCCAAATATTTGGCCATTCACAAATTCTAGCTTTACTGTCTTCCCAGAACCACTTACAAGCCTGCCTGAAATACGGAGGTGGCTACTCTGGGGTTGACCTGTTGTCTTTACAAAGACAAGACAACAAAAAAAACGAATGCCCTTCTTACAATGTGTGTTATCCAGCCACATAGCACTTTGGGATTTTTGGCCTCTCCTGAGTGTTGGCACTTTCTCCCTTCAGTACAGGATAACTCCTGCTCTACGAGGGCTTCTCTACAATACCTTGTCTTGTCAAATCAGTTTGGTCTACGGGACCTCTGCAGGCCCATGTGCCATATCTCTGCCCTGGTGCAAACGTCAAACGCTCGACAGCGAGTCGTGCCAAAGTTCAGTTGCACCAACCACCCCCAAAAACCACATCGCCCTGAAACCCTCCTACCTGCTGAGAGATGGAAAGCTCAAATTTACACAGAACCGTTTCCTTATTTCTGTTTTTGCTGACCGCGTGACTCCCAGTTGCATGTAATTATTTTGGTATGCTGGTGTTAATGATGTGTCCAGTTCACTTAGCCTGTTCATCAGTATTGCTGGTCATTTGCTGTTTCTTTGTTTCTTGCCTCCCAAAAGGTCACTACATCATCAGCAAAACCAAGCGTGATTCATCCATTATTTATCAAGCCGGCTTCCCTGTTCACCTGTCCCTGATTTCAAGGCCATGCTCCATCCTACATCTCAAACCTACGCGCACCTCCAAGCCCACACGTGTGCCGTGAAGCACCTACTGGCATAAAGCTTTTGTTAAATAGAAATCATAAACTCTAAAAAAGAAGCTTGTGTTGTAGACGGGCATTCAGTATCGTTTTAAACATCTTGCGTTTCGCAGCCTCGGGTCCCCGGTCCCACTCCTGCTTTGACTTCTATTGCCTGAAAAACTATTTGTAAGTAAATCTATGAAATGAAAGACCTGCCTTTCGCTCTGGGGCCTGAGTTGTGGCCTGCTTTAACCCTCCATCTGTGAAGGCTGCTTACATCTGTTATTTCCTTAGCCTAGCCGGTTGCGGAGAGCTCACCAGTGCTTCCTGCACACAGCCCGGCTGCGTTATTGACTTCTTCCTCTGGAGCAATATCACGGAACAGCGTCCCCAGGGGAAGCACGCAGATATTGTGAAATGCCTCGTGCAAAATCAGGGATGCTCATCACACCTCCACTTGGGAGCACCAGCACCTTCCCAACACGAGTGGCCCCCGCGGGAGGTGTCTGCAGCCTCCCAGGCTCTCCAAGAGGTTGGGGTACAGGTGATGCATAATGTTATCAAAGCTCCATCTGCCTCTGGGGAGTCTTTTAAATCTCAGCTCCTGAGAAGTGCAATAACCTTCAAAAAAAAAACCCCACATGGGACTTATTACAAAAGGGAAATTCTAACCTACAAATAAAGGCAATAAAGAGGCAGACCTCTCTATCTCCATCCCATCTAACATGGCCTCAGAACAAGCGGAGACGTCCCGATGAGCTGCCGAAGGGGTAAAGGCGATGTCAGCGATCCCCATCGCGGGCGAGAGCTGCGGTTATGCTGGAGAAGAGCCGCTGAGCATCGCCGAGGTCACCCAGGGCAGCGCGGCTCTCCTCTAACCTACCCCTGGGGTTCAGCTGATGGGATTTATCCTATCTATTGCTCAGATTGAAAGCCAAGCCAGAGAAGTGCCTTCGAACTGCGCTCCATCAGGAGAGAAGTGGGGAGGAGAGCAACGCCACAGCCACTCTCTGCTTCCCCCCTATTTGTCCTGGTTATCAGACTGGAAAAGATCACCAATTACCCTCTTCCCAACCACCACTGCTCCTGCCAACAAAAGATGAAAAGCACATTTATTTCTCTTAAGTGAGATCTTTTTGTGACACATAAGGACCCTTGTATACATGACAATTACTTGTAAAAAATGTCTCTCTGTCTACAGCACATCTGTAAATGGATTTAAGCCCATATAAAGGATGTAAAAATGGCTATAACCGCCCCAGTGCAGCTCCCTGGAAGCTCTCAATGGTGTTTTTTTCACATATATAAAAGCCAACACAGAACAAAAAGGCCTGTCAGCAAAGAAAGGTAGAATCGCCTTTCCTCACCTAACTAGGGAAACTTAATTTTATTTATTTTTATTGACAATTTCAACAACTATTTCTCAATCATAAAAGTAAAAAGCACAGGCTCAGCTAGTCAGCCCATCATTTCTATTTAGCTTTTTATTTGTGCGAGGAACTCTTTGGAGATGCAATATCTTGTTTGCAGAGACACCCTAGTGGCAACATGACATTACTCAAACCACCAAATGAGGCTCGTGCAGACGTCGCAGCCTCCTCCGCTGGCACCTCCAGCCGTTTATGGATCTCACCGTGCAACTTGGGGCTCCTCTGTTCCCCCCAGCGCCCCCCCCTCCCCATTACTGCCGACTCCTGGCTTTGACATTTAAGGAGGGTGAGCAAAGCTTCACTTAAAAACAAATGCTGTCGTTGTCTAGCGGGTAATTATTGACCATTGCATCTTATTATTATTATTTTTACTGTTTATTTTTTGACAGATTCCCCCCTGGGGTTCTGCCTCGCTGACATTCATCACAAACAGCGCTATAAGGTACCATGGGATGTATCCGTGCCTGAATTACGGACACACCACTACTCATCCTTCCCTGGGCCAGGGGTTTCTAAGGGCCAGGTTCACACAAGTAGTTGCAAGTCAAAGGATGCCTGGAAGAAAGAGAGGAACCCACTGGGATTTGCCCAGCTAAACAGCCTGGGCTCCCAGGTCCCAGCAGGGTCAGTGGGAGCTGGGCATACAATGTACAAACCTGCTGGGTGCCTCTGGCTTTGGGCACCCTGGTCCCTCTCCGCAAGGGCAGCGACATGCCCGGTGCCTCTGAACACCTCTGCAAGGGCAGGGATGTGCTCCGTCCCTCTCTCCAAGGGCAGGGATGTGCCCTGTCCCCCCTCTCCAAGGGCAGCAATGTGCCCGGTCCCTGTACAAGGGCAGGGATGTGCCTGGTCCCTCCCCAAGGGCAGCGACTCACCCAGTCCCTCTCTCCAAGGGCAGGGATGCACCCGGTCCCTCTCTCCAAGGGCAGGGATGCGCTCGGGATGCAATGGCAATCACACCGCGTGCGGCTGTGGGCAGGGGGGACCCTTCTCAGGCTACCCACAAGGCATAGAGTAAAGATAATCCCTATCCCAGAGCATGCAGATCAAATCCCTTGACTCAATGTGTTAGAGGCGGGGAGCAATCACCTATAATTTAAAATTTGGGGAACAGAGGCTTGCAGGGGTACATCGCTTTTGGGCAAGGCTCTTATTAACTTCCCAGAGCGAGTCCGTTCGGCCGTACCCTGCACAGCGGATAATAAAATCAGTGTCGTGCTACCTTGGCATCTGCGCTTTCGCAGGGAAGTGAGAAAGACTCTCCGCTCCTATTTGCACTCTTACCCTAACAACAGCGCCGGGTGTCAGGTGTCTGCGAGCCAAAGGCTTCCCTGGCTGTGGCATGATATTAAAAGCATATGCAATGAGACTGCACCTTCTGTTCACACTCTGTCAGTAATCCTGTGCAGGCAGGTTTGCTGTTAACCTTCCTAATGGAAAGTCTGTTCGGTGGCTTGCTGGCTTTGCCTCAGTTAAGTATTATCTGCAAAGATGCAGACTGTTGATTTGTGGGCATCCTCTAAAGTGAGAGCTGCAGAGGCTCAAAAGAAATGATGCAGCCTGGAGCTGGCGATGGAAGGCGATTTTTGCCCAAACACAGGCCAGGCCAGTTTTATATCTATATATATGTGCAAAAATATATATATATATCTCTATATATATGTGCAATTCCTACAGAAGAAATAACTCGCTTTAGCTGATTTGGGGAGAGGGGAAAAAAGAACTTGTCTCGGCTTAATTACAAATTTACTTCTTTCTCTTTCCTCTCTTGCCACCCCTGCCCCTCACCCCCTGATAAAATGAGGGTAAAAAGCCCTGCAAATGGCAATATCCAATATTCATTAGTGGCTTGTGAGAGAGACAGAGAGACACAACTCATTACTGGGTTCTTCACCTTTACCCTTGACAATGGTTATTTACATAATAACCTGACCCTTAGGTTACTCTTCATTAACAAACACATGTGCAAACATAGAAGCAGCTGGCTACAACTCATAAATATATATTGTTAACCTTGGCTTAGAAGACTTACTCTCACTTACGAAAGGAAAAAAAAAAGAAAAAAAAAAAAAGAGAAAAGGAGACACTATTTTGCATAGCTATTATGTTATAACCTCAGTAAACGGTACAATGAGCCAGAGGCTCGGCGCGGCGCTGGGCGCCCTGGAGCAGACGGGTGTTTGCAGGACACGGCACCGCGGCCGGTGCAGCTCTCCATGCCTGCTCTCCGGTGGATTTGCAAACCAGTGTTTTGGCCCTGCCTGGAGCATCTTCCTCTGCCCTTTGGGGGACTCTCCCAGTTGGGGGATGAGGCAGAGACCATCAGCACTAGGGGGAAAGTCAATCCGTCTCTTCTATTCCCCAAATCATCTGATGATGCCACCTGAGCTAGACCATGGTGAGATAGTGTTCAAAGCTGGGCTGAAGTAGGGAAGAACCTCTCCAGAGAAACAGGTTTTTCAGCTAAGATGAATGGTGCCGTTTAACCCTCTCTGCAAAAGTTTCAGACTCCATGTGGAAACGTTCCTGTGCAAGGTCTCGCAGACCAGGATTTAGAGCTTTCCTTCATGTTTCTGAAGGCATCTAAAACAGCTTCTGAGACTTCAATTTCATTGTACAGCTCTGAGACCCAACCCCCATTCCTTGGCCTGACATGGATGAAACGTGCCTGTGACTTAAGCCAAGCGAGAGCCCCGAGCAGAGGGAAAGGTGCCCTAGAGCTTTCTGGAGGATGGGCAGGTTTTTGCTCAGATAGACTGCGACGGCTCAACTACACCTTTCTCAAAGGCGACTCCCAAAGCATTGCTTAGCATCATTTCTGATAACACACTTCCTACAGTCCCGTACCATATTCCCAAAACATAGGCCCCATGACTTTGGTTCGTCAGTAGGATTATGATTTTTGAGTATATACTTCAGTGACCACACACCAGACACTCACTCCCAGGAAGACAAGGCTCCATCAACACCACTTGCAGGAGAGCAGCCTTCATTTTGGCCCTGGTTCCATACAGGCCCACCCAGAGGGGGGTCACACAGATAACTTGCCCCTTTTCTAAATGCCCCTGCCCTTCGCTGCAAGCAGGAGTCTGGGGCTCAAGCTCTACCAGTATGCCAGGAATCAAACATTTTCATAAAGGCAGTTTTGTTTGTTTTAAATAGATTAACAAAGAACCTCAAAGAACCATATCCTCATCGTTCTGCACATGGAAACAGTAACAGCAGGTTCGTAGGACCGTGGATGCTCACCATCAGCTGCTGACAGAGACCAGCTGGGATCCCACCGCTGCCAGCTGGGTTCCCACCACCACCAGCTCTTTGCAGATGCAGGACGGGCTTCCTGGGTGTGATCACCCTACCATGAGCACTGCAGCTCCTTTCGGCTATGACATTGACCCTCCTTTCGAGTCTTGCCCTGTCCCAGTCTAGATGCCACCAAGAGGTGTTTTGGAGGTTGCGAGAGGAGAGAACGGCAGACCCACGGCTCGAGTTCGACATTTGAGAAACAAAGGAATTGCTTAATGAGAACTTAAATGAGGATAAGGTGCAATTGAAACAGAATTATATCTAGTGTTTACAGAGTACAAATGTTAATTGTGTTTACGTATCAAAATCTGAAATTAACAACTTAACGCCGCAAAATCTTGCAAGGAAACCAAACCCTGCTGTTCCACGCAGTCTGTATTATCCAGCACAAATCGCTCAGAAGCCTTTTTACCGATTCGCTCAGTATTTCCAAACCAATTACTAGCTTACAGTTTGCAAAGCAGGCTGACACTTGGGGTTTCAGGCAGGGACTTCCTTCAGTCCCACTACCAATCCAACTATGTTTTAATTTAGTGAAGAGGGAAAGCATATAATTTTTTAGCTCCAGGGAAGCCAGAGGCAATCACAAATATCCCTTGAGCTGAGTCAAATTCTTCAGTTTAAAGAAGCAGCCCATTCTATTGCAATAATTGGACTTTAGTGTCCCTTTCGTTTAAAGAAACAATAGCTGATCTGGAGAGCTGCTGGCTTGGACACAGGGCGTTTCACCTCTGGGACCCGAGTCACAGACCTAACTATAATTGGATGAACCCAGAATAGCAAGTGCCTCGCTTGCATGGAGATAATAATAAATAATACTACTAATAATAACAACAACAATAATAATAATAAAAATAATATTAATAAGGGGAAGGCAAGATGGAGAGGAAGACAAAAAAGAAAAAGCAGACCAACACACCAGAAATCCTCCCACAGCTGGTCTTCTGTTAGCATTCGGCATCTGGATGATGCTACGCCAAGACAGACCCTGGAGAAATACAGCTTCAGGTTGACGAAGAAGAGATGGGTGAAGGATGGAGCTTTTGGGGAGGGCGAGATCTGCTGTGGCCACCAGCAAGGCTGGATACAGCCTCATACGTACAACCCATACAACATTCTGTACCGCTTCGGATCAACGAGGGAAACATCTCCAGCTGGAAGGGTTGGCCAAGAGAGATGGCCTTGGAGATTAGATGAGCAGATTGGAACTACTGTCCTCAGATAAGGTTGAAAACACATATTGGAGAGGAAGCCCAAGAAATTAAGCTGTTTTGCAATATCAGGGTAACAGCTGAGCCAGATTCACCGCGAGACCAGGGAACGGCGGAACAAGCCCCACAACAACAACGTGCTGCACCTCATGCAGAAGCGGCTTTAATTGCTCCGCGGGCAGCGATTAGAGAGGCCTCGTCCCGTCCCCGCCGCCGCACCGGGGAGATGAAGTGACTCAGGCGGGGTCCCGCAGGGAGACGCTGCGGTGGCCCCCGGGAGGAGAAGGCAGCTCTCCCCCGGCGCGCACCAACAAACCACGCTTCCCCCTGCGCCTAGCAAATGTCAGCCCAAAATTAGATACGGTAGTGGTACTTATAAATCCAAGTTAGAAAATGCCATCATGTATTTTTAATCCAACCGCCTCGTCACTGCATAATAAAATGAAAGGATTGCCGAGTTTGACTGGCATTTGTAAGTAGCATGTGAAAGGGGCTAATAGAGGGAGAAAATTAGCTGCATTTATCATCTTAACTACATTCATATTACACTCACGATCCAATTGTTTAAAAATTGGGCTTTTAGAGCAGGTCCTTTTGAAAGTTTAAGCATTCCAAACAACTGCGATTTATGCTCAGAACAAACATTACCTTAAAAAGATTTATTCTGTAGCCACCGCGAATTGTGAAAGGGATGGACTTCGCTGCATGGGCTTCTGGTCACTACAGTCAACACCAAAGCCGGTCAAAACACCGGGTTTGTGGTTTACACCGAGTGCTGACGTTTGGAAAGAAAAATGCAATCTGGACCCAATTCCAAACTGAATTGGAATCAATATTTGACAAAAATAAATCCTACCAATCATTCCCTCTGAAAAATCCTTAGTTTAACAAAAATTTCAAAAAGTTCAACTTTTGAGGCGATATTTTTAAAGATATATTTTACCATTCTTCTACTACAATTCTGCATTATCGCTTAGCATTTAAATAGTGGCAGCAAGCGGTATGTTTTAATGACATATTACAACATAAGACTTCAAACCCTGTAGTATTTATATTTTTAAATCCGCCAGATCGTCTGTTACTCAGCCCTGATTAAAACATTATCTAATTCATAGCAATTCCCATTTATGACGTAATGAAAACTTGCAGGTGAAAGAAAACATGAAAATTCAGTGGAATGAAAGAACAGACCAAACTCGGTGTAGCACAGCTGAGAAAGCCTGACCTAGAGACGCAGATATTTCAAATAGTACTAAACACCAGTATCCCATAAATAAAACAATAACATTAGTAAAATAGCTAGTTTTAGGCCATATCGTGATAACTCAGAGGTTGCTCGGTGCACTGCCCTGGTACAAATATATATTAAAAAAATATTCAGTGGCTCTCTGTGAAGTTAACAATCACGAAGTGTCACGAGTTTCTAAAATTATGTTCTGTTTCATACTTTTTTTGCACACTATTTTCACTAAAAACTCAAAGGGATATTTCTGAAAAAAAGAAAAACAGCCAAAAACCAACAGAAACCCAAAACCCAACAAGTTTTTTTGACTATGCCAAAACAACGCAAACTCGAAAATAAGGGAAACAAATTTTTCCCTGTGACTTATTGCTGGTGTTTGCGCACAACTCCTCCAGCCGGTGCTAGACCCTATGCGCGGCTGTGGGATGCGGCTCTTCCAGCTCTGTTACCCACGGTCCTGCTCCGGCCCAGCCCCAGCACGAACTTACACAAAATCTCCCGCAATGGGAAGCTTCCACACAAGATTTCCACTTCTGGAGTCCCACCTGCTGTTCTCCCACTGCCAGTCCCCGGGGCAGTTTCCTCCCCAATTAGTTTTTATCATTCCTTTTGATCCCGGGATGACCTGAGAATTAATTCTGCTGCTGAGATGCCTCCTCTGCGCATCGGCAGCAGGAGACGGTGTCAGGAACCAAAGTTTCCCTGCTCGCTCTGCTAATACGAACTCCGGGGAGATGGGGGTTGATGTTCTCCGGGACAAATCTACAATTTCAAACAGCTGCCAATCAGATGCACCTTGGCATGGAGTGAGATGCTCGAGAATAGGTCACAGACTCCTCTGGGGTTTCACTGGTGCAATGACACACAGGTGTTTGGAAAAAAAAATATCTTCCAGCAGTTCCACCACGGCTGAGCAGGGTCACCCACCCAACTCCTCTCCCGTGATGTCCACCTCCGTGATGTCAACTGATGTTGTGGTGTGTCACCCACTCTCTCTGCGAACAGCACCCTCTTTCTTACAGAGATACGAAGAAGAGTGATGTGCTAAAGGTGGCAAGATAGTCTGGGGGACGGTAAATGCTAAGAAAGATTCAGGAAATAAGCCATTGCAGGTGAGCTCTACAGACACCATGACATCTGCAGGTCCCTGCTCAGGCAGGGACGGCCCTTCCTACTGGAGAAGGTGGCAAAGAGCCACTTGATTTCTCCTGATCATTGCTGGTGGAAAACAAAAGCTTGGAGGCAGACTGTTGCCTCTCTTTGCAGATGTCCCACCTCACTCCCTGCAGCTCACGGCTGCGGGTCACCCCGCTGCCAAGGGGCGAGGCTCCCCTTCGCCCTCTCCCTCCACCCCTGTCCCAAACACACTGATCTTCCAGCTTTCCATCCACGCTTTGAGGGACCAATCTGTTTCCTAATGACGCCCGCAGTGTACACCCGAGCGATAGTGAAAGCGTGCAATTAGCCCTGAGTCATCTTTTGCATTCATTTCCCCAACTGCGAGCTGCCAGTCCTCCAGCGATAGAGACGTCGCTCGCTAGGCACAGCATTTCAGACCGGCTTGGCTGGGAGGAGTCACTGACCCACTCAGTAATTACTCATGCTAACAGCTTAACTAACATGCAAATTCCTCTGCTGACTGACAGGTAAACAGCGAGATGGCCTGCCTGGGTTTGGGGGGAGCGGAGGGGGCGGGGTGACAGAGATGTAAAGGCTCGTGTCAAATTCCTGATCTAACGTGGCTTCAAAGTGCGACATGATTCATTAGCCTTATTTCATGCCCAGGATAACAAAGTTATGGTGGCTGTGTTAATTGAGGAGGGAGGAGCAGGGGGGACTGGCTGGCACAGCAGCTCCCGGGCCACCCTGCAGCTCCCGTGCTCCTGCCGCGGGGACGTGCCACCTTGGCTGGCACCCGGCTGTGCGATTCACTGCCTTTGATGGAAATGGACCTCGGCCACCTTCTGCCGTGCCAAATCCCAGCAGCACCCCGGAGAGGCTGGAAGTCACCTTGCAGGAGCTGGAAGCTGCTCCAGGGGCTGTTTCTCCTCCAGCATCCTCCAGCCAG